>NC_073640.1:56778295-58094090 GCF_029407905.1 Bubalus kerabau | reverse complement strand
TAGTGTCCTGGACTGTGAGCCTTGTCAGTCATGTTCTCCCTTGACCCTTGGCCCCTGAACTCATGAGCGCACCGCCAAAAGAGGATGGAATCACCCACTTAGGTCTCTGGACAGAACAGATGTACCATCACCGTCCACCTGATGGTCTTAGGCTGAGGGTATTGGCAGCGATCACCAAGTCTGTCTCAGATACCAGCCTACACTCCCAAAGCATGAGAAAGCCAGATTCTGGTAGAAAGCTACCATTCCCCGGCATGGAGTCTCTTCTCAGTCACTGCTCATCTAAACATCACGATGTTCCATTTATTACCTTGAAAAAGTAGAGAGAAGGTGGCCTCCGGTTACATCCTATAGACCAAGGACATTACCATGTTTGCCCCTATTGACAGCAGCAGCAGTCTTGGGGACTAGTGTGTTCCCAGCTGCCCAAGACGCAGAAAAGATGTCCAATTATGGCAGAAGGCTGGCAGAAAGGGAGCAGAGTAAATGTTCACTCATGGCAAAATGCCCCGATGAGCGTCAAAGAGTGACGTAAATCGAAAAGCAAGATCTCTTTGCTTTGTTTCATGTCATACTTGATCACTTATTTGTCATCTCCCGACGATGACAATAAAAGTCCCCGGGGATGCGCATCATGAGCTGTGTTCTTCCCTGCCCATGGTCCCCTGGAGATCCAGGCACAAGCCAGGAACTCAGCACAATGCTTAGATCCAGGTCTACGCAGCCTCAGTTCAGTTCAGTCGTTCAGTCATGTCCAGCTCATTGCAACCCCATGGACTGCAGCACGCCAGGTCTCCCTGTCCATCACCAACTCCCAGAGTTTACTCAAACTCATGTCCGTTGAGTCCGTGATGCCATCCAGCCATCTCATCCTCTATCACCTGGTTCTCCTCCTGCCCTCAGTCTCACCCAGCATCAGGGTCTTTTCCAGAGTCAGCTCTTCGTATCAGGTGGCCAAAGTATTGGAGCTTCCGCTTCAGCATCAGTCCTTCCAATGAATAGTCAGAGTTGATTTCCTTTAGGATTGACTGGTTGGATCTCCTTGCTGTCCAAGGGACTTTCAATAGTCTTTTATTATTGAGCAGCTGCAAGTGAGTCCTGTCCTGGGAGGCACCAGGAACCCTCTGTATTAAGACAGCTTGGGGCCTGGCCTTTGTGGATGAATGAACTGGGTCTGGTTTCCCTGTTGCATTCAGGAGCTTGGGTCCCAGGAGCCCGATTTCACACTTCCGTGGTGTTGGAGAAGACTCTTGAGAGTCCCTTGGACTGCAAGGAGATCCAACCAGTCCATCCTAAAGGAAATCAACCCTGAATATTCATTGGAAGGACTGATACTGAAGCTGAAGCTCCAATACTTTGGCCACCTGATGCGAAGAGCTGACTCATTGGAAAAGACCCTCATGCTGGGAGAGACGGAGGGCAGGAGGAAAACCAGGTGATAGAGGATGAGATGGTTGGATGGCATAGATTCAATGGACATGAGTTTGAGCAAACTCTGGAGATAGTGAAGGACAGGGAAGCCTGGCAAACTGCCGTCCATGGGATCTCAGAGTTGGACACGATTGAATGACTGAACAACAACATCAAATGAAAGGATTAACCAATTATTAATCACTCTCTTGCCAGGCAGGGAGGCTGAGGGTGGGGCAAGAGAGGGTGGGTTTCAGGACCCTTAGGGTGTGCCTAAGGTGGGCACAGCATAAAACTGGGATGTCTGTCCCAGGCCTGTGAGCAGAGCATCAAACTCCGACAGCAGAAGAGCAGGAGGATGCAAGAACCCGAGTCCGTCATGAGTGAGTCTGGCCTCCTGGGACTTAGTGGAGTTTGGGGGTGGAATCACATTACTAGGGAAGAGGAGCAGAGAGCCTGGTCCTCAGGGGTCCCCTGTTGGGGTGGCTCCCCCCTTGGTTGGGAGATGGTGGGGGGTTGGGGAGAGCACCAAGGGTCACCAAGGAGCCTGTCCTGCCTGCCTTCCCAGGCAGGGCCCTGGAATAAATACTCCATGGGCTGAGATCAAGCCCATTTCCAAGCTGTGCTCACTGAGGCCCAGAGAGGTGCAGGGGTTAGGGCTGGAGGGCGGACAGCCAGGGTCTGACCAACAACCTCACTCCAGATGCCCCAGGCTTCTCCTCCCGCCCTCGGGCCTGAGTCCCACCCGCTCACAAGGGTCTGGTCCAGGGAGGGAGAGGGCGCCAGGCAGGCTGGGGCCTGTTCCTGGGCTCATGGGCCTTGTTTCCCCCTTGGTCAGGGCCCACGCGGAGGTCAGCGCCCCCAAAGAGAAAGCGGCGCCAGCGCACGGTGTACAGCAAAGAGCAGTTGGAGGAGCTCAAAGAAGCCTTCCTGAAGAATGAGTACCCGAGTTACCAGGACCGCCTGCGCCTGGCAGCCAGGCTCCACCTGGACGAGCACAGAGTGCAGGTCTGAGCCCGCCCGCCCCGGGGCCACCCCTCCGCCGTCACTGAGCCACCGCTGGGGACCGCGAGGCCAGAGGGGCAAGGGCTGCCCCAGGTGCCGCAGCAAGCAAAGGGTCTCCCCGCTGTGGACCCAGGGCTGGACCCCTTCCGCCCCAACCCTGTGCTGTATCACCCCGCCAACCGCATGCGGCCTGCCTGACACCCCCCATCGCCCCGGGGTGTCCTGGTGCCCAGCCCTCAGGGCCTCTGACCCTGCGGGCCCTCTCGGGCAGACCCCTTCCTGCCCCGTGGGCGCCCAAGCCCTGCCCCGTGCCCTCTGCACCCCTTCCCGCTGCCTCCTGAACCCCAGGAGCCTCTAATTGGGTCTGGGAGGCGGAGGGAGAGGGGAGGCGGGATTCTCAGCTGGACAGCCTCACCTCCGGTACAAAGGCGATATAGCGCGGGGCCCCTCGCCTCTCACACCCCCTTCTCCCGGTCCCCTCTGCCCACCCAGGTGTGGTTCAAGAACCGCCGGGCCCAGCGCTCCCGTCTGGAGCGACGACAGACCCAGGGAGGATACCAGCGGGCCGGCCATGAGCCCACGGACCCCGGAGCCCCCCGGACTCCCGCCCCCGCCCCGGAATCTGCTGCCGCAGCTGCGAGCCCCAGTTTCCCAGACAGCCCGGGATTCTACAGCCACCCTCCTCCCCCCAGCCCCGCGGGGGTGCTCCCAGCGCCGGAGCCTGGCATCTCCAGCCACCACCCGGCCACGTGGGTCCCGGCACAGGGCGTCCACGTGTATGGCCCGGCTGCTCCAACGCCGGCCCCGGCTCCGGCCCCGGGCTGGCCTCAGGACCCCGACGCCCCGAACTACTGCCCAGATCCTCTTCCGGTTCTGCTTCCCGACTGTGTCCAGGAGCTCTTTTCCGAACCCTCCTCTCCCTTGAATTCTGTGTCCCCTGTGGACGAGGATGATTTAGGCTCCCAGCGGTTCACGAATTTATAGGGTCGTGGTCATCTGTCCCCGCAAAGTCCTGCAGACCCCGAGGGGCCAGAGAGGACCAGGGCGCTGTGAGCCTGCACGTGGCGCCCCCGCGTCCGGGAAGGTGTGATGGCTTGGTCTTCACAGCTCCTTACTGTGTGCACCTCCCCTGATCCAGCCTGGGAGGGGGCGTTTCTGTGTCACTGTGAGGCCACCGCGGGTCGCGAAACCTGAAGATCCCTGCCCGGTTGTTTGGGGTGCACGTGGGAACTGCAGACAGTGGAATCGCTACTGGCAGTTCCTGTGTGTTCCGGCTTCGTGGATGCTGCAGGAGAACTTTCTGTGCAAGCGAAACCAACATCATTCGCCCAGCCCCCCGAATGTTGAGGATTTGAGACATTTTCATGTTTGCTGATATGCCCTCTTGCTGCTTCTTTGTAGTTTTAATACTGATACCTCCAATGATGCAGAAGTTGAGTAAGCTCTTCTCAGGTGTTAATTGGACGTTAGGACTACTTGTAAATTGTGCTCCCTGCCCCCTCCATTTTTCTCAATTTGTTTGAATTTATATGTCTATCTCTTTTGGTGGTTAAAGTGTTGCAAACATTTTTCCCATGTGTATTTTCTATAAGTAGAATTTTCTTGATTTTAATGTTGTGTATTTCAGTGCCTCTTGTTCTCTTTTGTGATGAATTCGTGTTTTTCTTTCATTTACATCAGTGGCACACCCCGATGATACGCTGAAAAAAAATAGAATAAAAATTTTTAAATAAATTTAAAATGATTTTTTATAAGATAGGCCCCCATTTTCAAGTTGACATAAAGTTTATAAAGGCTGACTGTTCAGGGTTTCTCTGGTGGTCCAGTGGTTAATCTATCTTGCAACGCCAGGGACACCAGTTCAATACCTGGTCCAGGAAGATGCTACACGCCACAGCTACGAAGACCTGCACATCCTAGAGTTTGGCCTCTGTAACAGGAGAAGCCACCTCAATAAACTAGAGAAAGTTTATGCAGCAGTGAAGACCCAGCACAGCCCAAAATAATTTTTTTAAAAAACTCAACATTCAAGGTCTGCTTGCTTTGTCACAAGCTGAAAACCATGTACAGATAACAGTAGTCAGAGATTCCCAGTCTTCTGTTTCCAGTATAGCTCAGGGGTTTCACATGGCAACCCATTCCAGTATTCTTGTCTTGGAGAATCCCAGGGACAGAGGAGTCTGGCAGGCTACAGTCCGTGAGGTTGCAAAGAGTGGGACACTGAGCGACTAACACGGGGGTTTCTGGGGCAGGGGTGTGGAGGGAGGAGTTGCTCTTTTCTTCTCCTGCATTACTGCTTTTTAAAAAAGTATTTGGCTGCATCTGATCACAGTTGGGGCATGTGGGATCGTTGCTGTTTCCTTGCAGCCATTGTAGCATGAGGGCTCAGTATTTGTGGCATGCAGACTTAATTGCTTTGCAGCATGTGGGGTTTTAATTTCCCAGCCAGGAATGGAACCCAAGTCCCCTGCATGTCAAGGAGGATTCTTAGCCACTGGACCCCCAGGGAAGTCCCTACTGCTCTTCTCTTTCCTCTTGTTTAAGATATCTTTCATTATCACATAAAGATAATGTCTTCTTCCCTAAAATCATAACAGTTTTAACTCCTAGGTCTTAAAACAACTAGAACTGATTGTGGATGCATGGTGTGAAGTAAGGGTTTCTTTTTGGGTTTTTTTCCCTCATGGATTTCCATCCCAGGGGCCTCAGTGGTAAAGAAGCTGTCTGCCAATGCAGGAGACGCAGGTTCAATCCCTGGGGCAGAAAGATCCCCAGGAGAAGGAAATGGCAAGCCACTCCAGTATTCTTGCCTGGGAAATCCCATGGACAGAGGAGCCTGGGGGGCTACCATCCACGGAGTCCCAGAGCTGGACACGACTGAGCAACTGAGCACGCACATGGATTTCCAGTGGTCACTTAGTGGAGAGGTTGGTTAATTTGTCATCAATCAAGGGTCCAATCACAGATGGATCGATGTCCACAAAGTCTTCATTTGGGGTCCTCGATCTTTATAACTTTGTACCAATTACCTGTTCCCTCTATTTCCAGTTTCTCTGCTGCTCATCCTGACCCCTAGGTCTCCCCACAGCCAATTTTCTGGCCCCATCCTGGTCCCCTTTAGCAAATGCTCCAATCCTCTTAGGCCAGGCCAGCCTCAGCAAAATACAGTGAGAATTAGCAGGGATTTAGAGGTCCACGTGACAGACTGTGGTTTGGGGGCGTGGAGAGACAGTTGCGAGGATAGAATGAGACCGTGTTTTTCAGAGAGGCCCTGGTAGGAATGGAGACAAAAAAAAAACCACACAGACCCTGCAAGGAGACTGAGGGACACAGGAGAGAGATTAGAGGCAGAGGAGACATACAGAGAGGCAGAGAGGGGGAGTTAGGGGGTGGGGCAGAAAGGAAAGGGAACTGAGGCACCCCAGCCCTGCTCCCTAAACGAAAACAGACAAGGTCCCTCCCGCATGTGTCACTTTCCATGTGACAGCTGCTGACCTCCATGCTCTAATATCCTTACAAAAGGCCCTTTAAGGTCAGCAACCTAATCCCTTACCTACAGGAGGTCACACCCAACAGCAGAGCCTTCAACTGCCTTTCTGAGAAGACAGCAGGCGTCTGAGCTGAGCGTGAACCAGGCTGCCCAGCTGAAGACCTCAGTCCTTAACCCCTCCACTCTCTCGAGTTTTACCAAGTTTATCTGCTTCTTGGACCACTCAGAGAAAGCCACGTGGACAGCTGGACCTCTGTGAGGCTTTGGGTAACAGTCATCACTGGGGGTGGGTGTGAATTACACGGCGTGTGCCACACTGGGCACTGATTGACAGGAAGTGCTGAGTAAATGGGTGGTCTTATCCTCCCGGGCTTCCCAGGTGGCGCTCGAGGTAAAGAAACTGCCTGCCAATGCAGGAGACTCAAGAGATTCAGGTTCCATCCTTGGATCGGGGAAGATTCCCCTGGAGGAAGACATGGTAACCCACTCCAGTATTCTTGCCTGGAGAATCCCATGGACAGAGGAGCCTGGTAGGCTACAGTCCGTAGGGTCGAAAGGAGTCAGACACAACTGAAGCGAGTTTGCACGCATGCAGGCACTATTCTACTGCTGAGACAGCCCCCTGACCCCCATCACCATCTTTTCCCTCCTCTGACTCACCCATCTCCTGTCTCTCTGCCCCGTGTGCTTCCCTTCCTTCTCCCTCTCTCTGGCCTCTCTCCCGCCCCTTCAGGTCCCTGGACTTCTCCCCAGCAGGTTTCCTTGGCTTTGACCTAGTCTGACTCACCACGTGCCCCAACCTCTTAGGCCAGTCACGCCAGCATCTGCAGAATATGAGCACAGGCACGATCAGAGGTGGGCTGAAGGGGACATGGGACTCACTGGCAGATGAAACTCAAAACTTTCTCAGACCCCCACTCACATCTTCCCGTGTTTCCTTGGTGACCAGGAGACTTCTGTTTCGGCAGTTGGTGCTGTTGGGGTCCCCAGGATCTCCTCCCCAACATAAGTCCCAGGGAGATGCTCTCAGGAAGGAAAGATGAAGCTGCCCGATCTCCTCTAGCCCTGATTGATCTGTCGTGACTGGGGCAGTGGACGGAGCACGGTGTAGATCACAGACATACTTGGTTGCATTTGCATTTTTATTCAAAATTTCGGTACACTTATCTCCAAATTCATTCAGCTGGATATATTAAATATATACAGTTTTTGTAGGTCCATAAAAGAGTTTTATGAGGAGTTGATGGAATCCTAGTCCTTTGCACAGTGACTAGTGCATACTGCTTGAAACTCCAGACAATGTTTCTTTTCTCTCACAGTCCCTCCATCCCCCTCTTGCTCACACCCTCTTCATTTATAGCTTAGCTTATTTATTCTTTAAATATGCAGCCCGTGACCATGCAAAGGGCTTCCCAGGTGGCGCTAGTAGTAAAGAACCTGCCTGCCAATGCAGGAGACTGGGGTTCGATCCCTGGGTCAGGAAGATCCCCTGGAGGAGGGCATGGCAACCCACTCCAGTATTCTTGCCTGGAGAATCCACATGGACAGAGGAGCCTGGCGGGATCACAGAGTCGGATATGACTTACCACGAATGCACGAACAACCATGCAAATACTGCTAACCATCACAGCCAGGGAGCGTATCCTCCCTTTTAAAACCTTCCCTCTCCCTCTGTTTCTTCCCATCTCAGGTGGGAGCATCACTCACCTCTCTTTCCAGCTCCCTCTTCCTCCACCGCCCCCTACCGCCCTCCTGCGGCTGTCCTGGCCCCTGAGTCTCCCCACAGCCGGTCCTCTGACCCTGTCCTGGTCCCATTTAGCAAATGCTCCAATCCTCTTATGCTGGCCAGGCCTCAGGAGAGCAGAGAGAAAAATTAGACCAAATTGAAGAGAGAGGGAAGGGAGCCATGTGACAGGTGACGGAGGCTGGGGAGGGGGTTTGGACAGACATGACAGGATCCACGGCTCTGGGGGCTGCCAAGATGTAACAGAAGCGCCTCCTGCTTATCTAACAGACCCTGTCAGGGACCGATGCAGAAGCACCCTGAAGAAACGGGCAGAGGAGTGAGACCCAGAGGCAGAGGCACTGTTGATTGGAATGGGTTTCTCCCACTCACAGACATGGGGAGTTTCTCCCACTCACAGACATGGGGCGTCTTGACCCCTGAGGGCCTGGAGATTTTGATATCTCTCATCTAGATTGCTAGGAGCACAGATTGTCATCTCTAAATATCATTTCCCTCTGGGAGTAACCCGAGTTTTGGCATAAAGACTGGATCCAGGTCTGAGGCCAGAAAAATGAAGGTGAGCTGAGACCATCTCGTCACAGCAAAAGCACAAAAAAGCTCTCAGAGATGATGGGGTTTCTGTCCAAACGCTCGGGGGCCAGCCTGAAGAAACCAAAGGTGGGACCATTAAAGCTTCAAAAGAACGTTCTCAAGCAGGTTGAAAGACATCAAATACGTAAAAACCCATAGGTTCAGGCTGCTGTTGCTAAGTCGTGTCAGTTGTGTCCGACTCTGTGCGACGCCACAGACGGCAGCCCACCAGGCTCCTCTGTCCCTGGGATTCTCCAGGTTCATAATGGTCCTCAAAAATAGAGGGAAAAAAAAGAGAGAGAGAGAAATTGGTTGAGGCTCTGATTTAAACATTGCCATCTTGCCACCATGAGGCATAAACCAAACACATGAACACCCAACAAGCTAAAGAAAGGAAAACATGAAAATACAGAAAAGTTCTGGGAGACTTCCCTCCTGGTCCAGTGAATATGACTACGCTTGGCAATTCAAGGGACACCGGTTTGACCCCTGCTCCGGAAAGATCCCATATGCCACCGAGCAACAAAGCCCTTGCTCCACAACTACGGAAGCCTGTGTGCCTAGAGCCCGGGCTCCGCAGCAAGAGAAGCCTCCGCAATGAAAAGCCCACGCACTGAAACTCTGGAGTAGCCCTCGTCTGCTAGAGAAAGCCCACCCAAAGCAAGGAAGACCCACCACAACCAATAAGTAAATGCATCTTTTAAAAAATAATAATAATAAAAGACTATAATTTTCCAATTCAGGGAGTGTGGGCCCGACCCCTGGTCTGGGAACTAAGATCCTGCATGCCATATGGCAAAATTTAAAAAAAAAAAGTGTCATGTCACCAAGCCTAAGATGGTGATTCACTTTACAGAAAATCTCAAAGAAATGATTCTATCAGTTCAGTTCAGTTCAGTCGCTCAGTCGTGTCCGACTCTTTGCGACCCCATGAATCGCAGTGCATACTGATTCCTGGTGATCCGAGGGGATGTGGGAAGCTGCAGTTCTCCAAAGTGGCCACATGGTGTCGCTGTTGGAAAAGAATTCAGTGTTTCTCCCAGTTCAGGCTTCCAGTGACGATCCTGCTGAATTCTTTTTCTTGAAGATGTGAATTGTTTTGGTTAACGCAGAGTAGGACACGAGTGAGCGACTGAACTGAGCTGAACTGAACTGAAGACACAACAGGGTCATGGTATTTTCTGTTTCTCCTCCACGCATAGGTAAAATCAAAAGGAGCCTGGTAGATATTTCTAGCGCTTACCATTTTTTCGGGGTCCCCTTCCTTTCCTGACCACCGTTCCCAGGTAGGTTCTACAGGTGGGTGGAGCCTTGTGACCATTCTGGCCAATGGGCTTCGACTAGAACTGAGACGTGTGTCACTTCCTGGCTAAGGTCTTTTAAGAGCTAGTGCGTGTTTCTTTTCCCAGCCATGAGGATTGAGGATGCTGTGGGTCCAGGTGCAACAACAGAAGAGAATCTCTATCTAGATCTGCACTGTTCAATAAGATAGCCATGCACCACACTTGCCATGAATTTGAATGTCAGTTGAAATAAAGTAAAATAAAAATTCCTAGTTCCAGACTTGCCTGGTGGTCCAGTGGCTAAGAATCTGCCTGCCGATGCAGGGGACACAGGTTCGATCCCTGGTTTGGGAAGAGTTCACTTGCCTCGGGGCAACTAAGCCTGTGGGCTATGACTATGGATGCTGCTGCTGCTGCTGCTAAGTCGCTTCAGTCGTGTCTGACTCTGTGCGACCCCATAGACGGCAGGACTACTGATGCCTGTGTGCCTAAAGCCCGTGGGCCGCAACAAGAGAAGTAAGCGCAATGGGAAGCCTGTGCCCCACAGCTAGGGAGTAGCCCCCACTCATCACAACTAGAGAAAGCTGGAGCACAGCTATGAAGACACAGCACAGCCAAAAATAAATGAATTAATTAAAAATTCAGTTCCTCAGTCACATCCACCACCCTTCAAGCTCTCCATAGCACCATGTGGCATGTGCCCAGTAGCCATGGTGCTGGACAGAGCAGATACAGAAAAATTCCATCATCACAAAGTCCTACTGGACAAATGCTGCTCTGGGTCACTGAATGGGTGCAGGGAGGACACCTGCCCTGAAGAGGGCTTTGCACATGCTAGGTTTAACCCATTGAGATTTGCGTTTGTTTTTGTGTGTTTCCACGGAAGCAGAACCCAGCCTAGCCTGACCCACTAGATTTCTTGCTTAAACAAAGGACTTGAGAGTCTTATTTCAATTACCAACTGGTAGCACGATGTGACATGGCTAAACCAAAGGGAGAGCTGATGGTACCACCACGCAGGCTCCAGTGGGGTTAAGCTCAAGCTTCCTTGAGTCCTAATCCACCTACCTGGTTTAGATCTAAACCGGCAGAATTTACTGAATTGTCAGAATTGTTACCAACGAAGATGAGTGAGGGCTTTGCTTCTTGTTGGTACTATTGATGGTTGTCATGAGAGTTTTTCCAGATGATACTGGGTATGGATCCATGGAGCACAGGTGTGATCTCATGGGTCAGCATTTGGCTTAGGGGAGAAATGACTTCATTTCTGTGACTCAAGGTTTGAGAGTTCATTGGGTTAGAATATTTGAAATAAGTGCAGACTTTGTGGCCACCAAAAGCATTGAGTTTCTTAAGGGAATTTTCTGGTGGCCCAGTGGCTACAACTTTGCGCTCCCAATGCAGGGGACCCTGGTTCGATCCCTGGTGAGGGAACTAGATCCCACGTGCTGCAACTAAGACCCGGGGCAGCCAAATAAACAATTAAAAAAAAAAAAGTTCCTCAAATGAAAGAAAAAAAAAGTTCAATTCTGAGCAAAATCTAATGGTCTTCATATGACCTTCTGCCAGGAAAGTTCTTCTTTTAAAAATCACTGCTGTTGACCCAGCTGTTCCACTCCTAGCTGTCTGCCCAAAGGACGTGAGAACTGGTGTTTAAACAAAAACTTGTACACGGAAGTTCACAGAAGCACTGCTCACAGTAGCCAAGGAGTATAAACAACCCAAATGCTCACCAACTGATGAAATGGTGGCCCACAGAGTGGAAAATTATTCAGCCATAAAAAGGAATGACGGTCTGATGTGCGCCAATCACCACATGGACGAACCTTGAGAACATTATGCCAAGCAAAAGGAGCCACAGAAGACCACACATATTGTACGATTCCATTTTTATGAAATCTCCCAATAGGGAAATCTACAGAAAGTAGATTAGTAGTTGCTCCAGGGCGGTGGGGGGGTGGTGGGGGCGAGGGGCGGGGGGAAGGGAGGTGCTGGGGACCAAAGGGGTGCTCAGGACTGGAGGGGTGCTCTAGAGTATGAGGGTTTCTCCTTGAGGTGGTGGAAATGTTCCAAAGTTGACCATGGTGGGACTTCCCTCAAAATAAATTGAGTTTTGTACACAAGGACATCAGTGGCCAGACTCCCATCACTTTTACCATCTTGCCACAGGAGAGATTTAAGAACTGAGCCTGTGAGACTGCCAGGCCCTGCCCAGTGTCCTGACACTGGCAGGACCACCAGGCCTCCGAAGGTCCAGGCTCAGACCTGATATGGTTACATCTGCCTCACTCCACTGGCCAAAGCAAGTCATGGGATCAAACTCCGAGCTAGGAGGTGAGGACAACTCATCTCCAGTGCGAGGACGGTAAAGGGGGCAGGCAGACATTAGGAGGGGTGAGACAGTCTAACACAACACCCAGCACTTTTCTCCCAGTCGCTGCCAGGTTACCTCCAAACACAGGAACCAGGAACCCACTTCAACCTGGAGGATGCACACCCGTGGCGGCTCCAGGGAGCACCAGGGGGCGTCCAGAGACCACCTCCACCTTGGCTTGAGGGACCACTGGAAAGTTCAGCCCTGAGTTGGTCCTAGCTCCACACTACCAAGTCACTAATTTCCTGGAGCGGAGACCAGCGGGAGGCGGCTCCAGGGGAAAATGGACACACGCAGACACAGGCCTGTTTTGTTAACCTCATCACCATTTATTGAGCTGTGAGCTGTTGCCATCACTGCTGAAATCTGATACTCACTCATCCTGATCCTCCTCTCGGCTTCCCCTTGAAAAGGAAGCCTGGAGCAGGACCACCCCAGACACCACAGGGTAGAAGGGAGACATGGGGGAGGCGGTGGAGATGCAGGGAGATGAGGGATGGGGAAGGCACCAGGACCAGCGTGCGGGGGGACACACACACACGCACAGGCAAAGACCAGGGGTGTCCATCTCTGCTCCAACCGGCGACCGCGAGAACATCAGGGAAGGACCAGGCGTCCACGAGACATTTCAGTCCTTCCTGTCATGAAGCGTCTGCCGAGAGGGGCTGGGCCACGGTTACTGGTCTGTGCGGAGAAGAGGCGGGGAGCGGGGTTCAGACTACCGGGAGAGGCCGGATGAAAACCAGTCGCTTCCCTGCCTCTCATCTCTTAAGCTTTCCCTGTAATAAACTGTAACGGGGAGTGGAACAGCTCTGCCGTGTTCTGAGTCCTGCAAGAGTCACTGAGCCTGAGGGGGGGTTTCGGGACTCCTGAAATTGCACGCAACCTGTGAACAAGAGTCACTCCTTCCCCTCTCTCTTTTCTATGAATCCCATCTTGGCTTATCTTAGATAAAATCATCATTGGTGGACTTCTCGAGAATCCAAGCAAACCTCATGCTGGTTTAAGCAAACGCCTTTGAGTAACTGACAGTCTGGAGGTGGCAAATGGTGTGTTTCTGCAAGAGATGTGCTCCATTTAAGAATTCAAGTCCCCCACCAAAGGGGCACTCCCTCCCTCCTGACAGCAACTGCCCACGCATAGCCAGCTCATGCAGCCTGGAATTATGGAATTCTTTTTTTTTCCTTTTTCTTTGTGCATCTTTTTCCTTTTTTTGCAATTATGCAATTCATTTTTTTTTTTTTTTTGGGTAATTTGGGGAGACTCCCTCCTTTTCAGACCTGCATAGGAGGCAAGACATTTGTATTTTTGTACTGCATTAATTCAAATTGTACTGCAGGTCCAAATTCCCACTGAAAGCAGCCTCATTCTGCTCCAGTGAGGATGAGGAGAAACGGAACTCGAGGTCAAAGCATTTGAGAACCAGGTTGCTGGTGCAAAGCATGCTGGGGGCAGGGGGCTGGGTCCACAGGCTCCTGGGACGGACGCTCAATTCTAGCACACGTGGGGCAGGAACCGGCAACTCAAGCTTAGATGGAGGGTAGAAACTGCTTCCAGGATCTCAAAAGCCAGGAGCCAGAGCTTGGTTATGGACTAGGTTAGTGACCAGGGCCCAGTTCTAGAGTAGGCTCGATTTGGGGCTCATCTGGAACACAGAAGCTCGAACACTGAAAACCAGGCTCAGAAGATGCTGAAAAGCAGTGCTATGGTCCAGAGAACAAAGTGGAAATTGCTACTTGTTCCGGAATGTACTGGGCTGGAAACTAACCCTCGGGTTTGGAGTCCATTGGGAACCAGGGGTCAGCTCTGTGGCCTCAGGGCGGGGCCCCCCTCACCTGTGCCTTCAGGCCACATCAGGCCTGAGCCAAAGCGGCTTTGATGGCGGCCACCAGCTTCAGAAACTTGCTCTCCGTGTCCACGTAGCCATCGCCTCCCTGGAGAAGGGAGGACCAGGGGAGGGGTGGGCTGGGACCAAGACGCCAACCCCAGTCCCAACCCCCCACTGGCCCCCAGTAAGGCAGGATGGACAGACATACCTTCTTGGAGTGAACCAGCTTTCCCGCTACGAACACTTCAAAGAAGCCGGTGACCTGGGGAGTCCCCTCGCCGCACTGGGGAGAAGGAAGAGATGCTGGAGGGGCAGAGATGCCCCCTTGCGGACACCTGCCCCTTCCCAGGGAAGGGAGAACACAGGGGGCTGACCCAAACCACCCCCGCTGCCACCAGGGCTGAGGGACATACAAACAGGACCCATGTCTGACTCCTTCCCCTTCCCCAGACTCACGATGTCCAGACGGCTAGGGAACTCATCTTCTAACTTCTTCTTGAGCTGAAGATACTGGAAAGAGGTGGGTGATCACACCAGGGTCCACAGAAGCCACATGGGTGGGCTCCCCCCCCCATGGGCTAACCCCCCCCCTTTCCAGGGCAGCCTCTTGGGACCACATGGCTTACCTTGGGCTTGTAGCCTCAAGCGCCACTGGTGGGAGCGTGTCCAAGAGAGTTGGTCCCGGGAGAGGAGGATGGGGATAGTGGAGATCCGGGGAGGGGAGAGAGAAGGGGACAGTGGGGATCCAGGGATGGGAGGGGAGAGGCAAGGCAGGCAAGGAGACAGAGGCAAATGGGGGGAGGAAGCAGGAAGAGATGAAGAGGGACATGGATGATACAAGGAGGAGGAGACAGACACTCTCAAAAGAGAGGAAAGACACAGGGGCACACGGGGGCGGGGTGCAGCACAGAGATGGAGAGGCACGGGAAGGGAGCCAGCCACACAAGGAAAATGCATAGAGCAAGGGAGACGAGAGACAGAGCGTGGGGTGGGGTGGGGTGGGGGGCACAGAATCGGGGGCGACGAGGCGAGAGCACAAGCGCGAGGCAGAGGGGAGAGGGAGGCAAAATGGAGAGAGCCAGGTCAGGAGGAGAGCTGCCCCACGACAGCAGCCCCACCCACAGCCGGTACCCAAGCCTCAGGGAAACCATTACTGCAGGATTCCCAAGGCCCTCCCATGCCTGAGGGTGAAGGATAACCGCCGCCCCGCCCCGCCCCACCCCCACGCAGACTATTTCGGGACCGGAGTCCGGGGCACAGGCAAAGCAGGGGGAGGGGAAGGGGAGGCGCCTCAAAATGTCACTCTACCCTCTGCTTGACTCTGCGGGCAGGGACACTGCTAACGCAGTGACAGATCTGAACCTTTCAAAGCCCCAGGCAGGGACCCTCCTCCCCCGCCCCAAGTGGACATTTCAAACAGGACAGCCAGCAGACCCGGGTGCGGGTTACCCCTGTGATCCGCCCGTGCCCCACTCCCAGCCTCGGTTTCCGCACTTGTAGAATGGAGTTAAAATCCCTGCCCAGGGAGTTTCTGGGAAAGGAAATTCAGGCAACATGTATTTATTAAGCGCCTACAGGCCAGCATGCCTGTGCAGGCCAGTACAGTCCAAGGCGCCAGGGTTGTGACACGGTCTACGGGACAGAACACTTCCTGCCGAGCAGACACGTTTTCACCCTTAAAGCGGGCAATTAGATCAAATGTGTAACACCCAATACACCGCACTCCCTCCGCCATAACCATTAAGACGACAACCTAGAGGGGTGGGAGGGAGGTTCAAGAGGGAGCGGACATATGTACACCTATGGCCAATTCTCGTTGACATATGGCAGAAACCAACACAAAATGGTAAAGCAATGATGCTACAATCAAAAATAAATTTTAAGAAAATCACTCCCTCTACGGATGGGGAAAGTGGGGTCAGAAAACGGGGAGCGTTAATAGGAAAAAAGCATCCACCGGCTGGGTTTAAGTCCTTGCCCAACACAGGCCGGGACGATCTGGAACCTACTGACTCTGGCCGGCCCCACCCGACGACCGGTCCCGGGGGAGGGGAGACAGAGGCGCCCAGGGAGGTTCCTCTTGCATTACAAGCCGACCCCCACCTGCTCCCCACCATGAGCCCGGGAATCCGGGCGGGCGGGGGGAGCCGTTTAAAACGACACACACGTGTCTCAGTTTTACCTTTTAGGACCTGAGACGTCTAGAATGTCACAAATTGGGGGGGGGGGGGGCGAGAAATCAACGTCCTGTTTTCCGCCTCCTCCCACGCCCACCGCACCCACACGGAACCCTCTCCCCAGTGCAAGGCTCCCCAAGGGTCCTGCCCCCACCCCCGCGCACCCCCGACTCCCCCAGAGCCCAGCTCCGCCGGGACAGGGCGGGGCCCGGGCGGGATTCGAAGAGGGCACCTCTGGCCCGCGTGCTCACCAATAAACTACTCGGACGACGACCGCCATAGCTCCGGACCGCGGTGCCCGCTGCTGCGCGGACTCGCGATCCCAACCCGGGCGAGGGAAGGTGAGGTCTGCGCCCCGGGCGGGGCGTGCGCACACAGGCCTGACACTCCGCGTTCCGCAGCGCGGACCAACGCCGGAAGAGGGGGGGATGAGGAGAGGCCCCCAGAGCGGGGGCGAGAAGAATTCTGCCGCCCACCGCCCTGAGCCCGCCACGCAAATCTTCCCCCTCGCCCGCTGTGAGGCCAGGGAAAACCCTAGCAGAGGGGGTCCTCAGGAGAGCCCTCTGCGCACCCCGCTCCCGGCCCCCCTCTTCCGAGCCAGAATGGTACGGTCTCATGGGGCGGGGGTTCAGGGCCAACCGCTGCCGGTTGCAAACGGAATTGCAACTGACCTTGCTCATTTCGCTGGGAGGACCTTGAGGGCGGCCTGAGGGGGAAAGGGGGCCGAGTTCGCAAGGATTCGGGGTACACATGGGCGGCCCCTGAAGCTGAGGTTTTTTTCAGTGAGCGGTCCGGGGTACCCGCTGCCTTATTAAATAAAGCCTGGCATCCAGACCCGGGCGCCGTCTAATCAGCACTGAAGTCCCCCACTCCCCACCAACCCACCCACCCTTTTGCGCCTTCCAGACCTCTTCGAGGCAAGGGGTTCATGGAAAGTGCTAGAAGTTGGCAGCTGAGTTATTAGGGCTTAGAAAGCCGATGCATCTCTCTGAGCCTCAGTTTCCTCTTCCGGGCATAAATGCCTTCAGAGAATGTTTACCCATTTAACAAATACCTGTTGGGTACCTTGCTGCAGTCATAGGTTCTGAAGATACAGCTCAGTTCAGTCGCTCAGTCCTATCCGACTCTTTGTGACCCCATGGACTGCAGCAGGCCAGGCTTCCCTGTCCATCACCATCTCCCAGAGCTTACTCAAACTCATGTCCATCCAGTCGGTGATGCCATAGGAAGATACAGCAATGGAAAAATAGCCGAAGTCCCTGCCCTCAGCCCTGCCAGAGGTCTTCCCGCCCCAGCTTCTGTCTCTGACCCCCTGATCCTCACCTGCCGTGATCCT
The DNA here is from genome assembly GCF_029407905.1 of Bubalus kerabau. Lineage (NCBI taxonomy): Eukaryota > Metazoa > Chordata > Mammalia > Artiodactyla > Bovidae > Bubalus > Bubalus kerabau. The sequence goes on along the minus strand of NC_073640.1, from coordinate 58,076,870 downwards.
GATATCTTGGGGCTCCTGGCAGACTAGGTTCAATTCCCACCCGCTATTGCTGCCAGCTGTGTGATCTCAGTGGTCTTGGGCAGGTGTCAGTATAATGAGCCTGTGATGCAGAGCAGTTAACACGCAGCTGGGCGTAATCAGTGTCCCATAATCAGGTGTCTTTCAGGCTCCCGGGGTGCTCAGAACAAAAACCCAAGCCTTGGGAAGTCCCTGGTGGTCCAGCAATTAGAATTCCAGGCTTTTACTATGGTGGCCAGGGTTCAGTCCCTGGTGGGGAAACTGGGATCTCCTAAGGGGAAGCTAAGATCATGGCATCTGATCCCATCACTTCATGGCAAATAGATGGGGAAACAGTGGAAATAGTGACAGACTTTATTTTTTGTGAGCTCCAAAATCACTGCAGATGGTGACTGCAGCCATGAAATTAAAAGACGCTTGCTCCTAGGAAGAAAAGTTATGATCAACCTAGACAGCATATTAAAGGGCAGAGACATTACTTTGCCAACAAAGGTCCATCTAGTAAAACCTATGGTTTTTCCAGTAGTCATGTATGAATGTGAGAGTTGGACTATAAAGAAAGCTGAATGCCGAAGAATTAATGCTTTTGAACTGTGGTGCTGGAGAAGACTCTTGAGAGTCCCTTGGACAGCAAGAATATCCAACTAGTTCATCCTAAAGGAAATCAGTCTTGAATGTTCACTAGAAGGACTGTTACTGAAGCTGAAACTCCAATACTTTGGCTACCTGATGCGAAGAACTGACTCATTGGAAAAGATCCTGACGCTGGGAAAGATTGAAGGTGGAAGGAGAAGGGGGCAACAGAGGACAAGATGGTTGGGTGGCATCACCGACTCAATGGACATGAGTTTGAGTAAACTCCAGGAGTTGGTGATGGACAGGGAAGCCTGGCATGCTGCAGTCCATGGGGTCGCAAAGAGTTGGACATGAATGAGCGACTGAACTGAACTGAAGGGGAAGCTTGGCCCAAAAGAAAAAAAAAAATGCAACAAGATAACCCAAGATTTAGCATGCTCTGCCCCTGATTGGCCCCATTGTTCCCTTCTGGTCCCTCTCAGTGCCCTAGCCACATGGAATCTTGGACCTCACCCACTCACCCACCTCTGGGCCTTTGCACAGCTATTTCTACCCTTCCCTGCTGCCTGATCCTGCTCATCCTCCAGGAATCAGTTCCAACATATTGTAGGAGAATTTTTGTGTTTTGGTAAACTGTGGCTTCTCCATATTATTAATACATCTGTTGCTGTTGTTCAGTCACTAAGCCTTGTGGTCACTGTTTATTATCCCATGGGCTGCAGCACACAAGGCTTTCCTGTCCTTCACTATCTCCCAGAATGTGCTCAAACTCATGTCCATTGAGTTGGTGATGCCATCCAACCGTCTGGTCGTCTGTCGCCCCCTTCTCCTCCTGCCTTCAATCTTTCCCAGCATCAGGGTCTTTTCCATTGAGTTGGCTCATCATATCAGGTGGCCAAAGTATTGGAGCTTCAGTTTCAGCATCAGTCCTCCCAGTGAATATTCAGGGTTGATTTCCTTTAGGACTGACTGGTTTGATCTCCTTGCTGTCCAAGGGACTCGCAAGAGTCTTCTCCAGCACCACAGTTGGAAAGCATCAATCCTTTGGCGCTCTCTTTATGGTCCCTCTTTTGACCTTCCTTATGGTCCAACTCTCACATCGTACAGGACCACTGGTCTTAGTTTGCTAATCATCCTATCATTGCTAAGCACCAGAAACTGAGTAACTTAAACCACAGACATTTATCTCATGGTTCTAGAGGCCGGAAGTCAGCGATCAAGGTGTCAGCAGGGTTGTTTCCTCCTGAGTGCTGTGAGAAAGAATCTGCTCCCTGCTTCTCCCCTAGCTTCTGGTGTTTGGCAATCTTTGGTGTTCCTTGGCTTATAAGCGCATCACCCAGTTTCTGCCTGCACGTTCACAGGACACGCTCCCAGTGCGCATGTCTGGGTCCAAGTTTCCCCAGTTTATGAGACCCAGTCATTTTAGGTTAGGGCCTGCCCTATGTCGAATGACCTCCTCTTCACCCGTTACATCTTCAACAAGCCTATTTCCAAACAAGGTCACATTCTGAGCTGCTGGGGGTTAGGACTTCACAGACGAATTCTGGGTGGGAGATAATTCGAACTGTAACCAATCATTCAGAGTTACCTGATTCTATGGGGTCTGTTTTACAACCCTGTATAAACTGTAGGTAAGTGATGGCAACACAAGATACATCTGTTTTTGTTTGCTTGTTCGTGTTTTTGTTTTTTTTTTTGGGGGGGGGTGGAGGCGGGTTGCCGTGCCATACAGCATGTGGAATCTTAGTCTTCCAACCAGGATGGAACTCGCACACCCTGAATTGGAAGTGCAGGGTCTTAACCACTTGATCACCAGGGAAATTCCACGATGAATCTTCTATAGAGGTATGCACATAAATTCTGTCTGGAAGGAAAACCCTACCTCCCTTAGTCCATTTGGGTTGCTATGACAGAATACTACGGCTTATATGCTTATAAACAACAGACATGTATTGCTCCCAGTTATGGAGGCTGGCAGTCCAAGATCAAGGTGCCAGCATGGTTGAATGAGGGCCTTCTCGTGTTCATGGCTGGTGCCTTCTCGCTGTGACCTCACCAGGTGGAAGGGACTGGGGAGCTCCCTGGAGCCTGTTTTCTAAGGGCACTAATCCCACTCACGAGGGCTCCACCTTCATGACTTCAGCACTTCCCAAAGACCCCACCTCCTCATACCATCATCTTTGGGGAGCAGAATTTCAACATATAAATTTGGGGGAAACACAAATTTTGAGACCATAAGACTCCCCCCCAATGTTTTGCCTCTACTTGCATTTTTGATTCACTATCTCTGATCTATAAATGCAACTGTTCTTTTTTTTTTTTAACTTTTTATTGTTTGGCCACACCCTGCAGCACATAGGATCTTAGTTCCCCGTCCAGGAATCGAACCTGCGCCCCCTGCACTGGAGGTGCGGAGTCTTAACCACTGGACTTCTAGGGAAGTCAGTGTGTCTGTTCTTTGAGTCTCCTCTGAACCAGTTGTAACACTTCACAGGGTTAAGTGAAATCTTTAACACGTGTTAACTTTTAGATCTGTATGAGTCTCGGTTTCCCCAAAGTCTCTTCCCCAAGTCTTTTCTCCCCACAATTATCTTCTAACAATGCTGTCATCAAGGAAGCCCGCCCACAGCCCTCAGGCTGGCCAGGGTCCCTGTAGGGCTCCCCTATCACTACCCCAACCGCTTTGGTTGTCCCAGGTCTGATGTTCTCAAATACGCAGCAAGTGGCTGGGCACAGGGCAAATGCCCAGAGGCTGTTTTGTTGACCGGACTTAAGGCTGAGAATTTGCCAGGGGCCTGAAGAGTGAAACACCCCCTTTATGCCACTGAGAACAAAAAGGTCTCTGTCGCCAAGAAATGGGGGAGGCTGGAGGCATTAGTCATGGTTCTGGAGCTGGGGAACCATTCCTTGCTTGCTCACTCTCCCTCACACACACATGTGTATACACACATACACACACACACACACACAAATGGTAACACACAGCTCTCACCTTCATCTGGCTAAACCACTGCACATCCAGACAAACCACAGCCCAACCAGAGACACAACACACCACATACCTCTATTCTGCTACACAGCGACACAAAAACACCCTACAGTCTCAATACACAACAGCCCAGCCGGGATCACAACATCAACACCTCCAAACGCACAATTCACAATGACTGCCGCCTCTCCTCGGCCATGTGGCGGAACACACAACTGTACCCTGGACACACAATAACACAACACACCCATATCCAGCCAGAGACACAACAGCCCACCCTGAGATCCTGCTCACTGGGACACACGATTGTATACAGAGCACACACCACTGGATTTGGTCACGGACGTTGATACACAACCGCACAGCTGCACACACAGGATCATTAATGCCCGCTGACCTACGCACACAGCAACAGACAACCCCACCTGCTCCCAAGAGACAAAGGCACACAATTACGCAGTAATACAATAGTACACATCACCATGGCAGGGACAAGACACACAGTGAGACTATACAACCACAGTGCCACCCTGGGAGGCAGACCCCAGCACACAACAGTACAACCACACACACACACAACACTAACTAACACAATAACCCAGCCAGACTCACTGGGATGCCTCTCGACTTGAACACCATTGCACAACCACACACCACCCCAGAGACACACTCAGGCAGAGACACTGCAGCCCAATGACATGGCACACAGAGGCTCCCACCCACAGCCTCGCAGTGACCCGCACCCAAGCTCCGCAGGCCTGGGGTCACACAGTAAGCAGACATGGTCCCTGCCTTCTGGGACTCATGTTATGGTCAAGGAGACAGACACAGGAAAACAGAAACAAACAGGGATTTCAAGAGGCTGTAGCAAGTGCTGGGAAGAAAAATAAAGCCAGGAAGGATGGTGGGGAGTTTTATAAACAGATCAGGGGATGCAGCTCTGTTACTAATAAAAGCAGCCAGCCCTTGAATATACAAAGACATAAAAGTCTCCTTCGGGCCCTAAAAGGCAGGAACTGTAATCATCCCATTTTACAGATGGGCAAACTGAGGTACTTGGTTGAGGTCACACCAGGCCTTGTCTGACTGCAGAGCCTGTGCTCTGAACCAGCTTCCTGTCAGCACGATGGATAAAAGCAGGGTGGGGAGGTGGGGATAGGGTGAGGTGGGGACTTGTCGGGGACCTCGAAAGCTTCCCTGGTGGCTCACATGGTAAAGAATATGCCTGCAATGCTGCAGACGCGGTTTCGATGCCTGAATCCAAAAGTGCCCTGGAAAAGGAATGGCTACCCACTCCAGTGTTCTTGCCTAGAGAATCCCAAGGACAGAGGAGCCTGGCGGGTTGCAGTCCATGAGGTCACAAAGAGTCGGACATGACTGAGCGACTAACGCTGAAAGCTCCAAGGGGGTGAAGGAGGCCTGGACTTCTGAAAAGCCAGGAGATCCAGCCTCTGCCTCGTCCCTGTCCCAGGGAAGATGCTACCCGAGGCTCTGTGTCAGGGAGGGCTTCCTGGAAGAGGGAACCTGGCAGCGGGAAGAGCAGGATCTTCCACACCCAGACCCAGAAGGGCACTGTGCTGCACCCCGCCTGCGTCTTCACCAACAGCCCCGAGGTGCTGCACACGCAGGAGCAGGCAACCAGGGGGGCGACAGGAGCCGAGGTACCGGGAGCCCCGGTGGGGGTGGGGAGAAGCCCTCCATCAGGGGTGTGAGGGGGCACAGTGATCTCGGGGTGCCGCTCGCTGTCGGGGGCTACCCCCTCACTCCTCCCCACACTACATCTTCCCTGAGGCTGCTGACCTGGGACCCGCAGGTCCCTGGAGCCACACCTGGCTGGGTGGCCTTGGGGGTTCACCGCCCTTCCCACATGGTGAGGGCTGCCCCGAGTCTGGAGCCTGTCCCACGGGCTGAAGTATTAGTTGCTCAGTCGTGTCCGACTCTTTGCCACCCTTATGGACTGTAGCCCGCCAGGCTCCTCTAAAATCCCAGTTCATGAGATTCTCCAGGCAAGAATACCGTGGTGGGTGGCTATTTCCTTCTCCAGGGGATCTTCCAGACCCAGGGACTGCATCTGAGTCTTGCGTCTCCTGCATTGGCAGGCAGATTCTTTACCACTTGCACCAACTGGGAAGCTCAGGGAGCTCCCCCAGCTGTTCACAAACACGCAAACAAAGCTGCTCTGTACTTTCGTGTACGCACGTCTTTGCATGGCCATAGGCTTTCCTCTGTCTGGCATAAATACCTAGGTGTGAAATTCCTGGATCATAGTGGGGCGTATGGTTCATTTTTTAAGGAAACTCCTGAACTGTTGTCCATAGAGGTTGTAACATTTCATATTCCCACAAGCCAGGTGCCAGAGTTCTGGTTGCTTCATCCCTATCCTAACCCTCACCAGCATTTGGAAGACTCAGTTTTTTTTCATTTCAACATTCCAATGGGCCTGGGGAACTATCTCATTGTGTTAATTTTGCGTTTGTCGGGATTTCTCTGGTGGTTCAGTGGCTATGATTTTGAGCTCCCGATACAGGGGGCTTGTGTTCCATCCCTGGTCAGGGAAGCAGATCCCATATACCACATGTAACAGCTCACCTGCCACAACTAAAGATGCCACATCCCACAATGAAGGTCCAAGACCCTGCACGTGCAACTAAGACTAGGTGCAGTCAAATACATACATTTTTTTTAAAAATGAAATACTTTAAAAATTAAAATAAAATTGCATTTCCTTAAAGATTAATGCTGGAATCAAGATTGCCGGAAGATATATCAATAACCTCAGATATGCAGATGACACCACCCTTATGGCAGAAAGTGAAGAGGAACTAAAAAGCCTCTTGATGAAAGTGAAAGAGGAGAGTGAAAAAGCTGGCTTAAAGCTCAACATTCAGAAAACTAAGATCATGGCATCTGGGTCCCATCACTTCATGGCAAATAGATGGGGAAACAGTGGAAACAGTGTCAGACTTTATTTTCTTTGTTTTGGGGGGCTCCAAAATCACTGCAGATGGTGATTGCGGCCATGAAATTAAAAGATGCTTACTCCTTGGAAAAAGTTATGACCAACCTAGATAGCATATTGAAAAGCAGAGTCATTACTTTGCCAACAAAGGTCCGTCTAGTCAATGCTATGGTTTTTCCAGTGGTCATGTATGGATGTGAGAGTTGGACTGTGAAGAAGGCTGAGCGCCGAAGAATTGATGCTTTTGAACTGTGGTGTTGGAGAAGACTCTTGAGAGTCCCTTGGACTGCAAGGAGATCCAACCAGTCCATTCTGAAGGAGATCAGCCCTGGGATTTCTTTGGAAGGAATGATGCTAAAGCTGAAACTCCAGTACTTTGGCCACCTCATGCGAAGAGTCGACTCATTGGAAAAGGCTCTGATGCTGGGAGAGATTGGGGGCAGGAGGAAAAGGGGACGACAGAGGATGAGATGGCTGGATGGCATTATCAACTCGATGGACATGAGTCTGAGTGAACTCCGGGAGTTGGTGATGGACAGGGAGGCCTGGCGTGCTGCTGTTCATGGGGTCACAGAGAGTCGGACATGACTGAGCGAGTGAAGTGAATTGAAGGTGTTTATATCAAACCTGTGTGTGCATACTCAGTCGTGTCTGACTCTTTTTGCGACCCTGTGGACTGTAGCCTGCGTCTCCTCTGTCCATGGGATTTTCCAGGCGAGAATACTGGAGTGGGTTGCCATTGTCCTCCTCCAGGGGATCTTCCCCCCACCCAGGGATCAAACCAGCGTCTTCTGTGTCCCCTGCTTTGGCGGGCCGATTCTTAACCCATGAGCCTATATTTTCTTAAAGAAGATTAATGGTTTTAGCTCTGCTTTGGGGATTTAGGCTTTCTTTTTCTAACCTGGCTTCTTGTCTCATTCAAATCCATCACTGCTAGTGGAGAGATACAGATTCAGCCTGACAGCAGACATCAAGGGGTGGGAGGTGGGGGCGGCTGGAGCGCCAGAAACAATTACTAGCATTAGAAAGGACTGCAGGCGAGATCCGCCCTCCCTATGTATCAGGGAAACTGACTGATAAGCATTTTCCTCACCTAACCCAAAACTTTCCTGAAGCTAAGAACTGCTCTCTCTGCCTGGACTTATAAAGCAGTATGGTTTATGCTGCTGGTGTCTGCTTCCTTTCTGGAAGTCTGGGATTTAGGTACATGCTGGGTAGACTGTGCCTACGTGAGCAGCCTCCCCCAAATTCACAGGTGGGTCCTGAGTCTCTAACGCATTTCTCTGTGCGTAAACTTTGAATACACGAATACACGTGGCCACATTTTCGTTGCTAGGGAAACGTGCTGGGGCAGCCCTGCTGGGAAGAGCCAGAGGCAGGAAGGGGACTCTCCCCTTTGATCAGCTGCATGTCCTGATCTCTACATCTCTACAGTATTGACTATACTGTATAAACTCTATATTGATTCCTGTAGGACCTCCTAGCAAGTCGCTGAACATGGGAGTGGTTTGGAGACCCTGACTCAACTGATAACCCTGAGTCAGACCCAGATGGAGAGGGGGCGGTGCCTGAAAAAAAGTCTAAAATGCAAACTACATCATACTGTTCGCTGTTCCATTGTGTGTGGGCTGCCAGGAATTGCTTTATGAAATTTAAATTCTACTGCACTGTTAGCAGAGTGGCGCAGCGGAAGCGTGCTGGGCCCATAACCCAGAGGTCAATGGATCGAAACCATTCTCTGCTAGCTGCAATGTTTTTGGGCTTCCCTGGTAGCTCAGCTGGTAAAGAATCCGCCCGCAGTGCAGGAAACCCCACTTCAATTCCTGGGTCGGGAAGATCCTCTGGACAAGGGATAGGCTAACACTCCAGTATTCTTCGGCTTCTCTGGTGGCTCAGTCGGTAAAGGACTCCGCCTGCAATGTGGGAAACCTGGGTTTGAACCCTAGGTTGGGAAGATCCCCTGGAGGAGGGCAGGGCAACCCACTCCAGTGTTCTTGCCTGGAGAATCCGCATGGACAGAGGAGCCCGGCAGGCTGCAGTCCATGGGGGTCGCAACGAGTCGGACACGACTTACCAACTAAGCACAGCACTAAGTAGGGAGAGATTGGCATTTTTTTATGGGTATAGGATATAATTAATGCAGATTCCAAATGCATATTTCTAGCCCTTGAATGCTAGATTTTTACATCCAACTGCCTACTCGACACAGACAGTTGAGCGTCTAACGGGCACCAGCAATCTGAGTTCCTGATTCACCCACCCCACTTCGGGGCCCCTCTCCCCCGTCTTCCCCCATCCTGAAATGACAACTCCAGATCAGGCAAAAGTCCATTGGCTTTTTTCTTTGCAGGTCAGCCATTGATGGTGGATTCACTCTCAAAATGTATCCTGGATGCACCCACCCCTCTGCACCCCGACCTGCTTGGCGCTGATGGAGCCGCCACCACCTCCGGGCGGGACTCAGGGAGGCCTTGCTTTCCCTCAGTCTGTTCCCCACACGGCCACCAGGGGGCGCCAGTCCACACCAGCGGCCGCTCACGCCTGGCTTCCTCACCCGCAGTCACCGGCGTGGACCACCGGAACTTATGTTCCGACTCCCGCTTACCTTCTGATCTTACACCCTCCTCACGACGCTCCAACTACACTGCGCTCCTTGCTTTTCCCGGAACACGACCGACACACTGCCTCTTCAGAGGTTTTCTTTTGGGAGGGGGGGGGGGGTGTGTGTGAGGCGGGGGGGGGGGGGGCCCTTTTTTAAAAAATTGAGGTTAAATTCACATCACATAAAACTAACCATCTTAGGCTGTAGGATTCAGTGGCATTTGGTACATTCCAGATATTCTTTTTTAAACAATGATCTTGTTATCATTTCTTACAGGAAAGAATGGCAATGGGAGTTATGTATGTTTTAACTGTGGTAAAACACACTCTAATCTAACCTTTACCCTTAGAAGAATTAGGAAGACTTCTCTGGTGGTCGAGTGGCTAAGACTCTGCGGTCCAATGCAGGGGGCCCGGTTCCAACCCTGGTCAGGGAACTAGATCCCACGTGCCGAAATTAAGACCCTGTGCAGCCAAATACAAATACTGTAAAAATAAATAAACTGGTCAGAGTGGTACTGTGTCCTTCCCTATTTTAACAGTTTTCTTAGACCTTAAGTATATTCCCCTGATCATTAAAAATTCTTCCCCTTCCCAAAAAGTTCTCCCCAAAGATGGTGTTCTCTTAAATGGTGATGAAATATCCTATTGTGTAGACATCCCACTTGTAAAGACCATTTCTATTGCCTACATTTGGACAGTCTGTTTCTAATTTCAACTGTTTCTGTTCCGTCTTCCAAACAGCACAATGGCTGACATCTCTGCATCCATCGAGGCATCTTTTGAATTCCTGAATTCCTTTTGGAAAAAAAAAAATGTGGAAAAACTGGGAAAAGTTTAAGGAAAAAGAATCCCCTGGAATCCCCCACCCAAGAGACTCTGGGGTTAGTTCAGTGAACCGCAGCGTGGATGTGGGCAGATCCTGTTTGCTTTATTCCACAAAAGAGCAGAACACAAACACATTCCGGGTATTACACACGCTTCCGACCCTGGGTAACGGCTGCAGAGGCTGGCCTCCCTCCCCCAAGGGGCCCTCCCGCCCCGCAGCCATTACCACGCTTCCTTCCATTCTGCACAGCCCTCTGACCAACCTGTCTCTACATTATGTTTTTTCCCCAAACTTCCGGCCGTTTCCTTCGGGTATGTTCCCAAGAGTGCAATCAGCGGGTCAAAAGGTAAGAACATGTATGATGAGTCTTTGGCACAGATTGCAAGTTTCCATCCTTTTTTTTCCCCTAACCATTTTGTTTTTTCCCGAACATTATTATAATAGCCAACACTCCTGTAGGGCTTACTCTGTCCCAGGCCCTTTTTCTAAGCACTTTTATGTACTGATTCCATCCTTGGAATAACCCACACTTGGAGACAGGGACTCTAGGGCACAGAGAGGTCACACAGCTTCACAAGGTCACACAGCTAGTAGGTAAGAGAGCTGGGGTGTAAAATCAGAAACTGGCTCCCAAGCCGATGCTCCTAACCACAATTTAAGGCTCCTGTCTACAGGTGGGTTTTGCTGCACTGGGTCTTAGTTGCAGCATGCAAACTGCGGCGTGTGGGTTCCCGGACCCAGGAGTGAAACCACGCCCCCTGCGTTGGCTGCGCAGAATCTATCCTACCGAACCACCACCACCAGCAGGGTAGTGGTCAAGGATGGAGGGAAGCCCCTAGTAGCTAAAGCTTTAGAAGGCCAACTCACGGCCACTCTGCAGTATCAGTGTACTATCATTTATTCCATCATCACCCAGCTGGTCGGCTAATTCCATTTTTATACCACAATCAGGCAGATACAGGTTCTGTGGTGCTGGAAGCTTTTTACAATTGGGGGACTCGCTGTAGGAAAAATAGCAAGTTACAAGTTCAGGAGGTGGTGTAGGAGCTTGAAAGGGACTAGTGCAAGGAACTGGCCTCGAACCTAAGCTTCACCAGCATCATGTTAAATCCTAATGTACTTTCCCCCAATAATTATTAGGAAGATTTTCAGACAGTAAAGGCAAGAATTTTCCTGGGACTGCCACCTCGATTCCACCATCACATTTCCCTGAGCTTGTCTGAAGTCGAATCTAGGTATCTATCCCTCCCTGATCTGTCCCCTACTCCCCCTTACTATTTTATTCATTTCAAAAGAAGCTGCAGATCATGGGGTTATATCACTGCAGCTTGCAAATCATTTAACCAGAGTTCAGCATTTTCTTTTAATGTAAAAACCAGAAGTGAAAATGTAATTCCGTGCAGGAAAACCCACATTGTCTTTGCAGCTGACCCCCAGTTTTTGTTTTTTGTTTTTTTGCACACAGGAACACACACATTCCCCCGGGGCCATTAAACAGCACTTGCTGAGACCTCAGCACTTGCCCTCCGATAGCTGGGACCACCCCACCCCCCAGGTGTCCTAGTACCTGGCAGATGCTCCGCGGGCCATCTATGGACATTAACAATCTCCCTTCTTCCAGCAGTTTAGCTTCCTTCAGACTCCCTCCCCAGGATGGATTACTGGGTCAAAAGGCTGAGGCTTACAGCTTTACCAGACGCGGCTTTCATTTTCACTTCAACTTACCCTCTTCTGACCCCTCCTGTATATACACACAGAGTTGTTTCCTTGTCTGTACAACACTCTTTTCTATTTTTAAGATGGCACAAGGGGAGGAACAGCAGAAACCCTTAAATCGTGATGTGGGGGGAAGAGGAGGCTCTGACGTTAGTCTCTCCCTTCAGCTGTGTTTTATAAATTGCCTGCTCTATTTTTATAAACATCTTGTCCTGGAGCAATCCGCCTAAAGGCTGTGGTTTAAAAAAAAAAAAAACCAGAGGAAGACTAAAGGAAAACCAAAAAGCAATAAACACTTCTGGCAAGATACCATGCATGATGTCAAAACGAAGAGCCTGGGAGAAGTGTTTGTAGCATGTATGACAGTCTTCAGATCCGTAATAAACAAGCAGCTACTACAAATAAACAACAGTCCAAGAGGAAAACAGTCCAAAGGTTTGGAGAAGCATGGAAGAAACTGCGAGTGATCATTTGAAAAGCTGCTCAACCTCACTGGTAATCACACAGTAAACTTCAAAAAGTCATGAGGCCGTACAGTGCTCTTGCCTGGAGAATCTCAGGGACGGCGGAGCCTGCTGGGCTGTCGTCTGTGGGGTTGCGCAGAGTCGGACACGACTGAAGTGACTTAGCAGCAGCAGCAGCAGACAGTAGTAGAGCTTTGAGCAAGCAAGGGGGCGCCTCGGCTGTTGGAGGGCAAGCACCAGCACAGCCTACGCAGAGAGCAATGTGGCTGAATCCAAATGACCCTTTAGACACTTGCCCTGTAGCCCAGAGATCCACCTCCAGGTACCTGTCCTACAAACTCATGTGAAATGGCACAGGTACACAGCCATCCCCTTCCAGCTTCACCAGGAGTAATATGGGCCTGGGTGAGTGGAATTCTATGCAGCTGTAGAAAACAATAAAGATGAGCCTACACAGATGCAGAAAATTCCCCAACATGCGCTACAGGGCAAATTATAGAACCACATTAATATCATTCTATCCAAAATGCAGAAAAATGAAGACTTCTATTTTCTGACACCCGTGTATATAATTTAATAGACTCTCACAGGGTGGAGCCATTCACAGCAAACTGCAGAGAAAGCTAGCTACCTGTGCAAAGAGGTTTGGAATGGAGGTCAAAGGTCAAGGGCGATATTCACCCTTTCTCTGGTACATTTATGAACCACAGTGACAAATTACAGTGAGACCACACTTTACTACATGTAGGATAAAGATTTGAAAAAGTCCTTTACGGTGGCGGGAGAGGATTAACCCCTACTGATGAGCATCAGTTTCCTCACTTTTAAAAGGGGGACAGATCATTCCTGCCTCCTGAACTGGTGGCTGGATAAGGCGGGACGGGCAGGCCCTGTGACGGGGGTGCTCTCAAGGTCTGCCTCCCCACCACATGATAGCCATCCCCTGCATCAGAAACCCAAGTGCACACCCACACCGCAGGCCTGTCTCCTCTGCCTGCCAGCCCGCCCTGGCTTCCCACCAGGCTTCGGTGGAGATGAGGTCCTGGCACCCACATCCCTGTGTGCTAAGCAGGGCGGGCAGGGGTAGCAGTTGCCCCTGGAAGGGACACGAGTCACGAGTCACAGGTAGTGAGGCCTGAGGTGTTGGTCAGGAGATGCTTTATCGTGGGGTGGGGCTCCGGCGTCCCTTGGCAGCTACAACCTGGGGACAAAGGGGAGGCTGAGGGAAGACCAGGGGAGGGGGCCCGACATCCTGCCCACGTGACACCTTTCTTCTGGCAGGGGCCCCCACCCCACATCCCCTGCGGCACCCTCCCTGGCCCGACCCTGGGGTCCGGTGGCTCTGGCCGGCTGAGCCTCTCCTGGGCTTGGCCAAGGCAGCATCTCTCCACCCCTGGCCACGGCAACTGGGTATGGGAAAGGCCCCGGGATCAGCTGGAGACACCTGGGGAGAGGGGTAGCCACTCACTGGATCTCCCGGAACGCCCGCTTCTCCACCAGTTTCACTTTGTACTTGCGCTTGAACCTGGAGGAGAGAGGAGACAGCAGTCAGCGACCACCAGCCCCCCACCCCACCCCACCTCCCTCGGAAAGGTCCGGGAGGCCCGCCCCTGCCGCGGCCCCGCCCTTACTTGGCTCGCTCACGAGGCTCGATCATGTTCCTCCTCTGGAAGCTCTTGAACCGGTCACGGAGGATGTTGCCCTCGGGCTGCGGGACACGGAGAGGCCTCAGCGGGCGCCTGGCACAGACCCTCGGGCCCTGACCTCTCCACGGGGGCCAGTGGGGAGTCAGCCTTGCAGTCCCCCCGTGAGCCAAGGCGCCCAGTCTGGCCTCGTGTACACTAGGGGCTAGGCCTGGTCCTGAGCTCGTGGGCTGACCCGTGGACCAGCCCTGAGGAGGCGGCTGGAGAAGTGGGAACGGGTGGGGCCAGCAGTGGGGCTTGGAGGGTCAGAGGGAGAAGGGTGCAGGGCGGCCTGCTGCCCGGACCCCCGAAGCAGGCAGGACCACACAGGGCCCGTGGCCATGCGAGGAGCCGGGTTTTCTCCTGGGGGCACCGGGGAGCCACAGCAGCTTCTGAGCAAGGGAAGAACAGGCTTTGCTCTGAGCTTTAGGGAGACCCCTCTGGGACCAAAGACACGGAGGGTGGGGCTGGGGGACCAGGGACAGCCCAGGAGAAAAGACTTTCTGAGGGTCCCAGGCTCCAACCATCGCATCACCCGCCCATCACCCTGGGGGACCCCGTGCCCTCAGCCCCCAGGCATTAGCCCAACCGGCCCCGCCTGGGGGTAGCCGTGATGTCGCCCACAGTCCCTGCGGACACGGGGAGCAAGGATGGTGTCATCACTGGGCACGGGCGCCTCCCCTTCAGCACCCTGGCCGAACAAGTACCTTCAGGGTCCTGAGCGAGTCAGAGAGCTCTGAGCTGAGCTGCACGTCGATGTCGGGGTCCTGATACCTGGAGGACACGGGGCGGGGTGTCCAGGGGGTCAGCCCAGCCTGGCACACAGGACCTGGGGCTGCTCCCGGGAACCGCAGGCCCAGCGGTGAGGGTCCGAGAACCTGGGGCTTTGGGGAAAGAGGGTCTCCCGGGAGGAGCCCAGGCTAAGCAAAGGTAGGAGGGCGCCCGCCATGGGGTGGGGACCCCTCCTGGCCTCCCGGGGAGCCCCCGGGCCGGGCCTCACTTGAGCCGCCCCAGCCGCCTGGGCTTGTCCGCCTCCGCCAGCCGCTTTGCCTTCCGCTGTTCCCGCCGCCGGGCCAGCTCCGCCAGGCGCCGTGCCACCTGCGCCTTGATCCCGCGCAGCCTGAAGAGCTCCTGGTGCCGGAGGCGGGTGGCCCGCACCGCAGCCTGCTGCGTCCTCTGCGGGGACAGCAGGGTCAGGGGCCCGGCCAGACGCCACCCCGCCCTGGCCACCTGCTGCCAGGTCACAGGCATGTCCCCACGGGGACTGTTTGCTGAGCCCACCTTCCTGATCCTGACCCCTTTGTCTCTACAGTTCACACACCCTTCCCTAGCCCTCATCCCGAACATCAGCCCCACGGCGGCAGGGGCTTGACCTAGAATGTTCCCCACTGTGTCCTCAGAGATGAGGTCGGGAACTAGTCCTCCACTGACCAAGTGGCTTCAGGGATCCCAAACAGCCCCGAAAGACAGGTTGTGAGCCTGGGAGAAGCAGGCCGGGGCCCGCGGCGCTCACCAGCATCCGGGCGGCCTTCTCCCGCCGCCGCTGCTGCTCCGTCTTCTTCTCCAGGGCAGCCGGGCGGCCGGGCACAGGCGAGGCCTCCCCTCTTGCGGCCGGGTCTCCCGCCTCGGGCCCCTCGTCCTGGCCCTCGCTCGGCTCGCCCTCCCCATCCGACTCCTCTAGCAGCCCCTGGCACATCTCCCGGAAGGCAGACTCCTGGGGAGAGGGGGCGGGTCAGACGCGGGTCAGGGGGCGGGTCAGGGGCGGGGCGGGCGGCGAGGGTGGGTCTGCGCTCACCTGGGTAGCAGCCTGCTCCGAGGCCGGCAGGGCCAGCTGCCTCTCCAGCTTCTCGGCCGCCTTCTCCCGCTGCAGCTCCACCTCGTGGGCCGCCCAGAGCAGGTTCTGGGAGGGGACGGGGACACGGGTGAGGACCCAGACCCGGGGGGCCCTCTCCTTGAGTCACAGACCTGGCCCTCCCACCTCCGACCTGCACCCCCACCCTGGTGCCCAGCCCCCCTGCACTGGCTCAGGCTCTGCTCCTCACCCTGGCCTCCCTACAACAGCCAAGGGACTTCGAATTCTTAACCTCACCCCTGCTCTTCCCCTTCCTCTTCAAGGACAGTCTACTCCGCCCCAGTACATGGAAATTCCTCAGACAGGGCGGAGCAGGGGCTGTCCAAGACCAGGGAAGACAGGGCATTGGGGGGTGACGGCTGACCAGCATGAGACTTCTTTCCGGGGTAACGAAAATGGTATAAAACTGACTTGCTGCACAACTCTGGATATACCTTACACCACTGAACTGTGCCCTCTATGTGGGCAAATCACAACGGCCTGGGAATCAGATCTCAATTATTTTTTAAAAAAGAGAAAGACTATCTGATCTCTCCGTGAGGAACAACCTTGGTGATCAGCCTTGTCCTCTCAGAGTTCAGCATGGGTTTGCTCCCAGAGACACCACTCCCCAGGTGAGGGTCGCGGCCCCTGCCCAACTGGCTAGGAATCCATCCCCCAGTAAACGACCCTGGATGCATGCACGGAGCACCTGTGTCCACTAGTGACCTGGGTTTCTCTTGGGAAATCTGAGCTCCCCAATGGCGGGGGTCTGTCCTCTTTGCTCGTGACATCGGTGCCTAACAGACACCTATGAAACGAACAGCGACTCTCGCCACCAGTTTCTCCGGTTGCTAAACTACCTTTGCCAACCCGCAAGGCTCATGTGGTCACGTGGTTTGTTGCTAACAGCTGAAAGCCTCTTGCATTTATGTCTGAAACATGCCACTGTCTCCCTCACCTCTGGGCCTTTGCAGATGCTGTTCCCTCTCTCTGGAACACCCCATTGTCTCTTACCACAGCAAACTGCCCCCAGTCCCAGTGTTGATGCCCCCTCCTTCAGGAAGCCCTCCCTGATTCCCAAGGCTGGATCTGATACTCCCTCCGTGCCCCTCCACCCCAGCCCTGCCCACTGTGAGACATCATGGTCCAGGAAGAGGTCTGTCTGCCCAAGAGGACTGTGATCCCTGGGATCACAGGGATCTGACTGGCCAAGTGCCGACCAGAGAGAGGCCTGGCGAGGCGGGGGACCGGCGTACCTGGTGGTCCTCAAAGGTTGGGTTGTACGAGGCTCCCGCGGGTGTCACCTCCACGGCAGGTACCTGGGAGGGCTTGGTGTGCAGATGCTGCGGCCGCTGGAGGAAGACAAGACCAAGGCTGGGTGAGACCCAGGAGTCCCACATCTCAAGCTCCCGCAGGCACCAGTGCTGGGACCCCGGGCCTGGGAGGTGGCAGAGGCCTCAGCACAACCCACGGCCTTCAACCTGGGAGGGGCTTGTGGCATCTGAATGATGCAGAGAGGGACCGGCACCCCAGGTGCGGCATCCCCAGGACAAGCAGGAGCTCTGCTCGCCTTTCCTGAGAAGAGTCCCTGCCGTCCAGGTGCTGGGGACGCTTGCAAAATCGTGCGGCAGTCATCAGGCTGCCACTGCAACCGGCAGCCAGGTTGGGCAGAGGGTACGAGGGTCCCTGTCAGCAGAGGGCACAGCCGACAAAGGGCCGACAGACCCTCAGAGCGGGCCCCCGAGAGCTTGTGACGAAGGCACAGCTCCCAGCTCAGCTGAAACCCATGGGTTTCTAACAGCCCCCGGGGGGCCCGAGCACCGGCTCAGCTCTGAGCAGCAACCCCCAGCCAGACCCCCGTGTCCCTGCTCAGCTGGCTCCCACCCCAGCAAAAGCCTGGGGGTCACCAGGCTGCCCCTCTCCAACCCCCACTGCCCGCCAGGCTAGGTGCTTCTGCCTGAGGACTTCTCCTGGGTCACCCCCAATTCCTCTCCATGCCGGGGTGCCTGGCCCACCACAACCCCACCTCCAGAGCGCCCCACAACACCACCGTTCTCCTGTGCAGAAGCACTTGAGATAAAGCTCACAGCCAGAGCTGGGCTGCCCGCTGAGTTCTCCTCCCCGCCAGCTAGCCCCAAAGGCCTGCCCTTGCCAGGAGGCTCCGCCTTTTCATCTCCAAAGGCTCGCTCACCACCCCAGGGCTCCAACCCATTTGCAGCATCTTATTTCCCTGCGAAGGTTTCCCTCGTCTCCCCAAAAAACGTCCCACCGCTCCGCTTCCTCCCTCGGAGGCAGCAGACTCGCGCGCGGCCTGGCTCCAGCCTGTGCGTTTACAGTCCTAGGATGCTCGGGCTCTAACACGGCATCTCTATGGGCCCATCCTCTGACCCCTAGCTCCGAGGACGCCCTGCTGATGAACTCTCTCACCTTCACGCCTTTCTTCTTGGTCTGCTCCAGGAAAAACTCATCCTGGCCCTCCAAGGGCTGGTCCAGAGGGTCTGTGGAGGCAGTGAGGGGCGGCTGTGGGGACATCTTGGTCCCAAGGGGCTTCCTGCTACCCCTCCTCCCTTCAGAAAGATGGCACCAAAGTACTTATGCAAAGATAGCCAAGGAGGGACTGATTCTCAGACCCCAAAGGGCTTTGAACGCCAGGGAAGAGAGCATGTGAATGGGGTCCAGAAAGCAGAAAAGACCTGAGGCCAAGGGACAGGCATCAGCCCGTTCCGGAAAGCAGAGCAGGAACGAGGACAGGGAGCCACTTCGAGACACCTGACTATGCCGAAGACCCTCAGTGACACCCTCAGCGTGCTCCCTGAGGTCACTGCACAACCCAAAGGCCTGGGCCTGGTGGCAGGGACACTCACTGCCTTTGGCCCAGAGGTCGTAGAAGGGCCGCTGGACGGTGTCCTGGGGCCCAGGCTTGGCTCTGGCTGCTGGGGGGTTGAGGAGCCGGGCCTGCGCCCTGCGCACCTCCCCGGGCAGCTGGCCCTGCTTCGCCAGCCTCTCCCATAGCTGCTCCTTCCGCTTGAGCTTCCTGGCGTTGGGAACCTGGTGGGCGAGGACGCTGGGTGGGGGAGAAACAGCCCGGAGCGGTGGGTGAGTCGCCCCTGCCCCTCAGACACCCCCAGCATTTCCTCCCTCCTTGGGGCGCCTTCTCAGGCTCCTGCTACTCCTCACTCGGCCGGCAGCTTCAGAGCCCGCTTCCCACACTTGTCTCCCTGCTGAGCTCCAGACCCAACACCACCACGGCCTCAGGGCCTTCAGCCGGGAGGCCTCCAGGGAACTCACAGGTCGCTTCAAAACCAACCTCGGTCTCCCTCCGCTCCCCACCCCCCATCCAGCCCCCTCACATTCCTTCAGAGTCAGTCACCAAGCCCTGCCAGACCCTGCTCCCAACGGGGGCGCCCGCCCAGCCCTGCCCTCCGCCCCCAAAGCCCTTGGGCAGGTCTAGGCTCTTCTCTGCCTGCCTCAGCCGGGCCCCATCCTCACTGCCTCCAGTGTGTCCTCCAAAGCCCCTAATCCGACCCCGTCTTCCCACCAGCACGCTTCACCTGTCACCCCCTTTCCCTACAATTTCTTTGGGGCCAAGAAGTGAGTAGGGGTCCCACAGAAGGGCACAAGGCCAGACCTGGAGGTGGTGGGGGAGGGGAGGACGGTCTGGGGGTCAGGGGACACTCACTCTTTGGGAGCAGGGACCTTGGAGGTGTTCTCTAGGATGAGGTCGCTCCGGAGGGGCTTCTTGAGAAGCAGTGACCTCTTCTGGCCTTTGGTCCTCTTCTTGTTCAATTCTGGGGTTGGCAGACAGCAGAGAGTCCACACTTCAGGCCTCCTCACTACCCAGGAGGGCCTTCCAGCCCCCCCAACCCCCCGCCCCCACCACTGGAGCCATCAGACCTGCAGGCCCCAGGCTCCCACCTGAGGAAAGAGGCCCCCAAGGGCAGGGCCCAAGCTGTGACCACCCTCCACACCCATTTCCTGAGCCAGCTGGAGGCAGCCCTGTGCTGGGGACCCAGCCCCATAGCCCTGCACACAAGAGGCTTGCTGAGGCAGCAGAGAAGTGGCTACAGAACCTTCAATACTAAAGTGAAAAAAGTGATGAGGTGACATGAGGCCCAGGGAGCTGGACTCAGGACGGACCCAAGACCATTGATTCTCAGCACGGGGCCATTTCCCGCCTTTACTTCTAAAGCACAGTAAGAACTCCAGGACAAAACATGCTGGGACAGAATCTGTATCCTTCCACTGGCTACGAAACCTGACGGAAGTGACTTGCTCCTATGCGGCCAAAACAAGAATGTTTAATGCCTACCCTAGAGGTCAGGTGAAGATATGATTACAGCTAACCACTGAACAACACGGGTTTGAACTCATACCGGGACTTGCTTCAATACTAAATACTACAAGAATCCACAGATGTAACACCAAGGGTAGAGAGCTGATCACAAATTATTTGCGAACTTTCGACCATGTGGGAAGGTCAGTGCCCTGAACCCCTGTACTGTTCGAGGGTCCGTTGCATTTCAAGATCCCACAGCAGTGATCACCCACAAAAGCATGCAATCGCTGTCATTGTTAAAAAAAAAAAAAAAACTAAGACAGAATCTATAACTACTTCCTTGCCAAGGCAGCTCCCTGCCTGACCCTTCAGTATACAGAACAAATCTCCTCACTTCTGTAAAAGCCAACGTCTTTAATAACCCTTTCTGACCTGCTTAAAGACTCCACCCACCCATCACAGACAGCCCTTCATTTTCCGTAGACCAGATCCCCTGACTGATCTCATAAATGCTCATAAAGGGTACCCTCCTGTAACAGCAGTCTGGTGTTTTGCTTATTAAAGCTATTGGCTTTCCTATTAAAATGCATCTCTTAAGCTTTTCTATCCTCTCCTTAAAGAAGGCCGCTTATTCTTTATCTTCTCTACGTATTGAGAGTAAACCCTATTCCTTACTGAAGCAAACCCTAGCTTGCTTCTCCTCTGTTTATTTTAGCCAGGTTCCAACCCTGTATTTTGACAAGTTAAAGCAAGCAGGCCAAGACAAGTTTCTTACCAACTCATTCGAGTTGATCCTTTTGTTCTCATTAAAGCACATCTTACTGACTTAGACAGGGCTGTTTCCTTACAAGTCCTTAGTTTGCTTTTCTGCAAATTAACGGAGACCTCCTAAGTTACGTCCTTATCTCCTCATCAAGGCAGATCCCTACTAGCTTCTTCTCTAGGCACTGAAATTTCTCTGAAACTTCAGAAAGAAAATGAGTTATTTAGGTTGGTCATTAGCTTGCTTTCTACTCATTTCAGGTCCTCTTGTTTATAGCAGAGACCCTTTTCTGATGGTGTTTGCCATCCAAGCCACGCCGTGTTTTGGAGGCCGAGGTGGCCTGCTGCTACTGCTGCTGCTAAGTCGCTTCAGTCGTGTCCGACTCTGTGCGACCCCATAGACGGCAGCCCACCAGGCTGCTCTGACCCTGGGATTCTCCAGGCAAGAATACTGGAGTGGGTTGCCATTTCCTTTTCCACGAGGTGGCTTAGGTAACGACTAATCGCCATAAACCGCCACTGAAACCCTTCCTCACCTTTATCCTTGAAGCCAGTGTCCACGAAGAAAAGTTTCTCATCGGGGGCCTCTGATATCAAGCCACTGGGAGATGGAAATGCAGAATGTCAGCCATAGATCGGAGGGGGCTGCGGAATGAGCAGGTTTAACCTCTCAGGGCCAGGTTTTCTTACGATGGTCATTCAACCACGCACTAACCGCCTGGAGTCCCCTCCAGGCCAGGGTCCCTCCGTCCAATTTGCAGAATTTAATACGTAAAACGCACTAAACTACGGTGGGTCATTGGACGCACTGACATCAGGAAAACTATTCGCGGTTTACCTGGGAGTCTCGTATCTGGTAACCTGATCAAGTCTCCCAGCCTCTCGCCCAGAGTCCCCGGCCCACCTGCTGGGTTTCTTCGGCTGTGCCCCAACAGGCGCTCCCAGCCCGCCGGAACTAACCCCAGGCAGCACGGCTT
Organism: Bubalus kerabau; assembly: GCF_029407905.1. Lineage (NCBI taxonomy): Eukaryota > Metazoa > Chordata > Mammalia > Artiodactyla > Bovidae > Bubalus > Bubalus kerabau. The sequence continues at coordinate 58,055,187 of NC_073640.1, read as the reverse complement.
CCCACCCCGCTGCACAGAACCTGGTCCTGCTGCCGGAAGTCCGGCCCTACGCACCCGCTGGTGCGCTCCTGCAGCCGCACGTCCTCCAAGAACTGATCGACTTCCAGTCCCAGAGGCTCTTGAGCGAGCCGCCTCCAGCCTCGCTTCTTATTTCTTGGGCCTCGTCGCCGCCTCCTAAGCGCTGGATCCACTGACGTGGGCCGCAGCCCCAAGAAGCCGGTATCGGTCTCGCTTTTCGAGCACTGCCCGCCACCACCACCATTATTTCCTGCCGCCATCTTGTTAAAGAAAGAACCACGCCGCCGGTACCCAGAAATCCGGTTTGGGGCATGCGCGCGCCGAAATCCTGCCCCTTCTAGTGACGTACTTCCGCTGTCCGCCATCTTGGTAGGGTGGCTGGAGCCACAAAGAGGCTTGAAGGCCGCCATATTGGTAAAGGATAAATGGCTCCTCCCTCTTCTACAGATTCGGGCAGGGCCCGGGTCGTAGGTTCCGGGTTTTAGACCTAGGCGAAATACCTTTCCCGACAGCCTAGAAGTACTTTTTTAATCTGAATATTTTTAATTTGCTGAATTTTTTTTAAAAAGTCTAGTTTTCTTAAAAAAGTAAAGTTAGATGGGACGTCCCTGGCTGTCCAGTGGTTAAGACTCTGCGCTTCCACTGCGGGACATAGTGGGGAACTTAAGATACCCCACATGCCCTGCTGTGCAGCCAAAAAAAAAAAAAGAACTGTCAGGGCAGATTCGGGACAAGGCACATTCCAATCTCAGAACGTTTGACCTGTCAATGTTCCAATCCTAGAATCTTGGAAATTAAAGAACTTTCAGAAGTCGAGGTTGGGAGCACAGAACGTTATGTATGCATGCCGTACGCCAAATGTTAGCAACATAAAATATTAGAACCCTAGAAGCGCACGCTCAGAATACTGAGCCTCATAGATTATTCTGGAGATTAAACAAGGTAATATATACAAAGCCCTTAAGATGGAGCTAAATGTTAGCTATTGTTACTGCCTTGCCCCTTGAGACTTCATCTTATAACAAATCTAGTCTGTTTACAAATAAGGAAGGAAGCTCAGAGGCCCTGGGGTCCTGGCAAGCATCCATAGGGATCCAGAGCCTCATAAACGCACAGAGAGGGAAAACGCCACTCGGGGATTCACACCGCAGAATTCGGCATGGGAAAGGTGACGGGCCCCCGGGTTGTGGCCCTGGAGACCCGCTTACCCATCACCTGGGACTGGGCAGGGTGGGGTGGGGGGGCGGGGCGGGCAGTGTGAGAAGTTTGGGGTGTGGTCACCGACTCGCCAGCCTAGCTCTCGAGCGTCCACCAGGGGGCGCCAGGAGCCGAACCACTGGGCGCGCGTGGGCGGGGAAGGCGCGAGGACAGCGTGTCCCCGGGCGCCGTGGGTGTGGCCTGGGTGTGAGTTCGCGGAACCCGGAGCTGGGTCCGCTGCGTTGCGGAGGCCCGAGTCCCTCGGGTGTGAGCCAACGCGTGCGCACACTTGGTGTTCCTGATGGGCAGCATCACCGCCTGTCCTCCGGGAGCCCGCTGGTGTTACATGTCAAGAGCTGTGTACCCAGGTTGTGTGGGTGGACGTTGGAGGAGAGGGAGGAGGGCAGGGGTGCACACACACACACACAAAACCCTACGCCCCAGGGCTTGGTTCCCAGGCTCCCACGGCAGGAGGTAGGAAGGAGGGATGTCCCAGAGGGAGGGCCCCAGAGTAACTTTTCTACGGAAAATATGTCGGTCTGGCCCCCAGCCCAGGCCTGAGTCATCAGGCTCCCGATGCATTGAGTCATGGCCTCCACCTCTGCCCCTGAGAGCTTGGAGGGACCGCCCCCCCCCCCCCCCCCCCGCTCCCCGCTCCCCGCCGTGAAGTCCTGCCCAGGGTCGTCCTTCCCCAGGGGGTTTGGGCCGAGAGCGATCCCTGCCCTCATCCCATCCCAAGACAGCCAGACTCGCACTGGGAAAGAAGCCTTGGCTTTATTTGCACTCTGGGAACGCTATTCCGTTCACAGTCCCCTCCGGGGCACGGGGTGAGAGGTGATGGGCGTGGGAATCCCAGCGAGCTCCCTGAAGGGGGCGTCATCCCCATCTATTTCGCTCTTCCCCCCATCTTTTCCGTGGGCTCCCCCACCAGGGCCAAGCACTAAAGTGTGTTGAAGGCAGGAAAAGGTGTGTGTAGTGGGGGGTGAGAGTTCCTTTTAGGGGAGGGGAGGGAGGGCTGTAGCACCAAGAACCCCTCCCCCCACGACGTCCCTGAAAAGGGGACTAAAATGACGTCCTGGGGCTTCCCTATCTGGCAGGGGCTCCACTTAAATATGGACGGTGGGCGGAGAGGCCGTGCCCCCGCCGTCTAAAATGCAGACCATCAGTTGTGGGGAGCCTGGGGGGCGGGGGTGGGGGGCGGGTAGCAGGCCAGGCTTTCAGTCCAGAGCAGGTGAGCACTGGAGGACAGGCCTCCGAGTGTGCGCGGGTCTGGGAGGAACAAGCGTGGAGGGGGTTTTTCGTCAACCGAGGATCCTTAGTCAAGAAAGGGGTGTGGCCGGAACTGGGGGCGGGGCTAAGAGGGGTCCCGCGGAGGAAGTAGGAGGTTGCATCTCCCGGCTCTGAGCCCCCGGTGGTCCTGAGGACCCGATGGGGTGGAGGGGCCTTGCCCCAATGGGCAAGAGGAAGTGGGGCGGTGGGGCCCCTGTGTTAGTCATTTCAACCAAGCGGCGGCTCACTTATGGGGATAGGCGAGGGGTCTCTCTCAGAATCAGGGATCAGACTGGTTGGGGCTGGGTGTGTGTCTGAGTGTGAGTGACCCTTGGGCGTGCTCTCTCCTGAGAATGTCAGCTCCATGAGAGCAGCAGATAAATGTGTCTGTTTTACTCCCCAGTGTCTAGAAGGAGCCCTGAACATAGAAGGTGCTCAATAAATACGTGAATGAATGAGGCACGGATGGGTGCTTCCGTGTGTTAGTGTCGGAATGACGTGCTACGTGTAACGTGAGGGTGGAGACGTGGAGGGTGGGCAGAGAAGCCTTGCCCCTTCCCTGGTCCCCACTGTTTGACGGTGGGGGGGTGGGGGCAGAGGGACCCCCATCCTTACAGCTGGGAGAGTGGGCAGGGAGCGCGCTTGTGGGCGGGGGTGGAGACGTGTGTGCAGCCATCCAGAGCTGGGGAGCCACAGCAGGGCGAGAGGGAGGGAGAACGGGCAGGCGAGGGTGGGGCGGCGGGCTGGCTCACTCGGCCGAGCCCTTGTGGCGCCGCTTGGAGGGTGGCACCAGGCGGCGGGGCAGGTTGGTGGGCAGCCCGTGGCCCTCGAGCTTGGCCTCAATGAGGTGGCTGGCCAGGGCGAACTCCTCGTCGTCCAGCATGCCGTCGCGGTCAACATCGCTCAGCTTCCAGATGCGGCCCAGCACGGAATTGGGGAGCTTGGTGCCCACCATCCAGGTCTTGGCCTTGGTGCCGCTCAGCTTGCCGTCGGCCGGCGCCAGGTTGTAGAAGATCTCGTCGTACTTGGATTTGTCCTTAGTCACCACCCACTCGGCGTCGTCATCCGAGCCTTCCTCTCCGTCCTCCAGGGCCTCATCGGGCCCCCGCTCCACGAAGGGACCCATGTGGGTGCCCTCGAAAGCGCCCCCCTGCACACCCACATCCGTGCTCTCCAGCTCCTCCTGCCGGAGCAGGGGCATGAGCTTGGCGATGTCGTGGGTCAGCATCTCATCCAGGGCCTCCAGCAGCTTCGGCTTCAACGAGTGGAACTTGGTGAAGTCATGAGCCATCAGCAGCTCCTGGTTGCAGGGAGGTGGCGGGGGCGGAGGGGGAGACACAGAGAAGTCAGGAGGCACCATCCCCAGGTCCCCCAGCCCCATGCTGGCTCCAGGACACTCAGGCAGCTCTTGATGGAGACGGGCAGAAGTATCTGATTATGGGGGAAAACCCCAATTCATCTGGGTACCCACCACTCAGTACAGACTTGGCAGCAAGTTCCCACCGCCCCATGACTCACTGGACGAGAGGGAGAACAGGGACCTCTGACTCAGAGCAGCCGCCAGCCAGTGGAGGAGGATTTCAACATGGTGACATGAGCTTTACCAGAGCACAGCCCTCAGCCCTGCCCACCCGCTAGGCACCCCAGCGCCCAGCCAGCACCCCCGACCATCATGCAAATTAAGAAAATGCAATTCCTGCCATTCTACTGGCTCTGTTACCCCACCACACAGAAAGGGCTAAGCGGCTTGCTCCTTATTTGGTGGTTAGGTTTGGGATGGACAAGTTATCAGGAGATCCTGGGACCTCCCCCACCACCCCACCCCACCCCCAAATCCTGGCCCCAGGCAAGAAGTCATCTGGTGCAAGAGCTGAGCCCCTGCTGGGCGGAGTCTGTGGTCACCCTGCTTCTCACGTGCACCGTTGCTAAGTCAGTTGCACCAGGATAGTCGCTGCAAAGACTAATCCACATTCTGGTGCCACGTTAAATTTCCAGAGCCAAGGCATAAAGATCATAAGAGACCATAAAGAGACAAGGGTATGGGGGCTTCCCTGGTGGGGCTCAGTGGTAAAGAATCTGTCTCCCAATGCCTGAGTCACAGCTTTGATCCCTGATCTGAGACGATCCCGCATGCCTCGAAGCACCTAAGCCCAAGTGCCACACTATTGAGCCTGTACTCTAGAGCCTGAGAGCCGCAACTACTGAGCCCAGGTGCAGCAACTACTGAAGCCTGTGCTCTGAAACAGAGAAGCCACCGCAGTGAGAAGCCCACGCGCCACAACCGGAGTAACCCCCGCTCGCCACAATTACAGAAAAGCCTGAGCAGCAACAAAGACCCAGCCTAGCCAGAAAAAAAATCATAACAACAAAAAAGTGACAGGGGTGTGATGGTTGTGAGTGAGGAGGACTCCAAGGCCAGGCTGCCCAGGTTCCAACCCAGCTTGGGAGCTGTGCATCCTCAGGAAAGTGACTTGACCTCTCTGGTTTCCCTGTCAGTTTTCAGATGTGTAAAACAGGTTGAGAACTAGCGCTGCCCTCATTGGGAGGTGGCAAAGGCTAAATGAATTCATCTGGATCAAGTGCTCAGTAAACGTCACTGTAATTTTCACAGCTGCTCTTTATCGAGTCCAGCGGCTTTCAACCAGGGATGGTGGTATCCCCCAGGGGACAGTGGGCAATATCTGGAGATGTTTTTGATTGTCGTAATTCGGGAGTGCTACTGACATCTAGTGAGTAGAGCCCAGGGATGCTGCTAAACACAGGGGGCTGCAATGCACAAGACAGCCCCCTACAGTGAAGAATTTTCTAGTCCCAAATGTCAGTAGCTCAGAGGTTGAGAAACCTTGATCCAGCCCAAACTCAGTGCTAGATACTGTCCTAAGGAAGTCACTAACACCAGTCAATTCAGCATTCAGGGTAGATACAGTCAGGATGATGCCCATTTTCCAGTTGAAGAAACTGAGGCTCAGGAAAGTGAGTGACTTGCACAGGTTCACGGAGCTAGTCAGTGGCCAAGAGGAATTTTACTGTACTATATTTCCTCAGTCTTGGAGTAGAAACATCGCAAACCCAAAGGTCACAGGCTTTGAGTATCACCCCAACACAGCCTCAAAGCAGAGCCTGGGCAAGGGGCTAGTCCTCACCTCCATGCCTGAGCTCGTACCTCTGTCCCATGTCCACTGGTTGCTCCTGCCCGGGCCCACCTCCAGCGGCTCTCCATCTACCCCAGGCTGCCACCCCCAGACCCAGTGCTTTCCATGTCACTGGTTAATCCTGGGCCTGAACATGGGAGGAGCCTTCAGTGATCCCCCAATATCCATCTTCCCTTCCTCCTCAGTATAGAATCCCCGAGTTACCTAGGCACCTAGAGGAAAAACTACACTTCCTAGCTTCCCTTGCAGCACTGTGGCCATGTGACTATGTTCTGGCCAACCAGAAGTCAGCACAGGTTGCACTTGCAAATACAGAATTACCCTGTTCAATATAGTAGCCACATATGGTTATTTAAATTAGTTAAAACCTAAAATTTCAGGTTTAATGTGGCTAGTGCCTACTACATTGGACAGCACAGCATAGAACATTTCCATCATCATAGAAAGCAGTATTGGACGGCACTGCTCTAAAAAGCGTTCTTAGAGAGATTGTACCATTAACTACCCCTCCCCCACTTATTGTTGGCTGGAATGCAAACACAATGGCTGGAGTTTCCACAGCCATTTTGTACCATGAGGAGTTCTTGGGCCTGGAGGCCAGGCATGGAGGAGAATGGGCCAGGCATAGACAGAAGAGAACTGGTTCTGTAAAGCACAAAACCAGCCCTGGACCATCTTCCAGGATATTTATGAAGGAGAGAAATAAACTTCTAGTCCTAATTAGGCCACTATTACTTTGGGTTTTCTCTTCACTCCCTTATCCTAACTCACACAACCATACTCTCACGGAACCATTTGTGGGAGGTGCTTTCAGGAACCTGCCATCCATCCCTCTAGTTTTCAAGGCCCCATCCTGAGCCTACGGGAGTTGACCTTCCTTCCCATCACCCCTTGCCCCTCCCTCCTGGGCGTCCACCCACCTGCATCTTCTGGCAGTCTGGGAAGTCGCCAGGAGATATGTGATGCTCCAACTGAATCTTGGCGAAGATGACGGGCAGCTTGAGGATCAGCTGCTTCTTCTTGTTTTCCTTCCCAAACACGGAGGGCATCTCCTTCTTCAGGTAGCTGATGATGTAGGCGTGAACCTGTAGGGAGGAGACTTCTTGCCTGAGCCTGCCTCTGTCACCCAGGAGGGCTCCTTAAAACATGGGTTGGCTGGAGTTTCCAAGTTACCAGGTCTGGCATGGGGCCTGAGAGTATGAATTTCTAACAGTTACAGGCGAGCTGCAGCTGCCGTGGGTACAGGGGCTCTCCCCTCTCCTCTCAGCCCCTCCCGTGGCTTCAACATCCCTCCATGTCCACTGCCAAGTCTACATACCAGCCTCGGCCTCTCCCTGGAGCTCGACTCAGAGCCGATTGCCTTGTCAACATTCCTGGACAGCTCCATCTCGGGGACGCCCGTGGTGGAATTCAGGCCCCGCCCGGCCGTGTCACCCTCAGCTGTGCCCATCTCTGGAGGCAAATGGCACCCTCCCCCCCCGCCTGCCCAGTGGAGCCCAGAGATCTGGAAATTACTCCTGATTTGATCCTCCCTTCTCATTGGAGAAGGCAATGGCACCCCACTCCAGTACTTTGCTTGGAAAATCCCATGGATGGAGGAGCCTGGTAGGTTGCAGTCCATGGGGTCACTAAAAGTCGGACACGACTGAGCGACTTCACTTTCACTTTTCACTTTCCTGCATTGGAGAAGGAAATGGCAACCCACTCCAGTGTTCTTGCCTGGAGAATCCCAGGGACAGGGGAGCCTGGTGGCTGCCGTCTATGGGGTCACACAGAGTCGGACACGACTGAAGTGACTTAGCAGTCTCATTGGTCACATCCATTTCATCAGTCGTTCCTTTGAACTCCTTTGAACTCTCTCCCATTTTTCCATTTCTCTCCACCTCACCATCTCTTGCCTGGTGGGGGACACACCTGTCACCCCACTGGACTCCTGGCTCACCCTCTGGCCCCTTCAATCCTTTCCCTGTGAAGCAGCAGCTGGAGTTTTTTGTTTTTTTAGGAACAAGTGCCAGACCATGAGACACTGCTCCCAAGTTTCAATTTGCTTCTTATCCAAGTGCAAAATTCCTCCCACAGCCGCCAAGGCCTTATGGCAGCAATTCTCCAAGTGTGGTCTGGGGAATCCCCAGGGGGTCCCCAAGACTCTTTAAGGGGGTTGCACACTCAAAACTACTTTCACAAGAATGCTGAGGTGCTATTTGTCTTTTTTACCTTCATTCCCTCCTGAGTGAATCGTGGAATTTTTAAAGGCTAAAAGATACTGCAACTAACTGAATGTAGAAACAGATGTTCGAATCCAGATGTCACCTTTGAAGCCAGACATTAAAGAGATTTGCAAGCATGCAAAACAGGGCCACTGTCCTCTCTAAGTTGTTTTTTGGGGGGGGGGGTTTGGAAAACAGTTAATTTTCATAAAACATCTGTTGTGTGTTTCTGTGCTTAGTCGCTCAGTCATGTCTGACTCTGCAACCCCATGGGCTGTAGCCCACTAGGCTCCTCTGTCCATGGGATTCTCCAGGCAGGAATACTGGAGTGGGTTGCCATTTCCTTCTACAGGGGATCTTCCTGACCCAGAGATCAAACCCAGGTCTCCTGCATTGCAGGCAGATTCTTTACCATCTCAGCCACCAGGGAAGCCCAAAACATCTGCTACTTAGGTTAACAGGCAATAGGGTTTTCTTGCTATTTTAAATGATTTGATAAGACTATCAATATCTGTTAATATACATTGGCATGATCAATAATGTATTGATAACATTTATAATAAATTGTTATCTACTATTAAGTACATAAGTATTGTTTGGGAATCCCCGGTGGTCCAGTGGTTAGAACTCTACACTTTCACTGCCAAGGGCTCCGGTTCAATCCCTGGTTGGGGAATTAAGATCCTACAAGCCTCATGGTGAGGCTGATATAAGTATTGTTAGTTAATTAATATTATGAGAGAAAGTGAAACGTTTCTCAGTTTTAACTTTTTCTTTTTGGGGCTGTGCCACGAGGCTTGTGGGATCTTAACCAGGGACTGAACTCAGGCCACGGTGGTGAAAGCCCCAAGTGTTAACCTCTGGACCACCAGGGAATTCCCTCAGTTTCCTAATATGGTTAATACAGAAAGATCTAATCTGTGTATATACAAACTCTTTGGGGTCTTCCATAATGTTTAAGAGTGTGATGATGTCCTGAGATGGAAAGGTTTGAGAAGCACTGCTCGACATGCCTTGCCCCCTGCCCCTATCTGCTCAAGCTTCCTCAACAGCCTTCCTTTTTTTTAAAAAAAAAAAATCAGCCTGCAAAACTCTCCTACATTAAGGCCTTTGCACATGCTACCCTCTGCCTGGAATTCCGCCCCAGTCTTCCAACAACTGAGTCCTTCAGCTTCCTTTTTTCTTTTTTGGCCGCACCAGGCTACATGTGGATCTTAGTTCTTAGTTCCCCAACCAGGGATTGAGCTCGTGCCCCCTGCACTGGAAGGCAGAGGCTTAACAGCCCGGCCACTGGGGAAATCCCACCCTTCAGCTTCCTTCTGATGTCACCTCCTCAGAGACCATCCTGTGGGAAGCGGGTGCCCCAAGCACCACCATCCAATTTCTCTCTATCTTTACTTTCATTGTTTCATTCACAGCACTTAACACAATCCGTTATTTACTTATTCTGTCTCCTTTCATCAGAATGCGCTCCAGGAGGGCTGGGACCTTTTTGTTTCCTCTGTCCCCAGCGCTGGCACAGTGTGCAGAGAAAAGACTCAAGAAATATTTGTGAAGTAAACCAGTGAACTTGAGAACCTCTGAGCCACAATCTCGTATGTTATCAAAAAGTAAACGAGGAGAGAAAACCGGCATTCATATGTCCTGTTTTTAAATGTGCTGTGCTTAGTCGCTCAGTTGTGTCTGACTCTGCGACCCCATGGACTGTAGCCCGCCAGGCTCCTCTGTCCATGGGCTTCTCCAGGCAAGAATACTGGAGTGGGTTGCCATGCCCTCTTCCAGGGGATCTTCCCCACCCAGGGATGGAACCCAGGTCTCCCGCATTGCAAGCAGATTCTTTGCCATCTGAGCCACCAGAGAAGCCCTATTTTTTTAAATAGGAAGCTCAATAATTAAATGGATATGCTTAAGTGAAAATAGAATGTATCTGGAAAAAGAAGAAACTATTCCTGGGGGTTGTCTGCGGGAAAGAGAACCTGAGGGCTGTCAGGGTCAGGGGTGGGAGGGGGCACCTTTGACAGTACATGAGTGCTTCCCCATGAGATGGTCTTAAATGTTCAATTAGAAACACTCGTTAAAAATTCCTTTTCATGAGTCATAGGTTTAGAATGCTAAACATTCTGGTGACACCTTGGCTGGCTTTGAATCCTCATATCCTTTCATCTCCACCATCCTGTCTCCTCCAGCCACCCTGGGCTCCATATTCAAGCATGTCCTGGTTTCAGGGCCTTTGCACTTCCTATTCCCTCTGCCTGGGTACAGTTTCCCCCATATCTCCACTCTGCTCACCCCTTCCCCTCCTTTAGTTCTCTGCTTGAGAATCACCTCCTCCAGAAGACCCTCCTTGATGACCCTAGTCCCTTAAATAGCCCACCAGTCTCTCCTCTGCTTCATGTTTCTTCATAATCCTTATCACACTCAGTGTATTAGAGCTGAATTTGTTTAATACTCACTTCCCCATTAAAAAGCAATTCTACAAGGAAAGAAACTATCTGCTTTTGTTTCCTGCGGCATCCCCAGGGTTTAGAACAGTACAGGAGCACAGTGTCGGTGCTCAGTTTCTGTGGAATGAAAGCTACTGAGCTGCTTCAGAGAGCTCTGTAGGAAGGCTCAGGGCACCCTGGCCTCTTTAGAATTAGAACCTCCCAAGACCCTGCCCATCAAGGGTCTTGATCTGTGCTCAAGCGTCACACAGCCCATGGAAATCGCTCCTTCTAACAGCAGCTGTCGCTTCAAACAAAGGGCAGAGCCAGAGGGCTCACCCACATCCTAGATCGTTACAGACAGGGAAACTGAGGCATAGAGGGGTAGTTACCAAGAGTGAGGAGAGGCCTTGTACTGTTGGGGGAAAACATGTGGGGAGGTGAATGGTGTGGGCGGCTGGGTGATGGCTGGACCAGGTGTGTGTGTGGGGGGGGTGAGCGGGTGACACAGGGCAGGGGAAGGGCACCGAGGCTCGGTCAAAGTAGATCCCATATCTTGAGGGGCACTGGGGAGCCACAGAGGAGCTGCAGGAGCAAGGGGGAGGCGTGGGTGCCAAGGAGGGGATGTCTGAGGGGGCCAATCAGGACAGGGGTGTGGCCAGACCGGTGGGTGGGGCCTGAGAGAGCGGGCCAATGGGGGGGCGGGGCCTAAGGGCCGCTCTTCTGGAGCCCAGAAGACCCGAGGAGGGAGAGCGCTAATGGCTTTTCCAGAGAGGAAGCGGGGGAAGGTGCCAGGAAGAGATAAGGTGGGTGGGCGGGCTGAGCCTGGGCGCGGGTCCGGGACTCCGGGGTTTGTCTGGGTTTCCGGAGCCGCCTCCTGCATGGTGGGGGCACCAGGTGTCCGGCCCCACCCTGCCCCTCGGTCCCACGGACCTTGGGGGTCTAGCTCCCGCTGCTGCGGGAGCAGCTTCCCCGAGGGGCCTGCGGGACCGGGTCCGTGGGGGAAGCGGGTGAACCAGGGGGAGACCGAGGGAGGGAGAGGATGGAGAGAGGAGAGAAAGAGAAAAGAGAATGATGAGGGAAAAAAGAATAAGAGAAAAAAACAGAAAGAGGTAGAAATGAGGAGATCTAGAGAGACGGACAGAGACAGTCCAGGGCCTGGGCAGAGGAGCGAAAGGTGTTTTCTGGAGGCTTCAGGAGCTGACCACACTGGGCCGCTCCCTCCTAAGGAGGATTCCTGGGGTGGGGGTGGGGCGTGGGGGCTCTGACTCACCCCCTCTGCTGCTCCTTAAACCAACACCTCAGGCTTCTCCACCCCCCATAACCTTCCAGGCCTCCTTGCCTGCTCCGCTTCCTGCCCCACCTCCAGCCTGGCTGGCAGCCTCTCCTGTGAATGTTCCATTCGGCCTCCAGAAACGCTCTTAAACCAGTGCTCCCCTCCCCTTCCCCAAGGCTATGTCCTGATCCAGGCTCCTCCTTGTTCCTAGGTCCCCCAGCCTCCTCCTTAGTCTGGGAACCCAGTCTTACTGCCCTTGAATCCATCCTCCAGAAGGCAGGGAGGGTCTGACCCTGTCCTTCCCCTACCCTGAGTCCTTCCATGGCTCCCCAGTGCCCTTGGGACAAAGCACAGGTTCCAGAACACAGTCCCGGGTGATCTGACTCTCACCTAACCCACCCCACCCCCACCCCTCAGATGCAGTTACTCCCACCATCTACACTGGCTTCAACACTGGCATTTCCCCTCTTTCTTGAACTGGCCATGTTCTCATCGCCAGTCCATGCACTTGCTGGCCCCATTTTCTAGACTCCTTTTCCCTCCTCATCCTCATAATCCTCCAGTTTGCAGCTCAGATGCCCTCTCCTCCAAGAAGTTCTCCAGGATTTCCCCTGGGCTCCCAAGTTCTCAGCCCTGACCATGCCGGATAGTCACTCTGGGGATGAAACGGTATTCTCCCCTGGACTGCCGTGGTCAGAGCTCCCTTCCCAGTACCACCTGGCAGAGGGCCAGGCACAACAGGAGAACTTTCTCAGATTAGTGAACTAACTCATCAGATAGCTGATGCCAGATCAGGGACCAGCAGCCAAGTAGAAGAGGATCAGAGGAAAGGCAAGAGCGGCCGCTGCCTCCCCATCCCCCATCACTGCTCACCCGCACCAGCCGGGCTCTCTTCACCAGATCATTGAGCTTGCGCAGCGCCGCGTGGCGTGGCAGGCCCTGGATGTCGCGGAAAAGGTCTTGTTCCTCCAGCTCGAAGAGGCGCCGGTTGTCAGGTACCAGCAGGGGCTGGGACCAGAAGGAGCCGATATAGACGCGCAGCACCTCGGGCGTGCCCACCACCTTGCCCAGCGCCCACATGAGCGCCCCGTAGACACGCATCAGCTGCTGCGTCTCCACCATGTCGGCCTTGTTGAGCACCACGCGGATCTTGTCTTCATGGCCTCGCAGGGCGCCGATGGCCTCCGAGAACTCGTCGGAGATCTCCAGCTTGTGAGCATCGAAGAGCAGTATGATGAGGTCCACGCGCTCAGCGAACCAGCGCAGCACAGCCGGGAAGTCGTAGCCTGCCGGGGAAGGGTGGTACAGGGGCCTGTGCCTGCGTGCTCGCCTCAGTCATGTCCGACTCTGCGACCCCATGGACTGTAGCCCCCTAGGCTCCTCTGTCCATGGGATTCTCCAGGCAAGAATACTGGAGTGGGTTGCCATGCCCTCCTCCAGGGGATCTTCCCCACCCAGGGATCCAACTGTCTCTTGCGTCTCCTGCACTGCTGGCGGATTCTTTACCGCTGAGTCATAGGGGCTCCAGTCTCCCAAAGTAGAGGTCAGCCCCCAGCCTTCAGCTACTGGGAGACATTCATTGCTTTGGGCTCAAACTGGACTGTATGGATGTTCAGGTTGTTAACCACTGAAAATTTTGTCTGTGGGAAATAGCTCCAGGCCCCAGCCTCCAGAATTTCCCCATCACTCTGGCCCTCTAGCCATCCGACTACGGAGGACAATCACCTCCTCACCTTTCCATTCATTCTTTAGGCAAATATTAGCAGCTTGCATCGGTCCCCGTATTAAAACAGTGAAATGTTTACTAATAGACTCCCTATGCTTCTATGGACCTCTGAGTCCCCCAGATGCCACCATCAACCCCAACTCCTCCCCAGGATGTGTCCAATCACCCTACCATCCAGCAACTGAAAATTTTACTTGGGCCCTTGTTAGAGTCTTGCCATAGCAGATGTTACATATTCTAAATTTATTAACAATAAATTACCGAGAGTCTCCTGTGTGCTGGGCCCTGTCCTGGACACTGGGGATCCCACAGAGAACACACAAAGTCCTTGCCTTCGTAGGGCACCTATCCCACCAACAGCTGGCTCCTGGGCCCATTCATTCATTCCTTTCTCCATTCATTTCTTTGTTCACTCATCCATTCAGCAGTAAGCAATGCCTGGGAGAGCAGAGAGGAGCCGTTGAGACCCCCTGACTTGGCAGTCGGGAAGGCCTCGGTTTGAATCCCAACTCTGCTTCCATCAGCTAGGTGACTTTAAGGAAGCAAGTAACCTCTCTGAACCTCTGTTTCCTCTTTGGTAAAATCATAGAACCTACCTGCTAGGACTGTGTGAAGATGGAAAGAATACATGAGCTAAGCTATGTGAAGAGCTTAAACAGTGCCTGGCTCTGAACTATACCCTTAAAAGGAGTGAGCTTTAGGCATGTAAATTATACAATAAAACTTAAGAAACAAAAACAAGGACTTCCCTGGTGGTCCAGTGGTTAAGAATCTACCGTGCAAAGCAGGGGACACAGGTTCAATCCCTGGTGGGGGAAGTAAGATCCCACATGCTGTGGGGCAACTAAGCCCACGCACGGCAGCCACTGAGCCTGCATGCTCTGCAGCCCACCTGCTGCAGCTAAGACCCGATGCAACCAGACGAATACATAAACATTAAAATCAAACAAAAAAACCCCACGGAGCTATGCACATGACAAGCAATCCACAAAAGTTCCTCATGATGCCTGTGAGACGCTATGGTGAAGCCATCCAGGAGCTGCCCTCAGAATGGTCTGCTCTGTGCTGGGCACACAGGGTGGCTCAGATAGCCCCAGTTCTGTCCTTACGGGGTTTACCATCCAGAGTGGTCAGGCTGGGATGGGAAAACCCAGGGAGCTGCAGGAGCCCGGGGAGGGGTGTGCCTGACCACCCAGGCTAGGTGGTCAGGGAGGGCTTCCCGGAGGAGGGAACACTGAGTGGTGATCTGCGGGGTGAGGAGTTAACTGGCGGGACAGAGAGCCATCACTGATTCACCAGAAGTCACCTCACACCCTCCCGGATTCAACTCATTGAATCTTCAAAACGACTCCAGGAGACAGGCACTCTCAGGACCCCTATTTGCCAAAAGGGGAAACTGAGGAACAGAGTGGTTAAGGAATCCACTGGTTCATTTGCTCCAGACACAGAAGCACAGAGCCGCAGCCCTGGGGGCCTCCACACTCTGCCGGGGAGCTGTGCCAGGCCCATCCTGCCTGAACGGAAGCAGGTTTCTATAGCCACAGGGGACTGGATGGGATGGGATGGATGGGGGACGCTGTTTTGCGGGGAGGGAGGGCCAGGTCAACAGAGGGACCAAAGCTAGGGCCCCTCCTCTGTCCCCAATGTCTACACACACACACACACACGCACATCCAGATTTGGAAAGTGTGTCTCACGCAGGGAGGGAGGAGGGAGGGAGGTTGAGTCAGCATGGGAATGGGCGACGTGGCAGGCGGACACCCCAGGTGCAGATGACAGCCTCACAGAGGGAAAGCAGTCATCACAGGGCCTTCCCAGCACCTCCTGGGGGCCACACACTGCTCTAAGTGCCTCACACATTTTGACTCTTTTTTTGGCCTCGCCACGTGGCATGCAGGCTACAGGATCTTGGGCCCCCATTGGGGTTGAACCTGCACCCCTGCAATGGAAGCATGGAGTCCTAACCACTGGACCACTGGGGAGATCAGCAAGGTATGGCATGAGACTATCATGTTCCCATTTTACAGGTGGGAAAACTAAGGCATGGAGAGGTTAAGTGGCTCGGTCAAGGTCTTACAGCTGAGAAGGAGCAGAGGCCAGATTTGAACCCTGCCAGAAGGCTCCCCTCTGCTACAATCACACACGTATGTATTCACAGATATTCTACACAGAGGCCACATGTTCCATCAGTGCACACACACATGCACGTGCACATGTGCACTCAGGAGCAAGCATACACCTGGACACCATCCGAGTCACTCGCTACAAGATGCAGACCCTCACACATACCCTCGCTAGCAATTGGGAACCTACATAGATATACAGGGTCACACAACTGCGAAGGTAATGTGAGACCCACACAACATAACAGATAGACAGCAGCAGGCACACAACGAGCCTGTGCACACCTGCACACCCACCAAACGAGAGACGCAATCATATATAGTTACACAAAAGATACACTCATGCACACACACACACCCTCACTTGTACACACAAGGGCACAACTGTATACAGAGATGCGGTTATACCCAATCTAACAAAATCATCTCAGTCCTACAGGGCCACACACAAGTACAACCATGAGCACAACGCTGACACCTCAGAGTCACACCCACAGTTACACGGATGCAGTCCACCAGACTCCTCTGTCCATGGGATTTCCCAGGCAACAAGACTGGAGTAGGTTGCCGTCTCCTCCTCCAGGGCATCCTCCCGACCCAGGGATCAAATCTGCATCTCCTGCATTGGTAGGCAGGTTCTTTACCACTGAGCCGCCTGGGAATCCCACACACCTTCCCAGACACACACAAATGATCCACACAGTCAAATAAAAGTTCCCCTGCACAACACACCAACCACACGTTTCACAATACAACTACCTACAGAGACACGGTCAGTCACAGTCACACACAATCCCACAAGCCCGCCCCCCCCCCCACCCCCAGGCCCTTGGAGCTGCCCAAAGTCACACCTAGCGACCCACACGGGCACAGACACTCATACACACACTCACCCTCAAGAACAGACAGACAGACAGACACACCCTCCTCTTCCTCTACTCCCGCAGCCACAGAAAGAGACCCGGGTTCTCTCCCCCACTTCCTTTGGGCCTCCATCTGGCACCCCCGCCCTGGCTTCGAGTGGCCCCCGCTGACTCTCCCGAGGGACCCTCCCCCCACAGCCCCCTGCCTCCCCCATGGGGCTGGCAGCTCACCTCTCCCCTCCCTGATCTCCTCTGCAGCTGTCTCCTGCCTCTCTCCCCGGGGACAGGCTCCCTCTGGGCAGCAACCAGGAACACCGGTAACCCTCCGCGCCCTCGCCCGAGCGAGGCCCAGCCTCCCTGCCTCCTCGCCGTCGCCTCCAGGTCCCCTCTGCCCCACACTGCAACCTCCTTTGCCCCAGTTTCTGGCCTCCGAGGCCTCGCGGGGCAGGGGTGGAAGGGACAGAAATGCGGGGAGGGGGGATGGGGGGGGCGGCGCGGAGACCGAGCCAGGCAGGGCAGGGGTGGGGGCCGGGCTCACCCGGAGGCCCCGCTGGAATTCACCCCCTCCCCCCGCCGCTCTCCCTGCACAGCTGTTTATAAATTCCTGGCTGCCCTTGGCCCCTGCCCAGACTCCCCGTCCCGGGCCCTCCTCAGCCCCAACCGTGGCCCAGAGCTGGAGCCAGGCGCTGACAGGGGCCCAGGGCCTCCCCGCCAGGCTCTGCCTTCTCGCTGGGTCTCCCACTCTCCGGATCATCTCTCTGGATCCCGGCCTCGCCCTCTGAATCTCTGTCCACCTTGGACTCTCCCTCTCTCTTGGTCTCTCCCCCTCCATCCTTCGGACCCGCCCAGACATGCAGCCGCAGCGGGTTCACACGTGTTCATCCACACGCCTCCCCCACTCTTCAGCGCGCGCCAGCTCGGAGGAGTCACAGCCTTCCACCAGCTCCCTTTGGCTACGCAGCTAGCTCAGGGCAGTCCTAGCAGCGACCCTGGGCCCTCCTCCCTCGGACCCAGGAGCCCAGCCTCACTCACCACGGCTCACTCTCTGCTTGGCCCCCGACAGGATGCCCGGGGTGTCGATGATGCTGATGCTCTCCAGGACCTGATTGGGGAGCTGGGCGCACATGAACCTGGGGCAGAGGGAAGGTCAGGGGTCAATGCAGGGACGGGTAGGAGGAGGGGATGCATGAGAAGGGAACCCAGGACTTGCACGGAGGAGAATCAGGTTCGGAGAGGGAAAGAATCTTGGAAGAGAAAAGGAAGATTAGGACAAAGAATAAGAACTATATATATAAAAAAACAAAAACAAAAACAAAAAAACAGAGCTGATGTTAACTGAGCACTTACTTTGTGCAGGGTGCTGTTCTAAGCACTTTGAATGTTTTCATTCATTTAGTCCCCACAACAGCCCTATGGAGGAAGGACTATGGTTATCCCCATTTTCCAGATGAGGATAAGAAACAGAGAGGTTACGTTGCTTGCCCAAAGTCACCCAGCTAAACAGGAGTCGAACTCAGGCGTCACTGGCTTAACTGCTCCCCAAGAGAAGGCAAGAAGAGGAAGGCTCTAGTAAAGAGAAGGGGATTAGGACTGAAAAGGAGAGACACACAGGCGGGGATGGGACACAGACGGGGGCCAGGGACAGGAAGACACCCTCCGGGCTGCTGGCTGCACACCTGTTGAGGAAGGTATTCCCGAAGGGGTTGAGTTTACGGAAGGGCTTGTCCGGGTCAACGACAAGGGCATTGCCAGGCACGGTGCCCTCGGTGTCACCATGCATGACAGCCACGAAGCAGTCGGTGGTGGGCTCGGGCCCCACCCGGGAGCCGGGCACCTCCTGCTCCAGCAGGTACTGAATGAAGCTGGTCTTGCCCGTGCTGTACTGGCCGGCCACCAGCACCATGGGCTTGCCGTCGAAGTCGGCATCCTCCAGGGCCGGAGAATGGAAGGTTCCGAAGCGGTAGTGCTCCTCCAAAGGCAGCAGCTTTTCGCGGTACAGCTCCTTGAGGGCCGAGGTCACCGTGCGGATGGCCTCCGGCTGCTGGCCCCGAGCCCCGCCCCGCTTCAGCCAGCTGAACATGGTGGCTGCACACTGCCCGCTGAGCTCTGACGCAGATGCACAGCGCGAGGGCTACCTGTGGGAGGAGAGGATGTTGATGGGGGACTGCCTGGAGGAGGAGGTGGAGAAGAAAGGGAGCCAGAAGGTATCGATGGAGAAGGCTGGTGGGATGGGTGGAGGGGGAGAGCTTCTGAGAGCACTGAGGGTGGATGGCAGGAGCTGGCGGCTAAAGGAGGAAGAAGGTAATTATCCCAGCTGGAGGAAGAGAGAGAGAGTGACAATGGCATGCTGGAAGAAGCGAGATTGGTGGTGGAAGCCCAAGAGATAAACCAGGGGAAGGAGGCAGAAGCTGATCCGAAGAAAAGGATTCCTTCGTCTTTTTCTTTCTCCGTCCCCACCCCTTCCATTATTTGGCAATTTTCACTGAAATCGCACCATGTGTCAAGGGGTATGGATCCAAAAATAGACCAGAGACCAGTCCCCACACACTCGGAGCCTCCAGTGAGGAGAGAACCGGGGCACGGAGCAATCAATGAGGCCTGGGCAAAGCTGGTGGTGGACTTGTAGGCACCAGAGGGGGACAGGGTGAACCAATCACAGGATTAGGAAAGCTCTGGCTGGGCTGACCTTTTTTTCCCCACGTTTATTATTTATTTGGCTGTACCAGATCTTAGTTGTGTCCTGTAGAATCTTTTCCCATACATACTCTCCAGGCCAGAATACTGGAGTGGGTAGCCGTTCCCTTCTCCAGGAGATCTTCCCATCCCAGGGATCGAACCCAAGTCTCCTGCATTGCAGGCAGATTCTTTACCAGCTGAGCCACAGGGGAAGCCCCCTGGGCTGACTTTTGAGCTGCTTCCTAAAGAGTGACAAGGGCATTTAGGCAGAGAGGATGGTGGGTTTCATGACCTGGAACTGTAAAATGGATGGACAGAGTGGCTGAACACGTGGGCCCAAGGACGAGAAATGAGACTCAACACTGCCTGGGTCCTCCCCAGATCATGATGTTATCATTCATGAGAATAATAACATTTGTGATCACTGCATGCCAGAAACTGCTCTAACTCATTTAATCTTCACAACAACCTTGTAAGGTAAAGCTATTATTACCCCCACTTTTCTGATAAGGAAATAGAGGTTCAGGAAGATAGTATAACTTCCCTGAGATCACTCTGCTAGTACGTGCTCAAGCTGGGACTCCAGATAACCTGACCTCAGAGCCAACACTCCTATCACAGATCTAAGGAGTTAGGGAGAGAACGAATTACCAACCCAGCAGCAACCAGCACCCCCAGCACCTAGACTGCGTTCACTACATCCCCTTACTAGCCTTTCATTCACTGTAGGATCCGTAGTGATGTTCCCCCTCCCCCTTTCATTCTCAATTATCATTCATTTGTGTCTTTGCTTTCTTTCTTTTTTCCCCCTTGATCAGTCTAAGTGGATGCTTATAATTTTACTGATCTCTGCACAGAACCGACTTTTGGTCAGATTGGGGTCTCTAAATTCCATTTTCCACTAAAAGAGAAACTGAGGCTTCTGGGAGAAATGGCTAATTCTGGGTCTGAGGCAGGGAAAGAACAAGTGAGTCTGGGTCAGATAGCGGGGAAGTGCTCAAACTGGGATGGGGCATGTCACAGGGACAGAGTCCCGGCTCGACAGGACTCCCACTGGCCAAAGATGGGACAATTTGAGCACCCAGACTAACTGCACATCCAATATGTTAAAATCCATAAAATCATAACCATGCTTTTAAAAAAAAAAGTGTGTGCGTGTGTGGGAGGGGGAGAATTCAGGGAGGGTGTGCCAGAAAGGTGAAGGAGAGGCTGGAGCCAAGACCTGGGACGTTGGCAGAGGGAGGGGGCCCTGGGCGGTGTCCTACACGGGGAGGGACCTGGGGGACATCTTAGCGAGGACGCTTTGGGGTGGTTGGACAGGCAGTGGGGTTGGTGAGGTAGGAGAGGAGCTTTTGGGGTGGGAGGAGGAATGGAACAGAGGTGGATGAATGCAGTGGAGGGAGACCCCAAGGAAGGCCGCGCGAAGGGAGGAGGAGAGTGGGGAACACTGCTACAGATTGAAGGGACTGGTGGGGGGCAGTGAGGGAGATAGGTTTCCGGAGGGACTGGGGAGAACTGAGAGACCCCCTACACACTGCCTGGGGTGGGGACTGAGGGTCTTTGGCGAGCAGGGGAATGATCCAGAGCCAGGGCAGGTTCGAGGGCTCCCCGGGCGGAGGCTGGGAGGCGACAGACTCAGTTGGGGGTCACTCACCAAGGGGGCGCGCAGACTGCAGGACCGGGCAGGGAGAGCTGGGCGGGGGTCCCGCGGGGATCGGAGGCGCCCGCGGAGCGGCCTGTGCTCGCGGTCCCGTCCGGAGCCGTCTGAGCCGGGTGGGGCCCAGAACGGGGAGGAGGGACAGAGAAGGGGGGGCGGGACGAGGCGCCCCCCCATCCCCAAACCGGGCGCCCGGCCTCTGGCGCCCTCTGGTGGAGACAGTCACGGTGCCTTTGCGAAATGGGTGCGCGCGCGGGTTCCCAGTCCTGCCTTCAAACTCCACCCGTCTCCCTTCCTGACATGGGAACAGCAATAATAAAATAGTAACACCACCAACAATATTAATTTTAATTATAAGTAATCATAATAATTTTTTCAACGGAAACGAGTGCATGAAAACTCCTCTGTGTACAGCCCTCCATGGTTCTTCTTTCACTCAAAGCAGAAGCCAAAGCCTTCAGTGTGGACCACAAGGCCCTGAAAGATCTGCA
Source organism: Bubalus kerabau (assembly GCF_029407905.1). Lineage (NCBI taxonomy): Eukaryota > Metazoa > Chordata > Mammalia > Artiodactyla > Bovidae > Bubalus > Bubalus kerabau. The sequence continues at coordinate 58,034,109 of NC_073640.1, read as the reverse complement.
GGCTCCCTCTGTTCTCTCCTCCCTCTCTCCCCCTTGATCACTCAGCTCCAGCCGCACTGGCCTCTCCACTGTTTCTCAGACAACCCTCTTTTCAGGGCCCTTTGAACTTGCTGTTCCTCCACCTGGAAAGTCCCACCCGACCACTCCCATCCGCCCTCTCACCCTTCCCTCCTTCCAGTCGCCACCCAAATGTCACCTCTTCCGAGAAGCCCTCCCTGACCTCCCTGTTTAATGCAGTACCCACCATCCCTCCATTCTCGCTGCTTTATTCTTCTCCGCAGCCTTTATCACCATATTTTACATTTCTCTGTTTCAGGGAGGGTCTCCCTCACGAGAACATGAGTCCTATGAGAGCAAGGATTCCAGACCGTCATCAAGAGGAATCTTTGATGTTCTCACACTGTGTTTGGAATTTCCAGTGATTGCTTACTCATCACTGATTAGACCCACTGCGAGCTAGCTTTCTAATCGTTCGCTGGTACACCAGACCCTATTACCCTGTCACAGCCTTGTCGATTTTAAAAAATACTGATAACTGTATTTCAGCATAATTGGTTCCCTTGGGATCCTAAGGGTTTCATTTTGTGCATTAAAGATAATATTCTAGGAAGGGGTCAGTGGAGTGAAAAAGCTCCACCTTGACGTATTCAGCTCCATTAAATACCCTTTGAGCCCTTAATAACCAGGGTGGCTGTCGCATCTTGCTACCTGCTGACCTCTGAATCAGGGAGTCTCTGACATCTGTCCCCAGTGTCATCCAATTTTCTTGATGCCCTTGGAGCCTCTAGAGTCCCCACTGAAAAGCACAAGCTCAGATATTCTTTTCTCTGCCCCCACCCCATCTGTCAAAACTGAAAAGAGAAACTGACATATTCTACAACATGAATGAAGACATTAGGTTGAGTGAAATAAGCCACTCACAAAAGAACAAATATTGTGATTCCACTCATACAAGATGCTTAGGGTAGTCTGATTCAGAGACAGGAAGTGGAATGGTGGTCATGGGGGAGCTGGGTGGAAGTGGAGGGGGGACAGGATCATGGTTTCATGGGAACAGAGTTTCAATTCTGCAAGATGAAACGAGTTCCTGACTTCCACGCTGACCACCATCTTGGTGGTCCAACGGCTAAGACTCTGAGATCCCATTGCAGGAGGCACAGGTTCGATCCTTGGTCAGGAAACTATGAACCCACATGCTGCAACTAAACAAACAAACAAACAAAAATCCTTCATGTTGCAACTAAGACCCAGCACAGCCAAATTAAAAAAAAAATTGATGAAATGAGTCTGAAGATTGATGGTTGCACAATGTAAATGTCTTAATGCCGATGTGATTACGAAGATAAATTTTACGTTATGGGTATTTTTTCACAATTAAAAAAAAATGGAGAAAGCAGCCAGTGAGCTTGTTCAATTGGGACACTGGTCAGTCTTGGGTTCCAGTCGCGCTCCGTGTCCAGGTGATTTGGGCCCAGAGGTAGTCATTTCTGGCTGCTTTTTCTGGATGGCTCAGCTGTAGAAAGGGGCTTCCCAGGTGGCACAGAGGTAAAGAACCCACCTGCCAATACAGGAGATGCAAGGGACTCGGTTTCGATCCCTGGGTCAAGAAGATCCCCTGGAGAAGGAAAAGGCAACCCCCTCCAGTGTTCTTGCCTGGGAAATCCCAAGGACAAAGGAGCCTGGCAGGTTACAGTCAATGGGGTCGCAAAGGGTTGGACACGACTGAGCGACTGAACACTCTCCAGATGCCCACTCCGCTGCATCTAGCATCTAAGAGCGAATATGCCAAAGGCTAACTGTAGAAGCTAAGGTCAGTTTTGGTCTCATACCCTGGGGCTTGGGGAGGAGGCTGTCTCTGGCTTCTGCACAGCAGATTTGTCAAGGCCTTGTGTACAGAGCTTCCCTGGTGGCTCAGACGGTAAAGCGTCTGTCTACAATGCGGGAGACCCGGGTTCGATCCCTGGGTTGGGAAGATCCGCTGGAGAAGGAAATGGCAATCCACTCCAGTACTATTGCCTGAAAAATCCCATGGACAGAGGAGCCTGGTAAACTACAGTCCTCGGGGCCTCAGTTTCCTCATCTGCAAGATGGGGTTATTAATTCCCACAAGGCAGCTTCTGTGAGCATCAAATAAGATATCCCAGGTGAACTGCTGGGAGCAATGGTGAAGTGCTGGGAGCAATGCCCAAGATAAGTGTTCTGGAAACGTTACTCATCATGTCCCTCTGCTTGGGCTGCATCCAGCTAGCTTTCCAATGTTAGCTGGTGGAAATGACTGGCAAACTTCTTTCCACGGCCACGTGAGGTCTTCCAGGAGCCTGCGGGGATTCAAGGATGTTGAGAGCCGCTGTTCTCCTTTAGTGCTTTATTACATAAGCGGGGGAAGTAGGTCTAGAGCTGGGGGGGGGAGGGAGGTCTCTCTCCTGGAGATCCCATATATCTGCTTCTCCCCTCCCAAACACCCCCAGGAGCCTGCCAAGGACCGGGGTGGATCACCCTAGTCCAGCCGCCGTAACATCCACCTGACTGTGGCCGTTGTAGGTTGCATACATGGCCACCAGAGGGCGCCTGAGAAAACGAAGTCAGCTCAGCCCTCTGCGCAGAACCCGCCGGTGGCTCCTGCCTCATTCTTAGAGTACAAGCGAAGTTTTCAGCGTGGAGCTATTGGATCCTACAGGATCGGCCCCCTTTGTTCCCACTGACCTCACCTCTTGTCTGCACCCCGTTCTTCCCCAGGTTCCACTCACAGACCCATTTGGCGGTTTTACATTCTATCCACGCTCCTGCCTCAGGGCCTTTGCACTGGCTGTTCTCGCTGCCTTGAGTACTCTCTTCCCGTGGTCCCCTCCCTTCTTTAATGCAGTTCTCTGTTCAGATGTCACCTCCTCAAAGAAGTCTTCCCTTCCCACTTGATCCTGAGGGCTTTCATGTGCGGTTGGGCAGATTGTTCACTGCACAAAGCACTGGCTTGATTGAAGGGGGCTGGAATCTGGGTCATATGCTGCTCTCCAAATTCCCAGAGGAATGGGGTGCTGTTTTCTAGTTCACACAAAAGGGTTCTAGGAACGAGCAGCTGCTGTGCCCAATTGAGCTGCGTCTCCCCAAGAGATATCCCAGCGTCCTAATCCGGAGTGAATTACCTGTGAATTTGTGATCTTCTTTGGAAATGCGGTCTTTGCAGATGTCATCTAGTTAAGACCAGCACATCCTGGAGTAGGCTAGGCTCAAATCCAATATGGCTGGTGTCCTCATAAGAGAAGACACGCCGATGCAGAGGAGAAATGGCTCAGAAGGAGAGAATGGAGGGATGTAGCTAAGAGCCAAAGAAGACCCGGGATGACCAGAGATTGGAAAATGTAAGGAAGGACCCTCCCCTTGTCTCTAGGGGAACTGTAGTCCTGACCACACTTTTGATTTGGAACTTCTAGCCTCTGGAACTGAGAGAATAAATTTCTTTTAAGCCACCCACGCAAGTGGGTGGTTTGTTTGTTTTTTTTTTCATATAAAGTGATTTGGTTTATTGGCTGCACCGGGTGGCATGTGGGATTAGTTCAGCCATCAGGGATAAAACCCATACCCCCTACATTGGCAGCGTGGAGTTTTAACCACTGGACCATGAGGGAAGTTCCCAGAGGTACCTTTTTTTCGTATCCACGGGAAGCTAACATATCCTGCTTGATTGCCCCCATATCTCTGACACTGTACACATTTAGTCAATCCTCACTATTAGCAGGTACCCTGCTTGTGAATTCATCTACTTGTTGGAACTTTCGTCTGTTGCCAAAAATCCATGGTACGTCCACGGACATGCGCAGAGTGGCGAAAACGTTGAGTTGCCCAGCAGGCACGTTTCCGACTGAGTGCTGAATAGGTGAGGACGCTCTCCTGCTTGAAACGATGCATCCTTTTGCGGGTGTATTCACATTTTGGTGCTTTTGCCGACCTCGCTGTTTTAAATAGCCCCCGGGGTTCTTGAGTTCTTAAGCCTAAGGAGGGTAGGATGTGCCTTACAGAGAAAACACCGTGTTACAGAAGCTTCATTCTGGCACGAGTTAATGCTGCTGGCTATGTGATCAGTGTTAATGAATCAACACCATATATTAAGTGAAGGGTCTTTAAACAGAAAATCAAAGTGATGTGTTGAAGGTTTGACAAAAATGTGGATCAGAGGCTGGCCGGGAGCTAGCCCTGTATTTTTCCCCGGAGGGATGGTTACACATTGACGAATTCCATGCTCCGGGAGACCACAGAACCGCACCAGGAATGATACAAAAACACGTGGCTGATTGAGTTTTTCACTGTCTGCCCCCTTCACTAAGAAGTCGGGCCTCCCAGAACAGGCGCTTCCATCATATTCAGCTGCACCCTTGTGCCTAGAATTGGACCTGGCCCCAAGCAGGGGCTCACAAATGAATGTGTAGTAAGTCCCCACAATCCCCCTCTCCACCCACCTGTTGCCCCAACCCGCAGACTCCAAACAAGTTCCCGAAAATCCCAAAGCAATGAGGGCAGGGGGCGTCAGTACAGTTTTAAAAAAAGGATTGCTTTTTAATTTACAAGAGTTCTAAATGTACAGAATTCTCCTTTTAAAAAAATCGTTATACACAATAAATACAGTACAAAAAAATTTATCTTACAGTACTAGTTTTGTCTCCAAGATTTCAAAATCTGGCGCGGGTGGCTGGCGGCAGGAAGAACAGAGGGGAAGACTGGCTGGGGAAGGGGGTGGAAGGAAGATCCCGGTTTTGTTTGGGAGGTGCTCGGATTTCAGTCGAGGGACTGGAGGCTTTTGAAATCTTTCTCACTCGAGCACATACAGAGGGACATAGGACACGGAGAGGGACACACACACACACACACACACACGGATGTGACACGGGTGCCCGGAGGCACGCACTGCCAGGTGGGGGGTCCCGGGAGGCAGGCTCACGCTGCCCTTTCCCTGCGTTTCCTGTCTTGGCCTGTGGGGGGCGTTGGAGAGACGCGGACCCTGCCAGCGACGGGTGCAGGGACAGATTGAAGCCACGCGGGCAAACCGGGTACCTGGATGCGTGTGAGCGGTGGGGACCGCCAGGGAGCCCTCCTCCCTGGCCAATGCGCACGTGTCCCCAGGGCGGAGGGGCGGAGCGTGGCTGGAAATGGGAAGAAATAGGAAACGACACACCAGGATTACCCCCTCCTTTGGCAGGGGGGACCTTGTACATTAGAGCCCCCCCTCCCCGAAATCCACGACCCCACCCAACCACCCGGCTGACAGGAGGTGGGGGGGGGAACGAGGCCTTTGTGACTCAAATAACTTAGGCAAGAAAAACTCAAGGGGTCCCCGGCTCGTGTCCCCCAGGAGGCTGAGGTCAGACGCCCGGCTGTCCCCCTCCCCGCTCCCTGCTGCGTCCCTGTGGAGCAAGGGGACAGGGAAGGGAAGTCCAGCCCAGTGTTATCTGTTCAACGTCCTGGTGCCGAGGCCACCGTTGTGACTGGAGGGCGGGTAGGCCTCCGGCCTGTGCAGGGGTGTCGGGGAGGTGGGCGTGACGGCCGCCGGGGCGGCGTGGGAGTACGGGGGTGCGGGCGTCCGGCCGGGGGCCTGTTGGAGGTTCAAGATGCTGTCGATGGCGCTCTGCAGGTGTTCTGTGAGCGTGTCGTCCTGCGGGCTGTCGCTGGAGAAGCTGGCCTGGTCCACGTCGGGTGACTCGGACTTGCGCCGCTTGGCGGGGGGCAGCGGGGGCGCCTCCCAGCCGGGCTCCCGGCTGCCGCTGCCCTGCCCGGTGCCCGCCGCAGGGTCAGCCGGGCCGGCCTTCAGCATCCGCTGGTACAGCTCGTCCTCCACCGCCGCCAGCTCGCGGATGAGCCCGCTGGTGGCCTCGTCCACTTTGGTGGGCAGCGGGGCCGGGCTGCCACCCCGGGCTCTGCCCACGGCCGCCGCCGCTGCCCCCTCGGTCACCCCGACACCTGGGGCCTCCACGTTCTCACGGTAGGTCTTGCGGAGGGGTAGACGGGGGCAGTGCGGGGCCGGCTGCGGGGGCTTGCGGTCAGCAGCCGGCGGCGGCGGTGGCGGGTGGTCCACCGTACCGTTCATCTGGCCAGGGGCGGGGGGCGGCGGCGGGGGCCGGGGCGGGGGCTCGGCCGCCTTGAGGGAGGTGGGGGGCGGCGGCGGCGTTTGGTGCACCGGGTCCAAAGCCGTGTTGTGGACGACCTTGCTGAGCCCGGCTTCCTGTTTGATCTTGAGCTTGAGCCCGATGCGGCTCCGGGCCTCGTAGGTCTTGATGGGCGGCCGGTTGCGGGAGGGCATGGGGCCGTCCTCGTCGGCGTCCAGGGAGGAGGCGGCGGAGGACGAGGAGGACGAAGACAGGGAGGACGAGGAGGCCCGCGCCCAGGTCACGGAGGGGGAGCCGCCCACGCCGCCGTGCCGGATCACCAGCTTGGTGGGCAGGTGCAGAGGGGGCTGGGCTGGGGCCCCAGACGCCGAGGACGGAGACGGGCCGTGGCCGGGCAGCCGGTGTCCCTCGGAAGAAGCGGCGACGGGGAGGCCGAGAGTGCGGGAGGAAGACACGTACTCATCTGTAGAAGGGGGCCAAGAAAACCCTGGGGGTTAGCCAAGGCAGGAGGCCCCTACAGAGCTGAAAGGAGCCGGTGTCCACTGAGTACTGACCATCTGCCGGGCCCGCTAAGCCCTTCACTCACGAGGACACTGCTAGGCAAGACCCTTTCCCCAAGTTCCAAGTCCCCATAATATGCCAGCAGCCCTCGGCACCGGACAGAGGATACCACCTAACTTCTGCAGCCCACCAACTTCTGCTGGCTTCACCCCAGTCCTGGCTCTGCTCTCCCGCTTTTCTGTGCCCCCGGGGTTGGCAGAACATTCCCTCCTTCCAGGGCCAGGATGGAGGGGGCGAAATGGACACAGGATGATGGGATGAGCAGGAAGCGGAGGTCCACTCTCACGGCTTTCAGGCTGGGCTCGGGCGCCGCCCAGTGGCAGAGTGAGGGAAAGCGCCGCACCCTGCGGAGGCGGCGGGGACCCGGCTCCCTCCGCTCTCACCTACCTGGCTTCTCCTTGGCCAGCTGCTTGTCCAAGGCCAGTGTGGTCTTTTCCTCTTGAATGAACATTCGGTCGATCATTACCATCTCCGCGGAGGGGCTCACCCTCTGGGGGCAGGGAGGGGGAGAGGCGATTAGATGAGCCAGTGAAGAAGCGAGGTGGAGGAGGGGACACGATCGCCAAGGATGGATGGGAACAGATTCCCAACTGTCCTTCTTGTGATCCTCCCTCCCTCCCTCCTTGCGGCGGCGGGGTGGGGGTGGGGGAAGGGCAGGGTCCCCCAGGGAGAAAGGTGACAGGCTACCCTACCCGGGACTCCTCCAGCAGCAGGAGGCGGTATTTATTGAGCATGGCCTGGGTGCGTTTCAGCAGCTGCGTGGAGACCGTCTCGAACTCCTCGTCCACTGCGGAGGAAGAGGTCCAGAGACCCAGATGTTGGGGAAGGACCCACAGTCAAGGGCGCCTGCACTGTTTGGTCCTCACCACCCGCCTCCACACCCAGGGGAGGCCTCACCTTTGTGGTAGTCGTTGGGAGAGGGGAGGGCACCCTGGTAGACATGATAGGGCAGGAGGCGGTGCAGGGCATCCTCGAAGGAGGGGAAGGCCGTCTTGCAGTCAGGGTGCAGGACGGAGCCCTGATGTTTGTGCAAATGCTCCAGGAAGCTGGGAGGGTCGGGGGAAGGACCACACACACAGACAACTCGTGGTGAGGCCCGGAGACAGCAGAACCAGACCCTGAGCCCCCAGGCCACAAGGCAGACAACGAGGAGGGAAGGAACGCTGCAGAAATATGTGTGAACGTGTGCCTGGCCTGCCTCACTGTATCTCTGGGGACAACCAATGGCAGGAAGTGCTATCCTTATGCCCATTTTACAGATGAGGAAACTGAGGCCTGCGACGATGAAGTCACTGATCCAAAGCAGCTAGAGGCAGCGCTGGGAGTTAGATGCCTGAGCGTGCGACTCACCTTCCATGCAATACCATCTCCTGCCACTTGGGGTCAGCATGTCCCCGCTCTACCTGGAACCCAGCAGCAGGCTTGGGGAGGCCGGCAGGGAGGTTGGGCCCTTGCGTGGTTGGTTGGTAAGATCTGCTTTCTCACTGGGCAGTAGACTATCGCCTACTATGTATGGCTGTCTCTCCCACCAGACATGCTTCCTCGTCTGTACCCAGTGCTGAAGGCCAGCAGCCCTCACACACGGTGGATGCGGGACCTGGTCTGTCCAGTGTTTCCAGAGTCCAGCATAGGACTGGGCACCCGATGAGGATCTGACCAACACTCTCAGTGGACGGAGGGCAGGGCAGAGGGACAGAACGCAGCATCCAACACGTACCCGCCCACCCACCCAAACAGCCATCCGTCCAGCCACGCACCTGCCTGGGTAGCGTCCATCCATCCATTCACCCTGGCCCCCAGGCATCCCTGCGTCCACCTGAACACGCACCCCCCAATCCCCAGACAGGAGACACTGCCTGCCAGCTGGGCCCGAGGCGCTCAGGGTACTGCGGTGACCAAGCCACACCAAATATCCACCCCCGCCCGCTTGAAGCCAGCAGCCTAGCTGCCCCACGAACGCTGCTAACACAGCCACAGGGAATCCTCATCACTACTATAATATATAATACTATATCACTACTATTCCCACCCCTCTCCCTAGAGGGGGAGGGGGAGGGATCTGTGGCACTTCCCGAACCCACAGCGGGGGACTGCGCCGCGCGAGGAGGCACACACGGAGCTCACCAGGCTTCTTTGCTGGGCTGAAGCGCGGGGGGTTTCTTCAGGCTGCCCAACTTGCTCTCATACTGTGGGGGAGAGAGAAGCCAGTGAGGGGGGTTTCGTGACAGAGGAGCGTTCCCTTGGCACCTGAGCCTCTCTACGCCCCAGCCTGGGACAAAGATGGGAAAGGCTGATGTCACCCGAGATGGGGTCCTGGTCCTAGCTGCAGCACACTCAACCTGCGGGGAAGACTGGGGCTGGATCCAGGGCTGGGGGGACACAGCAAGGAGAAGGTTACAGGCAGGCTCATGCCCCAGGCATCCACCTGGGTCGCCTCCTCCAGCCCCTTCTCAGGCTTGGGTCTCTCAGCTTCCACCTGGTACCTCCCTCCCTGCCCATCAAAAGGCCCACAAATCCCCCCTCATTGTCCAGCACCTGATGGGCACAGCCTCTTTCCTCCCACCCCTGCCTAAATCTCTACCTTGACTTCCCTTGTCCTGCCTATTCTTCCCTTTCAGGCTCTCTCGAATCTTGTCTCTGCTTCAGTCTCATCCACCCTCCCTGCCTATGCCCCTCTGGCCTGGATACCACCATCCTAGGTCTCCTCTTGATCACACCCTCCCCTCCCCCTCATCACCACCTTCTCTTTTTTCTCTGGCTGCAACACAAGGCATGTGGGATCTTAGTTCCCCAACCAGGGATTGAACCCGTGTCCCCTGTACTGGAAGTGCGGAGTCTTAACCGCCAAGGCAGTCCCTCTGCCATCTCTGACTCTGTCTCGCTGGCCACCCTGCCCTGTCCTTCCTTTTAGGGTCTCCCTGCTGCCTGTCCTGAGCCAACACAGTCCCTCCTCCTGCAGCCTCCATCTCTCACCTGCTCATGCCCCCACTGACCGCCTGGGGTCTCTCTCAGGCCATCTCTCCCATCCTCATTCTGTCGTTTCGGTGTTTGGGGGTGGATCTCTGTCCAGCTGTCTTGGTTTCCCACATGCCCCCGCCTGGACTGGGCGGGTGTCTTACCCCTGACCTGGATGTGTCTCTACCCATCTCTACCTCCCTGCCTGCCTGCCGGCCGGCCTCCCCTTCCCTTCCAGCCCCATCCCAGTTCCCCAGCGACCTGGCCTCGGCCCTAGCCCGCCACTCTGGGTGCCCCTTACCTGCAGCCCGGAGGACTTCCCTGGCCCGGAAGGGGCGGCCTTGGCCACGGTCAGGGTTGGGAGGTTGCTGGCAAAGGCTTTGCTCTCGGCAGGAAGCAGAGGAGGCAGGCCTGGGGTGGGGGTGCGGGCAGACAGGGCTCAGGGGTCACGGGCACAAAGGCCCCCCCAGAGACCCTGCACCCCATACTGCTCTGGTTCTTGGGCCTCGGGGGCCATGGCGGCCCCAAAGTGAGTGCCCCTGGAGGGGATCTGGGGAGTACAGCCCGCCCCCCTCCACCGTCCCTGTCCCTGGAGATCTGGGCGACCCTTGGGCTCCGGTGCCCACAGTTCTGGGCCACATGTCCTCCCTGTCACTCCCACCCACCTGCTTCGGCCCCCCCCAACCCTTGGCTCCGTTGCGGGCTCCCTCTCCCCTACCTGTGGTGGCCATGGGTGCTGGGGTGGGGGCATGGCTGGGGGTGGTGGGAGTCCCGGATGGAGCCTGCCCACTGACCAGCACGGAGGCAGTGGGGCTGGCGAGGGGTCCCAGGCTGGCGGAGGACTGTGGGGCGGCAGGGGCCCCCACGGCCTTGCTCTGGAGAATGATCCCAGACGGCACCTGAGGAGGGGGACAGGTGGTTTGGGGCGGGGGGACACACGCTAGGAGCAGGGGCAGCCAGGAACCAGGATTGGGGGTGAAGAGAAAGCCAGAAAGCGGGAGGGAACTGGATCGGCAGGGAAGGGCGGGGGTGCGGCGTGGGTGGTGGGCTGGCCCCTGCCTCCAATTACCTGGTGAAATCTCTCGAGAAGAGCCTTCGGCTGGGGCAGCGCCGGGAAGGGGGTGGTCACCATCTGGAAGGTCCGAGGAGGCGGTGGGGGGGGCGCTGCGGGCTCGGGGACCAGGTGGAGGGTCGGAGGGGGCGTGGGGGACTTGTGGGGCCCCTGGCTGGGTGGGTACTGCAGCTGGAAGTCGGGCGGCGTGGGGGCTGGCAGCCGGGAGGACGTCTCGGAGGAGGAGGCGGAGGCGACCCCGACAGTGGAGGTGGAGGCCGGAGGGAGGTGGGGGGCGGGGGCCAGTGGCCCCTCCAGGGGCTGGGACGGGGGTCGCAGTGGGGGCTGGGGTGGGCCTGGGGCGGTGGGGGCCGGGGTGCTTGCAGAGGGGGTGCCGCCCAGCTGGTTCTGGATGACAAAGATGCCAGGCAGGGTAGGGGGGGCCTGGGGAGGAGGGCAGGGGTGCAGGGCAGGCTCTGAGGGGGGACGGGACAAGCTCTGCGGCTGGGAAGGCGGGCGGGAGTGGGGACGGGATGGGGGGCGGGACGGGGGCCGGGCCGGGTGAGGGGACGGCAGGTGGGGGCTGTCCCCCAGGGGGGCCTGGTGAGGTAGTGATGGGGAAGAGGAGGGGCCGGGGCCCTTCAGCGGAGCCGCCGCGGGGATCTGGGCAGGGGAGGGAGGGAGAGGGGAGGGGGCGGGGGGTCAGAACCAACCTTGGCTCCCCTGGCCCCAAGACGCTGGGGACCCCGGCGCTCCCGCCCGGAAGCCCCGCCCCCCTTCTTGGCCACCCCTTGTCCTGATCCCCGCCCCCGCCATCCTTCTCACCACTCCACCTCCGTCCCCCACCTTGCACCTGCCCCCCACCCCCGACCTGCCCACCTACCTCATTCCCTCAACCTATCCCTTCTCGACCCACCATCTGCCCCCCCAACTCCGTACCTCTGCCTTCTGATCTCCGCCCCTGCCCCCCAGACCCCCCTCCCCCCGAGAGGAAGGCGAGCTCTGCAGGCTTTGGGGGCAGCAGCGGAGGAAGCAGTGGCGGCGGGAGCACCACACGAGCTGCCTGCGGCGGGTAGGCAGAGGGGACCAGGGAGCAGAGCACAGCAGCAAGTGCGGGGGGCGGGGGGTGGGGAGGGTGCCGGGCCCGACGGTCCAGCTGACCCAAGAGAACAGACACCAGCAGGGAGACTGCGGCTGCTGCGAACTGGGGGTGGGGGTGGGGGCCGATGGTTGAGGAGGGCACGCTGGGGATGGGGGAGCAGGGGATGAGGATGGAAACCAAGGGTCAAGGTCAGGGTCGAGTCCCCCTGGATGCCAGCACATGAGTTACGAGTCCCCTTCTAAGTGTCCATGACCTGTACCTGTGGGGTCGTGGCTGCATGGCTACCTGGGGGTCGTGGGAACCTATGGGTGTGAGAGTGTGTGTGTGTGCGTGTGTGTGTGTGTGTGTGTATCAGGCTTGCATATGCAATCTAAGCACTAGTCTGTAACACGTACACAGTGACCTCACCTAAAACACACCTCAGTCAGGGCATCCTTCTCCCCCTAAAGGTCACCTCTCCAGGAAGCTCAAACCTCAGCAGCTGCTATTGAACCACGGGCAACAGCTGGGCACCCAACACTGAACTGGCACCTCTCTGCTCTGGGTCACAGAATCCACCCAACCGACAGCGCCCACTGACCCAGCGCTTGCGGCTGGGAACGTGTACCCACTCGTGGGCTCTCTCCATGGTCCTGAGAGCTGTGATCATATCCGACCCACTTCACAGATCAGACACTGAGGCCAGGGAACCAAAATGACCAGTCCAAATGATACAAATGAACTTAACAACACAGAAAGAGACCCATAGGCGTAAAAACCTAACCTACTGTTTCCTGGTGGGGGGGTGGGCAGGGGGAAGGGGATAGTTAGGGAGTTTTGGAAGGTCATGTACACACTGCTATATTCAAAACAGATAATCACCAAGGACCTACTGTAGAACACAGGGAACTCTGCTCAATGATATGTGGCAGTCTAGATGGGAGGGGATTTTAGGGGAGAATAGATGCATGTACATGTATGGCTGCTCACCTGAAACCATCAGTAAATTGTTAATTGGCTATACTCCAAGACAAAATAAAAAGTTTAAAGTTTGGAAATAAATAAATAGATATTAAATGAAACAAACAAAACAGAAGAGCCTCGAGTGGACCTGGTAATCTCACCTGCAGGAATTCGTGATCAGGAACATTCAGGCTCTTGCTCACAGGGCTGGCCACTGTGAGACTATTTACAACAGAGAAAACCAGAGAAGAAAGCTGGTGGGAGCCGCAGGCGAGGAGCTGACAGTGAGGACCAAGGGAGCTGTCCCGCTTGGCACTCTCCCCTCCTAAGCACAGGCTTCAGAGGGCACGGTGAAGTGGCAACACAGACCAGATGCTGAGTGAGAGAAGGACAGCGATCCACGACACGATTGCTAGACGGCTGGCTGCACGGCATTATGGACAGTGAATTTGATAACAGTATTGTCGCAACGCTAGATGCACTGGATCTGATGACTGCGGTGGTTGAGTGAGAGGATGCTCTTATTCTCAAAGACAGAAATAATCAGATCAAAATATGAAGGGGGTGCAGAAGCGTGATGTCTGCAATTGACTCGCAAATGATTCAGGAAAATAAAAAGGGATACATGTTGCGAGGGCCGTGGCTAAAGCTAACGTGGCCAAATATTTACAGTGGTTAAATCTGGGGTGGTCCCCAGTGATCCCTGCCTCCCTGTTTTCAGGCTCCAATCAGGGGTGGCCCCCAGCAATCCCCGCCTCCTCGTTTTCAGGCTCCAATCAGGGGTGGCCCCCAGCAATCCCCGCCTCCCTGTTTTCAGGCTCCTCCCACACTGTACCAGGGTTGGTCTCCGCAGCCATAGGAACTCAGCAGCCATAGGAACTCAGCGGAAGTGATCACATGTCACTTCCAAGATTAGGTTATAAAAAAGACTGGCTTCTCTCCTGGGCAGCTCCCTTGCTCTTTTTCTAGTCGATTATGTGCTGAGGGGAAGCCGACTGTGGATCCTGTGAGCTGCCCTTCCGGGAGGCCTCAGTTTCTCTCTACCTAGGCCCTCTCCCACCAGCAGCCCTGCCAATGCACCGTCTTTGTTGTTATTCTGGCTACGCAGTGCGGTATGCGGAATCTTAGTTCCCTGACCAGGGATCAAACTCTTACCCTTTGCAGCAGAAACACAGAGCCTTAACCACTGGGCCACCAGGGAAGTCCCACGAGTGCAGCATCTTGGAAGCAGACTGTCCAGCCTGGTCAAGCCTTCAGATGACTCAGCCCTGGCTGATACCTTGACTATAATCTCCCAAAAGATCACAAACCAGAACCTCCCAGTTAATCTGCTTCCAGATTCCTGATCCTTAGAAATCATGTGAGGTAAGTTAATGTTTGTTGTTTCAAGCTGCTCAGTTTTGGAAGAAAGATAATCTGTTACACAGCAACAGATAACTAAAACATCTGGTTAGAGTAAAGAATTCACATGAGTATTATTCCCACATTCTAGTCTTACAACTTTGCTATATGTTTGAAACTAACTAAAAATGAAAAGCTTTAAAATAACCCAAAAATTGAAAAATATTTTTAAAAATTCTCATCCTCAATAAAAATACAGGGACAAATACTCACACACTCCCCCCACACCAAATCAAGAAGCAAATGACATACTGGGGGAAACAGTGAGAGTCCCTTGGACAGCAAGGAGATCAAACTGGTCAATCCTAAAGGAAATCACCCCTGAATATTCATTGGAAGGACTGATCCTGAAGCTGAAACTCCAATACTTAGGCCACCTAATCTGAAGAACCCATTCATTAGAAAAGACCCTGACGCTGGGAAAGATTAAAGGCAGGAGAAGGGGACGACAGAGGGGGAGATGGTGGGTGGCATCACTGACTCGACAGACATGTGTTTGAGCAAGCTCTAGGAGACGGTGAAGGACAGGGAAGTCTGGCGTGCTGCAGTCCATGGGGTCGCAAAGAGTCAGACATGAGTTAGTGACTGACCAACAACATAGCCTAGACAAAGCTCATCTCTCTCATATAAAAAGAGCCTCTGGAAATCACTAAGAATAACAAGCAGTGAGAAAAATGGGGGCAAAGGATATGATCAGACACAGTGTAGAAAAAGAAACACAAAAGGCTTAAATAGGTCAAGAGATGCTCAACTTCCCTTGTAATAAGAGAGATGCAGATCAAAGGTGCCCTATGGAGCCAAGTTCAGGCACACATTACAGATAAGTCATATGTCTCATAAAGGCACTTGCACATTGCCTGTGGGAGTCTAAACCGGCACCATTTGCTACAGCCTCAGAGGAATGCAATTCAGCAGCTGCTGTGCAAATTCTAAGCGCACCTGTGCTTTAATCCAGCAAACAGGCTTCTGGGAAGTGACCAGAGATACACGTACACGAGATGACGGATGTTTACTGCAGCTCCGTGTGAAGGACCAAAGCCTAGACATGGTCTAAGTGCATCAGGACAGCATGTCCGAGGATGAAAGTTCATCCAGCTCCATCTACACAAAGGAATACTTCTCCACTGTAACAAAAGCACCAAGGAAACGCCCCACGGGCTACCCAAGTACATGGATGATGTGCTACCTGCTGGGTAGAGAGAAATGTTAACCTATATTTGCACAAGGTTGTATATGCACAGAGCTGGAAGAAAATACAAAAAAGTTAAGTGCTGAGGCTATGGGGAGGGGTTGGGAATGCAGGCATGGGGTGGGATACTTCCCCCCATACCTTAAAAATCCTTTTTGGAACTTCCCTGGCTGTCCAGTGGTTAAGACTCTGGGCTTCCACTGCAGGGGCGCAGGTTCAATCCCTGGTCAGGGAACTAAGATCCCATACACCACAGATAAAAAGAAAAAAAGATTAAAAAACAAACAAAAAAAGCTTTTTCATGATTGAACCATGTGAATATACTACCTAATGTCAAAAGGGACAAATGTTTGAAATGGATGAGAAGAAGAAAAGCAAGGCTTAAAGAAGACTTCATACCAAAAATGCTGCCAGCAGCTTCTGCATGCTGGTATTTTGGGTGATTTGTTTTTCTTCTTAGTTCTTTTCTGTATTTTTTAAATCCTCTAGAGAAGCATGAAATTATTTTTATAATTACATTTTTTTTTTTTAAAGCTCCCACATGAGTGGACTGTTTACTGAGAGATTCCAACTGCCCGTGGGGAGATGGGAAGATGTTCGAGTCAAGCAGAATTTGAAAGAAGCACAGGAGTGGGGGGGCATGCATTTTCCCACTTGGCAGGCAATGAGCGGGTCGCTGATCTGGGGTTGAGGAAGCTGACAGAGGCCTTTACCAGCAGGAACCTCATGAAGAAGCAGCTGGATTGGTCCATAACGTGCTTGGGCAGTGTGTTCTGTCAACCCTCCACATCCACAGGGGCTCACCCCATCAGATACCAAAATCCAAGGATGCTCAAGTCCTTTATACCAATGGTGCAGTATTTGCATATAACCTACACACAACCTTCCATGTACTTCAAATCACCTCTAGATTACCTACGATGGAGAAGGCAATGGCAACACACTCCAGTACTCTTGCCTGGAAAATCTCATGGATGGAGGAGACTGGTAGGCTGCAGTCCATGGGGTCGTGAAGAGTCGGACACGACTGAGCGACTTCACTTTCACTTTTCACTTTCATGCATTGGAGAAGGAAATGGCAACCCACTCCAGTGTTCTTGCCTGGAGAATCCCAGGGACGGGGGAGCCTGGTGGGCTGCCATCTATGGGGTCGCACAGAGTTGGACACGACTGAAGCGACTTAGCAGCAGCAGCAGATTACCTACGATACCTAATAAATGGCGCTAGTGGTAAAGAACCCACCTGCCCATGCCAGAAACATAAGTGACGTGCATTCAGTCCCTGGGTTGGGAAGATCCCCTGGAGGAGGGCATGGCTACCTACTCCAGTATTCTTGCCTGAAGAATCCCATGGACAGAGGAGCCTGGCGGGCTACAGTCTATGGGGTCGCAAAGAGTCAGACACGACTGACGCGACTTAGCATGCATGCACACACGCACAATTCAATGCTATGGAAGTAGTTGTCTGCATATTCACATGGTGCTTTTTGGAACTTTCTGGAATATTTTTCTCCGAATATTTTCCATCCACTGGTGGTTGAATCCAGCAGATCAGAATCTGCAGATTTGGAGGGCTGACTGGATACCCTCTGATGCAGCAATTCTATTTCTAGACATTCACCCTGTGGGCATTCTCATGCACGTGCAAAGCCCGGTATGAGAAGATGTATGGGAATGTTCGTTAGCGATTCCATGGGACTGGATACCTTAAGTGTTCACCAATAGGGGACTGAATAAGTGAAGTCTTGCACATCTATATAATAATAAAATAAAGATCTCAAAAGGTCTGGCAGACTAAGGCCCAGAAGCCAAATGTGGCCTGCCGCCCGCTTGGCCCGACCATTTTGGACAGCCCACAAGCTAAGAATAGTTTTTATGCTTTTAAATGGTTGAAAAGAAGTCAGAAGAAGAATATTCTTTGACTCGGGACACTGATAGGAGATTCAGATTTCAGTGTGCATAAGTAAGGCTTTATGGGAGCGCACCCACGCTCATTCATTTATCCAGAGCCATTTGTAGGCTACAGTGACAGTCTCGCAAAGCCCAAAACGTTACTACTGGCCCTTCAGGGAAAACTCGCCGGGCTTCTCTCTCACGCTCCTGGACTTTCGACATGTCGGTCCTGTTGAAGCACGTCACATACACTAATTCATTTATTCCTCCCAACAGCCATTGCCCTCATACCCACTTGTCAGGTCAGGAAGTTGAGGCCCAGGGAGGTTAAGGGGCCTGGGGGAGGCTCCATCTTGGTACTGTTGGTCACCCGAGGCGCGAGTCCAGACAAGCACCTGCGGGCGTGTGGCACTGAAGTGGTAGATCACATACGTGCCTTGCCCCGCTCTCAACCACAGCACTCAGAAGGGCTCCTACCAGCCCCAAGCTCCAGCTGAGGATGGAAGGCTCGGAGAGGGGACTGCCCTTGCCCCAGGGACCCAGGCCCACGTCTGACCACCCTAGAAACAGTGCTTTCAACCTGAGTCTCTCACAGTCCAGGTGGCCCCTAGCCCCTGTCCTTCCTTCCTGTATAGAGATGACCAGAGGAAATCTTGGCCCCCTGTCCCTCTGGACTGACCCACACTTGATGCCACAAACACAACAGCTAAAACAATCATTTGTTGTTGAGTCGCTAAGCCACGTCCAACTCTTTTGTGATCCCCATGGACCGAAGCCTGCCAAGGTTCCTCTCTATCCACGGGATTTCCCAGACAAGAATTGGTTTTGGAGTTGGTTGCCATTTCCTTCTTCAGAGGCTCTTCCTGACCTAGGGATCGAACTCGCCTCTCCCGCAGTGGCAGGCAGGTTCTTTACCACTGAGCCACCTAGGAAGTCCCCAAGTAATAATAACAATAGCAAATATTTTTGGACTGCTTACTCTGTGCAAAGCACATAGCAACTCAGTTACTTGTCCTAGTAGACATATAAAGAAACTACTATCCCCATCTTCCAGATGAGGAAACTGAGGTTCAGCAGTTACAGGGACTTGCCCAGGGTTAGCACAAGGCCTGGCACATACTTAGCGCTCTCTTTTCCCTAAACAACAATTGATGGAATGAAGAAGCTGGTTGCTTCCAGTCACACGGTGAGTAGCAGAGCCTGAGAGTGAAATCATGGCTATTGACGGGCAAAGTCCAGCTGATGTTCTGCCTGCCTGGCCCTCGCTCATCTTATTTCCTCCTCTTTCTGCCTGTCCTAATCTACCTACCCATGGATCCTTTTTGAACAAGTGCAACATCTGTCCCTCCAGAATAAAAGGGGCCCATCCTAACCTCTCATATGCTGATGTGCTAATGACTCAAATGAGACAAAGTCTATTTCTCTCATATGTAAAGAGTTTCTACAAACCAACAAGAAAATGACCAGCAACTCAAATTGGAAAATGGCCAAGTGTATGAACAGATAATTCCACAGAAAACACAAATAACTCTGAATCTATAAAAACCTGCCCAGCCTCATTTACAGTAAAAGAAATACAAATTAAAACAGAACAAGATACTGTTTTTCACTTACCCAAGTGGCCAAATTCAGTATCACTTGAGGGTGGGGGCAAACAACCAGAGATCATATACTGATCAACCACAGATAATCCATTAAACCAATTTATACTCTACAGGGAGCAGTTTGGCAGTATCTGTCACAATTATAAATGCATATGCTCTCAGACCTAGCGATGTCCTTTTAGAATTAATCCAACAAAGAGACATATGTACAGAGTTGTACTTTGCAGCCTTGCTCATCCGACAGCTAAAGACCAAAAGTGACCTAAATTCCTGACAACAATATCTGGTTACATAAAGGGCACCCCCACACAATGGAGTACTATGCAATCATGTAAAAGAATGGAGTACAGTCTCCAAGATGAACCTCTAAATGATAAAAGGTGCAGAATGCATGTAGAGTATTGCTTTCATTTTCGTAAAAATGGAAGGAAAAGAACCCTGTTGTCTTTTTGTTTGCCCCTTCGTAGGAAAGGA
Source organism: Bubalus kerabau (assembly GCF_029407905.1). Classification (NCBI taxonomy): domain Eukaryota; kingdom Metazoa; phylum Chordata; class Mammalia; order Artiodactyla; family Bovidae; genus Bubalus; species Bubalus kerabau. The sequence goes on along the minus strand of NC_073640.1, from coordinate 58,014,846 downwards.
GTGGAAGAAACCCCCTTGGGGAGGGAAAGCCAGGCTCGGATCTAGACCTCTTGGTGTCTTCCTTGAAATGTGAGATACTTATCCAGACAGGAAAATGATCATTCTAGGACCTAACTATGTGTCCCTGACTAGAGTGTGGTCTCAAGCATCCACGGCCATCAGGAGACCCTCAGGAAGCATCTGGGGAGCCAAGGAGAGCACCGCTTCCCAAGCCAGCGAGACAGAGAGGCAGGCAGGGCAGCCAGAGAGCGCGTGGAGAGGGTGGGGAGGAGGGGCGAGGGGCAGGGCTGGTCTGCGCTGGGACAGAGGCTGCTGGGGTTCGTCTACCTGGGGGGCCGGCGCCGGGGAGGCCTGGCTGTCGGGGGCCTGAGGGCCAAGGCCAGCTCCTTTGGCGACAGGGGTGGTCGGGGCTGGGTCTTGGGCGGGAGGCGGGGCGCTGACTATGACCGAGGCGGGCACGGAGAGGTGGGGGCCCTCTGTGGAGAGGGGCTGCTGGCTCCTCTCCTGCAACGGGCAGCCCACAGAGGGTCAGAGGCCACCCCCACAGACCCGAGGCCTCTACATCCCAACTCCCTGACCCCACGGTGCTCCGGAGAAGGGGGTGGTGGGAACCAGTTAGAGGACACCCAGAGGCTAGACGCCGAAGTCAGGGGATTGGGAGCCCCAGGGTCCAGGGGGCTTGACCTGGGGTAGCTCAGTCCCCTTGGTTCCATGAGTCATCTTCCGGCTCCACCCCAGCATCCATCTCTCCCGCCCCGTCTGTCTGTCTGTCTGTGTCTCGCCCACTCTCTCTCTTGGACCCTTCTCCAACCCTCCAGCAAGAGGGCCGCCTGTCTCTCTGTCCCTCCCCTTGTCTGTCTGTCCTGGTGTCAGTCAGCTGGGCCCTGTCGCCCCGGGACCACCTCCTCGGTGACCTGGGGCAGGGGTGGCAGCTCTGGGCACCCTTCCTGGCCCCTGGGCACCGCCCACCCACTTGCTGCTTCAACCGCATCCGGTTCCAGCTCTGGGCCCCCTCTCCACATAGGCCCCTTCCCCTGCCCTGGCGGCCTTGGTTACCTGGGGCAGAAACATCTGCAGGGAGTCCTGAGTGAGGACGGCCGTGGGGGCAGCAGAGGGTGGCTGCCCCAGGACAATCTTCTCCGGGCTGGATGCCAGGCCGGGGCTGGGCTGTGGGGTGGTGGCCTGAGCTGGGGCGGCAGCCTGTGGGGTGGGGGCCTGTGGTGGCGGCGGCGGCTGCTGTTGCTGCTGCGGCTGCTGGAGGCCCAGAGGCAGTGGGGTGCTGACCGTGGGGGGCGCCTGGGGCGCTGTCTGCACCGTGAGGACAGGCGTAGCCTCCCCACCAGCGGCGGGGGTGCCGGGTTGCACCAGACCATCGGGGGTGTTGAGCATGGCCACGGCACTGGGGGGCAGGGTGACCCCCTGGAGGACAGTGGTGGCGGCCGGCCCGGCGGCGGCCGGCTGGCTCTGTGTGGGCAGGCTGCCGGTGGCCAGCGACACAGGCATCTGGAAGAGTGCCGGCTGGCCCACCTGGATGGGGGCAGCCGAGAGAATGTGGGCAGCGCTGTGGGCCCCCGAGTGGGGGGCCAGCACGGGGCCCAGGCTCAGTGGGCCCGCCAGGTTCTGGTTGGTGAGGATGGGGTTGGCGATGAGCTGTCCGCCCGCGTGGGGGGCCGCGGCTGCCAGGATCTGCCCGCCCACGTTGGCTGGCAGGGCTGAGAGTGGCTGGGGGAGCTGGACCGCCGACGTGCCAGGCAGCAGGAACTGGTTCTGGCCCGGAAGCATGTGCTGGGCGGGGATGACGATGCTGCTGCCTTGGTTCAGGAGATGCACGCTCATGGGCTTGCTCAGGGTCCCAGGGGGCTGTGGGGGGGCTGCCCCCGTGGTGGTGGCCGGAGGCGGCTTGAAGACGTTGGCCTGCAGGGCGGGCGCCGGGAAGCCCGACAGCACCACGTTCTGGCCGGCCTTGCCCGCCGCCATGAAAGTCAGGTTCTGGGGAGCCTTGGGTGGCTGCTGGAGGCCCCCGGCCTCGCCCTGGATGGTGAGCGTGGCGCCCGCGGGGGCGAACGGCTTGGGAGTCAGCTGGTAGAGCTTGGGGGGCAGCACGCCGGCAGGCTTGGGCTGGATGGGCGTGGGCGTGCGGTGCAGAATGACGTTGGGCGCTTGAACCAGCGGCGACGTGCCCAGGCCGGGAGCCACCGCCAGCGGCTGTCCTGAGGGCGCCCCACTGGCCGCCGCCGGGGCGGCTCCCGCCCCTCCGAACACTGAGTTCCCATTGAGCGTGGTGGCCACGGCGGCGGGGAGGTTCTTCTGGAGGACCAGGCCGGCCCCCTGGGGTGAGACACCAGCCGATGCCAGGGTCACTGGCTCCGAAGGGCCGGCTGCTGAGGCCAGGTAGCCGCTGACGGGCACCTGCTTGGCCAGGAGCTGGGAGGTGGGTGGGTTGAGTGCCATGACGGGCTGGCCCACCACCTGGATGGGGGCCAGGCCGAGCGTGGCTGCTGCGGCACCCCCGGGGCTGCCATTTGGCAGGCCCTGAAGGCCCGGGATGGGCTGCAGAGTCACGTTGCCCAGGCCCACAGGCTGCAGGAAGGGCTGGACGCTCAAGGCTTTGCTGACCACATCCTGGGGCGGCACCAGGGCCTGGTGGGTCAGCACGGTGGGCGGGGCCTGCAGCCCCAGCAGGTCGGCGCCCCCTGAGAAGAGCGCCTGGGGTCCCGTGGCCACGGCAGCAGCCCCTCCGGCCCCCGCCGGGCCAGCCCCACCGTCCGCGGGCTGCAGGGTGGGCAGCTGGAAGGGACCCAGGTCCAGCTCGGCCTCAGCCTCGAGTGTCTGCTCGGTGATGTTGGCCTCCTGGAGGCTCTGCTGGAGAATGTCGCAGGGCTGGTCGGCGCCCCCCGCGCCCCCGCCGCCACCCCCGGCCGCGGGCGAGTCCAGGATGTCATCTTCCAAGAAGTCGAGGTCCACGCTGGGGGCCGGCTGGCTAGGCTCTGGGTTCAAGTGGTTGCCAGAGGCTTCTTGCACGTGGAGCTGGAGGCCGGGGAAGGTAGGGGAGGAGAGAGCCCAGGTTAGCAAGGGGCTGGGCCCAGAACACGGCTGAAGCCAAGGGTACCTGATGTCAGGGCAGCAGGGAGAGAAAGAACCTTCTACAAGAAGTGGCTGGACCCGGGTTCAAATCCCAGCTTCGCCAGGGCTGAGCTGGGCACCCCAGGGCTGGTTTAATCCGGCCTGTTTTTCCCCCCATCTGTGCACATCAGCAGAATGTAACAAAAACCATTTTCTAAACAGCCATACAGGCCCATGATGCTTATCTGCAATTCCAAAACCCCAAAGGCTCTGAAAACCACGAATGTTTTGAGAACTTTAGGCTGGAAAGCCCTGACTGGAATGCAACTGATGCTCAGAGAGAAAGGCGTTCTTCAGCCATGTAACAGGACTCGCCTTCAATGTGACCACAGAAAAGTGAGTGTGTTACGTTACATGCAGCACACATGTAGTCAGCATTGCCTTTCCAGCATCTGAAAAACCCTGAATCCCACAAGCCTGGCCCCAAAGGTTTTGGATCAAAGATCATGGTTCTGTTAAGTGCAGGAGCAGCAGCAGCCTTACCCAGTGCCAAGCGCACTGTGAGTTTGAGGTTTCTTAAGTGCTTTCTGGATGGTGATCCAGGTCACGAATGTACAATCAATACATGTATGCATTTTCGAGCAAATATTCCGTTAAGTAATGAGTATGCTAGCAGCATGGCATACCCACTGATAATGGGTCAAAACTGTTGTTAAAAAGATTCTGAGTTCATTCCACGTGGACGCTCAGAGCAGTACCTGGCACCCGAGAAACACCATCATCACTGCTGCTGGCATTACTGTTACTGTCTAGGTCGCTGCTGTCAGTAACAGCCCAGGGAGGTGGGCACTGCTCCCTCCCTGCCCCCTAGACTGGGAGGGGGTCATCCCGCTGCCAGGCAGGGGACATTGCCTGGTGAGACAAGGCTCAGCCCCCAACCAAAGACCAGGGGGTTCTGAGCTCCTAACTGCTAAATGGCTATAACCAAACCTGCCTCCTAGGACGGTTATGACATTTACTGACATCATGCACGTGAGGTGCTAAGAACCTGATGGGGTCCTTACAAGTTAAATTAAGACAGGGCGGCATGGATAAGAATAGCGCATACTCTAACCGATCTATAAGTGTAATAACACGAAAGTACTATTATTTGCTGGGTTCTGGATTTAGGCATGTATATTACGCCGGATCAATTATTTGGAATGTGTTATTATGGTGGTTGTGAGGATTAAATGAAAATTACCGTAAAGGGTCTAGCATATGATAAGTGTTCTGTAAATGACAGTTACGAAGACGAAGGAGGGGGAGGGAGGAGGAACAAGGAGGGGGCAGGGTAGGGAGAGAAGAGGGGAAGGGAGAGGCCACAGAAGGGGAAGAGGAGGGACGGGCCTGGCACGCAGGAGGTGCTCAATAATGTAGAAGGCCCACTGCATTCCCTGCTTTGGGCTTTGCTCATCATCCCTGCTCTTATTTTCCAGGCGGAGACGGAGGTCTGTATCAGTGGATCCTCTTCCCCAGGTCACCTTCTAGCCACCGCTGAGCCAGGACAGGACCCCCAAGACGCCCCCATCCCCATTCCTCAGGAGCCAGCCTCAGCCTCCATGCCAGCGCTCTAGCAGCTGATCCCTAAGGCCAGGAACCCCAGAACCGCACCTCCTTCTCTGAGGCACAGCCTGGGGGTAGGGGAGGTATCTGGCAGCCTTGGCCTCACCTGCACCCCACTCTGCTCTCAGTGACCACGCCCCAGCCTCCCACCCCCAGAGCAAAGTGCCTCAGGGAATGTGAGACGCCCTCCAACCCTCCCCCACTGGCTGCTCCATGGGCGTTCTGCCCACCGCCCTCCCCGAGCCCCCGCAGCCACTTACCCCAGGACCTTCATAGAAGGCACTTTGGGCCTCCCCAGGATTATCCAGGAGGTCATCACTGTCGAGCTGCAACAAGACCCGCCCCCACCCAAGGTCAATGGTCAGCTGGGCAGTGGGCCGGCCCACACGCTAGAACAAAAACCAATTTCAGGTTACATGGGCACAAAGACAAAGACGAGGTTGGGGGGGGGGTGCAGGGGGTGGGGGAGGCTCGAGGGGTACAGGAAACTCAACCTCCAGAAAAGAGGCCCCAAAGAAAGGGGCTTGGCTGCAAGTTTAAATCCTAAGGAGCCCCCAGCACCGCATCCGAGGCTCCCCAACATGCCTGCCTGGAACTCTCTAGAATCCTGCCTCTGCACCTTCACCCAAGCAGCACCCCTTTACCCTCTGCCTCTTTGGTAACACACCCTGCAGGGCCTGTCACACGTGCCTCCTCCTCCAGACGCGTGCCTCCTCCTCCCCACAGGTGCCCGTCTGTCCCTTCCTATGAAATCAGCCCTTCCTCTGCACAGCCGTGCTCCCCGGGCACCGGATGTGTGAGCTGCTCCCATGTCTGGGAGGGCAGCGACTGGTCTCATTCCAGGAGTTATCATCAATGCCGAGAACAGGCCTTAAGCGCCCACTGTCTGTCCACAGCCGAGTTCCCCAGTTTCTAGCTGATCCTCTTTTAGAACCCTAGACTGGTATGGGGTAGGCCAAAAAGTTCATTTGGGTTTTATCATCACATTTTACAGAAACACCCAAACCAACTTTTTTTGGGCAATTCAATATATCCAACAGCTGCCCTCAGACTTCTGGGATCTGCCCCAAACTCCCAGTCTCAGGGAATGGCACAACCCATTTGGTTGCTCAGGTCAAGTCCAGGAGGCAGTCTGGACACTACTTCACCATCTAATCCACCCTCAAGCCAAGTGACACTGCCTTCCAGGCCAACCCCAAAGTCAGCACCTGCCACCTCCTGCACCACCTGCCTTGGGGCTCAGGCCGCCATCCTCCCATCGCACTTGCCCCTGCTCCACAAATTATTTGATACATGCCCTTGAGGAGTGGAGCTCTTTTCCCTCCCTGAGTGTGGGTGGGCATGGTGACTCGCTTCCAGTGAATGCAGTGTGACTTCGGAGACTAGGTCATAAGAGGCACTCAGCTTCCTCCTAGCTCTCTCCCTTGGGTCACTTGCTTGGGCAAACCAGCTGCCACGTCATGAGGATGCTCAAGCAATCCTCTGGAGAGGCCCACGTGGAGAGGAGCCGAGGCCTCCAGCCAACAGCCACAGGAGTGAGTCCCTCACTGTGGAAGCAGGCCCCCCCAGCCCCAGGCAAGCCCTCAGATGACAACGGATCCAACCAACATCCTGAATGCTACTCAGGGGAGACTCCAAGATAGACCCCCAGCTAGACTGCTCGCCCATTCCCAATCCCCAGAAACTGAGAGCTCTAACAAATGTTATTAGAAGTCATTAGAAGCCACAATGTGTTGGGATAACTTGTTATGCAGCCGTAGGTAACTGATACAACCCCTTGTGGCTCAACAGACGTCCCCTCTTCCCCGCTTTGTTCCCCTCTCTGGAGTGCAAACAGAATATGCCATGTGGCTGCTTAATAACCTGTTGGAGCTGCCTGTCACATTCAGAATAAAGTCCAAGCTCCCCAGTCAAGCTCCTCTAGGCTCTGCATGACCTGGGGATTTTTGTCCACCCCAGTCCCCCCTCCTATTAGTCTACCTTTCTTCCTGGCCCCACTGGCCTCCTTTCTGTTCCTAGAACGGGTCAGACTTTGCCGCCTTCCCACCCGCTCTCCCCCTGGTCAGTGCACAGTGGGCACCTCCCTTTGGTCCTTCAGGTTCACCCTCAATGTTCACCCTCTGCCCACTGCAGCGAAAGGAGCCCCTGCCCTCGCCCCCCGCCTCCCATTCATTTTCTTCGGATCCTCTTTTGTGGTGCAAAAGTGATGTTGCTATTTCTTCTGCTGCCCGGCGTGGTGCTTTCCACCACTGCCTTTATTAGTCACTGGTTGCTTGTTTACCCAGGAAATGTGTATGGCGTGAGGGCAGGGATTTGCCGTCTCTTTCCCTCTTCGCCGTGAGCTTGGGGCCTGGCTCCTGGAAGGCAGATGTCTACTCAGTGTGGTGGTGGTGGGGGGCTTGACTCACAGCACCCTGCTGCCCTGGGGGACGCCTCGCCCTGCCCAGCACTCACCTTCTCGGATCCATGTAAGAAGTCGTTGAGGGCCTGAGGGTCACTGAAAGAGAGAAGGGGAGAGACACTTGAGGAGATGAGGGACAGGGGAGGGGAGGGAGAGTGAGAGGGGAGGTGGGGATGGGAAGCCCACTACTCACCAAATCACGTCTAGTAAGCATCTCCCATCCTCATCATCCATCGCCACTGGACAGGGTGGGGCGGGAAGAGGGCGACAGGTTAGACAGCGGCAGCGGGCCAGGACCCTCCCCGCAAGGACCATTCCCTGGGGGCCCAGACCCCTGGAGTCTGTGGGCACGGGTGGGGGGTGCAAGGCAGGGCCCTCCCCACCAGCGGCTCTGACCAGAGAGACACGGCTGCCTTTTCCTCCTCCCTCTGTCCCCCAGCATCCGGTGACAATGACGATGACGTCAGTCCTGACTAAGTGAGCCCTGATCACGTGCGGGCCCCGTGCTAAGTGCTTCACACACGCTAACGCGATTAATCCCCAGGGAATCCCTCGAGGTGGGTCTTGCCGCCCCCCAGCTTCGCAGAGGAGTTAATGCAAGGGCAGAGGCCGTGGCTCTCCGTCTCCCGGCTAGCAGAGGTCTGGCCCCTGGAGCCTGTGCTCTGCCTCCTGAGGGCAGGGCTGGCCCAGAGGGGGCGTGGGGGGGTTTGTCCTACACGTGACCAGGTTGGGGGGAAGGCAAGAAGGGGCCCAGGTTCTGGGCCCCCGTGGAAGACACATGCAGCGCGGTTCTCACGGAGGGAAAGAGAGGGAGAAGGACCCGGAGGGTAGGCGCTTGGCGTCAGGGCAGCCGCCGGAGCTGAGCCGAGCCCGTCAGAGTGATGAGGATGAGGACGGCTAACATCTGGCCCGTGCTTATCGCGTGCCCGCCAGGCACTGTCCCATGCGTTTTACTAATGTTAATCCCCATGGGGAAGGGTGCTGTGTGTCCCATTCTATAGCGAGAAAACAAGTTCTCTGTGTCTGCCCATCCGCCCACCCCCACCCCTCACCCAACCTCCCACTGCTCCAAACATCCCACCAGGCTTCCAAGCACCCATCTTGCCAAACTTCCGCCTCATGGTCCATCTCTCCTGTCTTCCAAACACATCCAACTGATCCATCCTTCCATCTGCCCACACATCCTTCCCTCCCAACGAGAAATCACACACAACCCCAGCTCAGAGCCATGGACTTCTTACTTTCTTTTTTTTTTTTTTTTTGGTAGGGAGAGCAGGAGTGGTCCTGAACTCACTGAGGAGGATCTACCCCTCCCGCTACCTCAAAACACACAAAATCTCACTTGTGCCCTCAGCTGGGTCACTCCGACAGTATCCTCTAAACTTCCCAATCGCCACCCCAACCCCCAGTAACCTCAACGGCTCTGTGACATAGCCGCAGGAGGAATCCCGCATCGCTAGTTCAGGGTCTTCTCTGAACTGTGCTTTGGAGGTTCTGATGAAAGCAAAAACACCCTCTGGCCAGAAACACGCATGTGGGCCAGAAATGTTACACGTGTGCACACACATATGCACACATGTACACACTTCACGGGCCCCAGGTTACAAGGCCAGTCTAGAACAGAAACGCCCATCTTCAGGGCCTCACACGCCTATCGCCCTCCCCTCCAGAGCTAGCCCTGGGCACCGACCCCAGAGAGGCCTTTCCCTTCCAAGACTCTGGCTGCCCCGGGCGTTGGTGACAACATACCCTCTCTGGCTTCACATCCCCGCCCCCACCCACGCTTCCTTCTTCCCAAGTCACCAGCTCCGCGGGCTACGAGCCCCTGCCCTTCCCAACCAGCCCACAGTGGGCAAGGCCTGGCCGGGGAGCAACCTGGCAAGATCTGCAGAGCACGTGGAGAAGAGGGGGATGTGGGAGGGAGATCCTGCCTTGCCTGTAGATGGTGAGGAGGCAGGGGGCTGGCCCAAATGACCCCGGGGCCCCAGGTTGGAATGGGGGGTGCTGAAGGTTGCGGCTAAGTCAAGGAGGACCGTCCCTTCCAGGCAGGTGGATGGAGGAGGTGGGCCCTCCGGCAATGAGCTGACGCTTGGCTGGTTACCTGCGCTACAAACGAATCATGAAGGGAAGGAGGGGGTGTCCACTCCAGGTCTACGCGGGGCCCCCAGCTGGGGACTTGGGGAGTGTCCTTTCGGGGGCCAGCTGTGGAGAGAGAGGGAGAGAGAGGCTGTGAGTGGGACCGTCAGTGAAAAGGAGAAAGATGTAGCCAGAGAGAGGAGAGGTCAAACCCAAGAGTACAACCAGAGGAAACGTTGCACATGATCACACACGTGGTAAGTGCAGGCAACACTGCCGTGTGTCTACCTGCACTGCGTATGTACATATGCACACATCACGCAATAGCACGCAACACCACGCAACACCGTACGGCATACTCCACCGGTACTTCTGAGCCATCGGCCCTGAGGAAATACAGGGTAGGCTTCCTGCCAGCCTCTGGCCCCATTCTCATCAACCCAACAACACACCGCCTTGGTTATGTGTGTTTCTGTTTAAAGACGCCTTGTTGAATATAAATCGGTGAGTCGCTCACACTGGGCTTGTGGCCAACAGCGCTGTAACTCAGGTGTAACTGCTCACCTCCGCACGTGCTTTCTCCACAGAGCTCACTGCAGCCTTCCTGCCCTTACGCGCACTGGGGGGCCTTGCACCTCTGTGCGGGAGGGGCCGTGTTTAACAGCAAAACCACTCACCAAAAGCACAGAAGTGCAAAACAACAGGGCCCTAAGGAGGATGCTTGTTGACAGCTGAACTGAGAAGGCAGAGGGTCACAGTGTTCCACCTCCGCTGGGGGATGTGCTCTGAGACTCAAACACTTCACGACTCTGCACGTGACTGGGAAAGCCCCATACTGATCTGGGGGCTTATTGATGTCAGTGGGTGGGTGGATTCACAAATACGGAATTCACGAACACCGAGGGTTGACCTGACGTGATGACGGGGATGATTTAAGTGCTCTGCGTGTTTCGCCTGTGTCACCATCTTGGACTCCCTACGAGGCGGGTGCTCTGCTTAGCCCCATTCTGCAGATGAGGATGGCGAGACTCCGAATGGCATACGCCACCCCCACGTGCCTCCAGTGGTCAGCGGCCAGGCTGGGATCTGAGCCAAGGCAGGCTGACTGCAGAGTCCCCGCCCTTAACCACAGTCCCACAGACAGCCCTCTCATCGTGGTGTTTCTCTTCAAAATGTGAAGCAAACATGGCCACAGTGTCAAGATAAGACAAAGCTGGGTGTCAAGCCTTTGTTAGCATTTTGTGAATGCCTGGGATAGTTCAGATCCAAAGACGCGATAAGGGCGAGCGGATGGGAGAGAGAGGAGGGACGGGAGCTGCTGCTCCTTTTGATGGCGAGTCCCAGACCCCCGGAAAGGTCTAGAAAGCCTCTGTCACAGGACCCTGGAACATGGAGTCCTGGCCCATCTAGGCTGCAGGGGCACTGCCCTGGCCCGGAAGTGATCCTAAGCGCCCGTAGTGGCTTCGTGAGAGCCGCCAGCTCCACGTGGGTCCCCACCCACCTCCTCCCTGCCCCGAGCTTCGGGTGTGGCCCAGGTTCTGTAAACCTTGGACCAGAAGGAGAGCCAGGAGGCGGGTATTTCCCGAACGGAGCCCTCCAAGTGGGACCTGCGGGTGAATGTCCAGCAGGAGGCGCCAGGCTGTGAGAATCTGTCATCCCTGCGTTTTCATTTTGATGGTGACGGCTGCTCAATGGGTGAGGGGGGCTTTCCGGGCAGAGGACAGATCCTCACTGCGATGGGGCGTCAGTTATATGCGGGTTTAAACATTTATAGCTCAGGGCTTCCCTGGTGGCTCAGTGGTAAAGAACCCGCTGGCCAGTGCAGGAGACGTGGGTTCGATCCCCGATCCAGGAAAACCCAGCACACCCCTGCGACTACTGAGCCTGGGCTCTAGAGACTGCAAGCTGCAACTCAGTACTGCAGCCTTCTCTAGAGCCCGTGCTCCACAATGAGAAGCCCACACACCGCAACTAGAGTAGCCCCCTGGCAGCAATGAAGACCCAGCGAAGGAAGGAAGGAAAGGAAAGAAGGAATGGATTCTAGGTGTGTAACAATGGCATCATATTCTTTTGTTTCATTTAGAGTGTTTACCTTTCAGAAATACATCCTAAAATACGTAGAGGTGACATGATAAAACAACTGTGACTTAAGTTCAGAATAACCCAGCTGTGTGAGTTCAGAGGCATATTGTCCGATGCGGTTCAAAACAGTACCCACTTAGCCACGCGTGGCTACATACATTTAAGTTCAAGCTGCTGAAATGAAATTATGGCAAAGGACTGGAGTAGGTATTTGTCCCAAGACGACATACAAATGGCCATAAGCACACGAAAAGATGATCGCCACCACCAAACATTAGGGCAATGCTATCGAAACCACCGGAGAAGGCGATGGCACCCCACTCCAGTACTCTTGCCTGGAAAACCCCATGGACGGAGGAGCTGGTGGGCTGCAGTCTGTGGGGTCACTGAGGGTCAGACACGACTGAGCGACTTCACTTTCACTTTTCACTTTCCTGCACTGGAGAAGGAAATGGCAACCCACTCCAGTGATCTTGCCTAGAGAATCCCAGGGACGGCGGAGCCTGGTGGGCTGCCGTCTATGGGGTCGCACAGAGTCGGATACAACTGAAGCGACTTAGCAGCAGCAGCAGCATCGAAACCACAGATGCTGCCTCACTCCTATTAAATGGCAACCCACTCCAGTATTCTTGCCTGGAGAATCCCAGGCGGAGCCTGATAGGCTGCCGTCTATGGGGTCACACAGAGTCGGACAAGACTAACGTGACTTAGCAGCAGCAGCAAAAATTCAAAAATTAACAAGTGTCGCTGAGGACCTGGAGAAACTGGAACCCTTGCGCCCTGTTGGTGGGAATGTAAAATGATGCAGCTGCTGTGGAAAACACTTTGGTGGTTCCTCAAAAAATTAAAAATAGAATTAGCATATGACCCAGCAAGCCCACTTCTGGATATATATAACACAAAAGAATTGAAAGTGGGGTCTGGAAGGGCATATTTACGCAGCCCTGTTCATGATTTGCAAGAGCCAAGAGGTACAACAACCCAGGTGTCCGTCAACAGATGAATGGATAAGCCAATCGCGGTTATCTGTTTACAACAGAATTATTATTCAGGGAGGAAAGGCTGAAGGGACGGCATGGATGACTCTGTGCCGAGTGACGTCAGCCAGTGACAAAAAGACAAGGGTACCATCTTATTCCACTCATGATGGAGAGACAGGAAGTAGAATGCAGTTTGCCAGGGGTTGGGGGGTGGGGTGGAGAGAAACGAGGAATTCTTGTTTAGTGGGTATCCCGTTTCAGTTCTGCAAGATACAGCAAGTTTGAGAGAAGGGTGGGGGTGATGGTTGCACCACCATGCACACGCACTTAAGGTCGCTGATCTGTACACTTAGGTATGGCTGCGATGGTCAGTTTTGTTATGTGTGTTTTAACCACAATAAAAGGATGGGAAAAAGAGGGGACAACCAGGAATATGAAAGTTTTCAATAAAACAGATTCACATTAAAAGTGTAAAGGAAATTAAAACACTGAGTTCGCGGTCACCCCCGCCACATTTCGTGGGCTCAACAGCCACACGTGGCTAGTGGCTACCACGTGGAACAGCACAGATCTAGAACATTCCCGTGGTGGCAGGAAGCCCCCTTGGACAGGGCTGGTCTGTCAGAGTGGTGGAAAACCGAAGATTGGTAAAGCATTGGTTGATGCGGTTCAAGTTTTACTGTCCTCTCTGCTTTGTGCACATTTGCAATTGTCCACAATGAAAAATGTTTACTTTGAAAATACTTGAGCATCAAAAATCGTGCGAGTCTCTGACTGTTCACTGTCAGTCTCCCCTGCGAAAATGTCAACCCTCCAACTACAGGGATTTTTGTCTGTTTTGTTCCTTGTGGAACGCTCAGAGTCCACACAGGACACAGCACATGGAAGGAGCTCACTAAATTATTTGCGGGATGAATGAATGAATTTGCAGGGAGGGTTAAAACAAACCCACTCATTCGTTTAAAGAGCAGCCTGGCGAAAAGGGCGTTTATTCATTGTCCGTTCTGTGTCGGGGAGAACTGAGGATCCTGTAATGAGCAATGAGATCCTCCAGCCCTTGACCTTGGGGAAGATGATGCTTAGTGGTTCTCAACCAGGGATGACACTGGATGCCCAATGTCACATACATACTCAAAAAGCTTTTGGAAAAAAAAAAAATGATCGGGAGACTGGGGCAGGGGACACACAATCAGCATGCAAAGCTGCAAACCCAAAATATCCGCACGAGAGGACGTCTTCCGCCCCTGCAGAGCAGAAGCTTGAAAAGCCATTGTATGGTTCCACTCAAGTCCCAGCATGATGTGGACACATGGATAGGGCCACAGCCAACCCTCGAAGCTTGGACACATGAGCGAGAGAGGAGCATTTGCTGCTGTCAGCCACTGAGATCTGGGGCTCACTTGTTACTGCACATCATTCAGTCGAAGCTGACTGATACATCTTAGAAGAGCACTCGCCTACCCCAGCGCTTCCTCAGTATCAGGCCCTGTGCCAACTCCATAGCAACTCCTCCCAGAATCCAGGGAGACAGGAGGAATGTTTCCCATTTCACAGCACAGGAAACTGAGGCTCACAGGGGCCAGGACACTTGCCCCAAATCACACCATGGGACCAGTCTCTGAACCCAGGCCCTGTGATTCCAAAGAACTTCATTCTCCAGCATCGGGCTATAAAAAGCATGAGAAGCCAGGCCTGCAAAACCACAACCAGCTCAAGAGAACAGCCATGACGCAACAATGACAAAGTGTCCTTCCAGAAAATCGTGTGAATTCCTCCGGCACTTGGAATGCCTTCAGAGTTTTGCGTTGTCATCAGGAGTTGTGCTGAAGCCAGGGTGCTGAGAAGGACACAGAATTCAAAGTCCCCGTGAAGCTCCATAAACAGGCTTATTTTAATTTCCTGATAGGAATGCTACTAACCCTCAGGTTATTTGCAAGTCATAAAAAAGAAAGTCAGCGGAACCCTATCATTTGCTGATGGGAAGTGATAGGCAGAGAAGAGGATATGGCAAAGTCTAGCTGTTGCTTTTCCAAACACCATTTCCCCAGCCCTCCTTGTCTTGCTCACGGAAGCCCGATCTCGGGGTAACACTTGCCAACTCCAAGATGTAAACAAAGGCTGTTCTGAGTCAGTCTTTTTCAAACTACGGGTCACGCCTTTGAGGGTTGTGAAATCCAAATAGCAGGTTGTGACCAGGGATTGCTTTTAAGTTAAAGAGTATAGGATCAAATGGCTTGGGATAGAATAGAAAACATTAAAAGGCATCACACAGGGTTTCCATGGACACTGGTTTCAGTTATGTGTATGTGTGTGTGTGTGTATGTGTGTGTGTACATATTTCCTACTGTAGGTTGTGGCCAAAACAGCTGCTATCCCTTTATCAGACATTCACTTTCCAAGGCTTCCTTGCAGCCAAAGTAGTCACAGTTTTGCAAATAAGTAAAAAGCAAAGTGTATAGAATTGGGTTCTGCTCAATGAGTCTTTCGGGGAAGACAGAATTTGAGAAAGTTTTTCTTCCAGAATATAAAGATAGAGCTTCTCTAGGGAGAAAGTCATTTCTCATTTTGAATATAGTTGAGAAGACTGGAGCTGTGGCAGCCATTTTGCTGCCATGAGGCAATAAACCTGAGGCTGATAAGCCTACCTATAGAGAATAACTGATGAGAGAAAAAGACTAGGTTTTTAAAAACTCCTCAAGGCTTGCCTGCCTCTAGACGTCTTAATCTTTACAGCTTAAGCCACTATTAAGATTCCATTGTTTGCAAACACAATCTGACACAAATGAGTTAGTACTTCTAGGTATCTTTGCAACCCATCACAAAGACTCTCGCAGCCTTCCATGAGTCAAACTGTACTCTGAATCCACTGAGAAGAGAGGCCCAGCAAAATGGCAGAGGGCTGATGATAAGGAGATCTGAAAAAAAAGACTACTGTGCTCGACTGCAAAAGCAGCCAGAAACTTTTCTCCTCCTGGTCTTGCCAGGGCCTCCTATCAAGAGATGGGAGTCTATTAACCAATCCTTGAACTTGGGTTGGCCTTTTGACTTGCCCTTGGCCAACAGGATGTAGCGGAAGTGACAGTGTGTGTTTCTGAGCCTATTCTTTGCCCAGCTGACGTGTAAAGAAGTCCAGGTTTGCCTTCTGGAGGACAAGAGACAAATGCCATCACCGCCATCATTCCAGTTCACAGGCAGCCAAGCTGTCGAAGCAGAACCACCTAGCTGACCTACAGCTGACCACAGCGAAGTAAGAGAGAAGTAATGAGGTGCCCAGGCCAACTTCCAACCATTAGGATCACGGTTTTGTTTTGACCTACTGTGGCATATCGTGCTTTTCAAAGATGGCTGCAGTAATGTCTCCAATCCCCCATGATCTTCCACAGTGTTAGTCCCCTTGAATTAAGCAAAGTTTGTGACTACTTCAACCAGGACAGTGAAACAGAAGCGCCACTATGTGACTTCTTAAAGCCAATTCAGTTTCTGCTGTGTCCATCAGGACATTTACCCTAGACGCCCTAAGCCACCTTAATGGAATTCTGGCCGCTTTGGGGAGGCCATGCTATGGGGAGGCCTAAGCTAGGCGCACAGAGAGACCACAAGTAGGTGTTCTGGTTGACAGTCATATTTTCCAGTCATCCCAGCCCAGGTGCTAAGCATGTGTGTGAATAAGCCTTCAGCCCCTAGCCTTTAGGTCGTCTCAGCTAAGAACTTAGACGTCTTGGAGCAGAGACTCACTATGTCAAATTCCTGGCGCATAAAACTCATGGGCACAATACAATTTTTCCCTTAAGCTTTGGGATAATTTGTTAAACAGCACTAACAACCTCTAAAGATTGGGGGTTGTTTGTTACGTGGCAGCAGCTAACTGATACAGCCCTCTCTAGAGATAAAGGAACAGCCATGACCTCATACCTCTGACTCACCCAAGTCTTATCCATTCCGCCTCCCAAATCTCTCCGCTCTATCTCCTCCTTTAAAAGACCACTATTCCTGCCCAGATCTAAGTCTCATTGTCTCTCTTTCCATCTGTCCATCCAACCAGCCTGCTTTAACATGCAGGGTAACAACTGGCTGCTCTGTTTTTAAAATATTCAAGCACTTCCTTACTGCTTGGTAACTAAATGCTGCCCCAACCCCCAGAACCTCACCTGGCTGCTCAGAACCACCTGAGATACCCCCATGGCCCAGCACAGCAGGGAGCCTGCAGGTCCCTCCCTTGGCACCATGCTGGACACTGCCTGACTGGTATCCATGCTGCTTGTCATGAATTTTAAATATCACCACTGCTGCATCCAGCCATTCACCCGCTGATGGGCAAGTGTCACTCAGCACCTCCTGTATTCCTGGTCCGGGCTGGGTGCTGAGATACAGCTGTGGACAGAGATATACCTTCACAGAGGCAAGGCCACAGGTAAAGATGCCAACCTGCCTCCTACTACTGGCTAGGGTCTCACTGGCCTCTGCTCACGCATGCCAGCCCCCATCTCACCGCTAAGGAAACTTGCTCAGCTGGCTGGAGTCTGGCAGTTCAGGCGTTTGAGGTGGTGCAAGTCTGTGCCCTCTGCCCTCGGTCACCACCACTTCCTGCTCTGTCGTCCTCTTCGTCACCATGACCAAGGTTTGCCCAGGGTTCACCGCAGTCCAGGTGCTGTTCTCAGTGCTTCATCTCACCTCACTGCAGCCTCAACAACAATCCAACATGGCAGGTGCCAGTGTTCTCGTACCCATTTCACAGCTGAGGAAACTGAGGCTGCGAAAAGGACTAGGTAACTTGCCCAAGGATCGCCCAGGTAGCAGGATGGCAGAGCTGGGATTCGAATCCAGGCTGACAGGATCCCGAGATCATGGGAACTACACAGTGGTGGCTGCCTGGCTGGCTATCCCCTGTCCACCCTGCCATGGGTGTACTTCCTGCAATGTCTTCATAGGCCCCCCACCTTCCTCCAGGCACCCACTCGGGTGCTCTTCCCGGACACTTTCCTGAAACGCTACACAGAAATCATAGCACTTTCCCCACACCTGGGCCACATACACAGACTGGGTGATTCCCCGACGGGCATCCCACGGTGGACTCAACATACCACGATGCCGAGAAGTCATGTTCTTAGGATGCTTTTTTTTTTTTTTCCTGACCATGCCACACGGCTTGTAAGATGTTTTAGTTCCCCGACCTGGGATGGAACCCAGGCCCTCAGCAGCAAGAGTGCAAGAGTCCTAACCACTGAACCGCCAGAGAATTCCTTAGGATGCATTTCTAAGGCATCTGTAGTGCACTGCATGGTGGGCCCTCTAAAAAGATACGTCCACGACCCCAAATCTGTGAAGGCGGCCTTCTTGATTTGGGAAGAAAAGGCTCTGTAACTCAGTGAAGGATCTCAAGATGAGATTATCCTAAATTATCTATGAGCCCTGAATCCAACAACCAAAGACTATTTTTGGCCACATCACGCAGCATTCAGGATCTTAGTTCCCTGACCAGGGACTGAACCTGTGGCCCCTGATGTGGAAGCACAGAGTCCTAATTACTGACTCATCAGGGAATTCCCGACCAATGACCTTTTAACAGACAGAAGATACAAAAAGAGAATGTAGAGATTAGAGTGATGCAGCCTCAAGCCCCAGACCACCCAGAGCCACCAGAAACAGGAAAAGACAAAGGATTCTTCCCCAGCGCCTTCAGAGAGAGCATGCCAATACCTTGATTTTGAACATCTGCCCTCCAGAACTGTGAGAATAAATTTCTGTTATTCTAACTTGTTGTAAGATAGATGCTTGTCATCTGTGCTAGGCACAGGATATATATGCACCAACCACCACGTACAGTTGCGCAGGCTGTTCACTGCACAAAGGAATCCGGCATGGGTACAAGTGGGGCCTGAAATCCAGCAGAAATCTGCTCACAGCAGCGAGACTCAGAGGAGAGCTACATCCACACTTGGAGAAAAGACTCACTTATCCTAATTCACTCAAGGGAGACTCTTAGGGACTGTGCCCTCCCAGAAGAGACCTTTTGCAATTCCGTGCAAAGACCTAGTAAGAGTAAACTGGGCCGCAGATATGTAGCCACGGGCATGCCGTGTCAATTTCAAAGCCAGAAAAGAAAAACAGGGAGGGGAAATGTTAATTCCTCACCCACTCCCACCCTTTTGGGGGGAGAGAAAGAAAGCTATTTGGAGAGCAATTAAAGTCGACACCAGCTTTATTTTCAGTGACCTTTAGAGTTCTCAAATCACTGAATGAGTTTAACAACATAAAAGCGTGCCCTATAAAACTTGGATTGCTCATAAAGTGACTGGTGTCTAGCTCCTAAAAGCCTCGTTTACACAGGTAGTTACACACTAGAAGTGTTTTGTACATTCTTTCTTTTTCCTTTTGCTATTCACCACTGTTCTGAATGCAGCTATATAGCTGCAGGCCTGCCAAGAAAATCAGGCATCTGAAAAGGTTTTTGCCTTTTTTTTTTTTCTCTTAATACTAGTGTGTAAAAAACAAGAGGAAACTCAGAAGGAATGGAACGGGCAATGGGGCAGGGGGCGGTTGTGAAGGGAACACAAGCAGTTATTACCTTGACAGGGCACAGGGTCACCCAGGGCATCAGGCAACAAGAGAAGGCTTCAAGTTCAGGACAAAATGGAGCTAAGAGAAGTGAAGGGGAAACAAAAGCCCCTACAGCATCCACACGTGCTTTAGACCACTTGTTCCTAAACGTGGGCAGGCACCAGAACCACCTGGAAGGCTTTTAAAATAAAGAATGCATTTCAGAGGGGCTTCCCTGGTGGCTCAGTGGTAAAGAATCCGCCTGACAATGCAGGAGACGCAGGTTCGATCCCTGATCCGGGAAGGCCCCACGTGTCTCGGAGCGATTAAGGCTGAGTTCTGCAACGAGAGACGCCGCCACAGTGAGAAGCCGGTGCACCACAGCTAGAGAGCAGCCCCTGCTCTCCGCAACTAGAGGAAACCCACGCAGCGGTGAAGACCCAGCATGGCCAAATGAATAAGTAAAATTATTTTTTAAAAAATGGATTTCAGAACCTGAAGGTCTGGGGCAGGGGACTGAAAATCTGCATTTCTAACAAGCTCCCACCTGATGCTGATGCTGCTGGTCCCAGGAGAACCACTGCTCTAGAAGCTTGGGTGTCTTTAGTTCTCCTTCTGGGGCTCTTGCCCCAGAACACAAGCCACCAGTTTCGGGCCAGTGTCCAGGCCCCTGACAAAGTGGCCTCACGGGGTCCTCTCCGAGGCTCAGGAGGATGCAACAGCCAGTCTCAGTCTCACAGCTTGGTAAACAGAACTTGAACTTGCTTCCATTCAGCAATGTACCTTCCCAAGAGAATGACTCACAATGAGTGCAGGTCTTTTGTCCCTTTGCCAGAAACTTCCTTTCACAGCCTCATTTGCAGCTAAGTATGGACATGGGAAAGAGTTTTACATTTGGATTTAAAAAAAGCCTTATATTAGGAAGGCTACTATTCCTACTCCTACTCCTGTCCCTACTCCTTCCTGCTTGAAAGGATGATGTGAAGCATGGTGATAATGGCCGGTGCTAGCGCAGCCATTTTGCACTCCTGAGGGGCAAAGGTCAAGCAAATCAGAGACAGACCCAGTGGCCAGGCAGTACTGGGCTGCCAAATATCCCTGGAAAGGCCTTCCACTAGATGTCTTGCTCCAGAAGAGAATTAAAAGCATTGATTAACTAAGGTTAAACAAACACTTAGTCTATAACCCAGCAATTCCAGTCCAAGGCATTGACTAAGTGGATGTAAAAAGTATGTCTACAAAAACATTTGTACAAAAATTTTCCTAGCAGCCTTATTAACAAAAGCCCCAAATTGGAAACAGCACAGATGCCTGTTGACTGGTAGCTGGATAAACAAACTGTGTTATAACCACGCAATGGAATATAGCTTATTAACGAAAGAGAATAAACTACTGATACAGACAAGGTCATAGATGAATCTCAAATCCACCATGCGAAGCAAAGGAAGCCAAGCACAAAAGACGACCCACTGTGTGATCCTCTTTAAGTCTAGTTCTAGTGAAACTGACAGGAAAAAGATCAGGGTGTAGTTGCCTCAAGGGGGTGGGATGAAGGGGATCGGGCTAAGTACTGACCAGGAAGATCCACAAGGAAATCTGGGATGACGCAGATGGTCTATAGCTAGATCTGGGTTATGGTTTCCGAGGTAATATTTGCCAAAATTCATCAAGCAGTGCAGGTAAGATTTGTACATTTTATTATATCTAATTTGTATCCCAGTGAAGCACAACTAGTGTGTTAAAATAATAAAGCCTACACAATCAATTCTTGTTATTTGTCATAGTTACGTTCTACAGAGTTGCCACAAACACTGAATTCGAGAACAAGGAACTATTGCTCCGGAGAGAAATACAGGTTCTTATGAGCCTCTGGTCCCAACATTTTCATCGACCGATCAATACATAACCTTGTTTTTACGAGTGTTTCTGTTTAAAGACACCTGATCTAATATATACTGCTGATTCATTCGCATTGAACTCATAACCCGCGGCCCTGTAACTCGCACCTGAACGAAGCTCATCTGAGACACATCACAGACTTCTGGAGCTGAGGACCACAAGCCAACACTTCAGTGCCATGCTTGGGGCATTTCAATGAAATGAATCACCAACGAAGAGCCCCCAAATGTGAAAAACGTGGCACTAAACAGGCCAAGAAAAAGCCACTTGCCTGCGACGGAAGAGCTGAAACAAGAAGACTGTGTCGCCACGGTCTATCTCAGCTGGGAAAAGGCACACGGGGACAACTCAAGACTTTCATCTGCTCTGCACGTGTCTGCAAACGATCAGGAAAGCATTATGAGTGCTGATTTGGGGCTTACAAAGAAATTGCAGCAGGTAGATGAATTTGCAAAAACAGCACGAGGAAACAAGAATTGACCATATAGGGAAATAATTATCAAGATTATAACACATTTACTCTTTACCCGGAGATGTCCCTCATGGGCCTGATCCTCTAGTAAAAACGAGGATGGGGGACCTGGAGATGGGGACAAATGGGATGGAGACACTCCGCTGCAAATTTTTCAGAAATATTATTTGGTTTTTCAGCCAATGTCCTAATCATTCAAAAAGGCAAATATTAAAAACTGGGTTAGGGACTTCCCTGATGGTCGAGTGGTTAAAAATCTGCCTCGCACTGGGACGTGGGTTCCATCCCTGGTCAGGGAACTAAGATCCCAAACACTGAAGAGCAACTAAGCCCACACACAACTACAGAAACTCGAGAGCCACTGCTCGAGAGTCCTGATGAAAAGTCCTGCATGATGCAACCAAGATCCCACGTGCCTCGACTAAGACCCGGCGGCAGTTAAATAAAAAGAATGTTATAAAAATAAATTAAAAATGGGTTAAAAAAATAAACCATTTTTTTCTAGGCAAGAGTACTGGAGTGGGTTGCCATTTCCTTCTCCAGGGGATCTTCCCGACCCGGGGATCGAACCCGGGTCTTTGGCATTGCGGACAGATGCTTTACTGTCTGAGCCACCAGGGAATCAAAATAAATTAAAAATGGGTTAAAAAAAAAAATGAGAGGAATATTCCCACCATCGCTCATCAGATCAACTGTTACTTGCAGCTGAACGCACACAAACTAAAAGCTATCCAGTGGTAACAGCAAGCGCTGGGATTTGAATCCAGATTCTGTGGAAGCCTTGGGCTGCCTTCCAGGACATGGCCCTGCCCCATTTCCAGTGCCCGTGAAAACGCTGGGAATCTGGCCATATGCTGGCATGACCTCCCTTCCTTTCCCCAGCAGAAACTCTCTTCTCCCTGAACTTGGAGGGAGCCTTCCTAATCATGGCCTGATTTCTCCCACATGATGACTGAGGCAGAAATACGGGAGAGTCCTGAGAAGTGTGAGCCAGAGGCCCATGCCAGGAAGGGCGGGGAGCTGGGTGGGCAGATCCTGAGCCAGTCATGAGTTTACAATCCTGGCTTCAAGATGCCACGCTCCATCCTGTTTCTTAACAAATGTCTGTACCTCCCTCTGTTGTGGTTTAGTTGCTAAGTTGTGTCCGACTCTTTTCCGACCCTATGGACTGTAGCCCAGCAGGCTCCTCTGTCCATGGGATTTCCTAGGCAAGAATACTGGAGTGGGCTGCCACGCCCTCTTCCAGGAGATCTTCCCGACCCAGGGATCAAACCCGCATCTCTTATGTCTCCTTCATTGGCAGGCAGGTTCCTTACCATGAGCACCACCTGGGAAGCCCACTCATAGGCAGCATAGTCCCTCTAGCCCTGTCTGTGCTCACCAGCTGGAAGGCTGAACCAGCCTCAGTCTCCTGCTTCTTCTAGAGTCCTTTCTCAACTCAGCTCCCCACTCCAGGGCCAATAAGATGCATGCCCTGAAGGTCACGTGGTTTCCCCTTCTCAGGATGCTCTGCTACCCCTAACAAAGCGGTGCTGGGGAGACAGCAGCAGGGACAGCAGACATCCCTGCTCTCCTGGCGTGGTCTAGGGCAGGAGCCAGACCACAAAACAGACACTGTGCTGAATGGAGAAAAACAGGATGCAGGAGAAAGGTGATGTGGGGAGGGGGTGGGGGTGGCTGGGGTGCATTTTTAGTGGTCAGGGTGTTCACACGAGGAAGGGAGTCTGAGCTGATGCGCAGAAGGATTGAGTTAGGCAAATGGGGAAGGGCGTTCTGAGCAGAAGGCAGAGCAGATGCAAAGGTCCTGTGGCAGAAACGTGCTGGGGATGCTTAAGCAACCGCAAGGAGCTGAAGCGACGTCAAGGAGGTGGGGTCAGACAGGTGATGAGGACAAGCCATGGAGGCCTTGGGTTTTTCTTTTGCATGAGTCCAGGGAGGTGACTAGACTTGGGCTTTCACTGGATCCTTCTGGTTGCAGAGTGGAGAGTGGATTGCAAGAGGGGATGATGGGAGTAGGGAGCCCAGAGAGGAGAGAATGGTGACAGGTTAAACTATCAGTCTCTCAGACCTGTCTGACTCTCTGCAACCCCATGGACTGTAGCCCGCCAGGCTCCTCTGTCCATGGAATTCTCCAGGCAAGAATACTGGAGTGCGTTGCCATGCCCTTCTCCACGGGATCTTCCCGACCCAGGGATTGAACCCAGGGCCTCCTGCATTGCAGCAGATTCTTTACCACTGAGCCACCAGGGAAGAGAATGGTGACAGGGGAGGAGGTAAGAAGTGCTTGGATTGTGAAATGACGGCAAGGCAACAGGGTCTGCAGACGGACTGGCTAGGAGGTACGGGGACGAGCAGAGTCAAGGGCCTGCTGTTATCTGAGACGGACGGGAGGGTAGAGCAGCTGAAAGTGGGCAGCCAGGCAGGACGAGAAGCCCTCACACGCCCTCTTGTATCAGCACTCTTGGTTGACCTAGCACCTTCCAGTTAAGGCCATTTCTCCTTAAGGTATTCTGATGGTCCCAAAGCTATTAATTATCTTATTAGCAGAGGGATTGACCTCCCACCTGGGGCAAAAGCAGGCGGGGCTGCTCAGTGTCTAGACAGAGAGGAATAGCTGAGACAAGCAAGACCTCCAAATCCTCCTCACCCAGCAGCTCTCTGTGTATCTTGTTTCAGAGTCTGGCCTTTCCCCAAAGGCTAAACTGAGATTCACAGTTTAGATCTGACTCTGAATCCTTAAACCACCTGGGGGTATATGGTGTGAGTTAGGGTGCTCAGTTGCTGGTATCCAACTCTCTGCAACCCTGTGGACAGTAGCCCACCAGGCTCCTCTGTCCGTGGGATTCTCCAGGCAAGAATACTGGAGTGGGTTGCCATTTCTTTCTCCAAATGGACCCACCCCATTTCGTCTCTTTCCAAATGAGCTTTTGGTCCCCAGCTTAGCTTATTAAGTCTCTCCTTTCCCATCAATGAGACCAGTGGCTACTCTGGTCTCACACCAGAGGTCCATACGTGGTCTGGCTCTCGACCTGGGCTCCGTTCTATTTCATCGGTAGAATGTCAATTTCAATTTATTCCCTAATCTCAGAGATAAAACGTATTCAGCTGGACAGGTAATCAATACACGGATTGACACTGCATAGGATGTGAGGGACAGTCCAGATAGCAAGACGCCTTGGAAGAGCACAAGGTGCCCAAAGCAGATTGTGATGTCCCTCTCCTGGACGACACATCCTTCAGTAAGCTGACATATATCACACTGCCAACCTTTAACAAAACTATCCTCACAAAGAGACAGAAGGCATAAAAAAGTACTTACAAAGAAACCAGGAGATTGAAAATAATAATCTGTGGACACAGCAGGTCACATATCGTATGATTCCATTGATATGAAATGTCCAGGTAAACCCATAAAAACAGAAAGCAAATTCCAACCAGTCCATCCTAAAGGAAATCAGTCCTGAATATTCACTGGAAAGACTGATGCTGAAGCTGAAACTCCAATACTTTAGCCACCTGATGCAAAGAACCGACTCACTGAAAAAGACCCTGATGCTGGGAAAGATTGAAGGTGGGAGGAGAAGGGGACAACAGAGGATGAGAAGGTTGCATGGTATTGCTGACGCGACGGACATGAGTTTGAGTAAACTCCAGGAGTTGGTGATAGACAGGGAGGCCTGGCGTGCTGCAGTCCATGGGGTCGCAAAGAGTCAGACACAACTGAGCAACTGAACTGAACTGAACTGAGGAGCTTCGGGGATGAGAAATGAGGATAAATTGCTTAACGGGCGTAGGGCTTCCTTTTGGGCAAGGGAAATTATCCTAGATAGATGGGTAGGCAGAAACTAGATAGAGACAAAGACTGTTTAACATTACTAGTGTAACTAAAAGCCACTGACTTGTATAGTTAAAAAAAATTTTTTTTAATTGACATATAGCTGATCTATGGGAGAAGGCAATGGCACCCCACTCCAGGACTGTTGCCCAGAAAATCCCATGGATGGAGGAGCCTGGTAGGCTGCAGTCCATGGGGTCGCTAAGAGTCGGACACAACTGAGCGACTTGACTTTCACTTTCCACTTTCATGCATTGGAAAAGGAAATGGCAACCCACTCCAGTACTCTTGCCTGGAGAACCCCATGGACAGAAAAGCCTGGTAGGCTGCAGTCCATGGGGTTGCACAGACTCAGGCACGGCTGAAGCGACTTAGCAGCAGCAGCAGCAGCTGATTTACAATCTTGTTAGTTTCAGGTGTACAGCAAAGTGATTCAGTTTTTTATATTTACATATTTTTCTTCCCTTATAGGTTATTTCAAAATATTGACTATTGTTCCCTGTGCTGTACAGGAGGTCCTTGTTGTTAATCTTTTATATATAGTAGTGTATATATGTTAATCCCAAACTCCTAATTTATCTTTTCTTCCCCAAATTGCTAACTTCATGACATGTGAATATTAACTCAAAAAAGGAAAAGAAAATTAATGTAAGCAGTAAGTAGACAGTTCTGTTCCCACTGTAAGCTCTTTCTGTGTGTGTATGTGTGTGTGTGTGTGTGACTCAGTTGTATCTGACTCTTTGCGACCACATGAACTGTATGTAGCCTGCCAGACTCCTCTGTCCATGGAATTCTCCAGGCAAGAATACTGGAGTAGGTTGCCACTCCCTTCTCCAGAGAAATCTTCCCAACCCAGGGATTGAACCCAAATCTCCTGCATTGCAGGCAGATTCTTCAACATCTGAGCCACCAGGGAAGCCCCGTAATAATAAAATCAGTGATGTTTTTAGCAGAACTGACAAAAAGTTGACTGAAACTTTATTATCAAGAACATTATTCAAAATACAGACTTTAGGTTTTATTGTTTTCAGACTTCAGTTTTTATCATTAATGATGACTACTGATAAATATAACATTATTTAACATGTTTGATTTTTAAAAAATCTTCCTTACCTGTCTTATGATAAGCAGACGACGCCTAAGAGCCTGGACTTTGGAACCAGACCCTCTGGGTTCAAATGCCACTGCTGCCACTTAACTGACCTGTGACCTCAGGCAAGTTACTTCAACCTCCCTGTTTTCCTTCCCTACAGTTTCTTTCCCTGTAAAATGAGATTAAAAGCAGCGCCCACATCAGAGGGTTACGAGCCCTAAAATGAATGGACGCATGTAAACAGATATGCATAAGGCACACGCTTACCATTTTTACTGCCAAGAGTGTAGACTCAAAAGTTGTTGTGGCCTGGCCAGGCAATCAAGGTCAGCATCAATCTATAAGTCAAGTTGACTGTATGTACCTTGGATGTGATAAGATGGGAAGGGCAAGGGCACTTCCTCTCTGCAGTCTTCTTCCTAAACCCCTAGGCCCTTGTGTAATCACAAGAATGTTGCTCAGGTGTGTCTGACTCTTTGTGACCCCGTGGACTGCAGCCCATCAGGCTCCAGGCAAGAATACAGGAGTACGTTGCTCTTCCCTTCTGCAGGGGACGTTCCCAACCCAGGGATCGAACCTGGGTCTTCCTGCAGGCAGATTCTTTACCAGCTGAGCCACCAGGGAAGCTCAATCATGAGGAAAAAAACATCAGACAAATCCCTAGAGAGGCACATTCTCCAAAACTCCTGACCAGCAGTCCCCCCCAATGTCAAGGTTACCAAAAGGAAGGAAAGTCTGAGAAACCGTCACAGCCAGGAGAGGGAGGTCTAAGGAGACGTGAAGGACATGTAATGTCATCAGTGTTATGGGGTGTCCTGGGCGGAGTCCTGGGATAGAAGAAGGACATTAGAGCCCTCCTGTGATGTCTGCCTCACTCAAAGCCTAAGTTCTTCCTGTGACCTTCTGCCCCCATCCCGCCTCTGGCCTCACGTCCCACCCTCTCCCTCCCTCCTTCAGTCCCCTCCAGCCACATCAGTCTGCTCCACATCCCTCCAAGGCATCAGGCACACGCCTGCCTCCAGACCTGTGCACCATATCAGAGATGCTCCGCATTCTGTGGACAGCTATGGGCCCCACCCCCTCACCCAGCACTTCCACCCCCCTCTGCCGAGCTGTGCTTGTCTTCAAAGCTCTGATCACCATCTCACGTGTGACTGTGATTGATCTTATCTGTCGCCTGATAGATATCGGCTGGGAGGGGTGAGCGCCAGCTGTTTTGTTCCTTCCGTGTAAACAGGGACTGAATGACAGAGGGGGACCTTCTCAGGGGTCACAGCTGATGCTGAACAGAGGTGATGCGTGACCGGGTTTGGGGGACGGCGTGGCGGCCGGGGGCTGCATACAGCCACAGGCAGACCAGGGACCCGTGGGGCTGGGCTTGGAATGGGGGACTGGCCACAGGGATGACATCAGGGACCCAGAGGGAACCTGTCAGTGGCAGATGGGAGGGGTGAAAGGTCACAGGTGGGGGAGGGGGGAAATTGGGCCTCAGCACAGAAAGCTGATCAGAGAAGGGGGAATTGAGCAGAGGGTCTGATTGGGCCAGCGCTACAGAGAGCAGCTCAGAGAGAGAGAAAGAAAACGAGAGGGAGAGAGAGGGGAGGTGGGTGCATCTCTCCAGGACAGGGTCGTGGGGGCGGGGGTGGGGGGGGAGTAGGAAATGCTCCACAGGACTTCTCCACCTGCCCCCGCCCAGCACAGCAACCCAGGAGGCAAAATAATCTGGTCAGTCTACACCAGTGGCTTCTGCCCCAAATGTCAGGAGCCACCCCAACACAGAAGACAACAAAAACTCCAGACAAGTGTGCAGAATGTGTGCAGACACTGCCCGGATGAACCCCGTCAAGCTGGTCAGGACGCTGTCCACTGGGGCCAGACCCTCAGGCAGCTCCACGGGCATCGTGGATGGCTTGCTCATGGGCACTGTGGAAGAGGACATTCCTCCAGCCCGCAGAGCAAAGGCTGAAGAACCACAACAGCCGCGAGGTCTGCCATGATGGGTTTCAGTCCTCACCTAGGAAGGAGGATTCTAGAACATGATATGTGGAGCACACCTCTGTCAAGGGAGGAGAGCCTACAGACAATTTCTACCTATCACCATAAGAAGCCAGAGGCTATTCTTAATTTCACCCTTGTGAATAATGGGGCAGATATAGAACATTCTAGAATGTTCACACCACCCTCTAACTGGAAACAACCCAGATGCCCATCAATGGAAGAATGCATGAATATGCTGTAGTTCATCCACCCAATGGAATACTACACAGCAATAAAAAAAGGAACAAGCTACTGGTACCCATAACACAGAAGCATCTCACAAACATTATGTTGAAAGAAAACACCACTGTACGGTTTCATATACAAAGTACACACCCATTCTAACTACGGAGTTAGAATCAGGATGGTGGTTCCCCGGGGGTTGCGGGTGGGGCGGTGAATGGAGGGACCAGAAAGGGTTAGGGCATCTTTTGGGAGGCTTCCCAGGGACTTCCCAGGTGGCTCAGTGGTAAAGAATCTGCCTGCCAATGCAGGAGAAGTGGGTTCGATCCCTGAGTCAGGAAGATCCCCTGGAGAAAGAACCGGCAACACACTCTAGGAAATCCCATGGACAGAGGAGCCTGGCAGGCTACATTCTGTGGGGTTGCAGAGTCAGAAATGATTTAGTGACTACACCGCCACCACAGTACCACGTTCTGCTGTTTGTTTTTTATCTGGGAGCTGGTTATATGGGTGTGTCCAATGTGCAAAAACTCACCCAACTGGGCATTTAAAATGTGTGCACTTTTCTGCATGTTGTAATTCAACAAAAAGTTCCCCCTAAAGGGGAAGAAAATGATACAAAAGAATAACTGTCCCCCTCATCTACTCCTGGTATGATATAAGGGTGTGGTGGTGTGGGAAACAGTCTGGCAACTCCTCAAAGGGTTAAACAGTTACTTTATGACCCAGCAATTCCACTCCTGGGTACACTACCCAGAAAATCTGAAAACAAGGCCATGTAAGAACAGGTGTACAGATGTTCACAGGAGCATTATTCATAACAGCCAAACAGTGAAAACAATCCAAATACCCATCACCCGGTGGACGGAGAAGCAAAATGTGGTCCAGCCAAGCGACGGAACATTACTCAGTCGCGAAAAGCAATGAGGCGCTGGCACATGTTATGACACGGGTGAACCAAGGAGCCGTCATGCCAAGCAAAGAAGCCAGGCACAAAAGACCATCTACTGCGTGATTCTTTTTATATGAAATGTCCAGAATAGACAAATCCATAGAGGCAGAAAGTAGAGCGGGGTGGGGATGGGTGGCCGTGGGGGGAAGGGTGATGCCCCAGGGGCACAGGGTTTATTTTGGGGGTGATGAAAATGCTCTACACGGATTATGGTGAGGGTTACACATTTCTGCGAATGTACTGTAAACCAAAGAGTTGGGCATTTTAAGTGGGTAAACGGTATGGTGTGTGAATTGAAGCTCTATAAAGTTATTAAAAAAAATAACCATGAGAGTGTTATCTTCTCATTGCTGGATGGAACACGTTTTCCACTTTTCTGTATGAACCCTCTATTTTGCAATTTAAAAAGAAAAGTAGGGACTTCCCTGGGAGTCCAGTGGTTAAGACTCTGCACTTCCACTGCAGGGGCCACGGGTTCAATCCCAGGCCAGGAACTAAGATCCCACAGGTGACCACATCCAGTCACTTGATTTTCCCCATTTTACAGAATGAACACTGAGGCAACGCCCCCCCCAGAACATGCCCCAGGTCACAGAGCGGGTCTGCCCGGAAGCCGGGCTTTGGGTTGTTAGGGGGCTGGGTCCTCAGGAGTCCCTGCTTGTTCTGGGAGGCAGAAACAGGAGAGACCAGACTGGTGGGGGAGCGTATGGCTGGGACAGACCTCCAGCCCTCTCCCCTGCACCTCTGAGCCAGCAAAGACTGCCTGCTTCTTTGCCAAAATCATTCCTTCACTCAATTCAAAATCAGTGAACATTCCCCAAACCCACATTATGCCTGAATTTCTTCAGCAGCCTCCTCACTGGTCTCCCTGCCCCCACCCCCAGTTCAGGGACCTGGTTTGAACCCAAATCACCTCCTGTACCCACTCTTCTCAGAGTCCAAGCAGAGTTCTGGTCTCATTCAAAGTCAAGTCCTCTCTGACCCACCAGGCCCCTCAGGACCTTCCCCTGCTCCCTCTGCCCACATCCCCTTCCCTCTCTCCTGTGTCCACTCAGCTCTGGCAACACGGGCCTCCTCAACCCCAGGTCTCTCTATTCAAATGTCACCTCCGCAGTGACCTCACCGGCTCTGACCCCTGCCTTGGAAGTGCAGCCCCAACCTTCTGCACCCTGATCCCTCCTTCTCCTGCTTTATCTTTGTTAGGAAACTTACTGACACCTGACATAGTAAATCTTTTACTGACTTCGTTATTTATTGTCTGTCTCTGAAGTAAACATTTGGGAAATACTGGCTAAACCTTGGCTAACCATGTACAGCTGTGTAGGTCGTACACTGCACAACCCTGGCCAGGGAGGGTGGGGCACTCCTATTTTAGGACACTGTAGATTCATGCATATATACATAAGGACAATTTTCTGACAGATGGCAGTAAAGGGTCATAAGATAGGGGTCTCTTTTTAGTTCCACATAGGCTGGCGGGCTACAGTCCATGGGGTTGCAAAGAGTCAGACACGGCTGAGTGCTAAGCACACACACAGGCTTGTGGTGGCCATAGTTAAACAGGTGAACTGTTTCTTCAGATGTGCCCAGACTGCCCAGGTTCAGATCCCACTCTGATTCTAAGCACCAGCGTGACCTTGGCCAAGTCATTTCTTTCTGCGCCCTAGTTTCCACTTCTGAAGGGAACCATAACACCTCCACGGTGTTGTACGAGGATTAAATGAATGAACATGTGTAGAGTACAAGACCGGGGTGCCGAGGCTGTCCTAGAGGAGTATGGGTTATCATCAGGAGTAACTACTATTCCCAAATCCCCAGGCTCAGGTTTCAAAGAATAAAACACAGGGACTTCCCTGGCCGTCCAATGGTTAAGAATCCGTGCTTCCACTGCAGAGGGTACAGGTTCGATCCCTGGTCCAGGAACCAAGATTCTTCATGCTGCGGAGCAACTAAGCCTGTGAGCCCCAACTACTGAAGCCCGCATGCTCCAGAGCCCATGCTCCACAACGAGAGAAGCTACCGCAATGACATCGCAGCTAGAGACTGGCCCCCACCACCCCCACAACTAAGAAAGCCCGCACACAGCAAGGAAGGCCCAGCGCAGCCAAAAACAAAATGCATTTAAAAGAGAATGGGAATGATAATGTCTTCCCAGGTTGTTCTTAGTCATAAGAGTAAAACAATGAAAAAACTTAGAAACTGTTAAGTGTGACGCTACCAGCCTCTTACGTGTTCTGCTTTGGGTTTAGAGCACTCGTGAGGAGCCCTGGAGATCTAGGGGCAGTTCCAGCAGGGACCCAACACTGCCTGCTCACCTCAAGGACACAGCCTCTAAGCCTCTCCCCTGGGAACAGCTCAAGGGGCACTAACTCTCAGTGCGCACGCCCCACCCATGAGACCCCCACTTGGCCAGCTCCCCAAACACCCCTGCACT
The DNA here is from genome assembly GCF_029407905.1 of Bubalus kerabau. NCBI lineage: Eukaryota > Metazoa > Chordata > Mammalia > Artiodactyla > Bovidae > Bubalus > Bubalus kerabau. The sequence goes on along the minus strand of NC_073640.1, from coordinate 57,983,197 downwards.
GAGTTTGACCTCCTGAAATTTGCTCTTGGCCTCAGCTCTCAAAATATGTCACTCTTGTCAACTGTGCAAGAATGACTGTCCCAAGGGCAAGAGGAAAAGCAGATTGATGGGGAGGAAAGGTGCCAAAATGTTAATAAGGCTTTTCTGCCCCGGGAGACAGAACAAGAAGTCCATTTTGTGTTCTCGGCGTTTCTGGAACTCTGTATATTCCAATTTCTTCCCCCTCCCTGCCCTCCCTCTTTTATTTCTTCTAATGATCTTGCATTACTTGCTGCATGTTAAGAGACTGTGTTTTCCTTTAACTTTTTATTGACATCACACATCTCCCCAGATGCTCATTTTAGAACCGTAATGGATTGTCAAAAAATGAACACGCCAGCCGCTGGAAGCAGAACAAGACGTCCAGCCCAGCACAGTACTCCTTTGAAGGAAGAACTCCAGCTGGTCAAGAGAGCAGTTTCGGACTTCCCTGGTGGTCCAGTGGTTAAGACTGCACTTCCAATGCAGGGAATATGGGTTTGATCCCTGGTCAGGGAACTAAGATCTCACATACTGCATGGAATGCCCCCCTCCAAGAAAAGCGTGGACAGATCTTGATCTATGGAACCTGGGAATAAGTAACAGAGGGTTTGTTATACTGTTTTTTCTAGTTCTGTGTACATTTGGAAATTTTCATTAATAACTTTTTTTTTTCCACTGCACATATCCTTTGTCCAGCAATTCCACCTATGGGATTTTAACTTATACTCTATTCACATTGATGGCTCAGCTGGTGAAGAATCAGTCTGCAACACTGGAGACCTTGCTTCAATCCTTGGGTTGGGAAGATCCCCTGGTGAAGGCAGAGCAACCCACTCGTCTTTTGCCTGGAGAATCCATGGACACCGCAGTCCATGGGGTTGCAGAGTTGGACACAACTGGGCAACTAAGTGCATACACACACACACACACACACACACACACACACACACACACACTCACACTCCCATTGATGCAAATCAACAGTTGTACACACAGTGCCTCACTGTAGTCTTGTTTGTCATAGCCTGGAACTAATCAAAGTGTCCAGCAGAGGGGGACTAGTTTCAGTAAGTTAGGGTCCTCCAGTGGAATAAAGGGAGAAGGCAATGGCACCCCACTCCAGTACTCTTGCCTGGAAAATCCCATGGACAGAGGAGCCTGGTAGGCTGCAGTCCATGGGGTTGCTAATAGTCGGACACAACTGAGCGACTTCCCTTTCACTTTTCACTTTCATGCATTGGAGAAGGAAATGGCAACCCACTCCAGTGTTCTTGCCTGGAGAATCCCAGGGATGGGGGAGCCTGGTGGGCTGCCGTCTATGGGGTCGCACAGAGTCGGACACGACTGAAGTGACTTAGCAGCAGCAGTGGAATAAATACTACGCAACTAAGAAAGACACAGAATTTGACAAGTTAGGATATATTATTATATATCATATATAGATATATTATTATATATTCTATATATAGGATAGATTATTAAAAATTAATACTATATTAACTCCAGGATATATTATTAAAAGTTAAAAGCAAAGGGCAGAACAGTGTTAGAATAACTTGCCATTAGTACCTTAAAAAATAGGGGGGTGTGAAGAGAAAGTGGTGGGTGGGGAGAGAGAGAGATGCTAACACAGGCAGAATGTCTGTTTAGAAAGAGGCTCCCAAACCATAACCATTTACCTCCAGGAAGAGGACGTGGGTACAGGTGGCTGGGAGACGGTGAGGGGTGGGGGGCGGTGGGGGGGAAGGAAGGCTTTTCACTAAAAATCTTTGATGTTATTTGAGTTTTACACTTGGGCACGTTGTTTCCTATTTTTTATTTATTTTTTTAATGTTTTAACCCCCAAAGAAAATCAGTTTCCTAAGCGTGGCCCTGTCCCCACACATCTGCTCTGAGACTGTAATAGAAGGATCAGGTTGTCCCCTCTGGGGATGGGGGGCGAGTGGCGGGTTGGGGGCGGGGGCAGGCATGGCTGAGACTTAGCAAGGAGAGCAGAGCCGCCCTGTAGGGCTGCCCAGGGCTCCCTGGGAATGATTTCCTAAAGAGCCTCTTGATGAAAGTGAAAGAGGAGAGTGAAAAAGTTGGCTTAAAGCTCAACATTCAGAAAACTAAGATCATGGCATCCGGTCCCATCACTTCATGGGAAATAGATGGGGAAACAGTGGAAACAGTGGCTGACTTTATTTTTCTGGGCTCCAAAATCACTGCAGATGGTGATTGCAGCCATGAAATTAAAAGACACTTACTCTTTGGAAGTAAAGTTATGACCAACCTAGACAGCATATTAAAAAGCAGAGACATTACTTTGCCAACAAAGTTCTGCCTAGTCAAGGCTATGGTTTTTCCAGTGGTCATGTATGGATGTGAGAGTTGGACTATAAAGAAAGCTGAGCACCGAAGAATTGATGCTTTTGAACTGTGGTGTTGGAGAAGACTCTTGAGAGCCCCTTGGAATGCAAGGAGATCCAACCAGTCCATCCTAAAGGAGATCAGTCGTGGGTATTCATTGGAAGGACTAATGTTGAAGCTGAAACTCCAATACTTTGGCCACCTGACTCGAAGAGCTGACTCATTTGAAAAGACCATGATGCTGGGAAAGATTGAGGGCAGGAGGAGAAGGGGACGACAGAGGATGAGATGGTTGGATGGCATCACCGACACAATGGACATGGGTTTGGGTGAACTCCGGGAGTTGGTGATGGACAGGGAGGCCTGGCGTGCTGCGATTCACGGGGTTGCAAGGAGTCGGACACGACTGAGCGACTGAACTGAACTAAACTGAACTGGCTGAGGCTGGGGGAGGGGGAAATATAACTCAGAAAGAACTGGAGGAGGGGGAGGGGAGGCCTGTGTACCTATAAGAACGCACAGGAAGAGCAGGCACCTGGGCAGAGGGTGGCTGGAAACGCCCTCTCCCACCTTGGCTGAAGAAAACAGCCACCAAGTAGCTTCATTCATAATTGACAAAAAGCAGAAACAACACAAATGTCCCTCATTGGACAGGTGGATGAAGCGGATGCAGTACGTGCGCACAATGGAATACTACTCAGCCAGAAAAAGGGAGGAAGCACTGATCCATGCTACGATGTGGATGAACCTTGAAAACGGTATACAAGGAGGGAGCAGCCAGACACAAACGACCCCATCTTGCACGATTCTGTTTGTTCATATGTTTAGAAAAGGCAAAGCCCCAGAGGCAGAAAGTGGGGCTTTGTGCCAGGGGCTGGGGGACGATAGGTACAGGGTTTCTTTTGGGGTGATGAAATTGTTCTAGAACTAGAGTGTGGTGATGGTTGCACAATTCTGTGAATGTACTAAAACCCACTGAATGACATGCTCTAAAGGGGAGAAATGAATGGTATGCAAGTGTCTCAGTGTTGAAAAAGAAAAAGGAACGAAGCTCTGAGACATGCTTCAACAGGGTGATCGTTGAAAACACAGTGCGTGGAAGTCAGACCCCAAAGGCCGCACAGTGGTGGGTTCTATTTATATAAAACATCCAGAAGAGGCAAGCCCGTAAGAGGCAGAGAGCAGATTAGGGGTTCCCAGGGGCTGGAGGGCAGGGGAAATAGGCAGCAACTAAGGGAATTGGGGTTTCTATTAGGGAGGATGAAAACGTTCTGGAACTAGATTGGGGATGGCTGCACAACTCTGTGAACGTACGAAACACCAATGAATCATACTCCTTAAATGGGGGGATTCTGTGGTGCATGAACTCTATCTCGATTCAGCTGTTCACAATTTGAAGCAAGGGGGGAACTTCCCTGGCGGTCCAGTGGTTAAGACTCTGCCTTCCAATGCAGGGGGCGGGGGAAACAAGATCCCACATGCTGCGAGGTGCGGGAGAAATAATTCAAAAATAAATAAGCAAGGGAAAGAAGAAAGGCAAAAAGAAAAAAAAAGAAATTTTAAGCAAGTTTAAAAAAAAAGAAGAAACTGGTCACGCAGCCCACCGCCACCCCCACCAGGACCCTGACTCCCAACCCGCACTTCCCAGGCCACACATCCTCCCAGGGCTTGTCCCCTCAACTCAACACCCCCCACCCCATAAAACACACAGGGAGCACCTGGACCCCGGCTTCCAGTCCTGGCTGTACTTCCCGGGTTCCCTACAGGAGCCGGGTGGGGACCCCATGGCCAAGGCGGGTCCCTGGGTCGCCTCCCTCTGGTTGACCCCAGAGGGCCCCCACGAGGGCTGAATACGAAGCTTTAACCTCTCATTTCACTCACCCCGCCCCAACCCCACCAAAGCCAAAAATGGGCAAGAAAACACAGAAACCACAGAGGCCTGTGAAATGTGCTGGGTTTGTAGAATTTAAGTGTGTAAAGTGTTGATCTCAGAGGCATAGATGCCTTTAGACTTCAAAAACACAAAACCCAGCACACAGAGGAACCTTCCTGCTTCAACAAGAACTGAAAACATCCACACAGAGCAAGTCGGGCCCCAGGGGCTGGAGGGAAAGGACCTGAGGGAACCCCCACCCCACTCTACCCCCCCACCCCTGGCTCCCACCCCCAACCCCGGCTTTGCCGTGCCTAGGGAGGTGAAGCTGGTTAAGAGGTGAGATTAGGACTGTTACTTCCGCAGGGGGGGACAAGAAAACCTGCATGGTTCCTTCAATGATCCTTTGATGAAATAATCATCTACAGACTAAGTTCTTGCTTCAAGCAACTTGCTTCAAGCTATTGACTCCATAGCACTCCTGGGAATCCCTTTCCATAGAGGACAATCTACCTTTCCAAAATGCTGATCAGAGAAGCTGCTTTCCCACCAGGCAAAGAAAAACAGCAAAACCAAAAACATTACGTTCACTCACTCCAGGAGTATGCATTGAGCACCAACTATGCCCCAGGCCCTGGCAGACCCCTCATGGAAGAAAGAAATGCTAAGCTGTTAAACACAGTCACCTGCAAGGTGATAATGGCCAGTAGCCGTTGTTCGGTCATGTCCAACTCTTTGCAACTCCATGGACTGTAGCCCACCAGGCTCCTCTGTCCATGAGATTTCCCAGGCAAGAACACTGGAGTGGGTTGCCATTTCCTCCTCCAGGGGATCTTCCTGACCCAGGGATCGAACCCAAGTCACTGGCATTGCAGGTGGATTCTTGACCACTCACTGAGCCACCTGGGAAGCCTGAAGTGAGGAGGGATCCTGGCAAATAGGTGAGGGGAAAGCATCCCAGACACAGGGAACAGTGAGTGCAAAGGCCTTGGGGGAGGAATGTGCCTGACTGGCACCAAGAACAATTAGATCACTGTGAAGTGGGTGGAGGTATTAGAAAGGATGGGGGAGGGGGTGCACAGGTAAGCAGGGGAAGTGAGGGGATTTGGTTCTAAGTATCCTAACCTTCCAGAAGTGCCTCAATGCCTCCAACATCCTTCTGGGTCTGAGCCTGGGATATATAAGGGGACCGAGGCAGTACTCTCTCAGGAGTCTAGAAGTTGCCAACAGTTCAGATTTTCTCACATTTCTACTTTCATTTTTTTCACTGTTTTCAAATTGTGGGTTGCAAAATTTGAGCAGTGATGCAATCAGTGTAGTGGGTCTCAACCATCACTGAAACAATGAAGGAAAAACAACTGAATAAAATCGGAAAAACGGAGTGCTGAAGGACTCGAAAGTGGTTAGGCTAAGTGTTCCACAGAACTTTGTTTCAGGGGCATATGCGTGTATCTCTCCTGGGTCATGGTGTGAAATACGTCTCATCAGAGGCTACAGGTTCAAAAGTGAGAACAGCTAATCCAGATATCCCCTCCCACAGATCTGAGGCCTTCCCTCTCATTCCACTGGTCACACGGGCAACTACAAATACACACCCAATATGGCGAAGACTGTTGTAGGTTCCCCCCAACCCAACCATTTTCTTTTCCTGGACTACATTTCCCAGCACCCCTTGTAGCTGGGTGTAGTCACGTGACTGAATTCTGGCCAACAGAATGTAGGCAGAAGTGACACTCGGGTTTTCCAGGCCTGGCACAAAAGACATCCCTCCAGGCTTCTTCATCTACAGTGGACCCCACAGACTACGGGGAGGGCAGAGCCACACGAGAAAAGGAGCCCAGTTCTCTGGATGGAGGCACATGAGGCCGCCCCAACAGAAACACCCTCCTTGGTCTATAACATGTGGGAGAAAAATACTTTCAAGCTGCTTAATATACTTAAGCCACTGGAGAATAAAGGGCTTATTTGTTAACAGAGGCTAGCATGACTTGTGCTAACTTATAAACGCCGCCCCCCCACCCCAGATGAAAGCTGGTTAACTCGGCAGCCTGCCAAATGAAGAACCTTTTTGCTGAAGTTCCAGAGAGGGAACGAAAGGAAACTGAGTCTCTGCACGTCCCAGAGTAAACCAGGTGTGCCCGGCTCAGAAGACCCTATTGCGAAGCATCAGGGTCACGTTCAAGGACAGAGATGTAACATCCACAAAATGCGTTCTAAGCCACAACAGGTTCTTAGTTTGAAAAGAAACACAGACTCCATGATGAAGACACACGTTGCACCTCCAGCCCAAGACCACATCAAAATCAAGCGTGCCCATTTAGAAACCACCATTACCGGAAATGATCTATAGCTGATGTACAATGTCATGTTAGCTTCAGGTGTACAGCACAGTGACTCAGGCTTTCATGACAACCCTGCATCCTTACTCTACCCATGAGGAAAGCTGAAGCCAACAGCCAAGCTGACAACAGGAATTGAGGTTTACCACAGGCCATTACAGTGCTCAATTTAATTCCACATGACCCCGGAAGTGGGAGCCTAGGCTAGGTCAAATGAGGGTGAAGATGCTGCCTACTAGGCTTTCCCGGTGGCTCGGTGGTAAAGAACCCACCTCTCAATGCCAGAGACACAAGAGACGCAGGTTCGATCCCTGGGTCGGGAAGGTCCCCTGGAGAAGAAAATAGCAACCCACCCCGGTATTCCTGCCTGGGAAATCCATGGACAGAGGAGCCTGGTGGGCTACAGTTGGTGGGTTCTCAAAAGAGTCAGATGCGGCTTCGTGACCAAACAGCAACAAGCGCCGCCTACTTTATCTACTACAGTGCCCGGCACGCGACAGGAAAGCAGGAAGTATCTGCTGAATACGTGAGCAAACAGCTACTCTACTCCCTTTTTACAGATGAGGCCATAAGGCCCAGAGAGGCAAGTCACTGACTCAAGTTTACCCAGTAAATGAGGGAACCACAGTTCAGATAAAGTTCAGATACCCCCTCCCCAGCATTCACCCTGTCTCCTCTGCCAGCCTGTTCCCTAGCATCCCTGACACCCACTCGGGGCCTTTTTTCTGCTCTTCCTAACTTCCTCTTCTCTCCTTGCTCAATACACTTTCTTATGGCTAATTCATATCCCCCCGAGTTCCTCATTCACCAAATATTCACCCATTCAGCAATTAAAGCTTGGGACATGTGCTGCGTGCCAGGCTCTGTTCTAGAAGTTGGAGGGACGGCTGTGAACAAGACAAAGATCCCTGTTCACTTGGGGCTTATGTTCTGGAAAAGGGTAAGGATGGAAACAAAAAAAAGAACAATATAACATATTCAACTAAGTATTTACAAATATTTAATTTGTATATACTCAGTTCTTATTTATTGAATAAACATTAATAGATATTTGAATTTATGATATATATAGAATTACTTATCAATAGAGAATCTGCCTGCCAAAGCAGGCGATTTCAGAGACGTGGGTTTGATCCCTGGAGAAGGAAATGGCAACCCATTGCAGTATTCTTGCCAGCGAAATCCCAGAGACAGAGGAGCCTGCCAGGCTACCTGCCCATGGGGTCACAAAAGAGTCAGGCATGACTTAGAGACTAAACAACAACCATGGGATATAAACAAATATGATCATTTCAAAGTGTCATCAAGATAAAAAATAGTGGGAGATTGACTCTTCCCTCCTCTCCTTTCAAGGCTTTGAAATCGAGCGTGTTTCTCTCCTTGAATACGCACGGCTCATCCAGTGGGTAGTGCACTGGTGAGCAGGGTTCTTGGGTATTTACTGATTGGCGGGAGCCACGAGGGCTCTGAGCAGAAAGGATGTGAGCAGACTCAGGTTATAACAGGGTCCCTTCGGCGGAGTGAGGGAAAAGGCCGGTAGGGGGCAGAGGATGGAGGGAGCCCCGGGGGGAGGAGGAGGCTGATCTCAGGTGGGAAGTGATGGTGGCTGGATGGGGCTGGGGGCTGTGGAGGAGGTGGGGAGAGGGGCCAGATCATGGCGGTCTCCCGCAGGCCGAGCTCCCAGGCTATGCTGGTGGACCAACAGGGGACAGAAGACGCACATCGACACAACGTGTGAATAACAGAGGCATGAGGTGGCCAATTTCGCATCATGTGTTGCTTATACCACAGTGAGAAAAATTCAAATTGGGAGTTCCCCGGCAGTCCACTGGTTAGGACTCGGCGCTTTCACTGCCAGGGCCCAAGTCCAAATTCCTGGTCAGGGAATTGAGACCCCCACAAGCTGCGCAGCATGGCCAAAAAAAAGAAAAAAGAAAAATTAGAGAGAGAGAAGAGTCAAGGATGACGCCAAAGTGCCTGACCGAGGTCAGTGGGAGGATGGATGGACTGGAGAGAGGCAGGCTTTGCTGTTTTGGCCGCTGTTTATCTGTGCGTGTATGTGTGGTGGGGGGCGGGCAGAGGGGAGCTAGGTGTCGGATGTGTTTGGGTTGAGGTGCCTATGAAACAATCCAGGGCAGTGTTAAGCAGAGCAGCGCGCATGCTAAACCGCTCAGCTGTGTCTGACTCTTTGCGACGCCATGGACTGTAGCCCGCCAGGCTCCTCTGTCCATGAGGCTTCTCCAGGCAAGAATACTGAAGTGGAGTCCCTTCCCCAGGGGATCTTCCCGACCCAGGGATTGAACCCAGGTTTCTGGCATCTCCTGCGTTGGCAGTGAGGTTCTTTACCACTAGCGCCACCCGGGAAGCCCAAGAGCTGGAAGGGCTGGAGACAAAAGTGAAAAACCTCAGCTCCCTTGCCCACTTGCCCTTAACTCCTCTCATGACCATTTCCACACCGTGGCCTCCCTGCACACTGCGTCTATTGGCACAAGGAGCATCGCATCACAAGGGCTGGCCCTTCACGCTCCCCCTTCCTCCTCACCACCAGTCACAGCCCAACACAGACTCCAGACTCCCAGCTTGCAGGGTACAGGCTTCCAGAAGCCTCTCTACCCACTCCTGCCACCCACCCGGAGTCCTCACCCTTGGAACCCACCAAGGCTCGACGTGGCTGCTCATTTTGCACAGTCCACCAAGAAGCGCAGAGCCTGAATAGTAAACACCACCCAGTATCACTATCTGAGAAGGCAATGGCACCTGACTCCAGTACTCTTGCCTGGAAAATCCCATGGGCGGAGGAGCCTGGTAGGCTGCAGTCCATGGGGTCCCTAGGAGTTGGACACGACTAAGCAACTTCACTTTCACTTTTCACTTTCATGCATTGGAGAAGGAAATGGCAACCCACTCCAGTGTTCTTGCCTGGAGAATCCCAGGGACAGGGGAGCCTGGTGGGCTGCCGTCTATGGGGTCGCACAGAGTCGGACACGACTGAAGCGACTTAGCAGCAGCAGCAGCAGCAGTATCACTATACAGGCAACTTGCACCCTGCAGGGTGGGCCAGCGGGTGACAGAATCCATATGCTTAGAGGTCCCTGAGGCTTTGTTCAAAACCCTGGAGGGGAGATGTTTTTTGAGCAGCAGATTCTTCCACAGACTTGGCCAGGTGCTGCAATGAGCACGTGTCTATGATGGAACACCCACAACCGGCTGTGGGACGCCACTGGGAATCAAACGCTAATATTTCTGCAGCCAAACATATGAATATTCACACAGAGCACAAAGACAGACTATAAATAGCCTGGCTTCAGGTCAGGCGCCTGACGAGTCACCGCAGGTGAGCTCCTGTTATCACCACTGATGGAGGTGGTGTTACCCTGAGAGCATGTCTTGCTCTGTGTGCTGCTGTGAGAAGGGAAGGGTCTTTATGTTAAGCATGAGGCTTCCCCAGAGTCCAGAAGCAGGGAGCCCCTGAGCCCAGGTCGGACAAACCTGGCTTCAGATCCCTGCTCCACAGTTTTTCTGACCCCAAGCCACTGACCTCGCTTCTCTGGAGTCTCAGTCATGAGGGGTCTGGAAGGAGCTGGCTGTTGCCTATAAGCGTTAAACTAACAATAATGGCAGCAGCAATAACAGTAACAGCAGCTAACCTTTACGGAAGGGCTTCCCCGGTGGCTCAGTGATAAAGAATCCACCTGCTAATGAAGGAGTTGCAGGTTCGATCCCTGGGTCGAGAAGATTCCCTGGAGGAAGAGAGGACAACCCACTCCAGTATTCTTGCCTGGAGGATCCCCATGGACAGAAGAGCCTGATGGACTACAGTCCACGGGGGTCGCAAAGAGTCGGACATGACCGAGTGCCTAGACAACAACAACCTTTATGGAGCCTGACTGGTACCGGGGGCCCTGAGTGCCACGTGGCCATCACCTCATTGACTGGACCCTTATCACCCTCCAGGGAAGCAGCATCTGTTTTTTTATCCTCTTTGAACAGAGGCCTGGTGCAGTTGGCCCAAGGAAGGAGACAGCTTGGGTCTCCAAGTCCAAGTGTATCTGCAATAGGCCCTAAACACATCCAGAGCACGGTCACACCAGCCCCTGGGTCAGGCCGCCCGGTTCCTGATGTTGATCCCCTCCCAGTGGGGATAAACTAGTCACCCACCCACCCATGTGCTGTCTGCCTCCCACTGAACCCTCCCAAACAAGCCCCAAGGGGGAGGTATTATTATTTTACTCCTCAACTGTAACCCCGACATGTCCCAGGTGGAGGGGGAACCCCCACACACAGTCTCCAGACGAACAGAGTCTGCCTCTGGATCCAGCCAACACTCACGCCACCTGGGCTGGGCCAAGCCTCCTTCCACCACCTAGGAACGGCCTCTGGCCTCTCCTTTTTTGGTTCCTCTGAAGGCTTTGCCTTCCTCTGAGCTCAGAGGCCGCTCCAGAGGCTGCCCCACATCTCCAGGACGAGAGTTATCTAAGCAGCGGGACCTGGCTTGATTCTCAACAGCAACTCCAGGGTCTGGCACATGCCTGGCACTGAGCAGTCACTCAGTAAATTCTGGCTGCTGTCTGCCAGGGCTGAGAACGGTGAGGCCTTTCTGGAATGCCACTTGGCACTGCCTCCCTAATCCTCAGTGGACGCTTCCTTTTGCCTTGGCAAGTCCTCTTCCAGGAATCTGGCCGGTAGAAACCCTCTTGCACAAGCCACTGCAGGCGCAGATACAAAAAACGTCAGGTCGGGTCACTCCCCAGCTCAAAAGCCTGCCGTGGCTCCCATCTCCCTCCAAATGGGAGCCCAAGTCCTGGTCAAAGATGCAGAATGGAAACGCTAGAGTAGCAGAGAGACAGCGTGCATCAGCTCCTAGTGGAGATAAGATGGAATGCCAAACTGCTCAAACTAAAGGAGTCGGGAAACGAGGGAAAAAGGAACACGGGACACTGGAGATAAACTGAAAACCAACAGCAAGATGGGAGATCTCAGTACAGCCACATGAGTAACGAGGGCGAACACGAACGGTCTAAGCCCGCACCGTCCACTCTCACGTGACTTCCTAGCCCCGAAAACAGAGCTGGTCCAACAAGATGTTCTGAGTGGAAAATACACACTGGATTTCAAACACTTAAGTGTGGGGCGGGGTGGGGGAAAGACCATACAACACCTGTTGGCAAGGATGTGAAGAAGCTGGGACGCTGCGTGCTGTTGGTGGGAATGTGAAAGGGTGCAGCTACCGCAGGCAACGGTGGCTCCTCTGAAAGTTAGAGAATTACCAGACGACCCAGCGATTCCATCCCCAGGAATATATCCGAAAACACTGAAGGCGACACTCGGGTACCAGTGAGGAGGCGCAACAAGGTTAGGAGACCGTGCCACCTCACACCCTTTGTGCTTAGTCGCTCAGTCGTGTCCGGCTTTGCAACCCCATGGGCTGTAGCCCACCAGGCTCCTCTGTCCATGGGATTCCCCAGGCAAGATTACTGGAATGGGTTGCCATTTCCTCCTCTAGGGGATCTTCCTGACCCAGGGATGGAACCTGTTGTCTCCTGCATCTCCTGCGTCGGCAGGCAGATTCTGTACCACTGAACCACCCAGGAAGCTCAAAGATACGTACAGGCTCACAGTAAAATCTGGTAGCCAAATCAAAACAAAACAAAAAATCCACTGAGTAGAGGTTAAATAAATCATGGAATACTCTTTTAGTTTGCTAAAAGAAAGAGTTCTAGGGGGGCAGGGGAGAGGGAAGGATTGAGAGGTTGGGATTAGCATATGCAAACTATTATATACAGAATGGATAAACACCAAGGACCTATCATATAGCACAGGGAACTGTACTAAATAGCCTGTATAAACCATAATGGAAAAGAATATGAAAAAGAATGTGTGTATAAATAAATATATATAAACTGAATCACTTTATTATACGCCAGAAACTAACACATTATAAACCAACTATACTTCAATTAATGGAGAAGGCAATGGCACCCCACTCCAGTACTCTTGCCTGGAAAATCCCATGGGTGGAGGAGCCTGGTAGGCTGCAGTCCATGGGGTCGCAAAGAGTCGGACACGACTGAGCAACTTCACTTTCACTTTTCACTTTCATGCATTGGAGAAGGCAATGGCAACCCACTGCAGTGTTCTTGCCTAGAGAATCCCAGGGACAGGGGAGCCTGGTGGGCTGCCGTCTATGGGGTCGCACAGAGTCGGACACGACTGAAGCGACTTAGCAGCAGCAGCAGCATACTTCAATTAAAAAGGGGAAAAAAAAGACAGACTTCCTGGTGGTCCAGTGACTAAGGCTCTGAGTTCCCAATGCAGGGGGCCCTCATTTGATCCCTAGTTAGGGAACTAGATCCCACATGGTGCAACTAAGACCAAGCGTAGCCAAGAACATAAATATTAAAATGAATAAATAAATAGAAAAAAAAAAGAATGGAGTCCTAGATTGCTGTCACGGAAATAATTCTAAGACGTTTGTTCAAGTTAAAAAAGCCAGGTGTAAAATAATTCATATGAAACATGCCATCAAGAGGGGAGAAGAATGTACTCATAGAATAGAGGGGCAGAGTGAATGCACCCCAAACTCCACAGAAGGCCCTCTGGAGGGGGCAGGATAAGGGCACGGTGAAAAGACTTTCATGGTGCTATGTATGACTTTCTTCCCTCTGTATAATAATTCATACAGATCTGCCTTCAAATTGGTAAGCCCCAAAGAGTAGCAGCATATTGAAAAGCAGAGACATTACTTCGCCAACAAAGGTCCGTCTGGTCAAGGCTATGGTTTTTCCAGTGGTCATGTACGGATGTGAGAGTTGGACTATGAAGAAAGCTGAGCACCGAAGAACTGATGCTTTTGAACTGTGGTGTTGGAGAAGACTCTTGAGAGTCCCTTGGACTGCAAGGAAATCCAACCAGTCCATTCTAAAGGAGATCAGTCCTGGGATTTCTTTGGAAGGAATGATGCTAAAGATGAAACTCCAGTACTTTAGCCACCTCATGCAAAGAGATGACTCATTGGAAAAGACCCTGATGCTGGGAGGGATTGGGGGCAGGAGGAGAAGGGGACGACAGAGGATGAGATGGCTGGATGGCATCACTGACTCGATGGACATGAGTCTGAGCGAACTGCAGGAGTTGGTGATGGACAGGGAGGCCTGGCGTGCTGCAATTCATGGGGTCGCAAAGAGTTGGACATGACTGAGCGACTGAACTGAACTGAAAGACTGGTTGCTCAGATGGTAAAGAATCCGCATGCAATGCAGGAGACCCAGGTTCAATCCCTGGATCTGGAAGATCCCCTGGAGAAGAAAATGGCAACCCACTCCAGTATTCTTGCCTGGAAAAATCCCATGGGCGGAGGAGCCTGGCAAGCTATACAGTCCACAGGGTCTCAGAGTCGGACATGACTGGGTGACTAACATTTTCACTTTTAATTTCAAAGAATTAAATCCTAAAGGAAATCAACCCTGACTACTCATTGGAAGGACTGATGCTGAAGCTGAAGCTCCAATACTTTCGCCACCTGATGCAAAGAGTCAACTCACTGGAAAAGATCTTGATGCAGGGAAAGACTAAAGGCAGGAGAAGTGGACGACAGAGGATGAGATGGTTGGGTGGCATCACCAACTCAATGGACATGAGTTTGAGCAAACTCCGGGAGGTGGTGAGGAACAGGGAAGCCTGGTGCGTTGCAATCCCGGGGGTCCCAAAGACTGAACAACAACCAAAGAGTTAAATCTGACTTTAGCTTCCCTTGTGGCTCAGGTGGTAAAGAATCCGCCAGCAGGTCAGGAGACTGGGGGAAGATCCGTTGGAGAAGGGAATGGCTACCCACTACAGAGAATCCCATGGACATTCCTGGAGAATCCCATGGACATAGGAGCCTGGTGGGCTACAGTCTCTGGGGTCACAAAGAGTTGAACACAACTGAGCGACTAATTCACCCTTTCACTTTAGCCTCAGTATCCAGGCCAGAACCCTTAAAGCAACTCAGAAATCATCCGGAAACCACTCTATCCCTTGCTACTCAATGTGTGGCCCCAGACCAAGGGCAGCCTCAGTGTCCCCTGGGAGCCGGCCGGAAATGCAGAGTCTGAGGGCTGCCACAGACCCTGCCCTTGAACAGGCTCCCCAAGGGATTCGTGCTCAAGGTGGAGAAACTGTTGATCTGCAACACAGCCCAACCTGTCCGCACCAGCAGGTACAGACTAAAGGCTGGTTAGTAATAATAGCAACCAACACCCACAACGGGCTTACTGAGTGTCAGGCCCTGGATGGTACCTTATCTCAATGAAACTCCATAGACATCCCAACAAGTAAATGGTTTCTGTCTACAACCCCCTTTCTGCAATTCTGACTTCAAAAATCTCTAAGAACCAACTCCTTTCCCCCACCCACCACTTTACTCTCACTGAGGGGTGGGGGGAAGGCAAAAGTTGACCTGCCGTGACCATCCTTCCATATCCCACTTAGTATAAACAGTCACAGATATACTGGGTGAAGTTCCTTCAGGCTTTTCCGTAAGCTGTTCTGGAGAAACCTGAACGAACTTTTTTGGCCCACCCAATATTAGCATCAGAAATAGTATTTGCTGCAAAAATCTTTAGCCTTTTTGGGGAAGGAGAGCTGCCCTGCCCACTTGGGAGCTGTTCTACCTCATCTAGCCTGCTCTCGGCTCTGAAATATCCTGAATGTTGAAACACCACTGAAGCCAGTTACCGCCATAAATTTACAGCACTCCTCCTGACACGTGACGTCATCTATGAAACCTCCGCGAGGCTGGCATCAGGCCCTTCTTGCTGATGGGGAAACTAAGGCTGAGCCGGGTGGAGGAGCCCCTGCGCCCAGCCAGATCTGCCTTCCGGTGTCCTGACCCCTTCGGGCAGGCCTCGCTGACTCACACTCAGTCACCCACCCGGCTCCATCACAAACTCACAAACACATCCCATAAACTCACCAACACATCAGTTGCCTGGAGGAAGCGCAAGGTTAGGTTAATGAAGACACCAAGGAGTGGAGAGAGAGAAAGAGGAGGGAGGGAGGCCTCCTGCTGAGCCGAGATCAAACCCCCCCCCCCTCCACCCCCACCGCCCCGATGAGCCAGATCCCAGGGCAATAGTAGGAAGGGGGAAGGGCAGCTTCTGGATTGTGGGCTTTGGTCCTGGCCCCTGTAACAAGCAGGCAGTGAGGCTTTATGGCTAAAAGCCTGGGCTCTGGGGCCAGACTGGGCAGTCTGGGAGGCAGAGTTGGGGGGAGGGGTGGGCGGGAATCCCCTCTACTCTTCAGCAGCTGTGTGATTCCGGGCAAGTGACTCCGGGCAAGTCACTTAACCTCCCTGGGCCTCAGTCTCCTCATCTGTACAACTTGTAACTGTTGTTCAGTTGCTCTTTGCAACCCCATGGACTGCAGCACACCAGTTTTCCCCATCCATCCCTATCTCCCGAAACTTGCTCAATGTCCATTGAGTCGGTGATGCCATCTTACCATTTCATCCAGTTGCCCCCATCTTCTCCCACCCTCAACCTTTCTGTACAATGGGGGGTGCCCATTGCACCTACCTCCTAAGTCTCCACATGTGTAACGGAGTCAGGTCTTGTGAAGACCCTAGACCAGTGCCCAGCATCGAGTGAGCTGTTATTATTAGTATTGCTATGGTAACTGGATCCACCCTCTCCCACTTCAAAATCCTCCACCAAAGGTTGGGATGTAGAGTCAAGCATGCATTTCTCTGGGGGGAAAGGTCAGTGGCCTCCGAACAGGTTCACCAAAGAATCCTCAAACTAAGGACCACCACCTGCTCTTAATCGGCAGAAACAGCTTCACTTTAGGGCTTCCCAGGTGGTGCTATTGAAAAGAACCGCCTGCCAATGCAAGAGACGTAATAGACAGAGCTTCGATCCCTGGGTTGGGAAGATCCCCTGGAGGAGGGCATGGCAACCTACTCCAATCTTCTTGCCTGGAGAATCCCACAGACAGAGAAGCCTGTCGAGCTACAGTCCGTGGGATCGCAGTAAGACACAACTGAAGTGACTTAGCTTCAGCACGTGCTCTTAAGACCTCTAAAGATAAGAGGCGGCTGCCTTCTCCCAGCTGCGGCAAGACTGCCAAAGCTCCCTCCCTCCTAGCAGCTGGCAATACCACCAGCTTCCCCTCAACCTTCTCCTCCCATGTCCAAGCAGGTCTGCACTGGCCTCCTGAACTCCTTCCCAACTACAAACACCGTTCTTCTGCCTTCACTCCCCTCTCCCCCTCATCTCCTGACCTATGAGGAAACCTCACTCTTGAGCCCAACGAGCACCACCCCGTCCTGCCTCTTCTAGAATCTTCCTTCTTTTTCTCTAAGCCTGTGCCAATCCTAGTAATCTCTGTCTCTAAGCCTGTCCCCTCTTTCATGCAGTAAATACTGAGTCTGTACTTATTCCCAGTCAGGTCCGAGGGACGAATCCTGACAAGGAAATAAACCAAGTGACGTAGATGAAGTTGGACAGGGTCATCAAGGAAGGCTTCCTGGAGGAGAGAGTATTTAAACTGAGGCCTGGAGGACAGGATGAGGAGCCCAGAGACAGGAAGGAATGGGTGAAGAGGAGGGCAAGGAGAGGCAAGAGCAAAGGTGGGAGGGGGCAGGAACCAGCTGGGTGCCTGAAGAAAGCCAGGTGAAAAGGTAGGAGATGAGGTCAAGGAGATAAGCCCAGGCCAGACTACTGGGCTTCGTGAGAGGACGGGAGGGCTAGATTTTCACCTGAGAACACTAGGGAGCCATAGAGGACAGCAGATATAGATATAGATTTTCAATCTCAGGCTGCCAAGAGCTCCATCTGCCTGCCTGCCTTCCATCCATTTATCTATTTATCCACCTATCCATTCAGCCATCTTCCATTCATCCATCCCTCTATCCCTGAAGCCATCCTTCTTTCTTGACTTCTCACCATATTCCAGTCTGCCTCGGGCCCCTCCCCGCCCATCAAACCCAGGCTCCTCCCTCTCTCTGTTTTGGCCAAAGAAGCTCCCACCTCTCCTATCCTCTCCGGGAGGAACTGTCCCCATCCCTGGGGCTCGAGTGATCACTCCGGGTCACCGTCTCTCACTCGCGACGCCTCCAGTTCCTTCATTCCTCCCGTCTGCACCTTTCCACCAGCCAAGAGGGTGCTGGAGTTTTCTTCTCTGGAGTTTGTGCTCCCCAAACCACAGACACCGCTACAGCGTCCCACGAAAGGGTACCTGCATCCACTCAGTCGCTCAAGCCAATGACCTTGGATCATCCTGGAAACCCTCTTTCTCTTATCTCCCATCAACAAAATCTGGGCACCCCAGATCTCAGTCCCAGTGTCCTAGGCCCTCTTTCCCTGTTAGTTTTATGCAAAGCATCCCAGGGTCCTCTGCTAGAAATGGGCTGCAGCCCAAAGCCCCCTCCCACCCCTCCATCCCTGAAGCCCCCCTCCTCCAGGAAGCCTGACCTGATGTATCAACATAGCCCAGCAGCCATGCCTCCTCCAGGCCAGCCCAGGAGACACTCCCGAGATACAGATCTCACCTAACTGGGAGGATGGGTGTGTTTGGGGCTTACTCCCCTCCCAGTCCCTGAGGGTAGAGCTCTGAGACCAGGGACAGGAGAGGCCTGCTGTGCAGGTCTGAATTAACCAGCAGGAAGCACATGGATTCAAATCCTTGCTCCACCAGCAGCTAGCAGTGTTGACCTTGGAAGAGACATTTCACCTCTGATAACCACAACCGTAGGAGTCCCACAGCAGGAAAGAGGCGGCGAGATGGACTAGTGGCAACACGGGGCGCGGCCTGAAAGTGGGGTGCTGGGCGAAAAAGACACAGAAGAAGAAATACAGCAGGAGCCTCTGGAGAAAGCAAAAATCCACCACACAGAGCCAACAGTCTGCCAGGGCACTGAACAATCTGCCAGGGCAGAGGGCCAGGGAAGGCGATGGGAATAAAAGGGGATTTTATACAGACTTATAAATCTATACCTGCAGATATTTGTATATAACATATACATTTATTATATGCTCATCACAGTGCTAAATTTACATTTACTATTAAGCTATTATACAAACTACAATGATATGGAACATGTGGAAATGTACATATATATATATTTTCTTTTTTTTTTTTTTTTTTTACTGTCTGTTTGCTTAAAGAAGGCTTATGTTAGGAACTCCCTTAGATAAATCTTCCTCTTCTTTTACAGGGCCTTCCTAGGTGGCTCAGTGGTAAAGAACTCACCTGCTAATGCAGGAGACTCAGGTTTGATCCCTAGGTTGGGAAGATCCCCTGGAGAAGAAAATGGCAACCCACTCCATTATTCTTGCTGGGGAAATCCCATGGACAGAGGAGCCTGGTGGGCTACAGTCCATGGGGTTGCAAAGAGTCGGACACGACTTCATAAACAACAACTCCTGCTACAGAGTTTGGCCCAGAAATGGGCTCGGTGTCCCTGTGACAAATGGAGACGCAGTGCCCTGCTCCTTAATGATCTCAAAAAAAAAAAAAAAAAAAGCAGGACTGTGGAAGGGGGACAGAGGGAGAAGAGCTGGGCAGATGTTAGGGAATTCTGCTTGTCCGGCTAGACAGAAATCCGACAAAGAGAAACAGCACTTCATGAAGCAGTTTTGAGATGTAGGGGGCAAACTATAGGCATTCAGAAAAGCGAAAGTGTGAGTCACTCAGACATGTCTGACTCTTTGCAATCCCACGGGCTGCAGCCTACCAGGCTCCTCTGTCCGTGGAATTCTCCAGGCAAGAATACTGGAATGAGTAGACATTCCCTTCTCCAGGGGATCCTGCTGACCCAGAGATGGAACCGGGGTCTCCTGCAATGCAGGCAGGAGACCATCTGAGCCACCAGGGCAGCCTGAAGGGCTGCACAAACCCGAAGGCCAGAATGGAGGAGAGATTTTCCCAAAACTGTTACCAACTTCGAGACCTGAGTCTGTATCCGTCTATAAAAGGAGAGGCAGCTTACAAGCGACAGCTAACATTTGACAGACACAGAATGGCTGGTTTCCAGTCTGTGACTAAACTCAGGGGGACAGCACTTGAGCACTCCCCCACCACCCCGCATCTCAGTCTTTCCATTGAGCAGGGGCCAGGCTCCTGTCCTGACCTGCCCCACGGGCCCTGATTCACTCCCTCTCTGTAGATAGGGAGCGCCTACTGGGCACCGGGAAGGCAGCCAGGGTAGGATGTAAGAGCACCTATGGAGCAAGGGTCATGAGCAGCTGGGAGACCAGTGGCTTCCTGTCCGGAGCCCTGCAGCTTTGAGGGCTGGGCATCCTGAGCCAAGGAAGGGGCACTCAGGGGTAGGGCGTGATAACAGTGCTGAAGGGATGGGTCCAGGGCAGTGATGAAGGCGGCTCAGTTGGCCAGGCCCCACCCACCATGACTCTCAGGAGATCCGTTCCAAGTGGGAGCCCGGGATTGGCACTGTTAACAAACACCACTGGTGCTTTGGAAGCAAATGGGTCCCACTTCTTAAGAAATAGAATGGTGACTCCAAACACAGGCTCTCTGCTCGGCTTTCTTCACCCCTGTGACATGTCCATCCTTCAGTCAGTCAGCAAACATCTCCGAAATGCCTACTGCATGCCAGGAGCTGGGAACACGGGCACGCTGTTTCTTTCCTTCCATAGTTTAGAGTCGAGTGAGAAAGCCAGGCCTGAAGGGACGCTCACAGGACATCTACATCCCAACAGAGCTACGAGGGGTGGTGTAGTGAGCAGAGACAGCATCCCCAGGCTGGGGGCTGAGGCTGGGGAAGGCACCCAGGCGAGGGGCTCTTGAATGATGAGATTCCATGGGGGTGGGGAGCAGGAAGATCTCTCTCTCCGGAGAAAAAGGAGGTAAAACCTTCCCAAGGACTCCTGCTGGGTGAAAACCAGACAGGCCATCCTGAGACCCGACTACACGGCCTAATCTCAAGACAGTGATGCTGAGATGCTCAACCCAAAGGACCAGGCCGGTCTGCGAGAGTCTATGGGATTTGAGAAGAGACAAGGCAGGTAGATCTGGAAGGCCCGACATGAGGGAGCCGCAGGCCAGTGGCTCTGATGCTCTGGGAGGGGGCGTTGACTAGGAAGGGGCACAAGGGAACTTTCTGGCTGCGATGCAAACGCTCTGGGTCTTGACAGGGTGTGGATTACACAGGCGGCTACCGTTTGGCAAGACTCGGGGAGAAGCATCGGTCATCTCTGTGCATTTCATTGTGTATGTCAATTACATCCGGAGAAAAGATAAGAGGGAAATACACGTCTTTCTGTGAAAGAATATGCACATCCACAGAACCAGAGGGTCACTGCACAGGTTCCGCGGAGAGGAATGAAGCCAGTGTGGCAAGAGCTTGCCAGGACAAGGAAAGCCCAGTTTGACTGGGTAAAGAGCTGAGAATTCTTCCAGGGATCCACCCACCTCTTCTGGGGGGCTGAGTGTCTGAGGATGGGAGAGGCGCCTCCTTGAAGGACAGGAGGGAGGTTATACAGTCCAGTCAACTGTCACAAGTGTCCCGTGAGGTCGGTACTGTGGGCATCAGCCTGCCCAGCACCACATGGTGAACGAGAGGCAGGACAGCATGCCTCCTCTGGAAAAAGGGAACCCAGGGACCCTCGATCTGCAGGTGTCCTGGGAGAACAGGTTGCGGAGGCCACCGGGGCTCCCTCCAGGGCCCCAGGGGTCATTAACAAGGGTCCCACAGCCATAGCCAGACATTACTCCCTTCACTCCGCTCCCAAGGCTGCCAGGCTGGGACCTACGGGACACAGGGGGTGGGGTGGGGGTCATCTAGAAGTCAGCAACCCTTTCGCCCCTGCAAGGACAAGCAACACTTCGAAGAAGGATTAGAGAGAGATGGAGTGAGCAAGAGGAGGGGAGAAAGGCAACTGGGCCTGGCTGGGGGATTCCAGAGACATGGACCCTTTCTCTGACCTCTGAACCCTGGAAGGAGGCTTTGGTTACAGTCCCCTTGGGGCACACCTGGAAGTAATCACGAGAGTGAGTATGGTGACCTGCCAAGCGCTTACTGAGAGCCAGGCACTTGCAAAACACTTTTCCACGCGGGACCTTATTTAACAAAGGCAAGAGCTCTCAAAAGAAGCATCAGTTATTATCCCTGTACTTCTGGTTCTCTAATCTGGAATGAGAGGAGGACAGTAACTTGCCTCCAAGTCACAAAGTCAGGAGGGGCAGAAAGAGGACTCGAAGCCCTCACTGCCATCTATCCCTCCCCCGTCAACAGCCCACCTTCTCTGTGATTTCTGCACCGAATATCAGAACCCCCAACCCACACAATACACATCCAGGCATAAATCCCCGGGCTTGTGTGATTTCAAACAGCTACCAGCGTGCAAAGCCTGGGGTGGACAAGACAGGATGGGACAACCTGACCACAGCTTACTGCCTGCAGCCTTGATTGCCCTGACCTGGGAAATGGGCTCCATGTCTCTCCCCTCACAGGATAGGACAGATCTCAGACGTGATGAAGTCGATTCTGGATGCCAAAAATAATACCATTAACAACGTTAATGTTACAGTTGAACTGATACAGTGTTTGGAATTTGCGTAAACATACTTTAGCAGAAAAGGGAAAGGAAAGGGCAGAAATGAGGAGGGAGGATCAGGAGAAAACTGGCGAAGCTGGAGATGGATACACGAAGCTGGAGATGGATACACGAGGGTTGATTCTTCTATTCTCTCAACTCTTGGTGGGTGCTTTAAAATTTCCATGATAAAAAGTTAAAATAACAACAAGCAAAGCGAACCTTCCCTGTGCACTCCTGCAAGCCAGGGTCTGTCTGAAAAGCTCTCCTACATCTTCACTCATTTAAGCCTCACAGTGACCCCATGAGTTTTGTCAGAGATGAGGAAACTGAGGCCCAAAGGGGCATTTGATTCCCTTGGATTCTTCTTTTCAATTAAAATGGCCAACGCTGACTGCCCAGGGTTTTAGGGGAAGGAGGCAAGGACTTGGTATCTAATTCCACGGGAGACTTTGGTACTTCTCTCCATCACCATCAACATCGCCACCGCCATCGTCACTATTACCATCAGCAGCAGCATCCCAACCACGATATGCCAGGCACAGTGTGAAGCACTCAAGAACCGTGAGCACAAAGCTGGGTCTCTCGTCACAGCCACTCTTCCAGGTGAGGAGACTGAGGCCCAGAGCGGGGCGGCTCCATCAGTTCCCAGGGCCACGCAGCCTTGCCTCATGCCAGAGCAGCCTGCCCTGTGCCCTCCGCAGCCAAGCAGTATAGAATGCTAACAACGTTCCCTATGTGCCTTTTGGGAAGACAATGGAAAGCTTTCAGAGCAGGGAAGTCAGCATGGGGCCCATGGGAGAAAAGTAATCATAGCGAAAACAACAGCAACATCAGATGCTGATTCCCAAACACCAACTGCCTGCCCGGCCCGCCCACTGCCTCCTCCTGCCCTTATAGCCCACCTGCCGGGGAGATGTTACAAGCCCATTTCACAGACAAGGAAACCAAGACCCGAGGAAGTATCACTTGCCCAAGGTCACACTGCAGGTAAGTGCAAAAGTCACCTCCCCTGCCTGTCAGTAAGGGGGTTCACAGCCCAGGATTAAGGGGTTCCTGCCCCCAGGTGATAGGACTGCCACCGAATGAAAGATGACACTGCCATGGACAACCTAGACTAGGGTACTTATGAGTTTGGTAGATACTATTTAATCCTCGTAACAAAGTTTCCAAAGATAGGTACTGAGACTGGCCCATTTAACAGAAGGGAAAACTGAGGCCCAGAGTCAGCAAGCCCCCAGCCTGCAGCCATTCAACCAGCAAGTGGCAGAACCTGGATTTGAACCAACAGCGCCCACGTCCTTGATCTCCACACCATGCATGCCCACCTGGGGTGGGTGCAGGTTACAGGCAGGAAGGAGGGGACAAGGAGGTCATGAGAAGCAAAGACAATGGGGCGGACTGGTGGGATGACTTGAACAGGAGGGGGAATGACTTCCTTCAACATTCAGCTGCACAGGTGCCTCCTCCGTGTGACCCAATGACAAAGAGCAGGCTCTTGACCCATCAATCCTGCCTCCAGTATATCCTGCCGGCATACCCATTTCCTGATATGCCAAGCAGATGTCTGTCCTCCTGCTCAGCAGGTAAAAACATCAGGAAACACCTCCATATCCATGCTGAGTCATGGAGGACGTGCCCACACCAAGGAATACAACGCAGTCAAGAAAAACCCAGAGGAAACCCTCTGGGTACTGTGTACGTCTCCCAGAGAGATGAAGCAAAACAAGCAACATGCAGGACAATGGGCAGAGGGTTCCAGCATGTGTAAAATGCGTATTTTTAAAGATATACACATGTACACAAATGTATGTGCACAGAACATCAGGATTGAGGAGTCGCCTCCGGGGAAATGAGCTGGAGACCGGGGATGTCCCAGAGGAGGAAAGGGGAGCTATGTTTGGCATCTTAAATTTGTCCTGGGTATCACTCAGGAGAAAAAAAGAGAGGGAGAAAGAAGGTGTTTCCTCCCTGGAGCCTTTGCAAACCACCCAGACAGAATGGATCAAGTCCTCCAGCAGCCTTGAAGACAACTCTTCTCTCTGCCCTCCTCCTGACCTGGGTCCCCATATCATAACTGGGCCCTGGGGCCCAGGCACACAGAAGACCCTCAGGAGGTTTGATTAGGAACAATTCGAGACACAAAGGCCTTCTCTCCAGCTTCTCCTGCCAACAGATCCCCAGCACCAGTGAATATCCATAAACTCAGGACACAATACTCATTG
Source organism: Bubalus kerabau (assembly GCF_029407905.1). NCBI lineage: Eukaryota > Metazoa > Chordata > Mammalia > Artiodactyla > Bovidae > Bubalus > Bubalus kerabau. The sequence goes on along the minus strand of NC_073640.1, from coordinate 57,958,857 downwards.
TTGCCAAGCCGGAGATGTCTTAGAAAACCCTCTCTCTTTCCCGCTGGGGGATCCTGTGTGCCGCTGAGACACAAAGGGTTCAGTGGATGGGGACAGAGCTCTAATGGTGGTACCCCAGGCAGGGGAGAGGTCTAGGGAAGGAAGGAGGAGGGAATCCTCGGGGACCAGTTAACCAAACATTTCCCACGTGTCTCAAGAGTGATACATCCTACACTGGAGAGCCAGCTCAGGCCCTCCGCCCTCAGAGTGCAGGGGACAAACATAGGGATGAACCAGTGAAGAGGGGCGGGGGTGGCGCTGCCCAAGTGATTGTGATTGGTGGGGAAGAGTGTTTCATACCATGGATGTAAAACAGGCAACTTGCTGTTCCCAGTTAGTCAGGGAGCCTGGTGAGGCAGAGACCCCAAAGAGATCAAGGCAAGATAACCATGCCCCCCACCCCTCTCCCCTGCAGGACGGGAGAGGCAGAAAGGCAACCCTTCGCTGCTTTCCAAGCCCAGGCCGTCTAGAAAGGAATGCCATGTTTTCCTGTTTCCAATTAACTTCCCCCCACCAGCAGCCCTCTGCATTCTTGAGACCAGGAGTCAAGACAGCCACGGGGGAGAGCTGGGGAGGGCGACTCTGGTGGTGGCTGGGCCTGGGGTGAAAAGGTGACCTCCCCCCAGGACCCTCACACACACCCCAAGACCCCTCCAGCCAGGCTCTCAGGGCTTGGCGCTGACCCCTGGGCCCTTTCAGAGGGGAGAGCGGGGAGACCCCCCCCCCCACATCCCCAGGGAAAGTTGGGAAAGGCCCCGGAGGCCTCTGGGAAGGAAGTTGGCAAATAAGGGGGCGGGGCATAGGCCTGTCACTCTTGGGCCTTACTCATGCTTCCCCCACTTCCCTCCCAACCCCCCCAAAATCAGGAAGCACTCACTCCAGAGAGGCCCACAGCCCCACCCCTCCTGCCCCCACCCCAGAGGAATTATTATGACTTATTATGCCTGTCACCTCAAGAAAGTATCTGCAAGGGGTCCCTGAAAGTGTTCGCCCTTCTCCAACGGCACCCCCAGCCCTTCCATCCCTGCAGTCTGGGTTGGAATCCCCTCTCAGCCACAGACTGCAGTTTCCTCATCTGTAAAATGGCGAGATCACCCCTACAGCCTCCCTCCCGGGGTAGGCTGGGCCCTCCACAGCCCTTCTCCTTCATGCCACACACCCACCCGCCCAAGGGTTTATTTGGCACCATTAAGTGCTGGAGGGGAAGGGTCCAAGAAAGCTGGAGGAAGCCGGCCACCAAAGTGAAACTATTTACACTGTGGTGCTGCTCATCCACCACAGGGAATTCCTCCAGGGTGGACGCCTTTTGCCCGTCACCCTCAAATACCCAGCCCCCCAACATTCCTCCCCACCCCTACAGGCCAGCCATATTCCCGCAGAGTGAGGGGAAAACAAAAATAACACGCGTGGATAAAACTGTCAGCCCCTGCGAGGTCAGTTAAAGAGGCTCTAATGGTCCCCCCCATCTGCCGATGAGGAAACAGAACAAGTGAGTTGAATCTAGTGCCTGAGGTCACAGGGTGGGATAAGGAGCCGGCCACCCGGGCCATGGGGAGAACGGGCAGGGACTTCTCTGCCAGCTGTGTCACGGCACCACGCAGGGTCACCGGGCAGAGAGACAACGAAGATCCCGAGTAGTTCAGCGTCCCTACCAGCAAGGCTGAGGAGCAGCCAGCTGGGCCAAGAGCCAGCTCAGGTGCAGGAAGAGGATGACAGAGGGGCCAACCGCCAAGTGCCCACCCACCCCAAGCCCCACACAGCAAGGCCTGAGGCCCCTCTTCTCCTGACCCCCACATCTTCAACCCTCAGCTCCTGCAGGTAAATGCTCTGCTGGGGCCACAGGTGAAAGCACCCTTGCCCTCAGCCCAGCTGACCCCTTACCCATACTGGGTGGGGGAAAAAAATTTTGGCAACTCCTTCCTGGTCTCGTCTACATTTGAGACCCAGCTGAAGTCAAAGGGACGAAAATGCCAAAGGCAGGTACAGGCAGACCTAACAGTTTTGAGCTGAGGTGGGAAAATTTGAGATGGTTACAGATTGGGGCCGTGTGACCCTGGGCGAGTCACTCAACTGCTGTGAGCCTCCATTAGCCTGTCTGCAAAATGGGAATTATATAAGTGACCCCCCCCCCCGCCCCCAACTTCCTCCTTGGGTTGTGGCCAGTGTGCAACTCACCTAACAGCAGCTAATCCCTAGTGCTCTCTGGGTAGGGAGATGTTATTTCCGGCTTCTAGGAGTGGGGGAGCTCCGAGGGAGGGGCGGGGGGTGTAGGTAAGCATACCCCTTAAGGCCCGCTGAACACTGGCAGGGGGGTGGGGGGTGACCCCTGATCTGCCCACCTCCCCGGTTCTCCCATCACCCCAGCAGGTCAGAGATGACGGAGCCCCCCGCCCAACCCCCATCCCAAGTGGGGGGGAGAGGTTGAAAGCACAGAGCGCTTATCAGAAATCTCAAGCCATGAAGTCTGGGGTGTTCCGAAAAACTGTTTCCTTGAGGAGCAGCCGGCGAAAGGAGGTGTGAGGGGAAAGCAGACACATCCCCCCGCGATGGTTACACTACCGGCGGGATGTGACAAAAGGGGCCGCCTGGCCGGCAGAAGTCCGGGCACACCGGAGCGCTGGGACCTGTCACCCCGGCCTCCCGGGGAGCGCTGACACAGCGGCCTCTGACCCCACCTCCCGGGAAGTTCAGCTGCTCAGAACCACAAAGCAAAACAAAGGGGTGCGGAGAGGAAGGAGCCGCCGAGGCTCCAACCACCGCTGCCTCCCCAGCCCGCCCGTGGCTCCTCGCCCCGCTCGCCGCTGGCCGCGGACTAAGGCCTGGGCAGCTCCCCGGTCCCTTGTCTCCCCGCGGGCCGCCCGTGACAGGAGCTGGAGAAGCCGCCGAGGGGCAACCAGGGATGGGAAAACCAGATGGCTCCGGCCCTCTCCCGCCTCCTCCATCCCTCCCTCCGGGTGCCCGCGGCCTGGCCGCCCTCCGCAGGGGCCCGGGGAGGCCTCGGGCCCGGCTCGGCCGGGCTCACCCCAGGGAAAAGGTTGCCTTTGTCTAAAGGTCACCACCCGAGCGCGGTGCCCGGGCTGGGCCTGGTGCCTCCCATTCCCTGGCCGAGGGGGTGGAGATGGGGGGCCGCCCCAAATCTCGGGAGGTGACAGGGGTAAGGCTCACTTCCCTCCTCTCCCCCCACCCGCCTCCCCGTAACGGCCCCCTCCGGGACCCGCCAGCTAGCGGGGGAGGGGGTCAACTCCTTTCACTGCTGGGGGGTGGGGGACCAAGTCAACTCCTTTCATTGTTTAGGGGCGGTGGGGAGGGGGAGACCCAGTGGCCTCCTTCCGCGTCCATTCCCCCCCACTCAGCTTGCCAGAGGCCCCGTTTCTCCCCGGACCCCCGGGAGTGATTTGAGGAGGGGGCGCAGGGCACGGGGCGAAGAGAGGGGAGATGAAGGCTCGCCGGCTCCGGCCGGGAAACCACCATCCGCTCCCCCATGGCCCTCTTCTTCTCCGAAAGGCGGGGAGCGGAGCGAGGGGAGGGGGCCCCCGGGCCGGGGGAGGGGGTCTCTCCGCCCCTCCCCCCGTGGAACGTTAGGTCTCGTTTTTCCGCCGCTCCATTGTATCCCCGGCAGCCGGCGGGAGGGCCGGGGAGGCACCGGGCGCGGGCAGGGGAGCCCGCGGTGGGTGGGTGGGGGGGTCCCCGCAGGATAAGGGCGGCGGCGATGGTGGGAGAGACGCGGGGGGTGGGGGGGAGCTGCCGGGGGTGGTGGGCGCGGAGCAGAAAAAGAGGCAGCGGGCGCTGCGCCCCGGTTGGGGGGCTGAGTGTTGAGTGTCGGGGGGGTGGGCTCGGCCCCGGCTCCGGCTCCCCCCACACACACCCTCGCCGCCAACCCCCACTCCCCCCCTCGCTTTTGCGCCCTGTCACAGCCCCGACTCGCAGGTAGAGAGAGTTAAGAGATTTAAAGAGAAATTGCTACATTGTGAGAAACTCACCCTGATGTTTGAGCAGCCGTCGGCGCGGGGTCTCCGAGACGGCCCCGCACGGGCTGCAAAGGGAGGACCCAGAAGGGGCCGACCGGCCGGGCCGGTCAGCGCACTGCCTGATCGCATGGCGGCCGCCCGGCGGCCTCCACCAGGCCCCTGCCGCCGCCCCGCGCCGCGGCCCGGGCGCCCCGGACTCGCGCCCGCTCCGGGCGGGACCCCTCGGGTTTGCAAAAAAAAAAAAAAAATTTTTTTTTTAATTAAATGCAAAAGGAAAAAAAAAAAACCTTGCAGGTTTTGTGTTCCGCCCCCCCCTTTCCTCCTCCTCCCTCCGCCCTCACCGGGGGACGGGCTTGGGGGAGGCCCCGCCCCGCGACTTGGCGAACCAGCTCGGGCTTTGGGCGCGGAGCGGCGGGCCCGCGAGCGAATGGGAGGCTGCGGACGCCCCGGGAGGGTGACCTCCGCGCCGGCGCCGCCCCCTCCCCAGCCGGAGTCCCGGGGGTTCGGGGGCGCGCTTTCCCAGGCTTCGGTGGAGTCGACCGACGGCATCGAGCGATGCTCCGGATTAGAGGGAGAGGCTAAAGGGATTGGCGCTCCCGGACCTCGGGCTCGGCTGGGGAGGGGGCGCCATGCGCCCTGGGCGCGCCCCGACTCGGGGAACGGTCGCCGGGCGGGAGGACGCGAGCAGGGGCAACGCCGATGGTTTGAAAAGGTAGCGGGAGTCGAGGATGGAGGATATGGGAGGCCCCGTAGGTGGAATGGCGAAGGAGCCGGGAGTCGGAGTTAAAAGGGTGGAAGGCGCGGGGGCAGAGGATGTTCTGGGGCTCCTCACCGGGACCCCGAACGCGGCTTGCTCACTCACCTCAGTCGGCCTTTTGAGCTGCTACGGCCCCGGGGAGGGCACCGGGGACGCGGGTCCGACCTGTCTTACCGCCTCCTCGAGGCCTCGCGGGCCGCGCAGATGGGATTCCCAGAAGCCCCGGGACGCCTCGGTGGAGTTGGGTCTGTTTCCGCCTCGCCGGGCCGTGTACGCCTTGCGGGCGTGACACTTCGATTCGCGCATTCCTTCAGGGAACGCTTGCAGAGCGCCTGCAGTGTGCCCTGCGCCGAGTCCGGGACCCATTGAGCACCGAGACAGCTCGGAGCTACCCTCCCGGGGCGCACAGGCCAACGACACCTACACTCTGGTCTGTTACATTCCGCTTCCCCGGTGCCCTGGAAAAGCCACGTGCATACTGAAGCGACTCAGTAATAATGTGTGTTGAATAAACGAGTGATTGTTTTAAGCTTTGTGTTTTAAGCTTTAGAATTGATCCTGGGATCTTGGTGGTACTATGCATATTATTGAAGAGACCACGGAGGTCCAGGGCCCTGACGCCAACCTGTGAGCCCTTGATTCACATCCTCCCATTTCCTTTGCTGTGTGACCTTGGGCAAACTACTTCGCCTCTCCGTGCCTCCATTTCTAAGGGGAAATCAATAACAGGCCTCATTTCATAGGGTCATTAGGAGAGAATGTTCTCATAGAGAGCAGCACGTGACAAGAAGTGCAGATAAGTGCTGTTATTATTATAGCAAAAAGGAAATTTTATCCATTCCAGATGTGAGCACATGTATTGCCCCAAATATGACGGTAGTCAATCTATGTTATACAGTGGTCATCCACAGTCCGTGGAGGTATGTGACCCTTACAGGAACAGCAGTATACACGGACATTATTTTTGTGCAGTTTGCCTTTCATCTGCCAAGATTGAGCCCAGGGAGCTACGCCTTGAGTATTCATGTATGTGCTGTTTTTCCACTCTTCACCAGAAAAGAGACCTCCAGGGACCCCCACCTGGAGGTCTTTAGTGATTCCCACCTTGCTGTTCAGTCTAGAAGCTGTGTCTGACTCTTAGTGACCCCATGAAGTGCAGCACACCAGGCCTTCCCCCTTGCACTGTAGAAAACTAAATTGGCTCAGAGAGGGAAAGTGTTTTGCCCAGGGTCACAGAGCCAGCAAGCAGGACCTGATCTGAGCTGGGTGGCACTGATGTCTCAGAGATGCCAATCCCGGGGGACTCGGAACTTGGGAATTGACTGGGGTTCAAAGTTATGAGACAGGAGGCATTGCGGGGGTGACTATCCAAGTTTATTCATTCATACAGGAAGTATTGTTTATGAGTATCTAGTCTGCCAGCAATATAGTTGTGACCAAGAGCACCCTGGTTCCTGCCCCAGTACGCAGCCTGATGATGAGCAAATAAGTTGCTTAGCCTCAGTTTCCCCTGCCCTCAGGTTCCAGGCTTCTTTGGTGCACTGTGGTAACCACCACGACCCCCCCGCCAACACACACACCCCAGTACAGTACCTGGCACTTAGTAAGTGCTCCAGAAAGATCTACGAAACCATGAGATAATGCCCACCCTTCTACAGGCATTCTCTTAGGACCAGGTGGCCAGGAATAGGCATGGGTATGAAAGAAGCCCCCAGTCTAGCCATGGCTGGCAAAGCCCTGGGAGGTCAAACGTCCAAGGCCAGAGGAGGGGTCAACATGGGCCCAAATGGAAAGAGACCTGCTATCCTTTGGGGGGAGTGACACCTACCTTCACTTTGCAGCTCAGATACAAGTTGGGAGTTACAGATTCAGAATGGAGTTGGCAATGAGACCCAGAGAGGTTCAGCAACTTGGCCCAGGGATGCCCAGCCAGGGGAAGGACTTATTCAGTGCACCTGGGTGTTCTATTTGTCACTGAGTCACCAGATGGACCTGGGGCAAGTCACTTCTGCAGCTCCTCCATGTTCTCATCTGTACAATGGGACTGTAGAGTCACACCAGAATTCACCTCCCCCAGCATTTTCTAATGAACATTTTCAAACATGGAAAAGTTGAAGAAATAGAACAGCGACACCAAAATACCCTCCATGAGCACATTCAACAATCAGCACGTTCCTCTCCTTGCTGTGTCACACATCTGTGCCTCTACCCTTTCATCAAATCCATCTCATTTTTTTGATGCATTACACACATCTGTGTATCTCTCCCAAACACATGGTTAACACAACTGTAATGACAAGCCCCTGAGCCAGAGAATTAAACCTCAATTCTCATTTTGTGTGTGTGAATGAGAAACCAGAGAGGGTAAGAAACCGGACCAAGGTCACACAGCTGGGGATTTATACCCAGCTCTGTCTGTTCCCAGAGTCCAGACTTTATGAAGACCATCGGGAGGATGAAATGGATACAAGACATGCAGAAGCTCTTACGGGACAGGGACAAAACAGCATTCAGATGTAAAAAATCAGGACTGGAGAAGATGCACCCAACTTTTCTCAGTGAGCAAATATGCTACATTCCTGTAGCCAACGTGAGCTTGGGTTTCCGGGCCCCTCATCTCGTTTAAGGGCTGTTTTAATTATACTCGTGTAGTGGCCCAGACGGTAAAGCGTCTGTCTGCAATGCAAGAGGCCCAGGTTCGATCCCTGGGTTGGGAAGATCCCCTGGAGAAGGAAATAACAGCCCACTCCAGTATTCTTGCCTGGAAAATCCATGGACCGCAGAGTCTAGTAGGCTACCGTCCATGGGGTCGCAAAGAGTCGGACACGACTGAGCCACTTCACTTTCACTTTTCAGCAGAAAAGAACAGCTGGAAACAGCCTCCCGCATCCCACCCCACACACACATTCATTTGCCATGGAAAAGTCCAGGACATTGGAGAACTAATTTGCCCTCTCCAAGTGGCCAGGATGCCTAGTTCCACTTTTAGTCCACCGGGTCCAAGTCCCGCAGGCTCTCCCAACACTCCAGCCCAGAAGGCTCCCCTCCCCCACCTCAGTACCAGCGCATTTCTGTCCCACCCCCTCACATTTCAAGTTCTCCACCCCACCCTCTCAACCAGACCCTAATCCCCTTCATCTCTAACTGCCTATACCTCCTACCCGTTCCACAGGCCAGCTCCTACCCAGCGGGAGCTTGACCAGAGTCTGGCCTGATTACCATCTCTCTACAGAGAGGCGTGGTTTTCCTTTTTCTTTCTCATTTTTTTTTAAAACAAGCGGTTTGTGCCTCTGAAAACCAAAACAACGCCCATCGCGGCTCCTCCCTCGCACGCAGCTGCGAAGTTTAGAACTTGGTCAACTCAAGTTGCTTTTTGATCTAGGAGGATGTTTCCACGGGTGTTTTTCGTTCTCAGCTGAGCAGCACGCTTAGGATTTGTGCACTTTTCTGGAGGCGTATAAACGATTCCATAACAAAAAGGAACAAAACAAAAAACCTTGCCCGGAACACCCCTGCAGACCCTTCACGTCTCGGTCAATCCAACGTCAGGGATCCGAATTCTAGCCGCCAGGTGGGGAAAAATAGGAGGGCTCGGAGGGCATTGACTCCGGAGCGACCTTCGCCCTCTGACCGCGCCCTTTAAACGTGCCGCGTACAGCGGGAAAACGCTGCCCTAGCTCCCAGATTGCTGGCTAGCCGGCTGCACCAAGACCACGAGCGGCCGCGAATCAGGCAGATACAAGCCCAGCCCGACCTCGGGTCCTCAGAGCGGCAAGTGCGAGGGGCGGGGCCCAGCCGCCCATTGGCTCACGCTGGGGGCGGGGTCACGTATTCGTCCCGCCCCCGTTCTCCGCCAAGTTAAATAGGTTTCGCGCCGGCCGGGGGAGTTATTCACCGTGGGGCGGGGTCGGGGTTTGTTTACACACTGCTATTGGCTGGATTTGAATCGGTCCGACTGCCGGCTGCTGGGCGGGGCTCCAGAGGGCCCCTGCGGGCGCCTGACAGCTTCAGCCAGGCAGAAGCCGCGCCGGACGCGCCGCTGAAGCATCGGGACTCTGGAGACGGGAGTTCCCTGGGCGGGTGCGGGCAGCGGGGGCCTGCAAGTTTGAGCCTTCCGCTGGCTTCTTGATAAATGCTACCCAAGGGCGTAGGGAGCATTGTTTTTGTTACCATAAAAATGCATAAGGAAAAACAAACCCGGAAACAACCGAGCTGCCCATGGATAAGGGACTCAAATAACCTAGGGGACTCAAATAAGCTGTGGTCTGGCCCGTAGTGGGCTTCCCAGGTGGCGCTAGTGGTGAAGAACCCGCCCCCCAATGCCAGACACCTAAGAGGCTCGAGTTCAATCCCTAGGTGGGGAAGATGCCCTGGAGAAGGAAATGGTAACCTACCGAAGTGTTCTCGGCTGGAGAATCCCATGGACAGAGGAGCCTGGTGGGCTACAGTCCATGGGGTCGCAAAGCAAAATAGCACTCACGGAGTGGCCCATAGTGGGACATAAACAAAATGAGGAAGTAATACATGAACTGACACGAAATGAGCTATGAGTTCAGTTAAGGGGAAAAGGCAATAATGGAAGCAGAGTGTATAATAATTTAAGGTGCGTGAGAAAATACAACCTTCTGCTTGTTAAACACGCAGAATATCTTCGAAAGCAAAAACAAACTCCTAACTGCAGATGTCTGTGGAGAGAAGGAGCGAGGTGCGTGGAAGGCAGATCACTTTGGACCTCGGATTTCTTTGGAAGGAATGATGCTAAAGCTGAAACTCCAGTACTTTGGCCACTTCATGCGAAGAGTTGACTCATTGGGAAAGACTCTGATGCTGGGAGGGATTGGGGGCAGGAGGAGAAGGGGACGACAGAGGATGAGATGGTTGGATGGCATCACTGACTCGATGGACGTGAGTCTGAGTGAACTCCGGGAGTTGGTGATGGACAGGGAGGCCTGGCGTGCTGCGATTCATGGGGTGGCAAAGAATCCAACACGACTGAGCGACTGAACTGAACTGAACTGAAAGTTAGCAACTTGTAGCACCTATTCAAAGACATACAGGGTAAACAAAAATATTAAATTCTAAGAACTCTCCCCACGTATTTCATATCTCGAAGCAGCTGCCCCTAGGAAAACTCTTGACTAGGCTGTAGAGGCCATGGACCCCCAATCTGCGCTCCTTGCATCCCACAATGGTATTGGGGAGTGGGAACGCGTTAGAAAAGAGCTGCTTCACCTACTCAATGACCAAGAGATACCCGGATCCAATGAAGGGTGGTTTTATTTATTAGTAATTACTGCAGGATTTAACATCCCGGGAGGGAGGGACTCCTTCCTGAGAGAGGCAAAGTGGAGGATGTGGGGGAGGCCCTCTTAGGAAAGAGAAGTCAAAACTAGGAGAGGCCCCTTTAAGAAGGAAAGCCAGCCTCCTCTGGTAAACGACGCGAGGCTGACGGAACTGACCGGCAGAAGGGAGAGTTGTCCGGATTTTGACGTTTGTTATTACTCTCTGTTCCCGGAGATCTGGAGGCGAGGATGAGAACGATTTCCTGCAGCCGAGTTTTGACCTGTTATGGATCTTACTTGTAAAGACTTCCTCTGTATAAGTTCGCTAAAGGATTTGTGAAACATTGTTTACATGTCTGGAAAAGTCACCCAGGCCCGTAGTGAAAATTTGCCGGGCTTGTAGTTCTAAGGAACACGCCTATCCGAGCTGGTGCTGCCGGCCCAGATACACAGATAAACTCGGTGAATGCCCCAAAGATTCTCGCACGTTCTAACAGCAACCCGTTTTACGAATGTGGAAACTGAGTCACAGGTTATATAACTGCCCACGTCTGGCGTCACAGCTATTTGGACCCTGGCAGCTCTGCTCCGAAGTTCATATTTTTAACGAATATTTTACACTTGCCCCTAAAAACTGCTTTGTCTTTTGATGCATTGTTTTAAAAGCCATAAAAAGCTTAATGCAGATTCTTAATGACGGTGAACCATTTTCTATGCTTTCTGTTGTAAAGGAGTTTTGTGATTTTCTTTTTATTATTATTGAAGTATAGCTGATTTATAATTCGTGTCAATTTCATGTGTACAGCAAAGTGACTTGATACATATTTTTCTTCTTTTTCAGATTCTGTCCCCTTAAAGATTGTTATAAAATACTGAGTACAGTTCCCTGTACAATGCAGTAGGTCCCTGTTGGTTATCTATTTTATATATTGTAGCATGTATATGTTAATCCCAAACTCCTAGTTTATCCCTATCCCCCCTCTTTCCCTTTGGTAACCACAAGTTTGTTTTGTCTCTTTCTGTTTTGTCAATAAGTTCATTTGTTTGGGCTTTTGTTTGTTTTCTTTTTGATTCCACGTATAAGCAATATCATATGACATTGTCTTTGGCTTACTTCACTTAGTATGATCCTCTCTAGGTCCATCCATGTTGCTGTAATTAACGTTATTTCATTATCTTTTATGGTTGAGTAATATTGTGGATTTTTTTGAAATAAAATAATTTCTGATTTTTGTCCCCTAAAATTCTATATCAGGGCAAGCTTTTTAATTTAATGTTTTCTTCCTCAATCTTTTTTATTTTTTAAAGTACTTTTCACGAGGAAACATTTTGCCCTCAGCCCTCCTACTCCTCTCTCACCATTAAATACTTCCCTAATGATTACCGTGTGCGAGGCACACTTCTAACTCACTGAATTGTTACAACAACCCTGAGGTCAAAATGGTTAGCGGTCTCACTTCACAGATGAAGAAACCGAGGCACAGAGAAGTTACGTAACTCGCCCGAGGTCACACATCTCTCTCCAGAAAAAGAAGAGGAAGACCAGGAATGGGTAGATCATGGAAGGAGAGGGAAGAAGGTATGCAAAGTTGCTAAGAGAAAAAATAGGAATTAAGCCTGTGGCTAAGCAGCAAGTTCCCACTGTATAGCACAGCAAATTATATTCAATGAAGTGAAGTGAAGTGAAAGTCATTCAGTCGTGTCCGATTCTTTGTGACCCCATGGACTATACAGTCCCTGGAATTCTCCAGGCCAGAATACTGGAGTGGGTAGCCTTTCCCTTCTCCAGGGGATCTTCCCAATCCAGGGATTGAACTCAGATCTCCTGCATTGCAGACAGATTCTTTACCAGCCGAGCCACAAGGGAACCCTAGTTATCATGTAATAAACCATAAACATTTTTTTTTTAAAGTTAAAACCAAGGGACTTCCCTGGCAGTCCAGTGGTTAAAACTATATTCTCAATGCAGGAGGCACAGGTTCGATTCTATGGTTGGGGAACTAAGATCGAATATGCCATCGGTGGTGCAGGCAAAAAATAAAGAAATAAAGCAGGGGGAGGGGGGGCCTTTAACAGAGAGAGAGAGAGAGATAAGCCAGTGGACTGGTGAATACGGGGAAAATAGCTTTAGAGAGGTGGTAGGAGCTAAGGTCAGTTTGCAAAAGATAATGCCCAAGCACACAAAAAGATACTCAAAATTATTAGTTATCATGTGTATGCTCAGTCATGTCCGACTCTTTGTGGCCCCATGGGCTGTAGCCCGCCAGGCTCCTCTGTCCGTGGAATTTTCTAGGCAAGAATACTGGAGTGGGTTGCCATTTCCTACTCCAGGGGATCTTCCCAACTTAGGGATCGAACCCATGTCTCCTGCATCTCCTGCATTGGCAGGCGGGTTCTTTACCGCTGCATCATCTGGGAAGCTATCAGCCATTAGAGAAATGTAAGTCAAAACCACAATGAGGTGCCCCTTCACCATCATCAGAAGGGCTATAATCCAAAAAACGGACAATACCAAATGAAAGGAAGGATGTGGGGGAATGGGAAGTGGGTAAAATGGGGCCGCCAGTATGGACGACAGTTTGCTGTTTCCTCCATCAGCCGCACCTGGAATTACTACAGGGTCATGCCTATGTGTATACCCAGAATAGTTGAAAACAGGCGTTCAAACCGTAATTTGTGCATGAATGTTCCCAGCAGCTGTAGTCACTGCTGTTTTCACAGAGGTGAAAACAACCCAAATGTCCATCAACAGACAAAGGAATCAACAAAAGGTGGTATACCCAATGGGAAATTATTCAGCCCCGTAAAAGAGAATGGGTCCATGCTGCAACACAGAACCTTGAAAACAAGGCTGAGTGGAAGAAGCTAGATCTGAAAGATTGCATATTGGATGAGCCCATTTTTATGAACTGTCTAGAAGAGGCAAATCCACAGAGACAGAAAACAGATGAGCAGAGGTCAGGGGATGTGGGGAGGGGGAATGGTGAGTGACGCTACATGGGCACAGAGTTTCCTTTTGGGGTAAGGGGGAGCTTCCCTGGTAGTCCAATGGTTAAGACTCCATGCTTCCAATGCAGGGGATCTGGGTTTGATCCAGGAACTAGATCCCACATGTCGCAACTTAAGACCCAGCAGAGTCAAAAAAAAAAAGATAGTGGTGATTGTACAACAATGTGAATGTACTTAATGCCACAGAATTATACATTTTAAATGGTGACAACAATCAATTTCATAATACACAAATTTAAAATTTTTTTGGATGATGAGAAAGCACAGGTGTTAAGCACACGTGATTTAAAAAATAATACACATGAGTGGTTCCCTAGTTGCTCAGTGGTAAGAAATCTACCTGCCAATGCAGGAGACATGGGTTCGATCCCTGATCCAGGAAGATCCTGCATGCCCCTGAGCCGCAACTATTGAGCCTGTGCTCTGGAGCCCGGGAGCCACAACTACTGAGCTCTCGATCCTATAGCCCACGCTCAGCAGCAAGAGAAGCCACCCCAATGAGAAACCCGTGCACAACTAGGGAGTAACGTCTGCTCTCCTCAACTACAGAAAAACTCTTGCAGCAATGAAGACTCAGCACAGCCAAAGATAAATAAATAATTTTTTAAAAAATAAAAATATTCTGTAATACCTTATATGCATGCTCAGTGGCTCCAGTCGTGTCCTACTCTTTGCGAACCCATGGACTATAGCCCACCAGGCTCCTCTATCCATTGGATTTCCCAGGCAAGAGTACTGGAGTGGGTTACCATTTCCTTCTCCAGGGCATCTTCCCGACCCAGGGATCTGGACTCCCATCTCTTATGTCTCCTGATGGGCAGGCAGCTTGTTTACCACTTGAACCACCTGGGAAACCCAACCTAAAGAATCGGAAAATGGAGGGATATATGTATATATATAACTCTTGAGAAATTTGTATGCAGGTCAGGAAGCAACAGTTAGAACTGGACATGGAACAACAGACTGGTTCCAAATAGAAAAAGGAGTTCGTCAAGGCTGTATATTGTCACCCTGTTTATTTAACTTATATGCAGCGTACATCATGAGAAACGCTGGACTGGAAGAAACACAAGCTGGAATCAAGATTGCCAGGAGAAATATCAATAACCTCAGATATGCAGATGACACCACCCTTATGGCAGAAAGTGAAGAGGAACTAAAATGCCTCTTGATGAAAGTGAAAGTGGAGAGTGAAAAAGTTGGCTTAAAGCTCAACATTCAGAAAACGAAGATCATGGCATCCAGTCCCATCACTTCATGGGAAATAGATGGGGAAACAGTGGAAACAGTGCCAGACTTTATTTTTCTGGGCTCCAAAATCACTGCAGATGGTGACTGCAGCCATGAAATTAAAAGACACTTACTCCTTGGAAGGAAAGTTATGACCAACCTAGATAGCATATTCAAAAGCAGAGACATTACTTTGCCAACAAAGGTCTGTCTAGTCAAGGCTATGGTTTTTCCTGTGGTCATGTATGGATGTGAGAGTTGGACTGTGAAGAAGGCTGAGCGCCGAAGAATTGATGCTTTTGAACTGTGGTGTTGGAGAAGACTCTTGAGAGTCCCTTGGACTGCAAGGAGATCCAACCAGTCCATTCTGAAGGAGATCAGCCCTGGGATTTCTTTGGAAGGAATGATGCTAAAGCTGAAACTCCAGTACTTTGGCCACCTCATGCGAAGAGTTGACTCATTGGAAAAGACTCTGATGCTGGGAGGGATTGGGAGCAGGAGGAGAAGGGGATGACAGAGGATGAGATGGCTGGATGGCATCACTGACTTGATGGACGTGAGTTTCAGTGAACTCCGGGAGTTGGTGATGGACAGGGAGGCCTGGCGTGCTGCGATTCATGGGGTGGCAAAGAGTCGGACAGGACTGAGCGACTGATCTGATCTGATCTGAACTGAACCACTTTGCTGTACACCTGAAATGAACACAACATTGTAAATCAGCTACATCCCAATATAAAATAAAAATTAAATTAAAAAATACACATGGCAATGTCCAAAAACAGTTAGGGAGGGACTGGTAGAGAGAAAGACTGGAGGGAGATCTGGGGAGATGGCAGTGGAGTGAGACCCAGTCAAGGTCCCTGCTCTAAGGAGGCTCCTGAGAGCCTAGGGTGGACCTCATGGAGATCTCACAGGTCTCTGAAGGATACAGACCCACCCCCAGGGTAGACAGGGCTGGTATGGGGGAAGCCAAGAGCAGGCACTCCACCACACAGCCTATAGTTCAGGAAGGCTTCCTGGAGGAGGAGAAGGATAAAGAGGGGTCTGATAGAAGAGGTTGGATGGGGAGGAGTGTGAGTCTAGAGTAGAAAGGCAGCCTAGAATTTCTTTCTTTTTTTTTTTAATATTTATTTGTTTGGCTGCACCAGGTCTTAGTTGGGACACATGGGAATCTAGTTCCCTAACCAGGGATCAAACCCAGGTCCCTGCTTAGGGAGCTAGGAGTCTTAGCCACTGGACCACCAGGGAAGTCCCAGGAGCCTGGAATTCCTAAAGCACAGATCAACCTTGACACTCCCCTGATGGAAACCCTCCCAGGGCTCCTCAGTGCCTTTGGGTGAAAGTCCACAGTCCAGAATTACCTGGCCTGCATTCATTCAGCACACCCTCTCTGAGCAGCTACTCTGAGCCCCGCCCTGCATCTGTAACGCTGGGATAGAGTGGGGAGGAGACAGGCCCCACCCTGCCTTCATGGGACTCAAACCGCTGCGGGGGAGACAGGTGTGAAACAAACCATTTCCCAGCCTGACAAGTATTAGTCTGATGGCTGCTATGGGAGGCCAGGTGGAGTGAACCCAGCCCCCAGGCGGTTCCCCACTTCGATTATTCCCGAGGGGCTATTTCACAGTTTTTGCAGAGTACCGTCTCTGTTGTTTGTATCTTAAAGATCGGTTCTGTTATAAACAAGGTTCTCCTGTATAGCATGGGAAAGTATGTGCAATATCCTACGACAAAGCATAATGGAAATGAATGTGAAAAAGAACTTGAAAAAGAATGTCTAGGAGCGTCCCTGGGGGTGTGAAGAGTCCACCTGCCAATGCAGAAGACACGGGTTTCATCCCTGATCTGGATCCCGCATACCTCGAGGCAGCTGGGCCCATGTGCCACGACTGTTGAGCCTGTGTTCCAGAGCCAGGGAACCACAATTTCTGAAGCCCACGCACCCTGGAGCCTGCGCATTGCAACTGGAGAGTACCCCTGCTCTCCATAACGAGAGAAAAGCCCTGGCAGCAACCATAACCCAGCACAGCCAAAAATTAGGAAATAAAATTATTTTTAAAAACTCTTACAAAAAGAATGTCTATATACGTATCACTGAATCACTTTGCTGTACAGTAGAAATTAGTATTGCTGAACCAACTCTACTTCAGCAAAATAAATTCTTAAAAATTTTTCCTTTCAATCAGGTCTTTTTTCTTCCTTTGATGGGTTTCCCTGGGGCTACCTTAGGCTCACACCAAGCTACAAAATTCATGAAGTTCAGTTACTTTTTCCCCAACATGCATTATAATAAATCACCTGTAAATCATCCCTAATGCTACTTTGGGAACCTGGTGACCTGCACTCTGGATATTAAGGGACACCTTCCTGAAGGGAGCCCATTGTAAGCTAAGACTTGCAAGATAAATGGAGTTAGACAAGGGTGGAGGGGAGCAACAGGTGCAAAGGCCCAGAAGTGCCAGAGACAGGGAAAGAAGGCTGGTCAGGCTGCTGGTATCTTGAAAGCTCAGCTGCGTAAGGCTGAGAGACTGGGAGACCTTAGAGGTTTCGAGTTTGATCTCAAAGGTCATGCACAGTCATTGATGGCTTTGTTGTCATTGTCATTATTACTTGTAATTGCTATGCAATTCACATACCATAAAACTCACTTGTTTAAAGGGATCCATTCCAAGGTGTTTTTTGTTTTTTTTTTTATAAGAACTTAATTATTTATTTGTGTTTGGCTGCACCAGGTCTTCGCTGCTTCAAGGGCTTTTCTCTTGCAGCAAGCAGGGGTTACTCTCTAGTTGCAGTGCTCAGGCTTATCACTGCAGTAGCTTCTTTACTTTCGGAGCACCGACTCTAGGACACTGGGCTTCAGTAGTCGAAGCACATGGGCTCCAGAGTGCAGGCTCAGTAGCTGTGGCACAAGGGTTTTGCTGCCCTGAGGCATGCGGGATCTTCCCCGACAAGGGATGGAACCGATGTCTCCTGCTTTGCAAGGCAGATTCTTAACCACTGGACCACCAGGGAAGCCACTCCATGGTTTATTGTATATTCATTCACAGGCTTGTGCTACCATCACCACTATCTAGTTCCAGAACATTCCCTCATTCCAACAAGAAACCCTGTATCATTAGCAGTCCCTTCCATTCCCCCACCCTCCCCACCAACCCTAGGCAACCACTAATCTGTTTTCTGTCTCTACCAATTTGTCCATTCTGGACCTCTCGTATAAATGAAATCCTACCATATATGGCCTCTGTGTCTGGCTTCTTTCACTTTGCATAATGTTTTCTTTTTATTTTTTAGCTCTGCCTCATGGCTTATGGGAACTTAGTTCCCTGACCAGGGATTGAACCTGGAACCTTGGCAATCAGAGTGCAGAGTCCTAACCACTGGACCACTAGGGAATTCCGAGCACAATGTTTTCAAAGTTCACCTATGCTGTAGCGTGAATCAGAATTTCATTATTTACTATGGCTGAATAATATTCCACTGTAGGGTCTCCCAAGGTAGTAGAAATAAAAACAAAAATAAACAAATGGGACCTAATCAAACTTACAAGCTTTTGCACAACAAAGGAAACCGTAAACAAAATAAAAAGACAACCTCTGGATTGGGTGGAGAAGGAAACTGCAACCTACTTCAGTACTCTTGCCTGGAAAATCCTATGGACAGAGGAGCCTGCTGAGGTATTACAGTCCTTGGGGTCGAAAAAGAGCTGGGCGTGACTTAGCAACTAAACAACAACACGGATTGGGAGAAAATATTCAGAAATGAAGCAACTGACAAGGGCTTAATTTCCAAAATATACAAACGGCTCATACAACTTGAAAACAAAAAAACAAACCTATCAAAAAATAGACAGAAGACCTACATAGCATTTCTCCAAAGAAGATACAGATGGCCAACAAGCACATGAAGAGATGTTCAACATCACTACAAATTATCAGAGAAATGCAAATCAAGCCTACATTGAGGTATCACCTCACACCGGTTAGAATGGCCATCATTAAAAGTCTACAAATAATAAATGCTGGAGAGGGTGTGGAGAAAGAGAAATCCCCTCACACACACACTATTGGTGAGAATGTAAATTGGTGCAGCCACTATGGAGAACAGTATGGAGGTTCTTCAAAAAACTAAAAAAACAACCCACAAAAACTAAAAATAGAGTTGCCTTATGATCCAGCAATCCCACTCCTGGGCCTATATCTGGAAAAAACTCTAATTTGAAAAGATACATGTACCCCCATGTTCATAGCATCACTATTGACAAGCAACCTAAGTGTCCATCCAGAGATGAATAGATAAAGAAGATGTGGTACATATATACAATGAACCAGTGTGCACGCTAAGGCGCTCAGTTGTGTCCGACTCTGCAACCTCATGGACTATAGCTAGCCAGGCTTCTTCGTCCATGGGATTTCCCAGGCAAGAATACTGGAGTGGGTTGCCATTTCCTCCTCCAGAGGATGTTCCTGATCCAGGAATTGAACCCATGTCTCCTGCCTCTCCTGCATCAGCAGGCGGAATCTTTACTACTGAGCCACCTGGGAAACCCATAGTGGAATAATACTTAGCTATAAAAAGAATTAAATAATGACATTTGCAGTAATATAGTTGGACCTAGAGATTATTATACAAAGTGGAGTAAGTCAGAGACAAATGTTATATGACATCACTTATATGTGGAGTGTAAAGTATATGATACAAAGGACCTTATTTACAAAACAGACTCACAGACATAGAACACAAACTCATCGTTCCCCAAAGGGAAAAGATAGGGAGGGATAAATTAGGAGTTTGGGATTAGCAGATACAAACTACTGTATATAAAATAGATAAACAACAAGGGCCTACTGTGTGGCCCAGAGAACTATATTAAATATCGTATAATAAACTATAATGGAAAGAATACATACATATATATATGTGCATGAGTGCTAAGTCGCTTCAGTCATGTCCGATTCTTTGCAACCCTATGGACTGCAGCCCGCCAGGCTCCTCTGTCCATGTGATTCTCCCTGCAAGAGTACTAGAGTGGGTTGCCACGCCCTCCTCCAGGGGATCTTCCTGACCCAGGGGTCGAATCTGTGTCTCTTATGTCTCCTGCATTGGCAGGCAGGTTCTTTACCACTAGCACCACTTGGGAAGCCTATATATATATATATATATATACACACACACACACACACACATATATAACTAAATCCCTGCTGTATACCTGAAACTAACACAACATTGTAAATCAACTTTATTTCAATAAAAAAAAAAATTCCACTATTGGCATATACCACCTTTGGTTTAGGGCTTCCCTGGTAGCTCAGCTAGTAAAGAATCCACCTGTAATACAGGAGACCCGGGTTTGATTTCTGGGTCAGAAAGATCAGCTGGAGAAGGGATAGGCTACCCACTCCAGTATTCTTGGGCTTCCCTGCTGGCTCAGCTGGTAAAGAATCCACCTGCAATGCGGGAGGACCTGGGTTTGATCCCTGGGTCAGGAAGATCTGCTGGAGAAGGGAAAGACTATTTACTCCAGTATTCTGGCGTGGAGAAGTCCATGGACTGTATAGTCCACGGGGTCACAAAGAGTCGGACATGACTGAGCGACTTTCACTTGACCTTTGGTTTATCCATTCATCAGTGGACAGATATTTAGGTTGTTTCTGCTTTCGGCTGCTGTGAATAATTCTGCTTTGAACCTTGGTGTATAAGGGTTTGTATGGACATAGATTTTCCTATCTCTTGGGTATCTGCTGGGAGCGGGATGAATGGTTTGTTTTGCTGATTTGTTTTTCACCAGATATAAGATCAAACAACGGAAGACAAGCAAGAAGAGTAAAAAGAACTCCTCTTTCCTAGCTTTGTCAGTCAATAATATTTGGCCACATGTGTTTTATCTCTTTTCTGAGTATTTGAGAGTCAGTGGCAAACATCCTGTCCCTTGGTCCCTATAAATACTTCAGCATGGAGCTACAGAACAAAGACATTCTCTTCAAAAGCCCCAGGACAGTCATCAACATCAGGAAATGTAACACTGATACAACAGTACGATTGTTTAATCCACAAATTCAAATCTCTCGCCTCATTTCAATAACGTCCTTTATAGCCATGTTTTCCCCCAGTACAGGGTCCCATCCTGGATTGTGCAATGGACTGAGTCATGTCGCCGAAAAGTCTTAGGAAGGAAGGCATTTGATCAGCCTTACCCCTTCTTTGCCTCCCGTTGGCTGACTAGGGAGCAGAGATGGAGGGGTCAGCAGGGAATCGGGGAGACAAGGGAGAAGCTGGTGCTCACAGTCAGAGACAGAAATTCAGGCATCAGATGGATCTCAGTTCAAATCTTTGTCAGTCATTCGGTAACCTTGACCTTGGGCAACTGTGACCCTGAGGCGGTCTGAGCCTCAGTTGTCTCATGGGGAAAATGGAACTAAGCCCTAGGCTCCCTGGGAGGACCGGCGGTGTACCAAGCACAGACCCAGCACATCAGGTGGAGTCAGTCCCCCACCCCCATCCCGTCATGGCCATTCAGCCCTGTCAATTTCCAGGACCAGAGCATCGCCAAGTGCTGCAGCTCTTCAGATGAGGTTGCTTTTCAGATTCTTACAACAAACACCCATGTAAGCAGATAGTTTTATCACTAATCTATAGAAGTGAGTCTTTTTTTTTTTTTTTTTCCCGGTCACGCTGCGTGCAGGATCTTATTTCCCAGATCAGGGATCAAACCTGCGCCCCCTGCAGTGGCAGCAAGGAGTTTTTTTAACCACTGGACCACCAGGAAAGTCAGAAGTGAGCAAGGTATCATAGAAGACATGCCTTAAGTCTGTGTAGGATGATGTAACAGAAGACCATAGACCAGGTAGCTTATAAACAACAGACTTTTTTTTTTTCCTTATAGTTTTGGAGGCTGGGAAATCCAAGATCAAGGTGCTGGCTGACTCAGTGGCTGGTGAAGTCCTGCTCCCTGGCTCACAAACAGCCACCTTCCTGCCACGTGCCCACAGGGCAGAAGGAGTAAGGGGACCCTCTGGGGTCTCTTTTCTAAGGGAATTTATTTTATTCATGAGAACCCCCACTGTCATGACTTAATCACTTCCCAAAGGCCCTGTCTCCGTATAACATCACACCAGAGATTAGGTTTCAAGATATAAATCTGTGGGACGAAGGGGGAACATAAACATTCAGTCTACAGCAGAAGGAAACTGAGGCACAGAAAGGTAAAGTCAGTCCCCTTCGGTCACCCAGCTAGTTCACAGCAGAACCAAGATTAATACCCAGCTCACCGTGCTGCCTGCTAAGTCTCTTTAGTTGTGTCTGACCCTTTGTGACCCCGTGGACGGTAGTCCACCAAGCTCCTCTGTCCGTGGGATTCTCTAGGCAAGAAGACTACAGTGATTTGCCATGCCCTCCTCCAGGGGATCTTCCCAACCTGGGGATCGAACCTGGATCTGCCGTAATTCTTACATTGCAGGTGGATTCTTTACCACTGAGCCATGGGGGAAGCCCAACCACTCACCGCCCCCATACATATGGTTGTTGTGAGTCTAAGACAAGAGATAATGGTGACACCTGGCCCAGGGTGGAAGCTTCTAGAGACAGGAGGACGGACCCACAGGGAGGCAGAAGGGTGACCGCCTGGGAGGTGGGCTAAGAAAGTGGGAGGGGTGGACTACTGGAGAAGAAACACTTCCTCACAGGAAATGGAAGAAATAAACAAGAGGCAAGGAAGCAGGAATCAGCCCGATCCTAAAGTAAGAGGGGCGTCATCAGTGATAATGGGTGGAGGTGGGGTTGGGGACTTGAGATAAAGCAGCCCTGAAAGAGATCAAAGGGACCCACAGAAAGAAGTGAAGATTAAAATCAGAAAACAGGAACGTGGGGCATATGAAGCAACTGGACAATGGGAATCAGACTTTCACTGACCAATGGGAAAAGAAGCAGAAACAGGAAGGGACCGCTTTTCTTTGATGCTGGGAAAGACTGAAGGCAAAAGAAGTGGGTGGCAGAGGATAAGATGGCATCCTGAGATGAGAGGAGATGTTGAGGTGGCATCACCGACCCAATGAACATGAATTTGAGCAAACTCCAGGAGACAGTGAAAGACAGGGAAGCCTGGTGTGCTGCCATCCCCGGGTCACAAAGAGATGTGAGTGTTGAACCATAAAGAAGGCTGAGCACTGAGGAATTGATGCTTTCGAACTGTGGTGCTAGAGAAGACTCTTGAGAGTCCCTTAGACAGCAAGGAGATCAAACCAGTCAATCCTCAAGGAAATCAACCCTGAATATTCATTGGAAGGACTGATGCTGAAACTCCAATACTTTGGCCACTTGATGCATAGAACTGACTCATTGGAAAAGACCATGATGCTGGGAAAGATTGAGGGCAGGAAGAGAAGAAGGTGACAGAGGATAAGATGATTGGATGGCCTCACTGACTCAACGGACATGAGTTTGAGCAAAGTACAGTGAAGGATGGGAAAGCCTGGCATGCTGCAGTCCATGGGGTCACAAACAGTCAGATATGACTGACTGAACAACAACAGCAAACTCTTCTCTACTTTGAGGCTGCCCTTCTTCATCCCTCCTGTATCCAGGCCCTTTGCTGTGTGCTTTTGCAGCTCCTCCCATCAAGAGACAGAGTTTTTTTCCCTATCCCCTGAACTGAAACATACAACTTGTTTTCATCAGTAGATTGCAGATTAAGCCTTAAGAGGCTCTGAGTATTTCTCTTCTCTGTCCTTGCTGTTAGAACATGCCTAGGCTAGCTTGCTGGAGGGATGTGAGGGAAAGGTAAAGAAGAAGTGAGTCATCGTAGCTGAAGTCATTTGAAACCAGCCAGCCTCTGGTTAACCTGCCAGAAGATGATGGCAGATTTATGAATGAGCCCACCCAAGGTCAGTGGAGCCTGGCCCAGATTAGCAGAACTGTCCAGGTGACCCAGATAACAAATAAGAAAAAAAAAAAAGTTGTTCTTTTAAGCTACTAAATTTCAAGATGATTTCTTACACAGCTGTAGCTAGCTGATACAAAGGAGAGGCTGAACGCTAGGATAAACATGTGGGCATCCTCGATGAATATTCTAGTGTTCATTGAAAGACAAAGGAAATCCAAAATTCTCTCTTATCTTGAAATAAGTTTCAAGTTTCCTCTTGAAACTTATTCCAAATCCAGCTCACAGCTTGCTACTAATAATAACAAAACATGCCTTTTCCAGGGATATGATGTTAACATTTTAAGAAGGAAAGAATGACATGGCCAAAGAAGAACAGCTTTGGAACTGAGGCCATGTATTAGTTGAGAACCACTTTTATCACTGAAGTTAAGAACAATGGTGTGAATTTCAGAGGGACTGTGATCTTGTTGAATCTCGGGAAATGAAGTGAGAAGTACTGGTGGAAATGAGAGAAGAAGCCACCCATGTCACCTGTGCAAAGATGGCAAATTATTTTTTTTTACGTCATTTCTTCTTTTCTGGACTCCACTCGGAGAAACTGCAAGGACTTAGGTAAGGAAGGGATGGTATTTGTGAGCCTGGATTTTCCTGTTAGGAAAAATGGGTGCCTGGGTGGCTGCAGACATAGGACACACTTGGATTTTGTTTCCTTCATTGAAAAAGTTGCACTTTGGAATCCTGGAGCCTTGTGTCCCAAACGGATGTGGCGAGACAGAGCATGGAACCATCTGCCAGGCTGGGCTGGCGCTGCTTGTGCTCAGAAAACCCATCTTGTGAAGCCTGGACACTTCTCATGTTTGAAAGAAAAAAAAAAAACAAGACAAAAATCCACCCCTAAAGAATTTTAAGTAGAGGGAGCTGAGATAACCTGGAACACATTCCTAAATCCCCCACCCTCCTTCCTGCCCACCCTTTGCCCCGCCCCCGCTCCCCGCACGCAGTCTTAACTCATTCAATAGATTTTAACGGCAGCTTCTTTTTTTCAGGAGAATGTCATTACAGTCTTAAAGGATTTCTTCTTTTTACTAAAGAGTAAGTTGATTCACAATGTTAGTTTCTGCTATACAGCAAAATGGTTCTGTCATTTATACATTCTTTTTATACTGTTTTTTCATTATGAGTTATCTCAGGATATTGAATAGAGTTCCCTGTGCTATACAGCAGGACCTTGTTGTTTATCCAGCCTATATATGATAGTTTGCATCTGCTAACCCCAAACTCCCAAGCCTTCCCTCTCCCACTCCCCTCCCCTTGGCAACCACAAGTCTTTCTCTATGTCCATGAGTCTTTTTCTGTTTCACAGATAGGTTCACAAGTTCATTGCGTCATATTTTAGATTCCACATGAAAGTGATATCATATGGTATTCGTCTTTGTTTGACTTACTTCACTTTTTTATATGATACTCTCTAGATCCACCCACGGTGCTGCAAATGGCATTATTTCATTCTTTTTCTATGGCCGAGTACTATCTCATTGTGCATATTTACCCCATCGTCTTTATCCATTCATCTGTCAGTGGACATTTCGATTGCTTACACGTCTTAGGGTGCACTTTCTGAATTATGGCTTTCTCCAAATATATGTCCAGGAGAGGTCATATGGCAATTCTCGCTTTAGTTTTTTGAGGACCCTCCATACTGTTTTCCACCATAGTGGCACTGCAGCTTCTTTCTGAAGTCAGAGAACATGACATTGAAGAGAGCAGGCTCTGGAATGAGGCCTCCAGGTTCATACCCCAGCTCTGCCACCTGCTGGCTCTGCGTCTTGAGCAAGTTGGTCTCCTCTCTGTCCCTCAGGTTCCTCGTGGGTACAGTGGGCATAGCAGCAAACCCTCGCTCAACTGGGGAGTGAATGTGAAGGGCTTAGTACACTGGTGAAAAAAAAAAAATCAAAGTATGTTTAAGTCGTATCCAACTGTTTGCTACCCCATGGACAGTAGCCTGCCAGGCTCCTCTGTCCATGGAATTTGCCAGGCCAAAATACTGGAGTGGGTTGCTATTTCCTTCTCCAGGTAATCTTCCTGACTCAGGGATAGAACTCGTGTCTCCTGCTTGGCAGGTGGATTCTTTACCACTGAGCCACCAGGGAAGCCCTGGTGCCTTTACATTATTACTAGAAGGTCCTGTTAGGTACTGAAGACCCGGTGACCAAAATCAGCACGGCCCCCATCCTCACAGAAAGAGCAGAGGAGACACATACTTAGTCATTAGTTACACAGTGAGGGATTTTATTGCAATTAAAGTCAGAGTCGTCATTTTTCACCATCTGCATACTGACCACTTGAGTCCAGGCTGTGGTCATCTGTGACATGGTCAACTGCTGGGAAACATTTTTCCAGGAGAAGGGCAGAATCAGACACCAACATCCCTAGGGGAAGGCTGGTGGGAAGCAGGATGCTCACAAGGTCTCAAAGCATCACCTCTCAGACTGCTGGCTGCAAAGAAGTTGCCTTTACTACAGAGGGAGCTAACAGTCACCCCCTAAACACCTTCAGGCAAGACAGTAGTAGCTAAATCTGTCCGCAATATTATGACCCTTCTTCCCACCAAGAGTGGAGGGGTCCCATTTTCCTTTTAGAAAGGATTGCAGCAGCTGGTGTGGGACGAGATTGTGCAGGAAGAGGGGAGAAGGAGCGGGAGAAGAATTAGAAGGAGGAGCAGTAGAAGTAACAGAAGAGGAATGATGAAGGAAGAAAAGAAGGTGAAAAAGAAAAAAGAACAGGATGGAATCCAGGGGTTGGGGGACTGGTAATGAATGGGAAGTTGCAGAGGCTTGTGCTCTGGTACTGGGCAATGAAGAGGTTCCCAAATGAGAGCTTCAGTCTGCACAGGGAAGTGAGGGAAGTGGCCACCAGCTGGATGAGAGGGCTGGGTGGGTGGGAGGCCTGAAAGGAAACAGGTCGAATTGCAATGGGACAGAAAGCCAGCTCGCCAGAGACACAGAGAGAACATCCTGCGCCCCCTTGAGGTCTGTGATTTCCCTGGTTCAGGTTAACCCTGCCGGGCTGGCTGGGCAGTTTCCTCCTGCTACGTCGTTCAGCTGGCTTGGAGAAGGCAGATGGCTGGAGTTTGGCCAGGTGCGTACTTCAGAGGATGAGAGGGGCAAGGGCTTCAAGAATGCTCAAAGGAAGTGAATTCAAGGGATGAATGTGAGGACAGGAACGTGAGGAAGGCAGGAAGGAGAGACGTGTGGCCAGGGTGGACCTCTCACACCTTCTGGAGAGCATCTTGGTTTTTTAATATTTATTTGTTTGGCTGCGCCAGGTCTTAGTTTCGGCACGTGGAATCTTCCATCTTCCTTGCAACATGTGGGATCTTTAGTTGCAGCATCTAGTTCCCTGACTGGGGATCAAACCCGCCCTCTACCCCTGTATTGGGAGCAAGGAATCTTAGCCACTGGACCACCAGGGCAGTCCTCAGAAAGCGTCTTTTCCCTTCACTTCACTGGGGCTTGATTTTTCATGGTTTTCCTTCCACTTCTCTGGTTCCTCTTTTTTCAGCAACCTCACTGATCTACTTCTCCTCAAATGCCTGCACTTTTCTGAGTGTAAATCTAGGCACCCCTTCCCCACCTTGACTCTCCTTTTCTGCCCAGGCTTCCGAAGCATCTTCATGCCTTCCAGAGGTTCAGTGACCAGCTAACATTTCTGATCCCAGTATCAGAAGCACTATTGAGAACAGTTGAAAGGATCAGGTCGGTGGTCTTCATGCAAGTCAGGCAGTGGTGGGAGGTGGAGAGGACTATACTGTTGCTGCTACTGCATCGCTTTAGTCGTGTCCGACCCTGTGCGACCCCATAGATGGCAGCCCACCAGGCTTCCCGTCCCTGGGATTCTCCAGGCAAGAACACTGGAGTGGGTTGCCATTTCCTTCTCCAATGCATGAAAGTGAAAAGTGAAAGTGAAGTCGCTCAGTCATGTCCGACTCTAGCGACCCCATGGACTGCAGCCTACCAGGCTCCTCCGTCCATGGGATTCGGAGAGGACTATAGAGGCAGCTTTATCTATCAATGGCCAAGGAAGAACATGGTGAGGACTTGACTTCTTTTTTAAAAAACATATTTACTGAATATATTTGGCTGCCGTGGGTCTTAGTTACAGCATGCAGAATCTGTAGTGTGGCATGTGAACTTTTAGATTCTGCATGTGGGATCTAGTTCCCTGACCAGTGATCGAACCTGAGCCGCCTGCATTGGGAACACAGAGTCTTAGCCACTGGACTACCAGGGAAATCCCAGGATTTGACTTCTGAGATGGGCAGGTTTTCCTACAGTCACAATAGTGATTCCTAAACTTGGCTGCATACTGTGATCACCTAGGGAAGTTTTAAAACCGAACAATGACTGGATCACGGGCTTGTCAATTAATTCGTAATCTCCAGGCATGAGATACTGCACTTACCGTCATGTTTGGGACTGGTTGTGTAAAATTGGGTCACACCAAGGGGAGAAACTACTGGAAGACGCTGTGTGCCACCCCTAACAGGTATATTCTTTGCAATTATGTGTGATCAACCTCGTTAGTCACTCAGTTATGTCTGACTCTTTGCAACTCATGGACTGGAGCCCACCAGGCTCCTCTGTCTATGGAATTTTCCAGGCAAGAATACTGGAGTGGGTAGCCATTCCCTTCTCCAGGGAATCTTCCTGACCCAGGGATCGAACCTGGGTCTGCTGCATTGCAGGAAGATTCTTTATCATCCGAGCCACCAGGGAAGCCCTTAGGACAAACTTGCTGCTGCTGCTGCTAAGTCGCTTCAGCCGTGTCCAACTCTGTGCAACCCTGTAGACGGCAGCCCACCAGGCTCCCCCGTCCCTGGGATTCTCCAGGCAAGAACACTGCAGTGGGTTGCTATTTCCTTCTCCAATACATGCAAGTGAAAAGTGAAAGTGAAGTCACTCAGTCGTGTCCGATTCTTCACAACCCCATGGACTGCAGCCTACCAGGCTCCTCCATCCATGGGATTTTCCAGGCAAGAGTACTGGAGTGGGTTGCCATTGCCTTCTCCAAAGCCTTAGGACAACTCTAACTGTTACTTGGAATATTATTCATATTAATATTGTTAAGGTGAGAATTTGGAGGATTGGGAAATCTGAATATGGACTATATATTAGATTAAAATTGCTAAACAAATCAATGTTTTGTGGATTTCTCTTCTAGCCAAGCCTAACCCAGAACCATATATGGAAGGGAATTCTGAAAAATGTGGCTCCAGGTTAGCTAAATTGTCACAATATGAAGCCACTGCAGGCCCAGAGGGACATTTTTGTAAATGTCCATCTGATTGTGTCTCTCCCTGCATATAACACTGCAGTGGATTCTAATGATTTCACATAATACCCAAACTTCTTCCCACAGCCCACCAGGCTCTGGGTGGACCTCATCTGCTTCTTTAACCTCGTCAGTACCCCTGCGTTGCTTGCTGTGGCCTAGTCCTCTCTGACAGCTTCTTTTTTGACTGCGTTTTGCAGCATATGGGATCTTAGTCCCCAGACTGGGGATGGAACCAGTGCCCTCTGCAGTGGAAGCACTGAGTCTTAACCACTGGACTGGCAGGGAAGTCCTCTAGTCCTTTTTGAGCTCCTCAGACCTCTACTTGGTATCATGACCTTTGTACCTGACACTCCCTTTGCCTGGAAGTTTTGCTCTAGACCTGTCCTTGACCATCTGACTCTTAACTTTGAGGTCTCAATTCAAATGCCACCTCTTCCTAGAAGTCTTCCTGGATCATGCTAAGGCAGTGCTTCTCAAAATTCAAGGTGTACATGAATCCCATGGGAATTTTGCTATTAAATTCAAGACCTGCCTTAAGAGGACTGGGATAGGGCCTGGACTTCTGCATTTCTAACAAACTGGTGGTGCTCCTGGTCTGGGGACTGTGCTTTGAAAATCCAGCTTCTCAAGCATCCAGATCCTCTCCATCACATCGTGTTCAATTCTTTCACAGCTCTCATCTCCCTTTGGAATTAACTCGTTATTTCTTTCTTAACCCATCTCTCGCCCTTTTTTGGTACCTCTTTCAAAGCACAGCACCCAAAAGACTGTCAAGGATTGAGAGGAAATAAAAGGAATTATTTGAATTGTTCCAGAGCCCAAAATCTTGGTTCCACAGCTGCACCCCCAAATCTAAAAAAAATGTTGAGCTACAAATGTTTAAACATTGTAATATAGTTTAAAAATCAAATATATCTATATTATAAAGAATAAAATGAGTGGGCCCACCATAAGGGAAAAAAATCCATTTCCTCTGCACTTCCCTTATGGGCCCTTCTCCATCTCAATTCATCTCCCTCACCCCTCAGGAGTAACTACTTTGTTAAATTTTGTGTTTCTCTTTCCTTTGCTTTTAAAAAGCCCAATTCACTTTATTTGTATGGCACCCCACTCCAGTACTCTTGCCTGGACAATTCCATGGACAGAGGAGCCTGGTGGGCTGCAGTCCGTGGGGTCACTAAGAGTCGCACACGACTGAGCGACTTCACTGTCACTTTTCACTTTCATGCATTGGAGAAGGAAATGGCAACCCACTCCAGTGTTCTTGCCAGGAGAATCCCAGGGACGGGAAGCCTGGTGGGCTGCCGTCTATGGGGTCGCACAGAGTCGGACATGACTGAAAGCAACTTAGCAGCAGCAGCAGCAAACTGTATATTGTGTATTTTGGCCTATGTTTTGAAACTTTATAAGTAAATGGAAGCACATCTGTACTGTAGTAATTGAAAATGATTGTCACTGCTATAAAATATTCCATTGAATAACTATACTACACCACAAGTTATTCAGAAGAACGTTTTTTCTTTTTCCCAAACTTTTGATTATGGAGTAATTTGAAAAGATTTTTAGATTTACAAAATGTTGGAAAGACATACACCTCCATAGACCCCCTCACCCAGATTTCTCTAATGTCAGCTCTGAAGTTACCAGAGTACATTTGTCAGAAACATGAAATCAACATTAATCCACTACTATTAACTGAATTTCAGTTTTCAGTTTTTGAGATTTCACTAGCTTTTCTATTAATGTCCTTTTTCTGTTCCAGAAATCATCCAATCCAAGTTGACTTTTTTATTTTTTGGTTATTAGACATTACTGCTTATGACTATTCTTATGTCCATCTCGAATGCATATGAACAAGAGTTTCTCTACAGTCAATTCCTGCATTGCTGGGGCATGGGACACACTACATCTTTAACATTTTTCTGGCTGTGTTGGGTCTTCGTTACTGCATGTGGGCTTTCTATAGTTGGGGTGAGTGGGGGCTATTCTCTAGTTGCGGTACATGGACTTCTCATTGCAGTGGCTTCTAGCTTTAGGTATAAGGGCTTCAGTAGTTGCAGTGCATAGGCTCAGTTGCCTGCAGCATGTGGGTTTCCCGGACCAAGAATCAAACCTGTGTCCTCTGCATTGCAAGGATAGATTCTTAACCACTGGAGCACAAGGGAAGTCCTATGCTTTAAATTTTATTCAGTATCTCCAACTTGTTATCCAATGTGAATACCAATTTTACCCATGACCAGCACTGTGCAAGTTCCCCTTGCTATGCCTGACAGAAAAAAATGTTTAATTTTGCCGAACTGGTGGGTGTGACCTAATATTTGTGGCTTTAATTTGCATTAAAATCTTGCTATTGTTAGGTCATTTTTCCTATTTTTCCTCTTGTATGAAATGCCTCCACATACCTTTATTAATTGGGTTGTCACATTAATTTTCAGTCTTTTAAAATAATTTCTGAATGCTCTTTTTGGTGGTGTGTTCCAAGGAACTTCTCTGGTCATAAATTGATTGGTATTTGTCAAAGGACAAAAAAAATGTCATTTTCATTCAGGACCTTAAGGCTTGTTCTTAAAACTCTCATCTACTCATCGACCAGGGTACTCATTTTCTTCCATCAGGAGGAGAGATCATACTGCTGAAACTCAGTATTTTTTAATGTTTGCTAAGTAAACAAAGAAACCCTCCTAAATTAAAGGCAGATGCTTAATGCCTGTCTTTGCATAACCTATAAGGTCCTACATGACCTGCCCCGAGTTTACTCTTTGCTTACATGGTTCAAACCACAGTGGTCTCTGAAGGTGGATCCCACATCTTCCTACCTCAGGGCCTTTGCACTTGCTCCTCCCCCCAGATAGTTTTACTTTCTTTGTCTGCACCATGCAGCATCCTAGATTTTGGTTCCCGACCAGTGATTGAACCTGGGCCCCCTGCCAGGGAAGCTCAGAATCTTAACCACTGGACCACCAGGGAAGGTGTGTACTCTGCGCCGCCCCCCTTCCACATTTTTATACCTCCCTTCCTTACTGCCTTCCAGTTTCTGCTCAGTGTAACTTTGCCAGAGAGGCTTTTACTGACCTGTACAAAATAGCATCTTCTGACACAGTGTAGTGTCCTTCCTTACATTAAAAAAAAAAAAAGTATAACCACATTGTATTCTAAATGTCTTTGCCTGCCCCCACTAAAGATATGCCTGCTGTTTGGTACCTAAGCCATAGTTTGGCTACATGGAACCCTTGAAACGTGGTTAGTCTTAATCGAGATGTCCTGTCAATGTAAAACATGTGCCAGATTTTAAAGAGTCACCCCCAAGGCAAATTATCTTTTAAAACTTTTTGTACTGATTACATTTTGAAATAACATTTAGGGCTAAATTGTATTATTAATTTCCCACTTTTTTCTAACTTTGAAAAATATGGCCACTAGAAAACAGAAAGTTATGTGGCTGGCATTTAGTGCTTGTATTATATTTCTATCAGACAGTGCTTCTCTAGAACATAAGCCTGAGAAGGGCTGTTTGATTCTTACACTGCGGTATATCAGAACAGACGCTCAATAAATATTTGCTGAATGAAAGAATCCAAAGGTGGAATACCAGTCCTTTTCCTCTCCTCTCTGTTCTACCTATCCTAGGGATCATCTTTTTTAAAAACATCAAAACGTTACTATAATTTACATGAAAGTCACCCATGTAAAGTGTACAACACAAGGATTTTTAGTAAAGTCATCACGTTGTGCAGTCACCCCCTACAACCTACTTTCAAAATACTTCCATCATCCCAAGCAGATCCTCTTAAGAGTTTAGACAGTCTCCATCCCCACCACCCAGGCAACCACGAATCTGATGTCTCTATAGGTTTTCAGCGCACGATTTCTAAGGAATTAAATCCCCGTCTAAGTCGTTCCAGGGTTCAAAATTCTTGACCGATCATCAACCACCCCGACTCCCAAGCCAGTGCTGCTCCCGGTTTCCTCCTCTTTCCCGGTCCGGAAACACAGCTCAGCTCAGAGCCCGATCTACACACGGCTCAGGATTTGGCTTTAAAAAGGCAGAGGAGATCGTGTCCCGCTTCGTGCTTCTCCAGCCCCACGTCTTCCCAACCCCGTGGCAGGCAGAGCTCGGTGGCCCCTAGGGAGCACAGGGGCTGCCTCGAGGGTCCCACGACGCTGCGAGGGGGCCTTTGCTCTCACATCGACCACCCCCTCCCCACCCCGCAACACCCTGAGGCTGCAGCTTAGAGCGGCCCGCGGAGAGCCGGAGTTCCCCATGCTGCGTTCTAACTCCGCCCTCCAGGAACAATGGCCGGAGACGCCCGACTCTCCGCCTCAGGGTGTGGGTCGTGGGGCGCCGGCCCCTCCCCCCGCGGCCCCCTTCCCTGTGCTCCTTCACACTCTCCCGCCTTCAACCGCCCTCCTCCCAAAATGGCGACCAACCGCCTCCTTTCCCGCCTGCCGCAGATCACCTGACCGCGCCTGGCCACGCCCCCGCGTGGCCCCGCCCCCTCGGAGACGTCCGAATAGCCGCCGAGACTGCGCGGCCGGGTGGCACGCGCCGGGAGCCCGGGCGGCGCGAGGCCGCTCTGAGCGGCGCGAGGCGGTCCGCGGCCACGTACGCGCGCCCGCGCCGCGGGTGAGCGGGCCTCTCCAGGGGCGGGCCCGGCTGCGCGTGCGCGCCCGGCCGGCAGGCGGCGCGTGGGCAGGCTGGGGGCCGCTGGGATGCCCGCGAGGCGCGAGGCCCGGCGCGCGAGCCCCCGGGGCGGGTAAAACCCGGTTGCTGCTGCCCCTGCCCCCTCCCCTTCCTTCTTACCCTGCCCTTTCCCGCCCCTTCCTCATTCGTCAACCCCTCCCCCTTTTAAAATCTAATTCGTTTTTATGTTTCTTTTTTAGGGGGGCCCAGCTCCCTTTCGAGAGGCGCAGCAGGCGCGGCGAGCGCCCCTCACCCCGCGTCACGCACGCACCTTCTGCACCCCAACAGCTCCGGGCCCCGCTGCATCCCCGCAGCCCCTTCCCCCTTGGAGAAGACTCTCAGAGGCCCCTGGCTCGCTGCACCCCCTTTTCTTTCCTACCCCACCCCCCAGGCCCCAACTGCCCCCTTCGCAGCTCCCCAGCTCGCGCCGCGGGCCCTACCCGACCTCCCCACTTTCTGCATCTCGGCTTTGCATTTGCCCTCCGCTTTTCCAGGCCCTGGTGCTAAAAATCCGCTTTCCTCCCAAAGATCCCCGCTTCAGAGGACCCAGATTTGTTTCTATTTAGGATCTTCCAGCAAAACCAAGAAGCCCACCTAGACGCCTTGATTTTGCCCCTCCCCCTCCTCTTAGGAACTTTCTCTAGCAAAAAAAAAATTTTTTTTTCTTCATTGAGGATCACTTTCCAGCAAAAATTCTTTCTTCCCACCATGAGTCCCCCTGTTTGGAATATCTTTCCACGGATAACAAACCAACTCAGTCCTTCTGTTTTCTCTCTTGTCTAATATTTTTCTTTCCAACTCTCTTCCCCAGAAATCCCAACACAAACCCCTTTCATCACCTGTTCCACCTCAGTTAGACTTCTCCCAGCAAAGCTCTCCAGGTTCCTTCCCAAGGGGAGGAAAATAAGGAAAGAAAGAAAAAAGAACTCCTTGAACATCAAAATCCGTTTTCCTACCTAGATCTCCCCAGTTTAGTATTGCTTTCTTCTTTCTTCCAAAAATTACCAGTCGCCCTCAGTTTCACACCCGTGCCCTTGCTTCTTTGGGGACCCAGGTTCTGACAGCCCCTTCCTTTCCACTACCTGCTTTCAGGGCAGAAGAAGTTGAATAAGGGTCCTGAATTTACTGTCCAGCGTTCCAGGAAGAAATAGCCAATGATCTGACTGTCACCGGAACCTCTTTCTCTGTGGGGCCTACACTGGGCCCCCCTGTTCCCTGGGGATTGATTCACTCACTCCTTCTCCTGGTGAGTTTCCTTGCTTTGCACTTGTTGGAGAATGTCTCCGTTTTCAGATGGATTCCTTTTTCTCAGGAGGGTTTCTGATCGGTCCAAGGGTCTCTGTATCACTGGGGAAACCATTACAGAAGTTGCTGCTTTAGGAGATGAGATAAGAAAGAGGATCACTTATTGTACATTTTGACTGATCTGGAGGAATCCAGACATTTATTAGATTGATGTCTGTTTCAGTATTTATTGCAAAGGAATCTTTTTCTTCTTTAGCTCAGCAATGTAGATGCCTACCGGGGATGGGCAGGTAAAGGTCCAGAGTGTGGTGAAACAGAGATTGTGTTCCCCATCTAGTGATGCCAGCCAGTGGAAATGGTCAAGTAGAAATGTCACAACAGTGTTGCCAGAAGTTTTTGTTTTTGAGAAGAAGCCATAATGCTGTCTTTATGTGAAATCTTTTGATTGGTAAATGTTGAGAACCAATTTAACAAGTTTTTAAATACAGTGTGGGGCCCTTGCAAAACGTGTTTGCTGGCCACTAGTTTGGAATTTGGGGTTTAGGTTAGATACACATACACAGATATGTATCTTGTATATATCATGTTTGGGCCATGCATATGTGCTGGACTTTTTCCCTTCAGAGCAGCAGTTCTCAAACTTTTTTGTCTTCAGAGCCCTTTAGACTTAAAAATTATTGAAGACCCCACCCAGGGTGTTTTTGTGCATGTGAACTGTGGTTGTTTAGTTGCTAAATTGTGTCCAGCGTTTTGTGACCCTATGGACTGCAGCACACCCGGCCTCTGTGTCCTACACTATCTCCCGGAGTTTGCTCAAATGCATGTCCATTGAGTCATTGATGCCATCCAACCATCTCATCCTCTGCCACCCCCTTCTTTGCCTTCAGTTTTCCCAGCATCACGGTCTTTTCCAGTGAGTCGGCTCTTTGCGGCAGGTGGCTGAAGAATTTATATCTGCTGATATTTGCTGTATTAGGAGTTTAAATAATAAAATTTTAAAATATGAATTCATTTAAAAATAGCAATAGTAAACCCATTATATGCTAACCTAATGGGCACTTTTATTTCAAAAAAGAACATTTAGTGAGAAAAGTGGCATTGTTTTACATTTTTAGAGTCATCTGGTGTCTTATATCTGCTTCTGCATGCAGCCTCTTGAGATAAATCCTCTAAAGTTTCACTAGAATAAGAAAAGCAGATAACATGTAAATATTATTATGAAAATAGTTTTGACCTCACAGACTCCCTGAAAGGCGCTTGAGGACCCCAGGGGTCCTCTCGTTGTCCTCACTGTGAAAATGTTCTAGATTTTAATGATTATCTGCATTTTCTGCTAGGATCAGCTTGTGGAATGAGAAACTTGGACGTCTCTTTTCTTCGTTTAGTTAATTCTGTGTAAGAATTCACTCTGGCAAGTGCAGTCATAGCCTCTGATTCCTCGATGTCTTTCTCTTTTCCAACGAGTGATCAGTGGAAATGAGTTAACTTTATAGTTAAAATTATATTGGTTACGTGGCTAGAGGAAGATTTTTCCTTTATTTTTCCTCTAGGGGCGCTGTGGGAATTAAATGATATATACGTGATTGCAGTAGAGCCTGGAACATGATAAATCTTCAGTAAATGTGTGCTACTATTATTATTATTATTATAACGCTAATGATTGTGGGGGCCAGGCAGGAAGATAAGTGAGGACCACAGGAACCGGAGGCCATCACCCAGTGCAGAGATGGCCATTGCCCCTCACGTGTGCATGCACAGTCCTTCAGTCGTGTCTAACTCTTGCCACCCCATGGACTGTAGCCCGCCAGGCTCCTCTATCATGGGATTC
Organism: Bubalus kerabau; assembly: GCF_029407905.1. Lineage (NCBI taxonomy): Eukaryota > Metazoa > Chordata > Mammalia > Artiodactyla > Bovidae > Bubalus > Bubalus kerabau. The sequence continues at coordinate 57,922,606 of NC_073640.1, read as the reverse complement.
TCTAGGCAAGAATACTGGAGTGGGTTGCCGTTTCCTAGTCCAGGGGATCTTCCTGACCCAGGGATCTAACTCGTGTCTCTTGCGTCTCCTGCATTGGCAGGTGGATTCTTTACCACTGAGTCACTTGGGAAGCCTCTTGTCCCTCACTCTATCCTATTGTTAACCAGCAGGGAATATCAAATCTAACCATCTTCAAGAGAAGCCAGAAATTCACATATCTAGTTGAGATCTTCCCCATGAAACATAAAAAAAATATTGCTAATTTTTGAAAGCACTGTGTAGGTCAAATAGAATAGGCCTAGAGTTTACAGCAGTGTTTGGTGTGGAAAAATAAGAAAGAATTGGTGTAGGTAGGGTAAAAGCTGGAAGTCTCTCCTATCTTCCAGCTCCCAACAACCTGATGTTACCTAGACATGCTCACTCTGTCCCTGGTGACCCTGATGCAGAGAGAGAAAGAGGAAGCGGCGCTTGGGCGTGGCAGGGGGAGAGGGGGAAGGCTGACATGCTAGCAGGTTAGGACTTTTCAAAGAGGGCAAGAGGTGGCACGATGGAATGCTGTCACTCATCAAGGAAAGGGATGCTGAGAGCTCCTTCGATCAGCCTTCTGTGCCCAGCAAGATGCTGTGAGAAGTACAGATACATGAGGCAGAGTTGGAAGTCATGCTGGAGGTTATAGTCTGGGGGGACCTGAGAGAGAATTAAACTCTAAGGTATTTTGAGTTAAGTGTTAACTGGATTATCAGAGTTCTGATGAGGGAGAAATAATCTCTGACTTAATTATGTTGGGAGTATTCTCCAAAGTGGAGGAGCTGTTTCGATCTGATTTTGAAGGATTTCATTTGGTAAAGCCGAGTGGAGAGAAAGTGGTCAAGGGAAACTGCACAAGTCAACCATTATAAATTCAGGTGTCTTGGGACACCTGAATGGTCCAGTGCCTGGTGGTCCAGTGGCTAAGACTCTGTGCTCCCAATGCAGGGGGCCCAGGTTCAGTCCCGGGTCAGGGAACTAGATCCCACATGCCGTAACTAGGAGTTCAAATGCCACAACTAAAAAAGAAGAAAAGATCCTGCATGCTGCAACTAAGACTCAGCACAGCCAAACAAATAAATATTTAAAAAAATACAGATGTCTTGCCAGGCCCTCTGTAGAGGAGCCTGGCAGGCAGGTAAATGAGTGGGGCGGGAGGCTGTGAGCCACCAGGGAGTGGTGGGGACTCAGGCAAACTGGCCAGTGCACTGTGTCTAAAGGCAACTGTGAGGCCTTCCCTGGTGGTCCAGTGCTTAAGACCACACTCCCACTGCAGGGGGCATGGGTTCGACCCCTGGTCGGGGAAACTAAAATCTCATATGCTGCACGGCATAGCCAAAAAAATAGAAAACAAATAGTTAAAGAAAGGCAGCTCCAGCCAGTTGTTGCTTTGTAGACTCAGCATTGACAGAGCATCTGACTTCCCCCCCAGGTTTTTAGGTAGAAGTTGGAAACATTCTCTTAATGCAGTGTCCCATGTGACAGCCACCAGCCACTTGTAGCTAATTTAATTAAAAGTAAGTAAAACAAAGAACTCTATCTGTCAGTTGCACCAGCTACATTTCTAGCTGCTTGTGAGCTACACGTGCCCAGGGCTCGTCACTGGACAGTGCAGATTTAGAACATTGCCACCAGCGCAGACAGTTCTTTCAGACCATGATTATCTGCCCCAAAGAGAAACCTAGGTGACGCAGAGGTAAAGAATCCGCCTGTCAGTGCAGGAGACGCAAGTGACGCAGGTTCGATCCCTGGAGAAGGAAATGGCAACCCACTCCAGTGTTCTTGCCTGGGGGAAATCCCAGGGACAGAGGAGCCCGGTCGGGCTACAGTCCATGGGGTGGCGGAGTCAGACACGACTGAGCACCAGCACACTTCACATTTCGTTTTCACTCTGTCCAAAAGAACGCTGACAGATTTTTCAACCTGATAAATAATTGAAAAATAATGAAATTAACTGGGGACTAAATAAAACATCTTTGTAGACAGGTGGATATTCAGATTGTTCCCTGCCTCCCTGCCAAACAGAGCTGCTGTGGATGTTATTTACCTAGTCAGTTGTGGATTTACGGCTGCTGTCTCCAATCTTATAGTGGGTTACTTTCCCCAGAGGTTGTAGTATTTCACAGGAGACTCCCTTTGTCTTCTTACCCCCACCAGTCGTGGAATGATGGGTCTTTTTAAAAGGCAAAACTTAAAATTGCCTTGGATCCCCAGTGTTGTTTTAATTTTTTTTTAAACTAATGAACAAAGCTTAAGTGATGATAAAGTGTACAAGTTCCTGAATCTTACAGCTCTTATGCCACTGTAGAGCCAAAGTCAGCTTGCAAATTAAATACAAACAAAGCAACCAAGCTAATGTAACTCATATTACAAATGTTAGTTTAACGAGAGGGATGCTATTTTGCTAAAACTTAACTGCTTCCTTGAGACAAAGACTTTTGCAGACTACCACACCGGGCCCTTTTGGGTTTAGCACGCCCTGTGGTGTCTCAGATCTCCTGTTCCTTTTCTCGTTTCAGCAGCAGCAAAACCTCCCCTTGTACCATGATGTCCGTTGGCTTTAGTTGAGCCCAAAAGCATTATCATGAGCCAAATCCACCTCTGTCCTCCTCTCATTAGCCTGCAGCAATTAAAGTTGTCCCATTGGGCATTACTGGACTTAGTGCAGTTATAAACCTACCCTGGGGCATTGTTACCAAATGGTGGTAGTACAGGTGATCAGTGGCTTCCCAAGTGGCCCAGTGATAAAGAATCCATCTGTCAGTGCAGGAGATGCAGGTTCCATCCCTGGGTTGGGAAGATCCCCTTGAGGAGGAAATGGCAACCTACTCCAGTATTCTTGCCTGGAGAATCCCATGGACAGAGGAGCCTGGCAGGCTTCAGTCCATGGGGTTGCAGAGAGGTGGATATGACTGAGCACACTCTTGCACACGCCCTAGGTGATAAAGTAGTAATCCAGTAATCCATATATAAAGATGTTCTTGTAGGTTCTCAAAACAAACGCACAAAATAACAGAACTCTTGGAAAGAGTAGTTGGATGTTTGGGAATGTCTCCAAGGTTCAAGACACACTGCCTACAGGGCCTAGGAGGGAGCTCTCTGCCTAGCAGGTGCTAAAACTTGTTGAATTGAATTATCTGTTGACAGAACAAGAGCAAGTTCAATATTGGTTGAGTGGGGGTTTGCTTTACTCTCTGGAAAAGGATGTAGATAGCAAAGCATGGCCTTTGGACTTCTGGCATGCCTGCCCAAGGTTGCAACCGGACCAGTTTGTTACATGGACTGTACCAGTATGTTGGAAGGCAGGCGACTGGGCACTGGGGAAGTCAGAGATGTAGCCTGTCTCCCGCCCCGCCCGCGTCCTGCACCTTCCGTGTTTTCTAGTATAATTGGTGTAGTGTCATCTATAGTTTAACTTACAGGGAATCAGTATTGTGTACCAGGTAAGAACACAAGCTCTAAAGTCCAAACATCTGGGTTTAAGATCTGGTTCAACTCCCAGTTAGGTGTGTGACTTTTGACAAATGAGTTACTTGCTCAGAATCCATTTTCCTCTCAGTTAAATGGAAGTGGAAAAAAAGGGGGGAGCGGGTAGTAATAATAGAACCGACCTCTGGGATGTTGTGGAGAGTGAATTCATAAACGTAGAACACTTAGTGTGATGTCTAACAAGAAGAAAACATTTACGATTTGACTTTGTAAGATATTGCTTTCTGTTTCTCTGAAATGATGGTTTATGTTTTGTATTATTTGCTTGTTTTTTATTGATGGGAGGTGAAAGCAGTGGGTTTTTTCCCCCTTGGAGTGCTGAGAATACTTTATAGCAGCCCTGCAGAAGCAACTTTGGAACTGGCAGAGAAATCCCGATTGTCCTGGAATATAAACCTCTGTAATCCACATTCTCTTGTCTGCAATTTAGAATCCCCAAAAGCTCTGAGAATGCTGAGGTGGCTGCAGCCTCATTCGGTGGCCATACCTGAACTCACACGGTGCTCTTCACTGTCTTTATTTCATTTGCTCTGAATGGTCAGGGTGTGGGGGTGGTAGTTTAGTCGCTAAGTCAAATCCAACTCTTGAGACCCCCTGGACTGTAGCCCGCCAGGCTCCTCTGTCCATGGGATTCTCCAGGCAAGAATACTGGAGTGGGTTGCCATTTTTCTCCAGGGGATCTTCCCGACCCAGGGATCAAACCCAGGTCTCCTGCATTTCAGGCAGATTCTTTACCAAATGAGCTACAAGGGAAGCCCGAGTGGTCAAGGTATCGATGAGGAAAGAATGATTTGGTCACCAGGTGCCGCCCTGGGCCCCAGGGGGTTGCTCACCATGTGGCATATGCATTGCTTTACCTTTCTAACCGCACCCCTGCCCCAGATTCTGAATTCTGAGACTCACTTGGGTCCCTCAGTTCTGGTGCAGGGTTTCTGACCTGCACTGAGCCTTAATTCGAGGGCCCTCAGCATGCTACTTACACAGACACAGGGGTGAAGCGTAGTGTGGCACTCAGACGCTGAGGGTGCAACTGCTCTGCTATACTGCATCATGCGACGTTTAAAGCCAGCAGACACTTACGGCCTAGGAAACTAGACCCAAGCTCCAGTTCCTCTAGGATCCACTGCATTTGTTATCAGTGAGTCATCAAGTGTTTATTAAATGTCTCTCTATGGACAGAATTACTCTTGATCGCTCAGAACAACCCAAATACCCACCCACAGATGAATGGATGGAGAAAATCCGGACAGTGCAATAGTGTTCATCCATAAACGGGAAGAACGTGATGATTTGTGCTGCAGGGGGGGATCAAACTCAGAAATGCTCTACTTAGTGAAAGAAACCAGGAAGAAAAGGCTGCATATTGTTTGATGCGATTCATAGGCAATAGATGGCCTTCTCCGTACTTTGTTGGCATGTGTCCTAATTTATTTGTTGAAAAACTGGACATTTTGAACATTACAATGTGGTGACTCTGGTAATCAGATCCCCTGTTCCAGGCTTTGCTGATGCCCACTGTGTGTTGTAATTGTTTAGTGAATTTTCTGGGCTTTTTGGTCATGTGTGGTCAGTGAAGTCTCTCTTCTGTTAGTTGAGAGATTTGACAGAGATTCCCTGCAGTTGTCCAAAGGGAATACAACCAAACCAACCCCACCTGAGACAACTCACAGTCTTTAAGTTGGGCTCTGGGTGAGAGTTGAGACGGGCCTTTGACGTTCAGCAGGCAGTTCACAACTCTGCTTTCGCCTTCACTTCCTGCTTGCACAGAACCCCGGTCAGCCAGAGGTGACAGCTAGAGCCTTCTCAGGCTTTTTCTGAGCACTGGCCCGCCCTGGGCATGCACCTTCTAGACTCCCTGGAATATGGAATGTGTTAAAGGTTTTGTTTTGTTTTTTAAAATCAGCAGACATCTACGGTTTGCCTTCGGGCCCACTCCTCGTGCTGTGTAGCTCTGTAGGCTCTGACTTACATGTGAGGTCGTGTAGCTCCCGTTACAGTGCCATACAGAATAACTTTACTCCTCTGAAAATTCCTCGCCTGCTTCATCTATTCATCCCTCTTTTCTGCCCCCGAACCCTGGCCACCATAGATCATTTTAACGTCTCTTTATGGTTCTGCCTCTTCCAGAATATCATGTAGTTGGAATCATAGGATGTACTGTCTTTTCAGACTGGCTTCTTTCACTCAGTGATACGCATTTAAGCCTCTTTCTTCCATGTCTTTTTGTAGCTTACTCACTCCTGGCTTTTTATTGGTGGATGATATCCCATTATAAGACTAACCACAGTTTATGCACTCCCCTGTTGAGAGACATCTTGGTTACTTCCTGTTTGGGGCAGTCATGAATAAAGATGCTTTAAGTTTTTGGCTCATTGGGGTGGATATCTAGGAATGGGATGGCTGGATCGTATGGTGAGACCATGTTTATGTTTGGCTTTCTAAGAAACTACCAGTGCAGAAGGACTTCCCTGGTGGCTCAGCGGTACAGAATCCACCTGCAGTGCAGGAGTCGCAGGAGACATGGGTTCGATCCCTGGGTCGGGAAGATCCCCTGGAGAAGGGCATGGCAACCCTCTCCAGTATTCTTGCCTGGAGAATCCCATGGACAGAGGAGCCTGGTGGGCTACAGTCCATGGGGTCACAAAGAGTCAGACACGACTGAAGTAGGTTAGCATGCACACTAGTGCAGAAGTCTTTCAAAGCCCTTTTTCCCCAAAGCATCTCACTCTCCTTTTCTCCTGGTCTCAGTAGTGTCCGTGGTCAGTCTCAGTTGAATATCCTTTGCCCCCGGCTGCAGTATCTGGTTCCTTGCCTTGAATGTTGTTGACAGACACCTTCTCCATTTCCACTCTGCTCTGAGCGAGTTCTGAGTTAGAACCTTGCATTTCTAGAAGTTTCATTTCTTTCTTTTTAAAAGCACCCCTGCCCCTTGTGTCTTCTTCTTTTCTCTACTAGGTTTTATTGTCTCTCATCCTGTTTTTAACTAGTTCTTGGAATGCCTCCCTAGACTTGTGCATAGGGTTTTTCTGTTAATTTATTTATTTTTCCTGTGAATGGCTTGACTCTTCCCTCAGCTCTTCCCTGTGAACTCAAGGCCCTGTTTCCTCCTCCATCTGTCTGTTACAGCTTCCAGGATAGTGTTCTGTAATAGAAATATAATATGAGCCAGATAATTAATTTAGAGCAATCTCATAGCCATGTTAGAAAATAAAAATAGGTAGGTTACATTAGTTTTAATATCATATGTAAGCCAGTAGATCCAAAATGCTTTCATTTCAATGTGTAATCAATATGAAAATGAGTTATTTTTGGTACTGAGTCTTCCACATCCAGTATGTAAATTACACTGATCGCAGGTTTCAGTTTGGGGCCACATTCTCAAGTGCTTCATCGCCATGTGTCACTCACTGGTGGACGCCGTGTTGGAGGATAGCCCTAGCCCCCATATAGGAGACTGACCTCACCTTGGGCCCGCTCGTGGGCCAACTCACACCTCTGGCTTTGCGTTTCTTCATTGTTGCTGGCCCCTGGGGTCTTACCTGTCTCTTGAGCCTGGCTCTCTACTAAAAATCGTCTTGTATCTCATGAGTTTATAGTTGGAGAAAGGGATCAGTTCAGTCCACCATGTCGCCAAAACCTTTTAAATTTATTCCTTACAACAGTCTCACGATGGACATACTCTTACGCTGAATTTACAGATGAGGAAACTAGGGCTCGTGGTACTTGAGTGACTGCCCAAGGTCACATGGCTGCTGAGTGGCAGAGAACAGACTCCAATACGCGTCTGTGTGAATTCCAAGTCCACACTCTGTCCACCGTGCATGTTGGCTTCTCGTAACTGTGGTTCTTCCTCGTTCATTCTCAGGAGTTAGCCACCATCAAGACCCGCTCTCTCCTCCCTAACTCTGCACACAGCCCTGCTTGTCTGGAGAGTAGCTCTTGGCCGAGCCCTGGCAGTGGAGAGCCATGGACCAGTACAGCCTGGGGGACGAGGGTGCCCTTCCCTCTGAGATGCACCTCCCTTCGTTTCCCGAGAATCAGGCGCTCACCTGCAGCGACGCCGTCAACCGGCACCTGGGCCCTGGCACGCGGGACCTGCTCTATGGTAGCCTAAGAAGTCTGGAGCTGGACCCCAGCTTCCCGGCGCCCGACGCGCCCAGTGAGCTGATGGAGGACAACCTGGACACCCTGTCCCTGTACTCAGGGAAGGACAGTGACTCCACGAAGCTGCTGGAAGAGTATGTAGATCCCGAATCTCAGGCTTCCTTACAAGGTGAGGTTGTGCCCTAGGGGCCCCGGCCTGGTGGGCTGTGGAGGTCCCTGGAGGTCTAGAGCCTATGCCTTCTCCCTCCATCTAGACCTAGGGCTGAGCGCCCTCAAGGTGCCCAAAGAGGCGGATGAAGGAGGCCGGGCCACCTCAGGGAGCGCGCGGAAAGGCAAGCGGCAGCACAGCTCCCCACAGAACACGCTCCTGGACTGCAGCCTCTGTGGGAAGGTGTTCAGCAGTGCCAGCTCCCTGAGCAAGCACTACCTGACGCACAGCCAGGAGAGGAAGCACGTGTGCAAGATCTGCAGCAAGGCCTTCAAGCGGCAGGACCACCTGTGCGTAGGGGCCGGGTCACGACATCTGCCCGGGGGCTGGGGGCGCGCCTGGGCTTCAGCACCCCTCCCATCAGCCTGCACCCGCCCTGTTGAGGCCCCCAGGGGTGTCCAACCTGTGCTCAGACGCAGCGTAGGGGCTGGGGGCGTGCCTGGGCTTCAGCACCCCTCCCATCAGCCCACAGCCCTCCTGTTGAGGCTCCCAGGGGTGTGCAACCTGTGCTCAGATGCAGAGTGGTCTCCTTGAGCTGTCAGGGTTCCGGGGGCCAGACCCACACGGCCCCACCCCCAAATCCACTCCAGTGAGGAGAGTGCCGCTGTGATTGGCAGAGGGGACCCCTGTGGTTTAAAGACACACCCCAGGGGCAGTTTTGTCCTGGAGGGAATTGGGCTAACTCTGTGCAGAAAGATTTGGAGCAGGTGCCTGAAGAGAACAAATCTGTGCTCTGTGAGGGGTATGCGTTGGGATAAGAGACTATGAGAGGCTATGAAATGCTTAGAATGTTCATTCTCCCTTTTTTTTTTTTAATTCTTGATTTTAAAAAGCAAGCCCAGTGTAAGAGCAGAATTACCTTTGTTCTTCATACCTCAGAAATGATAAGGTTTTCTTGCTACTGAGGAAGCAAAGACAAGACTTTTCAAACGGAAAGACTTGTAAGTGGGAAGGATGATCCGTCACCTTTTGATAGCATGCCCAGGCTTGCCAGGAGAGACAGCAGTAAAGAATCCACCTGCCAATGCAAGAGACGCGTGTTCAGTCCCTGGGTCAGGAAGATCCCCTGGAGGAGGGAATAGCTACCCACTCCAGTATTCTTGCCTGGAAGATCCTATGGACAGAGGAGCCTGGCGGGCTACAGTCCATGGGGTCACAAAGGGTCGAACACGACTGAGCAGCTGAGGAGCACAGCCTGCACAGAGCATCAGCGAATCCCACTTTCATTCTGTCCTCGCTGCCTAACCCCCTCTCCGCCCCCCTCCCCGCTTGGGATGGGAAGCAATTTGCTCATGTCACAGGATGGTAACAGGGCTAGAAAGTGGGTCTCCTGATCCCTTCTCTGCTGCTCCCCTCAGATGGAAGCTAAGGGTTCACCTTTGGGGGGAGAATTTTTTTATTTATTGTGCCACATTTATTAGAACCATCCAGAGTAGGGCTGCTGGGAACCCAGAGAGTGATTTACCCATTTGCTTATTTCTATAATAAATTAATGTAGATACAAGTGTGATACAAATATAAGACATTTGTATTCATTCATATTTGCAGAAATTATAGGCAAATTTGGCTGTTTTCTAGAGAGTCTTTACTGACTGGGCATCTGTAATTTTTTTTTTTTGTTTTGCAATGGGGGTCGCAGGTGGCTCTCTAGAGGAATCCTACGGGAAGGCAGAGACTCCTTTGTTCAAAGAAGGAGCACCCCCAAGTTAACACTTCTTTGCATGCGTTCTCCAAACTCTGGTTCTCAGGATGCTAAAAGGGGCTCTTTGAAAAAAGGTGATTCTGTGGGCAAATAACTTGGAGAGACATGGAAAGTTAAGCAGGTTCGCTTTATCTACTCCATGGCTTTTCACTTTGCTACTATGAACATCCAAGAAGTAAACAGTGTTTTTTCAAAACTCACTTGCCAGCTGAGCCCAAGTCCTCAGGGAGCAACTCTGGAGACTGGTGTTGCTTTGGGGAACTCTGACTTGGCTCCCACGATTTTTTCTCTGATTAGGGGTTTGCTTAAGGGTGAGGGAAAGAGCCCCCATTCCAGATGACTTTGACCTTAGTGGGGGGTCTTTCCTCATGGGGTCTGAGCCCATTTTCTGCCCCGCTGGCCCCTGGGGATGTGCTTGGGTTCCTGCGACGGGTGACTCGCACCAGGACCCCCCATGACCCCGTCCTCGTGTGCTTCCAGGACGGGACATATGCTCACCCACCAGAAGACCAAGCCCTTCGTGTGCATCGAGCAGGGCTGCAGCAAGAGCTACTGTGACTACCGCTCGCTGCGCCGGCACTACGAGGTCCAGCACGGCCTGTGCGTCCTCAAGGAGGTGCACCCAGAGGAGGAGGCCTGTGGGGACTCGCCCCACATGCACGAGGTGGCAGGCCAGCCCGCACCATCCGGCCTGAGGTCCCCCGGTCCCCTCCTGCCCAACCGAGACCTCCTGCGCTGCCTCGTGAACAGCATCGTCCACCACAAGATCCCTTCCCCGGGGCCGGCTGGGCCTGCGGACAGTGGTGAGGGGAGGAATGTGGCCTGCTCCTGCCCGTCCTCCTCGGGCTCCTCCTGCTGCGGCCCAGCCGGCGCCCCGGGGACCCTGGGCCCTGACGTTCTCGAGGAGCCGAGGCCCTCACGGAAGGAGCCTGCCGCTGACGTGTTCACGGCCATCCACTCGCGGGCGGCAGAGAGCAGCGGCCCCGACCCAGCCGAGCTCGAGCCACTCCAGCTCTCGTCCTCCCTGGAGGGCTGGCCCGAGGGCGCCGCTCTGCCCTCCTGCCTGCCTCTGTTCCGTGGCCAGACAGTCCCCACCACTGGTTCCCAGCCATCAAGCCACAGTTGCCAGTGGCTGCAGAACCTGTCAGGCTGCCCCAAGAGCAAAGGGAACGGTATGTTTGTCATCCATAAGCCGCTGTCCCGGGAGGCCTCTGAGCCTGGCCCTGGGCTCAGCAGCACCTCCCCAGTCAGGGAGCCCTCGGCTGGCCTGGGGCCTGGCCCAGAGGACGTGCCGCCCTTCCCTCCCATGTTCCTCAAGGCTCCTGGGGAGGCCTCGGGGGACCCCAGATTTGCCAGTGCCAGTGGGGATGATGACTGCTGGGCTCCCAAGAAGAGCAAGTTTGACTGCGACTCCTTCCGGTGGCCAAAACCCGGGGACCCTGGCTCTCAGGACCCTGGCTCGAAGCCCAGCAGCCTCTCGTCGGACGCCACACCGCTCTTCCGGCAGCTCTTCCTGAAGTCGCAGGAGTCCCTGGTGAGCCATGAGCAGATGCAGGTGTTCCAGATGATCACCAAGTCTCAGCGGATCTTCTCCCATGCCCAGGTGGCCACCGCTTCCTCCCAGCTCCCCACTCCCGATGGCAAGCAGGGCCCCCTGAAGCCGCTGCAGGGGCCATGGCCACAGCAGCCCCCGTCTCTGACGCCCACTGTTGACTCTCTCCATGCTGGCCCCATGATCGCTGAGCCAGAGGGCTCCCCAGCCCGCCGGAGAAAATCCACATCCACTTTCCCTAGGGAGGCCTCACCTGGCAGCATGAGCCGGGATGCAAGGGGTGGACCAAAAGTGGCTGCCGCTCCACCAGCCCTCACAGCATCGTCCCTGGACCCTCCCGGGAACCCAGACATCTCTTCTCTGGCCAAGCAGTTGAGATCCTCAAAAGGGACCTTGGATCTGGGCGATATCTTCTCTCCCGGGGGCCTGCGTCAGACCCAGTTAGGAGGGGACGAGCCATCTGGAACCCACCTCCCGGGGAAGCAGACCCAGGCTGAGAATGGCATGACCTCTGGGGCCACGAAAGCCGAAAAGGGCCCAGCCTGCTCCCGGGGTGGAGGCTACAGGCTCTTCTCCGGCAACTCCAGAGCACAGCGCTTTTCAGGCTTCCGGAAGGAGAAGGTGAAAATGGATATGTGCTGTGCAGCGTCCCCGAGCCAGGTGGCCATGGCCTCCTTCTCGTCAGCAGGGCCTCCAGCAGACCCCTCCAGGGACTCCAAGTCCAAACTGACGATATTCAACAGGATCCAGGTACCAGGGCCGTCTCACGGACCTAACTGTACAGGAGGCAGAGTCTGGTCATTACCCACTTCTGGGTTTCTGACTTGTCCAGACACCTTGTTTAATCTCAGCGAATCCTCAGATGCAGTTGTACAGAGAGGGGGAGGGAGGGTTCAGAGAAGAGGTGGTCCCTCCCATCATCCCTCCACCGCGAGCCCACCGCGCACACACGAAACAGGGCTTTCGTGTTGGGAGAGACACTTGGTGTCACATTGCTTCACTACACGTTTTCTGTTTGCTTCCTTTCTCCTTATCGCTTCCTTTTGGATCTGCCTCCTTCGTGTCTTCAGAGGATGTAAAGGTAGCGCTCCTCGGCCCTGACATTGCCGTGTGAAATGCCGTGTCTTTTCTGGTTGTGAGTCACGGGTCACAGGTCTGACTTGGCCCCCGGCTGCTGGCGCTGTGCCGGTCCGCCCTCGTGGAGCACTCAGGTCCTCCACGTGGCGCCCACGAGGTCCCGGGAGTAGAGGGCTCAGCCTCGCCTCCTGCTGACGTTCTGAGGTCCAGCATCCTTCTTGTGAGGCCGCAGCTATCTCATCCTCTTCTTTAACTTTTTTTGACAGCTTTAATATTTACATGCTGTCTCACTCACCATCTTGTTTATTTTTTGAGATTAAGTTTTCAGTTTTATATTTGGTTATTTTATTTTGGCCGCGCGGCATGTGGGATATTAGCTCCCCGACCAGGGGTTGAGTCCGTGCCCCCTGCATTGGAAGCGTACGGTCTTGACCACTGGGCCACCAGCAAGTCCCTGACTCACCACTCACAAATGCGCCACCCAGTGGCTTTTGAGCATGGTTACATGGCTGTGCGCCCTTGCATTTCCCTGCTCTTTGCCTAAATACTTCCATCACCCCCAAGAAACACCCCGTACCCTGCTGTCTACCGCAGTCTCTCCATCCCTCCCAGCCCCTGGCAATCGTGAGTCCACCTTCTGCTTCCATGGATTTGCCTGTCTTGGACACTTCCTATGATTGGAATCATACGCTGTGTGGCCTTTTGTGTCGTTTGCTTCTTCCACTTAGTACGATGTTTTCAGAGTTCATCCGTACTGTAACGTGGATCAGAACTTCTTTCCTTTGTATTGCTCAGTAGTCGTCCGTTGTTCGCGTGTGTGTGGTGTTTGTCCATTTATCAGCTGGTGGGTGTCTGGGTTGTGTTCACTTGGCCATTGTGATGGTGCTGCCCTTAACGTTTGTTATCGTTTAGACGTATGTTTTCATCTCTCTTGGGATGTAACACCAGAATTGCTGGATCATAGGGTAATCCTCTCTGTTTCAGAAACTGCCAGACTTTTCCAAAAACCGTCTTACCTTCCCACTCAGAGTCTGAGGGCTCCAGCTTCTCACCAACACTTGTTATCGTTTCCTTCTGATGCAGGCGCCTTAGTGGGTGGGAAGCGATAACCTGATGATGGTTTGATTTGCATTTCCCTGATGGCTAACAGTCTTGAGCATCTTTTTATGTGCTTATTGGCTGTTGATACCTCCTCTTTGGTTAAGTGTCTGCTCAGAGACTTTGCCCATTTTTAAGTTGGTTTGTGTTATTACTCTTGAGCTGTGAGAATTCCTTATGTAGTACAGATACAAGACCCTTACCAGATACGTGATTTGCGCCTCTTTTTCTCCCATTCTGTCTTCTCGCTTTTTAAAGAATTTTAGTTTCTATTCTAGTTGACTTATGGTGTTGTGTCGGTTTCAGGTGTACAGAAAGTGATGCCATCATGCGTGTACACGTGTCCATTATTTTTCAGATTCTTTCCCTTGTAGGTTATTGCAGGATGCTGAGTAGAGTTCTCTGTGCTATACAGTAGGTCCTTGTTGGTTACCTGTCTTGTATACAGTCGTGTGTTTCTGTTAATCCCAAACTCCCTCTCCCCACCTTTCCTCTTTGGTAATCATAAGTTTGTTTTTGAAGCCTGTGACTTTTCACTTCTTGATGCTATCCTTTGAAGCACAGAAGGTTTCAATTTTTTTTAAAAAACAAAGTTTACATTTTGCTCATTTGTTCTGTCTTTGGTTTTGGAGTCACCCAAGGAACTGTGGCCTGCTTCAGGGTCACTAAGAATTACAGCCATGTTTTCCCCTAAGTGCCTCACAGCTTTCACTCCTGCACCTCATCTCTGATCTGTTGGCTGAGGTGTGCTTTCATCTCCAGGGTGGAAATATCTACCGGCTCCCCGACCCGATGAAGGAGGAGAACGTGGCCAGCGGCTGGTAAGTGCAGGAGCCCCTCCCTGCCCGGCCTGGGGAGCTCAGCACTCCCGGGAGTCCCCTGCTGGCTCTGACTTGCCGCCCAGGGGCGAGCTGTGGGTGCTGCCCTCCTGAAGGGGCAAGCACCAGGCCGTGGGGGATTGGGGCATCGTCTCCGTTCCTTCAGTTCACCCGGAGCTGTCAGGGTATCCGGGCTTGGGGATGGAGCCCCATTCTCCCTTTCCTGCCTCCTGACACGTCTCCCCGCAGTCACCAGCTCAACAGGGGCTCCACAGACTGGGCAGAGCCAAGGAGCACATACGTTTGCAAGAACTGCAGCCAGATGTTCTATACAGAGAAGGGGCTGAACAGCCACATGTGTTTTCACAGCGACCAGTGGCCGTCACCTCGAGGGAAGCAGGATCCACAGGTGAAGGGGCATGAGGCTGCATTCAGCTTGCCAGAGTTGGGGGGAGGTGGGGGCCTGGCTGGGGGCTGGGAGCCAGGGCGGTGCTCCTCTGGAGGGGCCCTTGCTCCCAACCTCTTGCCCTTAAAGGGCTGTCTCTTCTCTGTGTGCAGGTGTTTGGCATGGAGTTTTGCAAGCCCTCAAGACAGGTGCTGAGGCCAGAGGGGGATGGGCAGAGTCCCCTGGGAGCCAGAAAGTGCCTGGACAACCCAACCACAGCCTCTTTGGGGGTCCCTGTGTCGGTGCCTGTGGCCCCAGCAAACCGCCCCCCAGGGAGCAAGGTGGGTGCTGATCAGTCCACCTCCATCCCGCCACTTCCCACCTGCCAGTGGGAGCTGTGGGAAAAGCCCCAAACTCCTGACTCTGGAAGAGCTTAGTTTCAAATCCATTCATTCATTCACCCTCCACTGGACTTCCTCTGTGTCTGACCCTGCGCTGGGGACACTGCAGCAACCACAGCAGCCTATCTCCTGGGGCTCCTGGCCCAGTGGAGTGGAGAACCCCCATCCCCAGACAGTGACGCCTGGAGTAGGCTGGGCTGGGCTGGGAGGGGAGCTGAGGGAGCTGTGGGAGCCCCAAGGGGGCACCAGAGACCAGCCTGAGCAGGCCAGGGAGGACTTCCTGGAGGAAGGGGTGTTAGAGCTGAGATCTAGAAGACGAGAAGGAGTAAGATGGGGGTAGGGGGGCAGATTGCATGGAGGTGAGAGAGAGCATACTGAGCCGCGAGATCAGTGAGTTTCCAAAATGGTCTGAGGGAGGGCCTCTCCTTGGGGGTGTGGATGCACGAGAAGGCTCCAGCTTCGCACACCACCCAGCTCAGGGTCTGGGGTCTGGCGCAAGCATGGTGGCCCTGCCTGGCCGCCTCTGCTGAGGGCTGTGGGCACAGTCAGGCTGGGCATGCGTCTCTGTGGTCACTACCTGTCCTACTCTCCTGCCGTCTTGAGGACTGAGCTTGGGGCAGGTGGCCTCAGGTGACCCCTCGGGGTTCTGAAGCCTCTTCTTGTCCAGGGACAGGAGAAGGATGGGGACGAGAGAAACAGCAAGGAGAATGGCCAGCACCGAAAGCGGAAGAAGCGCCCCCAGCTCAAGGCGCTGTTCGTCCCTCCTCCGCCCCCCACGTTCGGGCAGCCAGGCCCGGGGGGGTGTCAGCAGAGCCGCCTGCGCTCCCCCGTGTTCCTGGTGGACCGCCTCCTGAAGGGGCTGTTCCAGTGCTCGCCCTACACGCCGCCGCCCATGCTCAGCCCCATCCGGGAGGGCTCGGGGCTCTATTTCAACACCCTCTGTTCCACGTCTGCTCAGGCCAGCCCCGACAGGCTCATCAGCACGGTGCTCAGTGAGTGAGGCTGATCCCCAACCCCTCCGGCCACCGCGGCAGGCCTGACCCACCCCTCTGGTAGCATGCGGTCCAGCCTTTTTCCCTGGCCTGTGGCTGCATCGGTCTGGCGGTCCCGTTGCTGTTCATAACTATCCCAGGACTATCTGGGTCCAGCAGCCTTCTAGCTGCTTGTAATTTTGTAGGCAGAAAGAAAACAGAGGCCATTTAACCTAGCCACCCTTCTTCTGCCCGGTCTTTTGAGTAATTTTTAAACAGGTTTACTGAGATATAATTCACAGATCACAGGAACCACCCATTTAAAGTGTACAGTGTTTGCGAGAATATTCATAGGGTTGTGCACCCATCACACAGTCTGATCCTAAGCACATTCATCTCCCCAGGAGATGTGCTATATCCACGAGCAGTTACACACAGGCCCCATAGCCCCCCAGCTCCTCAGCCCCAGGCACCACTCACCTACTGGTCTAGTTTCTCTCTCCATGGGTCTGCCTTCTCTAGACGTTTCATCGAATTGGTGTCCTGTGATACGTGACAGCTTGTGTGTGGTTTGTTCACTTGGAGTAACGTCTGCAGGGTTCACCCCTGTCGTATGCGTCAGGGCTTCGTTCTTTTTATGGATGAGTGATACGCCATTGTCTGGACAGGTGACCTTTTATTTATCCACTCATCAGTTGGTGAGCATTTGGGCTGTTTTTGTCCCTTGGCTATTGCAAAGAGCGCTGGTTAAGAGCCCTTAGGCATCAATTTTCGTTGTACCTAAGTTCTGATTTCTCCTGGGTGTGCGCCTCAGAGTGGCATTGCCGGTCCATAGGGTAACTGACTGTTGAAGGAACCGCCAGACTGTTTTCCAAAACGGTCGTTTTACACTTCCACGAGCACCGTATGAGAGTTCGTTGCCCTGTTGCGTTCTGCAGAATTTCCTTTCTGACGACTGAACAGTGCCCCATCGTAGGCACACACCCCGTTTCCTGTATGTGTGTAGTTGCCCATCGGGCACATTGAGGTGGTCTCCACCTCTTGGCTACTGTGAATAGTGCTGGAGTGGACATGGGAGTTCAGATGTCTTTTTGAGATCTTGACTGCAATTCTTCTGGATGAATACCCAGAAGTGGGATTGCTGGACCATATGATAGTTCTACTTTTAATTTTTGAGATAATTCCATACCGTGCAGTCTTTTTTTTTTCTAATTTTTTATTTTATATTGGAGTGTAGTTTTTTACTCGTGTATATATTGGAGCATAATTATTTACCATGTTGCGTTGGTTTCAGGTGTTCAGCAAAAGTGGTTTAGTTATCCACTTATCTGTTCTTTTTCAGATTCTTCTCCTGTAGAGAAGATCATTGAGTATGGTTACTATTGCAGATCATTGAGTACGGTTACTATTGCAGATCATTGAGTATGGTTCTCTGTGCTGTACAGTCGGTCCTTGGGTTTTTCTGGTTCTGTTCTGTTTGTTGGGCTGCTCCGGGCCTTCCTTGCTGCATGCGGGCTTTCTCTAGTGGCGCGCGGGGTCTGCTCTGTAGTTGTGGTGCACAGGCTTCTCATTGCGGTGGCTTCTCTCGTTGCGGAGCACGGCCCCAGGGCACACGCACTTCAGAAATTGCAACACGCTGGCTCGGTAGTTGTGGCGCACGTGGCATGTGGGATCTTCCCAGATCAGGGATCGAACCTGTGTCCCCTGCTTTGCAAGGCGGATTCTTAACCACTGGACCACCAGGGAAGTCCAGGAGGTCCTTGTTGATTATCTATTTTATATACAGTAGTGGGTCTATTAGCTGCTCCAGAAAGGCAGTCAGAAAGGGCCTCACAGGTCAGTTGTAGCCAGCCTTTTTGAGGCTCTTCTTTACGTGTTTTCCAGATCCCCTGGATGGCTCCTTCGGCATCTGTGTGGTAAAGGACGACACCAAGATCAGCATTGAACCGTGAGTTGGGACAGAACCTGAGGATCCTTCCAGAACGGGGACGCTCTTACCCTCTGCGCATTCCCGTGTGGCCGTCGGCACCTTCATCCCGGGGAACTTGGTCTAGGTGCTGAGCCTCTCCAGGAGAGAAGTGCTGGGCTTCTCCCGCTGTACCCCCAGCAGTCTGTCTGTCCGGACATACCGTAGTTGGCTCCCCGAGGACAGAAGGCCCAGAACACTGGGGCTCTGGGGAGAACTGCCGGAGGCACGGGGACACTCGTGCAGGGCCGTGGGCTGCGGCTCGATGAGGGGCCTCGGGTGTAGAGGCAGGCCAGGTGTCAGCACACACCTCCCCGGTCCTAGACCCCAGACGGCTGAGGCCAGAAACTTGGCGGCGAAATCGGAGGAGGGGGTTGAGCGTCCCTAGGGAGGTTTCTGGAACGCCTGCGTGTGTCTGTCGGGGTAATGAACACTCCGTGTGTCTGAAAGACCGCAGAGGGCATCCACAGAGCAGGGCCATGGCCCAAGAGCAGGACTCACGGAGCGTCTCTGCTCTACTTCCCACCTTTGTCACGCATTGTACGTTAAGTCTTGTGCACCTGTGGGTGTGTCCTCGTTTCAGACACATCAACATAGGAAGCCGGTTTCAGGCTGAAATTCCAGAGCTCCAGGACAGCTCTTTGGCTGGGATTGATGAGCATGTCGCTTCTCTGGTCTGGAAGCCGTGGGGAGATGTGATGAGCAACCCGGAAACGCAGGACAGAGGTGGCCGAGACCTTGGGGCCAGGGTCCCAAGGGCCCTCCTCTATCTCCAGGGAGTTTGTCCTCCCAGTTCCCACCCTGACCAAGAAGCAGTGTGCGGGGGTCAGCGGTGGACAGAGGTGCCTTCAGCACAGTACTGCTCCCGCTGTGGTCCCTGGCCCACCTCCCCTCTCACCCGGTGCCAGGAGCAGGGTTGAGCCCTTCCTCCAGGTCCCTCCCTTCCCTCAGCCTGCCTTTACTAGAGGGAGGTGGTGACAAGGAGCCTCTCCCACCCTGACGGTGCCCTCAGGGAGGCCTCCTCCCTGGCTCCCCCTGACCCTCTGTGTCTCCGCTTCCTCCCCTCCTGGGAACAGTAACGGAGCTCTGCAACGTGGCCTGCTCCAGCGTGATGCCCGGCGGGGGCACCAACCTGGAGCTGGCACTGCACTGCCTGCACGAGGCCCAGGGCGACGTCCAAGTGAGGCGCGGGCGGGGCGCAGGCGGGCGCGGGCGGGGCGCGGGCGGGGCGCAGGCGGGGCGCAGGCGGGTGCGGAGCAGGTGGGCGCGGCCCTGCGGTGGGCGTGGCTTTAGGGCAGGCTGCCGGGGGTTCCAAATGAATGAAAGGATGAAGGCGGGCCTCCACCTCCTGTGCCCCCGTTCCAGGTTGCCCTGGAGACCCTCTTACTCAGAGGACCCCAGAAGCCGCGAACTCATCCTCTTGCCAGCTACCGCTACACAGGTGAGTGGAGTGTGACTGCTGGCATGGTGTGGGCCTGGCTGAGGCCCCCAAGGGCCAGTCAGTTTCCACGGCAGAGCCATGTTGTCTCAGGGTCTCACCTGTATTTCCGGGAGGGCCTGTACTCTCTCCGGGGGACCCCATGGGCGCTGTTTTCTAGCTGGTTCCTACCTTCTGTCCACTCATTCCCTCCTGGGCTCTGCCTGGCCAGGAGGAGGGTGCCAGGGAGGGCTGGGGGCAGGCACTCAGCCCTGGAGTCCGCCTGCGCTTGGGCGAGTCCCTTAACCAGTGGCTGCCTCAGCTATGGCATCTGTCAAGTGGGGATGGTAGTAGCCCCTACCTGCTAAGGTTCTTGAAGATTGTAGGAGACCAAGCAAGAAAGGGGCTTAGCAGAGATCCTGGCATCTAGTTGGTGCCAGGTCACGGCAGCCTGAAGAAGGAGGGGCCGTGACCGTGGTCCCAGAGGAAGAAATGCCCCCCTGCTGTTTCTTGCTAGGTTCAGACTTCTGGACCCCCATGGAGAAGAGGCTCTTTAAGAAGGCATTCTGTGCCCACAAGAAGGACTTTAACTTGATACACAAGACGGTAAGGTGCACACGGCAGGCTGGCATAGACGAGGTTCCCTCACCGCTCCGAGGGGCTAGAGCTGCAGGGCCTGTTGGGAGCGACCCTCTGCTCCTGCTCTGAACGACTGACAACTTTAAAAAGCCATCGCTGGGAACAGACCCAAACAGTACAGAAAAGAAGCCCATGTTCAAAATAAAGCCCTCCAGGCCCCACCCCACTGTCCTGCTTCTGACTGTAACCTGACAGGCTTTTACTGTCCGTACAGTTTACACACATATGTACACTTTCTCAAAAAATGATGAGATTGTATATTTGATACCCTGCTGATTATTTTGCTCTTTTTTAAAAAACTAATCCACAAAACTGCACATAATCGAAGTGTAAGATTTGATGTTTTGACGTATCTATCCCCAGTGGCTCAGCTGGTAGAGAACCTGCCTGCCCATGCAGGAGACACAGGAAACGCAGGTTCGATTCCTGGGTCGGGAAAATCCCGTGGAGAAGGGAGTGGCAACCACTCCAGTATACTTACCTGAAAAATCCCATGGACGGAGAAGCCTGGTGGGCTGCAGTCCATGGGGTCAAAAGTTCCCTCCTGCGCCTTTGTAACCTCTCCTTCCTGCCATCAACTCCTGCCTGCCTCCTGCCACTGTAAATTAGTTTGCATTTTCTAGAGTTTTATAGAAAGGGAGTAATCACGCGGCACGTGATTGGCTTTGTCTGACTTCGTACAGTCAGCATGACGGTTCGAGCTGCTGCAGGGTGTGCCAGTGTTCATCATTTTGCCGAGGAGTATCCCACTGTGTGCCCCCTTCTCTTTTTATAAACCTCGTTTTGGGCTGCACTGGGTCTTCCTTGTTGTGCGTGGGCTTTCTCCAGTTACAGTTTGTGGGCTTCTCATTACAGGGGTTTCTCTCGTAGAGCTAGAGCTCTAGGGTGCACGGGCTTAGTTGCTCCCCAGCATGTGGAATCTTCCCGGACCAGGGATTGAACCTGTATCCCTTGCATTGGCAGGCAGATTCTTAACCACTGGATCGCTAAGGAGGTCCCATTGTATGTCCTTCTGTGGGCCTCTTCCCTCAGTACTTACTGTAGGGCCCTGCCCAGCTGTCACAGAGGCCATGTGGTACCCACTGCATGAGGGTGCTCTGCTTTAATTAGTCCTGGTCAGTAGACATATGGCTCCACGTGGTGTCACAGTGAACTCGTACCTCCGTGTGCATATCCCTGGAGGGAAGGGTTCCTGGGCTGGCTGTGTTGCTCAGAGCGTACAGAGCTTAGCTGGTGTGGGGTCTGGTGGTTTCCTCTCTGAACCCCTCATCCCTCGGAAGGAGTCTGTGATTCTCTGCCCCTTTAGCAAAGGGGTCCGCCAAGCCATAGCAGGAGACAGTTCAGGAGGGCTTTCAAAAAGTGGCAGCTGGCCCCCTGAGGGGGAGGGGCTTTAGGGCATCGAGGCCCCACTCACTACTGCTCCTGAGGCACTGTCCATAGCCAGCTTCTGTCTTCCCCCATCAGATCCAGACAAAGACCGTAGCCCAGTGTGTTGAGTATTATTACATCTGGAAAAAAATGATCAAGTTTGACTGCGGCCGAGCCCCAGGGCCAGAAAAGAGAGTCAGGAGGGAGCCAGATGAAGTAGACAGGGCGGAAGCCAAGGTAGGGGGTTTCAGGGCCGGGGGTCTGGAGTTCAGCCCGATCCAGAGGCCTGATGCCCATCCGCGCTGGGTGGGGATGGGGGTGCTCCCAGCAGGAGGGGCTTCCCATGGGCGATGTTCGCATGGGCTTCAGGTCCATGCTGGTCCCTTAGCAGTGTGAGGGGGTGGCTCAGCACCCTTTTGTCATCTCTGCCCACCCCTGCAGGTCACTTGCAGTCCTCGGGAGAGACCCAGCCACCGTCCAACCCCCGAACTAAAGATAAAGACCAAGAGTTACAGGAGGGAGTCCATCCTCAACTCCAGCCCGAGCGCTGGCCCCAAGCGGAGCCCCGAGGCACCCGGGAGCGTGGAGGGCCAGGGCGCCTTTCCCTGCCGGGAATGTGAGAGGTACTGGGCTCCCTGGAGGCACCGCCTGCCCTCAGCCCCGCTCCATCCTCTCAGGGTCCCCCCACCTGCCTCCCCTGCTCTGATCCCCATGTCCTCTGGTGCCTCTGCAGGGTGTTCGATAAGATCAAGAGTCGAAATGCCCACATGAAGCGCCACCGGCTGCAGGACCACGTGGAGCCCATCGTAAGGGTCAAGTGGCCGGTGAAGCCCTTCCAGCTGAAGGAGGAAGAGGAGGAGGAGGAGGAGCTGGGGGCTGACGTGGGGCCCCTGCAGTGGTGATTCAGGGTGGGGTGGCAGCGGGGGCAAAGCAGCAAGTCTCCCCAGGATGCCCCTCTGCCTCCCCCACCTGTCCCTGTCGCCAGGGGCCAGCCCAGCTTGCAGACACGGTGGGCACTGGCTCATGAGCAGGGGATGCACGCTCATCTGACCGCCGTGAAGGCCCTGCGCTGTATTGGAGGCTCCATTCTCTTAGGTTCATAGTCTCTCCCCTTCTCAGTTCCACTCTTCCTGGAGCAGTGAGGCTTGGGGAGGGAACAGGTTAGGTCTGGGTAGCTCTTCAGTCTTAGCCTCCGTTTCAGGCTTTGGTTACATTTATTCAATAGGCCAAGATGTAGAGAATCAGTGGGAATTACCATCAGATCTCCACCGCGCCGGGGCCCCTCGCGGAGGGTCTCTCTGCATTCTAGATTCTGCCCCTAGTCTTGACGTGACTTGTACATTGTTAGGTTTGGTTTTTCTTTTTTTGTACGTGTCGACTTGTAAATCTTATTAAATTGGGTTCTTAAGCAGCTCTCTTCTGGCTTCCTCACCTGTTGATCCCGTGAAGACTTGAGTCCCTGCCCAGGAACCACGGAGACGAGTAAGCTGAGTCCCTGCCAGCATTTATTAAGCACCTGCTGTTGTTAGGCCAGACAGTGTCCAGTCCATACAAAGGGGACATGGTGACACGGAGGGACAGGGCCCCTCTCCTCACAGAGCTCACACTTTAGGAGCGGAAGGTAGCAGTGATAAGTCAGCAAAGAGACCAGTTTAGATATCGATCGTGGATGTGGTTTTGGCCATAGTAACAGAGGGGTTGGCGTAGGTTTAAGCTCTCAGGACATGTGGTAGCGGTGCGGGCAGCTCTCTTGTGAAGTTCAGGCCTGCCAGCGGTGACCAGCATTGGCAAGAGCAAGGACCCCCTCCTCCTCCACCAGCACCCCAACCTTCAGAGGGTACAGGGCAGACAGTACGTCCTGCCCTGCCTTGCTTCTCTTCTTTAGAGGGAGGAAAGGTTGTAGCAGGGCTTCCCAGGGACATTAGGACATTGTCAGGTGGCGCCAGTGGTAAAGAACCCACCTGCCAATGCAGAAGACGTGGGAGAGGCAACTTTGATCCTTGAGTTGGGAAGATCCCTGGAGAAGGAAACGGCAACCTACTCCAGTATTCTTACCTGGGAAATTCCATGGACAGAGGAGCCTGGCGGGTCCATGGGGCACAGTCCATGGGGTCACAAAGAGTCAGACATGAATGAACACACACACACACACAAACCCCTTGTAGCAGCACTCAGCAGAACTCGCCTCGTACCTCCTTGGCCAGGACTGTAGCCCATGTTCTTTCTAAACTGATCCCTGGCAGCAGGAAAGGAAATGGCCACAGTTATCCTGGACACTGGGGATCTGTCTCTGGGCCTGCAAAAAAAACAGTGTTTTGCCTCAAGTTGTCACCCAATCAAAACTGGAATCCCGTTTGCCAGGAAAAGAAGACGAAGCAGGAATGGCTCCCGTGGAGTCAGACCTTGTGTCTGCCCCAAAGTGACACAAGGAAAGGGGCCAAGTCCGAGGGGGTGGCAGGGTGTGGCGGGCACTGGTGAGTGGATGGGGAGGGGTGCGTGGAGGATGCCACAGAGGCTGAGACCTGGCTTCTGGGCCAGAGCGTGAAGCACAGACTTCCCCGGGAACCAGGGGAAGTGGTTCAGAGCTCCAGCTGCCATGTGGAGGTTGTGGTGGGCAAGTCGGGAAGCCAGAAGGCTCTAGGGTGAGATGATGGTCTGGGCTGGGGTGGCAGTGAAGAGAGCCAGGAACACAGGCATTAAAGATCGTGTTAGAAGCAGACTCAGGCTTGGTGTCGGGTCACACATCACATGGACAGCTGGTAAGGAAAAGGACGGACCAAGGCTGGCACGACAGGTTTCGGGGTCGAGCAGCTGAGTAGACAGACCCATCAGAGGATTGACGGCTTCAGGCATGACTGTATCTGCTGCCTTCTGAAGGACTGGCTGGCGGAACAGGGTAAAGGGTAGTGTCAGGAGACTTCCTGGTGGCTCAGATGGTAAAGAATCTGCCCCCAGTGCAGGACACCCGGGTTCAGTCCCTGGATAGGGAAGATCCTCTGGAGGAGGAAATGACAACCCATTCCAGTATTCTTGCCTGGAGAGTTTCATGGACAGAGGAGCCTGGCAGGCTACAGTCTGTGGGATCACAAAGAGTCGGACATGACTGACTAACACACACACCCAAGGAGACTTCATAGCTCAGTAAATCTGCAAAGAGGGGGAGGGAGGAGAGCAGAGGAGGAAGCTGAGTTTGAAGCAGTGTGGATACTGCAGTTAAAGGAAAGGACCCCAGCATCGGATGATCCGGGATTGACAGCCTGGCTCCCTCCTCTTTGCCACCTTGGGCAAATTTCACCTCCCCCGTTTGGGTCTCAGTCATCTCCTTCTGTAACTGGAAAATGTCCACCCGCAAGTATCTGTGGATGAGAAAATGGAAATCAGGTATTGGCAAGTGCCTGGGGTGACCTGAGCAGCTGCTGCCCATTGAGAGCATGTGCTGGCCCTGTCACTGTGTGGGTCCCACCTTCTCAGGTGTGACCCACTGACTGTGGAAATGAAAGTGTCTGGCTTCATGGTCTGGTGGTATGTTAGGTATCTATTGCTGCGTAACAAATTAAGCTGAAACTTAACGGCTTAAAACAAATGGAAACTTTTACAGTTGCGCTGCTTAGAGGGGCAGGTAACCCAAACTGCTTGTGGTTATCCAGATTTGCCTCGCCCCCCAATCTTATCTGTGGTCAGAATGCAGTGGCAACCACAAGTGGTGGTCCCAAAGAGACTCTGAACTTCAGGAGAGAGCCAGGCAAGGTTTCCCGTGCATTAGCTCCCCTCAGCCAAACTCCACCGTCAGAAAAGAGGGTCTTCTCAACCCTCAATTATCTCCATCCTGATCATTTGGGGGTCCTGGAAAAAAATGCACATTCTTATGCCCTACCACAGACTTTCATAATCTGAGTCATTGGCGGTAGGGCCCTGAGACTTAAAAATTTTTTAAAGATGCTTTTTTAGTAGAACAATTTTTAGATTTACACGAACATTGGGAAAATGCTACAGGGACTCATCATATACCCCACACCCAGTTTCCCGTATTATTATCTTTAAAATTTTTATTTATTCATTTATCTTTGGCTGTGCTGGGCCTTAATTGCTGCAAGGGCTTTCTCTAGTTGCAGTGCAAGGGCTTTGTCGCCTCTCAGCACGTGGAATTTTCCCAGACCAGGGATTGAACTCGGGTCGCCTTCACTGGCAGGCAGGTTCTTAACCACTGGACCACCAGAGAAGTCCTCCCCTACTATTATCTGACATTAGGATGGCACGTTTGTTACAGTTAATGAGCCAGTATTGCTATGTTTTTATTAACTAAAGTCTATTCTTTATTCAGATTTCATTAGTTTTTACATAACGTCCCTCTTCTGCGCAAGGATCCTCCCTAGACAGGACACCACATTTAGGTTCCTCTCAGTTGTGACAGCTTCTCAGACTTCCGTTGCTTTTGATGATGGTTATGAGGAGTTGTGGTCAGGTATTTTGGAGAGTGTGCCTCAACCAGGGTTAGTCTGATGTTGTTCTCCTGATCAGAGCATGAGGAAGACGGCAGAGGTGGAGCGCCACTGTGATCACACGTTATTAAGAGTACATAGCATCGGCGTGACTTGTCACTGTTGCTGTTAGCCTCCATCACCTGATTGACAACGTTTGTCAGGCTTCACCACTGTAAATGTAGCGCCTCCGCCCCCAACACTGTCCTCTGGAAGAAAGTCACTGTGCACAGTCTACACGAAGGACTGAAGAGGCACGTTCCACCTTGAGAATGGAATATCCACATAAATTATTTGGAATTATGCACAGAATATTTGCTTATTCTCCACCATTTATTTGTTCAGTCATTTATATCACCAGACCACCTGATCTGCCTCTTGAGAAATTTGTATGCAGGTCAGGAAGCAACAGTTAGAACTGGACATGGAACAACAGACTGGTTCCAAATAGGAAAAGGAGTACGTCAAGGCTGTATATTGTCACCCTGTTTATTTAACTTCTATGCAGAGTACATCATGAGAAATGCTGGACTGGAAGAAACACAAGCTGGAATCAAGATTGCCGGGAGAAATATCAATAACCTCAGATATGCAGATGACACCACCCTTATGGCAGAAAGTGAAGAGGAACTCAAAAGCCTCTTGATGAAAGTGAAAGTGGAGAGTGAAAAAGTTGGCTTAAAGCTCAACATTCAGAAAACGAAGATCATGGCATCCGGTCCCATCACTTCATGGGAAATAGATGGGGAAACAGTGGAAACAGTGTCAGACTTTATTTTTCTGGGCTCCAAAATCACTGCAGATGGTGACTGCAGCCATGAAATTAAAAGGCACTTACTCCTTGGAAGGCAAGTTATGACCAACCTAGATAGCATATTCAAAAGCAGAGACGTTACTTTGCCAACAAAGGTTCATCTAGTCAAGGCTATGGTTTTTCCTGTGGTCATGTATGGATGTGAGAGTTGGACTGTGAAGAAGGCTGAGTGCCGAAGAATTGATGCTTTTGAACTGTGGTGTTGGAGAAGACTCTTGAGAGTCCCTTGGACTGCAAGGAGGTCCAACCTGATTCTGAAGATCAGCCCTGGGATTTCTTTGGAAGGAATGATGCTAAAGCTGAAACTCCAGTACTTTGGCCACCTCATGCGAAGAGTTGGAAAAGATTCTGATGCTGGGAGGGATTGGGGGCAAGAGGAGAAGGGGACGACAGAGGATGAGATGGCTGGATGGTATCACTGACTCGATGGACGTGAGTTTGAGTGAACTCCGGGAGTTGGTGATGGACAGGGAGGCCTGGCGTGCTGCGATTCATGGGGTGGCAAAGAGTTGGACATGACTGAGTGACTGATCTGATCTGAGCTCATGGAGATTTTATAGACTGGGTTATAATCAGGTGCTACTTTGTTGCTCAAATTGTTGCAGCTTTGACTATTGGGAGCTCTGAGCTCATGGAGATTTTATAGACTGGGTTATAATCCAGGGCTGCTTGTTTCTCAGATTGTTCCAGCTTTGACATTGGGAGCTCTTTCAGTTGGCTCTTGTGTCTTTGATATACCTCATCGTGTGTGTGTGTGTGTGTGTGTGTGAGAGAGAGAGAGAGAGAGAGAGAGAGAGAGAGTGAGAGAGGGAGGGAGGGAGGGAAGGAGGGAGAGAGAAGGAGATTCATGGTGTATGTGGGGGGGGGTGTGGGAGGGTGGAGGCAGAGAGATAAAGAGATGGAGGCCAGGAGACTTCCCTTCTGGAACTACAAGATGCTCCAGGCTCATCCTGTGCAATGTTCTAGAACCAGCCTTTTATCCAAGGAGCTCTGGTTCCTTTTATTGGAGAACAAAGAGTATTAGAAACTAAGATCTGGGCGCTAGATGTGGTTGAACCTAAATTTTAAACAGTTTCACCAGCTTTTTTTTTTTTTTTTTTAATGAAACCAGAGTTAGACAACCTCTGCTCCCCTCTGCATACCTCTAAGGCACTGCAGGTTCAGTTCATAAATAAAGCCAGTCACATGACTTTCCCTTTGTTTCCCAGTGCATGTAAGTTATGTTTACACTGTGTGTGTGTGTGTGTCTCTGTGTGTGTGTGTGTGTCAGTCACTCAGTTGCATCCGACTCTTTGAGACCCCAAGAACTTTAGCCGGCCAGGCTCCTCTGTCCATGTAACTCACCAGGCAAGACTACTTCAGTCTATTAAGGGTGCAGCAGCAGCAGCATTATTATTTTTAGAAACGTATAATTTAAAAATAATTTATTGCTAAAAAATGCTAATCATTATCTGAGCCAGTCCTAATAATAACATCAAAAGTCACCAATCACAGGTCATCCTAACAAGAGTAACAAAAAACTTTAAAATATTGTGAGAATTATTAAACATGACATTGAGACACTAAGTGAGCCAATGCTGTTTGGGAAACCGCACAGCTCTGAGAGAACTGCTTAATGCAGGATTGCCACAAACCTTCAATTTGTTTTTTTAAAAAGTTTATCTTGGAAGGGCAAGAAACCAAAGCACAATAAAATGAGATATGCCGCCTTCTCTGGCCTTCCCAAACCAATTTCAGCATAGGTCGACAGAGGGCGCAAGAAAACGGAGACCGCTTTCCTTCCTACCCACTGACGCCCTTCCAAGTGAAAGAGACCTTCAGGAGGTAAAGAGAGGAGGCGGGGACTAAGCTCTGCGCAAAAGAGCTGTCAAACCCAGGCGAGGATTGGCAGGGTCTTCCGGCATGGAGCTATCACGTGACGATCAGTGATCAGCCGACTACGGACTAAATTCCGCAGCCGGAGGCGGCTCCTTGGAGGTGAGGGCTGCGATTGGCTTATGCGGAGTCACGTGGACTATCAACCAGCGCACCTTGTACCCTCAGGCAGATACATGCGCATGCGTTAAAAATCGGGTCGCTGATTGGAGGCCGTGAATCACGGGGCGGCGTGTATCGGCTGGAGAGGGCGTGGTCTGCGGTGCGCAAGCCGCGCTACGAGGCCGTTGGTTGGCCAGCTCGAATCACGTGGTTCCTGGCCGCAGGAGGCGCGCGCCGGTGCGACGTCAACGCAGCCCACTAAGCTCCCCCGACTTGTCTCCTGCGACCCGGCCGTAGTTGAGTTCTCCGAGGGCAGGGCTTCGGCGGTTTGCTGAGTACTTTTGCGGCTGCTATGGACAACTCCGGGAAGGAGGCGGAGGCGATGGCGCTGCTGGCCGAGGCGGAGCGCAAAGTGAAGAACTCGCAGTCCTTCTTCTCGGGCCTCTTCGGGTAAGAACCGCGCGCAGGGGTCGGCCCGGACCTCGGCTAAGAGGACGGAGGAGTCATGCTCTGGGGCGGCGGTAGAGACGAAGAGCTCGAGCCTAGAGGACGCGGGTGATTGCGGGCTTACGGACATGGTCTAAGGCAGCAGAGGGGACACAAGCCATGGCCAGGACGCCGGATTGTGGCACTGACAGCATGATTTGAGGAGAGACTGTCCGATATTGTGGCAGGGCCGTGGGCTGAGGACACCCGGGCCGAGGCGAAACCATCTTGAGGCAGGAAGGGGTTCCAGGCTGGAGACGGGCCCTTCAGGCCTTGAAGGGAATGTGGCCTGCGGGGACCGAGAGAGCCTGGAGGGAAGCCAGGCCAGGAAGCCTTTTGGAGCTCAAGGAGAGCCTATTTGAAAGATCCCAGACGGCAGTCTTGGGGCCTGAGACTGAGGACTTATGCCCGAGGGCGTCCCCTTTCCGAGACCTGGGGGTGATGGATTTATGTGAACTCTGGCCCGGGCGTCAGGGCTAAGATGATCCTACGATTGATGAACCCAGTCTGAGTAGCGTGAGGTGTCTCAGGTGAATATGGCCCTGGTCACAGGTGACTAGTGTAAGGAGATCTGACTGCCAAGTGAGATCTGAACAGAGGAATCTATGGGATTCTTTCCTTCAGAGGATTCTGAAGGAATCCTCTGAAGGAAGAGGGCTGGGAGGCTGGAGACTAAGTTGGGGTGAAGCTTGGTTTAGGAACTGGTGGAATAAAAACGAGAGATGAGGGAGATAAGAAAACCTAAGGGGCCAGAGGCTGCTGTGTGATCTTTGAGTAAAGATGGGGCATGCAGCGTGAGCAGGATGAGACTGGCGTGCCCAGGTTAGGGCTGAAGGGGGCTGGGAAATAGAACCAGCCCCTAATGCTGTGGCAGACATTTCACGTGAGTTCATGTTGGCTCATAAAAGTTGTTCTGATGACTGTCGTTTGAGGAATTTTAGTGGCTGAGGAGGGTCAAAAGCTGAGGTCAGAAGCCTAGGCTCTGCCATTTCTTAACCTTGGGCAAGCTGTTTAACTTCCCTAATTATGGGGGGTGGTGTCTTAGAGAAACCTGTCTCAGGCATTTGCCACTAGTATTGAAGTAGGGCACGTGTAAAGGGTGTAGAATTGAGCCTGGGGCGTGGTCATCACTCTGAAGGTGTTAGCTACCATCAGTGTCATTTCCAGGAAGGAAACAGGTATGGAGCCTGTTCGGGACTGATGGGGATCAAGGAGGGGGTTTGATGGGAGAAGTGGGGCTGGGGGGCTGTCAGAGCAGGGAGAGACGGTGTGATGAGTAAGGAGCTGAAAGGGGTTCGGGAAGGAACTCGGGCCATGGGGGCTTGATAGGGTTAGGGGAGGGGGCTTGAGACCTCCAATGGAGAGAGAGCCAGGGAGGACTGAGGAAGGTTGTGTTGCTCTTGAAACTGGGAGGAGAGCTGCAGGGGAACAGGCGGGTGTGTAGAGAGTTAGGAGGAACTGTGAGGAGGGGCCATGGAAC
The DNA here is from genome assembly GCF_029407905.1 of Bubalus kerabau. NCBI lineage: Eukaryota > Metazoa > Chordata > Mammalia > Artiodactyla > Bovidae > Bubalus > Bubalus kerabau. Next base: position 57,892,149 of record NC_073640.1, on the reverse strand, counting down.
CTGGCAGCAGAGAGGCAGAGGCTGGGGAAGGGGTTTGCGGGGGAAGACTGGGGCTTTAGAAGAGAGGGTGTTAGGAGGTTGGTAAGAAATGAGGAGGAGGGTTCTTCCCAGGAGAGGAGATGGGAACTGCTCATTGTTGCAAGTGGTGGATAATGTTTACTTATCCACCACAAGAACTTGAGTAACTTGGCTGAGACCTACCTAGTGTGGAAAAACATCCGCGGCTGATGGACTGTATTGATTAGGTGAGGAATGTTTTCTTTTAGAGGCTGAGAGTGGGGAGAGCGTGTCTGTGTTTCTGCTTCCTTCACAAGGGGAGAAACTCAAGTGCAGTGTTTTGGGGTGGGGCCAAGAGCTCAGTTTTCGGTCAGGTCATGGTTTTATTGGGTGGCTTTGGGTGTCTGGTCCCTGGGGATTAGTGTACTGTTGGGCCATGCTTGGAAGGAGCAGCCAAGTCAGGGCCTGAAACACTTTGTCACCTGGCTGGACAGGCAAGATGAAGACTTGCTAACACACTAGTAAAGCAGAATTGTCACATGTGATTAAGGGCTGCATTTTATCATCGGTGGGAGGTTCCTGACCTGAGAGGAAGCTGCATGAGCTTAAGGAACGCCCTGGTGAGGAATGAGCTGTGCCCCCAGGAACCCTGGGACGTGCCACAGGAGTGGGGGCTAGAGAGGGTGTTCCAGGCAGTGGGAGTTGTGTGAACAGAGGTCTAGGGTGAGGGGAAGTTTGTCCAGAAATGATGGGGAGCAGAGATCCAAGAGAGACCGGGGCTGGCTCCCTGTGAGGAGAAGCCTCCACCTGGGAGGATGAGCAGGAGTTCCAGGGGTCATTTCTGGTGGGAGAGCACTGCTTCCATCAGAAGAGGCAGCTTGAGCAAGGCCCAGATGTGTGAAGGTCAGCATCTGAAGGTTTACTCCGGGGGTTCTGTGTCAGCCCACAAAGGTAGACAGGGCAGAAGGGGATGAAACTGAACAAGAACCAGGCCCCATTCTGGAGGGCTTTTTGAGAAAAAAGGCTTGGATTTGCAGAGCTGCTGGAGAGCATTGAGGATTTTAATGGCCTGTTTTAGGCTGTTCAGGCTGCTGTAACAAAATACCGTAAGCTCAGTGCCTTATAACCATCAGAAACTTATTTCTCACATTTTTGGATGCCAAGAAGTTCAAGGTCATGGTGCTGACAGGTCTGGTTCCTGGTGAGGGCCTGCTGCCTCACAGACAGCTGTCTTTTCACTGTGTCCTCACATTGTGGGAGGGCAGGAGACGGGGTGAACTAGCTCTTTGTGGTGTCTTTTGTAAGGGCACTAATCCCAGTCATGAGGGCCCCACCCTCATGACCTAGTCACTTCCCAAAGGGCCCACCTCCTCATACCATCACTGTGGAGCTTAGGATTTCAACACACGAGTTTTGGCAGGGGACACAAGCAAGCATTCAGTTCACAGGAGGCCCAGTGCTGAAGACCTCCTGTTTAGAAAGGACTCCAGCAGCTGGCGTGGGGGAGGATGAAGGCAGTGACAGTAATAACGTCTGATAACGTTTATTAAGGGCTCTCTCTGACTCTGACTCAGGCCTGGGCCAGGCACTCGACGTGCATCCTCTCATGTGGTCCTCACAACGTCCTTCTGGAGGTGGACGTGTAGGGGTTAGAGTTGCAGGTCTTTGTGCTCAGTCTTCCGCTGAGTGGGCATTGGTGTTCATACCCATGCCTGTCTCATCCCACAGCCCTCTTGCTGCCATCCAGAGTTTTTCTTTGAGGCTCAGGCCCATTTCTGGGCACTCCGTTTAGGAGGATGTTGGCAAACTATGCGTCTCAGGGAGTTTCCTTCCCCAGATTTCCCCATCTTCCCCACCCACATGGCAGTTTTATCCACATGTCTGAAAGAAAGAAGAGCAGGTGTGTTCACCCCAGAGCCTTCAGCTCTAAGAGCACTCTCAATGGTGCAGGGCAGGGTTGCAGACGGAGACTGAGACCAGCATGCCAGAGCCTGTCTGCCCAAAAGGCCAGCCCAGGAGGACATGCCTTGTGGGCAGGAACCGCTCCTGACACTTGCCCTCTGGAGCTGGGGTTGCTTGGCTTCCACGTTTGACAAGCCCCCTTTCCGGGAATGCAAGAGGGAGTGTCAGGGCTCAGCTCGTTCCTCCAGCTCCCCCTTCCAGGAACCTCAGTGATGGCAGCGTTCCAATTTGAGAGGTCTCTGCTCAGATCAAAAGGGCCAGGCATGGGGAACACATGTATACCTGTGGCGGATTCATTTTGATATTTGGCAAAACTAATACAATTATGTAAAGTTTAAAAAATAAAATTAAATTAAAAAAAATAATAAAAATAAAGAGAGAATATAATGATGAGAAAAATAAAAAATAAAAAAAATAATAAAACAATTAAAAAAAAAAAAGGGGGGGCCAGGCAGGGTTGCAATCGCCTGGGATCCAGGGCAGCCTGGTTGCCTGGGATGTTAAGCCCTTTGCCCTTTGTTGTTTCAGGGCCGCCAGACACTAGGGGGCTTTGGCGCACCAGCAGCCTCGGGGGGAGGCGGTACCAGCCGGCTCTCAGATCCAAGCTGCTTCTGTTCCTTCCCTCCTGCTGCCTTCCCCTCCCTCAGCTCCCAGACAGGAGATGGGAGAGCAGCCCTGACTTCTGCCCTGGAAGCAGAAAGGTGGCGATTTCCCAAACACGGTGTAAGTGTGGAAAAGGAGAGAGGACAGGGAAAAAGCAAGATGCGCTTTTTCTTCCTTCCAGCTCCCAATGGACCCAGACGTCCTTGCTCTGCCCCTTCGGGATTTCAGACAGTGCTTCTGTTCCCCGGGCCTTTCCCCTCCCTGACATCTCCCTCTGACTTCCTCTCCCACATCCAAAATAAAAACTTCCTTCCACTCAGATACCAGTGTGTTTAGCAAGTTTCTTCATGTGTGAAATGAAAGTCAGAGTGATACATACTCCCTAGGGTTGTTGTAAGGAGAGACTGAGGTTATGCATGTAAAGTGTTGTGATCCTGGAGAGTGCTTATTAAGTGCTTGCTGCTGTTGTTAATATTAGGTATCGTGTTTAGAAGTTGAACCTGAAGTCTTGGGGAGCTAGAGATAACAGGGTGCCATGCTGTGTATACGGACAGCAGCCAGGAGATCATGGTGGCACAGTTCCTGCTTGAGCTGTCCTTGGGCACCAGCAACCCTCAGGAGCCCTGGAGGCTGGCTTTCCTGAGACCTGCCTGACCAGAGACTGGGGCCAAGGTCCAGGTGGGTTTCCCCCGGGCCCTTGGTGAGCCTGGGTTGGGAGTGACGGCTTCCAGACCGCTCTCCGCCTGCAGAGCAGGCAGAACCTCTGATGCCGGTGAATTGGGCACTGACTCACTGATCCCTGCCACTGCCAGGATCCCCCACTCAGCACTCGGCGGCTCTTGCGAGTGGAGGCTTTCCTGAAGGGACCCAAGGTTTCCAAGGAACCCGGTCCTTATGTCTCTGCAGTCTGGGGGTTCTGCCTCTCTTCGTGGAGGTGGTCACACAGAGGTATGGATGCTCCTGTTTAGGCTGGGGCTACTAAGAGGCAAGGGCTTCCCTTGTGGCTCAGCTGGGATACCTGGGTTCGATCCCTCGGTTGGGAAGATCCCCTGGAGAAGGGAAAGGCTACTCACTCCAGTATTCTGGCCTGGAGAATTCAGCCTATACAGTCCATGGGGTCGCGAAGAGTTGGACACGACTGAGTGACCTGCACTTCAGTAAGCGGCAAGGCTCTTTCAGAAACAGTTTTTTTTTTTTTTTTTTAAGTAAATATTTATTAGTTCTGGTTTCTTCCTTGCTGTGCAGGCTTATCTCTAGTTGCAGCGAGCAGGGACTACTTGCCTGTTGCAGGGCGCGAGCTCTCAGTGGGTGTGTCTTCTGGGCTCTAGAGCACAGGCTCAATTGTCTTGGCCTGACCCATGGCCGAGTTGTTCTGCGACACGTGGGATCTTCCCGGATCAGGGGTCAAATCCGAATCTCCTGCATCGGCAGGCGGACTCTTTACCACTGAGCCCCCAGGGAAGCCCCAGAAACATCTTTTAAGAATGGGAACCATTGGGCTCTCTGGCTGGGATGAAGGAAACATGCAGAGGGGATCAGCATAAGAACCGCAGGAAGGCGCCTGGCCCTGCCTTTGAGGTCATGGTCAGGAGGGCGCTGGGATGTGCTGGGGGTGGGGTAGGTGGAAGGTCCCGGGCTCTCTGGAAAGCCGGGGAGGGGTGCCCCTTGGCTTAGCCCGGGGTGGGGAGATGAAACCCATGCTGAGATGCAGTAGGAAGTGAACAGTAGGAATCTGCTCTCTCCCCCAGCCTCGTGAGAGTGAGCTCGTTGGCTCAGCACCTGCTGTGTCGGGGGCACTCTCCTGGGTGCCTCCTGCAAGGCTCCTCGTGCCTCCAACAGGTCTGCAGGGGTGGACTCTTCTCCCCACTTCCCCCTGAGGAAGCAGGGGCTGGGGCGCCACGAGCCAGCCCTGGAATCCAGGCCTGCCTGACTGCTCCCCAGATTTTCCACCGACCCCAAGGGATTCTAGACTTCCTGCTGCCGCAGGCAGCCCTTGGAGCGTCTCGCTCCTTCCTATAACAGCATCGGGTCGTGCGCATGCTCTGAGCTGCGCTCTATGCTGTGCGCCAGGTACTGCGTGTCTGTCGTCTCTGAGCCTCACAGACACCTCCCAGGTCGGGCTCATTGTCTTCATTTTACAGATAAAGAAACTGAGGCTCAGGGATCGCTCGCCCAAGTCACGCAGCTTGCAGAGTGCCCGAGGCTGATTTCAGCCCAGGTCTCTGGTCCCCCAAGTCCATTCTCTCTCTCCCCCTTGCCTAGCCAGGCATTTCAAAGCTGGGCAGTTAGCGCGAGACACTGGATTTTTCCCTCCTCCTGGGGCCTGTGCAATCACAGTGGGGCCAGGCCCTGCTCTGTGGGATCTTGGCACACTGCAGAGCCAGCGAGGGGCTTAGGGCTCGTGGGTGGAGATGCTGAGGGATGACCAGAGACCCCATGGCTCTGGCTCTGGACAGCCCTATGCAGTCAGCAGTGGGGCAAGGCTGGGACCGCCTGCTGCTCCTTGGTTGGGGGGGTGCCTTCTCCGTTGTCTGATGTTCCTTCACCTGCTGCACCGCAAGGATGGCTCAGGCTCTGGAGCATGGGGAGGGGCTTGGCTTAGTGAATCCCTTCCCATTAAAAAGCAGAGATATCAGTTTGCTGACAAAGGTCCGTATAGTCAACACTGTGGTTTTTTTAGTAGTCATGTATGGATATGAGAGTTGGACCATAAGAAGGCCAAAGAATTGATGCTTTTCAATTGTGGTGCTGGAGAAGACTCTTGAGAGTCCCTTGGACAGCAGAGAGATCAAACCAGTCAGTCCTAAAGGAAATCAACCCTGAATATTCATTGGAAGAACTGATGCTGAAGCCCCAATACTTTGGCCACCTGATGCGAAGAGCCGGCTCCCTGGAAAAGCCCCTGATGCTGGGAAAGATTGAAGGCAGGAGGAGAAGGGGGCAACAGGATGAGGTGGTTGGATGGCATCACTGACTCAACGGACATGAGTTCGAGCAAGCTATAGGAGTTGGTGGTGGACAGGAAAGCCTGGTGTGCTGCAGTCTCTGTGGGGTCTCAAAGAGTTGGACACGACGGAGCAACTGAACAACCCCAGCCGACAGCAGCATCTACTCCTCAGGTGAGGGGAGCCTGAGCAGTGCTGGCTGTTTAATCAAGAGGCGAGGCCAGAGCAGGTAGGGGCCTTGCTCCCTGCTCTTTCAAAAGACTCTCAGACACGGAAAGGAGGCCCCCGGATCGCCGAATGAGCAAGAGGCTTGGGCCTTGGGCCAGCCCCTGAGCTTCTGTGAGCTCCGCTGCCTCTGTCTCCGGGCTCAGACCTGGAGCGTGACTGTGGGGATCGCTGTGCTGTTTCAGGCAGTGCCCAGCTGGCCGCTGTACGGAGTCGTGAGGATGGACAGTGGAGAAGGAGGGGAGGGCCAGAATGATTCACCCGGACAGTGGCTGAGAATCAAGGTGGGGACCTCCAGGCTGAGGAGAGGACCCAGGGCAGGTGGCTTGGGCACCACAGAAGGACAAGTCTTCCCTGTGCCTCAGCTGGTAAAGATTCCTCCTGCAATGCGGGAGACCTGGGTTTGATCCCTGGGTTGGGAAGATCACCTGGAGAAGGGAATGGCTACCTACTCCAGTATTCTGCCCTGGAGAATTCCATGGAATCACAAAGAGTTGGACGCGACTGAGTGAGGACTTCAAGTGGGAGTGACTCCATCTGCATGCCTTCTTAGGACCCCCAGAGACTGCGGTGGGTGGGTTGTGACGTGTGACGTGTTTCTGGGCTCCAGGAAGTGCCCAGGGGACCGAGGAAAGAAGGAGGGAGGCTGAGATGCTGCCCTGCGGACCCCCTGGCCCGGGTCCCACCGGCCGTCTGTGCATTCCTGGCATGGTTCCCTCCTTCCATATGGCAGTCACTGGAGGCTGGTGTCCGTGCCTGGGAGACCTGAGACCGCTTCCTCCGCCTTGGAAAGGGGGAGAAGGCAAAGCTGAGCGGGGGTAATTATAGACCGCCCTGCTCCAGGCCGGCCCAAACCGGTTCTGTCTATTCCCGGCATGGCTCAGAGAAGCCGTGGGATGGGAGGCGTGGATCACAGGCAGCTTGGGGGGATCAGAGGGGGAGAGACAGCCAGCTGTCACAGGCACCGCCCCCCGGGCTCGTCAGTGACGCAGGACCGGCCAGCTTCTCTGGTAGTTGGGCAGGGGTCCGAGGGAGGCCTGCTTTCCTTCCCTCAGGGAATTGGCAGGTTTTGTTGGGAAGGCTGCCCTTGGATAAGTGACATGAAGTGGCCTGACCTAACTCTTGACAGCCTAGCTTCTCAGGAGAGAAGTCCTTTAGTGAGCCATGCAGATTTGTCACGTGGGAAGACAACTTGGAAAAGCAGAGGAGCTGGGGTCTTCTTCTACCCCTCCTTTCCTTTCCAGAACCCTCCTTGTTGCAGGGCCTGGACCCTTCTCCTGGCTGCCAGCCTGGGGTTCCCCGCCTGCCTCTTCAGCCTTGTGGCCTGCCACTGCCTGCAGCACAGGCGTCCCGACCCTCTTCTCTTCCTTGACCTGGTCGGGGTTGGTTGTTCGTGTCTCAGGGCCTTTGCACATGCCGTGACTTCTGCCTGCCATGCACTCCCTCTTCATATGGGTGCTCCTGAGTCATCTTTGAGGACTAAGCTGAAAATCTCAACAGTCACCGAGCCTTTCTCTGACCTGCCCATTCAAAGAAGCCCTCGCCCCCGGTCCCCCTGGAAGGGTCTTGCTGATGTCCTGTTCACCAAGGTCAGGGCCTTCCCCTTCGTGTGCTGCTGTCCCCTGCTGTGCCTGGCACATCCTCAACACAGAGATGTTTGTCCCCCCGGTGAACGAACGGCTTCTCCGGGGTCTCAGGGACCCGAGGCAAAATGACTTTTGCCTTCAGCGTCTCCACTTCCAAGAGGCCGGATCTCCAGAGAGTCTCCTGTCATCACCTAGCCAGGGACCTGGCCGGGACCCAAGCGTTGAGGAGGCCGGCCCGGAGGCCTGAGCAGATGTTAATCCCTCTGGCTTTTCCACCCCACAGTTAGAATGACTGACCCAGCACGGGATCGGCCCGGCTTAGCCTGGGATCATAGAATTTCAGCCCAGCAGCCGACAGGCTCTGTGTCTGAGTCTGCTCCATCTCACTGAGCCACCGGGAGCCGGCCCGGGCTGACTGTGCTCGTGGCTGACCATCCGGCTTCGGGCCTCGCTGGGGTGGGACGGGCCATTCCTACTCATCCGGGAGCCTGAGGTTTCTCTGAGGACAGTGGGATCTGGACGGGACTTCACTGAGAAGGAAAGGATGCCCTTGGGGATCCGTGGGAGGGGGGCAGGCCTGAGAGCACTTCAGGGAATGCACCTGGTTCTTCCAAGAGTACCTTCCAGGGATGGTCCCCCAGGAGACCATTCTGAAATCTCTTCCACCCAAAGCTGGTCAAAGTTCCTCGCCTCTCCAAACCCAGAAGTGGGTTCTGAGGACATCGCTCCACACGGGCCCCAGGCCCAGTGTGTGGTGCAGCTGAGGGGGGAAGACAGTGGGACCCAGCAGGGCGAGCGGGGGGAGCGCATCCTGGGGACCGCAGAGGGTGGAGGCAGTGTCTGCCCAGCCCCAGAGGGCAGAGGGGACACATTTCAGCTAAAGAAGACCCTTAGCTGGTGCGACTTGGATCCAGGAGGCCAGGATACCGGTCCCAGCCAGCCCGCCCTGGAGCTGTCGCCTTCCGACATCAGCTGACGGGACAGGCCACTGGTGACTGCTTCCCAGGTGGTGGGTCTGGGTCAGCTTCTTCCCTCCCAGACTCGCCCGATTGGCTGAGTCATCTGGGGCCACCCTGGCAAATCCTGGGACCAGGCCCCAGCCCAGGCCTACTGAGTGGAGTCTCCAGGGAGGGCGGCTCCAGCTTGATTATTGCAGCAGACATCCGACATGAGTCCAAGGTATGGGCGGCCTGGCCCCACCGCACTGGTAGTGCGGAGGGCAGGGATGCTCCCCGCACAGGACCCAGGATCACCCCAGACACCCTCGCCCTCTGCGGCTAGGGTCAGCAAGGTTCCAGGGCTGGTTGGCAACAGAGATGAGGGATGGGAGAGTGAAGACGATTTTGTGTCGTCTCATCAGAAAATACCCACCTCTTCTCTTCAAAACGCAACACTGCTTGATGTCAGGGAGGAGAGATGTAAAATCCATTTGTTGGGACTCCTGAGCCTGTGCGTTTCATTCTCCTGAGTTATATGGGTGGTGGGCGTTCAAACATGGACACTCACACCTCGTGGGCTCAGCCTGGCTGGATTATTGAAGCTGAAACAACAGAAGGACAAGGCGGGGCCTTGCGGATGAGGTACTAACAGAGGGCCCCCCAGTTTAGGAAGAGGTTCATCTGTACTGCTGGGAAATCAGAAAGCTGGGTAAAGCTGCCCATATGAGGAGCTTTATTTTTTGAAAAAATGTACCTCCCCTGAACCCTCCAGGTTCCTACTGTTTCACAGTAAGTTTTTTGAAGGTTGTTTCTTGCCCATTTTATTTATTTACTTATGACCTCGCCACATGGCATGCAGGATCTTAGTTGCCCAACCAGAAACTGAATCCTGGCCACAGCAGTGAAGCACCGGGCCCTGACCACCGGGCCGCCAGGGAATCCCCGTGATTTTGCCACTTTTAACAGTCTTGTTTTGAGCATCCTTGTACTTAGTTTCGTAGGATAAGTTGCTAGGAGTGTAATTCACGCCTGGACCACGGGACCCAATGCAAACCTTAGTACTTAAATACATGCACTTTTTTTCTTAAATAGGTGAATTATGTAGATGCTTTTAAAATTCAGACAGTACTAAAAAGGAATATAAGTTTGTCCCCCACACCTGGCACCCAGTTCTACAGACCCCACCTTATAGAAAAATACAGTAATTATTTTCTGTGTGTATTTTCCCAGTAATAAGCTGTTTACATGTATGTTTCTGGTCTCACTTTTTTGTTTTAACACAAGTGGGAGCTTTCTGTGTACTTACTTAAAAACAGTCTTTCTTTCTGTGTGTGTATTATTACATACCTGCCAAGTCATGAATGGGTGGTGACATGCTTTTAGGGTTGAGAGGCCTTCACTGAACAGCTGCAGGGTGCAAGGCACAGGGTTGAGACTGAGGAAGGGACCCAGCATCCATGGCTGGACTGCTCTCCCAGAATCCTTTGCAGTCTCATGGGGAAAGGGATTTGCAGAAAGCATGGGAGCCCCCGAGCATCCCGAGCAGAAAGTGGAGGAGACTGTCGGAGGCAGGGCTTTTGGGGGTGGTCAGGAAGGGTCCCCACCATGAGGGTGCAGCCCGGACTGGCCCATGGAGGGCCTGGACAAACGGTGGGAGGGGCTGGGGGCTGCCGGCTCTGTCTCCCTTGAGCCCGCACAGAGCCCTGAGCTGCAGCTGGACTCGCAAAGCTGACTTCACAGGGAATTGGGGGCCGCCATCCAGACACATAAGGGCACATCTCCACTGTTGCTGGGGCAGAAGGCATGCTTTCTCTTTGGTTCCAGATAAGATCTTTTCCTTACCCTTTTTTCCTTTCCTTTTTCCCAGAGGCTCGTCCAAAATAGAGGAAGCATGTGAAATCTACGCCAGGGCAGCGAACATGTTCAAAATGGCCAAAAACTGGAGTGGTACGTGATCCCTACTAGAGCCCATCTGTGGCTCTGTCTCCTCCTTCCCCTCGGCTCCCCATCCCAAAGGCCTGGCTGAGGGGTCAGCCTTGCAGGCCTCATTCTCTAAAGCCATTACCGGCTCTACAGACCCGCTGGCCTGCTGTCTGGTCGTTTTGAGCTGGGTCATTTTACAGCTTGGGTCCCAGGACCCGGGAGAGCAGACTTAGATGATAAGGATCAGTAATAGATTATTGAATTCAGATAGACCCATGTGGATTGGTGAACTCTTTAAGGGGTTTCTCCTTAAATTCAGAATGTCAGATTTCCAACAAGGATTGACTGGGTAGCACAGGGATCTATACTCATGATCTCATAATAGCATATAATGGAAAAGCATCAGAAAAGGCATACATACATAAGTGAGCCACATTGCTGTACACCTGAAACTAAGACAGTATTATAAATCACACACCATCTACTTAAAAATAGAAAAGAATTTCAGGTTTCCCCGGAAGCAGTTCTCTAATTCTTCCATCAGAGTCTGAAATCTGGGCTGAGGGACATTCAAGTGGTCCAGCAATAACTGAGCACTCCCCTGAGCACCAAGCAGGCAGTGTTTAATTCAGCCATCACAGCAGCACCATGAGGGTCAGTATCGTTAATATCCCCATTTCACAGACTTGAAAACTGAGGCTCGGCCCAGTCCTTTGCCCAGCACACCAACACGAGTGAGTGGCTGAAGCAATTCAGAAGCCAGAACTCCAGCTCTGGAGCCTGAACAGCTCCCGGTGGCTTCCTGACCTTTGGAATCCAGAGTGACTGGCATTTGTGTCCCAGCTCAGACTGGGGCTTCGTGACCTTGGGGAAGTTGCTGGACTCTCCTCAGGACAGCAGGGGAGGTAACAGTCCTGACCCCGCGGGGCCGTGATGCGGGCTCAGCCGTCCCCACGCGGGGCGGTAAGCCCGGCACGGCGGCAGCTCCACTCCTCACTCATGTCAGCAGCACCTGTCCCTCTGGAGGGGGCAGGAGAGCCCTTTGAGGACTCCGGTCAGCAGATTGGCAAACTGCAGGAGCGCTGACCAGGTCCCCGGCCATCTGTGCGCTCACTCCAGCTGGAGCAGGATGCCCGCCCACACGGACAGCGTCATAAGGGCCTCTACCCAGAAGAGGGCATCCCAGGTCCCGTGGCTCCAGAGACTCTCAGGCCCGTGTTGGTGGGCGGAGTAGTCCTTCTGATTCGGCCAGGAAGATTAGGTCAGACCCTGGCAAGGCTGCGGCTTGAGCTGTGTCCCCCGAGGAGAGGCGGGCAGGCGGGGAGGGGCTCCTTGAGGTCTGAGGGGCCAGAGATCTGTTTGGGAACTACCTGAGGGCATGGAGGAGAGGTTCAGAAAGCCAGTACTTGAGCCCTTCCGGGGCTGATGTCATAACAAGGCTTCAAACATCAGAAAGATTGTAACTAGTAAGGACCTACTGTATAGCACAGGGAACTCTACACAGTACTCTAATGGTCTATATGGGAAAAGAATCTAAAAAAAGTGTGTATGTGTATGTATACGCTGAAGCTCCAATACTTTGGCCACCTGATGTGAAGAGCCAACTCATTGGAAAAGACCCTGATGCTGGGAAGGATTGTGGGCAGGAGGAGAAGGGAGCAACAGAATGAGATGGTTAGGTAGCATCATCAATTCAACGGATGTGAATTTGAACAGACTTCGGGAGATAGTGAAGGACAGGGAAGCCTTGCGTGCTGAAGTCCACGGGGTGGCAAAGAGTCGGACACAACTGAGCGCCTGAAAAACAATAATATGTATACATAATACGCGTCACTGGTCCACTGGTCCACTGTGCTGTACTCCTGAAACTAACATATAACATCACAACATCGTAAATCAACTATACTCCAGTTTAAAAAGAAACAGCAAGATTGGGTCAAGAAAATCAGGCAGAGACAGTGCTGAAACCCAGGAGGAACTTGTGACTTCAGACCACAAAGGAAATGAAGCCTGGGACGGGGCTACAGAGGCGGGTGTGGAGGCAGTGGGCAAAATGGGCTCTCCTCCTCCGAGAGTATTTTTGGTTTCCTGAAAATCAGAAGAGTTTCTCCTGAGCTTTCACAGCATACACTGTGCCTGGAGCCAGATTCTGTGTGTATTTTTATGCTCACCCCAAAAACAATACCGTTAAAAGAAAGATTTCTTTTTCAATCACGTGGATGTTGCTTTACTTTTAACATTCGTCACCTCTCTCCCTCCCCCAAATAGTCAAACAAAAATCTTAAACCATTTTTCCCCCCCCCAATGATACTACCTTTCTGGAAATTCTGCGCTCAAGTTTGAAGCCCTTAAAAATAGGAAAGAAATCAGACACAGTGAAAATCTGGGTGGCTGAGTTTAGTTTCCTGCTCTAAAGGTAGAGTATAGGGCCAGGCCCTCTTGTCCTCCTCCAACTCAGAAATTCCATGGTTCGGGTTCAGCTGGAGAAAGAGGAAGGGCAGGGGCTTCAGGACGGAGCTGGATGTGGCCATTGGAGCTCCCAGTTAGCACAGCTCCCACCCCTGGAAGAGGAGGGCTCCCTCTGTCTCCCTCAAGTCAAATTAGAAGATAGAGACGCGGGAGCAGACCTGTGGAAGGTGACGGGGCGGCTGAGTACAGCACAGCCTGGGCTTCAGGTGTGGTCGCTGCAGCTGCCCTTTGCCCATGGGCATTGTCCCCACGCACTCAAGTTCATAGGGGCTTCCCAGGTGGCTGAATCCACCTGCCAGTGCAGGAGACGCAGGACATGTGGGTTCGATCTCTGGGTCGGGAAGATCTTCCTGGAGAAGGAAGTAACAACCCACTCCAGTATTCTTTCCTGGAGAATCCCATGGATGGATGAGCCTGGTGGGCAACCGTCCATGGGTTGGCAAAGAGTCAGACACGACTGAGGAACTGAGAACCCATGTACACACTCAAGTTCATGGCATCCACATCCCCTTTCCCTTTCTGGATGTGAACCTCCTGGGGGCCTGGACCCTGTGAGTTCTCCCCAGGGGAGACTGGGAGCTGGGGAGTTAGACCGGAAGGGCTGGGAGCCGTGGGGGGAGATGAAGTCAGGCTTGGAAAGGGGAGGTGGTGGGAGTGTGGTGCAGCTGGGTCTTGATTGCCCCTCTCCCCCCCCAGCACCCCCACCTGGCCCCAGCCCGTGATGCTGTCTGGAATGCTGGTTCCAGGCTCCCCGGGGCTGGAGGACAGCTTCCGGGTAGGGGTGGGGGGCACCGCTGGGATCAGGTGGCCTGAGGTCCAGGCCTGCACCTCGGTTCCCCCAGGCCAGTCTCCTCCTCTCTCAGAGACTCAGGAGAGCTCAGCCCCCTCCGCAGGCATCATCTGAGCGGCTTCCAGAGCCTGGAGCCCCGCTCTGAGGCAGGGTGCACCGTCTTGTGTTCCAGCTGCCGGAAGCGCTTTCTGCCAGGCGGCCCAGCTGCACCTGCAGCTGCAGAGCAAGCACGACGCAGCCACCTGCTTCGTGGATGCCGGCAACGCGTTCAAGAAAGCCGACCCCCAAGGTGAGGGCCTGGTGGACCCGCGCCCTCGCTGAGCCGTCCAGAGAGGGCCGCAGGTTCTCCGCCACGCCGGTGGCGCTCGCGCTGTGACTCGCGTGTTGGCTGCCTTCTGCCTGGCGTCCGTCTGCCTCTCTCTGGCTCCCAGCCTCCGCCTCCCCCTCCCGCTCTGTGCCTGCAGCTGGTGGCGCCCCTCCCGGAGCCCGGGAGCATGTGGGAGTGGGAGTTACATCTCAGGCCCACCGCGTGCCCAGGAGAGAGGAAAATCTGTTCTGCTGTCAGAATTAACATGCGGAGGGGGCGGGAGGGGGTTCTGAGACCAGCCAGGTAGGAGTCTCTGCCGAAAAAGGAGCGGAAGTTACCCTGACCTGGCTTCCCTTACCCCCAGGGTGGGGGGATTGGAGAGAACCGAGCGGAGATGCGGTTGCCAGAGAGTAAGTTCCTTTAGATGAGAGCGTGTTGGGGACCGAAGCCCAGTTTGGGGCTGACTCACTGTGAGGAAACCATGTCTGTCCCCCGCTGGGCTCATCTAAAGTAGGTGCACGGCCCAGCGGGTACCAGGCTGTTGGATCTGAGGGGGCTGGAATTTTAGTTTTTTGCTTTTTTTTTAATGTTGGTGCCAGACATGGGTTGCCAACTTTTAATTTTAACAAGCAAAAGGCTTTTTTTTTTCTAATGACCATCTATTGTCACTGTCCACTCACAAGAGAATGGGAAATACGCGAATATTAATTTAAAAAGGAGACGCATCATCTTGAATAAAGGCTTGTCCTTCCCAAGAGAGGGCAGTTTGCACCAGTGCCCGGGGTCTTTCCAAGGATCTGTAAGTCCCAGTTCACATGCCAGCTCTGGGGACATTGGTGGCGAATTCATCATCGCCACCGCCACATTTTGGTTCCCAGTCGAGGGTTTGATGTCTGTGAGGGCCAAGTACCTGTTCTCTGTCCCCAATCTTGCTGGGCCTCTCCTCTGTAGCTGGGTGTCTCTCAGACGTTGGCCTCGGTGGTCACGTGGCGCACTCAGCGCGGCTTGAACCGAGGGGAGACCTCATGACCAGGTGTGTCCTGGTGACTGCCCAAAGCTCAGCGCACCTGGCTGGTTGGCGCTGAGGTGCAGCAGGCCACTGGTGATGTGGCCATGAGCCAGGGTTTGGGTCACACCATGAATGACCGTGGGTTGGTTTTCAGCTTGAATCACCCCGGAAAGACTGTGCATCCACCTCAGAGGGTCCCGCCCCTGCCCCCAGCCTGCCTTCTCTCTGGGGAACTGGTCGACCTGGAGATGCTGCCCAGGCACCCGTGACAGACATTGGGCCACCGCACCCGAGTGACTGGAAGGACTGGTTCCTGGGGTGGAAGCTGAGGCTGGGCTTCTCAGCAAGTGCATAGGGCAGATTTGCCGTTTAAACAATCCCCAGCGCTTCTGGTGGACAGGCCCCAGCGGGTACTAGCATGTGGCGTCCTTTCCCAGCTTTTGAGCTGAGGCTTTTCAGCTGGCAGCGGGCTCTGCAGCGTGTATGGGGGGCACTAGGGCCCATGTGGGGGTGTGACCCGTGCCTGGCCTCCAGAAGCACGGAGGATGGCTGAGGTGTCTGGTGAGCAGGCGGCGGTGGTTGCGTGTGACGTGCCCGTCTTGGGGCACAGAGGGCAACTTGGTTTGTCTCAGCATCAGCCAGCCCGCTTCTCTGCCCTGGATGTGGAGGCCAGGAGGGAGGAGGTTTGGCGCTAGAGGCGGGGCTCGGGGAGCGGAAGGTCCCGTGGCGCAGGGGAGAGCCTCATGGGCAGGGCCGGGGCCAGAGGTTCTTGTTGCTGAGCAGGGGGAGGTGTTGAAGGGGCTCCCAGCACCCCTGCGTCATAACTGACCAACCCCCACTCAAGGAGGGTGGGGCTCACTGCTCTCCGAGGCCCATGGGAGCCTGTTCTCCATGACCTGGGGCCATCAACAACGTCTTTTGGGTCTCCACTTCCTGGTCAAGGAAAGCGGAGATCACATGTGAGCTAAAGCACAGACGGGCCCAGCCCTACACCAGCGTGAGGTAAATGTCTGGAAGGGGTGGCCCCCAGCCTTTGTCAGGTGGGGGTCTGGCCTGGCCACTTGCCTTGTCAGTCAGAGCCAGAGGGCCCACGTGGATCCCTGCCGGGTTTCCCCACGCAGGTGGCCGGCTCCCTGGGGCCTTGCTGGCCTCACCTGCCTCAGACACCTCCAGCTGTGTCAGTGCTTCCTGCAGGAGTCCTGGAAGCCCCCCACCCGCCCCTGGACAGGCAGCTGAGCCTGCGCCTCAGGGCCACCAGGGCGGACGGCGGGATTTGGCGCCTGCCTTTGCTGTCCCTCTAGAGTCCACCCTGACCTAAGGCCAGTGCTTTCCCCCGTCTGGGCCTGAGCACCACCCTCACCCCACCTGCCTCCCCGGGTTCCAGGTTTCCGCACGTGGATGGTGGGGGTCAGGTTGTTGGGTTTGCCATGCTTGTCTGGGGCTGTCCACGGCTGGGGTCCCAGAGACTGGAGATAAGCTGGTTGCAGCTGCGTGTCAGCAGCTTGTCTGCTAGCGCGCCAGCTGGGGTGTCAGCTGGCAGCCTGCATTTCCAGAGACAGCTGTCCTGGAGCGAGGGGCCTCAACCCTGTGTGAATCCACGCTGCTGGCTGCACCTAAGCTGTCCTCCCCCGCTGCAGGGGCCCTCTGGCCGACAGCACTCAGGCCAGCGCCAGCGGGCCCTGGGCAGCTGCTGTGGTGGCGGTGGGGCGAGGGTTCCTGTCTTGCCTGGGAGCTTCCAGCCTCTCTGCATCCAGGGCTGACCTCACCAGGGGCAGCCTTTGCCCCCTCGGCCTGCGGAGACCAAGCTATGCGCCGCAGTGTTCTGGGAGAGGAAGCCCCCCAGTCGCATCCAGTCCCCCGGGGTGGGGGACAGGGCAGGATGCGGTGTGCAGAGCCCATGCGCTACAGCCCTGGCGCCTGGCTTTTGAGCATCCTTACCACTGCGCTGTTAGCTCATCAGTTGCTTCGGGAAATGCTCTGTCACAGAGCGTGTGAGAGAGTGTGTGCGTGAGAGACAGCAACACTGCTTCCTCCGCTGTATTTGTCCGCGGCGTTCTCTCCTTTTTCTCCTTCTCTCCTGCCCCTTTTTCCTCTTCCCTACTGCCCCAGCCTCATGACCTTCACCCCGTGGTGTACATTCTCTGAATCTTTTGGGGGGGGTCCCCTGAGGCTTTGCACCCAACCTCCCAAGCCTCCATCCCCCAGAATAGCTCTCAGACACCCCCTTTTGGCCTATGAGTTGGGGGAGTGGGGCTTGTGGACTCCCTGGAGGACCAACCACAGGTCTGAGGCTAAGAGCCTCTGTTGATGCATCTCCCTGGGTGATGAGACCTTGAGCCCCCCTTGAAAGCAGACACTGGGCCTGGGCCTTCCTGGTGGCATCTCAGCCCTGTGGGCCCTGCTGACGTTGAAGCCCTAGCGGCAGGCCAGGAGCCTTCCCAATGCCCCGGGCTGTGTGAACGCTCAGATGTGCCCCAGCTCAGAGCCCACCCGCTGTGGTCTGTCCAGGCTCTCTGTCTTCCTCTTCCCACCTACCCCAACACACTGTCCTTCCAAGATGCATTAAAATGACGTTTAAAAAAACATCCACCCGAGAGCTCATCTCTATCTGCTAGAAAATGCCTCCCACTCATGCTTCTCTCTTCTCCAAATAAGTTGTCAAAAAAAAACAAAAAACAATCTTTCTCAAAGTTCCAAATTTAAAACGTCGCGTGCGAGAGTCCAACAGAGGTGCCCCAGTGCTTCCTTCCGAGCGCCACCCCGGGGTGTGTGTGGTCGGAGACACCCGTGGTCTGAGGAGCTGGTGGGTGGCGATGCCGGGCTGATGGGCGCACGGGGATATGACAGAGACCCCACGGCGGGGGCCTCGGGGTCACAGCACCCTGCCGCCTCCTGCCACGGTGGAGGCCAGGCAGGGGCAGGGCACACGGCTGGTTCAGGGTCCCGCCGTGGAAGGGTGGCGGAAGGACCTGGCTGTTCCTCCAGTGTCAGGCTTGGCTGCGGCTGCCAGCAGTTCATCCCCGAGTGCAGGCCCTCAGCAGGTCTGGCTTCAGACCCCCAGGAAGTCTCACACGGTGCCAGCTGCACCCTGTCCCACAGTCACTGGGAAGGTGGTGACATCGCGGTGACCCCGGGGCAGAGGGCAGCTGTATTGGCAGGGCTCCCCTGAAAGCACGTGCCCAGCAGGTCACAGCCAGCAGCATGAATGAGTCAGGCCAAGGTTCCTGGGGCTCGGGGGTCTCCTGCACCCCACGCGCGCTGAGCCCTCCGCAGCGGCCCGGCGCCTCCCTTCTCTCCTCGGCCTCTGCTGAAACGACTTCACCTTCTCGTTTCTCCTCCTCGCCTCCCTTGTTCTCTCTCCAGAGGCCATCAACTGCTTGATGCGAGCGATTGAGATCTACACAGACATGGTAAGGGCCGCCGCGTGTCCTGGCTCCCTCCCTCCCCTTACCCCGCTTCAAGCCCTGCCTTATTGCCTCCCCGCCCTCCCTCCCATCCCCTGCCCCCGAGAGAGACGGGAGGGGAGGCGGAGGCGGGCAGGGAACTGCCACAGGAGCCGAGCCGGGCTGGGCTGGCTGGGTCCTCACACAGGTCCATGCCAGCCTGGCTCCTGGTGGCAGCTCCCAGCACGTGAGAGGGGCGGAAGGCCCCTCCCCAGGTCCTGTCTCCAGCCCCCCACAGGCCACCATTGTCCTCACTCAAAGGCATTACCGCTGTTGGGGCCCTCACGTGTCCATGGAGTTTCCCCTTCCCCAGCCTCCCCCAGCCCAGAGTGAGCTCAGCCCCGCCTGCCCCAGGGAGCGTCCTCATCGACAGATGAGCCCTGGCTGCTGGTCCGAGCCCAGAGAGCCAGCCTGAGGCTCCAAGCCAGGCCCCATCGCATCACGTCCACCCGGGGCCGATCGCCCGTCCTGCCCTGCGGGCCCTGCGATGCTGTCGCCGTGTAGCACCCCCGCTGGGCGCTGCAGGAGACACTGCGCTGGGCGGTTCGGTCTCCGGAGCGGCAGGCACAGGGACCGCCGCTGGGTGGAGGCGGGCAGGAGGTGCTCAGCCGCTCTGGGAGCCAGGCCGCCTTGGGGAAGGCCCTGGGCGCCTGCGGGGGAAGCTGCAGCGTGGGTGGGGAGAAGGGCCATCTGACCACACAGGGGAGGGGAGGTCGGGAGGCAGGCCCTCTCTGGGGCTGTGGGGACTCTTGACATTTGGCCCAGAGTCCAGGGCTATTCCTCCCGCCTCTCTGGACCAGTCACATGTGCCCCCCCTGGGCCATGTGGCCTCTGGCCAGTCCCAGTGCCCGTATTTCCCATGTTGCCCCATCTGCTGTGTCCCCATGGAGGCTGGGTGTGGGGGGGCGTGCCCGTGGTCACCTGGTCGGGGCAGCACTCAGACGCAGGCCTGTCAGGCAGGAGCCTCCCTCGCAAGCCTTGTGCCTCTCAGGACCCTCCTTGGCGGGCCCCCCTCCCACGGGTGGCCAAGGGCTGAGAATCCAGTTTCAGGGGACTGGGGGCCAAGGTGAGGGGCACGTGGTTGAGCCAGGCAGAGAACTCGGGACCCCTTCGTCGCTGACAGTCCCTTCTTACGTCTCACCCAGGGCCGCTTCACCATTGCAGCCAAGCACCACATCTCCATCGCCGAGATCTACGAGACGGAGCTGGTGGACATCGAGAAGGTGGGCGGCGGGGGGCCCAGCCTGGCCAGTGGTGGGGAGGGCTGCTGCGGCCAGTCCTCTGGGACCAGTCTGGGGGCCTGGGGCGTGGCAGAGCTGCTGGGCCCGCCAGCGACGAAGGCCGCCTGAGCCCCTCGCCCTCTCCCCCGCCCCGTGTGCCCCAGGCCATCGCCCACTACGAGCAGTCCGCAGACTACTACAAAGGCGAGGAGTCCAACAGGTACCCAGGCGCCCCCTGCCTGTCCCCGCCCCCGGCGAGGGCCCTGGGCCCCGCCACCACTGACCCCCTGCCCCTCTCTGCCCCTCTCAGCTCGGCCAACAAGTGTCTCCTGAAGGTGGCCGGCTACGCGGCGCAGCTGGAGCAGTACCAGAAGGCCATCGACATCTACGAGCAGGTGGGGACAGCAGGGCCTGAGCCCCGCTCTCAGGCGGGCACTGCGCCCCACCCTGCTGGCCGGCGCCCCTTCTCCCCACCTCCCACCCTCCCCCGACTTCTCTGCAGCGCCCTCGGTCATCCCCACGCCCTTAGCTTGGACTCGGCCTGGCTGAGCACTCTCCACGCACGACCCCGTGTGGTGTCATCGTGCTCTCCCTAGACACGTCCTTCCCACGCTGCTCACCAGGGCCTCCGTGGGTAGAGCGAGGCCAACTCCCAAATGGGGAGAGAGCGGAAAGAATCGCGAAGCCCAGGATGGCCGGTGGCAGCTGCGGAGCCTGCAGAGAGGGCAGGAGGGGGCGTCCCCTGGATGTGCATGCTCCCTCCCGGGTGAGGCCTCGCCCCCTGGTGGGCTCAGCCTGTCTGGGAGACAGGCAGGCAGCTGGCCTCGGAGGAGCGCGGGGCGGGCGCCGCCTCTCATGTTCCGCAGTCTGCCGCCCCTCTACCCACCAGCGTGCCAGCCTCCTGTCAGCCCGACAGCGGGGCTGCCGCCCCCATCACCCGCTCAGGCATCTCCGGGAGCCCACAGACTGCTGGCCTTGGCCCTGGGGCCACACGCCCACCCCCGGCACACGCAGGTCCTGGGTCTCTCAGACCCGACCCAGACTTTACCGGGGCTGGTCTCTGGCTTCCTTGCCCTCGGGGTCCTGGGTTCACAGGGCGTCACTGGGCATGGACCTAGTTCCCAGCTGCCCCCAAGTGCCTGGCAGTGACCCGGCCCTCTGGCTGCCCACCGCCTTGTGCCTGCAGGTGGGGACCAACGCCATGGACAGCCCGCTCCTCAAGTATAGTGCCAAGGACTACTTTTTCAAGGCTGCCCTTTGCCACTTCTGCATCGACATGCTCAATGCCAAGGTAAGCTCAGGCCACGGGGCCCCCCAGGGTTACCCCCACACAGGGTAAAAGGCCAAGGTGAGCCCAGATCCCGGGGCTCCCCAGAGTTATCCTCACACAGGGTAAAACGCCAAGGTGAGCCCAGGACCCTGGGCCTCCCAGAGTTACCCCACATACACACAGGGTGAACGGCAGGCCCCGGGGCCCCCCAGAGTTACCCCACATGGGGTGACCACCCCTGGAGCACCATGTCTGTCACTATGCCAAGTCACCTCTCTGCCTCTCGGGAGGGGCAGGTCCCTTGCTCCTCTCTGGCCCTGGCAGTGCCTTCGAGCAGGAAATTCTTGTTCTCACTGCGTTTCTATCCGTGATGTCACTCACTCCACCCTTGCACCCTTTGCGTTTCCAACTCCCGGCTTGCTTGGTGCCAGACATTTTCTTTTGTGGGAGCATTTTTGGAGTCCTTACTGCAACCCATGAGGTTGGCACCATGGTCATCCCACTTCACAGAGGAAGATACTGAGGCTGAGACACAGAGTCTCTCGTTCAAGGCCACATGGCTAGTAAATTGCCCCGGGAGTCCAGACCTTTCTGACTGCTGATGTTTGAACCAGAGCCTACCTGCCCACCCCACCCATCCTCAGGGCCTCTCAGCACAAGCCTGGTCAGGGCTTGGAGAGGAGCTGGGTTTTGCTGGAATCTGGGGTTTCCTGGGGTCTCCAGCTGTCTGCCCTCACCCACATCGTGTGCCTGAGCCCCACCCTCCCTCCCTCTGCGGGTGCCTGCTGGGGCAGGTGAGAGCTTGGGCTTTGAGGTCAGGCCGGTTCAGATCCCCGTGTCCTGAGCCCTGTGCGGGTCACCGCCATCTCTGGGTCTGGTTCCCACTTGCAGAATGAAGTCACCGTCGTTTGACCCTCCTTGGGTCCTCATGAGGGTTAGACAAGAGGCGTCAGGCGTGGCACAAAGCATGTGCACCTACCCCGGTGGGGCTGGGTGCAGGGAGAGGCCCCGAGCACCGGCCTGAGAAAGCCTCCTCCCTCCCTGGGCCCCTGTCCCTTGCCCGCCACTCCCCACCACAGCTGTCTGCAGCCAGGCTGGCGCTGAGCTTAGCTCTGGGGAGCCTCTCCACCAGGCACAGAGCCCTGTGTCTCTGGAGGTTGGGGTGGGGATGCAGACAGCTGACTTAGGGCTGGAGCAGCCCCAGGTCCCTGCAGCTGCCAGGGGATCTTCATCAGCTTGTTCCCTTTTTCCTTTCCTCTGTCCTCGCTGACCCTCAGCTCGCCGTTCAGAAGTATGAGGAGCTGTTCCCCGCATTCTCGGACTCTCGGGAGTGCAAGCTGATGAAAGTGAGTGTATGTTGCGGGGGCCTTGGGCCGCTCCTCTCCCATATCGGGGGCTTGGGCTCCGGTTAGCACAGCCACTGAGACCTGTACAGTGTTTCTCAGGGGCCTTTTTTTAACCCCCTGCCAATCTCATCTGCCATCTGGGTCCCCATTTTCTGGCTGAGACAAGACTCAAGCGTTGATGGAGCCAGGGCAGAGCGGGGAGGCTGTGGGTTCTCACCCACACACGGGCACGCATGCATGGGTGATGCTCCGTGTCGGTGACCTTCCAAGCTGAGGGCAGGCTGGAGCACAGCCCCTTCCTCCCGCTCAGCCTGGGCACCCCTGACGCTCACCCACCCAGATACTGTGTGTGGAGCTCCTCCAGGTCAGGCCTCAGCCTGCCTAGCTCCTGAGCCCCACCCCCTGTTGTTTTGCAGAAGCTGTTAGAAGCCCACGAGGAGCAGAACGTGGACAGCTACACCGAGGCGGTGAGCGGCCGCGGGGCTGGCGGCCCCCGTCAAACGTAGTCCTTTGAATTTCCTCCTTTTTGTCTCTGGCCCCAGGCCCTGGCTGTGGATTCTTTTCTCCCGTCACCCCAGAATCCTCACAAGTAGCCCCAAGAGGTGCAGGGAGTGGTCTCCCCATCTTAGAGATGAGCTGGGATTCAAACCCGTGTCTTTGTGCTCCTGAAGGCCAAGGTCTCTGCACCCCTCAGAGTCCCCCGGATGAGCAGTGCAGGGAGTCTCACATCGGGCACTCTGGGTGATCCTGGGGGTACAGGGAGGGAGTCATGTCATCCCCCTTCCCTCACCTCCCGGAAAGCTGGAGGCAGGTGCCACTAGGGGTGCAGGAGAGGTGGCCTTGGGAGGCCCCCTTCCAGCAGCTTCTCTGATAACAATCTCCCCACAGAGATGCTCTCCCTGTCCTTACCCTGTTGTGAGGCATTCTGGAATTGTTAAACGCAGCCCAGGTGGATCTGGATCTGTCCAGTGTGACTCTCCCCAGGCACCCCTCACGAATCATGGACCCCTGAATGATGTCAGGGACCAAGTTTGGCCAGTCCATCCCTCCCCAGACAGCTGGCCGGGGGTGGATGGCAGGAAGCTCAGCAGCAGAGCACAGGAGATGGGAGAGGAGGGGGCCCGCCAGGCGGGGGTTCTCTCTGCCCACCCCCCTCCCACCTGCCCACAGCGCTCAGAACAGGCCTGCGCCACATTTCCAGGCCTCAGTTTCCCATCCTTAAAACAAGAAAGCTGGAGCTTTTGTTTTTCCAGCTGTAAATCTTTATTCCCCCCGCGGGAGCCCTCATGCGTCAGCCGGTAAAGACAGGAGGGAGAGGCTCTGTCCAGGGTCAGGGCTATGCATCCCCTCACCCCTGTTCAGGGAGGGGCTGCTGACAGGACCGTCTAGAGGATCCTGAACAGAGCCCGTTGGGCTGGGACCGGGGACAGGGTGGAAGGTGAGGCCAGGCTCAGGGCGGCCACTCACCCCGAGCCTGTTGGCTGGTGCGCAGGTGAAGGAGTACGACTCCATCTCCCGGCTGGACCAGTGGCTCACCACCATGCTCTTGCGCATCAAGAAGACCATCCAGGGTGATGAGGAAGACCTGCGCTAAGCCCCGCGGGGCCCCCGGCGCCCGTCTCCCTGCCCCGTCCGCTCTCCCCCGGCCAGGCCCTCCAGCAAGGATCGCCGTGTGAGCCCAGAGAGAAGGGGGCCCGAGACCCTGGCTGCGAGACCTTCCTTCCTCCCACCGAGGACTCTGCAGCCACCCCGCAGGCTCAGCACTGCTTCCGGGGCCCCTGAGGCCAGGCGCACTGGCCAGACGGTCACCCTCTGTTCTCGCTGCATCCCTCGCCCCCTGCCCTTTATTTAAGCCCCCAGAGCTGCCCTTCTCCACCCCGACACACAGGCTCTCTGGCGCAGGCCTGTTCGCTGTGGGTGCTGCCGGGGGTCGGAGTCCGCATCCAGCCCCACCTCTCCCAGCCAGCTGAGTCGTGGAGCCGGTGTCTTGTCTCCTCATCTCCACCTTCCTCCCTGGCTGAGCTCTGGGCCCACATAGCCACCGTGATTTGCTCTCACTGCTGGGGAGAGGATGACTCCTTTCCCCCACCCCGCACCGGGAGCCCCCTGCCTCCTGCAGCCCCGACCTCTCAGGATGGACCCAGCCCTGGAGCTGCGAGGGTCATCCCCATGCCCACCCCTCCGTCTCCTCCCCGCACTTCCAGGTGGTGGTGGTGGGAAGCCGCCACTACCCGAGGAAGGAAATAAAAGACAACGCTTGTGCTCGAGTCTCCTCCTCCTCACTCTTCTGCCCCTCACCTTTTTCCCCCTCGCCCTCAGGCCTGTGTCCCATCTTCCTGGCCCCACTTGGGCTCTGGGCACCCTTTGCAGGCAACAAGAGGGCAGGCTTGCCTGGCAGGATGCGGTGGGTCAGAGCCTCCCGGCAGGGAGGCCCAGCATGGTGGGTCTGGGGAGGGGCCATGGGCTTGGGGTCTTGAGGCCTGGGCCCTCTGGACCCTGGCTTCCTCAGCTGGGATGACAAATGGCAGTGCCCCCCTCCAACCCAGAGCTAGCAGGAGGATTTGTGCAACATACAGAGGGGTGGAGGGACTTCCCTCGTGGTCGTGGTTAGAATCCACCTTTTGGTGCAGGGGGCACTGGTTCAATCCCTGGTCGGGGAACTAAGATCCCACGGGCTGTGGGGCAGCTAAGCCCAGGAGCTGTAACGAAGATCATGCGTGGCACGATTAAGACCTGATGCAGCCATGTGTTTTTAAAAACAAGTGTGGAGGGGGCTTCCCAAGTGGTCCACTGGTTAAGAATTCATGCTTTGATTGCAGAGAACATGGGTGCAGTCCCTGGTTGGGGAACTAAGATCCTGTAGTCTATGAGGTGTGTGTGTGTGTGTGTGAGAGTCACTCAGTCGCTACCGGGGCCTCTGTGACCCCATGGACTGTAGTCCGCCAGGTTTCTCTATCCATGGGATTTCCCAGGCAAGAATACTGGAGTGGGTTGCCATTTCCTTCTCCAGGGGATCTTCCCAACCCAGGGATCGAACTGGTCTCCTGTATTGCAGACAGATTCTTTACCACCTGAAGCCAAGGCCAAAAAATAAATGGTGGAGGAGGCACATCAAGTCTCCCAGCCTCACACCCCACGTCCGCGCTTCCCTGGAGCCGGAAGCCCCAGTGGCACTGTTGAATCTGTCAGAGGCGGGGGAGGGAGAGGCTTTGGCAGGTGGAGCAGGGGGACATGTGGGTGTGGGGAGGGGGAGTGCAAACAGCAGGAGCCCTCTGCCCAGGAAAGGAGGGCAGGGCCCAGCCACCTCCTCCTCCTGGTCCAGCACGTGGACCTCTCTGTCAGTGGGCGGCCTGGTGTGCGCGTGCCTCCAGCCAGCCCTGGGCCAGGCCAGTCCCCACTGGGGGTGGGAGGACAGCCGGAGGAGGGCCAGTGCCAGAAAGTGGACTTGGTGTCACTGGTATGACATCAGGATGTGAACCAGGGCCGCCTGGGAAACCAGGGCAGGTTCCCTGGATAGCTGCTCCAGCCTCGAGCCTGGAAGGAGCTCGGGAGACGTTCAGGCTCGCCCTGTGTCAAGAGAGTGCCCTCTATGTGACACTCTGCCCTGCTCCTCTGTCCCCCTCCGCTTCTCCCGCTGCTGCTGCTGCTAAGTCGCTTCAGTCATGTCCGACTCTCTGCGACCCCATAGATGGCAGCCCACCAGGCTCCCCCGTCCCTGGGATTCTCCAGGCAAGAACACTGGAGTGGGTTGCCATTTCCTTCTCCAATGCGTGAAAGGGAAACGTGAAAGTGAAGTCGCCCAGTCGTGTCCAACTCTTAGCGACCCCATGGACTGCAGCATACCAGGCTCCTCCATCCATGGGATTTTCCAGGCAAGAGTACTGGAGTGGATTGCCATTGCCTTCTCCGGCTTCTCCCACAGCTCAAATCAATTGATAATGGCTGCCTCGAGCTCAGTTAAGACTCCTGAGACCTCAGATTGATTACCAGTGTCCGCCATGGCACTTGCATAAGGCTAAGTAGTGTAGTGATTTTCAACCCTGGCTGTGCTTTAAAATCAGATTAAAAGTGCTCAAGGGACTTCCTTGGTGGCGCAGTGGTTAAGAGTCTGCCTTCCAAAGCAGGAGACACAGGTTAGAACCCTGGTCGGGGAACTAGATCCCACATGCTGCAATTAAGACCTGCCACAGCCAAATAGATACTTTTTTTAAAGCCTGAAGAACACATTCTTTAGAAGTGGAAGAAGACTCCCCTCCCCCCATGTAATCCCCGAGTATCTGTTAAGCGCCTACTGTGTACCATGCCCTGGTGCAGTCCCTGGGGTTACAGCACTAACCAACATAGCTAGACCTGCGTTTGACACAAACTCCTTTCTTTTCATCACCTTCCAGATCGAATCTGCCTTGGAGAACTCTCTTCTCATGCTTCTTAGGCAACAGTGTCCCAGCTGCTTGGCAAAGGGTCTGGTACACAGTTTGGGGATCTTAACATATTTACTAAATGCTCACTTCATGTCAGGCCTTGTGGTCCAGGTTTTGGGGATTTGACTGTGAACAAAGGAGATCCAGTCACTGCCTTCATGGGTCTTGCAGTCTGCATTTGCATGCGTGTGTGTATGTTCTCTTTCTGCCTGGAAGCAGGTGACAGAATATTATTCAAGGTGGCCAGGACAGCTGGCCAATTCATGTCTTCTGGAAATAACATACCTGTATACACAGAGTCCCCACACCCTTGATGCTCTTCTAAGGACAAACACCTATATACGTGAATCCCAGAAGACCTCATCCTTTCTCCAGCACTTACTATCACATCAGTCAAGGAATTTATTCTTCCCCAGCCTCTGTTACGTTTTCTATAAATTGGGGTAATAAACTTCTTTCCAGGGTTGTTGCAAGAGTTTATTGAGATAAATTCATAAAGGATATCTTGACACAGAGTAAGTGCTCAATACATGTTGAATAAATGAAGGCAGGGAAACAAGAATAGGGTAGCTGTGAGGATTCAATGAGATCATCAGCCAACATGACTGGCATAAAGTCAGCTTTCAGTAAAGAAAGAAAAAGTGAAATGTTAGTTGCTCAGTCCTGTCTGACTCTGGGACCCAATGAACTGTAGCCCACCAGGCTCCTCTGTCCATGGAATTCTCCAGGCAAGAATACTGGAGTGGGTAGCCATTCCTTTCTCCAGGGGATCTTCTTGACCAAGAGGTCGAACCCGTCTCTGGCATTGTAGACAAATTCTTTAACATCTGAGCCACTAAGCCTTTTTCAGTAAATAAGGTGAAGGTTATTTGCCAGGTCAGATAGCTAGAACTGTTTCCTTGGGGTAAGCAGAATGCACTTCACCACTTTCAAGGTGATGGGAGAGAATCCCCTGGTGGTCCAGTGGTTAGGACTAGCGCTTTCACTGCCTAGGGTCTGGTTCAATGCCTGATGGGGGAACTAAAATCCCGTATGCAGCACTATGAGGCAAAAAAAAAAAAAAAAGTTGCAAGTGATGTGATTAAAACAATAAACTATGGCGCTATCTTGTTTGGGTTCCAATACTGACTGCGGCTTCTAACCGATCTTAGACAAATTATTTTGTGCCTCAATTTCTTGATCGGTCAAACATAGTATCTGCCTCTGCCTACTTGTGAGTTTTAAGTAAATTGATAAATAAGCACTTAGTTCCTGGCATGTAAAGGTTATACTTAGTTTTGTGTTTCTTATTCTGCTTTCAGCATATCCCAGAGCAAGGGCTACCACGTCCAGCCTTTAGGTCATAATCTGCAAATCGCAGTCGCCTCGGCCCTGAAAAGGACCAAGCAGGAGCGCGCAAGCGCGTTAAAGCAAAGTCTGGAGGGAAGCCCGGCTGGCGGCCATCTTTGTAAAGGGCAGCGACGGCAGCTTCTTTACGTAATCGGTCTGCGCGCCCCGCGGGTGTCCGGCGATCCACGGGTAGAGCGGGCCGCTGTGGGGGCTCTGGGAATGAGTGGTTGAGGGACATGATGGGGGAGGCGGCCATGGCCGCAGGGCCTTGCCCGCTGCGCGAGGACAGCTTCACACGCTTCTCGTCGCAGAGCAATGTGTATGGGCTGGCAGGCGGCGCGGGCGGGCGCGGGGAGCTGCTGGCCGCCACCCTTAAAGGCAAGGTGCTAGGCTTCCGCTACCAAGACCTCCGACAGAAAATCCGGCCCGTGGCCAAGGAGCTGCAGTTCAATTACATTCCCGGTGCGTGGCGCCGTCGGGCTGGGGGCTCGGAAAGTAGTGTTGAGAAGGTTTCTGAGGCTCTCTCTTGAGCCAGGTCACCATGATGGGCGAATGGGATCAGGGTGATGGTGATTGAAGGGGGTCAAAGCTGGTGATCTGGAGGCACTGGGGTCAGAAGACAGGGATAATAGGGGCCTGAAGTAGTTCGGGTTCAGGATGACTCAGAAACCAGGATTACTCCTACCCTGGTGATGGTGAGCAGGACCCATTGGGACCCAACAGTCATAATTTGTGGTGGTCAGAGATGACTGAGCCGTAGAGGTCAGGGGTCACCGTGGTTGGAAATATTGGGGTCACGAGCCTGCCCGAAATGTGAACTTTGAACTCTCCTCTCCCAGTGGATGCAGAGATTGTCTCCATTGACACCTTCAACAAGTCACCCCCAAAGCGGGGCCTGGTTGTGGGGATCACGTTCATTAAGGTACCTGGAGCCCATCCATCTATCCGTTTTCTCCTCCTTACTGAGTCTTCCCCAAATCCCTCTTGCTGCCTCTGCCTTCCCCTGAGGCCAGTCTCCTCTCCCAGGATTCTGGGGACAAGGGCAGCCCTTTCCTTAACATTTACTGTGACTACGAGCCTGGCTCTGAGTACAACCTCGACTCCATTGCCCGTAAGTGTGGCCCTGAGGGAAGGAGGGATGGGGAAAGGGTGGGGGATGCAGTCCCATCCCCGGTACCTAACTGCCTCCGCTCCCCCTGCAGAGAGCTGCCTGAACCTGGAGCTCCAGTTCACGCCTTTCCAGCTATGCCATGCAGAGTAAGTAAATCACAGGCTTGATACATTAGGGAGTGTATGTGCGTGTGTGTGTGTGTGTGCACACGTGTTGAGAGAGCAGAGGCTGTAGCATACTGAAGACCACAAATCCACCTATAAACAATCAGACTCGTTTTGTTTTTTAGAGCATCATGCATTTAAGGTAGCCGTGGACCATACTCAGCTGATGGGCTACCATTTTGCAATCCCTGAACTAGATGGTGTTAGTCACTCAGTCATGTCTGACTCTTTGCGACCCCATGGACTGTAGCCCACCGGGCTCCTCTGTCCATGGAATTCTCCAGACAAGAATACTGGAGTAGGTAGCCATTCTCTTCTCCAGGGGACCTTCCTGACAGGGATCGCACCTGCATCTCCTGCATTGCAAGCAGATTCTTTACTGTCTGAGCCACCAGGGAAGCCCCTGAACTAGATAATTTGAGAGTTAATTGAGTGCCTCATTTCCAGACACGTAGAACTCTCAAGTTTTGATATTCTAGATTAAGGCATTCCAAGATCCAGAAATGCTTTTTTTTTTTTTTCTTGAGTTATTAGCTCTGAGATTCCAAGATCTGAAAGATGTACAGTTGATGGTTCTGAGATTCTGTAATATTAAGGTCCTAACATTATCATATCTCAAGGAGACAGAATACAGACCATGTAGAGTACTGATGTTCTAGGATCCCAAAATATAAGAATTCCATTCTGGAACACCAGTGTTCTAGCATGGGAGTTGCCAAACATTTTCTATTTAGTCTGTCTCACAGCTACTCAGGTTGGCCACTGTAACAAGGAGGCAGCCATGGACACTGTATAAATGAGTGTGTGTGGCTGTGTTCCAATAAAACTTTATTTACAAAAACAAGGGAGAGACTCCCCTGGTGGTCCCTTGGTTAAGACTGCACTCCTACAGCAGGGGGCATGGGTTCGATCCCTGGT
This sequence comes from Bubalus kerabau, assembly GCF_029407905.1. Classification (NCBI taxonomy): domain Eukaryota; kingdom Metazoa; phylum Chordata; class Mammalia; order Artiodactyla; family Bovidae; genus Bubalus; species Bubalus kerabau. The sequence continues at coordinate 57,862,173 of NC_073640.1, read as the reverse complement.
CAGGGAGCTAAGACCGTGCGAGCCATGTGGCATGGCCAAACAAAACAGTGAGTTAGATTTAGCCTGCAGGTCATAATTTGCCAACCTCAGGTCTATCAGATGAAAGTTTGAGAAACTGAAGTTTCTAACCCATAATATTCTGGGTTCTATGATCTGGATAGTCTACCAATTCTGAGTCGGAATATCATGATGGCAATTTCCAAAAGTTCTAGTGTCTTGAAGGAGACAGAAAACAGAATTTCTAGAACGCTGGGGTTCTAGGGTAAAGAGATGCTAGTGTTCTGAGGTTCTGCAGCCCATTCTCAGAGCTCCATGTTCATTCCTGAACCCACATCCAGAATGAAGATTCTAGCAGGTGAGGGCTCTAGAAACAGAAGGTTCTAACGTGCTGAGTTTCTGAGATTGGAAAGCTCTACAATCCTGTGATTCTTCAGGGGTCAGTTTCTACAGTTCTGCATCTTCGCTGTGGATCCAGTGTCTGAAGCCTAGAATGACAGGGTTCTCGCAAGCAAGAGTTTTTTCAAGAGGAGGGTTTTAAAACTGACGAACTCTACCACACTCAAGGTCCACCATACTGGGGTTCTAGAGTTTTTTGCTTTCAGGGTCCAGGTCGGGGATCAACTGGAGACCGTGTTTCTCCTGAGTGGGAATGACCCAGCCATTCATCTGTACAAGGAGGTGAGGTGGAGGAGGCGTGGTAGGCAGCCCTGCTGAAGCCACCGTGGGCTGGGGTCGGGGGGGGGGGGGGGGGGGGGGGCTGTGTGTGAGACCAGCCACTGACTCCAAGCGGGTGGCGGGTCTCTGTTCCCCCAGAACGAGGGACTGCATCAGTTTGAAGAACAGCCTGTGGAAAACCTCTTCCCAGAACTCACAAACCTGACCAGTAGGTAGGCGAGCCCTCGACAGGCCAGCAGGGACCGGGGCAGGCGGGCTCCGAGAAATCCGGGTGGTGGGAATTGAGCCCTAGGGTAATCAAGCCCAGCGGAGGCCCAAGGCTCTTCTGGGGGGAGGGGGAGGGTGGATGCTTGTAGGGAGGCGGAGGTGGAGGGTGGGGGCTGGGACCTGGTGACGACCCGAGGGCCCCTCTGTCCACCTGTCCACCCCCAGCGTCCTGTGGCTTGACGTGCACAATCTGCCCGGCACATCCCGGCGACTCTCAGCTCTGGGCTGTCAGAGCGGTTACGTCCGCGTCGCCCACGTGGACCAGCAGAGTCGAGGTGATAACGGAGCGGGGCTCGGACAAGTTTGGGGGCGGGGCCTTGGGGGCGGGCCCGGGGCCTTGGGGGCGGGCCCGGCGCTCAGGACTGGGGGCGGGCTTGGGCGGGGCCCGGGGCGCTCAGGGCTGGGCGTGGGGCCCGGGGCGGGGGCGGGCACTCAGTGCTGAGGGCGGGGCCCTGAGTCCTCGCTCTCCACACAGAGGTCCTGCAGACGTGGACCATCCTTCAGGACGGCCCCATTTCCCGAGTGATCGTGTTCAGCCTTTCGGCCCCCGAGGGTGAGCTCCGGGCTTGGGCTCGGCTCCCCCCACCCACGTTTGTACCCCTCTCCCTAAACGTCCGGCTCCCACCGTTCCTTCCTCCTTTCCTCCTGGGTGCCCCACTCCGGCCCAGGAGTTACTGTGCCCCCTCCCTCCCCCCACGCTCCTGAATTTCACTCCCAGCTACTTGGCCCGGTGGTGGTCTAACCTTTAACCTGACCTTTTACTCTGGAGTTGAACTTCCACCTTCCCCTTGGTGTCTCTAACCTTTACCCCTCACTGTGTCACTTCCCCTGACCCCCGTCTCGGGCCTCAGGACTTGCATTCTTTGTTTTGCTGCCATTAAGACCCAAATTCTTCTCATGGACTCAGCACTGTCCCCGGACTCGCGGTCTCTCCTTTCCCCCCACGTGTTGATCTGTTCCTCTTATTCTGGTCTGTCCTTCTCTCGTGTTTTTCTTTTTCTTTCTTTATTTGGCTCTGTTGGGTCTTAGTTGTGGTATGCAGGATCTTTCCTTGCTACGCACAAACTCTCTAGTTGCGGCGCTCAGACTTGGTTGTTCTGTGGCGTGTGGGATCTCAGTTCCCCAACTTGCGTCTCCTGCACTGCAAGGCGCATTCCTAACCACAGGGCCACCAGAGAAGGCCTTGGTGTTTCTCTTGGTCTGACCTCTGTGGTCTGTCTTCCATCCCTCCTCCTGTGGTTTACCCCTGATACCCCTACAGTGATCTGAGGACTTTCACATTCTCATCTAACCATGTTCTCATCTAACCTGGTCTAACCTTGAATTTTGTCTTGACTTTGTGCTTCATGGCATATGGGATCTTAGTTCCCCAACCAGGGATCAAACCTGCATCCGCTGCACTGGAAGCACAGTCTTAATTCCTGGGCCACCAGGGAAGTCCCCTAACCTTGGGCTTTTTAAACTGTTATCCAACACCTGTTCCTCCTCCTGACTTCTGACCTCCATCCTCTTCTCGTGGTCTAACCTCTAACCCTCCACCTGTAACCAACCCATCGTCAAGCCTTTCTACCAGGAGTCTAACCTGTGTTCCTCTCAGGTATGGAGGGGTGGGGAGGAGGGATCTGGGACCTGTCCCCTCACACGTCCCCCACCTCTGTCCCTTCTCCAGAGACGGCGGGCAGGCCACCGCGGGAGGAATACAGCGTGCTGGTGGCCAGCATGTTGGAGCCGGCAGTGGTATACCGGTGAGGGGCACATGCGGGCGGCCGGGCCCCATGCCTTTGCACCATGGCCTAACCTGTTCATTCTCCCCAGAAAGGAAAGCTTTGGGTGTGGCGGTTCAGGGCTGGGTGGGTAAAGGTGTCCATGTCCCAGGGAGAGAAGCACCGAGTGTTTAAATCTAGTAGGAGATGTGCTGAGACCTCGGGGTGGGAACTGAGATGTCCAGCCCCCTGGGATGGGTGTGTGCTCGGTTATTCAGTCCGACTCTTTGTGATCCCCAGGGACTGTAGCCTGCCAGACTCCTCTGTCCATGGGATTTTGCAGGCAACAGTATTGGAATGGGTTGCCATGCCCTCTTTCAGGGGATCTTCCCACCCCAGGGGTCGAACCTGCATTGGCAGGTGGGTTCTTTTACCTCTGCCGCCACCTGGAAAGCTCCCTGGGGTACAGAACATGTTGCAGGTATTTAACCACCGGCTCTGTGTGGGAGAAAGCCCTGGTTTGTAGTGTCTGCCCACTTCAGTGCTCTCACCACGGTGGGATTTCGAGTCACTGACACAATGCCAACACGCTCTCAGAGTTTCTGAAAATGTCCCAGTCAGCTCCTGTGAGCCAGTGCAAGCCAGCTGTGCACACCTGGTGGGCCGTGAAGGTGTCCAGTATTGGGTCCGAGCTCTCAGGCTCCAGAGGACTATGCGGGTGTCCAGACTGGAGGCGACAGGGTCACCAGAAGGAATGGTGTGGGTTTCCACATGGGAGTGAGATGATCCCACCTTCAGGGGACCATGTGAGTGTCTGGATTGGAGATGCCTTGAGCACCTCTAGGTGGATAGGAGGATGGCCAGCTTGGAGACGAGGGTGTCCAGGCTCCAGCAGGAACAGAGCCTCCAGACCTGACACGTGAGGATCTGGTGCTCAGGGTGGCGGGCACTGCACTTGAACCCAGTCCTCCTGCTGTGTTCTGACCCCCAGCGACCTGCTGAGCCGGGGGCTCGAAGACCAGCTTCTCCTGCCGGGCAGCGACCAGTTTGACAGCATCCTCTGTGGCCTGGTCACCGACATCGATCTGGATGGGCGGCCGGAAGTACTGGTGGCCACCTACGGACAGGTGGGGCCCAAGGGGTGGGACTGTCACGGCCCATGCCCTGTGCCGCTTGCCTTCCCTTGTGGGACCCCAACCCCCCCGTGTGACCCCGACCCCTCCATGTGACCTTGAGCCCTATGTGACCCTGATCCCCTGTGTGACCCCATCCCCCCATGTGACCCTGATCCCCCTGTGTGACCTTGACCCCCATGTGACCTTGACCCCCATGTGACCCCATCCCCCTGTGTGACCCTGATCCCCTCGTGACCCCGACGCCCACTGTGTGACCCTGACCACCCTATGTGACCTCAACCCCGTGTGACTCCGATCCCCCCATGTGACTCCAGTCCCCCTGTGTGACCCTGGTTCCCCCCCACCGTGACCCCGATGCCCACAGTGTGACCCTGACCCCCGACCCCTGCAGGAGCTGCTCTGTTACAAGTACTGTGGCCCCGGGCATGGGCTCCCCGGGGACCAGCGTGGCTTCCGCTTGCTGTGGCGGCGGGGTTTCTCCAGCCCCCTGCTGGCCATGGCACATGTGGACCTGACCGGGGACGGCCTGCGCGAGCTGGCCGTGGTCTCCCTGAAGGGCGTGCACATCCTGCAGGTAGCCCGGGGCCCTGAGGTGGAACTTCTCACCCGCCTTAGTGAGGGCGTGTCCTCAGGGGAGAGGGAGCTCTGGGGCCTGAGGCCACCTTTGGGCAAGGGGGGCAGTCTTGGCTGCAGGCCTCCTCCTGGGTGTAGAGGGCGGGGTGTGACTCCTTTTGGTCCAGGAGAAGGGGGCTGGGGCCTCATAGCGAGGGGCGAAGGGGGCTTGGCTGCGGCATCCATCACCCCCGTCCCCCTGGCCTTCCTCAGCCCCCCGCACTTCTGTCCTTCTGCTCCCCGCTCTGTCTGACTCTGTCCCTTCCCCAGCCTGGATCCATCCCATGAGCTATTTGCACCCTCCCACTGCCCCCTGACCTCGGCCCTCCCCCTGCAGCCACCCCCTCTTCCTCATGTGTGATCCGCTTCACTGTGCTCGGGATCTCACTTCCAGCCTGTCTCCAGCTTTCTGCCATAGTCTAACCTCAAGCCCTTCCACTCTGGTCTAACCTCTGAACTTTCCACTGTGGTCATGCCCTTGACCTGCTTTCAAATGGCCAGCCTTCTCCTGTACTTTGACCTCTCACCCTCCCACATCAGCTTCACTGCCCTTATGGTTTAACATCCAACCCATTCCCATGGTCCAAGGTCCAGCCTACAACCATCCCTTTCTATTTAACCTCCAACTAACGTAGATGACATTTCCCCAATGGCTCAGCAGGTAAAGAATCCGTCTACAGCTCAGGAGACAGGTTTGATCCCTGGACTGGGAAGATCCCCTGGAGGAGGAAGTGGCTACCCACTCCAGTATTTTTGCCTAAAAAAGCCCATGGACAGAGTAGCCTAGCAGGCTACAGTCCATGGGGTCGCAAAGAGTTGGACACAACTGAGCTACTAAGCACAGTGTAATATAACCTCTGACCTTCTCCCTGTGGCCTGACACCCACCCTTCAGCTACAAGGTGTCTCTGTCTCCTTATCTGCTGTTTGCCTTCCCCCTCCCTCTGGCCTGACTCCAGGCTCCTTCCCCACGTGGTCTCACCTGAGCGCTTGTCTGCTGGAGTCTAACCTTACTGCCTCCTCTGAAGGTTTTGCTGGGCCCTCTTCCTTCAGCCTTGCCATCAGGGGAATGGTCCAGATTAGACCACATGGAGATAGAGGCCGGGCCCCAGGGGAAAGGTGTGAGGTTGAACCACAGTGCATGGAATGAAGGATGAGGAGGGATCTGAGGCTGGGCCAGAGTGGAAGGGGCTTCCCCTCTGCCTCGCTCGCACACACTAGCCTCTTGCCGTGTTCTGTTTCAAGCCGTTGCGCAGTGACCTCCCCACTCTGTCCCTGTCTCAGGATCTAACCTCAGACCCTCCAACCCGGGTCTAGCTCCGTCCCTCTCTTGTCCACTGTGGTCTGCTCCTTCTTGGTCCTGTGGGCCTAACCTTTTATGCCAGGGTCTCACCTTTGTCCTCATCTGCCATGGTCTAACCTCAGCCTCTGTTCAGTGGTCAGCCCTTGGTCCCATGTAACTTGAGCTCCCCTTCATTTTGATTCTTCCCCTTCCCCTCCGCCCCAAGTTCTAACCTCAGACCCACACATCTGGGGCTGGGCTTTGTTCCTCCTGCTGGAAGTTCACAGAAGGCCATGCGCCTGAGTCTGACCTTCACCACATCACGGAGACCCATTCCCACCCCCTACGTGGTGGTCCTCTCTCCAACCTCCGGTCATGGCTAAGCTTCCAGCTTTGAGGGGGGCGGTGTAACCCGTACCCCTCCAGCTCCATCCCACCTCTTCCCGCCTCCTTCCTCCTCCTCTCGTTCCCCACAGCACAGCCTGATCCAGGCCTCGGAGCTGGTCCTGACCCGGCTTCGGCGTCAAGTGGAGCAGAGGAGACGTCAGCCACAGAAGATGGGGGACAGGGTGGGTTCCGGGCCTGCCGAGACCCTGGCTTCCTGAGGACCCACTCGCTGCCCACCCCAGGTCTGCAGTAGTGCCTTGGGGCGCTCACCTTCATGGGGGGTGGAAACATCCTGAAGGAGGGGCTGGTCCCCCCAGACCCACCCCCAGGGTGATGAAGCCGTGGGTCCTGCTCTGACCCTGTCCCCGCGTGCCCTGTGACCTGCACTCCCCTCTCTGTGCCTCTGTGTTCCCATCTGAAAATGGGATGATCTCACCCTCCATGAGAATTGGTCAGTGACGATGATTTCTATATCCAGAGGAACCAAACTCACACTCGTCTCCATCATTTTGTTCGGCAAGCGTTTGACGAGGGCCCACAATGTGCCAGGCTGAATGTCAGGAGCTGGATTTCCCCGGAAGGACTGAGGGAGGGGACTCTGGGGACTGGGGATCCAAAGTCAGACCCAGGAGTGGGACTGAAGTGGAACTGCAGTGTAGATTTCAGAGAAAAGGAAGGAAGTTAGGCCCTCCGAGGAAGACTGAAGTTCATCCTCCATGGGAAGACTTCGGGGTTAGACGTTTGCACATGAGCTCAGTTTAGACCCCAATGGGAAACTCTGGATCTTGGGTGAGGGCTCAGTGGGATGATAAGGAGATTGAGCCTCAGAGGAAAGGCTGGAAAGGACTGTCCTGGGAGACTTCCCTGGTGGTCCAGTGGCTAAGACTCCATGCTTCTGATGCAGGGGGGAAAGTGAAAGTGAAGTCACTCAGTCGTGTCCGACTCTTTGCAACCCCGTGGACTGTAGCCCAGCAAGCTCCTCTATGGAATTCTCCAGGCAAGAATACTGGAGTGGGTTGCCATTTCCTTCTCCAGGGGATCTTCCCCACCCAGGGATTGAAACTGGGTCTCCTGCATTGTAGGCAGACACTTTACTGTCTGGGCCACCAGGGAACCCAGGTTCAATCCCTGGTCAGGGAACTAGATCCCACATGCTGTAACTAAAAAGATCTCGTATGCTGCAACTAAGACAGCCCAGCCAAATGAATAAATAAATATTAAAAAAAAGAAGACTCATGGGGAAGCCACAGATTGTAACAGAGGGCCTGAGGTCAGACGCCCTGTGAATAATGCTGGAGTTGGACACTAGCAAAAGTTACTATGGCTAGACCTCACACCTTCCCCGGTGGCTCAGACAGTAGGAATCTGCCTGCAATGCAGGAGATAACAGGTTCAATCCCTGGGTCAGGAAGATTCCTCTGGAGAAGGGAATGGTTGCCCACTCCAGTATTCTTGCCTGGAGAATCCCACGGGCAGAGGAGCCTGGTGGGTTACAGTCCATGAGGTCACAAGAGTTAGACACGACTGAGTGACTCACACTTTCACTACTTTCATACCTTACACCAGGGGTCAAAGTTAACACCCTACAGAAAGTGATTGAATTTAGGTCCCCACAGGGGAGTGCTGAGACAAGCCCCAGGAAGACAGGACCCAGGCTATACTGTGCTGGAAAGGACTAAGGGTAGTCCTAATTGAAAAGCCCAAGAATGGGAGGGGGGCACCTCCCCTGGTGGCCCAGTGGCTAAGAATCTGCCTGCCAGGGGACATGGGTTCAATCCCTGGTCCAGGAACTAAGATGCCACAACTACTGAGCTTATGCACTCCAGAGCCCATGCTTGGCAACGAGAGTTTGTGCACCACAATGAAGACTCAGCATAGCCAAAAACATATAACAAAGAAAAGCCCAGGGAATTAGGGGACCCCGTGGCTGTAGGAATTGTCCCTCCTGTGGCCACTTCCATGGCACCAGAGAAGAATCCAGGCCTCCATCACAAGGACCAGAGGAGGGCGGGGGTAACAGAAGAAATACTGTCAGGAATAGAACCCTGTCCAGAGGGTTGGGGACCCATTCCTGAACAGGGGAGGGGAGACGGGGGTCCAGGCTGGTTGGGGGATGGGGCACTGCTTCCTCCCTGGCAGTTGGGGGGGAGGGGAGACCTGCTTCCTGGTGGGGAGGTGCAGGCACTACGGTCATTCTGGCCATCTGTCCACCTCCTGCCGTGGAAGTCCACACGCCAGTCTGACCATCTGCACCACCAGTGAAGACCAGGCTGGCTACCAGTGCCCCTCGGTGGGTCTTCGGGAGGCTGGAGCCCACCAATTCTTGGCTGCCCCAGACTTCTCCTCACCTCCCAGAGCCCAAGCGTGGGAAATCGCAGGCAGCTGGAGCTGGGTCGTCTCTCTCCCTCCTGGCAGCAAGCCTGAGGGTGTCCAGCCAGGACGGGTGGTGGTGGGCATGGGCCACTGGCCAGAGCAGGGTCTGCCTCCTGCTTCCTGTCTGCAGAAGAGCAATCTTCTATCACCTCCTGTCCTGGGCGGGAGTGGACCCTAAGGTGGGATTGGGGGCTTTTAACTAGTGATGTGGGTTCGTGAAGCCTGTGCATGGCTGTGCACGTGTGTGTGTGTGTGTGTGTCTGTTCTCCATTTCAGGATTTGTGAGTTTGTGTTCCCGACGCTGCTGGATCCTTTGCAACTCACTTCCTGACTTCTTGCCAGCCCCTGAGTCTGGGGCCGCGTGTGGCGTAGCAGTGAAGGGTAAACCTGAAGGCACACTTTACCATTTTGTGCCTCAGTTTCCCTATCTGTAAAATGGGACGAGTAGCATTTCCTTCACAGGGTCTTCAGGCGGGTCCATTATGTCAACACGTGTCAAACACTTACTAAAAATGTTGTAACTGTCTGGCACGCGATAAGTGCTGCATTGTTATTATTATTAATGGCTGCCTTTGTGGTTGTTTCTGGCTGGCTCTGTGAGGCTCTGTCTGCAGGCCCAGCATGTGAATTTGGATCTTGACTCTGGCTAAAAACATTTTTGCCCTCCCCCTCCAGTTCTGGGAGCCTGGAACTATTTGTAGCTCTTTCGCCTCTTTGGTCCTTGTATGGATCAGAGACTGTGTTGGTGGGGGGCGGGGGCATCGTGGACGATGCTGCTGAATGACCCCCAGAACCCCGCCCCCCCAAGAGAGACACACACACACACACACACACACACACACACACACGCCCTCCGTCGCTGTCCATGGCCTGTGGTGCTGAACGCAGAGGGTGGGTGGGAGGCTTGGGCTGCCTCATCCCCCCTTCCCCGCCCCTCCTCTCTGCAGGCCCCTCCCCTGCCTCCCGCGCCGGCCTCCCTCTCCCCGCCTCCTCCTCCTCCCCTCTCTCCCCGGCTCCTCCTCCGCCCTCCCGGCGCGCTCCCCCGGCCCCCCTCCTCCCTCTCCAGCCGACTCCCCCTCCCCCGCGTCCCTCCCCCCTCCTCCTGGCCTCTCCTCCCTCTATCCCCTCGCTCTCCCCTCCTCCCTAGCTCTCCCTCTCAGTCTCCAGCTCTTCTCTCTCTCCCTCTCACTCTCCCTCTCTCTCTCTGTCGGGCGGAGTCGCCCACCACTGCCAATCCAGTGCTGGGGGAACCTGCTCTAGGCTGTAGCAGCAGGTAAGAGACCCCCAGTGAGGGGAGGGCGAGCTGGGGGGAAGGATGAGCTACCCCAGGCGGGTGGAGGGGGGCGTTCGAGGAGCCGCTTTTCCCTGGGCTCCGTTATGGAGAGTAGGGGGCTGCATATCCTGGATTGCGGGTACCAGGGCCCGAACGCGGAGTCGGGGGCCACCACCAGCAGCCAACATCCTCAGCCCCTCCTGCGCTTCGGAGAGCGTGGCGGGCTGGGGAGGGGGTGCCTCCTGGGCACTGAGGGGGTGCGAACACCCCCGCCCCGTCTGGGGCAGCCCCCCGCCCCTCGCGTTCTCCGCCTCCGCCCCCGCCCTCCTGTGTCTGGGTCTCGCCTTCCTATGCCTCCACACCTCTCAGGGGTCTCGGTCCCGCCGAGTCTGCCTGTCTCTCTGAGTCCCTGACTCCCTCCGTCTCACTCTCTCCGTGCCTGGGTCTGGTCCAGCTTTCTGTTTCAGTCCTGGGTCTCTCTCCCTGCCTTCCTCTTTTGCCATCTGTGTGTTTCCCTGGGTCTCTTGTCTCTCTACGCTCTCAGCCTTCCTGGGTCTCTGTCTCTCTCCATCTCCGCGTGGGTCTTCCTGTCTCTCCCCTTCCTCTCTCATCTCCATCTCTGTCTCCAGGCACCTGCTCCCTGTTCCTCTCTCTTTCCTCCCCTCTTTCTCTCCCTGGCTAACTCTGCCTCCTACACACCTTTGTCTCCGCCCCTGGCCAGGGGAGACCTGGAGGAAGAAGATCCCCCACCTCCCCCCCGCCACCACCTCAGAGTGGGCTCGCCCGGAGGCACGGAGTCCCCCAAACTCCGCTCCCTTCCTCAGCCGAGCTCCCCCGCCCCATCCTCCCCGCTGGCACCCGCCCATCCCTCCCCTGAGCACAGAGCTCCTCTGCTCGCCCCTGCCTGATTTCTGGCATCCTGAGGCATTCTCGCAGCCTAACGGTGGCCTCTGTAGTGGAGACCGAACTGGTCCTGTCTTCAGTCTACCCTCCCATTCCTCTTCATATTGACTGGACCCCGTCCCTCCTGCCGTTTCACTTCCGTACCTCTTGCCGTCTGTCCATTTCGTGACTCATTCATTCTTTGGACAATTACTGAGCCCCTTTCACTGCTCCAGGCAGAGCAATAATAGGTCCTGGGTCGGGCCAGGCCAGTCCTTCCTGCAGTCTTGCCTCCATCCCTCTCCTAGTGTGCCAGCCCCAGACCTGTCTTCCAGGGCGGGTGGAGCTCAGAAGCTTCTCCGCTGCCCCTTGGGGGCTCTGGAAAGGGCCCTTCTGAGTCTTGAGGATACATCCTCTTCTTTCCTATTGGGAAGGGGGGGGCCCAGAGGAGGTGGGGGAGATGAGAGGTGTGGGGCTGAGCCTGTAGCCCACACTGTGATGGGGTGAGGCCCTCAAGTGAGTGCCCATGAGGGGCTCTGGGTGGGTTAAATCGAGCACAGGTTAGGAGCCCCGGGCCTCTGTCCTGCCCACGACTTGAAGCTTCGCGACTTGACCAAGCCCTTTGCCCCTCCGGGTGTCAGTTTACCGATGGATGTATCTATCACACAGCCTGAACACCAAGACTGCGTGTGTCTGCGTGGGGTCCCCCGGCAGGGACACCGTATGCAGGGGCGGGGTGGGGGGACCTGGCTCGCTCAGGGGCGGGAAGCAGGTGTGTTTAGAAGGCCGTGTCCCCACCGAGGGGCAGGCAGCAGGCACCCCCTGCCCCTGCCCTGAGCACGGTTTGGGACCACCACCCGCTGCTTACCAACCAGAGGGGGTCCTACCTGGCCTGCCAGCCTGACCTCCCCACCCCGCTCAAGCTTGCAGTCCCCATCCTACAGATGAGGTCTCTGAGGCCCCCAGATGGGGGCGAGGCAGAACTGGGGCGCTCCCTACTGACCCAGCTGGCCACCAGCCCAGGAGGGAGGGGAGGGACGGCCCCAGGGACAGACGATGCCAGCCATCTGCCCTCCGGAGTCCCACCCTGGCCTCCACCTGATCCTTTTGCCCCTGGATACCCAGCTTAGGTTTCAGGGCAGCTGGGGAAACGAGAGGCAGAGGCAGGAGTCTCAAGCAGAAGCAGCCCAGCTGTCCCCAGTGACAGGGCTCCGACCTCTTGGTGGCTCATCACACAAGTGTTTATCCAGTGCTTTCTCTCCCTGACCGCTCCTCTCCAAAGGCTGCAGGGAGAGGAAGCCAGGTGTTGCAGGAGAAAAAGCCACTGTACCAGGCTGCTTTGCCCAGCTTCAGGGCAAGGAGGGCGGGTGTCAGAACACCCATTGGCTGACCCTGGTTTCCCCTAAGGACCGAGGCGGGAGGGACAGGTGGTTGGATGCGAGGCAGAACTTCCCAGGCCATGGCCCTTCCCTGAAAGAGGGGGTGAGAGGCTATGGATGAATTCTTGACTCCCAGGTGGCCCTGGGTTCTCCTGAAAGCTAGGAGCTGATGAGGAGGGAGGGAGGAGAGAGCGTGAGTCTTTGCTTTGGATCCTGGTGGGTTTGTAATTATGCCTAAGTCATTGCTAATTAGGGGGCTGCTAATTAGACGTATCATTAGGGGCCTTGCTGAGGGGGTAATTGTGAGGTGGCCCTTTAAGAATCACCCCTCTACCCCGCCTACACACACACACACACACTCACTCCTTCTCAGGGAAGTTCTGCCAACATTCTGCCTCCCTCCCCCAGTTCTCAGTCGTGAGGACACTGGTGTGTGTTGGGGGCAGGCTGTGGGCTAGACTCTGAGAACTTTTTCAGACAGAAATGGATGTTATGGGAGAACTGAGGCTGGTGGCCAGGAGAGAGGTCAGGGAGCAGGCGGCCCTGAGGACCCCTCCCTTCCTTTCCGAGGCCTGTTTTATAGGCTACTGGGTTACCATGGCAACACAAGGGCCGGGCGGGGGAGTTAGAAGTCAGGACCACTCTTGGAGAGAGAAACTGGGAGCCACAGAATGGCTGCTGGCGGTCACTGGACAAGTTACTAAGCCTATCTGAGCCTTGGTCGGCTCATCCGTGAGATGGCTGGGGACTCCCCAAAGTTGGGAGGGTGTCATTTCGAACAGAGTGGTCAGGGAAGGTGACCTCTTAGTGGAGAGCTGAAGGAGGAGAGGGAGAGGATATGCTGGGAAGAGTGTCCCAGGAAGGAGGAACAGCAGGTGCAAAGGCCCTGAGGCAAGAACTTGTCCAAAGAGCAGGGAAGAGGCAGAGTGGCTGAGGCCAAGTGAGGGAGAGAAAGAGGGAGAGAAATGAGACCAGAAAGAGAATGAGGGGACCAGATTGTGCGAGACCTTATGAACCAGGGAAGGGACTTCGGTGTTTGGAGTGAGACCAGAGCCATGGGGGGCAGGGAGGGGGTGCGGTTCTGATCAGATAGAAGGATGTGAAATGATTTGCATTTTTAGAGGACACCGAGACACACAGACATAGCCACTCAAGCCCAGGACCAGAGGTGGGAAGATAAGGACTGACCCCACACCCACAAATGGGGCAAAAAACCCAACCTGGGGGCCACAACATCACAGCTTCTGAGGAATCTCCCACTTCCCAGAAGCCCAGGTATACTGCAGAGAGACACGTGCTAGCATTGCAGGGCAGAATGTGAGTGCGAGACTTGCCAGCAGCCCCTCCCCAGCCCTACCTGAGACAGGAAAAACAAAGAAGCACCTATACAGCCCAAATCCCAAGCAGGAGTCCTCTGAGCACCAAACTGGGAAACACAGGAATCACCGAATGAGTTGAGGGCCCCCCCCCAGTACCTTGCCTCACCCACAGACTTATTCATTCTGCGTCCTTCTGTGCCTGGCTTCACTCTTCCATGGTATGTCTGTGAGATGCATCTGCGATGTTGGGTGTATCAGTTGTCCACTCCCTTTTTGGTGCTGTATAATATTCCACCACGTGCCTCTTCTGCCCTGTACTTCTCTGTGTTCTTACCAATAGTCATCCAGCTTGTTTCAAGCTTTATTATCAATGAAGCAGCTGTAAACACTTGTGTATGGGTCTTTTGTTGAACACTTGACTTATTTCCCTGGGTACATTCCTGGGAGTCGAATTGCTGAGTCCTGGGATATGTGATGTAGTTTCTCTTAGAGGCTACATGTCCATCAGCAGTGCATGATGCCTTTATCTTTCTATGCCTTTCTTGGTCTCTGCCTAGCACAGAGAGTGCCTCTTTGTGTCCCTGTCTCTGAATCTCTGTCTCTCTGTCTCTCCTGGTCTCTCTCCTCCCTCTGTTAGTCCCCAGCTTCTCCCCCATTCTCTGCCTGCAACAAGCCCTGACTCCTGAGCTAGACGGAGGAGGGGTTTTCTCCCCTCACCCAGACTTCCTCCTCCTCCCCCACAGGACCGTGCCCCCTCCATGGCTCCCCTGGCCTTGGTGGGGTTTGCACTCCTCCTGGGGACTCCGCCATGCTCAGGGGCGGCCACCCCGACCCCGTCCCTGCCACCTCCCCCAGCCAATGACAGCGATGCCAGCAGTACAGGGGGCTGCCAGGGCTCCAACCGCTGCCAGCCAGGGGTCCTGCTGCCCGTCTGGGAGCCTGATGACCCGTCGCTGGGGGACAAAGCAGCCCGGGCCGTGGTCTACTTTGTGGCCATGGTCTACATGTTCCTGGGTGTGTCCATCATTGCCGACCGCTTCATGGCCTCCATCGAGGTCATCACGTCCAAGGAGAAAGAGATCACCATCACCAAGGCCAACGGCGAGACCAGCGTGGGCACCGTCCGCATCTGGAACGAGACAGTGTCCAACCTCACCCTCATGGCCCTCGGCTCCTCAGCCCCGGAGATCCTGCTGTCCGTCATTGAGGTCTGCGGCCACAACTTCCAGGCGGGCGAGCTGGGCCCGGGCACCATCGTGGGCAGCGCTGCCTTCAACATGTTTGTGGTCATTGCCGTGTGCATCTATGTCATCCCGGCCGGCGAGAGCCGCAAGATCAAGCACCTGAGGGTCTTCTTTGTCACCGCCTCTTGGAGCATCTTTGCCTACGTCTGGCTTTATCTCATCCTGGCCGTCTTTTCCCCAGGTGTGGTCCAGGTGAGCAAGGATGCACGGACATCTCCTGGGTGCATGTATGTCTTCACAATCCAGAGGGGCGGCCTCCTGAGCTCGGAGAGTCAATGCCTGTGTTTGCAGAAACGCATGCTCACATCTGAGAGGGCCGCCGGGTATGGTTGTCCAGGTCGTGCACTGCACAAAGGCATAGGGCCAGAGAGGGCAAATCGGGGCTGGAGTCTGGTGGGTATTCCCCAAGCCAGGTCTGGATGGCATTGCAAACTCTGGACAGAGCTCATCCATGCAGAACCAGATGCCATTTTGTAATATGCCCATCTGGAAATGGCATCTTTGAACTCTCACAAGGGTGCCATGTGTGCTAATAGAGTCCTAGTGATCCGTGAAAGGCATATGACAGTCTAGTCAGGTATTTGCCAGGTATGGTCACGTGTTTCCCTATACTCCCTGCCTTTTGCATAATTTATTTCCACTTTTGCAATTAGACATCCCCCATTTGCATAATTCATTTTACAGTTGCGGCATCCAGCCCCGTGTTTTCTGACAGTGCTAACTGATTTGAGTCACTTGGTGCAATTTGCATAGTTTGCCCATGGACTTTGCATCTGCATAATCTAGCTTTGTATTTGCCGTAGTCGTGGTTTGCATAGTTCATTCATTATTAATAATTGATTGCTGACGTTGAGATGATTTATACCACTTCGCTGTAATTCACACCCATATCGAGTCCAACCTAGGCATAAACCCAGCCCACTGAAAAGACCACTTTGCATAATTTATTCCAATAGTGGGAAAAAATTTAGAACCACAGCTGCATAATTTACACTCGCATTCACATAGTCACTTGCCTCTCATTTATCCAGTGTCTTAACGGGCCTATTGCTTAGTCTCCTTTAAAACGTTCGCCTAATTTATTTCCCACAGCCCCACGATTGCCGCCTACATTTGCATAATTTATTCATGGGCCTGGCTTAATTCTCTCACACACATGCATAATTTATTTGAGGCTACCCAGGATTCCTTTATACAAGTGTATAATCTACTTAGACATATCTGTCAAGTTTTGCCAGCTATAGTTTCTTTCCAGGAAAGATCTAAAGTTAGAGGTAAAAAAATTCTTTGCAGATGTTATCTAGGCAGAAGGAAGGAAGAAACCACAGTGAGGAAAAGAGGGAGGTGGAGCACCGGAAGACAGGGATGAGGGAGGAAGGGAGACAGTTCCTATGACTGACTCCTGACTGCAGTGCTGAGTTTCCTGGCTGCCAAGGTGAAAAGTACAGACGATGCTTCACACGGTCTCAGGCACTATTTTAAAAAGGACGCTATCCTGACTTGGGTTGTCCAAGTGGTCCATGACAAGGATTTACACCAAAACTGTGAAATGGATTTTAGACATTGTGGGGAGGAGGTGGGATCGGGAGGGGGGAGGTTTCTCCTGAGAAGGAGCTGGCTCATCACAGGGAAAACAGCGTGAAATGCCACAGGTCTGGGTGTAGACGTGGTTCTGGAGAATCCCTTCTGGAGTGACATGGAGACCAGGCTTTTGGAATGCTTTCACGAAATAACCGAAAGAATGGGCATGAGATCAAGATGATGCCAGTCCCTCCTAGATGCTTTGAACGGGGGCAGGGAGGAGATGGGTCTGGCTCAGGGTTTTCTCCGGAAGTTCTGTGTGACCTCAGGCAAAGCCCATACCCTCTGGGTCTCAGTTTACACATCTGAACTATAGAAGGGGTTGGACTAGTCCATTGGTTCTTCTTCTTTTAAATAGTTTTCTGTGATGGCTGCACTGGGTCTTCATTGCTGCAAGGGCTTTTCTTTAATTGCACAGAAATGGGGGCTACTCTCTAGTTGCAGTGGGTGGGCTTCTCAATGCGGTGGCTTCTTGTTGCAGAGCACAGGCTCTAGAGCACAGATTCAACAGTTGTGGTGCATGGGCTTAGTCGCCGCGAGGCATGTGGGATCTTCTTGGACCAGAGATCGAACCCATGTCTCCTGCATTGGCAGGCAGATTCTTTACCACCAGGGAAGCCCTTCTTCTTTAAATGAGGTCCTCTTTTTTCATTTCTGATTTTAGCAAGGTCCTCTTTTTTTTTTAATTAATTAATTTGACTGCAGCACTCGGGATCTTTAGTCACAGCATGCGAACTCTTAGTTGTGGCATATGGGCTCTAGTTCCTTGAACTGGAATTGAACCCAGACCCCTCTGCATTGGGAGTGCATTCTTAGCCCCTGAGCCACCAGTGGGTGCCCTCGAAGGCAGATGTGAATCTATTAGAAGCACCTTTTGTTTACCTGCAGGGAAGAAAGCAGATCTCAGGTGTTGGAGATCTCGCTTCTGATTAAGAGAGAATCGCCCACAGCGTAGACACTGGCCAGTTCAATGAGTTCAAGGCAAGAGTTCATTTTACAGCTTGCGTGGAAAATTCAGTTTCTTTTCACAAGGCTGCCGGTGGCTTTGTGTGGTTGTACTATTTCCAAGTCCTACTTTTTCTCTGAACCAGCAGTAAACACAGCGACAAGGGGCTGTGAAATGAGAGCTTAAAGAGATTTTCCCTACCAGGCTCATTTTAAAGATACCTCTGGGGCCATCCGATTTGTAAATGCTCTTTAATCTTTTCTTCCTTAT
Organism: Bubalus kerabau; assembly: GCF_029407905.1. Lineage (NCBI taxonomy): Eukaryota > Metazoa > Chordata > Mammalia > Artiodactyla > Bovidae > Bubalus > Bubalus kerabau. Next base: position 57,844,845 of record NC_073640.1, on the reverse strand, counting down.
CTTTAATGAGAAAGGTGGCATATGCATCTTTACATGAATATCTCAAGGAGAGCTGTCAGGTATTGGTGGATGTTTCCTGTATGTGCCTTCTGCCAGACCATGGGCAGACTGAGCCCCAGAGTGCGCAGAGCTCAAGACAATAGTGATATGGTGACAGTGGTATAAACGCAGTAATAGTGCACGTGGGCTCAGTCGTGTCTGCGTCTTTGTGACCCTATATCCATACTGTCCATGGGATTCTCCAGGCAAGAATACTGGGGTAGGTTGCCATGGCCTCCTCCAGGGGATCTTCCTGAGCTAGGGATCGAACCCGGGTCTCCTGCATTGGCAGGCGGATTCTTTACCACCGAGTCACCTGGGAAGCCCACTAGTAATAACGATCCCATTGATTTCACATTTTCTGTATCTTCCGCGTATCAGTAACTGACAAGGCTTAGTGTTAGGAGTGCATGAGCTCATTCAGTCTTGGGATGTGCTCATTTTACACATAAGAGCCTGGGCCAGGCATCCCTCTTCTAGAACCGGGGTCTAAACTCAGCCTTGCCCTGTCTCTCTGGGGAGGTAGCATGTAAACATGAGAACTTGCTTTATGAGGCTGTCAGACGATGAGCCAAACTTGTGCCTCTTTTAGAGTCAGAGTCCAATCCCTAAGGGCCAAACAAATCCTAAGGAAGGAGAATCTGGCAAAGGCTGTATTTACTGGTGGAGGGGGGCGGGGGAGGAGTTGGAGGAAAGGAATAGGGGAGTTTGGGGACGTGAGCAGAGAGCAGACCCTGGGTGATGGGTGGAGTTTGGAGAAGTGGAGGCATCTCGGGTGAGAAGGGGCGGAGGGACAATGAGGTGGGAGAAAAAAGATGGAGAGAGACCAGCACTGCCCCCAGACAGGGGCTGGGACCACAGGGTGGGGCGTGTCCCTGACTTGGTGGTGGCTGAGGATGTCTGTGTTCTTTGCACTTGAGCAGCATGACAAACAGTGGATGGATGGATGGATGCGACCAAAGGAGAGACAAAAAGGGTGAGGGAAGGAGAGACATAAAGACATAAAGAGAGAAGGCAGGGGGGACAGAGAAGAATCTCATAGGAAAGAGAGGTAGGTATCTAAAAAAGATACAAAAGACAATGGAGACAAGGAGACAGGGGCCACCAGAAAGGAAGAGAGGAGGAAAGATAGAAAACCAACTGACATTAAGGATTTCTCTAGCGGTCCAATGGCTAAGACGCGGGCGGGGCTTTGTCTGCAGTGCAGGTGGCGTGGGTTTGATCCCTGGTCAGGGAACTAGATCCCGCATGTTGCAGCTAAGACCCAGTGCAGCCACATAAAGAAATAAATATTAGTTATAAATAAATAAATACCTTTACAGCTTAAACAAACAACAAGCCAGCCGACATAGAGAATGAGACTGGAGGCAGGGAGAAAAAGAGATAAGGACCAACCTAGCCAGAAAGATGGGGAAAGGCAGGGAGAAGCAGAGACGAGAGCCAGAGAGAGGGAGAGACAGAGGGGAGAGATATAGATGGAGGGAGAGACAGAGACACAGAGAAACGGGGAGAGGCTGAGATGAAGGGAGACAGGAACGAGACAGAGGGAGGAGTCAGAGACAGCAAGAAGGCCGGATGGGGAGAGATTGAGAAGAGGGAACTCGGGTGAGGGCAGGGACCCGGCGCTGGGGAGGGCGGCGGCGGGCGGGCCGCGAGCGCGCCCCCTGCCGGGGCGGCGGTCCTGACCCGCGCGGCCGCCCGCAGGTGTGGGAGGCGCTGCTGACCCTCGTCTTCTTCCCGGTGTGCGTGGTGTTCGCCTGGATGGCCGACAAGCGGCTGCTCTTCTACAAGTACGTGTACAAGCGCTACCGCACCGACCCGCGCAGCGGCATCATCATCGGCGCCGAGGGCGACCCCCCCAAGAGCATCGAGCTGGACGGCACGTTCGTGGGCGCCGAGGCTCCGGGCGAGGTGGGCGGCCTGGGCCCGGGCCCCGCCGAGGCCCGCGAGCTGGACGCCAGCCGCCGCGAGGTCATCCAGATCCTCAAGGACTTGAAGCAGAAGCACCCGGACAAGGAGCTGGAGCAACTGGTGGGCATCGCCAACTACTACGCGCTGCTCCACCAGCAGAAGAGCCGCGCCTTCTACCGCATCCAGGCCACGCGGCTGATGACCGGCGCGGGCAACGTGCTGCGGCGACACGCGGTGGACGCCTCGCGCAGGGCCACCCCGGCCGACGGCCCCGGCGAGGACGAGGACGACGGCGCCAGCCGCATCTTCTTCGAGCCCAGCCTTTACCACTGCCTGGAGAACTGCGGCTCCGTGCTGCTGTCGGTCACCTGCCAGGGCGGCGAGGGCAACAGCACCTTCTACGTGGACTACCGCACGGAAGACGGCTCCGCCAAGGCCGGCTCGGACTACGAGTACAGGTGGGTCTCCTGGGGGCTGGTGGGCAGGGAGGGCTGGCGGTCCGCGGGTCACAGGCTCCGCCGTCCAGCAGCCTCCAGGCTCCTCTGTCTCCTGGCTGCGTCTGGTGCCCATCCTTACTTTGCGATGGGCAGACTTGCTGGATTCATTCATTCCTGAGAGTCTACTTTGTACCAGGTACTATTCTAGACATTGGGCACAGGCTGCTGGACAAGACGGACAGCGTGGCTGTCCACTGACCGCAGGCTGCTGCTCCCAGGTCCATGATACACCTGTGCCTTCTTGGGCTTGACGCTGCTCTGTGTTCCTTAGTATAGCTCCATGATGTGTTTCTACCAGCATGACCTGGTAGAACCAGTGCCCCACCCGCCACGCCACTATTAAAGTAAAAAAATATATTTTTTAATGTTTTTTTTTTTTTTTGGCTGCGCTTGGTCTTTGTTGCTTTTCCAGGCACTTTCTCTAGTTGCGGCTCGCAGGAGCTACTCTTGGTTGCGGTGCGCAGGCTTCTCATTGCGGTGGCTTCTCTTGTGGAGCACCGGCTCTAGGCGCTCAGGGTTCAGTACTTGCAGTTCAAAGGCTCAATAGTTGTGGCGCATAGGCTTGGCTGCTCTGGGGTGTGTGGAATCTTCTTGGAGGGATGAAACTCATGTCCCTGGCCTTGGCAGGTGCATTCTTACCCACTGCACCACCAGGGAAGTCCTAAAACTGTTTATCGATCACCTACTACATGTGCCAGGGGTGTACCTCGGTGAACAAGACGGCTAAGGTCCCTACCCTTAAGCTGTGATAAAGTTATAAACTATGAAGCATGCAAAAATATCAGGTGATGGCAAGTGCTGTGGGGGAAAACGAAGTGGGGTCAAGAGGAGAGAGATGGTGTCCTCATTGCCTCTGCGTCTTTGGTTCCACCGTAAAGCCACCCGCCTTCTGAACCCTCCTGTGTCTCACTGCCAGTCCCTCTCCTCACCCCTCTTTGAGCAGAACTGTGACCTTAGCCAGCTATTCCTACTGTGCACCTACTAGGTGCCAGAGGTTTTTAAAAATTTTTTGTTGAAATGTAGATATACAATATTGTGTTCATTTCTGCTGAATAGAAAAGTGACTGAGTTATCCATATATAATTCCTTTTCATATGCTTTTCCATTATGGTTATCACAGGACACTGAATATAGTTCCCTATGCTATACAGTAGGACCTTGTTTTTTATTCATCTGCCATCCAGATTTTTTAAGGGTTCAACAGAGAAGAGTAAACAAGGTAGATAACTTCTGTGTCCTCATGGGACCACAAAATTCTTTATGTATTTGTGCAATAGATCTGTCTATACCACACTCTTTCAAGAATTATAGGTTTACAGTATGTTTTGTTAACTGATGTGCAAGTCTCCCATTCAGTTCAGTTCAGTTGCTCAGTCACGTCCGACTCTTTGTGACCCCATGGACTGTAGCACGCCAGGCCTCGCTGTCCATCACCAACCCCTGGAGTTTACTTAAACTCATGTCCATTGATTCCGTGATGCCATCCAACCATCTCATCCTCTGTCATCCCCTTCTCCTTCCTCCCTCAATCTTTCCCAGCATCAGGGTCTTTTCCAATGAGTCGGTTCTTCCCATCAGGTGGCCAAAGTATTGGAGCTTCAGCTTCAGCATCAGTCCTTCCAGTCAATATTCAGGGTTCATTTCCTTTAAGACTGACTGGTTTGATCTCCTTGCAGTCCAAGGGACTCTCAAGAGTCTTCTCCAACACCACAGTTCAAAAGCATCAATTCTTTGGTGCTCAGCTTTCTTTATAGTCCAACTCTCACATCCATACATGACTACTGGAAAAACAATACCTTTGACTAGATGGACCTTTGTTGGCAAAGTAATTTCTCTGCTTTTTAATATGCTGTCTAGGTTGGTCATAACTTTTTTTCCAGGGAGCAAGCATCTTTTAATTTCATGACTGCAGTCACCATCTGCAGTGATTTTGGAGTCCAAAAAAATAAAGTTTCTCACTGTTTCCATTGTTTCCCCATCTACTTGCCATAAAGTGATGGGGCCAGATGCCATGATCTTAGTTTTCTGAATGTTGAGTTTTAAGCCAACTTTTTCAATCTTCTCTTCCACTTTCATCAAGAGGCTCTTTATTTCTTCTTCATTTTCTGCCATAAAATTGGTGTCATCTGCATATCTGAGGTTATTGATATTTCTCCCAGAAATCTTCATTCTAGCTTGTGCTTCCTCCAGCCCAGCTCCCGTGGTTTCCTGTAATAATAACATGTACCACGTGTCTTTTCTGTGCCAGAAACGAACCTGGGCAATGGAGACCATCAATAAATGAAAGACGTAGAAATCCCTGCCTGCTCTAACACAGCTGACACTCACTTTGGAAAGACAGGTCATTAGAAAGTGTACATTCAATGTATTAAAATATCAGAGAGTGGTGAGAAGAGTGAAGAAAAAATACAGCAGGATACAGGAGAGTGTTGATGGCTGATCTTCTCATAGGTTTCACTTACTAAGTTGCAACAGAACTGTTCACATATCTTTGTTCTGTCATCCCGTAGCATGGGACCCCTTTGACCACCCATAACCTCCTCCCTCTATCCTTCCCCTCATCCCACATCTCTAGCCTCCTTCAACTCAAGAACAGGCATTCACCATGTGAGGGCCTGCCGTCAGTCCACCTCTTCATCCTTCCACTCCTCCTGCACTTCTGGTCCACATCGCCCTCATCAAAACCCCAAGCCTTTGCAAAAGGAAGTGAGTTCAGGTATCACTTTCTGGGATCAGAGGCTGCCTTCTCACCTGCAAATGACCTTGGGAAGGAGATGTTTGAAGTGAAGGAGTAAATGCTGCTCAGTGGTGGAGCCAGAGCTAGGAAGAGTTGACATCTTTCCATATGTCTCTGCTCTCCCAACCCAGTTGATATTCACAGGCCTGGCATCACTTATCAAGGCAGCTTAGGTCTAGGGCTGGGAGGAGGACACCGAAGTTCCAGCCCCAGCTTAGCCCTGCCCCCTGTTCCTTGGGTAAGTTCCTGCCTCAATCTGGGCAGGTAGGGCTGTCATGTACAGTTGTTGAGGTTGTACACTGCGCAAGAGCAACATGTCTAAGGAAGTGCTATTCACATAGTGGACATTGTAGAGTTCTGTGTCTATGATGACAGTTCCAGATTCATGGAAAGAGTGTCTTGAAGAAAGGATACCTTTTTCTAACTTGCCCACAGGCATCACTAGGCTAAGGGTGGTTCTGTGGGGTTTTAGTTTCTCCAAATTAATAATGACTTCTATGACCCCCAAATGACACAGCTCTTCCAAGATTCTGAGATTTAAGCCTCTGTAATCCTAACACACTAAGGGTCGAAGGTTTTAAGATTCCAGAATTCCAAGGTTTTAGTATTCTAATCTGTACCCCAGCCCATCTCTGATCTGATGGTTCTAAAATTTTTCATCTTCTCAGATTTTGTGCATCCAGTGTTGGAATATGAGTCCTGGGAACCTAGCCTTCTATGATTCTGATACCTGGTTTCTAAAATCCCCATGTTCTTTTTCTCCCCGGCTTTTTATTTTGAAAAGTTTCACACCTACAGAAGGGCTGCAAATACATAGCCTGGCGAACCTTCATATAACCTCCACACAGATATTCACCAGTTGTGCCTATTTTGTCCTGTGGGCATTCATGGTCTTCAATATATAATAGATGTTTTGAGGTGCTACTTTACTTTTTAAATTTTTAGTTTATAGATATGAGTATAGTTGATTTACAGTGTTGTGTTAGTTGTGGCTGTACAGCAAAGTGATTCAGTTATACATATGTGTATATCCATTCTCTTTCAGATTCTTTTCCCATGTAAGTGATTACAGAATATTGAGTTCCCTGGGCTATACAGTAGGTCCTTGTTGATTATCTCTTTTATATATAGTAGTGTGTCTACGTTGATCCCAAATTCCTAATTTATCCCTCCACCCACCCCCCACCTTTCCCCTTTGGTAACCATAAATTTGTTTTTAAAAAAAAAAAAAACAACGGTGGCACTTTATTAGAGTGAGGGTCAGACAGCATGACCATTCACCCATCAACAGAGGCATGCATCTCCTAAGAATGATGACATACTCCCACATCATCCCAACCCAGTGATCACACACAGGACGTTTAAGATTGCATCAGTATGATGACCCAATCTACAGTCCACGCTTGCCTGTCCCCAGTCGCCCTTGTCTCACCCTTTATAGCTGTGTTTTCACTCCCTCCCTCTCTTCCTATCTGATCCAGAAACCGCTTGGCATATTTGGTTGTCGTGTCTCTTTCGCCTTCTTCAATCTGGATCACTCCCTCGGTCTTTCCGTGACTTTGGTGACGCCAACACTTTGGTCTGAATTTCTCTTTTGGCTGTGCCACATGGCATGTGGGATCTTAGTTCCCCAACCAGGGACCAAACCCACGCCCCCTGCACTGGAAGCATCGAGTCTTAACTCCTGGACCGCCAGGGAAGTCCCACTCTGACACTTTGGGAAACGATAGGCCACTTACTCGAACAATCTTCAGTGTGGCTTCGTCTGATGTTTCCTCATGATTAGATTCACATGACGCACTTCGGCAGGAATCCAGCTGTCCTCAGGGCATCATGCCAGAAGGCACATGATGCCCGCGTGTCCCTTTACGGACAATGTCCAGTTCCCCTGTATTAACCCAATCCTTGTAACACTGCCACGAGGAAGACAGGGTTATTAACTCCATTTTACAGATGAGGAAACTGAGGCTCAGAGGGCTGCTGAGTCCTAACTGCCCAAGACCACACAGCTGGCACAGGCAGCTTGGAGCAGGTTGGCCTGCCTTAGCCACCATGGACAGTGCCCTCTGAGCTGCGGGCGGCAGCCACGGGAAGCTCTTATTCCCTCCATCCAGGTCTTGTCATACAGTTCTGCCCCTGCCAGAACCCTGGGGTCTCTCTACCTCCCCCACAGAGGAACGGAGGGGTAAATGACAGATTTTTGACTTTCATTAACACCCCAGAGTCATCACTGTCCCGCCCAAGTTTCACCCTGATGAATGTCTTGGCCTCATTCCCTCCCCCAGCCCATTATAGAGCATCTTGCTTGTGCTTTAGAAACTTACACAGCCGACACTCTTTTAAACCTAAGTCAGTTGATGTCCTTCCTCTCCTCAGAGGCCTCCATGGCTCTCCTCTCACTGGAGTAAAAGCCAAAGTCTTCACCGTGGCTCACCAAGGCCCCATGACATCTTCCCCTGTTCCCTCGGTCACCCCATCTCCCACCCTCTCCCTCCCTGCTCCCTTGGATGCGGCCACACTGGCATCCCTGATCTTCCTCAAGCACTCCTGCCCACTGGTGCCTCAGGACATTTGCACTGGCTGTTCCCTTTACAGGAACAGTCTTTCTCAGATCTCCTCCACGTGGCTCCCTCCCTCAGGTCTCTGCTCAGATGGCACCCCCGCCCCCAGACAAGCTTTCCCTGACCACTTTCACACAGCTCCTTCTCTGCACTCTCTACCCTTGTTCCTTTATTTTCTCCACATAGCATCATCACTACCTTACTTTTTGTTTTATTACCTTATGTTTTATTACCTGTCTCCTCCCCTGGAACAGAAGCTCCACCAGGGCAGAGATTCTTCTCTGGTCTGGTTTTGCTGCTGTTTCCCCAACACTAAGAACAGGGCCTGGCACACAGCAGATGCTCATTACCTATCTCATTATGGATGGACTGTAATTAAATCCCGAGATGTGGAAGTGCCACTAGGATACGGCTGTGCCATGGGGCTCTTCCCGTGTTCCCAGCACTGCCGTTCCCATGTTCCCACACTGAAAGCATGTGTTGAATGACTGAATGATGTCAAGTTAAAGACTGTGGATTGTCTGCTGGAGATATCTGGGAGCACAGAATGGTTTTTATGGGAAGTATGACAATGTCAATTGTGGGCCCTATGTCCCTGTTACTCCAAGTATGGTCCATGTTGCAGAATCATTGGGGTCCTTTGGGCGCTAAGTAGAAATGCAGAGCCTTGAAACCCCAGAGCTACTGAACCACAATCTGCATTTTCACAAGATGTCCCAGGGAATTCCTGTGGACACTGAGATTCAAGAAGCATGGCTGTGAAACACTCCGACCTCCCTCTGCACCTTAAGACTTTGCATGTACTGTTCCCTCTGCCGGGAGGTCTCCTGCCCACTAAATCTTCTCCCGTGAAGCCTGCCTCGATCTCACCTTCATCACCTGTTTAATGCCACTACTCCTGATGAGTTCCATGGTGGGAGGGAACCCCTCCATCGTTCTTGTTCTCCCTCTGCATCTCCTGCTCGGGAAAAGCCCACCTTTATTCACCCTCGGTATTGTTTGTTTCACGTCTGTCCACCATTACACTTGTAAGTTCTTCCGGTAGTGCGGCCCCCTCCTCCAGGAAGCCCACCCTGAACCCTACCCCCCCCACCTCCCCGGCCCACAGCCCTGAGAGCGACTTCACCCCTCTCTTTCCCCGCTTCTCCACCGCAGCGAGGGCACGCTGGTGTTCAAGCCGGGCGAGACGCAGAAGGAGCTGCGGATCGGCATCATCGACGACGACATCTTCGAGGAGGATGAGCACTTCTTCGTGCGGCTGCTGAACCTGCGCGTCGGTGACGCGCAGGGCATGTTCGAGCCCGACGGCGGCGGGCGGCCCAAGGGGCGGCTGGTGTCACCGCTGCTGGCCACCGTCACCATCCTGGACGACGACCACGCGGGCATCTTCTCCTTCCAGGACCGCCTGCTGCACGTGAGCGAGTGCATGGGCACCGTGGACGTGCGCGTCGTGCGCAGCTCGGGCGCGCGCGGCACGGTGCGCCTCCCCTACCGCACGGTGGACGGCACGGCGCGCGGCGGCGGCGTGCACTACGAGGACGCGTGCGGCGAGCTCGAGTTCGGCGACGACGAGACCATGTGAGCGCGCGAGCCCGCCTGCCCGAGCCAGGGAGACGTCAAGGGGCCCGCGAGAGGGGCGGGGCCAGGGCGGGACGTGGTCCGAACGGGGGCGAGGCCTCCGAGTGGGAGGATCTCGGAGAGGCGTAGTTTTGGAAAGGGCTTCCCTGGTGGCTCAGATGGTAAAGAATCTGCCCGCAATGCGGGAGACCGGGGCTCGATCCCTGAGTCAGGAAGATCCCCTGGAGAAGGGAATGGCAACCCACTCCAGTATTCTTGCCTGGAGAATCCCGTGGCGAGAGGAGCCTGGAGGGCTAGAGTTCATGGGGTCGCAAAGAGTCGGAAACGACTGAGCGACTAACACACTCAGTCTTAGAAAGGGGTGGAGCTTTGATGGAGCCCTGGAAATGGGGAGGCCTGGGGAGGCCTGGGGAGGCGGTACAGGGTCCAGAAAAGGGGCGGGACGAAGGAGAGAAGGGAGGAGACTGGAGTGAGGAGTGGAGTCAAGACGTTGGGATGAGATGTGGGCGGGTCCTGCGCGAACTGGGCTGGTTTGGGGAGAAGAGAGTGGGACACCAGGAAGAATGGCCAAGTGAGGAGAGAGGAGAGGAATTAGGGTGGGGCCTGGGGAGAGGGATGTGGCGAGCTTAACCGGTAGAATGGAGGAGTGTGCCCTGAAGTCCCTTTCGATGCAGAGGCCGAGTCTGTGGAACAGAGAAGGAGCTAGGTGGGGTCTGAGTGGTTGTTGTTCAGTCACTCAGTCGTGTCCGACTCTGCGACCCCATGAACTGCAGCTTGCCAGGCTTACCTGTCCTTCACTATCTCCCAGAGTTTGCTCAAACTCATGTCCATTGACTCGATGATGCCATCCAACCATCTCATCCTCTGTCACCCTCTTCTCCTGCCCTTAATCTTTCCCAGCATCAGGATCTTTTCCAATAAGTTGACTCTTTGCATCAGGTGGCCAGAGTATTGGAGTTTCAGCTTCAGCATCAGTCCTTCCAATGAATATTCAGGACTGATTTCCTTTAGGATTGACTGGTTGGATCTCCTTGCAGTCCAGGAGATTCTCAAGCGTCTTCTCCAACGCCACAGTTCAAAAGCATCAGTTCTTCAGCGCTCAGCCTTCTTTATGGTCCAAATCTTGCATTCTGTACATGACTATTGGAAAAACCATAGCTTTAACTATACAGACATTTGTCAGCCAAAGTAATGTCTCTGGTTTTTAATATGCTGTCTAGCTTTGTCATAGCTTTTCTTCTGAGGAGCAAGCGTCTTTTAATTTCGTGGCTAGGACGCAAGGCAAAGGCTGAGGACAGCGGAAGAGGGCGGGGTCTAAGGAGATGGGGCGTGCCCTAAAGGAGGTGGGCGGGGGGAAGGAGGGGAGCTCTTGGGTAGGGGGAATGTGGGCGAGGCTTTGGGGAAAGTCGGAGTGGGAATCTGGGGGCCTAGGAAGAGACACGGGAAAGGAGGGCTGGGATGTGGGAGACCGAGTCTCCGGAGAGGAGCTGGCTACGTACGTATGTAGACAGACAGACAGAACCAGCAGGCGCACCGGGCACATACAGACATGCAAAGTCACGGACGCAGAGTCAGGACTGTTCTCACGCCCAGACACCCGGCCACCCCCTTGCGCAGATGCCCGAGTCTCCCGGTGCGCGTGCCGGCAGCCTCACATCCCCGCTCCCGCCCGCTCCCTTCCGCCCCCGCACGCCCGTCTGTCTCCCTCTTCCCGCCGCCCACGCTCCCCCCACCGAGCAGAGCCCCCACCGCGCCCCCTCCCTCTCCCCCTCCCAGCCTCTGCGGCTCGGCCTCCCAGCTCAGCTGCTCACTGCTCACCCTGCCTCTTCACCTCTCCCTCTGCGTCTCTGCGTCTCTCGTTCTCGGGAGAGTTTGTGTCCATCTCTGGATCTCTGTCCCCAGGATCCAGCTCTCTAACTCGGGTTATATTTCAGTCACAGACTCTCCATACCTTTCCATCTGTCTCTGTTCTGACTTGGGTTGAGGGCCCAGAGCACCATTCCAGGCCCCATCTCTCACACCCAAGAGGCAGAGGGCGTGGAGGGAGTAGTCTTTCTGTTTGTCCCAGTCCGACTTTGTAGTCTACGGCTTCCAATCAACTTTTCGCCTGCGGCCGCGGGCTTCCGCAGGGCTTCTCCTCCGCCCGCCCCTACGGCTTCCCCAGGTTGGGACACCCTCTGCCCTCCGCCCCCGCCCAGGCTTCCAGCTGTGGTTTCAGGAGACAGAGAGCAGGAGGCTAATTAGAGTTCAGGGAAACACATCCTTTCTCTGATGGGCAGGCACTAATTAGAGATGCCTGGAGAAACAGCCAGGCTGGAGGGCTGACCCCAGGCAGGATCAACAGGGAGATGGAAGAGAGACGCCCAGAGATATGGGGTAGAGGGGAGAGATGCAAGAGAGAGACAGAGAGGCAACCAGATGGGTGAAAGACAGGGAGACAGAAGAGACCTAGTGAAAGAGAGCCAGAGCCAGAGTAGTGGAGAGTCAGAAAGAGAAACGAGAGAAAGGGCAGGAGCGAGACAGAAAGACACAGGCTTAGAGACAGATGCCACGAGAGATGGAAACTGAGTGACAGAGGCCCATCAGGAGAGGGGGAAAGAAGGATTTCCCTGGTGGTCCAGTGGCTAAGACTCTGCACTCCCAGTGCAGGGGCCACAGGTTCGATCCCTGGTGGGGGAACTAAGATCCCTCCTGTCACCTGGTGAGGCCAGAAAAAAGAGGGAAATAGGGATTGGAGACGGAGATGGAAGAAGACTGAAGAGAATAGAAGTGCGGGAGGTAACGAGAGACATTCTTCTCTCTGAGAGGAACCCAGGCGGACTCAGGGAAGGGAAAGTCCTGCTGATGCTACAGAGAGAGAAGAGTTCTGGTCAGCACGAGAGAATGGGAGAGAGGATGAGAAAGAGACTGGGTGTGAAATCAGAGCCTGTGAGGGGTGGGAAAGTGGAGTTTCCAGGAAACGAGGGCGTGAGGATGACAGAATGTCAGGCTAGGGAGGACGGCTGTTTCCTTTTTAAAAAATGATCAATTTTAACTGAATTATAGTTGAGTTACAATATAGTGATCATTTCAGATGTACAGCTAAGTGGTTCAGGCATATATATATATTGGAGAAGGCAGTGGCACCCCATTCCAGTACTCTTGCCTGGAAATCCCATGGACGGAGGAGCCTGGTGGGCTGCAGTCCATGGGGTCGCGAAGAGTTGGACACGACTGAGCGACTTCACTTTCACTTTTCACTTTCATGCATTGGAGAAGGAAATGGCAACCCACTCCAGTGTTCTTGCCTGGGACAGGGGAGCCTGGTGGGCTGCCGTCTATGGGGTCACACAGAGTCGGACACGACTGAAGTGACTTAGCAGCAGCAGCATATATATATTCTTTTTCAGATTATTTTCCATTATAGGTTATAACAAGATATTGAATATAGTTCCCTGTGCCATACAGTAAATTCTTGTTGCTTATCTATTTTCTATATAATGGTGTGTATCTGTTAATCCCGTACTGCTAAAGCTGCTTCCTTTGACCTCAGGAAGCCCCGCCCTCATTTAGCTCCCGTTCCTCTTGCTGTCCCCTGCCGGTTGGGCTTCTCCTCCTTTTGGGTCCCGAGCGGACACACTTGTCAGAGTGCCAACTGGTGCGCGTTGTCACTGGGTGTCAGGGGACCACGGCATGTCTGCAAGCGAATGAGTGGCAGAGGTGTGTGTATGTGTGTGTATCACCTTGTCAGCGTGTCAGCAGCTGTCTACGTGTCTGTGAGGAGCATGTGTCAGGAGACGACTCCACCTGGCTGCAGTGTTTCAGCACCACGGACAGCTCCCAACCCACTCCTAAGTTGGGGGGGGTGGGGGCTGCCATTCTTTCAACCAACAGAAACTTTAAAATGTCTTGAAACCGAGAGTGGGTGAAGGTGGAAGTGCACGTATGCCCCCTCGTGACTGTCTTGTGTGTCCATCTTTGCGTGTCACTGTGTCCTGGGAGTTCATGTGTTTAGATATGTCTGCATGGTTGAGACCCTTTTGCTTAGATTGTGTCGAGTTTGGCTGTTCCATTCTGTTCCATTCAGTCTCTCCGACACTGAGAGATGGAGATGGGGAGAGGAGAACATGGAGAGAAAGGCAGAGAGCCGGGGAGAGACTGAATAAACAGAGACGCCAGGAGGCGTAAAGAGTGAGGGGTAAGGAAGGAGACTCTACATGGAATCACAGCAGGGGTCTCACAGGTTGGCATTGTTGCCCAGGCTGTGGTGGAGGTGTTGTGCTAATTGGCATCTGGTTCCGTGCGATTTTGCCACTGCATAGGGAATGGCTGCGGGGTATGATGGTGTGTGGGCGTGGGCGGTGTGATTGGCTCTGCTTCCTCTGCTGGGTGACTGTGTGGGCTGGGTGTTTGTGTTTCTGGGTTCTGGGGCCAGGCCTTGTGGTTTCTACAGCTGAGATAGCTGCTGGTGGCAGAGCTGTGGGTTATTGTGGGCTTGTGGGTCTTCATAATTGAGGGGGGGGTCTGTTGTGTACCTGAAGGGGATGGATGACTTCTGGCTGTTTCTCCCCTCCCATTCTCTGGTTACTATGGCAGCCGGGATGCTGAGAAAATCAGTTAGTGCTCAGTTACCCCTCCGAATGAAGACAAGGGGCAGGAAGTTGAGGGTCTTCCAGGCTGAAGAATTTGAGTTAACAGCTGTCTATGCAGGTCACACTATATGCCAGGCACTATTCTGGGCATTGGAGATACAGTAAAGAACATAAATGAATAAAGATCGCTGCCTTGGAGGAACTTATATCTTAACGTGGAGAGGCAAATGGCAAACAACAAACAAGAAAAACCCAGCTGGTGGTGTGTTAGAAGATGATTTGAAACAACAAAGATGTGGAGCATGGGAAGGGGGCCAAGGGTGCTGGGGTAGGTCCAGGCATGAATTTCAGTATTAAAGAAGGTGGAGGGAGTGGGTCTCATTGAGAAAGAAGGTAAAGTTTGAACAGAGAACTGGAGGAATTGAGGGAACGAGCATGGGAGAACAGTGTTCTCAGTGGAAGGAACAGCCAGTGCAAAGACCCTGAGGCACAAGCAGGCTTGTTATTACGTTCTCAACACACTGAGGAGGCCAGTGTTGCTGGGGTGGGTGTGTGAGGGGAGAGGGATGGGAGGCCAGGAGGGGAATGAGGGCTAGATTTCAGGGGGCCTTGTGAGCCATTCTCGGGACTTTGGCTTTTATTCTTTGTGAGATGGAAACTGTGAATTTTTCTTTAGGGGGGTTTTGTTGTTGTTTGTTTTTTTTGGTGGTGCTAGGTCTTCATTGTTGCACAAGGCTCAGTTCCCCGTGGCATGTGTGGAATCCTCCCAGGCCAGGGATCAAACCCGTGTTTCCTGCATTGGCAGGTGGACTCACACAGGGAGGTCTGTGTGAATGTTTTGAGCAGAGGAAGCACCCAGTTTAACTTTGGTTTTATCAGGATCCCTCAGGTTGATAGGAGAAGGCAATGGCACCCCACTCCAGTACTCTTGCCTGGAAAATCCCATGGATGGAGGAGCCTGGTAGGCTGCAGTCCATGGGGTTGCTAAGAGTTGGACACGACTGAGTGACTTCACTTTCACTTTTTACTTTCATGCATTGGAGAAGGAAATGGCAACCCACTCCCGTGTTCTTGCCTGGAGAATCCCAGGGATGGGGGAGCCTGGTGGGCTGCCGTCTATGGGGTCACACAGAGTCGGACACGACTGAAGTGACTTAGCAGCAGTAGCAGTCAGGTTGATACTTATTTTGAGTTTTTTTAATTTATTCTTTTTGTTTTGGCCACACCATACCACATGTGGGATCTTAGTTCCCAACCAGGGATCGAACCTGTGCCTGCTGCATTGGAAGTGCAGAATCTTAACCACCGGACCACGAGGGAGGTCCTCAGGTCGATATTTAATACAAACTCGGCAAAGATCCAACTCATTGGAAAAGACCCTGTTGCTGGAAAGATTGAGGACAGGAGAAGGAGGTGACAGAGGGTGAGATGATTGGATGGCATCATCGACTCAATGGACATGAATTTGAGCAAACTCTGGGAGATAGTGGAGGACAGGGAAGCCTGGCATGCTGCAGTCCGTGGGTCGCAGAGTCGGACCCGACTGAGCAACTGAACAGTAATAGCGGCTTCTTCAGATGTTTCTGAGCTTGTCTCTGTCAAATGGGGATAAGCAGAGAACCTTCCCCACAGGGTGGTGTGAGGATGAAATGAGATTACAGAGCCTGAGCCCAAGAAACTGATTGGCTAATGGGCGAGTTATTGGTGAGTCATGGGCAGGGGGCCTTATGCTGGGGATTCTGCCTCTCCCTTCAGGAAAACTCTTCAGGTGAAGATAGTTGATGACGAGGAATATGAGAAAAAGGATAATTTCTTCATCGAGCTGGGCCAGCCACAGTGGCTTAAACGAGGGATTTCAGGTGAGGGGTAATGGGTGGGCTGTGGGAGAGGTAAAGGGTCCAGGGTGGGGGGACCTTTGGAGGTTCAGTTGTGGCCCCTTCAAGTTCATGGATCTGAGCTTCCCAGAGAAGATCTCACCTTCTCCCTGTCTCTGTCTCTCCCCAGCTCTGCTACTCAACCAAGGTGAGTGGAGTTACTTCTGGTCTTTGGGAGAGGGGGTCACTGGAGGGAGGGTCTTGGGAGCGGGTCAGGCCTCAAACTCCCCTCCAGATCAGGTTTGAGGCAGATTGCAGGTGCGATCAATTTGGTGGGACCAGTGTGAAATTGGGGTGACAGAGGCTTGAAGGCCAAGATCATGTTTTGTTTGTAGTTAAGATGGGGAAGAAAGTACGTCATAGAATCTGATGTGGGTTTGTGGTGGCGTCAGAGGGAATCAGGTTTGGGGTCGAATAGAACTGGGTTGGGGTTGGGGTCTGGGATCAGTATTAGGACTGGGTCAAATCCCAGGGATGGGGGAGCCTGGTGGGCCGCCGACTATGGGGTCACACAAAGTCGGACACGACTGAAGCAACTTAGCAGCAGCAGCAGCAAAGCTAAAATTAAGACGGAGATTGGCTTCTGGGTTTGTGATGGGATCTGATTAGAACTGGGGCCAGATTGAGGTCAAAGCTAAGTTTGGAATTTGAGGTGAGTTTGAAGGATTTGAGGGTAGAGCTGGGGCCAAGGTGAGAAATTTGGGGTGAGAGTTGGGACTAGGGTCAGGGGCTTGGAGATAGTGACTGAGTAGTTTTGGAGTTGAGATCAGAATTGAGGTTGGGGGTTAAGATTAGGGATAGGCTGAAGGTTGTATTAGTTAGGATAAGTAATACAAGCTGCTGTAAGAAGTAAGCCCACAAATCCCAATAGCTTAACACAATCAAAGTCATTTCTCACTCAAGCATAGTTTTGAGAATGTTCTTGGTTGGTGGGTGGCTTTCTTTTGAGACCTAGGATTGGGTCAGTGCTGGGCTTGGAGCAAAGGGTCAGTATAATCTATTTATATATATATAATCTATTTAATCAATATAAATCTATTTTACATATCAATATAAATTTATATAAATAGATAATATATTTTCTATTATATATATATAATTATATAAAACCTCTTCCACAGGGTGGTAATGATAATGGCAGTGATCATAATAAACTAACATTTTTTAATTATTGTGTACCAGGCACTGTTCTAAGCCCTTCACATGAATTAACTTCTTTAATGCTCGTAACCACCTTATGAGGTCGGTAGTTATTGTACCTATTTTGTAGATATGAACACTGAGGCACAGTGAGACTAAGGCACTGCCCATGGTCACACAGCCCCTCTACTATATGAACCTCAGAGTCCACCAACCGAACTTCATGGACCAGGGTGTGGAAGCTGGGCCTCTGGTTGGGGAAAGTGGTGGTCAGATGGGATGTAGGGATAGGCTGAGGAAGCCTTACCAAGGAGGCATCCCAGAGAAGAGCAGTGTTTTCTTTTGGACGGGAAGAGGTAGTGAAGGCATCGAGGGTGCCCTGGAGTCTCACTCCCACCCCTCATGCTGCAGGGGACGGGGACAGGAAACTGACGGCTGAGGAGGAAGAGGCTCGGAGGATAGCAGAAATGGGCAAGCCGGTTCTCGGGGAAAACTGTCGACTGGAGGTCATCATTGAGGAGTCATATGATTTTAAGGTGATTTTCTGGGGGCCCACTTTCCTGGAGTCTTGCCTGGATCATTTCCTTGGGGATAGTCCAAGAGGGGATCAACTATGAGGGTCACAGGGAGGGGCACCCAAGGTCTGAGGGCACCCTCCACGTTCCTCTGTTAGCACCATGGACAGCACACGCCTCCCTTGTCCCTTCTTGCTAGTAGAACCCAGCTATGGAAAGTTGAGGATCCCTGAGCATGGGGTGTGAGCCTCCATTCCCAGGACCCCTCATGGAGCTGCCCTAAGGTGGTCATGGACCATGGTCTCTCCCCACCCTCTCATCCCCAGAATACGGTGGATAAACTCATCAAGAAAACGAACTTGGCTTTGGTGATTGGGACTCATTCGTGGAGAGAGCAGTTTTTAGAGGCAATTACGGTGAGCGCAGGTAAGTGGGGAGGGAGGAGAGAGGAAGAAGAGAGGGATGAAGAGACAGAGACCGACAGAAAAAGAGAAATAAAAAGGAGAAGGGAAGAGGGACAAGGGGAAAAGATCAGAGAGAAGACAGGAGAGACACAGGGAAACGCAAAGAAAAAGACCAAGATAAAGACAGACAAAGGAAAAGATAGGGAATGAATACAAATAGGAGAGACAGACACATAGAAAAGCACAGAGAATCCCGAGGAAGGACAGAGACGCAGAGACATCTTCCAGATACATGAAAGATGTAGAGAATGAGGAGGCAGAAGGCCAGAGAGAGAGACAGAAAGTTTGCACAGACAGGATCAGAGGTGGAGCGCTGTGGGAAGGAGGAGTCCCAGCCTGGGCTTTCTCCTGGCATTCAGGCAATTGGAGGGTGGAAACAGGTTAAATGGTGTGGCCTCCCCTACTGGGCCTGGGCTCCTCTGTTACCATGGAGACGGTCACCAGGGCACCCAACTCTCCCACCCCAGTGGGTCTCACCTCTTAGGCCTCCAAAGGCCCACACTGCCTCCCTGTGGCCAGATGTATGATGACATGGATTCACAGGCTATCTTGGAAACCCTTTGTGAAAGAGATTGGGGAAACTGAGGCCCAGAGACATAGGAGGGACTGGCCTGAAGTCCCACAGGGAATCCAGAAAGGGCCAGGGTGGAACTCAGGACTTCTGTCCCTTGCACAGCATCAGGTTTTCTCCAAGGAGGCCAACCCTGGTGGAAAATAAACACACACAAGGAACTGTGGTCAGAAAGAAACTGGTTGGTGGGATCAGAATAAGCCAGGGATCAGGGATGGAAAAGTACCAGATAGTGGTCCCAGAGACACCAGATTGGAAGCCTAATAGCAGGGAAGGGGCATCCCCCCTGAAGCCACATTCTTCTTTCAGCATCTATTTCTTTTATGTATATGTATCATCCATGAGTTTATTGTATTATACATTTATTTGCATTAGAATCAATCAGCTTTGAGTACCTAAATAGTACACTTGTTTTTGTTGTTTCTGTTCAGTTGCTAAGTTGTGTCCAACTCTTTGCAACCCCATGGACTGTAGCCCACCAGGCTCCTCTGTCCATGGGGTTTTCCAGGCAAGAATACTGGAGTGGGTTGCCATTTCCTTCTCCAGGGGATCTTCCTGACTCAGGGATTGAACCTGTGTCTCTTAGGTATCCTGCATCAGCAGGCAAGTTTTTTTACTAGCACCACCTGGGAAGGGATTCTCTGGCCCCTGTCGGATGTAGGGACATTGCTGGAGACAAAGAAATGCTCTTGGCAGCTTGGGTCCTGTTCTCACAGAGCTCACTGTCCAATGGGAGAGACAGACCTGTCACAAGAGAATGACGAGCCAGAGTGGGCAGGCCTAGGTTGGGGGAGCCCAGACCAAGTGTCTGACCCAGCTTGAAGGTCAAGGAGGGCTTCCTGGAGGAGGAGACTTCTGATCTGAGTTTTCAAATAGGAATAGGAGTTGGCCAGGAAGAGAGTGCCAGGTGGAGGGAAGTGTTGCGTATGGAAATGTGGGAGATTATGGCACATTTGGGGACGGTGACTGGTTTCAGGCATGAAGAAGAGGACTGGGATTAGGTTGGAGGTGAGCAGGGTCCAGACCCCAAAGGCCTTAGAGGCCACATGAGGGGGCTTGGGTGTCATTTTAGATGCAATGGGGAGCCATGGAATGTTTTAAATGAGGGAAGCTTCTGGAGAGAGAGAGCCTATGGAAGGAAGTGGGAGAGGGTGGGAGCGGGTATGAGCTGAGGCTGTCAAAACTGGCAGGAGAGACTTCCCTGGTGGTCCAGGGGTTAAGACTCCAGGCTCCCAATGCAGGGGGCACGGGTTCCATCCCTGGTTGGGGAACTAAGATCCCATATGCTACACGATCAAATAAATAAGTAAATAAAATAAAATAAAACTGGCAGGAGATGGGTCAGGCAAGGTTTCAGAGGATGTGGCAAGCAATTTGAGCTTCAAGAACAGTGGGAAGCCAGAACACTGTCTCTAGGGACGTAGTGAACATAAGAAGGCTCATAAAACTGAAACTGTGGACATGAGATGGTGGTCATGGAGGCCACAGGTCTATAGAAAGCAGGTGATTAGAGGAAGTAGCGATAATAATAACAGTAACAATAATCACTATGATGATGATAATGATGAAGATGGGTTGAGTGTCAGGCAGCTTTGAAGTCCATTTCCTGTGGGAACTCATTTAATGAGTGTCCCCAGAGTATCCAGGTTTGGGCTTGATCATTTTGTACTTTGTTCCGCAAATGGCTTTTGGTTCCTCATGTGAACACAAAGCATTCTGGTTCTCGCTTCCTTGGGAGATGAATCATGTCCCACCTTGTGCTTAGAGGAGCTTTTGTATTTCCTTTACCTCCCATTCTCGGTGGAATGTTCTTTGCAGGCTGGACTTGGTTTTGAGCATCTTTGAATCCCCCCAGGCACTGGAAAAGGCCTCAACAGCAATGGCCAGGACAATAACAATCACAGGGGAGATGTGCCAGGTCCCATGGAGACATCACAGGGCCTGACTCATGCAATCATCACAGCCTTCTTGAGGCAGGTCCAATTATTGCTTCCATTTCTCAAATAGCTATTTGGAGGCTCAGGGAGGTTAGGACACTGATTCAAGATCACACAGCGAATCCAGCATTTGATACCAAAACGTCAGATCCAGAACCACAGCATACTCATAAAGCTCCCTCTAGATGAGAGGTGCTGGAGAAGTAAGCAGAGACCAGAGCCTGTGGGTACTGGAAGTGTGGGAGTGTGGGCCTGGGTCTGAGAGCAATGGGGAGCTAAGGCAGGACTTGGAGCAGGGAAGAGGGAAGCCCCCAAAGATGCAATGATAGCAGCCCCCTCCTTCCTAAGAGTGTGTCCTTCCTGCTCCAGCCTGAGCCATGTGGTGAGTTAGGGATTCATTCAGTGACAGACAAGAGAAAACGTAACCATAAGTGGCTTAAGTACACTAGTTTATCTCTCACATGGAACAACAACAACAAAAATCTGTAGGAGGCAATAAAAAGTTAGCAGCAGCCTAGTAATGTTCGTTAAAGGCCCAGGCTCCTTCTTTCTTTCTCTCTCCCATTCTCAGCTGTTGCCCTCATGGTTGCAAGATGGCTGCTGTACCTCCAGGTAACAAGTCCATATTCCAGGCAGGAAAAAAAAAAGGCAAGGAAAATAGAAAGGAGCAGAGTGCCTGTTGCATTTGCGTTTCCAGTTTTAACTTCCAATTCCATTTTACTTATTTTATTTAAGCCACGTGGCTCTGTGATCCAGAAAAGTAGGAAAAGGATATATGATCCAAATCTACCAGTCTCTCTCTGCCTCCATGGCCACCAGCTGTCCTCTGCTCCTTGACATTCCAAGGAGCCAGTGGGTGAGACCATGGAAAGTGGCTTCATAACCTGGTGGCTGGTCTTTTATCCCCTTGCTCTGAGCTGCTGGTCAGGGGTTACAGTGTTTCTTATCAGTACCCCTCCAGATGTAATTCTTGGCACACTCAAGTGGGTTCATTGCTTCTCATTCATTGCTTTCCGCTTATCTGTTTCGGGTGAGCATAGGAAAACATTTCATCTGCACTTTCCCATTACACAAATCACAGGTCAAAAGCGGGTTAAATTCGGTCACCATAGGTGACACAAACAACTCTAAGGATGAGGCACCTTTTACAAAACTCAGAAAACACGCCCATGATAACAGTGCCCCTATCGGGAAAGCGAGAGCTTTCCAGAACCCTCTGTTTATGTCTCTTGGCCAGACTGGGTCACATGGCCCTTGCTGCAAGGGATTCTGGGAAGCAAGTGTTTAGCTGAGGACATGACTGCCGCTGGCTGCACGGAATTCTGGGAACGTGAATATTTATATCCGAGGACAGCACTGTTGATAGCCTCAAGGGATTCTGGGGAACTGACTAATGTTAGCTGGGTACAGGGTTCGCTCTAGGTGCAGAGGATTCTGGGAAAGTGAGCACCTTTAGCTGAGCATGTGGCTACCATCAGCTGTGATGAATCAGAGGAAGTGAATATTTCCAGGTGCAGACATGATTGCCAGTGACCATAAAACCTTCTGGGAAAAGCCGTATATTTAGCTAGGGATCTGGCCACCCCTAGCAGAAGGGATCCTGGGAAACTGGATATTTTTAGCTGGGCACACGGCCTCTAGCTTCAGATGATTCTGGGAAAGTGAATATTTTTACCTGGGCCCAGACAGTCTCCTAGCTTCAAGGGATTCTGGGAAAGTAATTTGTCTGGGAGTGAGACTGTCTGGGAGTTGAGCAGAAGGGGGGCTCTGTAGGCGAGGAAGGAGGCACGAGAGTGTGCCCCAGCTGGGTCGTATGCCCACAGGGGACGAGGAGGAGGAGGAAGACGGGTCCCGGGAGGAGCGGCTGCCTTCATGCTTTGACTACGTCATGCACTTCCTGACGGTGTTCTGGAAGGTTCTGTTTGCCTGCGTGCCCCCCACCGAGTACTGCCACGGCTGGGCCTGCTTCGGCGTCTGCATCTTGGTCATCGGGCTGCTCACCGCCCTCATTGGGGACCTCGCTTCCCACTTCGGCTGCACCGTTGGCCTCAAGGACTCTGTCAACGCTGTTGTCTTTGTGGCCCTGGGCACCTCCATCCCCGGTAACCTCTCGGGAGACCACTTGTTGGGGGAGGGTCTCAGAGAAGCCAGGCAGGTGGAGGAGCCTAGGAGAAAGGTCCTGCAGAAATAAGGTGGTAGAATCACACAGAACCAAGTCTGGTGGGTCCCTTAGAAATAGGAAGGTGGGTATAATAGAATCTAGGTGGGGGGAGCCCATGGATTCAATCTGTTGTTATTTAGTCACTAAGTTGAGTCTGACTTTTTGTGACCCCATGGACTGTAGCCTGCCAGGCTCCTCTATGGGATTTCCCAAGCAAGAACACTGGAGTGTGTTGCCATTACCTTCTCCAAGGGATCTTCCTGGCCCATTGGATCCACATCTCATGCACTGGCAGGTGGATTTTTTTTAAACCACTGAGCCATGTAACTTGAATTCTCCCTGAAAGCAACCAGGTGGAATGTCCCATAGAAGTAAGGTGGTAGGAAATGGTAGAAACCAGATGATGGATTTTATCAGAAGAAAGTGGCAGGACATTGAAGAGACAGTGTTGGAAGGGGAGGGGCATAGAAAGAAGGTGGGGACTTCGTAGAAACCATGCAATGAGTTCCATAGTTCCATAGAAACAAGATATTAATATTCACCTCCCCTCCCCCTGCCAAGGAACCAGATGGGAGAGTCCATGGACCTCTGTTCCTGGGCATGATCAGAACCAGGCCACCAGGCTTTAACCAGGCCAGTTAAAGCCATCAAAGCTTCAATTAAGATAAGGGGCCCAGCAGAAACCAGATATGGGAGGAAATGCCATAGAAAGAAGACTCAGAGACGACAGCATATATTCTACTGAATCACCATGGCCAGGAATCTCTTCTTTCCCCCAAGTCTGAGGGAGGGTCCCTGAGAAACCAGGCCGCACGGACAAATTCCTACAGGAGAGAGAAGACTAAGCTCGGAGCCTCACAGCTTTCTTTTCCTCATCATCAAATGCATTCACCAGCCAGGTGGTGGCGCTGTAGGCCCAGAAAGCAGGTGGTGGGGCCTGCAGAAAGCCACCACGGTGAACGGTTCTGAGGCCTGCCCTCCACTCAAGAGACCTGCGAACTTAGCAAGCTATCTAGAAATGGGTGGAGGCCAGAGCAGCGAAGCTGTAGGCTCGACAGAAGCCAAGCAGGGAACTGATGGGCAAGTGGTGCCGGGTGGGTGGGGCCTGACATTTGTCCAGGCAGGTGGTAATGGGGTGACCGGGCCTGTGGAAACAGGCAGGAGGAGGTTCATGGGAAACAGGTAGTGATTCCCATCGAAAGCAGGCAGCGAGTCCCAGAGAAAGTAGGCAGCGGGCCCCACAGAACAGAGTGGTTTCCACAACAATATAGTAGTGTGTCCCACACAAAGTAGACTGAGTTCTACAGAAGGCAGGCAACAAATCCCACAGAAAGCAGGCAGCAAGTCCCATATAAAGCAAGCAGCAGAGCCCATAGCAATATAGACTATGGTGGGGAATAACAGAAACTAGGCAGGGGACCCCATTGATTCAATGCGTCAACTGAGGCAAATAATGAGATGTCCCATACAGGCGGTGGGAAATGGTAAAAACCAGATGATAGATTCCATACAAAGAATGTGGCAGGGCATTGGAGAGACAGGTGATGGGAGAGGGTTTCATAGACTAAGGTGAGGACTTGACAGAAATCACATAGCGGGGCCCATAGAAGCGCTGAGTTCCAGACAATGGGCAGTGGATCCAGACATTGCATGCAGATATTGCAGACCAGTCCCTTAGAAAGCAGGCAGTGGATCCCCTAGAGACAGGTGATGAGTTCCAGAGAGCAGGTAGTGTATTCCATTGGATGTAGACACCTTCCATAACAAAGCAGGCAGCCGGGCCTATAGCCAGCAGGCACAGGTCTAGCAACTGACTTTGGGCTTCCCTGGTGGCTCAGATGGTAAAGAATCTGACCTCAATGCGGGAGACCCACGTTCGATCCCTGGGTGGAGAAGATCCCCTGGAGAAGGAAATGGCAACCTACTCCAGTTTTCTTACCTGGAGAGTCCCATGGGCAAGAGGAGCCTAGTGGGCTACAGTCCATGGGGGTCACAAAGAGGCAGTCCCACACGACTGAGTGACTAACACTTTCACTTTGCCCCCTGGGTGGGAGGGATCAAGAGCCCAGAGCCCCAGAAGAGGGAAATCGTCTGGTTTCTACCATTTCCCACCACTTTAGTTCTATGGGACATCCCATTGGTGGCTTTGGGGGCGAGGATTCAGTTGACATATTGAATCCATGGGGCGCTCTGCTGGAGCTCTGACCACGCTGGATCCTCGGGGTCAGCGGGGTGCTGGTGGGTCTATCTGGGAACCAGGTGACTGACGGATGCTTGCGATGGGGGGAGGGTGTCACCCGCTGAGCCCCCTCTGACCCTCGATGTCCCCGCCCCGCAGACACGTTCGCCAGCAAGGTGGCGGCGCTGCAGGACCAGTGCGCCGACGCGTCCATCGGCAACGTGACGGGCTCCAACGCCGTGAACGTGTTCCTGGGCCTGGGCGTGGCCTGGTCAGTGGCCGCCGTGTACTGGGCGGTGCAGGGCCGCCCCTTCGAGGTGCGCACCGGCACGCTGGCCTTCTCCGTCACGCTCTTCACCGTCTTCGCCTTCGTGGGCATCGCCGTGCTGCTCTACCGCCGCCGGCCGCACATCGGCGGCGAGCTGGGCGGCCCGCGCGGCCCCAAGCTCGCCACCACCGCGCTCTTCCTGGGCCTCTGGTTCCTTTACATCCTCTTCGCCAGCCTCGAGGCTTACTGCCACATCCGGGGCTTCTAGGGCCCTCCGCAGGGACTCCGCCTCCAGCCTCGAGAGACCGCTGCATCAGTTCTGGACTGCATCTCCCTGTCCTCCGGAGATGCAACCTCCTCTCCAGGGACTCGGCCGCCCTTCCCCCAGGGACGTGATCGCCCCCTCCCCACCGCCCCCACCCCGTCCTCCGTCCCCACTAACAGCCTTCACTCTTTCCCTCCGGAGCCTCCCCAGGTCCTCCTGCAAAGAACAGCTCCTGCAGTTACCTGCAGCTCCTGCCCCCATCCCTGTTCGTTACTGGCTATGTTCCTGGAGAAATTTCCACCTCGAGGCGCCCCCCACCCCGCCATAACCCTACCCCATCTGTGACCCTCTCGATCTCTCCCTTGAGACTGCCAGCCTTGCTCTATCCCATAAGTCCCCGGTCCTCAAGAGGAACACCCCCGCCTCCTTCCAGGAACCTGTGCCCCAGGACCTCAGAACTTAGCCCTCCCTGAGGGGCCCTTGAAGGAGGCCGATCCATCCTAGGATGTCACGGATCTCAGGCCTCCCCCCAACCCTCGGGGGCTCCGTCGGCCTGGGGGATAGGGGGACAGGTGGGTGCGTGCATGGGGGAGGGGACACACCGCCCTCCTCCCCCACCTCCGATTTCTCCACTCAGGCCCTTGGGAGGACGCTAATTCTCGAGGCTTGGAGAAGGGAGGGAAGGGGAGACGTTTGGGGTTTCAGAGCTGGAGGAGGCACACTTTGGACCTGTAACTTCTCACATTCCAGAGCCCCTACTTGCCTCCACTACCTCTGAGAGCCCAGCCATGCCTTGGAGGGGAGGGGGCCTGTGTGTGTGTGTATATAGTGTGTTTGGGGGAGGGGGGATGCGGGAGGGTGCATGACTTGGGGAAAAGGGGGGGGTGAAAGACTTTTCTTTTGAGAGGGCAGCAGACACCCCCAGCTGTGAGAAGCGGCTTTGGGAAGGAGGCCGGGGATCCACGGGAGTATATAGCCAATCTCCCCCGACAATCTAGAAGGCTCAATTTGCCCTCAGTGCCAGCCAATTCGGGCAGGACCCTCGAAGAGGAGACCGAGGGTCCCAGAGGACCAATGCTACAAGCCAGCAAATGCTGCCACATCTCTGCCTGAAGGGGAGCAGGGGTGGGTGGGAGGGTGGGACGGGGGTCCGGGGGTCTGGGCGGGTGTTTTTAACTTTGGAGGCCACCTATCTGTTGGCTGGCCATGTACATTTTCTTACTGTTGATGTTTCCTGCCCAAAGGACATACTTGGGGTGTGAGGAGTGCTGCCTACTTCTTGGGACCCCCCCTGCAACCCCCATAACACCTGCTTCCCACCGGTTTTTAGCGTCCTATCCTTCTGTTGTGCATCACCCCCAACATCCCAGACCTGTTGCGTACTCCCTTCTCTACTCCCAGCTCATCAGCACTAGTCGCTGTCTCTGTGATTTCTGTAAAAGTTGCCATAAAACTGAAATTATGCCTGGAAAAACGGCCTCCCCGTGGGAAGTTGGAATTCACGACGAGAGAGCTAATGAAGTCTTTAAGATTTGGGCAACTGGAAAATACACCAAGTAACCTGGGTTTTTCCATGTTCCCAGCATCCTCTGCAGGACAAGCCTGCTTGCACCAACCACTCTGAAGGTCCGCCCAGAGCTTCCCTTCGCCACGCCCCCACTTATTACCGGGAGCTTTACTAGCCACGCCCCCATCCTTCACCCAAGAGGTTCCCTGGCCACGCCCCCTCCACACAGGAGTTTCCCTGGCCACGCCCCCACCCATCACCCAAGCGCTTCCCTGGCCATGGCCCCATGCCACCCAGGAACTTTCCCTAGCCACGCTCCCACTCCCTCCACCACAAACTCTTCTACGTCATAGGGTATCCTGGGAACACAAAAGAGGAGGATCCTGCGTTGCCTGAGGAAGAGAGCTGGGGTTGATGGGGGTTTCCTAAAGAAATCAGGTAACTTTCTCAGAGGATTTGTGTGTGTGTGTGTGTGTGTCCCGATAAAGGGCACAGCCTGTTTAAAAGTGTCCAGCCTTGTGAGTTAATGACTGGTCGTCTTGCAAGTGGTTGAATCCTACAGGCAAGAATGGAGTGTGGACACGTGGGGAGTGGATCTGGGAGGGAGGGACTGGACAGTGTGAAGAATTTCCAGCCCAGAGAGTGAGGGCTTGGAGAGCCAAGTGGGGATAAGTACCAAGGACAGGCTTAGAGGATTCAGGTGAATTCATGACGAACGTGAGATGCCTGTGAGCCATCTAGAGGGTGAAGAGACATCCGGGAGACACCTTGAGCTCAGCCCAGGGAGCTGCACTTGAGAGAGATTTGGGATTTGTTGGCAAGGAGGTGTCACCAAGCCACAGGAGGGGGTGGGGCTGCCCTGGGGCCTGGGTAGCAGGAGAAGAAAGCAGAGCCTTGAGGACCCCTAACATCTAAGGGCCACATGGAAGCTGGGAGACCTGTCGAGGAGAAGAAGCCAGAGAAGTTGGTGGGAAACCAGGAGAGTGGGGCAACTGAAGCCAAGAGAAGTTTCTAGAATGAGGGCATGGTCAGCAGGACCCAAGGCCGTGAAGAAGTGGAGGAAAATGAGAGCTTAGAGGCTCCCCTTGGGTTTAGATCTTGATGTAAGCAGTTGAGGGGAGAATATGGGAGCAGAAGCAGACTGAAGAAGAGTGAGGAGTGGGTAGAAGGTGGGGAAACTGAGTCAGAGCATGTAGATCAGAGTTTGGAGAATCTTGAGAGAGAGTTTCTACAGGGAGTTATGGGCCTGAGAGGGCTTTTCCTGCAAGGTGGGAGGAGGTGTGGGGCAAGAGGGCACTGAAGGCAAGGGATCTGAAGCTGGCGAGAACAGTGCCAACAGCGGCGGGCGTTAAGGAGGGCCATGATGCTTGCACTGTGCTGGGCTCAGCCTTATGCGGTCTGCCATCAGTCGTCAGAGTCAATTCCTTCTACTGAGGAAACAGGCTCAGAGAGAGGAAGCAACTTGCCCAAAGTCCCACAGCGAGGAAGGGCAGAGATGACATCCAGGGCGCAGAACGGGAGCAAGACACCTCCAATTCTACGAGACATGAACCAGGACAACGGGGACAGAGGCAGGGAAAGGTGTGAGCCTGGGGACAGGAAAAGGAGTGAGGTCTCTGCTTCAAACAGGGGCGTTTCCAGGGCTTGGGATTGGACACAAAAAAAGCATCACAGATGCCGGTTCACCCCACCAGCAACACCATGTTCCTCACCTGGATACAAGGTCTTCCAAGGGACAGCTTGGGAGCAATTTGAATTATTTGTCATAGGAAATGACATAGCATAATGATTTACTGTCTCAGTGCTTCAGTTCCTTCACCTGGAAAATGGGGATGAAGTGAAGTGAAGTGAAGTCGCTCGGTCATGTCTGACTCTTTGCAACCCCATGGACTGTAGCCTACCAGGCTCCTCAGTCCATGGGATTTTCCAGGCATGAGTACTGGCGTGGGTTGCCATTTCCTTCTCCAGGGGATCTTCCCGACCCAGGGGATCGAACCTGGGTCTCCCACATTGCAGGCAGATGCTTTACCATCTGGGGGCTTCCCTGGTGGCTCAGATGGTAAAGAATCTGCATGCAATGGGGGAGACTTGGATTCAACCCCTGGGTCAGGAAGATCTGAAGAAGGGAATGGCCAACCACTCTGGTATTCTTGCCTGCTCCCATGGACAGAGGAGCCTGGTGGGCTACAACTCATGGGGTCACAGAGTTGGAGACAACTGAGTGACTTTAACAGTTTCACTTTCAATAATAATAGAAACTAATAGTCCTAATAATAATAGGAACTAATAATAAGAAGTCCCTGTTTCACATGATTATAGTGTTAAATTGTATGATTATTGTATTAAATATACATATATATTTTTTTAGACTAATACCTAACAACAGTAAGAGCTTAGGCAAGAGAGTAAGGGGGCTACAGAAGATGAGATGGTTGGATGGCATCACTGACTCAATGGACATTAAGTTTGAGCAAACTCTGGGAGATAGTGAAGGACAGGGAAGCCTGGTGTGCTGCAGTTCATGGGGTCCCAGAGAGTCGGATACGACTTAGTGAGTGAACAACAAAGTAAGAGCTTAGTAGATGGGAATAGTTATACTTTCCAGTTTACTTGCTCATTTACACATACGCACCCCATCCAGGAACAACTAGCGTCAAAAGGACAGAGAAATGCAAGACTTCCCGTGAACTGCTTTGTCACCTGAGTCCCAGTTGTTCAATCATCAAGCCCAGGGGACAAGAAATAGACAAGGGGGAGTATGCCTTCCTCTCCCTGCAGACCCTGGGATTCTTTCATTCACTTGTCCATTGGGTGCCTGCCTGTGTCTGGCACTGTGCATGAGACACTGCAGAGACCAAAATGTCGCTGGGCCCTGTTCTTCCCGGGCTGACACTGTGGTCAGAGGGACAGATGCCCAACAGGATGCCAGAGGTGGTAGTCTCGCTGGGACTTGTGAGGGCAAGGACTCTGTAGTAAGACACCACAGGACGCCCATGTCACCGAACTGGGTGACTTAGGCAAGTGTTAAAAAGGAGCTATTAACAAGGCTGTGCATGGTATAGGGAAACAGACAAGGGATGGTGGGCAGTCTGGGGCTAGAAGATAAGATGTTCCCACTTCTATCCTACCGGGCTGGTTTCTGGAACCTGGAGAGGTGCTCTATGTAAGCCCTCATAAGTGTAAAATGTTAGTCGCTCAGTCATGTCCGACTCTGCGACCCCATGGACTATAGCCCACCATGTTCCTCTGTCCATGGGATCCTCCAGGCAAGAATACTGGAATGGGTTACCATTTCCTTCTCCAGAGGATCTTCCCGACCCAGGGATCAAACCTAGGTCTGCCGCATTGCAGGCAGATTCTTTGAGCCACCAGGGGAGCCCCATAAGAGCTTCCTATTCATATTTTTATTAATAGCAATTAGGTATGAGTCTAGATGTGACTAGCAGGGATCCAAAATAGTAGTGGTTTAAATAAGATTAGAATTTATTTCTCTCTTGTGTAACAGTTACAGCTGGTACGGCAGCTCTATTTCAGGAAAGTGAAAGTGTTAGCCGCTCAGTCCTGTCCGACACTTTGCAACCCCAGGGACTGTAGCTCTTCTGTCCATGGGATTTCCCAGGCAAGAATACTGGAGTGGGTTGCCATTCCCTTTTTCAGGGAATCTTCCTGACCCAGGGATTGAACCCAGGTCTCCTGCATTGCAGGCAGATTCTTTACTGTCTGAGCTGCCACGGAAGCACGCAAAGTAGCTGCTCTGCTAGTCACTCTGACATAGCTGGACTATGACCCTCATCTATTTGGTCCAAGATGGCGCACCTCCATGACGTCATCATGCAACCAGAAGGAGGGAGAGGGGAGGAGAGGTCCCGGATCCACCATCCTCTGTAAGGCTTGGACCCAGGAGTTCCACATATCGTTTCCTTCTACATCTTAGTGTCCAGATCGGAACCATCTGGCTTCATTGAGCTGGAAGAGGAGCTAGGGAAAATATAGTTTTAGTTCTGAGTCATCATGCTAAAAGTCATAGAGGATTTTTAAAGAAAGATGAGAGATTGGATGTTGAGGAGCAATGAACAGTCTCTTCTGCAGAAAGCTTTGCGGAAACTCAGAGTTGATGCTCTGAAAAGCAATCAGACTATAGGTATGAAATCACCACTGAAATTAATGCCAAAGAGCCCCAGATTCTTTGTGTCGCCTGCTTTTAAAAAACAAAAAACAAAACCCTTCATTTTGTATTGGAGTATGGCCGATTAACAACGCGGTGACAGCTTCAGGGGAACAGCGAAGGAAGTCAGCCATACATATACATGTATCCATTCTCCCCCAAACTCCCCTCCCATCCAGGCTGCCACACAACATTGAGCTGAGTTCCACATGCTATACAGTAGGTCCTTGTTGGTTAGGCATTGTAAATCTAGCCATGTGTACATGTCCATCCCAAACTCTCTACCTATCCCTTCCCCTGATCCTTCCCCCCAACTGGCACCCATCGGTTTGTTGTCTAAGTCTGTGCATCACCTGCTCTGAGATTAAGGTCTTCATCTGGATCCAGTCCTGATCCTCTAACGTTCCCAGACTCTGAAATGCGCATTTCCTCTGCTTCATCTGTCTTAACAGTTCCCCGAGTCCTTAATCTATTTCATCCAAATAAATCTTCAGCCTAAAACCTCCCCCTAATCCTTCAATTTCTTCACCCACCTTTCTGTGACACTCCAAGCATCTCATTCTGGGTACGTGTGGTTACCTAACAACCACCCCAAACTTAGCGACTTAAAAATGACAAGTTATTATCTCTTGTGGTTGGCCCCAGTTCACTTAGGCTCTCCGGGTGGACTTGGGGTCTCTCACGATTGTGATCAGCTGTCAGATGAGACTCCAGTTATCTGAAGGCAAGTCACTAACTCCTAAGATAACTTCTTCACGTGGCTGACAGTTGATGCTGACTGTCAGCTGAAAGCTGAGCTGGGGCTGTTGACAGGAGCCCGTGTCTTTCTTGACAATTTCTGTTTCCCTTTCTTCTGTATCTTGCCTGTACACTGCTGTCTCCCTCCCCACCACCCTGTCCGTCTCTTTCCAGAGGTCTCTGTCTCTCTTTGATGCTGTCTCCTCCATTTCCTTCATTTCCCCGCTTTGCTTTCTCAATTGTGTCTTCATGCCTTCCCTCTTTCTCTCTCTCTTTCCAAGTGTCAGCCTCCCGCCGCCCCCCACCTCCCCTGTGTCTGTGTCTCTCTGTGTGTAACAGTTATCTATGACCGAGCAACAAACCACCCTGAAACTTGGTGGCTTAAAGCAACAATCCTCACAATTCTGTGTGTTGCTGGTGGTGGTGGCTGAGGTCACCATGTGGCTGCGTCCATCTTGGAGCTTGGCTGGGGTTGCAAGGTGCCTTCATCTGTGGCTGGCAGTGGGTGCTGTCTGTGGGCTGGGCCACTTCAGCTCTCCCTGAAGCCCCCTTGGCTAAGTGAACTCTTTATGGCTTGGTGTCTGGATTCCAAGAGAGCTGCTTTGAAAGCTGTAAGCCCATGTCTGCCATATCCCCTGGGTCAAAGCAAGTCACAGGATTCAAGGGGCAGGGTAATAGACACCACCTCTCAGTGGGTGGAGAGGGTGCCTGGAAGAAGGGGAGGAGTTGTTGGAGACCATCCATGGTAGGCTGAATGATAGACCCCCCGCCCAGAAGATATCCACATCCTAATTTCTGGAGACTGTGAATGTGTTCACTCATGTGACAAAACAGGATTTTGCAGGTGTGATTACGTTAAGGATCTTGAGATGGGAAGATGATCTGGGATCAGCCTGGATCAGCGTGGATCCTCAGAAGGGGGGAGGCAAACAGGAGATAATGCCACACGCAGAGGAGGAGGCCGTGTGAAGATGGGGCAGAGATTTGAAGATGCTGGTCTTGAAGACTGGAGCAATGCGGCCACAAGCCAGGGAATGCTGCAGCCCCCAGAAGCCGGAATAGGCAGGGAACTGATTGTCCCCTAGAACCTCCGGAGGGGTTGCAGCCCTGCTTGATTTTGGCCATGGGGACTGATTTTGGACTTTCATCTTCTGGAACTGTGAGAGAATAAAGTTGTGCTGTTCTAAGCCATTGATGCTGGGCTGGTTTGTTAGAGCAGCTACTACACCGTGTCTGGAGTGAATTCACCACTCACTTGTCGTGAGTCTCTATAGATCTCTATGTCTTGAACTCTTTTTTAAAGTTATGATAAAATACACCTCACACGCTTATAATTGAGGCTTCCCTGGTGGCTCAGGTGGTAAAGAATCTGCCAGCAATGCAGGAGACCTGGGTTGGGAAGATCCCCTGGAGAAGGAAATGGCAACCCACTCCAGTATTCTTGCCTGGAAAATCCCATCAACAGAGGAGCCTGGTGGGCTCTCGTCCATGGGTTTACAAAGAGTTGGATACAACTCGGTGACTAAATGACAACAAGAACACTTCACATAAAATGTACTGTTTTAGCCGTTTTCCAGGGCACGTTGTGGAGCAGCCATGACTGTCTAGTTCCAGGCCCGTCTCATCACACCCAGCCACTCCCCATTCACCCCTCCACCCCTGCCTCAGGCAGCCACTAATCTTCTTCCTATCGCCATGGATTTGCCTATTCTGGATATTTCATGTAAATGGCATCCTGCTATATGTGGGGTTTTGTTTTAATGTTTGAATTTTATTCATGTATGTATTTTTGCCTGTGCTGGGTCTTCGTTGCTGCAAGCGGTGGCTACCCTCTGGTTGGGGTGCACAGTCTTCTCCTGGCGGTGACTTCTCCTGCTGCAGAGCACAGGCTTCAGTAGTTGTCTTAGCTGCTCCAACGCACATGGGATCTTCCCGCACTGGGGATCGAACCTGCGTTCCCTGCATTAGCAGGCAGACTCCCAACCACTGAACCACCAGGGAAGTCCAATACATGGTCTTTTGTGACTGACTTCTTTCACTCAGCATGAGTAACGTTTTCAAGGTCCATCCACGTGGTAGCATGAGAAACTGAACCAATAGGATGCATGGATAAATAGATAATGAAAGATTTATTTTAAATAATTGGCTTATGTGATTGTAGAGGCTGAAAAGTCCCAAATCAGTGGAACTCAGGGAGGCACCGAGGTTGCAGCTCAAATCTGAAGACAGTCTGGAAGCAGAATTCCCCTTTGCTTGGGGAACCTCAGTCTGTTTTTCTTTAAGGCATTCAGCGGATTGGGTGAGGCCCACCCACATTATGGAGGGTAATCTCCTTAACTCTGGGCACGATAGCTTAGTCGAATGAACATATACAATTAACCATCATAGCCGAGGGGGTAGGATTCCCTTCTCCTTTTACCCCACTTTCTGCTCATCCACCATGTCCCTGGCTGGCCACTGTCCCAGGCTTGTTTGTAAGGTGATTCCAGGAAATACTGGAGGAGAGACAGGGGAGGAAAGCATTAAGGGGTGTGTTGATGAACAGGTCACCCACTTCCTATGGGCAGTGAGGTCCACTGAGGACTCTAGAACCCTCTTTGGGAGCCCAACCTGGAGTGAAGAAGTTGGGGTCTTTATTAACTCCCGGCTGATTAAAGGGGGGGCTGCTTCATTCAGTGTGGAGTTACAGGTGCCAGCGTTGGCGGCTGCTGTTGGGTCAGAGGGGTGTGAATGGGACTTCCCTCTTCCCCAAGGAAAATGCATATTAGTTACTCAGTTGTGTCCAACTCTGCAATCCTATGGACTGTTGCCTGCCAGGTTCCTCTATCCATGGGAATCTCCAGGCAGGAAAACTGGAGTGGGTTGCCATTCCCTTCTCCAGGGGATCTTCCCAACCCAGGGATGGAACCCGTGTTTCCCGCACTGCAGGCAGATATTTTACCATCTGAGCCACCAGGGAAGTTCCTTAGGCACCAAGGAATGAGGGGGTGCAATTGTGCCCAGGTCTCCCGCCCACCCCCCCCACCCCCGGCCCCACACCCCCAGCTCCCTTCTCAGCACTCAGCTTCCGCAATCCCAGCAACAGGGATGGGCTTGCTCCCAGCATCTCCTCTGTGTCCTCCCATCCCCCTGAGGACTAAAGTCAGACTCTCAGGAGGACTTTCAGACAAGACTGGGGAGGGGGGCGGGGGAGAGAAGGCCTCCAGGGTCTCCCAGGGCGCCTGCCCACTAGCTCCTCCCCCCTTGCCCTCTCCTTGCAATTTTCTCTCCCTAAGGTGGAGGGAAGGAAATGTCAAGGATGATGGATTGAAAGGGGGCAGCTGGGGTCAGAAGAGGAGGGACCACAGGGTGGAGGAGAAGGAGAACACACAAGAGGCAGGGGGGAGGGTGCAGGGGAGGGAGGGGGCCCAGAACAAAACATCATCGGGTGTGGGGAGGGCAACAGAGAAAGACGGGAGGAGACAGAGAAGGAGGAGAGGGAAACCAGAGCCCTAACACGCAGCGCTGAGGAAGGTGGGGGAGAGGCTGAGGGATTCCGGCAGAGACAGCCCCAGGTTGAAAGTAATCCTCCGGCCTCTCACCCAGCGCACAAAGCCAAAGAGAGACCGCCAGTTGGAGATGCACAGGAGAAAACCAGAGACTGAGAGGTGGAGAGACAGGACCTGAGCAGGGCAAGGCGGGGAAAGGGAGAAATGGAGAGATACAGACAGAGGGAGATAGAAACGGAGGCAAAGAGTTACAGAGAGACCCAGGGGCAGAGACAGACAGAGACAAACAGTCCCCGGGGACCCAGGATTGGGGCATAGAGGTGGAGACACGGAGAGAGAAAAAGAGATGGAGAGACAGAGGTCCCCAGAGACAGAGACGGGGCTGGGGGTGGGGGTGGGGAGACAGAAAAAGAAGAGATGGAAAGTGAGAGTGAGAATGTGTGAGAGAGATGGAGACAGAGACACAGGCACAGAGAAAAAGAGGCAGAGACAGATGGACAGACGGACAGACAGACACACAGCCAAGGACACAGTGAAAGAGGAAGGGGAGAGGAGGGGGGCGAGGCAAAAGGAGTGAAGCGGGAGACTCAGAAAGGAGACAGGAGGCAGATTCAGAGCACAAGGCCAGAGAGACGGGAAGGGGGCTGGGGCGGGGGGAGTCGCGGCCCTGCCCCTCCCCCGCCCGGGTCAGGCCCGGTCCGCCCCGTGGCCTCTGCCGAGCCATGGCTAATGGTATGATTGCTTGGCGGGGCGGCAGGCAGCGGGTGACAAATGAGCCGCCGGAGTCACCAGCTCTGGTGATGGATGGCCTGGCGGCGAGCAGGAGGGAACGGCGTGGGCTGGGGTTGGGGAGGCGCCCACCAAGATAAATGTTTCCTTCTCCTGGAGCCAGGCCAGGCACAGGGGGAGGAACTGGCGAGGAGTTTAGGAGAAGCCTGGGCAGCGAGGTGCAGGAAGGCAGAAACTCGGGAACAGGGGTGGGGGCTCAGAGAGGTGCAGAGACAAAGGCCAGAGACACGGGTCCCCAGAGACGACAGAGTTGGGGCGGCAGCGGGAGAGAAAGAGAAAAGGAGAGATTGGGAGCAGGAGAGAGAGATGGAGACAGAGACACGGAGAGATTGTCCAGAGAAAGAGAGACAGAGATAGAAAGAAAAGTAGAGGGAGAGACATGTGAGGCAGGCAGCTGGAAAGACAGACAGACACCCAAGACAGAAACACAGCCACAGGGGGCCCCTGACTCAGGACCCTGTCTTCCCCTACCTCTGAGATACAGACCCTGGGAGAGAGACCAGGAGTTGGGGAGGGGGGCAAGGGGGACATAGCTAATGACAAAGCAGGGAAACTGAGGCAGGGAGCTGGCAGGCTCTAGAGAGAAGATGTGGGAGTGTTGAGTGGCTCCTGGCAGGGTTCCTCCCCACCACCCACTGACAGCTTGGATGCCAAGTGTTGCCCTGGGAGGTCCCCCAGATCCACAGGGGTGCTCTAAGGCCTGGGATGGGGTTAGGGGTTGAGATCCCTCCTAAGGCTGGTGTTCACGTGGGAGTCTGTGCCTCTGCTGAGATGCGCTCACACGCACACACAGACATCCAGACACACATATCCAGAGAGTGTGTTAGTCGCTTAGTCGTGTCCGACTCTTTGCGACCCCATGGACTGTAGCCCGCCAGCCTCCTCTGTCCATGGGGATTCTCCAGGCAAGAATACTAGAGTGGGTTGCCATGCCCTCCTCCAGGGGTTCTTCCCCACCCAGGGATTGAACCCAGGTCTCCCTCACTGCAGGCAGATTCTTTTACCGTTTGAGCCACGAGGGAAGCCCAAATACACATCCAGAAAGGCATGAGAGCAGGTAAGAGGCTTCCAGATACCTGCACACCCCGGGCCCACACAGCACCTCACAGATGCAGACAACCAGCAAACACCGGGACCCTACCCTGCCTGGGACAAAGGGTCCAAGGGTCCCGCCAGGAACCACTAAAGGGAGACAGCTCTGCAGAGAGTTGGGCTGGTGTGTGTGCGCATGTGTGTGCGTGCGTGTGCGTGTGTGTGTGTGTGTGTGTGTGTGTGTGTGTCTGGGTGAGACAGACTGGGGCAGAGGGAGTGAGAAAGCCAGCCTCCCCCCTCGTGCCCCCTCCAGCCTCTGGCCTTTCCCATCAGTTTCTCTCCCAGACATTCCTATTTTCTCCTGCTCTTCTCTTTAATTAAAAAGATTTATGCTCAAGAGTCCAAGCCCCTCCTCCTCGTCTGGGGGCTGAGTTCAGAGCGATGAGAGGAATAACTCTGGTCTCTGTCTCTCTTTGTCTCTCTCTCCCTTCCTCTCTCTCCTCAGTCTCTCCCCGCTCCGCTCTCCTCTCTCC
The DNA here is from genome assembly GCF_029407905.1 of Bubalus kerabau. Taxonomy (NCBI): domain Eukaryota; kingdom Metazoa; phylum Chordata; class Mammalia; order Artiodactyla; family Bovidae; genus Bubalus; species Bubalus kerabau. Next base: position 57,807,325 of record NC_073640.1, on the reverse strand, counting down.
GCATCGCTCTGGGACTCGGTCTGACCCCCTTTCCTTCTTTCTCTCTTTCCGCTGCTCTGTTTTCACCTCTCCTCGAGCCATTCAGCCCCCAAACTGGCCTCACCCAGACCCCCACCCAGTTAAGACACAACTGCTTCCTTCCTTCCATCCACTCCCTCCACCCCCGACCCCCATCACAGTCAGATGGGCCATCCTTCTTGTCTTCAGGACCAGCTTGGGCCTGGGGACCTCAGCACGCCCCTCCAGACCCAAAGCAAAGCTGGGGGCCTAGATCCCAGACTCCTACACCCTAAGCTTCGACTGAGGGCTGTAGGGGGAGGGGAGAGGGGGGCGCACCCAGAAGAGCTTTGCATCTTTAATTAAAAAGTGATTTAAATTAATTTTCTGCTCCAAAACCCCTATCTGGGGGGCGGGGTGCGTGTGGCAGTGATTAAAGGCTCTTCTCTACCCCTCTGCCTTCCTTAAAGGGCCAGTGTCACCCGAGGAACAGTGCCTGGGAGAGTTTCAGGGGGAGCATCCATTGGGATGAGGACCCCAGACTCAGCCAAAGCGGCTAGAGTCTGGGTGTCCTGGCACCTTCCAGTTTAACCATTTCGCCATCACTCACTCCCCGCCCCCTCGGGCTCCTGTCTCATTCAGCTGACAGGGAAATTGAGGCTTAGAAAGGAAAGAGCTGATCTGAGGTGGGTCTGGACCCCAGATCCTTGGAGATGGCCAGGGAGGAAAGCTGATGGTGTGCCGAGGGGGGGTGTCAAAGGACAAGAGTCAGGGACACAGAGAAAGACAGGGACAGTCCTCCTGGATGAGACAGAGGCAAGGCGGTGGGTCGTGTGGATGTGAAGCTGAGCCTTGGGTGGATGAGAGGGGCCTTCCTGGGAGGCTGGGGGGACCGGGCCATCACCTTCGGCCCCCCCTCTGGGACAGCTGCTGCTGTCCTAACCTCAGTCCTTCTTGCTGTAACTCCAGTGGTCTGACCCCCTTCCCCGGGGCCTGGGTGGTTTTGTTTAATTTCCACAAGACAGGAGGAGGAGGGAGCAGCAGGGTGTGGCAGAGATGGAGCTGTTTATGAGGGTCATAAAAATATCCTTAGAGAGCCCAGCAGGGGTGGGGGTATGGTCTCCGCCAGCCCTCTCAGCCCCCTTCTCTCTCTCTGAGACTCCGTCTGCCCACCTCTGCCCCTCCTTTCCCTGGGTCTTCGTCTCCTCCAACTTCTGTCCCCTTCTCTCTGGATCTCTGCCTCATTTCTTTTTTAGAGTTCTTCCTCTGGGGTGATGGTTTCTAGCTGTTGGGGGTCAAGCATCCTTTTTGGTCATAGGATGAAAAGTATGGGCCATCTCCCTGTAAAATCACGTAGGCACCAGGTCCGTACTTTGCCAGGAAGACTTGAGGGAGTTCACAGGCCTCCTGATACCCACTTACACATCCCCTTGAGAATCTGAGGTCACCAAAGGATAAAGACCCTCCTGCAGGGCTTCCCTAGTGGTCCAGGGGTTAAGAATCCACCTTGCAATGCAGGGGATGCTGGTTCAATTCCTGGTCCGGGAAGATCCCATATGCCAAGGAGCAACTAAGTCCATACACCACAACTTTCAAGCCTGTGCTCTAGAGCCCGTACTCCACAACTAGAGAAGCCACTGCCGTCAGAAGCCCATGCACCGCAACTGGAGACTCAGCCCTGCTCGGCACAACCGGAGAAAGCCTGCGTGCAGCAATGAAGATGCAGCACAGCCGAAAATAAAATGAATAAAAATAATTAAGAAAAAACACATGGAAGGACTTCCCCAGTGGTCTAGAATCTGCCTACCAGTGCAGTTCAATCCCTGGTCCAGGAAGACTCCACATGTTGCGGAGCAACTAAGCCCATGAGCCACAACTACTGAGCCGGCGTACTCTAAGTACTGGGCCCGCATTCCACAAGAGAAGCCCGCACACCGCAGTGAAGACCCAGCACAGGTGAAAATAAATACATTTTAAAAATTAACAAACAAAATACATGCCATCTTCCCCCCCCCCCCAAAAGACCCTACTGTAGAAAACGCCAGTGAGAGAATGAATCCCAGGGGTCTTGCTCTCCCTCCTGCCCTCGCTGGCCTGGAAAACATTCTTGCCCCAGGCCCTTTGCACCTGCCATCCCTCTGCCTGGCATGATAGGCAGACACCTGCAGAGCTCCCTCCATCCCCTTCTTCAGGTTTCTGCTCAGATGACACCTCCCCTGAGAACTTGCCTGTCCAGCTTTTGTCATCTCCCTGTCTTTATTCTGCTTCATCTCAGAGCACTTATCACCTCCAGATGTGACTTTATACTTACACATTTATTTACCTGACTCTTCTCTCTCCCCCACACCATCCCCAGGAGCATGTGAGGGCCAGGAGGCCAGGAAAGGTTGTCTTTTGCTCCCTGTGATGTCTCCAGAACATCACCCAGCACACAGTAGGTGCTCAATAAACTTCTGTTGCAGATACCTTCTTTATTTCACTAGAACACCAGTTTCAAAGGCTGCCTGGGCCCCAGGCTCCTCTGGGGAATCCTTTGATCTCCAGCAGATGTGTAACCAGCCACATCTTAACCTTCAGTTTCAGAGATTCCATCACAAACTCCTGAGAACCACTGAGGGGGATACAGGCTAAGAAACTTGCCAAAGGCAGAGGTCAAAAGTGGGCAGAGGGACAGAGTGAGGTTTCTAGGCACACACACTTAAACACCCCAAACTCACCATATTCATACACAGAAACAACACCCATAACAGGCATGAACCAACAATCGGACACAGCCAAGACAGACAGACACAGCCAAGGACACACACACACACACACACACACACACACACACACACACGATGGCTTCAGGGAAGCACATAAGTGTCCCTGTCTCCCAGAGGTGGGAAGTTGGGGGGTGGGGAGGGGTAGTCTAGAGCAAGAAGAGAAAGTAGAAAAAGGGGTTTGGTGACTTCCAGCCTCTGGTTCTCCTCTGATCTGTCTCACAGTCAGACAGACAGACAGGGAGAAAGAGAGAGCAAGGAAAGGGTGAGGCGGGAAGGGGGCCTCTGGGAGTCTGGGGGGTCGGGAGAGAGGCATAGATGTATGGCCAGGGGGCAGAGATGGGAGAGAGAAAAGGAGAGACACAGCGAGAGACAGAGACACAAAGAGAAAGACAGGAAGCAGAGAGACTTGAAGATCTAGAGGAAAAGAGTGAAGCAGGGAGATGGGGAGAGACGGGGAAGGGTGGAAAAGGGGATAGAGAGAGACAGACAGACAAGGACCCGGGGCGGCCGGGAGGGGGAGAAGGCGGAGAAGACCGGAGCGCGGTCGGGGGCGAGGGGGCGCCGCGGAGAGAGGGAGGCCGGAGGGGTGGGGACCCGGGCGGACCAGACGCACGGAGGCTCCCATACAAAAAGCCGCCCCCGAAAGCGGCCGCAGCCCCGGGGAGCGCGGAGGGGGAGGGAAGGGGAGGGGAGAGGGCCCCGGACGCCCCCGCCCCACCCCGCCCGGCCCGCGGCCGAGCCGCCGGCGGACAGCGGGTTAAGCATCTCCGCTGTGGAACTTCCGGATGTGACCACAGAGAGAGGGAGAGACCGGGAGAGGGGGAGAGAGCGAGACGGAGCCGCCAGCATCCCTCCGGCCCGCCAACGCCGGGACCCCGCACCGCGCTGGGAGCCGCCGCAAGCCCCTCGCCGCCCCCCGCCGCCCGGGCCCGGCCCCCCGGCGCCCCTCTGTCCCCCGCCTCGCGGTCCCCGGGTCTCGGGCTGGTTCCCTCCTCCCAGGACCCGGGGGAGGGGCTGGGGGCCCCGGGGAGGGGGCCTCGGGCGGCCCTCCCTCGCCTGCTCGCCCCTTCCCTGGCCGTGACCCCCGCGGGGGCAGGAGGCTGGGGGTCCATGCTCGGAGCCTCCGCACTGCCGGGCGCCTGCCGCTGACAGCGGTGGGGGTGGGGGGGCCGGGCACCCAGCCTCCTGCCCCACCCCCTGGCGTCGGCACCGCGGGCCATCTGGGGCCGCTGCCCCCGGCTGCGCCCTCCCCGCCGGCCAGGCCCTGGAGGGACCCGGGAGCTGCCGCCGGCATCAGCCCATGGCCCGGAGGGTAGGTGTGAGGGCGGGCGATCTTGCGCCCGGGTCGGTCGTCGCACCCCCACCCCCCTTCCCATCCTTCCATCGCCTCCCTGGGGAGCTGTGGCCCCCTTCAGCCCAGAGCGCTCCCTCCGCCGTCTCGTCCCCTCTCCCTGCCCCTCAGTCTCCCCTTCTCTGCCCCGGTCTCCCCCTCCATCCCAGGCCCTTTATCCCACCCCCTTTCTCTTTCTGCCCTCCCCCATCCTTCTCCCACGTCTACTTTTGTTCCAAGTCCTCCCGGAGGGTTAGGGGTGGGGACAGGGCTGGGGAGGTGGGTCTGGCCAGGCAGGGCCAAGGGATTCTCTCTCTCCTGGTCTTGGGGGATGAGAGGTCAGCGAAGAGGTGAGCATGCACCTTTGAAAGTGGAGGTGGGGAGGGGGGGCGGGGCAGGAACACCACAGGATTCCCAGACGTCCTAAGATGTGCCGCGATGAGCGGTGGGGGGCAGTTGGATTCAACTTCAGGACTCAGGAGAAGTTAGGAGAAGAGGGCAGAGACACACACTCAGAGCCCTCCGTGCCGGCAGGACCGCTGGAACTCCCCTCTCTTCAGTCTCTCTGCCTCTTCGAACCTCAGTTTCTCCCTCAAAGGAAAGGGTGGGACCTGGGTGCCTTCAGGTTTCCCTGGCTTCCCCTGGTGCGCTTGCTTCTGTGATGATAGGAGAGAGAAATCTCAAGCTTGGCTTCTCTTTGGGGCGGTCGGCACAAGTGGGTTTGTGTGGTTGTGCTGGGTTATACTTGGTTTCAACAAGTGTGTATTGAATGTGTACCAGGCACGGTGCTAAATGTCTGATGCCTTCATTCATTCATTCATTCATTCGTTCCTGAGCCTGGCTTTTGGCTCTGTGTGTGTGTGTGTGTGTGTGTGTGTGGTGGGCTCACATGGGGAGTGGAGTGTGACAAGTTGTTAAGATGCACTCAGACATGCATACTGGTCTGTGAAATGAAATGGAAGTCGGGGAGACTGCGTACATTTGTGTACAAACGATGCACCGCTTTGATAGGCAGTGTCCATGAGCAAAAATCAATCTCTCCCTCCTGCTCCTCTCTCTCCCCTCCCCTCTCTCCCCTCCTCTGCCTCTCGGTCCCCATCTCCCTTTGCCTGTTTATCCTGTATCTTCTCTCTGTATCTCTCTCCCTCTCTACTCTTTCCTCTGTCTCTGCATCTCTCCTTATCTCTTGTCTCTTTCTCTCTTTGCCTTTTTTGTTACCCTCTCCCAACATTTCTCTCTCTGTCTCTCTCCCTCCCTCTAAGCTTTCTCTCTCTCTCTCTCATTTCCCTCCCAGTCTCTCTCTTCTCTCCCCTTCTCTCTGAATCTCTCTCCCCTCCTCACTCTGGGAGAAGCTGACAGTTACCAACCAGCCAATCCCTGACGCCCTGACCCTCAGATCTGAGACCTGGGTCAGTCTCTCTCCCTTGGACCCTCCTGCCCATACATCGGGAATCTCTGATGGGACATTTCTCACAGTCCATGGGTCCAAGTGAAAACTTGAGGATGGGGCCTTCGGTCCCACCCAGACAGCTCTATGCAGACAGGAGGGCAGGTGGCTGGGCAGGGCGGGGGCATCTCCTGGGTGAGAAGGTAGGGAGGTTTCTTGTTGTGTCGACACCTCCCTGGGGCTTCCCCTCTCACCTCCCCCCCAGTACGATGAGCTGCCCCACTACCCCGGCATCGTGGACAGCACCGCAGCCCTGGCTGGCTTCTCGGAGGCAGTGTCCTCGGCACCGAGAGCCCCCGGGCCCTATGGCCCCCACCGGCCTCCCCAGCCCCCGGGCTTGGACAGTGACGGCCTGAGAAGGGAGAAAGATGAGATCTATGGGTGAGTGGGACAAGGCTGAGGGCTCTCGGGATGCGCCCCCCAACCCTGTTTCTTTGTCTCTCTGGATATGTTTCTCTCCTTCTGCGTCTGTCTCTCCACCTCTTTCCTCTGGGTTTCCTGTCCACCTCCTGGTTGCACCATACCTCCCAGCCCCACCCCACCCCCGCCCACCCCTCATGAACCGTCTCTCCTCCTGCTTCCCCCAGCCACCCGCTCTTCCCGCTGCTAGCCCTGGTCTTTGAGAAATGTGAATTGGCCACATGTTCTCCCCGTGATGGGGCTGGGACTGGGCTGGGCACACCCCCGGGCGGTGACGTCTGCTCCTCCGATTCCTTCAACGAAGACATTGCAGCCTTTGCCAAGCAGGTGGGCACCCACCATCCGCGGTGTCCCAGGAGAGCCAGTGAAGTGGCGGGGGGCATGGGCAGGAGATGGGATGTGCCCTCCTCTGCCTCTCTCTTTCTCTCAGGTCCGCTCCGAGAGGCCCCTCTTCTCCTCCAACCCAGAGCTGGACAATCTGGTGAGACCTGGGCCCTCCCCAACACCCCCTCCTCCAAGGGGGTCTCCTGTTCCACCCTCCATAGCCCTGGGGTTGATTGTGGGAGCAGAGAGGAGACCACCTGACCCACATCCTCAAATAGTGATAATTTTTGCCATTTGCAGTGCAGTGTAGTGTAGCTTAGAGTTTGTGAACAGGGATTCGATGGCCTGAGTTCAAATCCCAACTACACTTACTAGTTCTTAGATCCAGGGCAAGCAGGTCTACCTCCTTGGGCCCTTTTTCCTCATCTGCAAAGTGTAGCTAGTAATACTTTCTATCGTGTAAGGCTATTGTGAGTATGTGCCTGCTAAGTCGCTTAAGTCGTGTCTAACTCTTTGCGACCCTATGGACTGGAGTCTGCCAGGCTCCTCTCTGTCCATGGGACTCTCCAGGCAAGAATACTGGAGTGGGTAGGATTTCCTCCTCCAGGGGATCTTCCTGACCCAGAGATCAAACCCACGTCTCTTACATCTCCTGCATTGGCAGGAGGGTTCTTTACCACTAGCACCACCTGGGAAGCCCCATTGTGGGTATATACTGAGTCAATGCTTGGCACAGACTGAGGACTCATTAAGTTAGCTAGTTCTATCAGTCAGCAGAACAGAGTCCACACCTAAATAAATGAAACCACTTGGCTGCAAGGGAGAGAGGAGAGGAGAGAGAAGGGAGAGAAAGAAGAGAGGAGAGGAGAGGCAGAGAGAGGCATAAGTACCCCAGCTTGTCCCTTCCTTTCCTGGTCCAGCTCCCAGCAGGGCTTCCTATTGGCTGAACCCTTTGGCAAAGGGCTCTGGGAAATGTAGTTTTCAGGTGAAGGGTGAGACCTAGAGCAGAGGCCACGCAGGCAAAGGATACGGTGTTTTTATTAGAGCTGACCTTAGCTCACCCCTCTTGCGATGAGTCCTCTTCTGTCTCTTGCGCCTCTTGCCTCTCTTTTTTTATGTCTGATCTCAATCTCACACTGCCTTTTCCTTAATCCTGGGTCTCCGTCTCTGTTGCCAATTTCTCTCTGCCTCTGTCGACTGGTTTTTGCTCTCTTTGTCATCCCATGCACTTTTTCTGTTTCTCTGCCTCTGTTCTTCCTCCTCCTCCTCCTTGCCTTCTTTTTTTCACCTCCTCCTCTTCCTCCTTCTCTCTGTCTCCCTCCCTTCTTCCCTCCCTCTCCCCCCTCCTCTGTCTGTTTCCAGATGATACAGGCCATTCAAGTGCTCCGCTTCCACCTATTGGAGCTGGAGAAGGTAAGTGCTTCTTACTTCCCCGCACAGCCTCCCTTGCCCCCCATCCCTCCCCTTCTTGCCCCCTCCACCCCTCCTTCAGGCTCTCTCCCTACCAGAGTTGGAGCAGAAGGCCACCCCCACCCCTGTGCACCCCAGGCCTGGCCCCCGGGTGGCCCCCCCAGTACCCCGGTGCCCCCTCAGGTCCACGACCTGTGCGACAACTTCTGTCACCGCTACATCACCTGCCTCAAGGGGAAGATGCCCATCGACCTGGTCATCGAGGATCGGGACAGCAGCTGCAGAGAAGACCTCGACGACTACCCGGCCTCCTGCCCCAGCCTCCCAGACCAGGTGGGCTCGGCATGGGGCAGCAGGCACCGCCCTGCCACCAAAGGCATGCCCAGAGAGCTGGGGGTGGGTCATGCACACTATGACAGAGCCTCAGGCAGGCACAGCCAGTCACAGCCTGACCATGGAACACGCACCGACTATGCCACAGCTGTACAGACTGCGGTACAGCTGGACGGAAGCACGCACATACACCCCAACAGCTGCAGATACCTGCTGTGAACTGGGCTACACCCACACAGGTTCACACACAGCCACACAAACCAGTACACTCACAGCCAGGTGATAACATGCACTGCACTCTTAAACACACACAGCCCAGCGGCATAACAGGGTCATAGATCTCACAGCCTGACCGAGACACTGCCGTTCTAGAGTAAGTGTGTGTGCGTGCGCATGGTGCACAGACCCCAGGCACAAAATAGCCACCCAAATGGCCTCAGCTCCTGTCATACAAACTCAGCTGCAGTCACACTTAGACCCAGAGCAACGACAGTGCCTGCGCACATGCACACACGTGTTACCCCAATCCCCTAACAATCAGACTTCAGCTGGCGTGGACACACACCTTGCCAGTCAATGACCACGTGGCTCCAGATCCATTCAGTCTCAGATGCTATCAGATGACAGTTTCATAGACTTGAGCACCCAGGTAATAATCATACAACAGCCATGCAGATCCCGAGGAGGCCCACACCCACAAGGCAGTCACGCTATCGACACACTCAACAATTATACAACACGACACCCGCCCCCAGATACAGGCGCACAGCTGCACCACAATTGCATAGACTTGAGCATGTGCAGACAGAAGTCACAGGTGAGCCTCTGCCCATGAGTGTGTGTTCTAAGTCGCTTCAGTTGTGTCCGACTCTTTGCGATCCTGTGGACTGTAGCCCACCAGGCTCCTCTGTCCATGGGATTCTCCAGGCAAGAATACTGGAGTGTGTAGCCTTTCCCTTCTCCAGGGGCTCTTCTCGACCCAGGGATCAAGCCCACATCTCTTACGTCTCCTGCATTGCAGGTAGATTCTTTACCAGCTGAGCCACAAGGGAAGCTCAACAACCCATAATACACATCTTCTCAGTGGCACACCCTGTGCATGTGCTGATCCGTTGCCACTCCCTCGGAGGCACAGTCATATTCCATATCGACACTCAGCCACCAACACACTCCCATGGCCATGACACCTCCCTCCACACACAGAGAATCATGGAGTCGCCTGGCAGCTCATGCAGGAATCAGGATAACCACACACACTACCGGCCCTTCGAACTAAAGCCACAAGCTTAGAAAACTAAACGTAGCCTTGCCCTTGTCAGATACAGCCACTTGGCCAGTTCTGAGAGTGACACAACCATGCTCAAACACCTCTACATATCTCAGCTCCACCCAGGTGACAACCACATCACAGACCCCTCCTCTCCAGCGACGCCCTTGCCATGATGGGCAGGGACATAATCACGTTCACACTTACATGCCGCACGGCAGACTCAGGACAGCATCAGGTCCACTACCCGCCTGCCCATGCAGGAGATATAAGAGACACGGGTTCGATTCCTAGGTCGGGCATGGCAACCCACACCAGTGTTCTTGCCTGGAGAATCCCATATACAAGATGAGCCTGGTGGACTGCAGTCCATAAGGGTCACAAGTAGTCGGACATGACTGAAGCGACTTAACACGCATGTACCCACAGCATCCGAATGGATCCAGCGCCAGAAGGGGAGGGTGACAGTTTCAACAATGTTCAAAAGCCTTCAGACCTGATGATCCTACAGCCTGCACACAACCCATCCCCAAGGCCCACACACTCTCAATTCTGCACAGATGTTCTGAGCCCAGAGGAAACTTCTCTACGCTACCAAGTGTTTCAGACTGAGCCCTGGCAGAACACAGATGATACATCCACTCTGGGTTATTTGCAGGGCTGGGGGACTGATTACAAAGCAGTGGGCAGGGTCTAGGACATTCAGCAGGAGAAGGGATCACCCTGGGGCTCAACAACCGCCTGTGGCTGTTTCCACCCCCATTTTCACCCAAGCTGCCTCCCAACAATTGAACGACAAAGTCTCGATGCTTCTTGATGTATCTATATGGGTTGGTAGGCCTCCTGGGACACAAAGCTGGGACAGAGGTGAATTCAATGCATCGTCAAATTCCTCAGAACGTGTAGGAGTTTGGATAAAGAAAATATGGCCCTGGACTCTCTGATTTGTAATTTGGAGCCCCCCAAATCTCTGAAAACTCAATGTTGGTGGGTTGTTTTTTCCCCATTTAAGTTTGGTTCAAACTCATTTGGCAGCAAAATCTGACCTGAACTAATGAGAGGCTATTTATAGCCTTTATTTATTCCACTTAGTTAAATATTCATCCATTTTGCTGCAGAAATGTTAATGAGTTTGATGACGAGGTTACGCCCCATACCCTGCTGTGGGTGTTAGGAAATACACAGCAATGTGCACTGGTTTTACTGCTGAAAGATGTGAAAAGTTTTGAATTTTGCAACAGTGCTAGTTTCCAAGGATTTCAGATAAGGTTTGGGAGATCTGTACAGGCTCATCTTTACTGAACGGTTGCTATGTGCCTTTACGTAAATTAACTCATTGAATCCTTACCATACTCTGGGAGGGGGTGGGCTGGACGGTTATTGCTTTCCGTTTTTCCAGTTGAGGCACAGAGAGGTGAAGTGACTTGCCCAAGGTCAGCAAAGAGACAGCAAAGAGACAGTCAGAGAGAGAGGCTTCACACTCAGGAGTCCTAGCTCCAGAGCCCATGGTCTTAGTCGCTGTTGCATATTGCATCCCAAGGTTTGACACTGACTTCCAACTCCTATTTTCCAGAATACTGCATGGATTAGAGACCATGAAGACAGCGGGTCTGTACATTTGGGGACCCCAGGTCCATCCAGCGGGGGCCTGGCCTCCCAGAGTGGGGACAACTCCAGTGACCAAGGTGAGAAACTTGAGAAGCAGAAGGGAAAGGTGGGAGTCAGGCTGAGGATTGAAGTTAGACAGCAGGCAGGACTTCCAGAGGGGCAAGGATCACTGGGGTATGGTGTGGTGCCTCAGAGGAGGGTTCTGGGTCCCTCTGGCCCCCCCCAACTTGCCTGTCCACAAGCACAGCATCCCTCTCCCCACTCAGGAGATGGACTGGACACTAGCGTGGCCTCTCCCAGCTCTGGGGGAGAGGACGAGGAGCTGGACCAGGAGCGGCGGCGGAACAAGAAAAGAGGGATCTTCCCCAAGGTGGCCACCAACATCATGAGAGCCTGGTTGTTCCAGCACCTCTCGGTGAGAGTGCTGGGGCCCTGGGCATGGGGTGGGCAGAGAGAGAGATGGTGCAGGATGGTACTGCATAGAGACTGAGACCTGGAGATGGGAGGCTGAGGCAGGGGGGAAATTGAGAGAGACTCTCAAGCAGATGGGAATTGACAAGAGCAAACATCTGTGGATGCCACCTGTGTGCCGGGTGCCACTAAGGACTCCTGACTCTTTCAGTCCTCCCCTCCAACCCACCCTCCCATTCACCCACCTGTCAATCATCCACCATCCAGCCAAACATATCCTTCTGAGGGCAGGGATGTTATTAGCTCCATTTTGCAGATGAGGAGATCGAGGTCTCACAGCCCAAAGTGGGTTTAAATGCCGGCAGTTCAGCCTTAATCGCTGCACCCCTCTGCCTCTCAGAGAGGGATGGTAAAATAGAGACAGGAAGATAGGCAAGGGGAGGCTGAAATGAGGATAGGGATGGGGAGATTTAGGGAGCACTGAATCAGCAAGAGAGACACAAGGAGAGATTGAGTCACAGAGAGGGAGAGCCAGTCAGCCAGCCAGACATAGGGAAGGATAGAGACTGGGACAGGGAGAGACATACACAAGGACCTAATGGACCCAGCAAGGGCTGGTGCTGGGCTTTGCCTCCTTTCCCCGGAGTGGTGGAGTCTCACCCCCACCCCAGCTCCACCTCCCTAATGAGAGTTGGCCGATTAGCCTCTAATTGCTGGAAGAGGTTGGTGGGGAGGAGGTGATGCAAGGGTAATTGCCCAAAGCTTGGCTCTGCCTCCCTCCTTTGGGCTCCGGGGAGCATAGAAGCTTAGACATGATGGCTCTCCCAGCCCTGCCCCCGCCTGGGCTCGCCAATCCCCCTGGGGAACCTGGGCAGGCCAGGCCTTGGGGATCAAAGGGCAGCCAGGCAAGCCGGGTAACTCTCGCTGGTGGCTACAGCACCCGTACCCCTCAGAGGAGCAGAAGAAACAGCTGGCGCAGGACACGGGGCTCACCATCCTGCAAGTCAACAACTGGTGAGTGACACAGGAGGCTTGGGCGGTCCGTGGGCCTGCCCGGGGTGGGAGGCCGGGCGCTGTCCGCGGTGCTGAAGGAGGCCCGCAGCCCCTCAGAGCCTCTCTTCTTCCGGCGGCCCCTGTTATCTGTCCTCTCCAGCCCCCTCGCTCTCTGTCTCTCTGTGTTCATTTCGGCCTCTCTTCTACTCATTCTTTGCACCCTCCTCCGTTTCCATGACCCCCTCCCAGGTTCATTAACGCCCGGCGTCGCATCGTGCAACCAATGATCGATCAATCCAACCGCACAGGTACAGGGAGAAGGTGGGGACAGAGGGCCTCATGTTTCTAGGGGAGTGCCGAAGCCTGGCAGGCATCCTGGGGCTCAGCCTGCATCCCTCAACAGGGCAGGGTGCAGCCTTCAGCCCAGAGGGCCAGTCCATGGCTGGCTACACCGAAACCCAGTCACACGTGACCGTCAGGCCTCCAGGTAAGGCCCCGCCCCCTTAACTAAGCCACACCCAGGGCACCAGGCCCCGCCCCCAAACAAGATGATGCCCCTCCTTCTTGGATTACGGTGCTGAAATGCTTCATTTGCATAAGAGGGGAGTTGGAGATGCAAACACAGGTTTCCTGCTCCGTGTTTTCCTCCCAGAGTTTGCTTCTTCCAGACTTCACCCATCCAATGGAAAGTTCCATTTTTGCTTAAAGGACCAGCACCCTCTTAAACAGGTTTCTCTGGTGGCTCAGCAGTAAAGAATCCACCTGCCAAAGCAGAAGACACGGGTTGGATCCTGTGTCGGGAAGATCCCCTGGAGAAGGAAATGGCAACCACTCCAGTATTCTTGCCTGGGAAATCCCACAGACAGAGAAGCTTGGCAGGCTACAGTCCACGGGGTCGCAAGAGTCAGATACGCCTTAGCAACTAAACCACCACCACCCTCTTAAATGATGACTCAGTTTGTCCTGATAGAGGATTCCCTTCAGGAAAGAAGGGGGAGGGGAGCATATGGAGGTGTCTGGGGAACACCGACTAATACCCCACTTTTGTCTTCCAGGATCAATGGGGATGAGTTTGAACTTAGAAGGAGAGTGGCATTATCTATAGAGGCTGAAGTCAGAAGAAATGTGAGTGTCCTAGGTCTAGGGACATTGGGTTGGGGGTTATGCTACTCCCAACCCTTTGTAAGACCTTCAGACTCCCATAGTGAGCCCACCCAGAGCAGGGTGCCCAGCCCTGTGCTGGGTGGTGCTGGGGACACAGCAGTGACTATGCCACCTCAGCCCTGCCCATGTGCAACTCACAGTCCAGACAGGCCTGTCCCTAGATGGTAATGACCTACAGTAAGCAGGGCTGGAAGGAGGGAACCCAGGAACTGGAAGAGCCCAGAGGAGGCATTGGACCCAGGCTGGGAGGTTCAGGGAGGACTTACTGGAGGAGGGGACTTTGGAGCTGAGACCAGGAGAATAAGAGGAGTGATACAGGAAAGGAAGGAACAGTATATGCAAAGGCTATGAGACAGTCCTTTGGGCCACACCCCTCTTCCCCGACAACCCCACATAACAAAGGACTGGGCTGGCCTGAGGTTGGTAAGTCAATGGGTAAGTAATGAACTCAGGACCCGTAGAAAGGCTGGGAGATGAGAGTGGAGACCCGCTAGGGCTGACATATGGAGGACTCTGGAAGCTTGAGCCTGAGAGGAGAAATGGACAGGTCTGTTCAGGGCCTGGCGGGTCCATGGGCATCACAGCTCTGCCCTGACCAACCATGGACAGGCGGGCCCTGGTCCCAGGGGACTTCTGGGACAGCAGTGATGGAGGGAGCATCTCCCCCTGCTGCCCCAGGAAGCTGCCTTTTCTCCTCCGACTTCTCTCTCCACTCTTCTCTCTCCCCCCAACCCTTGCCTTTTCCTTTCTCTTTCTGTTTCTCTCACTCTTTCTCTTTCCACATCTCCATCTCTGATTATCTTTATGTCTCTTCTCTGTCCTGCTCTGTCCGTCCCTCTCGCCTGTCTCTATCACTTTCTTTATCTTGACTGCCTCCCTGTCTTTTTATTTCTTCCTCTCTGTCTCTCTCCCTCTTCCATGTCTGACCCGATTCTCTGCCTCTGTCTCTCTCTCTGTGTCCCTCTCCCTCTAGGGTTGATGGCACAGAAGGCCTGATCGAGGTCCAGACCCCTCCCTGCCTCCTGACTTGGCTTCTCCTTCTCCTCCTCACAGACCCCACCCTCTGGACTGTGACCGCTTCAGGCTCTTACCTGCTTCCGGTTACCACCTGGCCCACCTCCTACGGCCCCCCCCCCAACTCAACGCCTACCTCCCTGGGACCCTGCTGTGACATGAGGGGCCTGAGCGCCCACTCGAGGGTCTCTCACGGACAAAGACAAGGCCTCCCGGCCCTGCACCCCACTGTGCCGTCACCTCTGCCCAAAACCCAAGCTGAGATCTCAGGCCTGGGTCTGCAGAAGATACTGGCTGGGGACCCCCAGGACAGAGAAGGGATTGGGGGTGGGCTGGGGCCATCAGGGAAGGAAGGTCACCTGGATTTGACATTTGGGGAGGTTCCCTTCATCCTCCCAGCCCACCACCCTCTTTCCCCTCTCCCCCTACCTCCCTCTTCTGTTGTCTTCTCTCTCTTTTTTTTTAATGATAAAGTCTTAAAAAGCCACCAATCTGAGTTCGTGGGTCTCTTCCAGGATTCAAATTCTCATAGTGTGAAGCTCATGAGCTACTAATTATAACAATAATTGATAGTCTGTCCTCTGCTCTCTCCCCAGGCCCTCCGCGTGTATCAGTCAGCTCTCACCATATAACAGACCCCACCAAAGCTTCATGATTCAAAAGGCCAATTAATTTTTAGCTCATTTTTCTATGGGTTAGTGTACTAGGCTCCGCTGGGCAGTTCTGGTGGCTTCAACAGGGCTCTCTTGTGTATCTGTGCCCAGTCACGGGTCAGCAAGGAGGCTCTGCTGGTGGGCAGTGGGGACAACAGGGGTGACTGGGCTGCGTGGTGACATAGACCAGCAGGCTCTTTGGTTTGTTCAGTTAGAATACAGGCTTGGTTGGACCCTAAGAGAGAACAGAGGGGCCCGTGGTCTCTTGAGGCCCTGGCTCAGATCTGGTCCATCTTTATCTCACTATCTTCTCTTGACCGCCAGAAATATGAAGAGCCAGCCCAGATTCAAAGGAAGAAAAATACAGTCCACCCCTTACAGGGGGTGTGTGGGGAGTTGCAAACTCAAATAGAAAGAGATGTGGATCGAGGGAGGGATGAAGGACTCTTGCATCCACCTGGCGGCTCACAGGTGACTTTCTCCATCTGCCCCTTGGGAGATGAACAGCCTGGGAGGTGAAGAGCCTTGCCCATTGAGAGCAGTGCTGACCAATGTGGGTTCAGATCCTGCCTTTGCAACACAGTGGCTGTGGTGCATAGAGCAAGCGGCATCACCTTGCTGGGCCTCAGTGTCCATACCCGGAGGGGGAGTGCAGTTATCTGCCTGACGGAATGGCTGTGCTGGTTCATGGAGGTTTCCCGAGGGACGTGCTCAGAAGGGCACCTGGCAGGTCGTCCGTGCTCACCAAAGGCAGAGGCTGTTATTTGTCACTGAAGAGACTCAGTCTGCTGACCGGCAGACTGAGCCAGCTGGTGCTCTCGGCTTACCAGAGCTGCCTCCCCAGAGAAGACAGACGAGGCGGGCGCCACGCTAGCTCTGTTCCTCCCACTCTGTTTTGCTCTCTCTCCATCTTTTTCAGTTTCTGTCTCCCCACCCCAAGCCCCTGCTCTGAGCCCTCTGCCTCCTTTCTTTCTGTGTTTCGATGACCTGTCTCCCTAGGAGGAGGGGCATCTGCCTGCTCACCCTCCCCCTTGGGGGTCGAGTACATTCGGAAACATGCAGAGAGATGTGGAAACACACACACATGTGTGCTGGGGAGCTCAAGGAACAGCCACAGATCAGCCACCTACATGTGGGTTTTTACACACACACTCACACCACAAAGCTCCCACTCACACACACGCAAGTTCGTTCACATTTGTGCTCACACACACCAGTGTTCGCACTCTCCCAGACTCCCAGCATGTCACACCCGTGTGCAGGGTGCCCACAGGACTGGGGCAGAGGCTGACACATACACAGTCAAGCAGGGGGCTTCGCTGGTGACCCAAAGTTCCAGAAACAGACTTGCCCAGAACTCTCCTCGGAAACAGCCAGACAGCAGGGAGGTCACGAATCCAGACTCCAGCCCACCATTTCTGGGTTCAAATCCCCACTCTGATCCTTACCAGCCATGCAACACACACTCGGACATCTCAGACAGGCTTGGAGACACGTCGAGACCCTCACAGCCTCCTTCAAGCGCCACCCCCCCCACCACCCACCCACACATCTCCTAAGAAGCTGCCCTGTGCAAACAAGGAAACTGAGGCTTGGGGCCCCGGGTCTTCTCTGTCCAAGGCTGCGTTAGGCCTGAGATGACTGGTGTGAAGGGGCCTGGCAGAGTTCCTGGGCCTGGTTTCATGACCCAGGAGACCCAAATCCTAAGACTGTAAAAGGAGACTTTGTTCATTCATTCATTCATTCGCTCAGCAGATGTCTTCTGCCCACTCACTGCCCAGCTCCAGGGAGAGCCACTCGGCCCCAGATGAAGTGGTCATGGGTCAAACGTGCCTCATCCAAACGTGCTTCAGTCGTGTCCAACTCTTTTGCAATGCTATAGACTGTAGCCCTCCAGGCTCCCTGTCCGTGGGATTCTCCAGGCAAGAATACTGGAGTGGGTTGCCATGCACTGCTCCAGGGGATCTTCCTGACCCAGGGATCAAACCTGCATCTCTTATACCTCCTGCATTGGCAGGCGGGTTCTTCCACTAGCGCCACCTGGGAGCCCACTTCATCTGAACATCAGTTGCTATTGACTCTGGGGTCAGATGGTCCTGCATTTGTTCCCAAGACACCAGTGTGGGTTCTAAGATGCTTAGGTCTGGACCTTGTTTGTGGTGAATGACCAACTCTGTCCCCCTTTGGGACATCTGTCCTGGCTCTTCCCTGTGCCTGGGACACCCTCCTGGCTCACAGGTCACCTCTGTGAAGACACAGGAACAGCCAAAGCAAAGGATCCCCTTCCATTCACCACTCTCTCTCACCACCTCCTTCCCTGACCACTGTCAGCCCCTCCCTGGAACTCTCTCCATCACCTATTTGCCCATCTCCTTGGGGGCTTCCCTGGTGGCTCAGATAGTAAAGAATCTGCTTGCAATGCAGGAGACCTGGGTTCAATTCCTGGGTCAGGAAGACCCCCTGGAGAAGGGAATGGCAACCCACCCCAGTATTCTTGCCTGGAGAATCCCATGGACAGAAGAACCTGGCCAGCTACAGCCTATGGGGTCGTAAAGAGTCATTGACGACTGCGTGACTAACACTTATTGGCTGGAATCTCAGCCCTTCCGGAAGGCAGGAACTTGTTTTTCTCCGTCACTGCAGTGACCTGGAGCATCAGATAGCACCTTACACCCAGCAGGTGCCTGGGGAAACAGGTGGAGAGCAGAGAAAGCAATTCTGTAGGTCTGAGACTCAGCTGCTTTTCCTCATCATTCATTCCTCCTGGCCACAGGCATATCCTGGGCACTCACCCTCTGCTCATCAGTGAACAAAGCAGAGACCCTGCCCTGGGGTGGAGGTCGACATCCTAGTGAGGAAGACCCATGATGAACACATCATTTAGTCTGTTAGAAGCTGAGGGTATCTTAAGAAGCAGAGCAGGGTAGGGATGTGGAGTGCCAACACTTCTTTCATTCATTTATTTACCTGAAATTGCTTGCAATGTAGGAGACGCAGATTTGATCCCTGGGTTGGAAAGATCCCTTGGAGAAGGAAATGGCAACTCACTCCAGTATTCTTGCCTGGGAAATCCCATGGACAGAGGAGCGTGGAGGGCTACAGTCCATGTGGTCACAAAGAATTGGACATGTCAGTTCAGTTCAGTTCAGTCGCTCAGTCGTTCCCGACTCTTTGCGACCCCATGAATCGCAGCACGCCAGGACTCCCTGTCCATCACCAACTCCCGGAGTTCACTCAGACTCATGTCCATTGAGTCAGTGATGCCATCCAGCCATCTCATCCTCTGTCGTCCCCTTCTCCTCTTGCCCCCAATCCCTCCCAGCATCAGGCCAAAGTACTGGAGTTTCAGCTTTAGCATCATTCCTTCCAAAGAACATGACTGAGCAACTAAAATAACCAAAGACTGTTCTAGGAGCTTTTTATCTACCAACTCAGTAAACTCTTACACTAAACCCCAGGAGGAGGTGTGATCACTGACCCCATTTCCCAGATGAAGAAACTGAGGCCCAGTTCACCCAGAGTCACAGAGCTGGAGAGTGGAGGTTGCCATTCTAACCAGCATAGTCTGGCAGCTCAGAAGCCTGTGCATTAACCACTTGCTTCACTGCCTCTCATTAAAAAAAATAATACTAATTCTAAGAATCCATGATTTTTAAAGGGCCTACCACAAACTGCTTTCTGAGTCAGATATTGTTCCAGTGACTGTGATTAGAGTTTGTCTCTCCCCAAACTTTCAGGGACTGAAATGGGATAGATGCGAGCTAGACAGCAAGAAGGACTTCCAGTGGCTTCCCTGGTGGCTCAGATGGTAAAGACTCTGCCTGCAATGCAGGAGACTTGGGTTTGATCCCTGTGTTGGGAAGACCCCCTGGAGAAGGAAATGGCTACACACTCCAGTAGTATTGGCTGAAGAATCCCATGGACAGAGGAGCCTGGCCCATAGGATCGCCAAGAGTCTGAGAAGTCCTGTCTGAACACACACGCACACACACACACACACACACACATATACAGGAGGATTAGAGGGAGGGGACAGGGCTGGGCCAAGCTGAGAGCAACCCCGAGGGGAAGCTCTCACACTGGTGTGACCTGGCCTGGCTGGTGAGGGGGCAGCTTGGGGGGTTGGCAAGTGGGGGAAGGGACGCTCCTCTCTCCCCCTCCCCCACCTTCTCCAGCACCGACTGGAAATACTTTTCATTTAATCCTCTCTAATTAAACCAATTGAATGTGCCATGAGGAAGAAGAGAAATTGGACGGAAGGTTAATTGTAACTAAAAATACCTCCCCCACTGCCTGGGGTGAGGAACCAGCTGAACTGCTTTCTGGGGCAGGCTGTGCAGTGGGTGGGTGTTGCTGAGTGGGCGGGCCCAGGGAGGTGGGGACTCTAACGGGTCTACGGCGTGGCCTGCATGCCGGGTGGTAGTAGGTCGGGTGGTGGTGTGTGTGTGTGTGTGTGTGTGTGTGTGTGCGCGGCTGCTGGTGTAATGGCTCTGCCACCAGGACTGCGTCCGCCGCCGAGCCTGTTCCTGAAAGGGATGTATGTCATTGACGAAGGGCTGCGTGATGGCTGTGGCTGTCACGCTGTCCCTCGATATAGGTTGTATGCCTCCGTGTGAGCGTGTGTCCATGACTACGAGCCTCTGGGTGGACTGTGGGGCACGGTGGGTCTTTGTAACTGGGGACCACCTTGCGTGTGTCCATAGCCTTGGCTGTGTCCCCACCGCAGCTCTTCTCTGCAGACCAGACCTCATGGTGGCCGCCTCTGAACTGGGCAACTTAAATGCAGTGGGGAATCATCGGATCCGGGAGGCTGGGACCAAGACGTGGCACCGAGCAGCCTAAGGCCGGGTGGGCGTGGCCACCACGAGGGACAGCCCGGCAAACAGCGATCAGAAGAGGCCCTGGTAGTTGATTTTGACACTCTTAAGGGGAAAATAGATACCCTGTCCACTAAGTTCTTACTTGGTCTGTATGCGTGGAAGAGTTCTGGGTCTAGTGAAACAAAGTCAAACCTGAATCCTAAAACCGGATAATCACAGCTCCTCCATCAATCCCCAGGTCACAGATACAGGACTCCTTGAATGAGGAGAGACCAGGACCCCTCAAGGAAGGACCCCAGTACTCTGACCCAAATTCATACTGTTAATCTTTTTACCAGTTTTCCCAAAAGGGACTTACAGCCTTTGACCAGGGTCACTGTGCATTGGGGGAAAAGAAATAATCAGACCTTCAGGGACTTTCAGACACTGGTATCTGAGCTAACGCTGATTTCTGAAGACCTCAAATGTCACCGTGGCCATCAGTTAGAGGGGCCTCGTGGATTTCAGGTGATCAGTTTTTATTCTGCTCAGATGTGTCTCACCATGGCCCAGGGCATCCCCGAACCCATCGTGTGAAAACTTGCCTGATTCTGGAATGCACAATTGAGATACACATTCTCAACAGCTGGCAGAATGCCCACCTTGGTGTCTGACTGGGATGGTGGACGAGGTCACGGGGCTACCTGGTATGGTCCATAGCTGTGTCGGGGATGTGTCTGGGTGGGATCCTGTGGCCAAGCGAGTCTTTATAACTGGGGACGTCCTTGTACACAGCAATCTCTCTCTGTGCGTGGCTTTGTAGCCTCTTGTGAGTTTCGTGTCCACAGCAGTGTGGGGTCGTCCTGCGCGAACGCACTAGAATGTAGGACCAGGCAATGAGCCCGGGCTTCCTCCAGAGGGCGCTGGGGAGCCAGAAAGATAGCCGACTTGTGCCTGCTAAGTCGCTTCAATCGTGTCCGACTCTTTGCGACCCTACGAACTGTAGCCCACCAGGCTCCTCTGTCCATGGGATTCTCCAGGCAAGAATACCAGAGTGGATTGCCATGCCCTTTTCCAGGGGATCTCTCCGACCCAGGGCTCGAACCCACGTTTCTTATGTCTCCTGCATTGGCAGGCGGGTTCTTTACCACTAGCGCCACCTGGGTGGCTTTATTGAGATATAATTCACATGCTATAAAATTCACCGATTGAAAGTGTATAGTTCAGTGCCTTTGGTGTCTTCACAGAGTTGTGCTTCCCTCACCACAGTCGATTCTAGAACATTTTCATCACTCCCTAAATGAACTCTCAACCACTTAGCACTCACTTTCGATTCCCCATCCCAACGCCCAGTCCCAGTCAACCACCGATCCCTTCTCTGACTCGATGGATTTGCCTGTTCTGGACATTTCTTATTAAGCAAAACATAATAAATGTGAATCTTTTGATTATACATGAAATTATACTACATGAAGGCTTTTGAGTCTCCCTTCTTTCACTCAGCATAGTATTTTCAAGGTTCCTCGGGCTCGTGGCTGATAAGACGCCATTGTCTTGGAAGAATGTAGAGCAGACAAAGGACAGAATTGGGTTTGCGCTTTGCCCCTCAGGCGGCCACGTGGCAAGTGGACTGGGGGGTGTTATGAGTGGAATTCTGTCCCCCAAAGAGATACACTGAAATTCTCACCTGTGAACGTGACCTCATTTAGAAAGAGAGTCTTAGCAGATGGTCAAGTTCAGATGAGGTCATGGGGGGTGGGCCTTAATCCAACATGACTGTTAATATGATCCTTATAAAAATGTTGCTTATTAAAAGGGAACATTTGGACACGGACAGACACTCCAGAAGGAAAAGACAGTCACGTGAAGACGGAGGACCGCAGTGGTGTAGATACAAGCCAAGGAATGCCAAAGATTGCCAGCAAATCAGCAGAAGCTGGGTGAGACAAGGAATGCTTCTCCTGTGGGTTTTGGGGGTGATAGGCCAGGGCAGGGACGTGGGGAAAGGATCTGGGGAAATAGGGCCAATCTTTTTTTGTGATGCACAGCCTTCTCTAATTGCAGCATGTGCGATCTAGCTCCCCAATCAGGGATTGAGCCCAGGTCCCCTGTGTTGGGAGTGTGGAGTGTTCAGTACTGTACCACCAGGGAAGTCCCAGGGCCAGACTTTTTAGAAGTGAGAGCACCACCCACTTTCTACATGGCATCTGAAGATAAAGTGCTGAACCCTTGACTTGTGGCAGGTGGGGAAATGGCAGAACTCACTTGCTCCTAGAGAAGATGGTTGCTTTGGCATTGGGGGTGGGAAAAAGAGGTTGCTGCTGCTGCTGCTGCCAAGTCGCTTCAGTCGTGTCCGACTCTGTGCGACCCCATAGACGGCAGCCCACCAGGCTCCCCCATCCCTGGGATTCTCCAGGCAAGAACACTGGAGTGGGTTGCCATTTCCTTCTCCAATGCATGAAAGTGAGAAGTGAAAATGAAGTCACTCAGTCATGTCCAACTCTTAGCGACCCCATGGACTGCAGCCTACCAGGCTCCTCCTCCATGGATTTTCCAGGCAAGAGTACTGGAGTGGGGTGCCATTGCCTTCTCCGAAAAGGAGGTTAGTCCTGGGAAAAAAGGAGTGAGCCATTGGCTGCTGATTATTATTAAGATGAGGACAACCTAGATGAAGACCAAAGACTAACCACTGAGGTCACCACTGACCTTGACCAAAGCAGTTGTGAGAGTGTGTGTGTGTGTGTGTGTGTGTGTAGGGGGGACCCTGGGAGAAGAGGACATGTTGTGAGTCTTCTATGTGAGCCCAAGGGTTTTACTGGGTGTCATCGTGTGTCCTCTTCATTTA
Source organism: Bubalus kerabau (assembly GCF_029407905.1). Classification (NCBI taxonomy): domain Eukaryota; kingdom Metazoa; phylum Chordata; class Mammalia; order Artiodactyla; family Bovidae; genus Bubalus; species Bubalus kerabau. The sequence continues at coordinate 57,784,545 of NC_073640.1, read as the reverse complement.
ATTCTTCTCTGTAGCTAATCATGAGTATTTCTCCAGGTCATTCTAAATTCTTTCTAAATTAAATTTGCTGGAAGCTGTGAAATATCACTTTGTTTGGTGTGCCATTCTAATGATTGTTAAAAAGCCTATTTCCTATTCCACTTCTGGGCTGTTTCTGGTCTTTTTTTCTTCCAATAGCATAATAGCAAACATCTTTGCATATTCTTTTTTTGCGGAAATTCTTTTTTTTTAAGTTTTCTCCATTATATAAAATTTAGAAAAGCTGGAAAAAGTGATAAGAAGGGGAAAAAAGTCCTCTGGAATGCCACACCCAAGAGGCTTTGAGCATGAGGTTAGTTCGATGAGTCCCATCGTGAATGGAGGCAGAGCCTATATGCTTTCTGCACAAAGCATCCAAACACAGACACTCTCCAGTTACTACAGGTGCGTCTGACCCCTGGGTTAGTGGACACAGAGGCCTCCCTCCCCCACGACCATGACCATGATTCCCTCTGTCCTATACAGTTCTCTGATGGACCTGCCTTGCACTTGCCTCTTCCTTATGCTTTTCCCCAAACTCCTGGCCATTTCCTTAGGGTACATTCCCAAGAGTACAAGCACTGGGTCAAAAGTTAAGAGCATTTGTCAGAAGTCTTGAGCACCGATTGCAGAATGTCCTCTCCTTTGAACCATCTGTGCCCAAGCATGCATGCTAAGTCGTTTCAGTCATGTCCAAATCTTTGTGACCCCATGGACTGTAGCCCACCAGGCTCCTCTGTCCATTGATTCTCCAGGCAAGAACACTGGAGTGGGTGGCCATGCCCTCCTCCAGAGATCTTCCCAACCCAGGGATCAAATCATTGTTTCTTACGTCTCCTGCATTGGCAGGTGGGCTCTTTACCACTAGGGACACCTGGGAAGCTCTTTGAACCATCTGTTTTTCTCTCCAATTTCCAGGTGAAGTTGCATGCACTTTGGTGTGATTGCAAACACCCAAATAATGCTTACTATGTGCCAGGCCCTGTTCTAAGCATTTTATATAACATATATGGATTCACTTAATCTTTTCGGATGCACTTAATCTTTGAAACAATCCAGCAAGAAAGATTTTCTCATTACCTTCCATTTTGCAGATGGAGCAGCTGATGCCCAGAGAGGTTGGGTAACCTGTCCAAGGTTGCACAGCAAGTATGTAGCAAGGCTAGGATTTGACTCTAGATCATCTGGCTCCTGAGTCCATTTTCTTTTTTCTAATACTTATTTTTATTTCTTTACTTTGGCTAGTATTAGTGCCACCGAGTATTAGTTGTGGCACGTGGGATCTTTAGTTGTGGTATGCAAACTCATAGTTGTTTGTGGCATGTGGGACCTAGTTCCCTGACCAGGGATCGAACCCAGGGCCCCTACATTGGGAGCTCTGAGTCTTAGCCACTGGACCACCAGGTGAGTCCCCTTAGTCCATGCTGAGTCCATGATTCTACCCTGAGTGGAGACTTTGCTTTTTCTACAACCAAGGAGAACTCCAGGGTGAAATTTACTCAGCCATCACTCAACTGATGAGAGTCTTTGTGGCTTTGAATTTTCTGTCATAATGAGGTAGATCCAGGTTTTATGGGGCCTGAGGTTCATACGATTTGGGGCGCCCTATTTTGGAAAAATATAGAACTACCAAAGCATAAGGTGCAGGATCTTGAAAAAGATCTGAACAAGTAAGGGTCCTGAGAACTCGGATGGTACTAGCATCACAGTAAATTCCCCTCTAGAGAAATAGCCGAAGCAGGCAGCACAGAATCGCGTCACGCAGTCTGCGCATGCGTGCAAGTGTTTGCGGCGGAAAGCTTCCTAAGAGCCGAGTTTAGACTTCCCGTTCAGATTCCTAGAGCAGTTGCTGCTGCTGCTCCTGCTAAGTCGCTTCAGTTGTGTCCGACTCTGTGCGACCCCATAGACAGCCGCCTACCAAGCTCCTCCATCCCTGGGATTCTCCAGGCAAGAATACTGGAGTGGGTTGCCATTTCCTTCTCCAGCCCGGGACATAATACGTGCTCAGTAAATAGTCGTGGGATATCTTTAACAGGACACAGAAACACTAATCGTACAGGAAGATTGGACAAACTGAAGTATGTTAAGATGAATAACTTCTGCTCTTCAACAGACATCGTTAAAATAGAAAGGCAAACCACAAATAAAAAGACATTGGTAAGTACAGACATTCAACACACATTTGTATCCAGACTACCTAAAGAACCTCTGCAAACGAGGGGGAAAAAAAGACAACCCAACAGAAAATAGACCTAACACATAAATGGGTGCTCCACAAAAGAGATGATCCAAATATCCAACATGAAAAGATGCCCCACATCATCATTTGTCATCAGGGAACAGAGAAATGCAAATTAAAAACCACAATGTGGATCTACTGGAACACTCATACTGTGAGAGGGAAGGTAAATGGATGAACCACTTTGAAAACTGTTTAGTGGTTTCTTTTAAACATAAACATACACTCACCTTAAGTGTAGCAATTACTTAAGGCAGCAATTCCGGTCATTAAGTGTTTACCTAAGAGAAATGAAATCAGGTCCACATGAAACCTTACATATGAACATTCATAGCAACTTTATTTCATAAATAGTACCTCCCCACTGGACATAACCCAAACATTTAGAGAATGAAGAGGCTGTGGCATATTCAGACAATGGAATACCACAGAAAGGACATGCTGTATGACTCCATTTATGTGAAATTCTAGAAAAGAGAAATCTAATAAATGGTGACAGAGAAAAGATCAGCCTGGGGCTGAGGCTGGCATGAGACACTGACCATAAGAGGCAGGAACCATGGAACTTTCTGGAGTGTTGAAAATGTCCTGTCTTGATTGGGATGGTGGTTACACAGGTGTGTTTGCCAAAATGAACTGACATTTTATTGTATGTAAACTGGACCTCAATACATAGAAAACCTCTCTTTCCTGCCTCCCCTCCCCTCCTCTCCCTCCCTCCCCTTTGCAGAGATGACCATTAGTTAAGTTTGCTGTGAATCTGTTACAGCTGGTGTGTAATGCTATTCAGTTACGTGAGCAAATGCAAACAAAGGGCTTCTGCGTTTGCAAAGGGCTTCCCGGGTGGGTGGGTGGCTCGGGGTAAAGAATCCGCCTACCAGTGTAGGAGACATAATAGATGTGGGTTCGATGCCTGGGTTGAGAAGATACCCTGGAGGAAGAAATGGCAACTGCTCCAGTATTCTTGTTTGGAGAATCCCATGAACAGCAGAGCCTGGCAGGCCATGGGGTCGCCAACAGTTGGACAGGACCAAGCCAGCACGCACACAAAATGTTTCCACTTTTCAAAAAATGGGATCATCTGACACATGGTTCTGTAACTTGCTCGCTTTCACTTAGTATAACTTGGAGATATTTTTTGTGTCAGTACAAAGCCTGCTTTTGTTTGGCATGTCTGCATAGTGGTCCATTACATTGGGTGGGTTTTATTAATATTTAAGCAGTTTCATATGGAGAGACATTTAAGCTGTTTCCCATCTTTTGCTCCTATAAATAAAGCTGGCATGAATATCCTTGACCATATGTCATTTCCAGACATATGTGTATCTATAGGATAACTTCCTGGAGGTGGAATCACTAGTCCAAGGGAAGAGGCATTTTTACAGGTCATTTGATAGATTCTCTCGAATGTCCTTCCAAACAGGCTGTACTGAATTAATCATTCTTATTTTCCCTAATTGCGAGTGAATCTTAGCATCTTTGTACACTGTTCTGGGCCATTTCTATTTCCTCTTCTGTGTGGACTCAAATCTTTTGACTCTGTCCTTCCTAGGCTCTTTGTCTTTTTCTTATTGGTTTGTAGCAGCTCTTTATATATTCTAGACCTTAAGCTTCAATTCATCATAGATGTTACAAACACCTCTCCCAGTCTGCTGCTTGTCTTTGGCTTTATGATGACTTTACCCCCTCAAAACATTTCCTTTATTGTCTCTATCCCTTTTCTGTTATGGCCCCTGAAAATGACTTCCCAACTCAAGGTATTGAAACTAGAGAAATAGGGATTTCCCTGGTGGTGCAGTGGATAAGAATCTGCCTGCCAACGCAGGGGATGTGTGTTGATCCCTGGTCTGGGAAGATTCCACATGCCACGGAGAAACTAAACCTGTGGGTCACAAGTACTGAGCCTGAGCTCTGGAGTCCGTTCTCTGCAATAAGAGAAGCCGTGGCAATGAGAAGCAGACATAATGCAATGAAGAGTAGCCCCCATGCAAGCAAGGAAGACCCGGTCCAACCAAAAATTAAAATAAAATATATTCTACAAGATTTTAAAATATGTGAAAGAAGGGAGGACACTCTAAATGCCCAGAGATGGCCGTAAGAGCGTCTATCAGAATGGGGTCACAGCTCCTCAACGGTGAATTCTATGGCCCTTCCTTAACAGTTCCAGAGGCTCTTACTATCCATTAGTTCCCCAGGGAAACATGTCTATTCTGATAGGTGACCCAGACTGAGCTGGATTAAGTGCTGGCGAGGCTGTTAGGGAAATGGGTGCTTTCATCTTCTTTGAGGGGAATTTGTACAACTTCAGTGTAGCAGGATCTTTCAAAATGCAAAGTTGACAGGCATTCATTCACCAACTTTTAAAAATTTGCTCTTGAAGCATGATATACGGAAACGTGCATGCATCTTTGGTTGGTGAATTTTCCCAGAAAATGAAGCCTATCTGTGCCACCAGCACCCAGACCAAGAAATAAACCTTGAGCGCCCCCTCCAGCAGCCTGGTTGGTGCTGCCCCGCCCCGTCCCCAACCCCCATTAGGTTGCATGGAGCTGTGGTTTAGGCCCTATTGTTCTAAGAATTGATCACGATTTACTTAACTCTTCTTTTCTCCATAGGCATTTGGCGGGGTTCCAGTTACAAATAACACTATTGCCAATACACAACACACTTGTGCGCTTCTGCGGAGTGTGTGTTTACAAGTGGAAATGCCGGGTCATAGAGGACGTGCCCAGGTTCAATTTTAGGAGATTCTTGATTTTTTTTCCCAGTCGTTTTACCAATTAACGCTCCCACCAGCAACATGTGGGAACTCTGCTTGTGCCACATGTGGACTTAGCACTGGGTTTTTCATGTTAGCCATTCTAATGAGCGTTATTGTGATATTTATTGCGGTTTTAATCGCATTTCCCTGACAGCTAATGATGGCAAGTCTTTTTTCATGGGCTTATTAACCATGTTTTTCTATTTTTGGGGTTTATATTCAGTATTTGCCACTTATAAAGCAGTTGTCTTATTGAATTTTTTGTATAACATAGTTTCTATATGTATGTAATATGTACAGTTAATTATATGACATATTTGTCATATATTTCTCCAAGTCTACACTTGCCTTTGTATTTTTTGTTATTTGTCTTAGTATCTTTTGTAGGGCAGTTTTCTAATTTTGATTTAGTTCAATTACCATTTTATTACTTGCACTTTAATTTTTATTATATTATTAATGATTTAATTATTAATTTTATTTTTATATTTATTTATTAAACTTAAGTCCAGGACTTCTGTATCAAAATGAACCTGTGAGAAAAATAGTTTAGCTGCATTCATTTGTCAGAGAAAAAGAACGCTGGAGCAGAGAAGTTTTAGGGGGCTTTATCCAAGGCCTTAAGTGTTGAAATCTGTCAAATGCCTTTTCTGTTTTTAATGGGGTGAATCACATTAACTGACTTTCAAATGTTAAATCGACTTTGTTTTGCTAGAGTAAATGCCCCCTGGCCACGATGTAGTACTGTTTTTTTTATCTGTGGCTGACTGAATTGCCAAAGCTCGAAGAAGGGGTTCTGAGTCTGGTTCTGTGGCCCAGAGGCGTCTTCCTCCACACTGTGAACGAGCCACTATTGAGTGTCATGCCTTTAGTCCCTGTCTGCTGGAGGTCACCAGTGAACCCATCCAAGTCTGTCCTCTGCATCTCTAACTACGAATTAAATTGCCTTAGTATTAAGTTGGCCAAAAAGTTTGAGTTTTTCCGTAGGCTGCTATGAAAAACCCAAATGATTTTTTTTGCCAACCCAACAGATACACAGCATTGTGCCATTTATCTATTTCTTCTTGAGCTCAGGTAGTTTGTCTCTGTTTCTTTCTTGCTGGGTCTCTTGTTCTTTCCTCTACCCCACGATGATCTCTGTCTTGACCACATCCATCCTGCCTTGCCCAGATTTCAAACTTGAGTTGCAGAATTTAATTGCACCGTTCGTTGTTCACAGCATTCCCTCTCCTTTTCACGTCCGTGGGGGAGACGTGGTTGGGGAGCCCGAGGGGGACGACCGAGAACTGCCCACAGACAGCACAGCAGAATGGCCCCCGTGACCAGGCAGCCCGTGGGCCCACAGAACACTGACCCCACCTTACCCAGCTCCCAAAGCTGCCCACGTGAATGGGCCAGGCCGGGGTCTCTGAGTTTGACGGAAAGCAGAGGCTGTGAGGACAGACTCAGAGAGAGCAGTCGCCAGGGGCGATCAGACCCTGGACCTGGAATCTGAGGTCCCTGCTCAGCCTCAACTCCCGGGATCTACCCCAGGACACATCAGGTGGCCGCTGCAACAGGAGGGATAAGAGTCAGGCCACAGGGAGGACCAGCAGAGACGGTTGCTGATTTCTGGATATGTGTGCACACGTGCTCAGTCACGTCTATGTGACCCCATGGACTATAGCCTGCCAGGCTCCTCTGTCCATGGGGATTCTCCAGGCATATATACTGGAGTGGGTTGCCATTTCCTTCTCCAGGGGATCTTCCCAACCCAGGGATCCAACCCGCCTCTCCTGCGTGTCTTGCATTGGCAGGCGGGTTCTTTACCACTGCGCCACCTGGGAAGCGCACTTTATGGATGGGCAGGCTTACAGACCCGAGTCCATCAGTGAGAGTTTATTCATGTATTTATGCTCCCTCCACCTCGGGGCTGGGCCCAGACCACAGTTCCGAGCCTAGGCTGGGGGCGAGGGCGGCAGTCCTGGCCTTGGCCCTGGTCCGGGCCCAGCTGGGCTGGGTTCACACGTGCTGCCTCCGGTGCCGCAGGATTTCCGTGGGCGTGAACAGAAAGTCCTTCTGGCAGGCCTCGCAGTGATAGGGCTTCTGCAGGGCAGATGTCTTCTGGAGGGGCTCGGGGGCAGCTTCCTCAGCCCCTAGGGGAGAGGAGAAGGGGGTTGGGGGTGGTGCTCCACTGCGTGCTCTCATTCCCACCCAAATACCGGGAACCTCTGTGGCTCAGGCTCTCTCCTGGCCTCTGCAGAACTCCAGCTCTGCCTCCTCCAGGAAGCCTTCCTTGATTAACACACACACACAGAGGCAAGTCTTTACTCTGTGTCCCCATGGGGTGAGAGAGACAGAGAAAAACACAAGTGGAGACACAGAGACTGGAAGAGACAGAGAGAGCCCTGAGGTGGGACCACATGGCCCCGCAGCCATCTCCTGTGAGCGCCAATGTGTGGCGTGGGATGTACCACAGCAGACTCTGCCCAGGTCTGCCCACTGTGGCGTTCTCTGGGTTACAACAGGATGGATGTGGCTGAGGCAGAGACAGCTCGGGGACAACAGAGAAAAAGAGAAACAGAGAGACAGAAAAGCAGAGGCGGGTCAAAGAGGCGGCGGCAGAGACCAGAGACAGACAGAGATACGCGAATGAGGTGGCTCCAGGCCCTCCATGTCCCGGGCTCTGGGTCTCAGTGACAAAGCCCATCGTGGCACCAGCCACTAGCCAGGCAGAGGGTTGAGGTCGTGGATCCCCGGAGTGTGGTGCAAACGCCCAGATGCACGGAAAGAACCCCAGGCCGGACGGACAGCTGGGCAGACACAGGCATCCGGGCCCTGCCTCAGCCTCACCTGGGGGGCCGCACTGCGGGGCCTCGGGGCAGGTGTTCTCATGGGCGATGCGCTCCAGGGGCGTCAGGGGCATGTGCAGGCCGCAGTGTGGGCAGGTCCAGAAAGTGCGGAGACAGTCGCTGTACAGGTCCGCGTCGCTCTGTGACAGCGGGCTGTGTCAGGGCTTGGCTCCCTGCCCCGCTCCCCACCGCCAGCCTGGGACCTTCCCAGAAGCCCTCGGGGCTGGCAGGCCCTTTCTGAAACTGCATCTCTGGACTAAGCTGGAATGTGGTTGGGGGTGCTGGGGGGAATCTCTAAAATCCCACTCTCAGGGGCAGGAGGACGAGGGGCCAAGGTGCGCGTCTGTGCTCACCGTGAGGCAGTTGTAGGTAAGGAAGTCAGTGACTGCGTAGCCCCCTTTGGTGGGGTGGGGGGACGGGGTAGAGTTGCCAAAGAGGCCAGGGAGACTGGGGGCAGCTGTGATGGTCTGGGGTCCCACATAGAGGTTCTGGGCTTCCAGCCCTGTGAGCCGCCGGAGGCTGTAGGAAACCTGAGCAAAGAGAGACAGAAGATAGAGCAGACAGACTCTATCAGCAGACAGGAGATAGGTAAACATAATGGGAGCAGCTGGATCCAGCTGTGCCTGAAGTCCACCCCTGGACTTTGCAGTTAAGGGGGCCAATTGCTTAAGCCACTCACACCCTGGTTTAAGATACTCATGACCAAAGGCTTGTCTAGAATGCTCCCTTACCTGCTCTCCCCAGGCCCTTTCCCTCCTCATCCCTTGTGGGAACACATTCAGACCTCAAGTCTGACCCTCAAGTGTGGCCACCTTGCCCCTTCTCTGGCATGTCAGCCCATTCCCCTTTCTCTGGTCCTCTGGGTCCCACCACATCCATGTGTAGTAGAATCAGAAGCAATTCTCAACCCACACACCACATAAAGAAGTGGGGGTTCGGTTCCAAGCATGCTCTCTGTCCAATTCTTCCCATCTGTCTTCAGTGAACATCTGTCTTCCATGTACCTCATAGCTTCTCTCTCATATCTCGCACGCCCTTAACTGCTACCAAGGGGTAACCTGCACCCCAGATGCAGAGAAGGCAATGGCAATCCACTCCAGTACTCTTGCCTGGAAAATCCCATGGACGGAGGAGCCTGGTGGGCTGCAGTCCATGGGGTCTCAAAAGAGTCAGACATGACTGAGCGACTTCACTTTCATTTTCACTTTCATGCATTGGAGAAGGAAATGGCAACCCACTCCAGTGTTCTTGCCTGGAGAATCCCAGGGACGGGGGAGCCTGGTGGGCTGCCGTCTATGGGGTCGCACAGAGTCGGACACGACTGAAGCGACTTAGCAGCAGCAGCAGCACCCCGATGCAGCAGGTATTAATACACATCTGTTGAATGAGGGCTGCAGAGGTTAAGGGGGTGGCTCCTGGGGTCAAATCTTGGGTTCACCCTTACCAGCTGTGTGACCTTGAGCTTGTCATCAACCTCTCTGGTTTGAAAAACCCCAAATGTGGGCGTCTTGATGAGCTGGAAGCCAGGGCCCTCTAGAGCCTTCATCCCTGTGGCTGACGGCCCCTCCAGCCAAGGGGGCAGGTGCCCAGGAGGCGGGTACCTTGGATGTCGTGAACTGCAGCAGCTCCCTGCTCAGGGCCGCCACCTCCTGGTGGTTGACGGGGGCTTCCTCCTCCTCCTCCTCTTCGTCCTCCAGCCGCCGCAGGGCCTGGTGGGCCAGCTGCCGGTCTAGGGCGCTTTCCCAGTGGGCCCGGAGCCGCAGGGAAGCCGCCAGGAGCCGGACAGCACTCTCAGTGTCTGCGAGCTGGAGCTCCAGCCAGCCATCAGCCACCAGGCGGGAGCAGTCACCGTTGGTGTCCAGGGACCGGCTGAACAGCAGGAGGGACTGGAAGAGAGGGGGCAGCAGACAGGAAGCAGTGGACAAGCATCTTAGAGTGGCGCCCACCTGCCTGGGCTCCTGCCCACCCCCCATTCACCCAGCCCATCCTCGGTCCCCGCCACCATCCGCTCCTGTCCTGTGATTGCAGTCAGCTCCTCGCTGGGCTCGTGGACTCTGCCCCGTGTCAGTCCCTGATCCAGCTCTGCTCAGAACCCTCTGGTGGTAGGGAGGAGGGAAATCTGGTCTCACCTGCCTCCCTGACCTCACCTCAGCCTCTCTCCCCTACCCTGACTCTGCTCCAGCTGTTCCCTGTTCACACCCTGCACGTGGTGCCCCAGGGCCTTTGCACTTGCTCTTCCCTCTGCCATGGTCGCTCTTCCCCCAGAGAGCCCTACAGCCCTCCCACCTTCAGGCCTTTGCTGACTGCACCTTCTCAATGAGGCCCACCCAGATGGCCTAATTCCATGCTAGAACCTCTCCCCTCCCCAGTCCTTTTACCCTGTTCTTTTCGCACTCTGCTCTATCATTCAGTGCTGCACTGCGTTTATTGCTACTGCCAGCCCTTCCCAGCTAGATGTGAGCTCTGGGGGCGCAGGGACCAGGTCCCGCCTCATGTGTCTTCCCCAAGCGCTGGCACCAGGCAGGCGCTCGGCCAGTAATGAATGGATACCAGGAGGAGGAGACAGCAGCCAGCCTGGGGGAAGACTCTCCTCTAGGCCCACCCCCACCCCCGGGGGCCCCCTGCCCCGAGGAACACAGCCATGGCACCCGGCAGTTGGAAGGGAGGCGGGGAGGCTGGGGCGGGACCCACCTGTAAAGCAGGGATGCGGACACAGTTCACCAGGTATGGTTTGTTGGTCTCCAGGAGGGAGACGAAGGTGACAAGCTGGTGCTTGCTGCTCATCTTGTCCCTGTCGTCTGAGAGGGTCAAGCGGACAGCTCAGCATCCTCTCCCCACCCCACCCCCACACACGCACCCGTCAATCCCCCCAGGGGCGGTCTGTCCCCCTCCCACTATTCAAGTGAGGTGAAGTGTTAGTCACTACAGTTGTGTCTGACTTTTTGCGACCCCATGGACTGCTGCCCGCCAGGCTCCTCTGTCTGTGGGATTTCCCAGGCAAGAATACTGGAGTGGGTAGCCATGCCCTTCTCCAGGGGATCTTCCCGACCCAGGGATCAAACCCGGGTCTCCTGCACTGCAGGCAGATTCTTTACCATCTGAGCCACCAGGGAAGCCCCATTCAAACAGCCACACACAGAACATGCCTAAGGATAAAATGTGTGTGGCATGTTCTTAAACACTCCGCCAAGCTGAATGTGATTTCGGCTATTCAGTGATATTAAGAATTGTTGCTAATTTTGTTAGGGCTGATGGATGACAGCACTGTGGTGATACAAAATAACAGCCCTTATGAATAGGATTTTTATTATCATTACTAACTGGTAAGATGTCCGGGACCTGCTTTAACATGCTCCAGCAAAGACAGGGGAAAAAAATCAAGGAGACAGGATAAACAAGGATGGAAAATCCTGACAGCTGCAGCTGGGTAAGGTCACAGAGGGTTCATCACAGTCTCTCTACTTAAAAGATACCTGGAACTTTCCAAATGTTTTCAAAAAGGAGAAAAACGGGATTTTCTGGTGGCTCAGGGGTAAACAATCCACTTGCCAAGGCAGGAGACATGGGTTTGCTCTCTGATCCAGTAAGATCCCACATGTCTCCAGAGCTACTAAGCCCATGTACCACAACTACTGAGCCTGTGCTCTAGAGGCTGGGAGCCGCAACGAGAAGCCTGCGCACCACAACTAGAGAAAAGCCCGTGCAGCAACAAAGACCCAGCACAGCCAAAAATAAAATAAATAAAAAGGAGAAAAACAATGTACAGTAAGTCCCCTACATATAAACCTCCACGTTGCAAACTTTCAAAGATGCAAACATATTATAAACCTATTACAGTACCACATAACTGATTGTGTTAAATGGGTCCTAGCTGTGTTAAGACCTATAAACAAATAGGACTTAAGAACATGTTCTTGGAACGGAACTTGTTCATATGCAGGGTTCCGATTATTACTATAATAGGAAGAGGATAAATTGACTAGGAATTTACACAACTTAAAGATTAGAGGGACTTCCCTGGTGGTCCAGTGGCTAAAGGTCTGAGCTCCCAATGCAGGGGGCCCAGGTTCGATCCCTGGTCAGGGAAATGGATCCCACATGGCCCAACTAAGAGCGCGAATGCCTCAACTAAGACCCAGTGCAGTCAAACAAATAAATAAACATTAAAAAAAAAAATGTCGTGTCGATGTATGGCAGAAACTAACACGATACTATAAAGCAATTCTCCTTCATAAAGAATAAATACATTTTTTTTTTACAAAGAAAAAGATTAGCGAGAAAATTTCAAATTCTATCTTTGGTGTTTAAAATCATACACTTTATCTTGTGGGGTTAGTATTTGCCATTTTAACGCAGTGTGTTACTCTCTTTACAAACAAGAAAAGGATGAGTTGTGTTTCAGGGCTCAAAGCACACAACGCTGAAGGCGTGAAGCCCCCACCCGACTGCATGGCCTGCACCCGGGGAAGGGCGCCCCCTGCAGACCGGCCTGGCCTGAGTGCAGCCTCAGCAGAGGCCACCTTTTGGCCTGGATCCCACTGGAAGGTAGACCGAATGCAGCTGCCTGGACACTGGGGCTGGGGGACCACCCGCCCTGAGAAGGACCAAGCCCCGAGGTTCACGGAGCTCCCTTGACTCCTCTCCTGGCAGGCGCTGCTCTAATGGTGCAAACCTCAGGCCTTGGGACGGGCTCCGGGCAGCCAGCACCGCATGGGGAGGGCGAGGCTCCGCAGGGAGAGGGGTGGGCCCCCAAGGCCACCCAGCCAGGGGTGGTGGCTCTTGGGACCTGCAAGCCTCAGGTCAGCAGTCCCAGGGAAGGCGGAGTGTGGGAGGTGAGAGGGGGTAATCCCCGACGGCAAGCAGCACCCCAAGATCACTGTGCCCCCCACACCCCCAGCGGCAGGCCTCTCCCCAGCCCCGCCTGGGCTCCCAGTACCTCGGCTCCCATCGCTGCCCCTGGCCGCCTGCTCCTGCGCGTGCAGCACCTCGGGGCTGTTGGCGAAGACGCAGGTGGGGTGCAGCACAACGCCCTGCTTGGTCTGGGTGTGGAAGATCTGGAGGAGTGGAAGGCGGATTCCAGGGGACGGAGGCTCAGACCTGCTCTTCCCACTGCCAGGTTCCCTCCTCCTCATCTCAACTCAAAACTCCCTCCTCCAGGAAGCCCGCCCTGATTCCCTCCCATGCTGATCAGGTCCCCCTGTTCCCTCAGCCCCTGGGTCCCCATCCCACTCTGGGTCACTGTCTGGGCACGAGTCTCTCCCCTGCCCCCATCATTAGACTGCACCCCACGAGGACAGGGCCAGGGCTGCCTCGGTCACTGCTGTAACCCCAGCACAGAGCAGGCGCTGGGAAGGGACGACAGATGACAAGACACGGATGGGAAGGAGACACACCTGGTCCGAGTCCTTGCGGCCGCTGTTGAACGGGTCGGGGACAGCGAGCTGCGGGTAGAGGCCCCGGCCCAGCACCAGCTTGAGCAGGGCCATCTGGTCCCGAGTCAGGGCCTGGGCCGAGCTGGCGGCTGCGTGCAACTGCTCCAGATTGTGCCGGAGCTTAAACTTCACGTCCTGGGGGAAACACAGGGGAAGGTGGGTTCCTGAGGCCCTCCCCATTGCCCAAGGGGTTGGTACTGGAGTCTGGGGATCCCAGGGGTCCGGTAGACACCTGTCCACAGAAACTTACCTCCTGAGATGAGGAGTCCCCGCTCTGATAAATGCCATCCCCACAGCCCCAGGCCCCAGACTGCCCCATGGCGCCCTACCTGGATGTCCACGCTGTCGCCGGCCCCCTGGGAGGCTGAGCCACCCCGGTCCTCGTCGCTGGACCAGCCGTCCTGGTCGTCCTGGACTCGCAGCACTTTGCGCTTGCGACCCGCGCCCTCCTCGTGCCGGCGCTTCAGCTGGTAGAGCGCCTGGCGCTCCCGCCGCTGCTGCAGCCGACTATAGCTGTCTCCCGGCTGCAGGGCCCGGGCCCCGGCCAGCAGCCCGTGGTCCTCCAACAGCTCCTGGGGGCGGATGGAGCCCGAGTGAGGGACACAGTCAGGTGCACTCTGGGCCCAGATGCACCTTCCTGTTGGGGGCCTGCAGCTGGCTGGCACGTGACCTCACTCTTACAGCCACCATTGTCCTCAAATGACAAACGGGGACCCTCCTGGGAACTCCCAGCTGGGGCTGAAAGGGGCTATATGAGAACCACTCTCTGGGAATTCCTTGGTGGTCCAGTGGTTAGGACTTGGCACTTTCACTGCCAGGGCCCAAGTTTGGTCCCTGGTCAGGGAACTAAAGACAACAACTCTTTACATGGTGCTGGGCATGTAACTGTTCTAGAAAAGAGAACTGTCTTCATTGCTGGCCAACGGAACACCCAGGCCAGGGGACAGGAGGGAGGAGACCAGGCTGGGCGACCATTACCATTCAGGGTCCTCCCTGGGGGCTCAGGTCACACGCCCTCTCTACCTAGCTGTCCCTGGGCTCTGGTTACAGGCCCACCTGCCCCTCCAGGCCTGCACCAGCCCCATGAGGTTCCTACACTAAAATGCTTCTCGGAGTGTGGTGCCTTGGCCAGTAGCAGCAGCAGCATCTGGGATCATCTGGAAAGTTGTCACAAATACTGGGGCTTCCCTGGTGGCTCAGTGGCAAAGAACCCGGCTGCCAAAACAGGAGACTCAGGTTCGATCCCTGGTCCGGGAAGGTCCCACATGCCTCGGAGCAACTAAGCCTCTGCACCACCACTACTGAGCCTGTGCTCTAGAGCCCGAGAGCCTCAGTTACTGAGCCCATACATCCTAGAGCCCGCGCTCTGCAGCAGGAGAAGCCACTGCAATGAGAAGTCTGCACGCCGCGACTAGAGAGCAGCCCCCACTCGCCGCAACTAGAGAAAAGCCCATGCAGCAATGAAGACCCTGCACAGTCAAAAATAAATAAATAAATTACTTAAAAAAAGAAATGCCAAGACCTGCGCCCCACCCAGAATAACTGAATCGGAATCTCCGAGGAGTGGGTGGGAGGCAGTGGGGTGTGGAATCTAGAAATCATGGACCCTCCCTGTGATTCCAACGCCCCTGAGAGACCTCCTGCCCACGCCTCCAGAAACAGCCTCCCAGGGACCCTACTGGATTGACCCTCTGTTTCCCACTGAGCCCCAACCAATGAGAAGAGGCAAGATATCTGATGGGACACACAGAGAGAGAGAAGGAAAAGCACCCCCACTTTTCTGTTCCTCAGCATCTGGGGCCCAACAAACGTTGCACCACCACTCTTTAGAAAGTCAGAGACGTTGAGAGATGATGTCAAGTACGAAGGGGATGTCTGAACGTGGGGACCCAGTAACGCACGGGAGGCCTTGGTGATGACTGCATACTCCAAGGTCTGCAGCCAAGGGGAACGGCTACCTCAGAGGCTGTTTTATTTTCATTCCGTGGCATGCCACACAACAGGGGGCTAGAATTCGCCAGCACCAGAGCTTTTTTGTGCTTGAAGGGAAAGATGCCCATGGAATATTAAGGACACAAACCACCTGCAGAACCACATCTTAATAATAACAATAAAAATCGCAGGGCTTCCCTGGTGGTCCAGTGGTTACAAATCCACCGTGCGATGCAGGGGACATCAGCTCGCTCCCTGGTCCGGGAAGATCCCACACGCTGCAGAGTAACTAAGTCCAGCGCCACAGCTCCTGAAGCTCCCCCACCCGAGAGCCTGTGCTCCACAAGTGAAGCCCCGGCAGTGAGGCCCGAGCACCGCAACTAGAGAGCAGCCCCGCTCGCAGCAACTAGAGAAAGCCTGCACTCAGCAAGGAAGACCCAGCACAGCCCAAATAAATGAATGAAGTAGACAAAGAAAAACCGCAACGTATTAACTCATTTAGTCCTCACAGGAATGCTGGAGGCAGGGCTGTTTTTCGCTTCCCCATTTTCTGAGGGAGAAGCTGAGACCCTGAAAGGCCCAGTAACTTGCCCGCGGTTGAACTGCTAGCAAGCGGCAGAGCTCAGACTCAGTGCTGAGGTGTCCCACTCCTGATGGTGCCTCCAAACACCACTAGGGAAGCCCATCCACCCGGAAGCCCACCCACCCTAGAGCCCGTGCTCCACACCTCCCAGCACGTGGCCTGCATGGCCACCTCAGCACCCCAGCTCGAGAACGAGGCTCTTCATGAGGATGTGACTCGTGACGGCAGACCTTGTCCACCCCTCCAGGAAGCCCTCCTGGATTTTCACCCCTTTGCCCTGGCCCTACCCCACACCTAGCCATGCGATGGTGGGGGAGGTGGGTGTGGGGAGGGGATCTGACGATGTTGTCAGAGAAGAAGAGATGCCACGCTGTGGAGAGTGTTCATGCATACTCTCCCTCTACCTCCTCCCATACCCATGCCCCAAGTCTGTTCCTGGCTGCCTTCCCCGGGGGACTGGCCCCCACCCCTTCTCCCAGGCCTCACCTTGAACTGGCGCCGCAGGTTGGCCATCTCGTATAGCCGGTGCTCCTCGATGCCCCGGTGGCGGCACCACTTGCGTGAGTTTCTGCCCCGTTCAGATTTCACCTGAGTGGAGGTCCAGACCCCAGGAGGTCAGGGCCTGACCAGCTGAGGAAAGGGGTGGGGGGTGCTGACCCACCACCCAGACGAGCCGCAACACCAGCTGCTGGGAAGATGTGAGGCTGGCGGGAGCCCACCCTCAGCAACACCTGCTCTCCTTCTTCCAGGTCTCAGCCCAATGCCTCCTCCTACAGGAAGTCCTCCCAGACTACACCAGATCAGACAGCCCTCTGGGGCTCTCAGAGCCCCCTGGACTCCCCACTGTAGCCCATTCTGATTAGTCACTGACCAGGGACAATCTGCCTCTTTGTGCTGGACTGGGAGTCGCAGGAGGGCAGGGCCAGGTAAGTTTAGTCACCACCGGGTCCCTAGCACAGCTCAGTACAGGACCAGGCCTGGTCAGGGAACATGTGTTCAACACACAGATACCCCCTAAGGCATCTGAAAAGCCAGACAGTGCTGGCTTTAGTCAGTGCTTAGAGATCCCAGGCTCCCCTCAGCACGTGCTCGTCCCATGAAAAGTGGATTCGAGATTCTCCCCAGACAGGCCCCGTCTGCGGCGGCCTCAGGGGTCCTCCCTGGGGTGGAGGTGGGGCGCAAAGCCCAGACTCTGTGAGAACGACAGCCAGGCGGCTGGGGCAGAGGAAGGGTGCTGCCAAGCTCACCTGCACCCAGGTGTTAAAGACGTTGAAGAGTGTGAAGGGGTCACCCTGGTCACTCTCCAGGGGCCGCCGCGCCGCCGCGCACTCAGGGTTGCTCTGGGCGCTGCGGGTGAAGGGCGTCTGGACGCTGAGGGCGGCGGCGATGGTGAGCACAGGCTCAGCCAGGTGGAACATGGAGCCCAGGATCAGCATCTTTCCTGGGGGTAGACCAGCGCTGAGCCTCCTGGGCGCCCGACAGCATTCCCCACTCCTCGGGGACCCCTGACCCACCCTCCACCTCACTCCCAGAGGGCCTCGGGAGCCAGAATCACACCCAGAATTAGCTCCCAGTGTGATGAAAGAGTGTTTCCACGTTCCAAGAGCTCAGTGACCTGACTCATCCTCACTGTTCCCCTGCCCACTTTTCCAGAAAGTTCCTGTTACACAGCCAGCCTCGTAAGAGAAAGATGGGCAGAAGAACAAGGCTGTCCCAGAACTCTTAGCTCTGTCACCTCGGGCAAGTCCCTCCACCTCTTGGTGCCTCTGTTTCTCCATCTGTGAAATGGGCTAACAGCAGTGTCTACGTGCTATGAGCATGAACTATTTCACCTGTGAAGCACTGAGCACTTACTGGCACGGAGGAAGACCAGTGATGAGCCACCTGGGCCCAGCACCGCGTCATCTGTGCCTCCTGCCCTGCAGGGCCTGGGAACCGACGGTGCCAGCCTGGCTGGGGCGTGCCTCCCTGGCGAGCTAGTGACGCGCTTTCTCTGAGCCTTGTTTGCCTCATCTGTACAACAGGACGCCTGGAGGTCCTACCCTCACCAGATGAGGATGAAATAAGGGCCAGAGAGTCTTCCACACTGGCATACAGTAAAGGCTCACAGAACGTTCTTTCTCAGAGGCGATTCTCTCTGCACTAGCCCTGTCCTCTTCTAACACAAACAGAAATAACCATTTTCATGGCTGTGGGTGGCCCTCAGGGTGGGCAGTACCCAGCCTGCTGCTCATAGCTGCTCTAGCATGTCACAATGATGGGGACTTTAACGTTGACAAGGACAGCAAGCTCCCTTGAGCACCACGCTTGGGAAATGATGCCCCAGGTGGCAAAGCTCAGCTGGGACTATTCTCTGGGCCGTGGATAGTTAATTGGTAGGTACAGAATGTCCTGAATCAGGAGAATTGGGCAAGATAAAGATGAATATGCCTCGGTTAGCAAGCTCCTTGGGAGGGGCTGGGATGACTCAGGGATGAGTAAGAGGAAGAGGCTGGAAGTTTTGACATCCTTATAACCACAGGAAAGCGGGTGCCAGGGTGACGCTGGGGCTGGGCTGGGCGCAGGAAAGGAGCATCTGTTTTGTTTACTGCTGTAACCCTGGTGCTTGAACTGTGTGTGGCACCGAGGACTTGTGAATGAGTGGACGGGGCCCAGAGACAGAACACCCTTGCCTCCAGGTCACTCAGAGAGTGAGCATCGTCCCACACCCATTTTCAGGATCCTCAGTGATCACCCCCAGGGAGGCGGTGGTCCTCACCAATCACGACGTCTACTGGCAGCTGCGCCAGCAGGGACCCGATGGGGGTGAGGGCCTCTGAGCTGTCCAGCGCCCCTTGGTCCCGGAGGTAGAGGATGGCTGTCTCCAAGCTGGTTGGTGGTGGGGGCTCGATGAACGGGAAGGTTCGGGGGTCCCCCACACTCATGCTCTTCATCTGGAATGACAGTCAAACCCCTTTCAGGAATGGGGAACACAGGAGCCACTGGGGAACACTGGGGGACTCGGGGATCACAAACCTGTGACACCTTAAAACGCCCAGAGGGAGGGGACATACATATACCTAGGGCTGATTCATGTTGGCATATGGCAGAAACCAACACAATATTGTGAAGCAATTGTCCTCCAATTAAAAAGAAATAAATAAATTGTAAAAATACATCCAATGTCGACGCTCACTGTACAGAAGTGGACAAGGCGGGCCATTATCTGTGTGTCCACCAAGCAGCTCTTCTCCCAGACCCTGGCCACTGAACAAGCACACGATCTAAGCCAGACCACTTGAGGTTTCTCAGCCCCTGGTCACAGCAACTGACAAAGGGCTGAGCACGTGACCTGAGCTGGGCCAATCAGAATCCTTCCCTGGGACTTTGCAACCTGGAGCTGAGAGAGAAAGGAGCTCCTGCACCCACTCTGGTTCTGAGGGGCCAGGGTGGAAGCCCAGAGCAGCTGAGGTTATTTTTCCCACTGCCTGGATATCAGCCAATCCACAGCAGATGGAGAAACCCTTTATTTTTCCTAAGCCCCACCTCCCCCAACATGGACTCACAAATCCATAAAATCCCCTTTTTTGAATACAACAGCTTGAGTCGGGTTTCTTTCGCTTTCGACAAGAGCATCCTGATTAGTTCAGTGGCGCAGAGGGGCTCGTGGGTAGGAAGAGGTGAAATGTGTACCCATCACCAGACCTGGCGCGGCTCAGGGGAAACAGCACCCCTCTGGTGAGGGGATGAAGGTAAGGCTGGCATGGTGGCTCACATGACTCTGAGAAAGGACAAAGCTCAGAGAGCCGGGGGCTCAGCCAAAGTCTCTGGGTGAAGTGACTTCTCCCCTGGCCCTGATCTGGAGGCCACCAGAAGTTGTAGGCCATCCAGCCCTCAACCAGCCATCCCACCGTCCTCCCTGGTTACCGAGCCCTGGTGCTGTCTGGCAGACCACTGACACTTGTTAAAAGACCTTCAAATTAGGAGCTCTGGGTGGGGGGATAAAGCACGGATGATTTTGACTTTGTAGGCACTCCAGTGATTCCAACATGTAACTGGGACTGCAAATCATTGCTCTGATCCAGTCAGGCAATGCCCTCCCTTCCTCCTGGACAATTACAGATCAATTACAGGTCACAGAGTGGACACGTGACCCAGTTCCACCAACAAGGCAGGATGGGAGACCAGCCAGGGCGTCTGGAAAAGTTCCCATGGCCTTAAAAAAACAAGACCCACAGGGGCCTCCCTGGTGGCTCAGTGGTAAAGAACCTGCCTGCCAATGCAGGAGACACTGGCTCGATCCCTGGTCTGGGAAGATCCCACCTGCCCCAGAGCAACTAAGCCATGACGACTGAGCCTGCGCTCTAGAGCCCAGGAGCCGCAACTACTGACGCCGAGAGTCCTACAGCCCTTGCTCTGCAACAAGAGAAGCCACCGCAAGAAGCCCCAGCGCCACAACAAGAGAAAAGCCCATGCCGCAACAAAGACCCAGTGCAGCCAAAAATAAAAATAAAATTACTTTAAAAAAAATGAGACCCACAAAGAAGGGCAGTTCATTGCTTCTGCTGCCAAATGGGTAAAGGAGGAGGAGGTGCTGCCTGTGGTACCAAAGTGAAGGTGCATTCATGAGGCACGCTCTGGGGCCTGCGAGCCTCAGATGAGTCCAGGCTCTGCCCCTGCCAGCAGTGCCACACGGGTCAGGCATCTTACCTCTCTGTGCACCCTTTTTCTCAGCCATAAATTGGAAGAAGCTTGCTTACTACACAGAGGTTGTGTGACGATCAAGACAGTCATATATATAACTGAGAACAGAGCCCAGCACATGAGAAATATGAGGTGAAATTATTTTCTATCATCGTCACCATCATCATCACTGTTATTAGGAGAGCTGCTGCTAAGCTGAGGTTGGAAAGCTAGAAAAAACCCTGGCGGTCCAGTGGTTAAGACTCTGAGCTTCCACTGCAGGGGCTGTGCTGTGCTTAGTCGCTCAGCTGTGTCCGACTTTTTGCGAACCCATGGACTGTAGCCCGCCAGGCTCCTCTGTCCATGAGGATTCTCCAGGCAAGAATACTGGAGTGGGTTGCCATGCCCTCCTCCAGGGGACCTTCAAAACCCAGGGATTAAATTCAGGTGTCCTGCATTGCAGATGGATTCTTTACTGTTTCAGCCACCAGGGAAGCCAAAAAATACTGGAATG
Source organism: Bubalus kerabau (assembly GCF_029407905.1). Classification (NCBI taxonomy): domain Eukaryota; kingdom Metazoa; phylum Chordata; class Mammalia; order Artiodactyla; family Bovidae; genus Bubalus; species Bubalus kerabau. The sequence continues at coordinate 57,763,573 of NC_073640.1, read as the reverse complement.
AGTAGGCTATCCCTTCTCCAGGGGATCTTCCTGGCCCAGGAATTGAACCAGGGTCTCCTGCATTGCAGGTGGATTCTTTACCAACTGAGCCACCAGGGAAGCCTCCATTGCAGGGGGTACAAGTCCACTCCCTGGTCGGGGAGCTAAGATTCCACATGCCACGAGGCACAGCCCAAAAATAAAAATTATAAATACATAAATTAAAAAAATAAAACCTGGTCCTGTATGACATCACCAATCTATTTAAACAACCAAGGCTGTAACCTCCTTATCTCAAGGCTTCTCAATATGTGAAATTTTGTTCAAGCCAATATTTTTCAAACAGCAGGTTATATGAGTCAGGAACTCCAAGAAGTGGGTCAGAACTGGCACTTTTTCCAAAGGAAATCAAACAAATACAGACCATCAGTGTGAATCACCCTTAGGAAGGGGACTGGTTCAAGTCACTCCCCGGCCTGGGCACGTGTGAGCCCGTGGCACATGCCGCCCACTGTCCTTCTCTGCTTCTTCCTGAGCACAGGACTACACTTCCCAGCCTCCCCTGCAGTGAGACAGGGCCGTGAGCTCTCACCGGGGTAAGTGGAAGGGAGGCACATGACTTGTGGACCCACCCTCACCCTCCCAAACCCAAGTCCCACGTTCTGTCCCCCTCACAGGCTGATACAAATGATGAAGGCCCTGGAGGGATGATGGAGCCACAAGAGGGAAAAGGCCTGGGTTTCTGAATAAGGGTTTCCCCAGTGGCTCAGCTGTAAAAAATCCACCTGCCAGTGTAGGAGACATGGGTTCAATCCCTGGGTCGGGAAGATCCCCTGGAGAAGGAAATGGGAACCCTCTCCAGTATTCTTGCTTCAGAAATCCCATGGACAGAGGAGCCTGGCGGGTTACAGTCCATAGGGTAGCAAAAGAGTCAGACAAGACTTAGTGACTAAACACCTCTGAATAAAGGAAACTGCTTTAATAATAATATTTAATAATATTCCTTTATTAATAGGAATAAAGGAAACCAAACCAAGGACTGACATTCTGCTGTGTTGGCTGTTATGTAAGTGGGTCTATTCATCACAGCAGCCTAGTCTAAGCAAAACTAACTACTGAGATACAAGCCATGACATAAAGCATATTGAGAAACCCCCGTTTTAAAAGCCACTTCCTAAAAAAAAGTAAAAAGCCACTTCCTCATGGGTTTTCTGTTACAGCTGAAAACATTCTGCTTGAGTCACCAGTTTCTTCCCATGATCCTGTGGACTGGGGGGAACAGTTCCCACCCCAACGTGGGATCTGACATTTGGAAGGAAGGAGTTCCCCTCTGTGGTGTGGCCCACCCTCCCCTTCCTGACCCTGAAACCCTGTCTAAATAGCTCCTGGATTCCTCTCTGGCACCAGCACTCAGGATTCAGCCTCCTCTCCGCCCCTGCATTACCTGAAGCACCAATGCATCCAGGGCGACCCTCCGAATCTCCGGGACCGGGTAGGGGGCGAAGGCATCATAGTCCGATTCAGCATAGAGGCGGAAGCAGACGCCGGGGCCTGTGCGGCCCGCCCGACCCTTACGCTGCTCGGCACTGGCCTGACTGATCCAGAACTCCTGCAGCCGCTGCAGCTTGGCCTGCGGGTCGTAGCTCATCTCCTTCACCTTCCCTGGGCGGGCAGAAGGGGAGCAGGAAGGGAAGGGAAGGTGTGTGCAGGACCCATGTGGGCCCTCCACGTGCCTGGCCCTTGACCGACACCTCACTTAGGACTCTGTTCCAACACTATCCCAGGGCTTAGTTTGGGCCCCACTCTACCATTCTGTTAATGTATTCTTCAGTTTCTTCATTCACTCATCTTTTCATTTACTTCTGAGATATAAGCTGAGGGGAGCAATCCATGCCTTTCTTTATTCAGAGATTCAGTCGTCCAACAAATTTTATTAATACCTACTAGGTGCCAGGCTTCCCTGATGGCTTAGATGGTAAAGAATCCACCTGCAATGCAGGAGACCTGGGTTGGGAAGATCCCCTGGAGGAGGGCATGGCAACCCACTCCAATATTCTTGCCTGGAGAATCCCCATGAACAGAGGAGCCTGGAGGGCTACAGTCCATGGGGTTGCAAAGAGTCAGACACGACTGAGCGACTAAGCGCACACGCACAGGTGCCAGGCACTGGACTATGAAGTAGGGTCACAGCTGTGAACAAAACAAAGTCCCTTCGTTCATGGGGCTGAACAGAACACCAGATTTCATCAATTCAAGACCATGCTTTTTTCACACTTTTTTGTCTCTCAAAATGGAATGCACCTTAAAATTAGTGACATGTCATTGATTAACAGACAGCATTTTCTAACAGTACATAAAATTATGTGTGTGTTAGTCGCTCACTCAAGCCCAATTCTTTGCAACCCCATGGACTGAAGCCCACCAGGGTCCTGTCTATGGGATTTTCCAGGCAAGGATACTAGAGTGGTTTGCCATTTCCTTTTCTCATCAATGGTACCAGATTCAATACAGTAAGGTAACTGCTAACATTTACTGAGCATTTGTTCACCCTGTGCCAGGTACTGGCCTCAGCCCCCAAGCGTATTAAGTCTTCTAATCCTCACAACCTGAAGGAGGTGCTATTATTACTTTATTATTTATTATTATTATTTACAAGTGAACAAAATGACCCACTGAGATTGTCAGACCTTGGTCACACAGCCAGCAAGGTACCTGGCCAGGCTGGTTCCAGTGTCTCCTCACCACTAAGCTATGCTGACTTTTCAGAAAAGAGTCTAGCTGGGATATAAAATATAATGTCCCACACTATGAAGAAAAATAAAGCCTCAAGAGGGAGGTGACAGTGAAAGGAGATCACTTAGATAACGTGGACAAGGTGGGCTTCTCTACTGGGCAGACATTTGCACAGGTCCTGAAATGAAGTGAGGGAGTGAGCCGTGTGGATATCTGGGGGAAAGACAGCTCTCAGCAGAGACAACAGTAAGTGCAAAGGCCCTGAGGCAGGGGCAAGCTTGGACGGCCTGAACGAGACTAAGATGCCGCCACTCTCCACAGCCCTAAACACTACCACCTCCCTGCCTGTGTGTGGAGCTCCCTCACTACACGCGCACATCTCCAACCCCACACCTCGCCAGGTCCTGGGGGAAGCCAGGGGGCGCCCTTACCAGAATCCACCACGAAGCGGATCCCGTCAATGGTGACCGAGGTCTCAGCGATGTTGGTGGAGAGGATGCATTTCCGGACTCCAGGGGGGGCCACGTCGAATACCTGGGGGGCGGTAAAGAGGTGGCCTTGGGGCCTTGTCTTTGTCCTACCCCACCCAGGCTCTTTGCACAACTAACATGGCACTCACTGACCCCTGTGTCTGGGGGCCTCGTGGATCTCCCATGGGACCTCAGTCATACGTCTCAAACAGCCTAAGCACCTTCTACCAAACCCTTTCCTCCTTGTTCCCCCATCTCCTCATCTACTGCATCACTGGGGCCAGAACCTGGGCCATTTTGGGTGTTCATCTCTCCCCACCCATCCAGCCACAGCCGATCCCCTTGAATATCCCCAAAGCCACAGCCCCTGCTCCGGTCCATGCCTATCCTTTCCCACCCAGATCCTGCTCCAGCTTCCTCCCTGGTCTCTGGTCTCACCCCTCCCATCCAGTCTTCACATGCAACAGAGGGATCTGCTAAAGCAAACAGAACTGCCCGCCACCTTGCTCAGAACCCTCCCAAGATCCCCCCGGGCCCTCAGGACAAAGTTCAGGCCTGCAGTGGGTCTTGCAGGCCCCTGGTGGTCTACCCTGTCCACCTCCCTGGTCCCATGACTCCCCCCCTCACAATCTGGACCCAGCCACTCTGCGTGTAGTTTCCCAGCTGCCCTGTCTTTCTCTCACCCCAGGTCCTTTGCACAAGCCCTTCTCATGGACCCAAAAGACAGTCAGGCACAGTGGTTAAGAGTAGTTAAGAGTCAGCAACTACAGCCTGTGCACCAAATCCACTCTGTGACCTGTTTTTGTGAATCAAATTTAATGGAGCACAGCCTCACCTGGTGAGTCTACAGCTGCTTTGTAGCTGTAACAGCAGGGTAGTCGTGACAAATACCATATGCCCATAAAACCTGAAGATTCCACCCTCTTCACAGAACGTCTGCCAACAGATGGTTCGGAGCATGGGCTCTGATACCAAATTACCAAGTTCTACGGCCTGGCTCTGCCAGTCACGTGACTCTGCCTGAGTGCCTATGCCTCAGTTTCTGCAGCTGTCAAATGGGGACACAGACAGGGTGGCTCAGACACTGCCTAGCACAAAACAAGTGCTCCACACAGTTTAGCTGGCACACGTGTTTTCCTGCCCCCCGTCCCAGAATGGGGCTTTCTCAGGTCTCCATTTGCAAAGTCCCTTCCCCCAAGGAGCCTTTCCTAAATCCACCAAGATTCTGCTCTCAGAGTATCCGAGGCTTTCCTCTACTACTTGTAGAATCGTTGATTACATGCCCATCCGGCCCCCAGCAGACCAGCAGCTTGAGGGGAAGCCCCCACCGTGTCCCAAAGGGGCCCCCTGGTGCAAGAGAAGCACTAGAAAGTACTCAAATGTTATTTCTTCCTTTTCTTTCTTCTTCTTCTTTTTTTTTTAACCTTTTGGCTGTGTTTTGGTTTTGTTTTTTATCTTTACGGCTGCACCCCGCAGCATGTGGGCTCTTAGTTCCCCAACCAGGGGTAGAACCTGTGTCCCCTGCAGTTGAAGCATGGAGCCTTAACCTTGGGACCCAACCACCAGGGAGGTCCCTCAAAGGTTATTTCTCTAATCACTAAACAACCACATGTGACCTGAAGGGACTCTCCTGGAGGTGATTATGGCAGGCAGCCTCCAGGATGGCCGGGGCAGTCTTACCTCGTGGGATTCACAGCCTCACCTGGTACTGTTCCTTTGAACAGGGCAGAGGTGATGGTTTGTGATTTCCACAGCTACCTCATAAAAGATGCTATGGCTTCTACTTTGGTCTTTTGGGAAGAGCTGGCCATCACATTGTGAGAACTCCCAAGTAGCCCCCTAGAAAGGCCCCCCAACCAACAGCCAGCCATGTGAGTGAGTGCTCCATCTCAGAAGAGAAGCCTCCAGCCCCAGTCGAGCCTTCAGATGACAGCAGCCCCAGCTGACACCTGACCACGACTCATGAGAGACCCTGAGCCAGGACCATCCAGCTAAGCTCCTCCCAGATTCCTGACCGACAGACACCATGTAAGACATGTAAGACAATGAATGTAACAGTGACCATGCTCTAGCTCTTGGGGTGATTTGTTAGACCGACAGTGACCCAGAGACCTGTCCCCCAGTACCCTTCCATTCCAAGCAGGCAGTGTCTTCACCTTTCCCCACACCTGACTCCCAGATTCCTACGTCCAGGCCTTTGCTCAAGCTAGTTCCCCCAACCTGGACTGCCTTCCTTCCTCTTCCTTTACTCAAAATTCTCCTGTCTGCCAAAGCCCAGCCCCCGTGCCCCCCACCTCATCAGGAAGCTCGCCCGGCCGCATCCTCCCCCAGCTGAAAGATGTGAGTGGCCCCTCTCTGCAGCCCACAGCCCGGGGTCGTGGGGTGGCCTCAGTCCTGTGTCAGCCGCCCCAGCCCCTCCTCCTGGGCTACGCAGCAAGACGCCCCCTGCCCTGCTCCGCCCGGCTACACTCCGCACCTTGTCCTGGTCGGCCACAGAGAGGGCGCTGTGCAGCGGCAGCACCACCCAGCGCTGGGTGTGGCTGGCGTAGGCCTGGGCGGGCTCGAGCACCGCGCTGATCTCCGCCATGCCGCTGAGGAACACCAGGAGGTCGCCCCGCTCCTCGGGGGGGTACTTATTGTCGATGGCCTCCAGCACCCTGAGGAAGGGCCTCGGGTCCAGCTTCTCTGACTTGGACGTGGTCGGCTCAGCCTCCTGCGGCTGGTATACGACCTGTGAGGAGACGGCCCCAGGCAGGGGCAGACCTGGTCACTCAAGGTGACCACGGGGTGGGGAGGCCACAGGCTGATGGAGAGGACAGACCAGCCAGGCAGCAGACAGAGGACAAACTGTCTCAAATATTCAGCTTGAAGAGGATGTGAGAAAAGGACAAAGTAGCAAGGTAACTGGGAGGTTTCCGGGGTGCTGGTAATGTTTCATGCCTTTTAACCTAGATACTGGCTCCATTCAAGTATTTTTTAAAATTTTTTCTTGTGCTTAAAAACTAAAAAAATTTTTTTATTTATTTGGCTGTGCCAGGTCTTAGTTGCGGCATGTGGGATCTAGTTCCCTGACCAGGGATCGAACACAGCTCCCCAGCATTGGGAGCTCGGAGTCTTAGCCACTGGACCACCAGGGAAGTCCCCGTTGAGATATTTAATTTGTGAAAATTAATTGAGCTATACACTTGTGATACACATAAATCTTTTGTAGTTAGAGTATAACTCCAACAATGACAGAATTTTAAGGGGTGGAGTTGGAACTGAAACCCTCAAAATCACTTCTCTGAAAGCACCCTCTCTGTTTTTAATGACTACTTAGAAGACAGATCGATGGGCACTGGGATCCAGAAACCACAAGGAACGCTGCATTTCCTGCCGCGAGGAGCCTCAGAGCTGTTATCAAGCCTTGGCCCCAAAGAACAAGAGGAAGGAGAGGTTATCAAACCATAAAGGAGAGGACTGTGCGGAGAGGCGTCCTGGAAGGAGCTGCAAGGCTTAGCCCACTGCAGACCTCGAGGGAGGGGGTGGCCTCTCCTTTCCCACTGGCCAAGGAGAAGCCGGGTGGAGGGGGGTCCGTTAGTGCCTGCCGGGGCAGACAGGAAGGTAGGGAAGGGCACAGGAGATCTGGAAGGGCAAACAGAAGCTACCCGGCCTGGTACCACATCTATCTGTGAGCAGGATTTAAGTCCTGGCCCTGCCACTTCTGAGGGATGCTGATAAACACCCTGAAGGGCACAACCAAGAATTATCCAGCCCAAAATATCAACTGGGCTGAGTCTGAGAAACCCTGCCCTGTGAGATGGTAAAGCGATGAGAAAGGAGGAGCCTGGGTCCCTGAATGACCACGTGCAACAGAATTGCTCATCAACCTGGACCAGCCTGGACAAGTTGGTTCTATTCTGTTAGATAAGAAAAATTTCTGTGTTATTTGAGCCTTTAAATTTTGGGCTCTCCTCTAACAAGCACTTAGCACTCTCCCTAGGACACTGCAAATGCCCAGAAAATAGCAGCTTCCCTGGTGGTACAGTGGATAAGAATCTGCCTGTCCATGCAGGGGACATGGGTTCAGTCCCTGGTCTGGGATGATCCCACGTGCCACGGAGCCACTAAGTCCATGCGCCTCAGCTACTGAGTCCGAGCTGTAGAGCCTGTGCTCCGCAACAGGAGAAGCCTCGCAATGAGAAGCTCATGCAATGCTGCAACAGTGCAGCAGCCACAAAATAAATACAGAAAAACTTCAAAAAGAGAGAGGTCATTAATTAAAGAGATGGGGAACAGAGAAGGAGAGAAGCGAAGCGACATGTCCAGGTTGGCCAGGAACCGGGTGGGGAGTCTGGCAGCGGGAGGCGTGGGCAGCACTGACCGTGATGGGGAAGAGCCGCCCCGGCACCTGCACCACGGGGGCATTGCCGAAGTAGCTGGAGAAGAGCGAGATGTTGATGGTGGCCGACATGAGGACGACCTTGAGGTCGGGCCGCTGGGGCAGCAGGCGCCGGAGGACCCCCAGGAGGAAGTCGTTGTGGAGGTGCCGCTCGTGCACCTCGTCCACGATCAGCACCTGGTACTGGGGCAGGCTGGGCTCCCGCTGCATCTGCCGGAGGAGCAGCCCCACCGTCAGGAACACGATCTTCGTGGCCGCCGAGCGCGTGCTCTCGAAACGGATCTGGTAACCGACCTGGGGGTGGGGGGTGGGAGGGGGTGGTCAGAGAGGACACTGGGCCTGTCCTGTAGCCTCTGACCCTCCCCATATCGAAAACCTGAGCAAGTGTCCCACATTAGAGCCCGGAGGCCAACAGGCTTGGGTTCGAATGTCACCTCTGCCACTTAGTGCTGCCGACTTTGGGCAATTCCATCCCGGAGACATATTTTTTCCTTCTAGATGCCCTGAGAATTACATGCGCTAATGCACATGAAGTATTTGGCACGGAGCCTGATGTATGGTACTAATTACAATAGTAATGATTAACCTTTCTCTGAGTCCCTTGTATGTACCAGGAACTACTTTAAATCTTTATGTATATCAACTCATTTCATCCTCACAACTACCACACAATGTAAGCACTATTATTACCTGCCGGGAGCCGGCATATTGCATATTGAGTGCATATTGCATATTGCATATTGAGTGCAGCACTTTCCACAGCATCATCTTTCAGGATCTGGAATAGCTCAACTGGAATTCTATCACTGCCGGGAGCCAGCGTGAGGAGCTCCACCCATGACAAAGGTCATGAGGAAGGAGGCTCGGCATATGCATAGGCGGGATCGAGCCTCAGGAGTCCCCCTGGAAATTCTCGAGCATCTACCCCCAAAACCAGAGTCTGCCTACTTTCTGCTTTGTGCTTTCACCTACACCTCTGACTTTACGGGGGGCTGTCCCCCACTACCTCTCTCTGAAAAAAGAGTTAACTTACAGCTCCAGTTAATAAAGTTCCTGGGTGTGACAGTGTTTCAACCTACAAATTCCTTTGGAAGTCCTCTAGCCTGCCTGAATAGGTTTTTCTGGCCACATGTGATTGCTCAGAGCCTCCCAGCTGTGAGAGGCATGAGATGTTCTAAACTGTCTAAATACAGATTCCTTTGAGCAGTTAAAAGATTGATTAGAAATTGTATTGGTGAAGGGATTTTCACTTGTTGGGCCAATGTTTGCTGCTAAGTTTCCATATCCCTTACCTGCTGTGTCCCTGGCAGTGTATTGATTAATAAAATTGGTGTAAGTAGTAGCTTTAATGTTTGTAACCTGGGACCCTTGAGTTAATTCTTTTTCTTGTTATAGCGTACCACACCTTTGCTCTGTAGGAATGCAACTTTATCTAATGCTTTTGGAGGGTGGCTCCTGACCAATCACCTTTAGAGAAAAATAAGTTTTCTGAAGAAGGGGTCTTAAAATGTTAACAGGCCTCTGGGCCAGAAGATGATGCAAATCACCTAAGCTTTTGCATATGATAAGTTTGCAGGAAGAAAGCCTGGCTTGCTGCATGACTCTACCCCTTCCCCCATTATCCTCTATGCATAACTTAAGGTATAAAAACTACTTTGGAAAATAAAGTGCGGGCCTTGTTCACCGAAACTTGGTCTCCCCATGTCGTTCTTTCTCTCACCTTCTGGCTGAATTATTCAGCCTCTCTTCTCCACTGAATTTCCTCACTGAGCTATCCTTATTCTATTACTCTTTATATCCTTAATTAACGTTTAATTAAGCAGTTGTTTCCTGATCCTCGCCAACGCCGTCCCCACTTCGAATTCCCTGGATCCACCGGGGCTGGACCCCGGCAATTACCCTCATCTCACAGATGGAGAAACTGAAGCCAGTCATCCAAAGTAAACAGGCTAAAAAATGTTATTGAAAGGAAACATATCTTAACCCCTACCTCACATCGTACACACCTCAATTTCAGATGTGTTTCTCTAGTCAGGGCACTTAGGCTTAGTTGCCCCATAGCATGAGGGATCTTAGTTCCCCGACGAGGGATAGAACCCAAGTCCCCTGTGTTGGAAGGTGGATTCTGAACCACTGGACTGCCAGGGAAGTCTCAATAACAATTTTTAAGTGGTCGAGCCAGGATTAGAACCCTAGATATCATTAGTAAGAAACATCCTCATTCTTTTTTTTTCTGACTGCCTAGAGAAAGACTGATAAACATTTAGGCATTTCCAATTTTTTTTACAGTACTAAACTGGCTACCGTTAGCGCCTTTGTCATTTGGACCATATCCAGGCCAATCTATAAAAAAATTTCTAGGAGAAGCATTGCCAGGTAAAAGGGTAGTGTTTTCGTAACTTCATTGATATTAATTTATCCTGCGAGGTTACATGAGAAAACCTGGAAGCCTGTTCTGCCCCACTCACCTGTGAGCCGTACTGACTGAGGCTCTCGAAGCCAACACGCTTGGCCAGTGAGATGCAGGCAATTCGCCGGGGCTGGGTGCAGGCCACGTGACTGCAGCCAGCGGCCAGCAAGTACTGGGGCACCTGGGTGGACTTGCCGCAGCCTGTGTCGCCCGCCACCACCACCACCTGATGCTCCTTCAGCGTCTGCAGGATGCGGTGCCCGTACTGGGCAATGGGCAGTGCCGCCCGCTCCCGCTGCAGTTTGGCCAGTCGCCCAAACGCCTGCTTCTGGCAGAAGTCCAGGTAGTGCAACAGGGCTCGGCGGAACTCGGACACTCTCTCTGGGGGCAGGCGCCCGCCCGGCCCCCGAGAGTCCCGAGCGTCCGGGCCGAGAATGGAGAGGTTGATGCGGTAGCGAGGGTCGTAGGCACGAGGCAAGTCGGCCAGTGCTGGGTGGCTGTGCTTGGGCTGCCTGGCATCTTTCTCCTCCTTCCTGGTGGTCTTGAGATTATGGAACCTCTGCAAGCGTTCAAAGAACGTCCAAAACTTCTGACACTCCTCAGAACCCTGCCGGATATAATCCTCATCGCCAAAGAAGGCATCCTCAAAGAGGCGCCGTGTCTCGGGACAATTCCAGTTCCATTTCTCTGGGGCCGCTTCAGGACTGGGAGCCCGGGGTCGGTCCCGGGGACCCCTGCCCTCCCTTGTTCTGGGAGGCGACATGCCGTGGCCAGTCCCAGGGCTGTCACAAAACTGGCCTCAGTTCTGAGCCCCTAGACCAAATATTCTGGGACATTTCCCACTTGCTGCAGTGAGAGGCCAGTGCCGGCAAGAAGGCAGCACTTTCTCCTCCAAGAGCTAATCTCCTCTTCAGCGGTGCTACAGGATCGACACAGGAGTTGGCAGAGCAAATGGCCTGCGGCCTGGGTCAGGCTAGTGACGCACAGGGCACCTCACGACTCCTGTGGTGACCTCTGGGATGGACACAAGTTCATCCTGGGGCTGCAGGCCCTGGATGTTTGCGGGAAAAAACAGAAGACAGTCATTTATTAGACACATTGACTGACAGCCTGCTGTTTTGCAAGCACTGGACTAGGGGAAGGGACAGCAGTGGGTAAGACCACACTGAGTGCCCACAGGGGGGTCCTGCCACCAGATGCTTGACAATCCAGAGATGGGGGCAGCAAGAAAGGAAGCCCAGGGGCTGCAGGAGCCTTCCTTGACCATGCCTGGGAGTCAGGGAAGGATCCCCAAGAAGGGGATTTTAGACCTGAAGGAATGTAGGTCACATGGCCAGCCAACAGCAGAACTTGGTCATGAGACACAATAACATGAGAGGCGTGGTCTACTGAGTTTCAGGATCCCCGGAAACCCTTTGGAATTCAGTGCCTGATTTTGCAAGTGTTGCATGGTTTGTTTTTGCCTGCCTGGCACTTCCCGCTTTTTTTTTTTTTTTCCTGAAAAACAAATGCACTCTCCTTGGGAGAGTAGCCCTTCTTGAAATCTACATGGTTTCCACTGCCTATAAGTCCAAGAACTTCTATTGATTGGGCAAGTGACAAAGGCCTGGCCAATCATGGTATCCCACTCCCCCTTTAACCAGTGACTGGTCTGAGGAGTAGACACGTGACCCAAGGACAGGCAGTCAGGGCCCTTCCCGGGAATTTACACTAGGCTGCTAGGACAGAAAAGCTTATGTACTGTTGGCTAAGCAAGGATGATATAAGCAGGGAGCTGTTTGTAGCAGGTCTTAGTCTTTTCCTAGAAATCTTTTCTACAGAAAAGACTGCATGTGGGCAGAAGGAGGCACACACAAGGATGGTCACCAAGCAACCACAAAAAGAGAAGTGGAAGAGGGACAGGGGAGAAGCCTGGCAACACCATTCAGTGCTCGAGTTCCTTCCAAAAGTCTATTTCACCGCTACACAAGAAAATGTCTTTTTGCTTAAGGTCTGGTTTCTCTTAGCTGCGTCAACTCCTAACCAATGAAGCACATCCCCTTGTATATGCTATTTTCTGGAGCAAAGCCCATCACTCAGATTCTTAAAGGAGTTTACGATCTTCAAAGGGTCCTAAGGGACTTCCCCAGCAGTCAAGTGGTTGAGCCTCCATGCTTCCAATGCAGGGAGCGCAGGTTCGACTCCTGACCCGGGAACTAAAAATCCCACATGCCATGTAGCATGGCCAAAACAAAACAAAAAAATTTAATGAAAAAAAATTGAAAAAGTGTCCTGAGCCTTCCATGGTAAAGACTTCACAGTCAGGTAGATCTGAATTTCAACCTCAGCTTTATCATTTACCAGATAGGTGTCCATGTGCAAATTAACTCCTTTGAGGTTTTCTTCATCTGAAAAATGGGAACAATCCCCATCTCAAAACATTGCAACTTTTATTACCTAGCCTGACACCGAGAAGCTAAACAGTAACTGACATACAAGCCCAGTGCTTTCTCTCCATGATGACTGACAGAGAAAACAGTGAGAGGAACCGGAGGCATACAACCTGGAAAGAATTTTACACTCAAAAGGCCACAGTTCCCCTTGGTTTATTAGCAATGCTTTCTCCTCTTCAGCCTTCAGTCTCTAAGGGCCATCACGGAACAGAGTTCAGAGGTTCTATCTCTAGTCTCAGAGGGACCCAGACCAACCCTGGGAGTTATCAGATAACTCTGGGAGTTATCAGAGCCAGGTAAGGGTTTATCAGAGCCAGGCAAGAGCCAGTTGAAGAACCTGTGGACTGGCAGAGCTGTACCCATAAAAGAGTAGCCTTGTGGGGAGTGCCCACCACTTCGATAAGCACGTGGGCTGGGTGATGCCATAGCACCTTCAGAGGGAATTTCTGTTCTAGGAGGGAACAAAAAGGAAAAGGCCTTGAAAGTCTGCTGCCATGCTGGGCCAGTGAGTCTCAGAAAAAGACAGGGACAATGAAATGGAGGGGAGCATTCCTCCCAGGCTGCTAACTGCCTTACGTATGTATGTGGGCCGGAATGAGGGCATACTTATGGCTCTCAAGGTGTCTAGTCTTAGGCTATCTTCTGGACTTCTTGGCTTGACTAGTTTCTCTCTTTCTGTGCCTCTGACCATCTCTTGGCCTGTATTTCCTAGGCTCAAGGCTTTTAGAGATTTTTCTCTACTTCCCTATCTCTCCTCTCTGGCTCTCCATCTTCAGGTCTCTTGTCTTTTTTATGGTCCATCTTGCTCACCACCCTTACCTCTCTTCCCTCTCCTTGACTGGTCCCAACTCTTTTCATTTCTCTGATTCTCTCCCACCCTGATTCTGTTTTTCCCTCTGATTTTCTCTCCAACTGTCTTTCTCCATTTGACTCCACTCCTCCTCTTCAGTTTTTCATCTCTCATTTTGTTTGAATTTTGTGTGTGTGTGTGACTCTCAGTTTTCTTCTCTCTCCATCACTGACTCTCCATTTCTCCATCTAAAATTCTGGCACCTAGTTTGAAGCTCTAATAATAGCCAACATTTACTTAGGGCTGACACACATCAGGCACTACTCTACATCACTCATATATAGTTATATGCATACATATACATCATACACACACATATATACGCTTTTCTCAAATCCCTAGTTTCCACTCTCATCGTTCTACTTTTCTTTCCATCTCCCAAGTTCACGGTGCGATCACACTTCTCTCGTGGACCCTGTGAGCCTCTCTCCGTCGGATCCACTAGTCTCTCGCCCTCGATCTCTCCAGTTTTCAGCTTCTCTCCTCTCTCAACCTCCCCGTCTCTCAGTCCTTCAGTTTCTCGAAACTCCTTTTTGTGCCTCCATTTCTTTCAACCTCTCTGACCCTCAGTTCTCTTAGCAACGCTCAGGCTCCATCTCCATCTGCTTCTCCCAGCTGCTCGGCTTCCTCCAACACCTTGCCTCATCTCGGGGTCTGCCCGTTCCCCTCAGCCCGCTCCCAAGCTGTTCCCGATCCCGATTGGGCTCCAGTCGCCGCCACCACCGCCCCACGCAGCCGCCCCGCCCCCCTCACCTCGCTAACCGCCGAGATCGCCTCAACTTCCGGTCCCCAGGACAGCTCACGCGCCCGAAGCCGGTCCTGCGCCTGCGCACGCCATTTTCACGGCCCAGCCCAGCCCCCGCGGCGGGCAGAGGAACCAATGAGCAGCTGCGAGAGCCCAAGGCTCACTGTGCGCCTGCGTACAGATGATCAGGCCCCGCCTCGCTTTGGGCGGAACTTCGGGTGACGCTGCGCCCTCTGGGGGCCAGTGGAGGCGTGAAGGTGGAGAATTGGTCTCTCTTGCCTCTGAATAGTACTCTTGCCTGGAAAATCCCAGGGACGGAGGAGCCTGGTAGGCTGCAGTCCATGGGGTGGCTAAGAGTCAGACACGACTGAGCGACTTCACTCTCACTTTTCACTTTCCTGCACTGGAGAAGGAAATGGCAACCCACTCCAGTGTTCTTGCCTGGAGAATCCCAGGGACGGGGGAGCCTGGTGGGCTGCCATCTATGGGGTCGCACAGAGTCGGACACGACTGAAGCGACTTAGCAGCAGCAGCAGCAGCCTCTGAACAGCTAATTGTATCTGTGGGTCGCCCGGACTCCGGGGTTTAGCCAAAACAGGACGCTGGCCTGAGCCCAGACACTATGAAAACACCGCCCCCCCCCCGTGATTTAGTTATTATAATTCATATTATTAATGTATTAATTATTAATACATTGATGTGTTCAGTTCCGTTCAGTTGCTCAGTCGTTGTCCTACTCTTTGCGACCCCATGGACTGCAGCACGCCAGTCTTCCCTGTCCATCACCAACTCCCGGAGCTTGCTCAAACTCATGTCCATCGAGTCAGTGATGCCAGCCAGCCATCTCGTTCTCTGTCGTCCCCTTCTCCTCCTGCCTTCAATCTTTCCCAGCATCAGGGTCTTTACATTGATGTATAATAATTCACAATCATTAATGTAATCTATTCATGTATAATTCACCCTATCAACTCATTAATAAATAATACAATTCAACTTCCAAGCTTTCTGTCTTGAAGGTCCTAGATTCTCCAGAGACAAACACAGGGATTAGATAGTCGGTGAATGTTGAATGAGTGACTATTTGAAGGAGAAAAGTGACTCCTCTTTAGTCCTAGATGGGTCAGTCATTGCGGCACTGAGCCTCAGTGTACCTATTTATAAAAAGAGGATATGCCTACTTTTCAAGATTGTTGGGAAAAACAAATGCAAAAGTATGCATACATAAGGTAGCTAAACTTTTTTTCACTATTATACATATAGGCACTTGATAAATGTTAAATCTTTCATTTTTTATATCCTTCCCATCATTCTCCTTTTTCCTTTGGATAGCATCATGGTTAAGAAGGTACAGCTTTCATTTCTAGAATCAGTTCTAGGTACTGAGGGTACAGAAATGAACAAAACAAAGGAGTTTATATTTTGGTGAGGGAGACAGACACGTAGATTAAAATAAATATATAGAATGTCAAGCAGAACTGCATTTTCTATGGAGTAAAACAAAGCAGGGAAGGGACAAGGTGTGATGCTATTTGGTCCAGTGACAGTCAGAGAAGACATCACCCAGAAAGTAACATTTAGGCAAAGAGCTGAAAACAGTGTTGCAAGCCATGGGGATCCCTTGGCCAGAGCATTCAAGGTAGAGAGAGGAAGCAACAGAGGCAAAGACTGAGATGACCACATAACTTGGAGGGTTCAAGGGTCAGCAAGCAGGCTTGTGTAGTTGGAAGGTTGGAAAACAATAGGGAATTAGGTGGGAAGAGAGGAGGAAGATAGAAGTGTGGACTTTGGCTTCCAATCTGAGTGAGGTGGAGTCCATGGGCAGAGTTCCATGTGACTTAGATTTTAACAGAGTCCTCTGGCTCCCATGTGGGGAACAGCCTACAGGGATTCAAGATAAGAAGAGGGGACCAAGGGGGAGGCTGCCACAATAGATGGCTGGACCAGGATGATGGTGGAGAAAATTGATATTTTAAAATAGAATCTGCAGGGATTGGCTGATAAACTGGTCATGAACTGTGAATATGAGAGAAACAGGTGGCCCGAGGTTCTTGGCCTGAGCGCCTGGAAATAGAGTTGCCATCAATTGGGATGGAAAAGAAGCAGGAGGATGGCTGAAAGAGAAAATCCAAACTTCCGCTTTGAGCATATTAAGTTATTTATTCTACAATGAGTTGGGATGTCAAGTGGTAAGTTGTATGTAACTATTGAATCCTTCGGAAGCAATTAGAACATCGAGAGGCCAATTCTTGTGTCATGATCAAAACAAGAAGGGGAAGAAATTGACTAACATCTGCTTAAAACGTACAAAAGAGAACTACAATTTTTTTAAAAAATGAAAATGGGAGAAAGCAAGCAACAAATATGAAGTTAGGAAGAAAATAACAAATTACCAATGCTAAGGATTGAGTAGAAAACTTGAAACTAGTTCTTGGGAAATCTTCTAATTGGAAACCTAAAGAACTTGATACATTGATGCTAAAAATAAACAAAAACCAAAGAACAAACTTAAGAACAAAAGGAGGAAGTTGCAACAAACCAAAAACAGGGTTATTTTTCATGATCAAAGGACTTCTATGAAAAATTGCTCAGAAAGACTCTAAAAGCTTTCATGAAATTAATTCTTTTTTAACAAGAAGTAACACTGATGCAATAAGAAAGGGAAACAAATTTCAAAAAATACAAAAGACTATTTACAAATGTACAAGGAACTCTCATACAGGGCACCTGGCCCCAATGGATTAACAGCAAGATTTCTTCCAACTTTTCATGAAGTTATATAAATTGTCCCAGGACAGGATTCATTTGATAAGGCAATTTTGGATCATGCATGAGAATTCTGGTGGTTTAGTCCAACTCTTGTGACCCCATGAACTGTAGCCTGCCAGGCTCCTCTGTCCTCTGTCCATGGGATTTCCCAGGTAAGAATACTGGAGTGGGTTGCCATTCCCTTCTCCATGAGAATGCTGAATAAAATATCAAAAAATAAAATATGTGTTGTTGACCTAAGACGTGTCCCTGTATCAGTTGTTTTTTTTTTTTTTTTTAACAAAAAGATCCCCATCATTAGGTAGCTCACAATCTAGTTGGAAGAAAACAGTGTACACAAACATAGTTTGGCTCTTTTTAAAGTTTGGGAAGGGTGGAGGCGAGACAGAAATTAAACTAGCCCAGATGTTGTCCTTGGAAAACTTACAGGTTAGCTGGGAAGTTTTGTTCCAGAACTTGGAGAACAGAATGTTCTGTTCCCCAGGGAGGAGAGTGAATCAGGGAGACCTCCCTGGAGGAAGTACTATTTGAAGAAGGCATTGAAAGAAATTATCAATGATCAAGAGCATGGATACTAGAGTCAGGTAAACATGGGATCCAATCTCAGCTCTATAATTTCCTTGTTGTGCGATCTTGGGAAAACGACCTCTGGGTTGTTGAAAGAATTACCTTAAAGGAGAAACTGTGTGTAAAGTGCTGTCCTGGAGTTAAGAGGGTATCACTACTATGTGATTTCAAAGATCTGAACAGGTGATATTCTAGAGCAACCTTGTCCAATAGAACTTCCTACAATGATGGAAATATTTTATATCTGCACTGCACATGGCAGGGGCATAACAAATGTTTGTTGAATGAATAAAAGAATAAATGACAATATCATTAAGCTCCTGGATCCAGCTATGCCTGAAGCCCATCTTGCAAAATGGGATAGGAGGATAGAAACCGATTTCCCCCTAGCCTACACTTCCATCTCTGAGACCAGGTCGTGGCTAGTCGATTTCTTGCTGACCATACTTTCATCCTCGCTCTGTGGCTCCTTCAGGGCCCAGCGACATGCGGCTGGCAGAGACTGGCGGAGTTGAGCCTGCCCAAAATAGAGGAAAAGCATGGGATTGAGGCAGCTGTGAGCAAGGGCCAGGCCCACCACCAAGGGTTCAGCCCGCAGGGCCTGGGCCAGGAGGGTGGAGTGTGGGGCCGCCACGGTGAGTATCAGTCCCAGCGCATGGTAAGGGGCCCAGCAGACAAAAAACCCCACCACGACGGCCAGGCCCAGTGGCCAGCGGCGTCGGGTAGCACGACACAGGAGGGCACTGTGGCAGACGACCACAACCACCAGCGGCCCCAGGAAGCCAAAAATAAACCGGGTGGCCGTCACTGAGTTCTCGGCCATGGTCGAGCCACCGTAGTCCACCACACACTCCAGCCGGTGTGGGAAATGCTCCTGATGCAGCCGGCGGTAGATGGCTGAGGGCACGGTGAGCAGCAGGGCCAGCCCCCAGCATGCCCCACAGGCTGCCCGCACCCTGCACGCCCGCCTGGCCGCCCCCCACCAGATGGGCCTGAGGGCCAGCAGGCAGAGGTCCGTGCTGAGAGTGGCCAGGAGGAGGACGCTGGCATACATGGAGAGCAGGATGACAGACGGCAGGGTCCGGCAGCCCACTGCCCCGTACAGCCAATGGCCCTTGTGGGCGACCGACACTGCCAGGATGGGGAGAGACAGACAGCAGAGCAGGTCCGCTACGGCCAGTTGGAGGAACCAGATGGCACTGACCCTCTGGCGGGCCTCTTTCCAGGTCACCCAGGCCATCATGGCGTTGCCCGGCACCCCCACCAGGAAGACGGCAGCATACAGCAGGAGCGGGGTCGCGTGGAGGAGGTCGATGGACATGCAGGAGCCATCAGCGCAGTCCACCGGGAGATCCGGAAGGTCGCTGTAATCCCCATACTCATTGCCGAGAGAAGTGTTCTCCATTCAGGCTGCAGACACCTGGGAAGGCGAGCAACGGTGTGAAAACTCAGAGATGAAAACTGTCAGGCCCTCAGAATCCTAGTGGATAGGAACACCAGCCCCTTAGCATCTCGGAAACTAGGACAGGACAACGTTAGAACTCCAGTGCAGGGCTTCCCTGGTGGCTCAGTGGTAACGAATCCACCTGCCAGTGCAGGAGACACGGGTTTGATCCCTGGTCCGGGAAGATCTCACATGCCACGGAGCAACAAATCCCGTGCTCCACAACTATTGAGCCTGTCTGTGCTCTAAAGCCCAGAAGCCACAATTACTGAGCCCGTGATCCACAACAAGAGAAGTCACTGCAACGAGAAGCCGGGGCCCCCAAGCTGAAAAGTAGCCCCTAGAGAAAAACCTGCATAGCAACAAAGACTGAACACAATCAAAATAAATAAATAAAGCTATAAGAAAAAAAGAACTCCAGCACATTAGAATCTTGAAATTCTAAAATGTTAGTGTTAGAGCCCCAGCTTATTACCAGAATATTACTATGTTAGAATTCTAACATGCTAAAAATCTTAGAATTCCAAAATACTAAATTCTTAGAATTTAGTAGCTAGCTAGCCATTTATTGCTTGGCATTCTAGACCAGCCCTGTCCAATCGAACTTTCAATGTTGATGGAAATAGTCCATATCTGTGGTCCAATACAGTAACTGCCAGCCACATGTGGCTACCGAGTATTTGAAATGGGAGCCAGGGTGACTGAGAAACTAAACTTTCTATCTTATTTCATTTTCATTGATTTAAATAGCTACACGTGATTAGTGAAGCTCTAGAGCATTGACCACTAGCCAGTTAGCAGACTAGAACTCTAGAATCTAAACTATTGGAACTTGAATATTCATCAAGATGAAAGTGAATGTGAAAGTGTTAATCATTCAGTCGTGTCCGACTCAGTGCGACCCCATAGATGGCATGTAGCCCTCCAGGCTCCTCTGTCCTTGGAATTCTCCAGGCAAGAATACTGGAGTGGGCTGCCCTTCCCTTCTCCAGGGGATCTTCTCAACCCAAGGATCGAACCCAGGTCTCCTGCATTACAAGGAATTTTTAATTCCTTATAGTCGAACTTTAAATGAGGAGTCAAGGAAGGCCTCTCTGAAAAGGTGACATTTGAGCAAAACCATAAAGGAGGGGGGTGGAGGGCAGGAGGAGAAGGTGGGGGGTGGGGGAAGAGGACGAGATGGTTGGATGACATCACTGACTCAATGGACATGAGTTTGAACAGACTCTGGGAGATAGTGAAGGACAAGAAAGCCTGGTGAGCTGCAGTCCATGGGGTCGAAAAGAGTTCCGACACGGACTGAACAACGGGAACAAGAAAGGAGGTAGGGAGGGAGCTGTGTGGTGATCTGGGAGAAGTGAACCCCAGGCAGAGGAAAGAGCCAATGCCAATGCCCTAAGGCGGGAACATGACGGTACATGTTAGAACTCCATCTCCTGTGGAATAGATGGGAGGTAAAAACAGAGGTATCAGTGCCTACGTAGGTACTATAAGCTCTTCATCTTTTATTCTGCATGAGACGGGAGCCATGGGAAGGTGCTGAGCAGAGAAATGACATTGTCTACCATAGAATGTGAATCGTAACTGCTACTACAACCCAGGTCTCCCGTGTTGCAGGCAGACTCTTTACCATCTGAACCATCAGGAAATCCCCTTTCATTATTATTACTATTAAGCACCATCTAGCGAGTACTTTGTGTTCTGCGCCAGGCATCGCTCCAAGCCCCTTTACATACTATGTCATTTAGTCCTTATAACAACCCTCTGATTTTCACACCATTGTTAGGCCCATTCTGCAGACAAGAAAACTGAGGCCATAGAGAAATTAAGGAACTTACCGAAGGTGGCTCAGCTAAGCAAGTAACAGAGCTGAATTTCAAACTGTGTTAGTTAGTCCCACTCTGAAACTCCAGGCCCTAGAACATCACCATCCAAAAGTCTTAGGTTTGGGAGAGTTGGAAGGCCGGACAGCCAGTGACCCTGAGCAGACCCGGCCTCTGTGACTCTTGAGTGCACAGTTTCGGCCAGCTCTCTCTCTGGGTTTCCTCATCTGAGAAGCTAGTCACAGAGATGAGCCTACCTCACCAGTTTGGGGAGGCTTTGACGAGTCGATATGTGTAAAGCTTGTGGCACAGATTAAGGGCTCAGGTAGAAAATAGACTCGTCCGCATGATGTCATAATAACCTGACACTGCACCTCTCTGCTGACTCTTTTGAGCTGGCTGGCCCTCTGCAGGGCATCAGCTGGAGTTGACACAACAGGAAGGGCAGAAGGGAAGTTGGGGCACTCCCTTTCCCCCTCCCCTTCCCCCTCCTCCATGCCAAGTAGCTACTAAAAGGCCAAGCCATTGTGTGTGAAGTTTAGCACTTCATTTTCATATTATTTTCATCTCTAACATGAAACCATGTGCAGGCTTTAAAAATTCAAACCTCAGGACTTCCTCTGGTTCCCAGGTTAAGACTCTGCATTTCTTCAGCAGGGGTCAAGAGTTCAATCTCTGGTTGGGGAACTAAGATCCCACACACGCTGTACAGCCATGGCCAAAAAAAAAAAAGAAGTGTAGAATCTCAGGCCCATCCCCAGACCTACCAAATCGGAATCTGCATTTCAACAGAATGAAAATTCAAGCCCTCACCAGCTGTGTGGCTTTGGGCAAACCACCAAACCTCTCTGTCTCAGCTTCCTCATCTGCAAAAATGAGAATAGACTCACCTTACAGAACTCACCTAATAGAATTCATCAACTTAATAGGCATGAAGAGCTGAGCTTGTCCACCATGAGCGTTAGACATGTGTTGGCCGCTTAGTCCCAGATCCACATGTACCCTCTCCCGCCACCCCGAGACTCCACCCTTCCCAGGTCTTCCTGGTTCAAATCTGAGTTTTCCCTGTGTAAGCAACTCAGTCAATGGTATTTCCCTTTTAACATATTAAACAGAAATCCAAACACTCCCTGTGCCATTGCTTAATCTTTTCCATTTAATGTGTCTCAGATCTACTTTCCCTATCTGGACACAAATCAACTCCTTTCTTCACAATAAGGTCAATATCAATCCACAGGCTGGGCGTGTCATGCTTATTAACCAGCCACAGACTAAAGGACATTGAAGGAGCATCATGGGTAGCATTATTATCTTCTGATTTTATACACCAAATAAATTATGTTTCTATATTTATACTTATATGTGTGCTTGTGTGCTTAGTCACTCAGTCATGTCGGATTCTTTGCGACCCCATGGACTGCAGCTGCCAGGCTCCTCTGTCCATGGCGATTCTCCAGACAAGAATACTGGAGTGGGTTGCCAAGCCCTCCTCCAAGGGATCTTCCCAATTCAGGGATCGAACCCAGGTCTCCTGCATGGCAGGCAGATTCTTTTCCCACTGAGCCACTAGGGAAGCCCAAGAACACTGGAGTGGGTAGCCTAACTCTTCTCCTAATTGATCTTCCCAGCCCAGAAATCAAACTGGGGTCTCCTGCATTGCAGGAGGATTTTTTTAGCAAATGAGTTACCAAGGAAGCCCACCTGAGTGTGATAATATTAATATATGGGATTCCCTCAACAGAAGCTTTCTGTTGACCTGCCCGAGTAAATTCCAAGAGTCTGGGATTCTGATGAGGATTCCATTGCGATGGTATTAAGCCTCCACTCCTGAAATTCATCTGATTCCCAGATGCTGAAAATAGTGAGTCTATATAACCAGGATTGGGAAAATGCCGCCCCCCTCCCTTCTTGCCTCCATCCTTACCGTCTCTTGAGGAACAGTCCCCAGTTGGGCCAGATGCCACGGCGGCAGGGGGCAAGATCCAGGCTGACAGCCAAGACCCGGGTGTTCTGAAGTCTCTCCCCCCCACGCCTGTGAGCTAGTGAATTCCTGCAAGCCAGTTCCCGGAGCTCCTAGGGGACTCCGCCGGGCACGGTCGCCTCACAGGTCCCAGCCGACACTCTTAAGCAGGGAAAAACAGGATTGGCCTTTTCCTATTGCCGCTAGCGTCTGTCCTGGATTCTTCCCATGACTCACACATCCCAAAATTACTGGGCAGCGGGCAAAGGTGGGTGGGAGCTGACCCAGTGTCCCCAGCACCAATCTCCATGTCACCAGCTTCCTGGAAACCAGATCTACATGTGGCTTGACCTTTGGGGTCTGGGGGTCTTGGCCTAGACTGGCTGTCCCAGCAGGGCCCTCTGAGGTCTTCCCCACCAAGTCCCCACAGTCCACTACCCCCACCCACTCCCGGACTCCAGCTCAGCCCCTCCCCTCCCTTCTGCCCTCTGCAGAGCCTTGAAGACCAGTATGCCTCCCGCCTCCCACGTTCTGAGGGAGCCAGCTCAAGGTCACAGCCTCCAGTAAAAGGCCAAGGGTGCCCAGCACAGGGCCCGAGACCTCAGAGGCAGACAAAACACAACAAGTCCTATCCGCTCTGTGGGCCTCTGTCTTCCCTCTTTAAAATGGGAAGATTTGGGGGATGTCCCTGGTGGTTCAATAGTTAGAATACTGCGCTTTCACTTCTGAGGTTCGAGGTTCGATCCTGGGTCAGGAGTCTAAGATCCTGCAAGCTGCACAACTTGGCTGAAAGCTTAACAAACAATAATAATAAATAAAATGGGACGATTTTGAGCATAGTGGTTCCTAACCTCCCTCCCAGCGTAGCATAGAGTCTGAGAACATGGATTTGAGAGCCAGAGCAATAGCATACATATTCTAGCTTCCCCATTGACGAGCTTCTCGGGCCTAAACCCTTCTGAGCCTCAACTTCCTCATCTGTGAAATGGACATTTTAGCTATGAACGTTAAATGGATGAAGAGATTTAAAATACACACGCACTATGGGGAGGGAGGAGGGAGAAGGGTTCAGGATGGGGAACATGTGTATACCTGTGGCGGATTCATGTTGATATATGGCAAAACCGATACAATATTGTAAAATTAAAAAATAAAATAAATAAAATAAAATACACACGTACAATAGCGCCTGGCACACAGGAGATGCTGTGTCCACATTTGTTAAATAAGGAACAATAAAAAGCATATGCTATCAATTCTTAAAAGCTACATTTTAGGGAGAAAGGCTTAGCAAGAGGAAGTGACCCTTATTCCAGCCTCAGAATCCTTTATTCAGTGGTTTTGGTGTTTGCGCCACTGTGTGCGTGCTTCAGACGTTGAGGGGATATATTTATACATTTCTTTTGTTGTTGTTTGGAGAAGAAACTCCCGTTGGTAGCGGAAGCTGTTTTGGGGTCAAGAGACAGTAACTCTCAGGTGTGAGCGGGGGTGTCTCTGGGCGACCCAGTCTTGGCTGAGTCTGACCCAGACCACCCCCTCCCACCACCTTCGTCCCCCACATCCCGCCAGCCCTAAACCCCCCGTGGGAACCCGCCCTGGTCAGAAAGAGAAAGTAACATGGGAGCAGTCCCAGGGGGTGAGGGCAGGTATTGGAGGGGACACCGTCCTTTATGAGCTCAAACCTCCTCTGATCTTGAGGTTACAAAATGTATTTCTCAGATCACTTAAACTGCTTGGTCACCGAGTCCCAGCCAACTCTTTCTCGGATTCTAGGAAGCTAAGGTTTGCTGCTGTCTCTGGAGCTGGAGGTTCTTATCTGGGGAGCTGGGGGATGCTGTGAATGGAGACAGGGACACAGATGTTATGAAAAGTTGGGGGGTCATTTAGGGAGTGGGGTTCCTTTTATAGATGCCCTATGAGATGCTGAGTATCGGCCTCTCAACACTGAGGACATCTTAGAAGTCCGATTATTTGGGGCCCCATGGACTGTAGCTTGCCAGGCTCGTCTGCCCGTGGAATTTTCCAGGCACGAATACTGCAGTGGGTTGCCATGCCCTCCTCCAGGGGATCTTCCTGACCTAGGGTTGGAGCCCTCATCTCTTAAGTCTCCTGCATTGGGTGGCAGATTCTTTACCATTAGCACCACCTAGGAAGCCCTTTAGAAGTTTGTTTGGTTCACCCATATCAAATTTGTCATTTTTTGTGAGTCATAATAGGTTGAAGTCTGGCAAATCTGTGGCAATGGAAAGCAGATTAGTGATGGCCAGAACCTGAGGGGAAGGGGGGGATATGAATGGAAAGTTACTGCTTAATGGGTTCTTCCTTTTGGGGTGATAAAAATGTTCTAGACGGGCTTCCCTGGTGGTCCAGGGATTTAGACTCCATGCTCCCCATGCAGGGGTCACAAGTTCAATCCCCGGTTGGGGAACAAGATCCTGCATGCTGCACAGTATGGCCAATATATATATATATATATATATAATTAATTTTTAAAATAAAATGTGTGTTTCTTTTAAAAAAAAGAAAGTGTTCTGGAACTAGCTACAGATAGTAGTCTGTTATAAGTAGTACTAGTTAGAAATAGTAGTCAGAGTTGCACAACATTGTGGATGTACTAAATGTTACTAATGGTGAGTTTTACATTATGCATATCATACAATTTTTTTAAATAATAAGCTCTTATACCCCCTCACCCCAAAATAGGATGAAGTCTGGTAATTTCATAAAGTTCACCCTAATGGGACTTCTCTAGTGGTTCAGTCAGTAAAGAATACACCTGCAAAATGCAGGAGACCAGGGTTCAACCCCCAGGTCCGTTAGATCCCCTGGAGAAGGAAATGGCAACCCACTCCAGTATTCTTGCCTGGAGAATCCCATGGACAGAAGAGCCTGGTGGGCTACAGTCCATAGCGTCACAAGAATCAGACATGACTTAGCGACTAAACCACCACACCAGGGGCTAATAGAATTCCAGAAGCCCAAAAGGGTGAGTGGCCCACACGGGCAAACCAGTCTCTTTTGAACAATATATATTACTACAAGATATCTGATGCATGAAAAAGAGTGTCTGTAATGTGTGAGGTAAAGAGTACAACAAAATAAGCAGCTGTAAAAATCACCATCCAGCTTAGAATCTGAATTTCTCGCTCAAGAGTAAGTTTTTGGTGAGGGAACTGAGAGTAAGTATGTTAGTTTTTGTTGGTCAAGAGGCCATTCATACTCTCTGGTAGAATGAAAGTGGCCACAGACTGAACGGCATGGCTGTGTTCCAATAAAACTTTATTCACAAAAACAAGCAATGGGCAGGATTTGGTCCACAGGCTGGAGTTTGCTGATGGCTGAGCTGGGTCAAAGACTCTGAAGCCTAAATTGTTGAAATCACAGACTCTCAGAACGTTGGAATCACAGGCTACTTGACCCAAGGGATCCTACAACATTAGCCACACATTATTTGAATCACAGGATTCTAGAATGTCACACCAGAATCTTCGCATGTTAGAAGTACAAACTCCAGCAGTTAGATATTAAAATTTTGTAAATTATCTGAACATTAATCAAGGAAGTATATAGCCCTGAGCTGTCCAATATGGTAGCCACTGGCTGCATGAGATTGCTGAGCATTTAAAATGAGGTGGATCTGAAATGAGAGCTACTGTGAGTGAAAGCTACATACCAGATTTTAAAGACTTGGTGTGAAGAAAAAACAAGAATGTGAACTCTCTCAATAATTTTTGTACTGATCATATTTTGAAATGATAGTACTTGAAATATATTCGGTTCAATAAAATATAGCATTCAATTATTTTACCCGATTTGTTTTGTTTCTCTTTGCTTGTCTCTTGCTTGGCTACTGAAAAAATCTAAAATTATGTGCGTGGTTCACGTCATATTCCTTTCAGACAATACGAATCTGAAGTCATACCATCCTGGAGGTTGGAGATGGGGTACTTGAGGTCAGGTGGCCCAGATGCAGGGGGTTTGGGAGCTCTGCCCTCCCAACTCGGCCAAACCCATCATCCACTTCCTTTCCCCACCACTTCCTCTTTGGTACTTGTTGACCCAGCAGATTCCTTGGGCTCCCGATTTCGCAATTGCCTAGCCCATCAACCCACTTCCCTCCTGGGCAGCACTGATCAACACCAGGCCTTAGAAAAGCCACTTGGATCCCACATGTTGGTATCCAAGTGTTTCTAGAAGATCACTGTGAGGCCCAGCTTCTGGGAAGCAACTCCTTTCCAAATCAGGGTGAAGGAAAAGACCCCACTGCCTACAGCCTATTCCCCCAACCTAGGAAAGCCTGAAGATGGCCAGGAACATGGATGGAGCACAGGGATGGGGAGATGGGAGGAAGTCAGGGAGGGCTTCCTGGAGGAGGCTGCACCCTGAAGGAAGGTAGAACAGCAACAGGGGTGGTCTTTTAAAAACAGACCAGGCAGCCAAGAGACCAGGCAGGAGAAAAGGCAAGGACCCAAGTGGGAGAGGATGGAGGGCTTGAACCAGGAAAGATGTGGAATGGGAAGAGGGTAGCTTCCAGAGTGGGTCCCAACTAAGGCTTGGGTGACTATATGGACCGTGGGGGCAAGCCCTTGAGTAGGGGATGAAAAGGGAAGGGGAAGTTTGGAGAAGATGCTGAGATCATTTTGAGTGAAGTAGATGTAGAGGCCAGACCCTGAAGAGAGCGAGAGAGCTGGGAAGGTACTGGATGACATCACAAAAGTAAGACACATGTTCGAGAGAACTCTAGAAAGCCAACATTTAAGGGAAGAAGAAGAAAGTCTGTAGAAGAGGCGGAGAAAGATCATGCTGAAAGTGAGAGGTTAAGCCAGGGAGGGGCCCAAGTGGCTGGGAGGAAGGCGGAAGGAGGCAAGTGGGCTGTCCAGGTAGAAGGGACCTCTAAGGTCACAAGCATCTTTATGGGGGTACCAGAGCAGAAGGTAGCTGGGGCTCAGTTCTTCCCCCAATGACCTTGCTGCCAGAGGGTCTTTATGGGTACCAACATTTACTATCAAAACCCACACACAACCTTTTCTGGAAGTCCTGCCAAGCACCTGGCACTCTAGGTGCTCACACAGCATCTTCTAATAAAATCATCCCCAGGACAGACATGACAACATGGAAACAGCAGGATTCAGCTACAGCTCCCATCAGAATCAGACAACATCCTGCCCAGTGCCCCGTGCTGAGGCTGTTCCCTAGACTCAGCCAGATTTTGCAAAGAGAAAGAAGGAGCTGCTATCTACGTGACTGCCTTATTCAGGGGTCACCACCTCTGTGTGGCTCCCTGGGCACTTGAAATATGCCAGTCTGAATGGAGATGTACTGTGAGTGTAACTCACACCCAGGATTTTGAAGACTTAGTACCCACCCCACCCCACCCCCCAAAAAAGTAAACTGGTATAGCCACTATAAAGAACAGCATGGAGGTTCCTTAAAAAAAAAAAGAAACCTGAAATCAGAATTTCCATATGACCCAGCGATCCCGCTTCTAGGCATATGTCTGGAGAAATCTCTAATTTGAGAAGACACACGCACCCTAATGTTCATAACGGAAGTGTTCACAAAAGTCAAGACATGGAAGTTACCTAAAGGTCCATTGACAGATGAATGGATAAAGAATATGTGGTATATAAATACATACATTGGGATATTACTCAATCATAAAAAAGAATGAAATAAAGCCATTTGCAGCAACGTGGATGGACCTAGAGATGATCCTACCAAGTGAAGTCAATCAGAGAGAGAAATACAAGTATCATTTGACAGCACTTACATGCGGAACCAACAAAAGTCATACAAACGAACTTATTTACAAAACAAAAGTAGACTCACAGGCATAGAAAACAAATTTATGGTTACCAAAAAGGATAGCAGGGCACAGAGGAGAGAGATAAAGTAGGAGTTTGGGATTAACATATACACATGAGTGCATACGTAGTCGTGTCCAACTCTTTGCCACCCCACGGACTATAGCTCACCAGGCTCTTCCGTCCATGGAGTTTTCCAGGCAAGAATACTGAAGCAAGTTGCCATTTTCCTGCTCCGAGGGATCTTCCCAACCCAGGGATCAAACCCACATCTGTGTCTCCTGAATTGGCAGGTAGATTCTTTACCACTGCGCCATGTGGGAAGCTCTGAACATATGCACACTGCTGCTGCTGCTGCCGCTTCAGTCGTGTCCGACTCTGTGCGACCCCATAGACGGCAGCCCACCAGGCTCCCCCGTCCCTGGGATTCTCCAGGAAAGAACACTGGAGTGGGTTGCCATTTCCTTCTCCAATGCATGAAAGTGAAAAGTGAAAGTGAAGTCGCTCAGTCGTGTCCGACTCTTAGCGATCCCATGGACTGCAGCCCACCAGGCTCCTCCGCCCATGGGAGTTTCCAGGCAAGAGTACTATATATAAAACAGGTAAACAACGAGGGCCTACTGTATAGCACAGGGAATGCTACTCATCACCATGTAACAACCTATAATGGAAAAGAACCTGAAAAGAATGTATACATATGTATGTATAACTGAATCACTTTGCTGTTCACTTTAAACTAACATAACATTGTAAATTAGCTATACTTCAGCGTAAAAAAGAATGTAAAATGTAAAAGATCTTAGTAATAATTTTTCACACTGATTATATGCTGAAATAAAAATATTGAGTTAAGCAAAATATATTATTGACTATATTATTATTATATATATTATATATAGCAACATAAATTATTAATAGCATTGTTACTATAATATATTGTTACTGTATTATTATTATTGTTAATATAATATATTCATACATATATACATTAATATAGTATTATGTGGTTTATGTTATATAATTATATATCATGTAGTTGTAAACATTATTATATAATACGTTTACACAATATGTTTATATTCATATATCATGTGATATGTAATAAATTATTATAATATAATTAATATAGCATTCATATCCGTGTTGTTAGTTTAACATATAATTGCATTACATTATTGGAGAGCAAGGAGATCAAGCCAGTCAATCCTAAAGGAAATCAACTCTGAATAGTCATTGGAACGACAGATGCTGAAGTTGAAGCTCCAGTACTTTGGCCACCTGATGCAAAGAGCCAGCTCATCGGAATAGACCCTGATACTGGGAAAGATTGAGGGCAGGAGAAGGGGGAGACAGAGGATGAGATGGTTGGATGGCATCACTGACTCAATGGACATGAGTTTGAGTAACCTCCGGGAGTTGGTGATGGACAGGGAGGCCTGGTGTTCTGCAGTTCATGTGGTTGCAAAGAGTCAGACACGACTTAGCTACTGAACAACAACATTAAATATATTGCTATTATTTTTATTTATTTTACTATTTTTAAATGTCTTCATGTATCTACTGGAAAATTTTACACTTCTGTGGCTCATATCACATTTCTGTTGGACAGTGCTGTCTGTATACTATTTCCAGCCGATGCAGATGCACACACACACGCAACCAAGTAGGAATATTTCCAGGTCGATTATAAACAACACATTTCTACACTTATTCTTTATTTTCATTTTTCAGCTGGTGCATACCAGCTATTTAAAAGTCCACAGGTTACATGCTATATGAGTCCATCAATACAATATTCTTGAAAGTGTCAAATGACAGAGATAGAGAGAGGATCCGTGGTTGCCAGGGCTTGGGGACTAAGCTGGGGAGGGTAGTGGGCAGTGGAGGTGCTAGAAAAGAATGTCACGAGGGACTTGGCAGCTACAAAAATGTCCAGCACCTTGGCCATATCCATGTCAACATCTCGGTTGTGATATTGTAATGCCATTTTGAAAGATGTTCCTGTTACAGGAGACAGGTCAAAGATGCACAGGATCACTTTCGTATTATCACTTACAACCCAACCTCATGAGACGCTAAACGAGGTCAAGATGAAACAGTTAGTTTTCTTTTTCAGGGCAAACAAAACATCAATTGACAACCCAAAAGAGCAAATTCCCCTGGGACTCCACCCGCTGCAGGGACCCAACCCGTGTTTCCCAACCCTGGGTACCTTCTGCGTTCGTTGCTTTTCTCCATAACCACATCACATCTTTTTACTTAACACTCTTTTTTTTTTTAACCTAGTGAAATAATGTACCAACTTACTGCTTTTCTCTTTTTTTTTTTTTTGCCACATCACACAGCATGTCCGATGTTAGTTCCCTGACCCCAAATGGAACCCACACCCCCTGCAGTGGAAACATGGAGTCTTAACCACAAGACCATCAGGGAAGGCCCTTACTGTTTCTCTTTAAACCAACTCACTCTCCAAAGCTGAGATTGGTACACGAATTAAAAAAATTTTTTTTTATTTCTTTAGTTTGTTATTTATGGCTGTGCTGGGTCTTCCTTGCTGCGTGGACTTTCTCCAGGTGCGGCGAGCAGGGGCTACTCTCTTGTTCTGGTGCAGAGGCTTCTCTTGTGGAGCACAGGCTCTAGGCGCTCCAGCTCAATAGTTGTGGCACGTGGGCTTAGATGTCCCAAGGCTCATGGGATCTCCCCACCCCCGACCAGGAATCGAACTCCTGTCCCCTGCATTGGCAGGCAGATTCTTTACCACTGAGCCACCAGTGAAGCTCAGTCCATGGATTTTTGCTTTGTCCTAAACAACAATAACTTTTGAGATTCCAGTTTTATATAGAGAGACTTTTTTTTTGGTCAACTCTCCATAAAATAAATACAGAATTCTTTTTTTTTTGTTGTTCAAAGTTTGAGTGTTTCTGTTTGTTCTGGTATCTGATATCTTCACACGCTTTGCACAGGAACGTCTTATTTTGTGGGAGGGTTTCACGTATGTTGGTTGCTGTTTGTTTTCCAGAGTCCTTGGATGGAAAGGTTGTGGTGGGGGGTGGGGGGGGGCGGTCCTAGAAGAACTTATCAACCTTGGAAAATGAAGAACGATAAAATTGGGTTCGCCTAGAAGAAGCAGGACGAGTCCAAGAAAGATGGAAGGAAAAGGTGGCAAATTCATTCAACCACCACCGCCCACCTTGTCCTGGGCTGAGTTTCAAAAAGCAAAGTGAATGGACCAGAAGTTTGGCGGAGCCCTGGAAAGCTGGTGCTCAGAAAGGCCTCCCTTTACACCGCCTGGCTCTTCAGGGCCGGGGTATCCACCGTGGAGAGCGTCTGGGACTTGCTCTCCCTGCGCACCGACTCTTCAGTCAACACGCCCCGGACCCTGGCGGGAAGGGTCTTCAGGAACCGGGCGTGAAAGCCCTGGGCGGCGAACACGTAAATGATGGGGTTAATGCAGCAGTTGATATAAGCTAGGGAGACGCACAGGGCATCTAGACTGGACACAAGTTTGAAGCTGTCCCCGTGCGCATCGAAAAAGGCCAGCATCATCCCCGTCACCTGGTAGGGCAGCCAGAAGACAAAGAAGCTGGTCACCACGGCCACCACCACCTTGAGTGTCTTGGCGGAGCGCGTGGCAGTGCGGCTCCACGCCCGAAGCAGGAGGAAGGTGTAACAGATTGCAAGCGTGACCAGCGGCCCCAGGAAGCCAACGGTCAGCCGGACGATGGCCACGGCCTTCTCCGCATATTTATGGTCCCTACTGTATGCAACAACACACGTCGTCTTGGGTGGGAAGTGCTCTACGTGGACCTGACGGAACATAAAGGACGGTATGGTCAGCAGCAGAGCCAAGCCCCAGGCCACGGCACAGGCCACCCAGGCCACGCGGGCCCCTCGGTAGTTCTGGCACCAGACGGGATTGAACACCAGCAGGAAGCGGTCGGCGCTGATGGTGGCCAGGAGTAAGATGCTGGCATACATGTTGAGAAGGATGAGAGAGGGCAGGATTCGACATGCAGCGTCACCAAAGGACCAGTGGCTGTGCTGGATGATGGATGTAAACAAGATGGGCAGTGCCAGGCAGGAGAGGAAGTCAGCCACCGCTAGGTTGAGAAACCAGATGGCGTTGACGGTCCTCTTGACCTCAGACCCTGTCACCCAGACCACCATGGCATTGCCGGGCACCCCGATCAGGAAGACAGCCGCGAAGATCACCAGGGCGATCACATCTGGGACACGCAGTCTGTGGGTGGGGGAAGAGGCATCCACCAAGACATCGGGGTTCAAGGTCCATTTGTCATAATCAGAGTAGTCCGGGGTGCTGAGAGCCATGGAGTCCTGGGTGGAATCAGAGAGGCGGGGACAGTGTGAGTGGCAGGTAGCAAGGAGCTTGCCCGTCACGCACGTCACTCAAAGCCCATCACGCCATTTCTTTAAGCCTCAGGTTTCTCCTGGGGAAACAAGGATGCTGAAGGCTGATAGCCAGCTGGGTGTCACACCCCTGATTCAAATGTTGAAAACCGGACTTCCCTGGTGGTCCCATGGTTAAGAATCCGCCTGCCAATGCAGAGGACATGGGTTCGATCCCTGGTCCAGGAAGATCTCACATGCCATGGAGCAACTAAGCCCGAGAGCCACAGCTACTGAAGCCTGTGTGCTCTAGAGCCCCCACTCAGCAGTAAGAGAAGCCATGCAATGAGAAGCTCCCCCACCGCAATTAAGAGAGTAGCCCCTGCTCGCCCCAATTAGAGAAAACCCATAGGCAGCAATGAAAACCCAGCACCGCCAAAAATAAATAAATAATTTTAAAAATACTTTGAGGAGAATGAACTAATAATCACATGCACGTAATTCCAAAATTGATAGCCCAAGTCTTGAACTGTTACTTAAATTTTTTTTTTTAATTTTTACTGGAGTATAGTTGATTTACCATGTGTTAATTTCAGGTGTACAGAAGTGAAGATACATAATATCTTAAGGCAATATTTTAAAGAATCAAAATTAATGCCTCTCCAAAAAAATTCCACAGTGGAAAAAAATTGGAATTTTAAATAAAGGCAATCTGCTGCAGTCGTTTGTTATGAACCTGCCTTGTTACAAAAGAGGGATCTTCAGATGAGCCCACAGTTTTCATTCCCAGCTGGGGGTGGTTTGCAGGTTGACGCTGTCATGCAAACATATCAAGCAATGCAGGATTTTAAGCATAGTCAAGAGTTGGACCATAGAAAAGGCTGAACACCGAAGAATTGATGCTTTCAAACTGTGGTGCTGGAGAAGACTCTTGAGAGTCCTTGGGCAGCAAGGAGATCAAACCAGTCAAGCCTAAAGGAAATCAACCCTGAATGTTCATTGAAAGAACTGATGCTAAAGCTCTAATACTTTGGCCACCTGATGGGAAGAGCCGACTCATTGGAAAAGATCCTAATGTTGGGAAAGATGGAGGGCAGAAGGAGAAGGGGGCAACAGAGGATGAGATGATTGGATGGCATCACTGACTCGATGGACATGAGTTTGAGCAACTCCAGGAGATAGTGAAGGAGAGGGAAGCCTGGCACGCTGCAGTCCATGGGGTCAGACAGGACTTAGCAACTGAACAACAGCAAGTCAGAAGAACTGGGGCTCCTTGGAGAAAAGTTGGTTCCTATCCTGGGACAGAAAATATCCAAGATGAGGCCAGAACATCTCACACTAGAAAGTAAGAAACTTTTTAAGTAATAATAGGGACATATCAAAATGTCCCTGATGGTCCAGTGGTTGAGATTCTACCTTCCAATGCAGCTGGTGCAGGTTCGATCCCTGGTCAGGGAATTAAGATCCCACATGTCACATGGTGTGGCAAAAAGAGAGAGAGAGAGAGCCTGAAAGAGCCCACACTAGTCAGAAAGTGAAAGTGAAAGTCACTCAGTCGTGTCCGACTCTTTGTGACCCCATAGATGGCAGCCCACTAGGCTCCTCTGTCCCTGGGATTCTCCAGGCAAGAATACTGGAGTGGATAGCCTTTCCCTTCTCCATGGGATAGCCATGGAGAAGGGCTGCCCAAATGGGAAGGGATCCCAGGTCTCCTGCATTGCAGGCAGATTCTTTACCAGCTGAGCCACAAGGGAAGCCCAAGATCATTGGCATGGGTAGCCTATCCCTTCTCCAGTGGATCTTCCCAACCCAGGAATCCAACTGGGGTCTCCTGCATTGCAGGCAGATTCTTTACCAACTGAGCTATGAAGGACACTAGCTGGAAGATGGAACAATTTGAGTATTTAATAATAATAATAACTGATGGAATAAAATATATATTAATAATAAAGATCTCTGAGTTCATAATGATAATAAAATCAAGTAAGTCATTGGTCACATTTTTATTCTGAAAAGGGAATGAATCAAGCTCTTATCCTGCCGTTTCTGTACAGAGTATTATTTCAGAGAAATAAAGAGTCAATGTGGGAGGTCCTTCTTTAGAGAAGACTCTAAAAATAATTCCTGCAGAAGGAATGAAATAAACTTAAGGAAATATGGATCTGGATGATGAACAACAACATCTAATAAAACCATCATGTAAAAAACAGACAGGAACCTTACAATAAATCGGTGCTGGCATGGCAAACCCTCCCATCAACCTCAGCACTCGGACAAGAGAGACGAGTAGATATCTGTTCTGATGTGATGCGGAAAAACGACGATACAAGCACCAGGGCTTCCCTCATAGTTCACTCAGTAAAGAATCTGCCTGCAGTATGGTAGACTCGGGTTTGATTCCTGGGGCAGGAAGATCCCCTGGAGAAGGAAATGGCAACCCACTCCAGTACTCTTGCCTGGGAAATCCCATGGACGGAGGA
Organism: Bubalus kerabau; assembly: GCF_029407905.1. Lineage (NCBI taxonomy): Eukaryota > Metazoa > Chordata > Mammalia > Artiodactyla > Bovidae > Bubalus > Bubalus kerabau. The sequence continues at coordinate 57,728,382 of NC_073640.1, read as the reverse complement.
GCCTGTGGGCTACAGCCCGTGGTGTCAGAAGAGTCAGACACGACTTAGCAACTAAACCACCACGGAGTTTTTTTTGCCAAAAAAAAAAGTAGTAGTTTTTGCCAAAAAAAAAAAAAAAAGAAAGAATGTGAATCTAATCAAGGTCTTAGATCTAAAACTACCAGTTTACAGGAAAAGCAGTTGAGAGAGGAACATGATAAATAACACCACAAGGACAAAACCAGACCAATCAGAGCTTAGGAAACTCTACAGGACAAATGGTATTGTTTCTCTCACAAATAAATGGCATTTTTAAAATAGGAAGAGGAAAAAAAATGGAGCAGAAAGTGTCATGGATTAGAAGAGATTTATAGATAAAAAGTTATGACCAACCTAGATAGCATATTGAAAAGCAGAGACATTACTTTGCCAACAAAGGTCCGTCTAGTCAAGGCTATGGTTTTTCCAGTGGTCATGTATGGATGCGAGAGTTGGACTGTGAAGAAAGCTGAGTGCCAAAGAACTGATGCTTTTCAACTGTGGTGTTGGAGAAGACTCTTGAGAGTCCCTTGGACTGCAAGGAGATCCAACCAGTCCAATCTAAAGGAGATCAGCCCTGGGTTTCTTTGGAAGGAATGATGCTGAAGCTGAAACTCCAGTACTTTGGCCACCTCATGCAAAGAGTTGACTCATTGGAAAAGACTCTGATGCTGGGAGGGGTTGGGGGCAGGAGGAGAAGAGGACGACAGAGGATGAGATGGCTGGATGGCATCACTGGCTCGAAGGACGTGAGTTTGAGTGAACTCCGGGAGATGGAGCTGGACAGGGAGGCCTGGCGTGCTGCGATTCATGGGGTCGCAAAGAGTCAGACACGACTGAGCGACTGAACTGAACTGAACTGAATAAGGACCTACTGTAGAGCACAGGGAATGCATCTCAATATTCTGTAATGACCTATTTGGGAAAAGAATCTAAGAAAAGAGTGAAATATATGTGTATATAACTGATATATTTTGCCATACTGCAGAAACTAACACAGCATTGTAAATCAACTGTTTATTGTTGTTTGGTCACTTAGTCGTGTCGGACTCCTTTGCAACCCCATGGACTGTAGCCCACCAGGTTCCTCTGTCCCTGGGGTTCTCCAGGCAAGATTACTGGAGTGGTAAGGTGATAATTCCAACTGGTGACAAAGCCGACGTGAGGGTTAAAAGTGTCTCATTTAGTAACGACATGAGCACCTCTTTGTGAAATTGCAGCCTGTGTAATGTACATGTTAAAAGGGTGCATTATTGTAGAGGGTCTTGTAAAGTCATCCAGACTTGCTATGAACACTAATTGCCATTTGAAGCCACTGGTAGACAGTGGCTCCGCTCTAAACCCCTTTTTAGCAATTGTATTTTTTTCCTGATTATATTTTTAGCGTAGTTCGCTGTTGATGTGGACGAGTATTTTATGCACTTTTGGTGATGTTTCAGTTTTACGTACTCTTCTGACATCAGAAAAGTACCACTGGTTGTTCGCAGCCCCATTGTATAATCAGCCGACCACAGGCTTCCATATATAACAAAGTAATTAATATTGTGCAAGTGTCAAACGCTTCTGTTGTGAAAGCAGTGTTGGGAAAACGAGAAATGATTTTAAATGGTTACGAAATACTAGTCGGTTTCATAATCCCCACGTTCCGCCCTTGAAGGTCTGCTTTACCAGAGAAAGGGTCACTTATTTGTCATTGCAAGAATTTTAGAAAATGTGTTTAATCCCTCTTAAATACAATCAGTCCTAAAGAGTCTGTATTATTTCGGTCTGCTGGGTACAGAGTACAAGCTGCAATCAAAGGAGGGAGAGGACGTTTCCCACTGTCTCTCTTAAGCTGTACAATTTTTTTTCTCCAGTGTTTTGTTTTATATAGGTTTTGAATTCCTGTATCTATTATTGTGTGTACTGAATACTGCCTATGTACTATTCCGATTGTTTGCTCTAGTTTACTAGCAGTAAAAGACCTGTTAATCACATACAACAAAAAAGAATACTGGAGTGGGTTGCCATTTTCTCCTTCTGGGGATCTTCTCGACCCAGCGATCGAACCCACATCTCTTGTGTCTGTCTTGTGGCACGTGGATTCTTTACCACTGAGCCACCCGGGAAGCCCACTATACTGTAGTAAAAATTTTAAAAGGAGAGAGAGAGAGATTAAAGAAGTAGATACCAAAGATAATATGGAGACCAAGGCTGGATCCTGATTGGAATAGTCGTATGGAAAATAAGATATTTTGGAGACATCTGGGAGATTTTAAAATAGACTGGATATCCAACAACAGTAAGGAACCATTGCTTATTCTATTGAGGGTGATAGGATATTGTATTTATGTTTTCAAAAAGTGGTAGAAGACAGTTTCTGATAGAGGTTTCACATGCTGCCACTGCTGCTAAGTCACTTCAGTCGCGTCCAACTCTGTGCGACCCCTGAGACGGCAGCCCACCAGGCTCCCCTGTCCCCGGGACTCTCCAGGCAAGAACACTGGAGTGGGTTGCCATTTCCTTCTCCAATGCCTGAAAGCGAAAAGTGAAAGTGAAGTCGCTCAGTCATGTTCGACTCTTCGCGACCCCATGGACTGCAGCCTACCAGGCTACTCCATCCATGGGATTTTCCAGGCAAGAGTACTGGAGTGGGGTGCCATTGCCTTCTCCCAGAGGTTTCACATAGCAGGTGAAATAGGATGTTTGGGGGTTTGCTTTAAAATTTTCAGGAAAAAAAAAAAAAAAGGAAGAGAGGAGGGAAGGAGAGAGGACCAAGGATGACTAAGAATGGGAAAGTGTTGATAACTGTGGGTGCTGGGTCATGAGTACGTTGGCCATTCACAACTTCATTCTCTCTGCTTTTGTGTGTTTAATATTTTCCATAATAAAATAAAGAACAGAGTCTTGAGTACTTTCTTGCCAGGAAGTGTCATATCCCCCTCCAAAGAGAGAAAAGAGCAGCAGCTGAATGAGAAACAGCCTTGGACGCAAAACAATAACCCGGAGGCACCAAACACAGGCAGAAGAAAAATCCCCATGCAGGACGGGGAGTGATCACGCTAAGGCAGCCAGTGTTTATCGAGCGTCTACTATGTTTAAGTACAGCATTAGCTCTTTCAGTCCCGACCATGACCCTACAAGGAGGTCCTATGAATATGCCCATTTTATTGACAAGGAAACAGAGGCACCAGAAGATGAAGTAGCCTGTTCCAGTCATGTAGACGGGAATTCAACTTTCTTTAGATTGGTATGCAAACCCAGAGAGGCTGCCCTTGGGCAGTTCCAGAAGTTGGAAGGGGGCCTCCAAGGACACCCAAGGGGCAAACTCCGTGGTCCCTGGAGCCCATCCCTGAAGGTGATTTTGTCACCAGTCCAGGGAAAGGAGGCAGAGAAAAACACAGATCACTGTTACAGAAATATTCAGAGCTGGATTTTTAAGGTACTTGAATTTGCAGGCTGAGGTTTTGACCCACTAAACACCCAGCTCATAGATTAAATAAGATGAAAAATGTTCAAGAACCTGGCAAGGTGCTTGGTACACAGTAGGGAGATAAGAAATGGCAATGTTCTTATTTCCCATTGATCTTACAATTATTGGAGAGCTCAGCTCTTTCTCTGAACCATTCTTTTTAATTTCTAGTTCCTTTATGTTTCCTTAAGGTCAACCAAATCAGCCAGGCTGATGGTCCAGCATATTTGCTGGTACGGCCATAGCGGAGATCAAATTATTCAAAGGGGAAAGGTTGGTGTCAACTGATGAGTGGATGAACTGGGTATGGTATATCTATGTAGTGGAATATTATTCAGCCATAAGAAGGGATGAAGTATTGACACACGCTACAATGTGGATGAAGCTTGTAAACATTATGCTGAGTGAAAGAAGTCAGAATCATACTATATGGTTCCATTTGTATAACATGTCTAAAACAGGCAAATCCGTAGGGATGGGAGATGTGCTTGTACCAGCCAGGAGCTAGGAGAGCAGGAGCAGGGAGAGAGTGCTTAGTGGGTGCAGGGTTTCTTTGGAGGGTGATGAATAGTTTCTGGAAATCGATAAAGGTGGTGTTGGGGACAGGGCTTCCCCAGTGGCTCCATGATAAAGAATCTGCCTGCAAGGCAGGAGACTTGAGTTCGATCCCTGGGTCAGGAAGATCTCCTAGAGGAGGGCATGGCAACCCACTCCAGTATTCCTGCCTGGAGAATCCTATGGCCAGAGGAGCCTGGTGGGCTATGGTCCACAGGGTCACAAAGAGTCGGACACGACTGAAGCAACTTAGCCGCACGCAGTGATGGGGCAGCACTGAATGCGCTCAGTGCCACCGAATGGTGCACTTCAAAACGGTGAAGTATAAGTTTTGTGGCATTTTGGTCGATTAAAATGAAAATGCCAGTGTCCTAAAGACAAGGAAGGGCCAAGGGACTGTTCCAGACGAGTGGGGACTAAAAGACCAGGACACCCAGATGTGATGTGACATCCTGTGCCACAGACTGGAGCAGGAAAGACAAATTCACTCTGAAGGGCATTATTCGGACCACGGAGCAAGTTTTAACTTGATCTATGGACTAGATCACAGTATTGCATCAAATGTTAAACTCCCTGACATTGATCACTGTACTCATGTAAATGAATGTCTTTGTTTTTGAGAAGGAGACCCTGAGATATTTAGGAGCAAAGGATGCCTGCGACTTCCTCTCAATTGGTTCAGGAAAAAAAAAAAAGTGGTAGATGATAGATTAATCAATAGAAGGGACAGATAGATAGAGCAAACCTGGAGAATCTAGGTCAAGAGAGTATGGAAGTTCCCTATATTATTCTTGTAATTTTTTCTGTAAGTGTGAAGATGTTTCCAAAAAGTTAAAATGGTTGCTTTATTTCCACTGATAAAGAGACTCTGCCCTGAGTCACCCACCTGACCATCCTCACCTCCAGCACCCTGACCTCCCTTTTTCTACTCTGGGACCCCCCAAGCTCAGATCACTAAAGGGTCAATGCTGGGCATGGCAAGAGGCCCCAGATCCTGCCCAGGGGGACCCTGCACTGTAGCGGGTGGTTAAATGTTTTAAGTGTCCACCGCGGACATGATAACACAAAACTAACTTCGATCTCTGCTCGTTTCACAAGCTCTAGACTATGCTGCAGAATAATCCAGACCCCAGAAGGGGCACCTCCCCACTCCCTGCTCCCACGCTCACCATTACCCCTCACATCAGCTGACAAGATCCTCACCTGGGATGAGCTCACACAGCCCTTCCCTCTCACTGACTTCACGAGGGCAGGAAAAAAGATGCTGATTCTAACGCTCTGCGGTTTTTAGGATCCTCCTGCTGTAAATGGCTTGCAAAGTTTAGCCATGTCAGTATCTCTATAAAGAAGGGAAACAGCTGAAGCATCCACGCAAGAGGCGACTGGCTCAATAACAGTGGCACATCCAGGCAAAACAATTCTATGCAACCAGCAGAAGAATGCGGAAGTCTACCTACGGGTGGGTGTGGAAAGAACTCCAAGATCTAGGGTGAAACAGGACAAGCGAGAACAGTGTGTGAAGCAACACTACCTACCAAAGAGGAGTCATTCTTCCTCTCTGTTTTTCTCTCTCTCCCAACCCCCTCTCCCTTCCTCACCACTTCCCCTCTGTCTCTATCTCTGTCGATTTATCTCTCCTGAGTGTCTGTACAGACTAGCTCCAGAAGCAGGCAAAAGAAATCTGGAACAGTGGTTGCCCCAGGGGAAGGGAAGCAGGAGGTTGGTATACTTTCTGGGGGGCAGGGGGCAGGGTTGGCCCCCACTAAGAGGCATGTGGGATCCTAGTTACCCGACCAGGCATCGAACCTGTATCCACTGCATTGGAAGCACAGAATCTTAGCCACTGGATTGCCAGGGAAGTCCCTCATCATATATGCTTTTGTTCTTCTGGTATGTAGAGCCATATCAGTGAATATACCACCCATTCCCTTCTCCCCAGAAATGGATATTATATAGCCTCTACAAAAGAATTTGTGGTTCTACCATTCTAGAAGGGGCTTCCCCGGTGGCTCAGCAGTAAAGAATCCACCTGCCAAGCTGGAGATGCACGTTTGCTCCATGGGTCAGAAAGATCCCCTGGAGAAGGAAATGGCAACCCACTCCAGTATTCTTGCCTGCGGAATCCCACGAACAGAGGAGCCTGGCAGGGTACAGTCCATGGAGTCTCAAAGAGTGGGACACGACTTGGCACCTGGGCACACACCCAAGTGCCATTCTAGGAGTCTAGGAAAGAGTCTAAGCGTATTTCTTCATCTCATAAATGTTAACATCCTAGAGATTGGGGCTCCTGACATACCTGGCACCTGTCCTTGGAGAGGTTATGGTCTCCTGCGAGAGGGAAATTAATCACCAGGGATGGGAACTGAGCGTGTTCTACAGAGAATCCAGCCTGGTTGGGGTATCAGGAGAAGGGTGTTGGAAAAATCAAGCCACAACCCCACACGACCCACTCCAGTATCCTTGCCTGGGAAATCCTATGGACGGAGGAGCCTGGAGGGCTACAGTCCATGAGGTCGCAAAAAAAGTCAGACACGACTTAGCCACTAAGCAACAACAAAGAACTAAGTAGAAGTTAAAAAAAGAAAAACAACAAAACAACACTGCAACATGGTCCAAACGAAATTTCTGCGCTGATGGGAATGTCCCAGAGGTGTGCCATCCAGGATGGTAGCCGCCAGTCACCTGCAGCCAGGGAGTTTGTGACACGCGGCAGATGTGTCTGGGAACTGAACTTAAACTTTGCTGTCATTTTAATTAAGTTTCACCAGCCACATGTGGCTGGTGGCTGTGTCTCAGACACCAGTGGTCTGGGGCTCCTAAACGATTCCTAAGTGCTTCCTAGGTGTTAGTTCGTTAATTCTCTAACCACAGTGTTTACGCTACAACAAGCCCAAAGGCGGGGTTCTCTTTTTTTCCTAAGATCACAGGCTCATGTTAAGAGCCCTTGCCTACTGTGTGGAGAAAGGGCCAGATCAGAAGCTGAGAAGGAGAGGCGATTGGGATTGTCCAGCTGTGGTGCGGGATGATGGTGGTTTGCTCTAGGGTGGTGAGTGTGAGGACTCATGAATGGATCAGAGGAGAACAGGGCTAAGGAGAAGATGCTTAGGAGAAAAGCAATCAGAATCACCAAGTTCTAAGTCCTTTTCATGTATCAGCTCTTCTTTTTTTGCCATTGCAAAACCCATTTTGCAGATGAGAAAACTGAGGCTACAGACAGCTTAAGAGACCTTTCCAGGTGCTCGCTGTTAGCAAGTGGCAGAGGTAGGAGAGACCTTCAGACAGTCCAACCGTAGAACCTTCTCTGAGAGGTTACCAGGTCTCAGGTGTGGTGGGAGTGAGGGGCGTGCCTTCAAGGCAAAGGGTGACAAGGTAGCCGGGAGGATGTCACACACCAGAAGGTGAAAGAACATCAGCGTGGCTGGCAGGTAGCCAGGACGAGGTTGGAGGAGCCACGGATATCATGTTAAAGGCGATGTATTTTATCCTGGGGTAATGGGGAGCCACAGATGGTCTTTGAGTCACAGAGGGACTAGATGAGAGTTCTTGTTTAGAAAGTCTCCTCTGGCTGCTGTGGGGAGGTGAGATAGAGGCAAGAGGACCAGAGAGGAGGCTGGGGCAGGGACTCAGGCCAGCAAAGATGGGAGTGATGCCCATAGGAGGAAGAAAAGTAGGAGACTTAAGCGGGGCAACACACCCCTTCCCTCCCTCGTGGGGCTTCCATCTTGCCATCTTCAGGGCAGGGAACGTCCTGCCAACTGTCCCCTTCTTTATGGTGGAAATAATAGACTCAGGAATGCTGTCAGGGCTAGGAAATACACAGAAGGCACGGTCTGCTTTTTTTTCCGGAACATCCCTCTCCCCATTTCTACATGGACACAATGTCTTTAAACAATCCACCCACAGAACCACATAAAACCACTAAAGCATCCTCAGAAACTGGGATACGAGGGTGGGGGTGAGCATCTCGACTCATCTTCTTGAATCTGCCCAGTCTTTGAGACTCAACATCCCTGAGCACGAAGAAACACAGGCATTTGCATTTTAAAAACCATGTGAAAAAGACAGACCTCTGGATCCTTTCAGGATACGATGAACTACCTTTCAGGTTGGCAAAAACAAAAATAGTTCCATCTAAACCTGCAGATGGGTGTCTAGACAAGTAAATACTCTCCTGCTCTGAAAATGAGGAATATAAATTGGTACAGGTTTGGGCAATATCTGTTAAAATAAAAATTGTCTGTATCTTAGATTCAGCGTTTGCAATTCTGAAAACCCAGACATGAATCCAAAGATATAATTCTGGTGTTTTAGAGTTTGCTTATTTTTTTGGCTGCCCAGCCTGTGGGATCTTATCTCCCTGACTGGGGATCAAACTCAGACCTGTGACAACGAAAGTACTGAATCTTAGTTCCTGGACCACCAGGGAATTTTCTAATTACAAACAGCCTAAATTTCCACTGATAAGCAATGGGAACTCTCACTGGCATATCACACAGCTGATAAAAAGGGAATTTCCCTGAAACACACCAGGATAGAACAGTATCTTTCTCAGAGATTAAGCTGAAGTTTGTAAATGTCAAGTGCCTAGCCTGACATGCAGGTGAAGGTTGTCAATAATATTATAAGTTATTCACGTAAGAAAAAAAAGCGAGATGTAGGATATCGTGTAAAAAAGACTTCTCTTTGTAAGGTAGAAAGGATAAACACATTACCGGCATTGAGCACCAGCTGTATGCCAGGCACTGCTGAGAGAGTTTCCCGGGTATTATCTCAGTGAACTCTCTCCATGACCCTAGAATACAAATTTCTCTCTGTAGGGTGACTATCCCCATCTTAGTGACAAGGAGAAGGAGGCTCAGACAGACGAGACTCTTCAGCTCTTACACAAGACAGGCAGGATTTGAACCTAGTTCCAGTATGATCTCCATGTCAAAATACTCCTTACTCCCTACACTGTCATGGACTGTTTCCAGAAGTGTTAGCCACAAACTGCTGCCCTAATCCCACCCCACCATGTTTCTGGTTACAAGGAACCAGAGCTACAAGGAATCTGAGTCTCTGGGCAGGGACAGTCCTTTCACTGAATACCCTTTAAGGATTTGGGACTTTAAAAAAAAAAAATTAGTAGTATTCACAAAGAAAAAGCTCTAGTCCATCTTTTAATTAAAAAAATATTTCTGACATTACAGAACTAAACTGAAATGTATTAATATTCCACTCCTACATTTCCATGACAAAAAAAAAATCTCATGAGCCAAAAAAACACAGGAATTAGCTTATAAAACTAAATATGGATCTCAGCATCAGCTGAGCAGAGAAAGGAATGAAAACATTTTAATTTTAAAAAATCATGAGTGAATAATAAAATGTGTAGAAACAAAATTTTCAAACTATTTGGGATTGTTTAACAGAAAGGAAAAGTCAAAGCTAATCACCAGCCTTACAACCCCTTGACAGTCTTACTCCTTAGCTGCTTCCCAGCCCCGGAGGGGGAGAGGAAGGTGAGGCGAGAAGGGGAGAGGTCAGAGACTGGGAGGAGGAGGAAGGAAAAAGGGAGCAGATGGCACCAAGAAGGGAGACCACACACATAGCGGGTGTCTGCCCCCCACTCCCCCCGCCAGACTCACCATCTTCAGGTCTCTCCCAGATCCTCCTCTGATCAAAGGCTCCCAAGGGCTGTGGTTTGCAAGCCCCAAGGAAGGGCGCAGATAACCAGAGAGGAAATGACCCGTCTTACCCCTCTGGGGTTCTCATTGGTCTGGGGCTCAGGGTTTCTTCCGCAAGGCACACACCCAGTGAACCCTGAACACCTCCTCCAGCCGCTCCATGGAAGGGGCCAGGAGGAAGTTCCAGGTCCCAGGAGGAAGGAAGCCAGACATTAGAGATTCCCACCTTGTCTAGACCTGGCCCCTCTCCCGGCCTTGAGTTCCCCCATTTGAGAGGCTCTCTCTGTCCTTCTATGGCCCCAGGTAGCCCTGAAAAAGCTCAGGGGTTCAATTGGCTTAAACCTGGGAATTGGGGATTGATTGTGAGCCCCAGACTCCCAACTGGGTTCCATTGAGACCCACTGAGGAAAAGAATGTCTGTGAAGATGGCCCAGTACTTGAGGACTATTCAGTCTTCTTGTCTAGCCATCACCATCTTTCCCAGTCCCTTTCTGGGTTCTTGCTGAAACATGCTGGACTCTGGGGTGGGGAAGAAACTATGTTATTAGTTTCTTATTGCTGCTGTAATAAATCGCCATAAACTGAGTAACTTAAAACAATAGAAATGTATCCTCTTACAGTTCTAGAGGCCAGAATGTATCAGGGCTACATTCCCTCTGTAGGTTCCAGAGGAGAGTGTTCCTGCCTATTCCTTTTCCACTGACTGGCAGGACTCCTTGGTTTGTGGCCACATCATTCCAATACCTGCCTCTAAGGCCAGAGACATCGCCTTCCCTCCAACTGCGGATCACAAGTCTCCCTCTGCCTCCCTGGTATAAGCACCCTTGTGATTACATTTAAGAACCCTCTAGGGTACTTCCTTGGAGGTGCAGTGGATAAGAATCTGCCTGTCGATGCAGGGGACATGGGTTTGATCCCCAGCCCGGGAAGATTTCACATGCTGTGGAGTGACTAAGTCTGAGAGCCACAACTACGAAAACTGCATGGTACAATGACTGAAGTCTAGGCGCCTAGAGCCCATGCTCCGCAACAAGAGAAGCCACCACGGTGAGAAAGCTGAGCCCCACAACAAGAGTAGCCTCCCCTTACTGCAACTAGAGAAAGCCCACACAAAGCAACGAAGACCCACATGTGTAGGCTCAGTCACTCAGCTGTGTCCCACTCTATGACTCCACGGACTGTAGCCTGCCAGGCTCCTCTGTCCATGAGATTCACCAAGCAAGAATACTGGAGTAGGTTGCCATTTCCTCCTCCAGAGGATCTTCCCGACCCAGGGATCAAACTTGAGTCTCCTGCGTCTCCTGCATTGGCAGGTGGAGCCACCTACAAAAACCCCGTGCAGGCCCCCCAAAAGAACCCTCTAAATAATCCAGGATAATCTTCCATTTCAAGATCATTAGTTTATCTGCCACGTCCCTTTTTCTACCTAAAGTCACCCTGCAGGTTTCAGTCATTAGGAGGCAAACATCCCTGGGAACGACTTTTCAGTCTATAGCAATGGAGCATGATTATTACCTTGAGTGTAGAAACAGCTTCATTTTTCCCACGCTCATCTGCAACGCTCCAATAGATCACCCACATCCTTCCTGCCCAAAAAGTATTCTTCCACAGCAAGCTTCAATTTGTGCAGATCTAGCTTTCTTTTCATAGCAGAGATGATCCATGTAAACATTTGAACAATCCAGAAATGTACTCCCCTCCATACTCCCCACCAATAAAGCACTGAAAAATCCCCTGACCTTCACCCTTCTGAAATTAACATTTTAGAATATACTCTCCTAGACTTTTACAAATGTGGTGCTTGTGTTTGGGAATGGACATGTGAGTGCACGATGTCTGGCAAAGTTTGGTTCCACTAGATGAAGCCATGTGCGGTGGACTTGACTCAGCGAGGATTTTAAAGGTCTTTGCCTAGGGGATTCTTGGCTGATAGGAATGCATGGTTGTTGTACCAACTCTGACCTTAAGAGGGCGCGTGAGCTGGAGGAAAGTCAGAAGGCCAGGCCATACCCTCGTGATTATTAAGATTTTTGGACCACAGTTGGGCATGGCTAAAGGAAATCAGTCCTGAATATTGAATATTCATTGGAAGAACTGATGCTGAAGCTGAAGTTCCAGTACTTTGGCCACCTGCGGCGAAGAACTGACTCATTGGAAAAGACCCTGATGCTGGGAAAGATTGAAGGCAGGAGGAGAAGGGGACGACAGAGGATGAGATGGTTGGATGGCATCACTGACTCGACAGACATGAGTTTGAGCAAGCTCTGGGAGCTGGTGATAGACAGGGAAGCCTGGCGTGCTGCAATTCATAGGGTCGCAAAGAGTCTGCCACGACTGAGGAAATGAACTGAACTGAACTGGGCATTGCCTTAAAATCACAGGTTCTTAACATTTTCTATGTCCTGGACCCTTGGAGAAGTTATTAACCGCTTCTCAGAATAATTCTTACAACTTTTTGAGAGTGAAAGTATTAGTCACTCAGTCGTGGCAGACTCTTTGTGACCAGCCAGGCTCCTCCGTCCATGGAATTCTCCAAGCAAGAAGACTGGAGTGGGTTGCCATTCCATTCTCCAGCGGCTCTTCCCAACCCAGGGATCGAACCCAGGCGCACTGCAGGCAGATTCTTTACCATCTGAGCCACCACCTTATGGTGGTGCGAATTCGAATGTAACAAGAAGTGGCCAGGACAGTATAAAAGCAATAAGGAAATGTGTAACAGGTCACCTTATGTAAGCTGCCGTCCTCATTCCCAATTCATCAATTGTTCCGATAACGTGCTTCGATCACTTTTTTCAGAACGATGTTTTTGTAAGTTCACTGAAGCATCTCATGTTGTTTTAATAGCGCCGTAAGTCCATTGTTAGTTTGAAGCTTCCCTGTTGGAACTTCAGGTGATTTCCAATATTTTTTTCCATGTCACAGGAAGCACGCTAGCACATGCATCCTGGTGCCTGTGTATGAGGATTTATTGCAGACAACTCTCTAACAATGGAATTGCAGGGCAGGGTGGGTGTTGTCAGCATGTGCAACCTTGATGCTGGTGTCCCCTCATTCTGCTCCTCAAGACCCAGACCCAGGCTGTTCAACACAGCAGCCACCAGCCATATTCAACTACTGAGTTATAGAAACGTGGTGAGTCCAAATTGAGATGTGCTCTGAGTATAAAACACACCAGATTGCCAAGACTTATTGAAAAAAAAATGATTGTAGAACATCTCAACAATTTTTTATGTATTATATGTTCAAATAATAATCATGAAAAATTAAAAATCGTGTTAAGCGAAATGCACTATTCTTTATTTATTTCTTTGGCTGCTCCAGGTCTTAGTTGCAGCATGTGGGATCTTTTTGTTACAGCATACGGGATCTAGTTCCCCAACCAGGAATCGAACCCAGGCCCCCCGCTGCCTTGGGAGTACAGAGTCTTACTCCATACCACCAGGGAAGTCCTGCAAAGTGTATTGTTAATTACAGTTGATGCCTGAACAAAGCAGGGGTGAGGGGCACTGGCCTGACTGAAAATCCTAGTACTGCTCCCTCTGCCTCAGAAACAAAGGAATTGATGAATGACTCACTCAAGGGCAGGAAGCAGAAACAGTTTGGATAGAATCAGGACTCAAACCTTAGTTCTTTGGATTCTATAGACTGTGATCTCTAATTGAGCACAAACTTTTCCCCACACTTGATTTAAAAATCTGTAAAATGAAAATATAGGTACTATATTGAAAAAAAAAACTATATTTCAGGAAAAAAAATTTTTAAGTAGGTGCTGTGTGCTTAGTCGCTCAGTCGTCTCCGATTCTTTATGATCCCATGGACTGTAGCCCGCCAGGCTCCTCTGGCCATGGGGATTCTCTAGGCAATAATACTGGAGTGGGTTGCCATGCCCTCCTCCAGGGGATCTTCCCAACCCAGGGTTCAAACCCAGGTCTCCTGCATTGCAGGTGGATTCTTTACCATCTCAACTACAAACTGGCACTTGCCAAGAGCATTTGCCATCTGCCTCTGCACAGACTGAACCCCATGCTCCTGAGCTGTTGACCTTCCACACGCCCTGAGGGGAATTCAGGGTGGAGAGTGAGACACTCTGCCCTCCAGGGAAACTGGTGGAACAGGTCCTTAGATAGTTAGATATTTTCAGGGAACTGATTGCGTGATCCCAATCCCTGCATCTCCTCATCTCTAGAGAAGCACTAAATCCCTTCAGCATGACATCAGCTCCTCCTACTTGCAGAAAACCTCTTGTAGAGTAAGTGCTTGATTGCACTGAACTCTCCCTTCACCGAAACCTTATATATTGACCTTTCCTCACTGCCTCTTTGGAGCAGTCTCTCAGAGCTATCTGAGGTGCTGTCTCGCAGGCTGCAGCCCTCATGCATGCATGCTAAGTCACTTCAGTCATGTCTGACTCTTTTTGACCTCATGGACTTTAGCCCACCAGGGTCCTCTATCCATGTAAATTCTCCAGGCAAGAATACTGGACTGGGTTGCCATGCCCTCCTCTAGGAGATCTTTATGACCCAGGGATCGAACTCACATCTCTTATGTCTCCTGCCTTGGCAGGCAGATTCTTTACCACTAGCACCACCTGGGAAGCCCTCATTTTGCCCCCAAATAAAATTTAACTCGCAACTCTCACATTGTGTGTCGAGAGGATTAAAATCTACCCAGTGGAAAGGCAAAGAGCAGAAAAAAGGTTATGACCAAGTGGCATACAGACTCATAGGGTTTTATGACCCCAAGTCTCTAGGGCCGTGCAGAGCTGACCCCATCTGGAGGGGCAGGGCTGAGCAGATGGCCAAAGCCACCACACCCCAAGGGCAGCCGTGGCCAGCCACCAGCCTGCCAGCGGCCACAGGAAGCCCAGAGCCAGTCAGATGTCAGCAATCTACGCAGAGGCTCTCAACTGTGGGCACCGTGGCTTCCAAGGCAGGATGTGGCGGACCTATTCCTGCAGCCATGTGTTCCAGGAAACAAGCTCACTCAGAAGGACAATGCAAATAATGGAGTGCAGTTTATTACACTGGCAGGCCCAAGGCAGAGTCTCCTCTTTGCCAAGGACTCCAACCAGTTTTTGTGAAAACCCTAAGTGTACATGCTCAAACCCACCTCCCCAAATTCCTTGAAACTAGTCTGGACAAGGTAAAAGCGAGATCTGACCAAACTTAACCCATGATTCATGTGTCATAAGCCTAGGTAGTTAAACAGTGGACATTTATCAATAGGCCTGTGGTCATACCCCATAAACATAATGGAATGTCTTTAGAGATAATTAGCGTATTCTTTTAGGTGTCGGAGAGTCCAGGTACAAGTCCTGAGTCTCTTTTATCCAGGAGGTCTGGTTTTCCATTGGTATGCCTTTTCTATAGACACCAGGTACAAAGGTCGAAGTCCATTGGGAGGGTGACCCTGCGTGTAGCCTAATGTTCGCAGCCTGGCCTACAATGGAGTCCAGCTCTGTCTGTTTCCTCCTTCACTGTAGGCAGCAATGCTTGGGTCCATACAGTCTTCTGACCCTGGCCAGACTGGTTCACCAGAACTTTCAACACTGTGGAAACTGAGACCCATGAGGTGGCAATAAACACCAGGGGGGGCCTGGGAGGAGAACTCCGGAGGATGCCTTAAAGAGAGGGGCTCTCAAAGGCTGGCGGAAAACACCACCACCAGCAATAATAATAATAATAGCCAAAGCTCCCTAAGCCATTGCCTGGTGACCATGCTGTTCCTAGCATCTCACAATAACAGAAACAGGTAAAGAAGTGCTGAGACTTCCCTATGGCCCAGTGGTTAAGATTCCACAGTTCCACTGCAGGGGCATGGGTTCGATTCCTGGTCAGGGGAATTAATCCCACCTGCGGCAAGGGATGGCCAAAATAAATAAATACAATTTATAAAACAACAAAAAAAGATAAGAAGTGCTAACCCTGATGGAATTCAGAATGGGAGCTATTATTATTACTACTCTGAAAATTCTAGAAGTTTCTAATTCTAAAATTGTTTAAGTGTATGAAGAGCAGAAGCATCTCTGACTTTAAAACTTACCAGTTCTTTTCTTTTTTTTCCTTTTTTTTTGAATCTCAGTTCCCTGACCAGGAATTGAACCCAGGCCCACAGCAGTGAAAGTGCTGAGTCTTAACCACTAGACTGCCAGGGAATTCCCATAAAATGTCAGTTCTAAGATTCTGTTATTTTGAGCTCCAAAATCACTGCAGATGGTTATTGCAGCCATGAAATTAAATACGCTTACTCCTTTGAGGAAAGTTATGATCAACCTAGATAGCATATTTGGAGAAGGTGATGGCACCCCACTCCAGTACTCTTGCCTGGAAAATCCCATGGATGGAGGAGCCTGGTAGGCCACAGTTCATGGGGTTGCAAAGAGTCGGACACGACTGAGCAACTTCACTTTCACTTTTCACTTTCCTGCATTGGAAAAGGAAATGGCAACCCACCCCAGTGTTCTTGCCTGGAGAATCCCAGGGACTGGGGAGCCTGGTGGTCTGCCATCTATGGGGTCGCAACAAGTTGGGCATGACTGAAGCGGCTTAGCAGCAGCAGCAGACACCATATTAAAAAGCAGAGACATTACTTTGTCAACAAAGGTCTGTCTAGTCAAGGCTTTGGTTTTTCCAGTGGTCATGTATGGATGCGAGAGGTGAACTATATAAAAAGCTGAGTACCGAAGAATTGATGCTTTTAAACTGTGGTGTTGGAGAAGACTCTTGAGAGTCCCTTGGACTGCAAGAAGATCCAACCAGTCCATCCTAAAGGAGATGAGTCCTGAGTGTTCATTGAAAAGACTGATGTTGAAGCTAAAACTCCAATACTTTGGCCACCTGATGCGAAGAGCTGACTCATTTATAAGACCCTGATGATGGGAAAGATTGAGGGCAGGAGGAGAAGGGGACAACAGAGGATAAGATGGTTGGATGGCATCACTGACTCAATGGACATGGGTTTGGGTGGACTCCAGGAACTGGTGATGGACAGGGAAGCCTGGCGTGCTGCAGTTCATGGGGTAGCAAAGAGTCGGACACGACTGAGCAACTGAAATGACTGAACTGAAAGATTCTGTCATTTTTAAAATTTCTATTAATTTATTTTTAACTTACAGACAAATGAACTCCTCTCATTTAGGGGAGCAGGTCTATGGATTTTTTTTTTTTTTGCTCCAGTTACATAACTTGTGGGATCTCAATTTGGAGACCAGGGATTGAACCTGAGCCCTCATCAGTGAAAGCACAGAATCCTAAGCACTGGACCGCCAGGAAATTCCCAGTCTATGAGTCTTAACAAAGGCATTGAGTCATGTAGCCATTACCACAAACAAGACACATTGCCTTCCAAAATTCCCTTGGGGCTTCCTCTCTGTCAACACCACTGCCACCTGTAACCCCTGGCAACCACTGATCTATTCTCCATCACCAAAGTTCTGTCTTATCCAGAATGTCCTATAAAATGGAACCGAACAGTATCCAGGCTTCTGAATGTCAGTTCTTTCCTGTAGCATAAGATGTTTAAAATTCATGCATGTCATGGCATGGACCACAAGTTCCTTTTAATAGCTGAGGAGTTTTTTATTGTCTGGGTGTTTCACAGTCTGTGTATCCATTTACCAGTGGAAGGATGAGTTGTTTCCCGTTGGGAACAATTACTTTAAAAGCTTCTGCAAATATTCTCCACAGGGTGTTCTGTGATCCTGTGTTGTTTTTGGTTTTGGTCACTAAGTTGTGTCCGACTCTTTGTGACCCCAGGGACTGAACCCCACCAGGCTCCTCTCTCCACGGGATTTTCCAGTCAAGAAAACTGGAGTCGGTTTCTATTTCCTTTTCCAGGGATCATCCCGACCCAGGGATCGAATCCACATGTCTTGCATCTCCTGCATTGGCAGGTGGATTCTTTACCACTGAGCCACCTGAGATTCCCATTTTGCAGACAGGCTAATGGAGGCCCAGAGAAGCTTCAGGGTAGGTCCCTAAGGAGTGGGATTTCTGGGTCATATGGTGAGTGCATGTTTAATTTCATAAGAAATTGACCATATGAGGGAATTCCCTGACAGTCCAGTGGTTAAGACTCCATGCTTCCAGTGCAAGGGAATCGGGTTCAATCCCTTTTAAAATATTCAACTTTTTAAAAAAGAGCTGGGTTCAGGGGAAGCCTGATAAAATGGGTCAGGTGGGGTGACATGGTACCTCCTTCGTTATCCATCTTTAAGTCCATCTTTAAGCCCCTCACTGGTCAAGGGGCAACCACAAACCCCAGCATCAGCATCTCCTGGTTTTGTAAGAAATGTGAATCTCAGACCCCACCCCTGCACTACTAAATGACAAGCTGCATTTTAAGAAGAGACCCAGGTGGTTCCTGGGCACCTTAAGGGCTAAGAGGTGCTGGACCAGAGCATGCCTGGGAGAAACTGATCAAGGTGCCGTCCGCCCTCACTGTACAAATGCTGCCCTCCTGTGGAGATGCTCTCAGCCTTCTCCCTTTCATCCTGAGTATGTGTTCCTGCTCAGTCGTGTCTGATTCTCTAGGACCCAGTGGACTGCAGTCCACCAGGTTTCTCTGTCCATGAAATATTCCAGGCAAGAATACTGGAGTGAGGTGCCACTTCCTACTCCAGGGGATCTTCCTGACCCAGGGATTGAATCCATGTCTCTTACGTCTTCTGCTTTGGCAGGCAGGTTCTTTACCAACTGCATGACCTGGGAAGCCCTCTCCTTTTCAGAGTCTATCTGTATTGGGCTGTGGGTGCATATGTTTGCAATCTGCTGGAACTCTGAAATGAAGGCAGAGATGTGTTCTTGGAAATGAGTAATATATATATTACTCTCTAATTTTTAACTGTTTAATAGGCTCCCCCAAGAAGACGACAAAGTCTGTGAAAACACACACAGATACACACACAAGAAGAATAAAAATAGACAAGATATAGAGAGAAGTGGAGTTTCTCTTGAGTTTCCCCAAGAGTAGACTCCAAGAATACAACTTGGGAGACAAGACCTTTTAGAACTAACACCCAAAAAAGATGTCCTTTTCATTATAGGATACTGGAATGCAAAAGTAAGAAGTCAGGAAACACCTGGAGTAACAGGAAAATTTGGCCTTGGAATACGGAATGAAGCAGTCTAATAGAGTTTTGTCAAGAGAACACACTGTCATAGCAAACACCCTCTTCCAACAACACAAGAGAAGACTCTAGATGGTCAACACCGAAATCAGATTGATTATATTCTTTGCAGCCAAAGATGGAGAAGCTCTATACAGTCAGCAAAAACAAGACCAGGAGCTGACTGTGGCTCAGATCATGAACTTCTTATTGCGAAATTCAGACTTAAATTGAAGAAAGTAGGGAAAACCACTAGACCATTCAGGTATGACCTAAATCAAATCCCTTATGATTATACAGTGGAAGTGAGAAATAGATTTAAGGGACTAGATCTGATAGACAGAGTGCCTGATGAACTATGGATGGAGGTTCGTGACATTGTACAGGAGACAGGGATCAAGACCATCCCCAAGAAAAACAAACGCAAAAAAGCAAAATGACTGTCTGAGGAGGACTTACAAATAGCTGTGAAAAGAAGAGAAGCAAAAAGCAGAGGAGAAAAGGAAAGATATTCCCATTTGAATGCAGAGTTCCAAAGAATAGCAAGGAGAGATAAGAAAGCCTTCTTCAGCGATCAATGCAAAGAAATAGAGGAAAACAACAGAATGGGAAAGACTAGAGATCTCTTCAAGAAAATTAGAGATACCAAGGAAAAATTTCATGCAAAGATGGGCTCAATAAAGCACAGAAATGGTATGGACCTAACAGAAGCAGAAGATATTAAGAAGAGGTGGCAAGAATACACAGAAGAACTGTACAAAAAAGATCTTCACAACCCAGATAATCACAATGGTGTGATCACTGACCTAGAGTCAGACATCCTGGAGTGTGAAGTCAAGTGGGCCTTAGAAAGCATCACTACGAACAAAGCTAGTGGAGGTGATGGAATTCCAGTTGAGCTATTCCAAATCCTGAAAGATGATGCTATGAAAGTGCTGCACTCAATATGCCAGCAAATTTGGAAAATTCAGCAGTGGCCACAGGACTGGAAAAGGTCAGTTTTCATTCCGATCCCAAAGAAAGGCAATGCCAAAGAATGCTCAAACTACCGCACAATTGCACTCATCTCACACGCTAGTAAAGTAATGCTCAAAATTCTCCAAGCCAGGCTTTAGCAATACGTGAACCATGAACTTCCTGATGTTCAAGCTGGTTTTAGAAAAGGCAGAGGAACCAGAGATCAAATTGCCAACATCCGCTGGATCATGGAAAAAGCAAGAGAGTTCCAGAAAAACATCTATTTCTGCTTTATTGACTATACCAAAGCCTTTGACTGTGTGGATCACAATCAACTGTGGAAAATTCTGAAAGAGATGGGAATACCAGACCACCTGATCTGCCTCTTGAGAAACCTGTATGCAGGTCAGGAAGCAACAGTTAGAACTGGACATGGAACAACAGACTGGTTCCAAATAGGAAAAGGAGTACGTCAAGGCTGTATATTGTCACCCTGCTTATTTACCTTATATGCAGAGTACATCATGAGAAACGCTGGACTGGAAGAAGCACAAGCTGGAATCAAGATTGCCGGGAGAAATATCAATAACCTCGGATATGCAGATGACACCACCCTTATGGCAGAAAGTGAAGAGGAATTCAAAAGCCTCTTGATGAAAGTGAAAGAGGAGAGTGAAAAAGTTAACTTAAAGCTCAACATTCAGAAAACGAAGATCATGGCATCCGGTCCCATCACTTCATGGGAAATAGATGGGAAAACAGACTTTATTTTCTGGGGCTCCAAAATCACTGCAGATGGTGATTGCAGCCATGAAATTAAAAGACACTTACTCCTTAGAAGGAAAGTTATGACCAACCTAGATAGCATATTCAAAAGCAGAGACATTACTTTGCCAACAAAGGTCCGTCTAGTCAAGGCTATGGTTTTTCAGTGGTCATGTATGGATGTGAGAGTTGGACTGTAAAGAAAGCTGACCACCAAAGAATTGATGCTTTTGAACTGTGGTGTTGGAAAAGACTCTTGAGAGTCCCTTGGACTGCAAGAAGATCCAACCAGTCCATCCTAAAGGAGATCAGTCCTCGGTATTCATTGAAAGGACTGATGTTGAAGCTGAAACTCCAATACTTTGGCCACCTGATGTGAAGAGTTGACTCATTGGAAAAGACCCTGATGCTGGGAAGGATTGGGGGCAGGAGGAGAAGGGGACGACAGAGGATGAGATGGTTGGATGGCATCACCGACTCGAAGGACATGAGTTTGGGTAGGCTCCGGTAGTTGGTGATGGACAGGGAGGCCTGGCGTGCTGCGATTCATGGGGTCACAAAGAGTTGGACATGACTGAGTGACTGAACTGAACTGAACTATTTAGGAGGTGACCTTGGGAGTGGAGGTCCCAAGGAGTGGAGTGGAGGCCTGGAGACATAGAGCACTGAGTCAGAGAAGGGAGAAGAGTCAATCAAGGGTGAGCTAGGACTTCCCTGGTGGAGCAGTGGATGGGAATCCGCCTGCTAATGCAGGGGACATGGGTTCGATCCCTGGTCTGGGAAGGTTCCACATGCCATGGAGGAACTAAGCCCATGTGCCTAGAGCCTGTGTTCCACAACAGTGAAAAAAAGGAAAAAGCCACCACAATGAGAAGCCTGCGTACTGCAAGGAAGAGTAGCCCCGGCTTGCCACAACTAGAGAAAATCTGGGCTCAGCAAGAAAGACTCAGCATAGCCAAAAAATAAAAATAAAGGAGTAAGCTAATCTGTGGGGTGCAGCCGTGGGCAACTGGGCTCAACCCTGTTGAGACTCTGAGGAACCAGGCAGAACGTGCCTCGGGATGTTGCTACTGAAGGATGGAGAGGCGAGGGCATTAATGCGATCACTCTCGTTGCCTTTGGGTACAGGTCGCCCCAGGAGACATTAAATTCTTCCTCCTGTAACTTAACAAGAAAACTGAGTGAAGCCAGAGAAAAAGTCGCTCGGAACGACGTGGGTGCTGAGTGACGCGGGTGCTGAGTGACGCAGGTGCTGTCCGTGTGCTGGGAGCTGTCCGCTCCAGCTGCAGGTGGGTCAAAGAGGGGTGGGGAGGGGCACCCACAGTTCTACGACACACAAATGATCCTTGACGATTTATTTTTATCAGAAGAGTGGGTCTCCTCTGTGGCCAGAAGCGATCATTTCCCTTCTCCCCATAACTTTTTTTATGAATAAAAAGCAGTTTCTCTCCTTCACCTTTCAATCAATGCTCAGAGAAAAATAACGTAAAACAGATCAGCTTTAAGGACCACTGAATTGTTCCCTTTTCTGAAGTGTAAAATTACCAGCATGCCCAGGAGGCTCAAAGAGCTCAGTCAGGCTTGAAAGAAACTATGCCCAATGAAGTGGAGCTAATAAAGCATGTGAAACAAGTATAATAAATATCCTTAGAGACATATGGCAGGGTATCGAAAATTTGAAGAAGCCTTATGAAGTAGAACCTAACTGATAATAAGGGATATAAACAATATAATTACTGAAATAAAGAATTCAATAGGTGTGTTAAATGGCAGAACAGATCCAACTAAAGAATAAATGAGTGAGCTGAAAAAACTCTCCCAACAGGCAACTGTAAAGGACAGAGAGAAACCCTCGAAGGAAAAAAAAATCAAGATGTGCAGAAGGTATAAGTAAAAATTCTCACTTCTAGCATATAGAATCTTTCTGAGGAAGACAAAAGAGAGATAGGGTAACACTACGTGAAAAAAAAAAATAACTATAAAGAGAAAAAAAAGAAAACCAAAACAGAATAGTAAGAATTTTACAGCTAATATATTGTTATAGATAATAACTAAGAATCTTAACCAAGAACTAAAGACACAATACTTCATGCTGAAATATTTATTGTACAGTGAGCCAGATACCTGTGATGGAGAAGGGGAAGGGAGTAAGAAAATCGAACAAATATTTGCGGAATTTTTAAATACCAAAGAACTAGAGGGACTTCCCTGGTGGTCCAGTGGTTATAAACCCTCCTTCCAACGCAGAGGATGTGGGTTCCATCCTCTGTTGGGGAACTAAGATCCCACATACCACAGGGTGACTAAGCCCATGGGCCACCACAAAAGACCCCACATGCCACAGCTAAGGCCTGACACAGCCAAAAAATAAATACTTTTCTAAAGTTTCTAAAAAATATACCAAAGAACTAGAGGAAAAAATCACAAAAGTCTCCAGCAAAGGAAAAGAAAAAAAAAAAAAAGATTCTTTATTAAAGAATAAAAATCAGATTGTCACCTGCAATATTGTGATTTATAAGAAATATATCTATTTAATCATTCAGATGACTAAAATGTATTTCTCAGGTGTATTTGGTCTTCACTCATAGTTCCCTGCTCACAGTTCCCAAAACCCTTGGAATTTCTTGAATACTAAGAGCAATAGGAGAATCTTGTTTAAGTACTTGATCTCTTATCCTCATTTTCTTTCTTTTTTTTAATATTTATTATTTATTTAATTAATTTGTTTGGTCACAACGACTCTTAGCTGCAGCATTCGGCATGCTAGATCTTTAGCTGTATGTGGAATCTAGCTCCCTGACCAGGGATCGAACCCAGGCCCCCTGCACTGGGAATGCACAGTCTTAGCCATTGGACCACCAGGGAAGTTCCCTGTCCTTGGTTTTCTGAAAATGCTTCAGAGCCTTAAAGGTGAAATGGGTGTCTTATTATTCATAACAAGCTGCTTTCCGTCACAACTGAGATTCTGTTAATGAATGTGATTCCTGCAAAGCACCTAAGGATAGGGGTTAGTTGCCAGGGGAACCAACCACGAATGGGGGTTGAAACCTTTAGTCCGGCCCTTGATTTCCAGGGAGGAGAGAGGTTGAAACAATCACCAATGGTTGATGAGTTAATCAATCATGTCTACGTAGTGAAGCCTCTGTGTGTGTCGCTTCAGTCGTGTCTGACTCGTGCCCCATGGACCGTAGCCTGCCAGGCTCCTCTGTCCATGGGATTCTCCAGGCAAGAATACTGGAGTGGGTTGTCATGCCCTCGTCCGGAGGATCTTCCTAACCCAGGGATCAAACCTGCGTCTCTTGCATCTCCTGCACTGCAGGCAGATTCTTCACTGCTGAGCTATCAGAGAAGCCCAGTGAAGCTTCTATAAAATACCAAAACAAAAAGGAGGGCGTTCAGAAAGCTTCCGGGTTGGTGAACACAGGAGATGCAGGGATAGTGGGGTGCCCTCTCATGGAAGCTCCACTCCCTTCCCTCCCTCTTCGCCTTTTCCTTGCCCCATGCATCTCTTCTTTCTGGCTGTCCCTCAGTTATATCCTTTTATCATAAACTATTGATCTAGTAAGTAAAATGCTTCTCTGAGTTCTGTGAGCTGCTCTAGTAAATTAATTAAACCCAAGGAAGAGGATCCTGGGAACCTCTGGTTTATGCCCAGTTGGTCAGAAGCTCAGGTAACAACCTAGATTTGTGACTTGTGTCTGAAGTCCAAGGAGAAGGTCATAAAAACCTCCATCTGTAGCTGGGTGATCAGAGGCACAGGCTTGCAACCGATACCTGAAGTGGGGGAACTTCCCTGGCAGTCCAATGGTTAAGACTCTGCGCTTCCAGTGCAGGGAGTGAGGGTTCGATCGCCGGTCACTGAGCTAAGATCCCACATGCTGCGGTGTGATGCAGCCAAAAACTATAAAATAAAATAAATGAAGTGGGGGAAGTGGGAGAAGGTAGGTGTGAATTCTTGTAGGACTCAGCCCTCAACCCATCGCATCTGAGACTATCTCTGTGTAGGTAGAGTCAGAATTGAGGTGAATTCTCAGACACCCAGCTGATGTTCTGAGAACTGTTTGTTGGAAGTGTGGGAAACCTCTCCCCAACGCTGGGAGCGAGTCTCAGAACACCAAAAAGAGCATCTAACTTCCCACAGCAAATCTAGATGCAAAGAGATAACGGAGTGACATTCTCCAGGCAATGCTAAACTGCTGTCTCAATGTAAAATGGTACAACCAGATGAATGGTAGGTCATATTTGTTAATTCAGAAAGCTTGCTTCCCATAGACACTTTTTGAAAGAACTTGAAACAAACAAGAGCAGAAGTTAATTCAGGAGGAAATGACAAGTTGTCGGAAATAAGGTGAATTGTTTTAAAAGGTAATTATCAGAAAAACAAATGTTTATCCATATAAAATATGTTAGTTGCTCAGTTGTGTCCAACCCTTTGCGACCCCCTGGACTGTAGCCCACCAGGCTCCTCTGTCCATGGGATTCTCCAGGCAAGAATACTGGAGTGGGCAGCCATTCCCTTCTCCAGAGGATCTTCCTGACCCAGGGATCAAACCCGAGTCTCCCACATTGCAGGTAGATTCTTTACCATCCAAGCCACTCAGAAAAAGAAATGCTTGTCCATGTAAATTTATATATAAAACTCAAGATGATATCCAAATGGGAGGTGCATGATGTGGGTGGACAGTGCAGAGGAGAAGATGAAAGGATGCTTAGATTTTGTCTTGTTTAGAGGGAAAACATAGATACTGATATGATTATACAGTCCATGAAATTCTCCAGGCCAGAATACTCGAGTGAACCTTTCCCTTCTCCAGGGGATCTTCCCAACCCAGGAATCAAACCCAGATCTCCTGCATTGCAGGTAGATTCTTTACCAGCTGAGCCGTCAGGGAAGTCCAAGATTACTGGAGTGGGTAGCCTATCCCTTCTCCAGAAGATCTCCCCAACCCAGGAATCAAACCGGGGTTTCATGCATTGCAGGAGGATTCTTTACCAGCTGAGCTACCAGGGAAGCCCGATGATTCAAACACTAACAAGAAAAAAAATAAGAATTCAGTATTGCTTCTCAATAAGGGGAATCACTAAAAGATGGTATTAAAACTTTCAGAGACTTCCCTGGCAGCCCAGTCATTAAGACTCTGAGCTTCCATTGCAGGGGGCGAGAGTTTGATCCCTGACACCACATGCCACACAATGCAGCCAAGAACTTTTTAAAACTAAAGTTAATTTTAAAATAAATTTTCAAAGCAGTAGCAGGAATATAACTGATAAACTCAGTGGAACATGGGAGTAAAAAACAATCAGAGAGCCTGGTGTGGACACAAAAGCAAAGACAACAAAAGCAAGAATAAACAAGTGGGACCGCATCAAACTAAAAAGCTCCTGCACAACAAAGGAAGCTATCGACAGAGTTAAAATGCAGTGTCCTGAACAGGAGGAGACATCTGCAAACCTCATATCCGATACGGGGTTAGCATCCAAAATACGTAAAGAATTCACACCACTCAATAGCAAAAAAGCAAATGCTTTTTTTAACTTTTTAATTTTGTACTGGGGTATAGCCGATTAGGAGAAGGCAATGGCACCCCACTCCAGTATTCTTGCCTGGAAAATCCCATGGACGGAGGAGCCTGGTAGGCTGCAGTCCATGGGGTCGTAAAGAGTCGTACACGACTGAGCGACTTCACTTGCACTTTTCACTTTCATGCACTGGAGAAGGAAATGGCAACCCACTCCAGTGTTCTTGCCTGGAGAATCCCAGGGACGGAGGAGCCTGGTGGGCTGCCGTCTCTGGGGTCGCACAGAGTCAGACACGACTGAAGCGACTTAGCAGCATAGCCGATTAACAAACAACGCTGTGATAATTTCAGGTGAACAGCAAAGGGCCTCAGCCATGCATGTACACATATCCATTCTCCCCCAAACTCCTCTCCCATCCAGGCTGCCACATAACACTGCGCAGAGCTCCACGTGCTGTGCAGTAGGTCCTTGCTGGTGATCCATCTTACATATACTAGTGAGGGGGCTTCCCTGGTGGCTCAGTGGTAAAGAATCCCTCAGCCAGTGCAGGAGACACAGGTTCGATTCCTGATACAGGAAGATCCCACATGCCTCGGAGCAACTAAGCCCCCGTACGCCACAGCTACTGAGACTGTGTTCTGGAGCCCGGGAGCCGAAACATACTGAGTCCACACACCCTGGAGCCCGCGCTCCACCACGGGAGGAGCTGGGGCAAGAAGGCCACGCACGGTACCTAGACAGCAGCCCCTGCTCGCCGCAACTAGAGAAAAGCCCATGCAGCAATCAAGACCCAGCACAGCCAAAAAGAGTACATATTTTAAAAAATAATAAAGAAATATACCAGTGAGTACATGTCCATCCCAAACTCTCTAACTATCCCTTCCTCCAACCTTTCCCCTACCCACCGGCAACTATAAGCTCGCTCTCAAAGTCTGTTTCTGTTTTGTTAAGTAAGTTCATCCAAACAGTCTAATTTTTAAATGGGCAGAGAATCTGAACAGACGTTTTTCCAAAGAAGACGTAACAGATGGCCAACAGGGCCAAGAGAATATGCTCAGCTTGACTAATTATCAAGGAAATGCAAAGCAAACCAGAGTGAGATATGAGCTCCCAGGGTCATATCTGGAAAGTGCTCGTCACAGGAAAACATGTCGTAACAACATATCGTGTAGATATCAGCTAGATTCACTGTGGCAATCATTTCACAATATATA
Source organism: Bubalus kerabau (assembly GCF_029407905.1). Taxonomy (NCBI): domain Eukaryota; kingdom Metazoa; phylum Chordata; class Mammalia; order Artiodactyla; family Bovidae; genus Bubalus; species Bubalus kerabau. Next base: position 57,701,130 of record NC_073640.1, on the reverse strand, counting down.
CAAACGTTGACTCGTGCTGTGCCCCCGAAACTAATATAATGTTATGTCGTTTATATATCAATATTTTTAAAGAATTCAGAACTCACAGAGGTCTTTGCAGTCAGATAAATAAACTTTGAAATATGATTCTATGGGGGTTTCCCTGGTGGCTCAGAGGTAAAGAATCTGCCTGCCTTTGCAGGAGATGCCAGTTTGATCCCTGGGTTGGGAAGATCCCTTGGAGAAGGAAATGGCAACCCACTCCAGTATTCTTGCCTGGAGAATCCCATGGACAGAGGAGCCTGGCGGGGTCACAAACAGTCGGACACGACTTAGTGACTGAACAACAACAACAAATATGACTCTAGACAGGTTTCTGACTCCCTGTAAGCCCTAGTCCTCATTCGTAGAGTGAAAGGAAGAACATTTACCTCATAGAGTTATTGTCAGAAGGTCATGGTCAAATAGAAAATTTGTTTTAATGACTGTAGGGTGACTGTGGCAATTGACTGAAAGCTGAGGATTTGAAACTGAAGTAAGATATTTAATTAGTCTCTTGGTAAATACATTAACCATATAATAATACAGTGGCTAGACACTATTTTTTTGCAGCTTTATTGCAGTATAATTGAGGTACCATAAACAGCATATATTTACAATGAAATATGCATGGGAAACCATCACCACGATGGATTTAACGAACATTTCCTTGGTACCCAGAAGCTCCTCTGTAGCCTTTTGCAATCTACCCCTCACTCCCTCCACCCTCATTTTCAGGAAACCACTGATCTGCTTCCTGTCACTATAGATTCAGTTCAGTTCAGCTCAGTCCCTCAGTGGTGTCACTACAGATTAGCTTGCGTCTTCTAGAATTTCACATGGGTGGAAGCATACAGTATGTGGACGGGTTTCTTTTGACCTGCTTCTATCATTCAGTATAACGCTCTGGGGAGTTCATCATGTCATTGCAAGTACCAGGAGTTTATACCTCTGTTCTTTCTAGCTTTCCATGGAACAGTGTGGTAGAATAATGGTCCCTGGCTTCTTCATGCCTACGTGACTGAGCCCCAGTGAAAACCCTGGACCCAGAGGCTCAGGGGAGCGTCTCTGGCTGGCAATACTCTGTGCAGGTCATCACATGACATGCCTGAAAGGAAGAAGCACCGACCTACGACTCCACTGGGACAGACCCATGGGGACCTTGTGCCTGCCCTCTCCTGGACTCTAGCCCGTGCGCCTTTCACCTTTGTGGATTTTAATCTCTAGCTTTTCACGGCAGTACACCATAAACGTGGTCATGGCAGCCTTTCAGACTTCTGGGAGCTCTCCTTCTAGTGAGTCTCCGAACCTGACAGCTGTCTTGGGAACCCCCCACATGTGTCTAGACGTTTCTCGGTTTATACCTCTCAGAACGCCGGCGACTTCATTTCAGTTTCATCTCAGTCTCCATCTCTATTTCCATCTCCCAAACCCATCTCCCAGGTCTTTCCATGTTTCATTTTTCCTGTCTCTCACTCTTCTCCATTTCCTCACAACACCTTCTCTTTCTATTGATCTGATGGCCAGAATTACAGCCACCTCTTCTCTCTTGATGTAAACCACATACTGATTATTTTTATCAAGATTCATTTATTTATTTGGTCCTGCAGCATGTGGAATCTTAGACCCCAAGATCAAACGCGCATCCCCTGCATTGGAAGTGTGGAGTCCTAATCAATGGACTGCCAGGGAAGCCCTTCACTTTGATTATTTTTATAATAATACAACAAAGTGGGGATTTTAGAACATCAGAAAACAGAGAGTAGATAACAAGAAACACTCTTCCCTGGTTCCCTATCAAACTCAGTGCCAAGCATCCCTAGGTGGTAACCTTCATGCTCCCATCCTCTGCCAGCGAGTGAACTCTTCAGTCGTCCACAGCCACAAGCCCCAGGGCTCCTAGGCGATGGGGACCGACAACAAAGAGATTTCTCATGGTCTGCACATTTTTCCTCTCCTGTCCTGAAAGAGGACAGGATAACAGAGGGTTAAAATATTCCAAGACCTTTATTGTCGCACCAAGAGAAGAAATGAAGAACCCATAGCGTATCAGTTAACTGTGGCTATTGCTACACACTGAATATTTGTGTCCCCCTCCTCAAAATTCATATGATGAAACCTAATCTCAAATGTGATAGAACTAGGAGGTAGGGCCTTTGGGGTGACTAAGTCATGAGGAATTCCTCACGAATGGCATTGTTGTTTAGTCGCTCAGCCGTGTTTGACTCTTTTGTGACCCCACTGACTATAGCCCACCAGTCTCCTCTGTCCATGGGATTTCCCAAGCAAGGATACGGGGGTGGATTGCCATTTCCTTCCCGAGTCTTCTGCCTTTCAGGTGGATTCTTTACCACTGAGCCACCAGGGAAGCCTGATGAATGGGGTTGGTGCCTTTATAAAAGAGATCTCAGAGAGCTCTCTGTCTGTTTCTGCCATATGAGGACACAGCAAGAACACAGGTGTCCACAAACCAGGAAGTGACCCCTCATCAGACTCGGAACCTGTTGGCATCTTGATCCTAGACTTTCCGGCCTCCAGAGCTATGAGAAATAAATATTTGTTGTTTAAGCCACCCAGTCTCTGATCATTTGTTACAGGAGCCCAAACAGACCCCAACAGCTGTGTAACAAATATCCCCAAATAATAATGGTTGAAAACAATAACTACTATGAGGTGGGGTTTTTTTGGCTGCTCTGCATGCAAGGGGGATTTTAGTTCCCCAATCAGGAATTGAACTCATGCCCCTTGCAGTGGAAGCACAGTCTTAACCACTGGACCCGCCAGGTAAGCCCCAATAACTATTTTTGTTGCTTACATGTCCATGGGTCAGCTAGACGGGTTTTTGTCTTGAGTGAGCTCATCCTTACATCTGCAGTCAACTGGGGGCTGGGTAGGCTGCTCTGTTCTGGGAGCTGAATGGGTGCTTGTGGTCTGTCTGGTGAAGGCGCTCATCCCCCAGTAGGCTGTGTGCGCGAGCTCAGTCACTTCAGTCGTGTCTGACTCTGCAACTCCATGGACTGTCACCCGCCAGGCTCCTCTGTCCATGGGATTTTCCAGGCAAGAATACTGGAGGGGATTGTCACGCCCTCCTCCAGGAGGTCATCCCAACCCAGGGATGGAACCCGAATCTCTTATTCCCCCCGCATTGGCAGGTGGGTTCCTTACAAACCCTAGGGCCATATGGGAAGCCCTCCTGCAGCAGCAGGTTGTGAGTGAGTGAAAGTCATTCAGTCGTGTCCGGCTCTTTGCGACCCCAGGGACTATAGTGCAACAGGCTTAGCTGAGTCTTATTCCCATGGCAGTGACAACTTTCCAGGGAAGCAAATGGAAGGTACAAAGACTCTCAAAATGTAGACTCAGAACTGACATAGCATCACGTCTGCCATATTCTACTGGTCAAGTCCAGCTCAAGTTCAAGGAGAGGGGAAACTGACTCTACCCCTTGAAAGGAGGACCTGCAAAGTCACAATTCAAAGGGCATAAGTGAGGGGGATTTTTGGCCACTTTTTACTTGTGACACTAACAGACAATGATGATTCTATTCTTTTACAAAAATATATAAAGAAAGCCTGGCGTGCTGCAGTCCGTGGGGTCGCAAAAAGTGGGACACGACTGAGTGACTGAACAACAACAAAGATAAAGAAAACAAGCCCAACTACGAGTCAAAACGTGTGCCTTTCACAGGAGGATCTGCAGAAGGTGTGACTGGTATTTCAGAGCAAGAAACAACCCGTTGCAACAGTCATTAAAGATGGTCTCAAACATTCCAGCCCTCCGGGGCACACAGTAGGGTTCTACACATCTGCCTATTGGAGGTTTGGCGGGGCCACGTGACTGTCCTTGCCCAATGAAACGTGAGAAGAAGGAATATGTGCCAATTCAGTGTGGGGATTTTAAGAACTAGCACATGCTCGACCTGGAGCTTCCCAGGTGACTCAGGAATAAAGAATCCGCCTGCCAATGCAGGAAACGCAGAGGATGCATGTTCAGTCCCCGGGTGGGGAAGATCTCCTGGAGGAGGAAATGGCAACCCTGAAGAAGTCCAGGATTCTTGCCTGAAGAACCCCATGGAGAGAGGAGCCTGGTGGGCTACAGTCCATGGAGTCACAAAGAGGCAGACAATGCTGAGCATGCGTGAGGATGCACATGCCTGACCATCTTGTGAATTTTCCTTTGGCCAGTCACATGTTGGCTGGGACAGCACTCATCTGAAGGTTCGACTGAACCTTCGCAGGGGGCTTGCTCACCCAGCTGGCAGTCGATTCTGTCTGTCAAGTGGGAGCACAGCAGGGATTTTTAACCAGAGTGCCTACATGTGGGCTCTCCATATGGTTTGGGCTAAGAAGCAAAATGAACAGTGAAATGAAACCATTCAGAGTCAGATGGACTGGGTTTTCATCCTCCCACCCACCCACCACCCCAACACACACACTTACTGTTCTGCAAATTGCTATTTAACCCCTCTGAGGCACAATATTAACGTTAATGCCGTTCATATCATCCCTGCTGGCTGCTCATACTTCGGTTCTCAATTTCAAGTTTCAGCACAATATCCAGGTCCTTTCCAGACCCCTACTGTCCTCCATGTGGCCTAGGCCGGGACATGACCACCTGTGGCAGATTAGATTGGGGCTTCCCAGGTGGCGCTACTGGTAAAGAACCCACAGGAGACATAAGAGATGAGGGTTCGGTCCCTGGGTGGGGAAGATCCCCTGGAGGAGGGCGAGGCGACCCACTCCAGTATTCTTGCCTGGAGAATCCCATGGACAGAAGAGACTGTTGGGCTACAGTCCGTGGGGAGCAGAGTTGGACTCAACTGAAGCGACTTAGCACACAGCAGATTAGGTTCCTCTTTGGAAGCCTTCACTCCATCCACCTCATCACCTTGGAAGGAATGTACTTCTGCCACTCTATACTGGGCTTGGCCGTGTGACTTGTTTGGCCAATAGCATGATGGTACACAGAACACAGAGGCTTGACGTGTACCTGTATAGTTAAGCTCACACTTCCGCCATCAGAATAAGAGGAACATTCCTGGAATAGACTGCAAGTGCCAAGCATTGGTTGTACCGGCCAAGGCCAGCCAAGACCGGCCCATCCACAACCACCTGGGGCAGCCCAGTCAAGATCAGCAAGGCAGGCAGTCACCTCCAGCCCCAGATGACCTCAGACGCATGGGAGAGCCCAGCCAAGATCAGCAGAGCCTCCAGCCACAATCAGCTGACTCTCAGTGTGAGCTCAATACATGTTCGTATTGAAATGGAGCAGGACACTATGGTCCTTCCCCGTCATGTCCTCCACCTGCCTTTTGCCTGTGGAAAAACTTTAGCCAAAGAATCAGTTTAATCAGAGAAGTGAGAAAATGCAGAAGCAAAGGGAAACAGCCCCACAAGACTAAATAATAATAGTTGAGTCATTCAGCATCGTCAAGGACCTTTCTCCTCAAGGGCTATGGATAATATTCTGAGCCATATCCTGTGAGCTGTCTGGTAGATACTGAAACCCCCACCAGGTGGAAGAAGTTAACTACATGATGACCAAACTGTAGCCCTGAGACACGCTGCCACAGTTCTGAGCGTTCACCTCAAGGAAATGGGAACTGGACCTGAGGGCTGACTGTACTTAAGATGATGCTAAGCAGACCATGGATGACCCGTTTCAAGGTGACTGTCAGAGCTGACTGTGCTGTTTCCGTGTGGAACCCCCTCCCTCTGTCTATAAACGCTCTTACCCACTGAATGTCAGCGGAGGGGGACAAGCAGTCTCCCCTCCCCCACCCCTGGATGCTGGCATCCAAAATAAAGCAAACGTTCCTCTCCACCAACCTTGCCTCTTTGTTGGCTTCTGAATGGCAAGCAGCCAGACCCCATTCACTTTCAGTTACATGCAACGTGTGTACATCAACACACAGGTTTTGGTTGTTTGTTATCCGATGATAGTTAATTACTCAATTATTACTAAATAGTTTTTTAATATATTTGACATACTGTTGTTGTTTTAGTCACTAAGTCGTGTCCGACTCTTTGTGACCCCATAGACTGTAGCCTACCAGGCTCCTCTGTCCATGGGATTTCCCAGGCAAGAACACTGGAGTGGGTAGCCATTTCGTTCTCCAGGGGATCTTCCTGACCCAGCGGTTGAACCCAAGTCTCCTGCTTTGCAGGCAGATTCTTTACCGCTGAGCCAGAGAAGAAGCCCATCTGATATATTGCCAGACTTATATATCCACAGACTTATCATCATTACATAGCTACAGTGTGACCTCATGACCTCCATATTATTTTTATTTTATTTTTGATCCATGGACCACATAGCAAGATGGCACTGGCAAAATCGTAATTAATTGTACCCAGACCAGATATTAAGTGCAGATGACAAGGAAGGCTAAAGGCGGTTTTGCAACCACAGAAGTTTCAGGGTAGTGTGGTTGGGGGTTAACAGGCTGGAAAAGCCCACGCTCAGGATTCCCCATGACTTGACTGGACTTCACCCAGATTTTTCCAGAGGCCAGATGACTTGTGATATTGCAACAGATCAAATGCAGAAGTGACTGTGAAAATCCAGTTGTTTTCTCTTGAGCCAGACATTACACATTCTCAGAAATGTATAATACTGTCAATCTTTTCATTAATTTTTTTTATTTTGGAAAATACAGCATTTCTCATTTAAAGTGTTATGTCAACATTCGATTTCTGAATGTCTATCAACAGACAAATAGGTAAACAAAATGTGGTATCTGTGAATGTGGCGTCAATGACATACAACTCAATCTTAAAAAGGAAGGAAAGCCTGAGACACCTACAACATGAATAAACTTTGAAAACATGATGCTAAGTGAAATGAGACAGATGCAAAAGAACAAATGTTGCATGATTTCCTATACATTAGGTAGTAGAACAGGCAAATTCTCAGAGACCTGAAGTAGAATAGAAGTGACCTGGGACTGGGAAGATGAGGAATTATTGTTTGATGGGTACAGAATTTTAGTTTGGGAAGATAAAAAGATCTGGAAATGAATAGTAGTGATGGTTGCACAACAATGTGAATTTACTTGATGCCTCTGAACTTATATGCTTAAAAATGTACCATTTTAACCATTTATACCACCCTTCCTGGTGGCTCAGCAGTAAAAATCCACCTGCAGTGCGGGAGACGTGGGTTCCATCCCTGGATCGGGAAGATCCCCTGGAGAAAGAAATGGCAACCCACTCCAGTATTCTTGCCTGGAGGATCCCATGGACAGAGGAGCCTGGTGAGTAACAGTCTGTGGGGTCGCAAAAGAGTCAGACAGGACTTAGCAACTAAACAACAACAAAATTTTTGTGTATCTCTTACCACAATTACATTGGTGAAGAAATGCAATGGACCTACCATGGTTATTTTTAAATGAGTTACTAAATTTTTTAACTTCTCAATCGTAATACTTAACTTATTATTGATAGATGTAACACATATACAAAAAAGAAAAACACTCCTCCGTCCTCAAGAATTTTTAAGGGTGTAAAATGAATCCTGAGACCAACAAGTGTGAGAACTGCTGTTCCACGTACAACTGAGGTGAGCCTGAGCTAGCTGCCCCTGGCACTTCTCTGCTGCTGCTGCTGCTGCGAAGTCACTACAGTCGTGTCCGACTCTGTGCGACCCCATAGACGGCAGCTCACCAGGCTCCCCCGTCCCTGGGATTCTCCGGGCAAGAACACTGGAGTGGGTTGCCATTTCCTTCTCCAATGCGTGAAAGTGAAAAGTGAAAACTGAAAGGGAAGTCGCTCAGTCGTGTCCGACTCTTAGCGACCCCATGGACTGCAGCCTACCGGTCTCCTCCGTCCATGGGATTTTCCAGGCAAGAGTACTGGAGGGGGATGCCATTGCAAGAATCTGCACACTCCCAGGAATTAAAGTTTCTTCTGGCTCAAGTAGACAGGCGCCCTCTGGTGAACATACAAGGTATTGCTTGGCCACGCAAAATTTCTGAGTCATTTGTAGTTTGCTGAAATTCTAAAACGGAGGCAGAGATGGTCTCATGAAATGAGGACTTTATTTCAGCATTTTAACTTGAAACTCTGAACTATGCCTCCTCTCCTGCACATTCACACACACACACACACACACACACACACACATACATACATATTCATTCGGAAACCCACAGGCACATTCACACACACAAAATGACACACAGACATAAGTAGATGTTCACAAATACAGTCACACAGACACACAGACAAGATCAAACGTACTCATTTACACACAATCTCTCACACAGACCCCCCCCCATACATACACACAGAAATACTGTCACACACACAAAGAGACACAGCTTCACACACAGACACACTCATAGAGTCATACACACAGACACAGTTTCACATGCACACACACACACACTAAAAATAGCGCGTCGTTAACAAAGGGGACCAAGTAAATGAACATCATCCTCTATTTTTAAAAAAAGATTGTAATGGAAAATGAGTTTCTTCCCAAAGCCATTAAATAAATGTTGAACAAATAATTAAGATGAATCTAGGTTTGGCAGCGCGCCCAATTAGAGGCCCACAATCCCTTAGCTGAAGTCTTTGGGGACAGGCGCGTTTCAGAACTCAGAAATGTTCTAATTTTAGAAGGGTAATTCTGAGCGAATGCCGTATATTATGTAACACTGCCAGGGGCTTGAAGCCGACCCCTCTCCATCAGACATGTTAATATATTTGCAGCAAAACGTGTGAAAATTCACGCCAACGGAGATAAATAAGACTGTTAAGAATGCATATTAGCTGGTTTGCCACCATGTGAGTCTAGGCCAAAATAACCCCCAAAAGAAGAAAAAAAAATTTTTTTTTGGTTTTCAGGGATTTTTGAAATTCGGAATTTCAAATAAGCAATAGCGGATTCTATCCGCAGGCCCTTCACACATCATCTACGTATACTCTCGTGAATCTTCGACTTCAACTTGGACGTGAGGGAAGACGCCAGGAGCCTGGGGGACGGCGGCTCTTTAGCGCCCCTTCCTGGCAGCCCCAGTCTTTGCAGTTTGGCTGAGGAGTTGGGCTGTCTACCGGCTTGGGCCAGATACCGCAGTAGGTCCTGATTGGTCTAAACCTTCAGCGTAATCCCGCCTTCACTTAGCAGTGAGTGGCTCAGGGACCCACATCTTAACCAATTAGCAACTGACAGGGACAGGTCGCTGGCACAAGCATTGGCTCTGGGGTTGTCATGTGAGCCAAGCTGATCCAATCAGATTGAAGGAAAGCCACCAGGCCTCCCTTATCTCTAAAGGACAAGTAATGAGGAGCACTTAGGTGCCTGGATCTGGGGGCACCAGGTGAAGCCGCTTGGGGATGAGGCCAGAAAGAACCGGGAACAGTTTAGATCCCTCTGGTGGCCATTGAATGGCACTGAGCAGCTCTCCCTTTAAGGCTGACAGCACAGCCGTCTGACAGCCCTACCGCATTGGTGCCAAGGCCATGCCTCCCTTGAGCTCAACACAGTGGGTACTTACACCAGTCCATTGCAGCCCCATCCAGGAGTCCTCTGATGGGCAATTCTTTCTCAAGGACAGCTCCATAGACACATAAGCCCCACTGCACCCAGAGAGGTACAGCCAGAGGCTCCCCTGACACATTCCCTCCTCTCTTTTTTATTTTTTTATATATTTATTTATTTGGCTGCATCCGGCCTTAGTTGCGGCAGGTGGGATCTTCTATCTTCGTTTGGGCATGCAGGATCTTTACTTGCAGCATGCAATCTCTTAAGAGATCGAGTTCCCCACCAGGGATCGAACCCAGGACCCCTGCATTGGGAGTGCAGAGTCTTAGCCACTGGACCACCCGGGAAGCCCCTCCCTCTGTCCTTTCACAACTGTCAGACTGATGGGTCATGGTTGCACACACTGTACTTAATATCCTGAATTGCACAGTTCAGACTGGTGGAAATATTAACTTTTATGCCATATGTATCAGGCTTCCCCGGTGGCTCAGAGGTTAAAGCGTCTGCCAGCAATGCGGGAGACCTGGGTTCGATCCCTGGGTTGGGAAGATCCCCTGGAGAAGGAAATGGCAACCCACTCCAGTATTCTTGCTTGGAGAATCCCATGGACGGAGGAGCCTGGTGGGCTACAGTCCTCGGGGTCGCAAAGAGTCGGACAGGACCGAGCGACTTCACTTTTCACTTTCTTTCACATGCCATATGTATTTTCATACCCACACATTTTGACCACCCACCCCGCCTTTCCTCTCCATCACCACCCTGGTCTAGTCACTGTTGTCCCTCATCCAACTCACCACAGTGATCTCCTTTCTGGGCCCTACATTTCATTCCCCACGGGGCAGTCAGAGGGTCCCGTTAAGAGGACCTCTTAACAGAGGTTAAGCCTCCACCTCACTAAAAGCCAACTCCTCACCCCGGCCCATGGGGTTCTGTACAAACTACCTGCATTCTCCTTTCTCCCACTAGCCCCCTCATTCACTCTGGTCCAACCACACTGACATCGTTGCCGTTCCTTGGACAAGCCGAGCACCTCCAGCCTCAGGGCCTTTGCACTTGCTGTTCCCAATCCCTAGACCACTATTCCCCCAAGACCTTCAGGTCCTGCCCTCACTTCTCTGAGGCTTCTAGCCAGTAACCAGAAACATCATCACTCCCTATCCCCTGATTAGTTTTCTCCTCTGTGTTTATTATTACCTGACATAACACATTATTCATCTCTGTTTCTTGTCTGTCTCCCCACCGATATACTGGCTCCACTGCGTATAAATGTCTCCCTGTTTTGTTTGCTGTTTCCCCAGTGCTTAAAATAGAGCCTGGCACATGGTAAAAGCTGCATAAATATTTGTTAAATGAAAGATTAAAAGATAGCGACCAAAACAGAGCCTGAGAGGAACAGGAAAAGAGAAGAGAGACCAAAAAGGGAGGGGGCGGGGAGGAGATAGGGGAGTGAGGGGAGCTGAACTAGGGGAGAGAGAGAAGGAGGGTTGGGTCGAGATGTTTAGGAGAGGGGACTTTCCTGCTGATCCAGTGGTTAAGAAGCCACATTTCCAATGGGGTGGGGGGGGAGGGTGCGTTCCATTCCTGGTTTGGGAAGATCCCACATGCCATGTGGCGCAGCCCAAAGTTAAAAAAAAAAAAGTGGAGGAGAAAAGTGAGGAAGGGAGAAGAAATAGAGAGCTGAAGCAAGAGCATCAGAGCTGAGAGAATGAGTCAGAATAGAGTGAGGGATAGAAACAGAGACATGGAGAGACGTGAGAGAGAGACAGAGACACACAAACGTTGAGAGACAAAGAGACAAAAACAGACAGAAAGAAGATAGAGAAGGTGGTGAGGGAGACACAGAGAAAAGATAGCAGGATAACGGGCTGGGAGAAGAGCGTTGAGAATCAGAGAATGGGGAGCCGGTGGGAACAAGAATAGAGTCCCTCCCTCTAACTCACCATTGGCTGAAGTCCAGAGTTCTGGACTGACTGGCAATCCCTTGGGATCCAAGCTGTGGCTTTTAAAGCCCCAGGGACAGAGGAGAGTGGCGAGCGAGAACATGTCATGGTACTCTAAAGGCTTCAGATCACCAGCTTCCTCAATCCTCAGAAAAACTTTATGGGATAAATACTATGATCATCTTCATTCTACAGGACCAGAGAGGTTGGGTTAGCTGCCCAGTCACACAGCTAGTGAAAGGAAGAGCTGGGATTTGAATCTGGGTTTGTTGGCCCCAAGATCAGTGCTCCTAACCACCATCTATACTAACTGGAAAGGGGTGCCGGCTTCCTGAATTCCATTCATCCTAGAGACACCGTCTGGCAAGTGGTGCTGGAAGGGGTAGAAGGAAGGAGGGGAGGTAAACAGATTGACGTTCCTAGCCGGGTACAGATGGACAGCTGTCCCAGTCTGAAGGAGGAGGCTCCGCTTCACCATCCTAAGGAAGTCTCCAGTTCAAGGGAGGTGGTCAGACATGAAATCACTTCCTGCTTAGGGTAGGGTCCTATACCCTGCCCAGAGCTAGACCTTAGTCATCTGGGTAGGAAAACGGACTCAGCCGCCTCTGACTCTTTTAGCAGGACTCAGGTTGCTCTGCCTTGGTTTGCAGGCAACATTGCAGACCAGAGAGGCAGTACTAAGCTTCAAAGACAGCTGGGTGCTTTGATAGCTTCCTCTATGATTTCCAGAGGGGTCCTACCACCACCCCTGTCCACGCTCATCTCTCAGCTTCCAGGAACTCATGCTCTTCCAGCAGTATCCTGACTTCTCCAGGTGATTTAGCTTCCGTGCCGGACACTATAGTTATACAAATCAGTCCCCAGAAACCCAGTTCTCGCTGAGATCACCCCATCTCTCGTCTTGTCTCCTGTGCTATTACCGGAGGCCAGCCCTCTTCTCTCCAGAGGCACTTGTCCTCTGCAAGCATGCAAAAATCTGCTAAGCCCCTCATACCGTCTGACCTTCAACTACCTTATTGCGGATAAGCGTCTTCTCACCCCAACCCAGAAAATAAACGATGGCGATGGAAGAAAAAAATGACACCACCACCCCACCAGGGAAGGGGAGAACGCACACAGCCCACCCAGAGTGAGAGGCGATGCCCTGATGCCAGGAAGGGCTTGCCCTCACAAACTTGAGAGGGGAGGCCCCTCTGCAGACAACACGACAAACAAGCACGAGGCAGCTGGGGCTGGAGTTTATTGCAGGTGGATAGATGCACACGGAGATTCAGGGAGGGAGGAGAGGGGCAGGCTGAGGGCTCCGTGCACAGAATCCTAGGAGGAGCAGGAGGCAGTGATCAGTATGGGGTCTGCCTGGTGGAGGACCCGGCCTGACGGCGGAGGAGCTGCGAGGATCGAGGACCAGGGCCGGCTCCCCTTCGCCCCCCCTTCTTCAGGATGACAGCTCCGCAGACGCTAGACGATGTCATGACGAGGGAGCCAGACACCAATTCGGGACCGGCGCATCCGCGGCGAGGGCGCCGGGCTCTCGAAGGCTGGCGGTCCATCTTGGGTGAAAAGGAAGGTTACCCGGGTCCTCGCCCCGCTGCGGCCTCCTGCGTCTCCCCCAGCGTCTGGCGGCTCGGGCGGCGGCGGCTGGGGTCGCTGTGGCGGCGGCGGCGGCTGCGCGGCAGCTCGAGCTGGGGTCTCGGCCCGCCAGGGGCTCCCAGAAGGCAAGAGACCGAGGCGGCGGCGGGCGCTGGGGCAGGCAGCGCACCCGCGCGAGCGCCGCACAGAGAGGACTGCGCGCTAGGCGGTGGGCCGGCTGGGGCTACAGGGGGCCGCGTGGGAACCCAAATGAGACCGTAGTAGACAGCGAGCAGCACGGCAGCCAACGAGACGCAGAGAAAGTAGGCACAGACCGGTGCTAGGCGCAGCCAACGGCCCCGCGGGCCCTCGCTCAGCCCTGCGCCACCCGGGCTCTCGCCGCCGCCGCCCACGCAGCTCGTGCCCCGCATCCCCGCAGCCCACTCGGCCCGGAGCCACAGCCCGCACAGGGCCCGCCCCCCTCCAGAGGCCCGCCTCCACGCTTAACTCTCCCCGTCCAACCCGGCCCCCGCCAGCGTGGCCACGCCCCCCGTGGGCGGGCCTCCTGCGGCCTCTAACTCTCCCCCGCCCAACCCCGCCCCCGCCAGCGTGGGCACGCCCCCTCAGGGCGGGCCTCTTCCGCGCTCTAGGCCCGCCCCGTCCTCAGCCTCCGGCCAAACACTAGCAAGCTAAGGCTTAACCACAGCGTTCTGACCCCGCCCCAAGCATGCAATACCTCGCTTTTTCTCAAACGTTGGTCTGGGCCCAGCCGACTTCTACCAGGCTTCGGTGTTATACCGGCCCCGGAGCTTACCTCCGCTCTCTTCTCTCCTCCTCCCCACGCCCTACCCATCCCCTTTCGGAACTCAGACTTCTCCCCGGCATCTAGCTCCGCCGCTCCCTTGCCAAGCTCAAGCCTTTTAAGCCCTGCCCCAGTTGTAATTTGCCTTTAGCCAAGTTAAACGCTACTCTAGCATTCGATTTCGCCGTCTTCTCCCCCTACCCTCATCTATCTTCAATCCAGATTCCGCCTCTTTTCTCCTCCTCACTCCACTAGTTTGAGCACCCCATTCTAAACCAAGCTCTCTGCTGCTGGCTGTGCCCCACACCAGCGTTAGGGATTCCCATCTAAATCTGCGCTGTGGTTCTACCTCACTTCCTAACACCTTTCCGTGTTTTAAACTCCATTAGAATGCGGGCCCCAAACACCCTAACCACGCCCCTCGCTGGACGCGCCTCTTCCTCCACATTTTGTGTGTTCAGGTCTAAATTCTGGCCCCGAAGCTCCAGCTCCGCCCCACAACCCAGTCACGTCCCCTCCCCGTCTCCTCCCCCGCCACCCTCAATTTCTCCCTCTCTAAAACCATGGGGTCCAAAGTGGGCTCCGGGGAAGACAGAGCACAGCTCGGAGATCCAGACTAAGCCCCTCCTGCCGCCCCCTCCCCATCAAGGCGGGGAAGCGTCAGTCCCCTCCCAGCAGCGTCTTCAGGAATTCGGGGAGGCCTGTGGGAGGGAGGGAGGGAAGACGTATCAGGGGGGTGGAGGAAGAAAGAGCCCCTTCCTCCCGCCTCTGCCGCCACGGACAAGCCCGCAAGCACAGCAACCCAGCCTGCCCCCGCCAGAAATACAGTTCAAAGGTTAGCGGAAGCACTGCGTTTAATAAGGACCGGTTCTGCGGAGGGGGAAAATCAGGTCCGTCAAGAGTCACCGGTCATTAAGCCATGCCCCAGATGTAAGCTCCTGGAGGCGGAAAACGGCCCGGGATCTGGCACCTACACCCCCATGGCCTCCAAAAGTGGGTAACTCGGGGGTATCTCAGACACCCTGGGGCTACGGCGCCCCCTATTTGTGAGACTGGACTATTGCCCTGGCCCCACCCGGTTCACTATCCCTGGCTCCTCCCGCCGCCCTTACATTTAACCCTCTCCTGGCTGGAGTGGCGGAAGCAGAGGGTAGAGGAGCGAGGCGGCGGAAGGTTAGTGCAGAGCGCGGAAGCCGCAGTCGGCGGGCGCGGTCAGCGGGCGGCCCCCGGTGGCGAAGCGGCCGCTACCACCTTGCAGAAACGCACCCTCTGGAAGTCGGCGATCTCTGCTGTCTCTTGGCCCTCGGGGTCCGCCTCTGCGAAGAGAAGGGGCGGTCACCTGAGGGCAACAGTAACCCCGCCCCCCACCGCCGGCCCCGAACACCCTAGCCCCGCCCCTCCGCCCCACCAAGCCTGGCTGCCGCCCACCCTGCGTTAAGCGGTTTACGAGTCTCAGGCTCCTTTAATCCTCGGAGAGGATCTACGGAGACACACACCCCCGTAACAGATCCCTGTTTACAATCGAATACATAATCTGACAGAGCGAGATCGCAGTCACGTGACCCAAAGACAAAGCGCTTCGGGTGCCCCGACCTCAGCCGCCATCCTAAACTCTGTCCTCTCCCATCCCAGCCTCACCCCACGGACATATGCCAACCTCTAGCAAGCCTGCCCTACAGGATCTACCTCCACTTCCCTTGCCCACCTTCTGAGTCCTAACCAAACCTTCCTTGGCTATGCCCCCAAGTCCTAACCCCTACTCCTTGGGGAGGTCGGAGGTCCACAACCCGGCTTCCGCCTGGTGGAGGTGGAGACTGGGTTCTGCCTGTTGCTCCAGGTCCGCTAGACTCCACAATTTTTACCTCAATATGTTATGTATTTCTAATTTACCCCATTTACTAATTTACACCTCAAAACTGTAACCACACCCACAGCTAGATCCATTACTCCTCCCGGTTCTTTTTGATCGATTTGTAGTTCAAATCCTGCTCTGAGCTCCTATCAATTTAACTCACCCCCTTGTTTCTAGATTAATTTGCAGAACCCCTGGGGTAGCCCTCTACCTCCTAATCCCACCCTGGCCCCACCCCCTCACCCCCAAACACACTCAATTTCTAGTGGCTCCTCTGGGAGGTCCTCCCTATAGCTCCACCCCCTTGACCCTGGATTCGTTCCCACCCAACAGCCTAGCCCCGCCCCTCTCACCCCATCCCCGGGCCAGCAGCTACCCCACACCCATAATGGAGACGCATCCACTCCATTCTACTGCCCCCAAACCCTCCTCCCCTCAACCCAAGAGGAAGCGGAAGGAAAGCCACCTCCACCACCCCAGCCACTCCCCCAACCTGGAGCTGCCTCAGACCCCTCCTCTTCAGCTTTCTGGGTTCCTGGGGCGCTGGGCCCACTCTCCAAGGAGGCAGGGGCTGGCTGGTCACCTCCTGGGAAAGGGGGAGGCCCAATCAAGCCCATTCCCCTCCAAATACCACCACCCCCCCCCCCCGCCCCCCACCAAGACAAAGGCTCTGGGGGAGTGAGAGGGGGTTTAAGGACACACATGGGAAGTGTCATTTGAGGAAGTCATCTCTTTATTGGGGAGGGCGCTCTGAATGGCTCAGGGCAGGGCAGGATCTGGGGGTGGGCCTTCTAGAGACAGGCATGGACTGTCCTCCCTAGCCGCCAGGGCACACGGGGTCCCAGGGTCCTCCATGCACCCCTCGAGCACACACACAAGCAGCCAGCTTCATGCATTTTCAAACGGCCAGGCCTCACCCGGAGAGACAGCATCTGCCGGGTGGGCGGTCCGGGGACAATTCAGCTCCATCTCTTCACCCCAGTCGGACACAGGCTGGTGGCCCCCAGGGGGCGAGAAGGGGCTGGAAGGCGTGGCAGGGGCCTGGGGGAGCGGCAGGGGCTCCTCCGGCCTGGCGGGCTCTTTGTCACCATGTTCCCTGGCGGGGCTCCCGCTGGGCTCAGCCTCCTGGGGTTGGTGATCTCTGGCTGGTTCTTCTTCCTCATCATCAGCCTCCTCTTCTTCCTCGATCTCCTCCTCCTCCTCGTCATCCTCACTCACGTCTTCCCACTCCTCATCCTCCCCGTATTCCCCCTCATCCTCGCCCTCCTCGCCCTCATCCTCAGGAGGCCGATGGGCAGGGGCCGGGGTCTCAGGCAGCTGTGAGGAACACAAGGCAGGTCAGGGAGAGGCTGCAGGCCCCAGGCACCCCCACGCCGTGCTGCCTGCCGGGAGCTGACAGTCCGCCCTACCTGCATGGGCGCCTCCTTGGGGAGAGCAGGTTGCGGGGGCTCGGGAGCGGCGGACACGGCCTCCTTCGTCTCCCAGCGGTCATCGTGGTCACTGGAGGGGACAGAGGAAAGGAATAAAACCCAGATGGACAGGAGAAAGGGGCTTCCCACGCCAGGCTCGTCCCCAGACACAGAGCTGCAAAATTCAACAGGTGGAGACAGCGGGTCTTTGGGATTCCCAGACAAGGAGCCGGCAGGCTAGAGCACCGAGGAGGAAACAGGGCGTGTGTCCTGGTGTCAAGAGGTGACCAGGCAGAGAGGGGCCAGGTAGGCAGAAGAGATGGGTGGGAGGGCAGGAGGGGACAGATGAGGGTAAAGTGACAGCCAGGCCCCGACACCCCTGAAACCAAGTGCCTGACCCACAGGGAGACAAGTGCCTGAGAGACAGATAGGGCCAAGAAAGGACAGAAATATCCCCAAAACCCACAGCCAGAGAACAAGCAGGGGTAGAGGCACACAGGCCCACTGGGGTTGTGCAAGTGCAAGGGGAAGGGGGCCCCCACCTGTAGGCACGGGGCACTGCCTTAGGCTGGGGTCGGCTGCTCTTCTTCTTTCTGCGGCTGACCTCAGTTTTGTGCTGGGACAGGAACTCCCTGAAAGTGGGGGGCTTGGGGGGCCGGGCCCAAGCCTGGTCATCTGCAACAAAACCCAGGGGAAGTCAGGGGTGGAGGGCACAGTACAAGCTACCCCCACCCCACCCTGCCCCAACCCTCCTGGCCCAGCCAGCTGCCTCACCCCACCCAAGAACTCCCACTCACCATAGCGGTGGGATGGTTCCAAGGCCACGGCTGGGCCATCCTTGAACCTGGGCAAAGAGAAAGGGGTGAGCAGGCAGCTGGTGGCACAGGGAGAACAGGTAGGGCAGGAAGAGTCACTGGGGGAGATGGGGGCCATGGTTAGAAATCAAGATCACAGACCACAAGGTCATCAACTGAATGCGGGAGCATGTCACTGATTAAAGCTCAGAATCAGGTGAAAGACAAAAGGCAGATGTGACATGGTAGTACAAACGCAGAAAAATGGTCAGTATTTGACAGCAATTCCCGATCTCAACAAGAATGTGCAAGTTCAACATCGCCAGCTTCCTGTCCAGCCTCATCTAAATCTCTCTCTCTCACCTCCCGAGCTTAGCAAGTTCTCCTACCACAGAGCTCCTGCCGCATGACCTTTGCACGTGCTGCTCCTGGGGCTCGCTTCCTCCGATCTCTCTGGGGCCTGCTCCGTTACCTCCTTCAGGCCTAACCTTTCCAATCACGTATTATTACATACACTGTGTTGCATGCTAAGTCGCTTCAGTCGTGTCCAACTCTTTGCGACCCCATGGACTGCAGCCCACCAGGCTCCACTGTCCATGGGATTCTCCAGGCAAGAATACTGGAGTGGGTTGCCATGCCCTCCTCCAGGGGGTCTTCCTGACCCAGGGATTGAATCCTCATCTCTTATGTCTCCTGCATTGGCACGCGGGTTCTTTACCACTAGTGCCACCTGGGAAGCCCAATTACATACATTATCTAGGTCTAAAACAGTAGCCTCCAAACCTCTCCATACTCTGCTTCATTATTCTTCAGCATGTGGCATTAGCTCTATTCACTGCACAATCTGCTCTATTCAATGCAAACATGAGACTTGCTGCAGGCTGCTGTGGGGAGGTAAGGGGACTTTCTCAGTCTTAAGCCCAAGAACATCTCCAAAAAGCTCACCTGCCTCCCCCTCAGAAACATCAGCTAAGATATCTGTGCAAAATGTTTCTCACGCTGGCAAAGGCTTAGCTCACAATCCAAAAATAAATACTCCGACCTCCAGGCACACAGACAAGATCCTCTTTCTTTAGCCAGCGCTGTGGCAAAGGATAGAGGATGATGTAAAAATGACAGCTGTCCATCTTAAGACTGCCGTTCAGCAGCTCTTCCGGACTCTTCTCCGCCTTTGCTATGGCAGTTAGCCCTCCTGTGGATGATGCCTTCGCTTTGACTAATGGGATGTTTCCTGGGACCCGAAAAGCAACAGAGTCAGACCTGAGAATAATAATGCCACCAGGATAAGGTGCTTGGGTAGGTGGGGGACACAGTTAGAGGGATGAAGGGAGGATGCCAAGGGGTCATCGCTGTAATTCTTCACGCCCTCCCTGCATGAGAACTCACATCCGCACCCTTCTGTAGAACCACAGCAGTACTATCAAGCTGCCAGTTTAATTTCCTGCTGCTGCAAGGTGGGGTCTGCTGGCTAACAGAACGGGGAAGTGTCTCACTCTCCCTCCTGCATATCTGCCAGTACTATGGCCAGTGCTTCCCCCAGTAGCCCCATCCCTCAGCGCGAACGCCAGAATGTACACATGCAGGGCGGAAGTGAGTTCAACCCCAGCTGGACCCACAGCTTCCAGTCCAACCTGAATCAGCCCAACTTAGAAGAGCGGTGAGCATAGGAAAAAGAAATGTTTCGGGACTTCCCTGGCGGTCCAGTGGTTAAGAATCCACCTTCCAGGGCAGAGGATCTGGGCTCAATCCCTGATTGGGCAAGCTAAGACCCTACAGGCCTTGGAGCAACTAAGCCTGCCTCCCGCAAGAGCTGAGCCCAGGCCCCCTGGTGCCTGCAGGTCACAGTGAAGAGCCTGCACACCATAACTGAGTCCTGATGCAGCCAATACATAAATAAACAAATGGTTGTAAAAAAAGGTATGGCTGAGTCCTTTTGCCGTTCACCTGAAACTATCACAACATTTGTTGTTACATTGGCGATACCCCAATACAAAATGCTTTAGGTGTTTAAGAAAAAGAAAAAGAAACGCTTTTCTGTGGCCCTGAGATTTGGCGATGGTTATGCAGTGTTACCCAGCTCGTGCTAACTGATACACACGACGAGAAACCCGAGAGAGGCCAAGGAGTCAGAAGTCAGCGCGAAGGTAGAGGAGCCCCATAGGGGTGGGCAGGGCGGAGACTCACATGCCATCCGTCTTCTCGGCATCCCACTCCCGCCGCCACTGGCCAGTGGGCTTGCGGTGCCTCTGCAGCCGCTCCTGGTCTATCTTCTCCCGCTCCTGCTTCCAGCGCAGATACTCGGACCGCTCTCGGCCGGTCATGGAGAGCGTCATGTCCCCGGCGCCGCCCAGGCCGGCCCGGCGGCCCTGCCCCAAGCAGATGGGCAGTCAGGGCTCCACCCACCACTCTCGCCCCTGCACCCCTTCCCTGAGGCCTTCTAAACTCCTGGGTAGAGCCCCTGGCTCAAGGTCATAGGAGGAGGAGGTGACAGGATAGAGATCAAAGCCGTAACTGCTCACGTGGCACCTCAGAGAGGCCGCCCCAGATCCTTCTCTATTCTCCGTGCCCTCACCTGGCTGGGCTGGAGCCTTCTTCCCCAACATTCAGCATTATCTGACATCTTATTACATGGCCACTGATTTAGCCCCAGCACCCTAAACAGTGCCTGGCCCTCAGCCGGTACCCAGTAAACATCACTAACATTAGTAAGGAGGAAAACCACACCAAAACAGATCATAAAGCTACAAAAAGAAGGTAGTATGGCTCTGGGGCAACCATCAACTGGAGGGTAGCTTCCTGCTCTAAGCCCGGCATTCGACACACATCCCTCCCCGTGGAACCCAGAGACCGGCTGCTGGGCAGCAGTCGGGGCCCAGCCGCCCACACCCACCTGCCGCTCCTGCTCGAGGCCGTAGCGCACCCGCTCAAAGTCAGGGCCCCCCCAGTTGCGCCCGTGCCGGCGGCTGCCTTCCCGGCGGTCCCGCTCAGGCTCCTCCAGGGGCCCACTGCGTCGCCGGGGGTCGTCCAGGAAGTTCCGCACTGGGTTGGGCTCCAGCACGCCTTCCTGCGGGCAGGCGGAGTTGGTTGGGGGTGGGGGTGTTGGAGGGCTCCCCCGACCCGGCGGCTCCACCCCGCAGCCAGGGGGCGCCCGTGGCACTGACCCGCTGGTTGCGCTCGTACTCTGCAATCTTCTCCATCTCCTCGTTCATCTTCTCGATGTTCTGCTTCCGCCGCTCCTCCCACTCCTTGTTGGGGGGAGGAGGGGAGGACAGAGACAGACACACACAGGGCGTCAGAAAGAACTACTCAATCTGAGCGTTCGTCACCATCTGAGGCTCTCTCCTTAGACCTGTTATGCAAGGCAGCCCCTGGCTGGCACCTGGACACTGGCTCTCTGCACGTCCTGTCAACAGTTAACCAGTAAGCGGGGCTCCACGTGCCTAGGCTTCTTCTGCAAACAATACAGTGTATGCTGAACACCCACTTTCCTTCTAGGGTCTGGAATTTGGGTGTGTACTAGGCAGAGGGGACCTATGTGACCTGCCTCGGATAAGAAGCCTGGGTACTAGCTCTCTAATGAGTCCCCAGTAGATGAACTTTGACATATGTTGTCAATGAAGAACAATTAAGTGCAGCCTATGTGTCTTTGGGCTTCCCTGGTAGCTCAGTGGTAAAGAATCTGCCTGCCAATGCAAGAGACACAGGTTTGATCCCTGGGTGGGGAAGATCCCCTGGAGTAGGAAATGGCAACCCACTCCAGTATTCTTGCCTGGAAAATCCCATGAACAGAGGAGCCTGGCAGGCTACAGCCCACGGGGTCACAGAGGCAGACACAACTCAGTGACTAAACAACAATTTGTGTCTCCACTGGACGCAGACTCTTGGAAGCTAGTGCCTGGTATCCTCCAGACTCTGGCTCATGGGCCTTTTCCCTTTACTGATTTTGCTTTCTATTCTTTCCCTGTAATAAATCTCAGTTGTTGATCCTTCTGGCAAAATGCTGAGCCTGGGAGAGGGGCTGGGGACCCCTGCAATGGCTGCCACAGTACAACCTGACAGATGGCCAGGTGACCCCCACGATCCACTCTCCTCCCTTTCTTAGGTCAGTTTTCCCCCCTGGGTGGCAACAGAATTTTAGATGAGCATGTGCCCAAGATGCTGGGAACACTTGCATTTCCAAGACTCAGCATACAAGAGAGAAATAAACTTCCATTTGATTAACGCCATGGCACTTTGGCGTCTTTCTAAACATCCTTAAGCAACATACCTTGAGCGTTTAATCTGAGGGTTTCTATGCCTGATGTCACACGATGCTTATGAAAATCTTTAAACCTGATTTTCATTCCTATTTAAGAGTGAGAACTGAAATCTCCTAGAGGGGAAGTGAGCTGCCCAAGGACAGGGAACTCATAGAAAGTTGTCGTCTAAATGACCAGGCTTGGCAACTTCCCACTCTGCTAATCTGCGTGGTGGGGTGCTGAGAGCAGGTACAGTAAGAACCTCACCGCTCCCTGCCAACTAATTCAGGGAATGACAGAGAGAGAGCACATGTGCACGCACACACGAATGAGCAAAGCACGCGCGCTGGACAGAACCCACCAGATACCACCAAAAAGAGACAAAGGGAAGGGAAGGCAGATGACCAAGCACACAGCAGAGCGCAAAATGGGAGACAGAAAGAGACAGGGACCACAGTGCTGGTCTGGGGGAGAGAAGAAGCAAGGGAAAGAGATGAAACAGAGCCGGAGCGAGGGTCCAGAAAAGAAAAGAGAGACAGTAAACGATGGATGAAGGAGAAAATCCATTTGTGAGCAGGACAGAAAGAGCAACAGGACAACACTGAGCCTCCCCAACGGACTTCAGGCAGACGTCAGCCCCCTCGGCTCCTACCTTGGATTTGCGGTCGGCAGTCGAGGCGTCACCACCTCCAGAGAGATGAGGGGACCCCCTGCCCCGACCCCTCCGGCCACGGCCCCCAGCACCTCCCCGAGGCTGCTCCCCGGGACTGTCTTCCCAGCTGCGGGATGTCCGGCCCATGCCTGCCCGGCCTCCATGCTGAGGGGGGATCCGGCCTCCCTTGCTGACCCCTGGAGGCCGAGGGGTCCCTGGAGACCTCCGGGAAGGACCCAGGTTCTTCTCCTGGAAAAGGGGGAGGGGGGAAAGGTCACTGGGGCAGGGAGACCAGGACACCACAGGCCCAGAGGGCGGCTGCCAGGGTTGAGGCCCCACAGGCCTGGGACAGTGGGGAAGGCTCTTAGGTCTCACTCTCACCCGCCCATCCTCGCGAGTCCCACCCTGGCATGGAGCTCACCACTGCCACATTCTCCTTCTCCACCGAGCGGCTCTTCCGGGGACCTGTCACTGCTACTCCCTCCAGTTCAGCTTTCTTCCGATCCTCCTCAATCTCCTGGGAGATCAGAGATAGCAGCTATCAGGGGTCCTGTGTACCGGCCAGATTCCCACAGCCCCCTGAATAGCCCCAAGTCGGCCCCAGCGCAGACCTCTGTCTGGAGCTCTAGACAAGAAAGGTGGTCACTTCTTCCCTCTAAGCATACCAGGCGGTGCCCCTGCTCAGACCCTCTGAGCCAGAGTCAAAGGCTCCCCCACAGCCAATGGGGCTTCACAGGGTGTGGTCTCGTTACCATCCCATCCTCATCTCCCACTCTCCTCTTGCTCACTGTGACCCTCTCACTGTGCCTGGAATATACCATGTTCAAACCTGCCTCAGGGCCTTTGCACCTGCTGTTCCCTTTGCTGGAAATGCCCCTTCTCCATAGATTCTCCAATCCCTCACCTCCTGCAGGTCTCTGCTCAAAGGTCCCCTTCTCAGGAAGGCCTTCCCTGACCACCTTGCCTGCCATTCTCCACACACCACCCACCCCCTTCACATCATGACATTATGTCTATTTTGCTTCTTATCTGGTTCCTCCCCATAACAGAATCTACTCTGTGTCAGGAATATCTGTTTTGTTCACTGATGTATACCCCAAGCCTGGAACACTGCCTGGCACACAACAGAGGCTCAACATCCTTTTTTTTTTTTTTTTTTTTTAATGAATGAATGCATGAAGAATGAATAAATGAAACCTACTCCTTCTCCTATCTCAGGGACAGCCCCAACACCTACTCTGGCACCTGTGACAGGGACCTGGGCCTCATCCTGGATCCTCTTCTGCCACCGCCCATCAGTCACTGAGTCCCTCCCAACAGCCCTGTCCCAGGCCAGGCACCTCCTCTCCATATGGCCCCCACCCCTCGCCCCCCACAAAGTCCCTGCCCCAGGTTCCTCCTTGTCTCCAGAGTCCTCTCCTCCCATCTACCACCACACAGCAACCAAAGGAGTCCTCCTACAAACCTATTCTGACCTGGCCCCACTTCCACTCAAAGCCCTCGATGGCTCCCCTTAGGAAAAAGTCCAAACTCTTAGCCTTATGGCCTTCTGGGCCCTGCGTGGCCGGGCCCCAGAGGGTCTCTCCAGGTCAATATCCTCCATCTGACCCTCCAACTTTAAGCTCCAAGTTTTTGCACAAACTGTCCCCTCTGTGTGAAGTGTGTTCTGCTCTCCTTTTCAACTAGCTGGGACCTCCCTGGTGGTCTAGTGGTTAGGACCCCATGCTCCACTTTCATGGGCCTGGATTCAGTCCCTAATCAGGGAACTAAGACCCCCCACAAGACATGCAGTGCAGCCAAAAAAAAAAGACTGGCTAACATCTACTCACCTTTCGAGTCTCAGAATCCCCTCCTCCAGGAAGTCCTCCTTAATATCCCCCAGGCTGGGTGAAGAGCCCCACCTGGGCTCTCACAGAACCCTGAGCTCCTCCATCCCAGGCTGGCCCACTCGCTCACCACTGACTGAAGCCATGGCTGGGCCCCTACTGGCCTGTCAGCCCTGGAAAGGCAGGCCCGGGGTCCCCTCCATCACCGCTGCCGCCACAGTGCCACTGAGCAATGGGCCCTGGTGAATATTTGTGAACGAACAAACCAATGATGGAATGAAAGGAGGAATCCCAGGCTAAGGCCCTCGGCTTTTACCCTGACAGTGATGAGGAGTCATGAAAACGTTTTAAGGAAGGGAGAGGTGAGGGAAACTCACTGCGGGGAGGAGAGGGGATGGGGTCTCCCAGGGCGGGGCTAGGGCACCTGGTAGCGCCGGATGAGGGCCTCATTCTTCCGCCGAAGAGCCTCGATCCTCTTGTCCAGCTCAGCATCCTTCTCCTCCTTCGATTTCAGATCCAGTGCGGCTGACTGAGAGGGGCGGACAGATAAGAGGCTAGAAATCTCTACCCGCCCCAGGGTCTGTGGGCCGGGAACCTCTCCTCCCAAGCCCCCTGCCCCAAAGCTCAGATCTCAAAGACCCCATTTTTCTTCTCACCATTCCACTGGCAGGGTGGGACCTGGGTCCCAGCAAACCTCCCCTGCAGAATCTGGACACAGCACTGGGGGCTCCTGAGGGCAGAGGGAACAGAAGGACTAAGGCCAATGGCTCCACTCAATCTGTCTCTTCCTGTCCCAGACTGGGGGCTCCTCAAATGCGCACACACACACACACCACACACCCCTTCACTCCAAGGGACACACACACACACACACACACACACCCTTCACTCCAAGGGACACATATACACACACACACACACACACACACACACACCCCCTTCACTCCAAGGGAATTCTCGCCCTCACTCCCAGTCCCTCTTCTCGAAGCCCCTCTTCTAGCCCACCCTCTACCAGGAAAAGTTTAGACTCAGTACTCTCCAGAGGGTTTTGGATCCATCCATTCCTCTGTAAACAATGTAGTCACACGCCCTGGGAAAGTTCTGGGCCCGCCCCACCACTTAGGGAAACACCCGACACTGCTCCCTTCAAAACGAAAATCCTAGTCCACACCCCTGTGCCGGGAGTTTAAAACCCAGGCCTCTACCCCAAGAGAGCTTTAGGAAGAGCCTCTCCCACGACCTGCGCGAGAAAGCCCGACTCCCTGTGTCCAACCTGGTGCTGCTCACATCCCGTTTAATAATCTACACCTAACGCTTCCCCAGGAATTTCAGCGACGTCTTATAACCCTACACTCAAAAAATAGCCCGAGCCCCATTCCTATTCGCTGCCCCTACCCTCAGGGATATTAAAGCCCCGCCCCCAGCACCCCAACACAGATTCCTCCAACAGACCCAGGTACCCCTGGCGAGGCTTCCCGGGTCTGGTTCGGCCTCCCGGGTGAATACCCTCCCCGCCCAGGCGCAGACAAAACTGCCCCGCCCTCACGCGGCTTTCTAGGGAAAGGCTCCAGTCTCCACCCGGTCCAGAACGCCACAGCCCCGCCCCGAAGAGAGGCAAACTTTCCGGCCCCGCCTTTCCCGCCAAACCTCTGACCCCGCCCACATTGCGTCACTAATCCCACCCCCTTCCGGCGTCCGACCGCCCCGGCCAACTTCCTGGCCCCGCCCACAGGAGCCCCAGGCAGCAGCCTAAACCCGCCCCCTCCTCCTCGCCTTCTGGCACCGGTCCCGCCCCCGGCTCGCCAGCTAACACTTTGGCCCCGCCTCCGATTTGCTGAGCCCAGCCTCTGGTCACGCCCCCTGGCTCCGCCCCCGCCCCGCACGTCAGTATCTGACCCGTACCCGGCGCCCCTAAATTCTGGCTCAGCGGCCCGGTTCCTGCGAAACTTTTTGGCTCCGCCCTACCGGCGCCTGGCCCCGCCCCGACCCTCGGGTCAGCCCCTGGCCCCGCCCCTGACTTCCAGGACCCACTTCCAGGACACGCGAAACTTTCCGACCCCGCCCCTAGCCCGCCGGGTACTATTTGGCCCCGCCCCCAGCCGCGGCAGAACTTTTTTCGGGCCCGCCCCAGCTGCCCACCAAAGCTCCGGACGCGTCCGGAGCCCGGCCCACCCAGGCCCTGCCCCACCGACGGCCCGCCCCCTCAGCACCCTTCTAGCTTCCCATGTGGGCGTCCAGTCCCCGCCCCCCGCGGAGTACTCTGACCCCGCCCCCGCGGGCGGCGGGCTACCCCGCCAGCGCCGGCGCCCGCTGCCCCCACGTGGGGCATCAGGCCCCGCCCTCTCCGGGCGCGCTCCCGTCCCCCTCCCCCGGTCACCTGTCCCGGAGACCCCGCGGCGTCCGCGACTCCGGCTCCGTCGGCCTCCGCGTCTGCAGCTCCCGGGCCACGCGCGTCACTTCCGGCCTGCACCACGTGAAGAAGGGAACTAAAGCGGGTTACTTCCGGTCTTACAGGCCTGTTTCCGGGAGCCTTAAAGGCGCGGCGCTCCTCCCCTCCAACGCCCCCTCCTCCCAACCCTCCACGCCGGGTGGATGCGGGAGTGGGCTGAGCGGGTGCACAGAGTTCTGCAAGCTAGTTCTACTGTCTTCTACCTGAATGACCTCATTCCAGGGAAAGGAAACACCATCCTCTCTCTGGTCTCTATTTGCGTCTCCTCTTTCCTGGTTCCTACAAGTAGTGCCAGGCGCTGGACTGACTCCTGAAAGCCTGACCTGCCAGCTTGAGCTGGGAGGTGGGCGGGGGTCCCCCACCCTCCTGCCAGTGAAACCTTATAGTTAGTTGTAGGAGCTCACAGTTTTCAATGGAAAGAATCTCTCCTTCATCCTCTGAATCAGCATTGAGTGCCAGCTCTGTACTGGGGGGATAGGGAAGTGGGGGTTAAGGTGATGAACAAGGCAGACCCCATCCCTGGCCTCTTGAGGAAAGGCACAAGTACATGTGAAATGACAGAAAACAGAACTGTGGGGATGTCTTGTGAGAGAGATGAGGATAGAGTGAGGGGGTGGCTGTCAGGGCAGGGGACACAGCCTGTGCAAAGGCCCTGTGGTGGGTGAACTGGTGCTTCTAGGGAACTGGAAGATGCTCAGAGGAGGATCTACTGGGTTTGGCTACAGAGTCAAGAGGGTTACGTACATTAAACAAAGCTTAGACATAATTTATCTATTGTTACAAGTGACAATAAATGCTATGGAACACCCTTACAGGAGGTGATGACAGATGTAAGTGGGCAGACCAGATTTCCTGAGATTGGTGATAAATTTAGTTTGTGGTCTAAAACATGGAAAGGGAAAATACTTGGCAACCCACTTCCTCTATACGGTTATCATTAACAGCCTTTCAGAGACCTCTACACAGACAATTTAATTCTCTTAAAATTCCCCAAGAATTCCCTGGTGGGCCAGTGGGTAGGACTGGGTGCTTTCACTGATGGGGCCCACGTTCAATCTCTGATCAGGAACTAAGATCCCACAAGCCTCAAGGCACAGCCACAGAAATAAATAGATAAATAAAAATTTTTCAAATACCTACCAAATCACTGCATCACCTGCTTCAGTTGTGTGTTCAATTGTCGCCTCTTCTTAGAGGTCTTCCTTGAAACCACTCATTTGAAAATTTCAAAACCTCTCATCCTTTTCTCTTTCAATTTTATTTCTCCATCTTACTGTTTACCCTCTAAGCTACCATGTTTCACTTTATTCTCTTCTTGTTCAGTCTCTAAGTCATGTCCGACTCTTTGCAACTCCATGGACTGCAGCACCCCAGGTTTCCCTGTCCTTCACTATATCCTGGAGTTTGCTGAAACTCATATATATTGAATCACTGATGCCATCCAGCTATCTCATCCTCTGTCACCTTCTTCTCCTTCTGCCTTCAATCTTACCCAGCATCAGGGTTTTTTCCAATGAGTCAGTTCCTCGCATCAGGTGGCCAAAGAGTTGGAGCTTCAGCTTCAGCATCAGTCCTTCCAGTAAATACTGAAGGTTGATTTCCTATAGGATTGACTGTTTACTGACTTTTTTTCTCGACTATATTGTCTGTGTTACGTCTCCAGTACCTCCAACAGTGCTTCATACATAAGAGTCTCTCAAAACCTATTTGTTTAATAAATGAGTGATTTTTTGGGCAGGGTGTTGGAATTTAGGTCCCGGACCAGGAACTGAACCCAACCCTTGGCAGTGAGATCGAGGAGTCCTCACCACTGGACCACCAGGGAAATCCCTGACTGAATCTTGGCTAGTACTATTATTTTCTTCCTTGTTTATGAAACAGAACGTATGCACTGAAATTCTATACCTTGAAGTTAGCCGTGGATGGTTGACTGCCTGAGCCATAATTTAGTCCAACTGGTCTCGTGGATGTTCGAGTTGTTTCCAACTGGGGAAGTTGCCAACAATGCGGCACTGAATTTCTATAGGCACATAGCTGCTGTGATCACATGATCTGTGATCTTGTTCAAAAATGGGCTCCTAATGTCATGATTAAGGCTGTTGACTCTGAAGCCAGAAGATCTGGCTCTGAATCCTGGCTCTGTCATTTACCAACTGTGTGATCTTGGGCAACACGCATAGGAAACTTCTCTGGCCTTCATCTTCTCCATCTGTAAACGGAGATCATAACACCATCCTACTGTTTGTTGTGCAGAATTCAATGGATTCATGAATTAATAGACACCCAGTGCTTGGCCTGAAATATTGGAAGTTCTCAATAAATGGAAACCATTCTTCTGTCTTCTAGGAAAGCAGATTGCTGAATCACAGGTTAATTCTCATTTTTATTTTCCAGGGGAAAAAAGAATGAAAAGAGGTGGACCCAGGGTTTGTAGAGCCTGAAGTTTATACCAGTTGGAAACCCTCCTGAAAAAAAGGAGTAGGAAATTCCCTGGTGGTCCAGTGGTTAGGGCTTGGCGCTTTCACTGCTGGGGGCAGGGTTTGATCCCTGGTCAGAGAATTAAGATCCCACAGCCTTAAAAAAAAATGTACAAGACCTCAAGGGCGCCTCCCAGGGTGTTGGGCAAAGCTGTGGAAAGGAGGGACCCGGAAGCTTGCACTTCCTCCGTTTCACAGGAAAGCCACCTCTGATGGTGGCCACTCAGGAAAGACCTAGTGCTCATTTGCACTTTTCCAGGCAGGACAGCGGTGCACAGTCCCCTGGCAGCCTCACGGTCAGGGGTATTCTCACTCTTTGATCTTTGCCAATATCACAGCCAAAGAGTCTGTCTCAGTGTAGTTTGGCCACTCTCTGATTGAAAAGTGAGACTTCAGGCTTCCTTGGTGGCTCCATGATAACGAATCTGCCTGCCAGTGCCGGACACACAGGTTTGATCCCTGATCCCGGAAGATCCCACACACCTCCGAGCAACTAAGCCCGTGAACCACAAATCCTGAAGCCCACGCGCCCTGGAGCCCGTGCTCCACAAGAGCAGCCACTGCAATGAGAAGCCCGCGCACCGCGGCTAAAGAGTAGCCCCCGCTCACCGCAACTGAAGCAAAGCCCACGCAGCAATGAGGCCCCAGCACAGCCAAAAATTAATTATTTTTCAAAAGGGAAACTGAGCACTTTTGGTATGTCTACTGGGGATGAGAAGATGAGATGTAAGAGTGAGCCAGACCTTGAGAATCCCTCCTTGAGAAACTCAGCATCTTCACCAGAACTCTGGGCAATGAAGGGAATTCTTTATCATCTCCACTTTACAGAGGAGAGCACAGAGGCCCAGTAAGAAGAACTCAAAGGTCCACTAAGCTACCAGTGCCTGGGTCCCTGCCTGGAGCAAAGCGGGTTCAGGCCCCACGTGGTCTTGATCCCTTTGCCCCGCCCAGCCAGTCAAAGAGGTGAGCATTCTCACTCCCATTTTATATTTTTATTAAATACATTTTTTCTTTAGTTTTATTTCTTTTGATTGCACTGCTGGGGGTTGTGGGATCTGAGCTCCATAGCCAGGGATCGAACCCACGCCCCCTGCTGTAGAAGCTCGGAGTCTTAACCACTGGACCATTAGCGACGTCTCTATTTTTTTTTCTTTTAATTTTTAATTGAAGTATAGTTGATTTACAATGTTGTGTTAGTTTCAGGTAAGCAAAGTGATTCAGTTGTGTATATATGTTGATATAAAGTGGGTGTCCCTGGTGGCTCAGATTGGTAAAGAATCCATCTCCAATGCAGGAGACCCAAGTTCGATCCCTGGGTCAGGAAGATTCCTTGGAGAAGGGAATGGCAACCCACTCCAGTATTCTAGCCTGGAGAATCCCATGAACACAGGAGCCTGGTGGGCTGCAGTCCATGGGGTCGCACAGAGGTGGAGACGACTGAAGCAACCTAGCATAAGTACTCATACATATGTGTCCTTTTTTCTGATTCTTTTCCATTATAGGTTATTACAAGATATTGAATACAGTTCCCTGTTCTCTACAGTAGGCACTTGTTGTTTATCACTTTTATATGGAGTAGTATGTTCACGCACACGTTAGACATGACGACTCAGCTGACGGTGCTGGCCCCCAGTCATCCAGCTGATCAGCAGCCGACCTGGAATTTGAACCTGGGGCTGCCTGACCCCAGAGAGACAGTGAGGAGAACAAGTGATATCTTGGCTCTGAGACCGGGTTGTCTAGGTTCAAATCCCTGCTCTGCCACCTGAGCTGTGGGACCACAAGGAAGTCACTTAACTTCTCTGAGCCCTAGGGTCCTCATCTGTAGTGACAAATATAGTGCCCACCCCAGTGGGCTACCGGCCAGGGGGTGTTGCAGGGTGAATAGTAGTAGCAATTTAGTTGCTAAGTCATGTCCAACTGTTTGTGACCCCGTGGGCTGTAACCTGCCAGGCTCCTCTGTCCATGGGATTTCCCAGGCAAGAATACTGGAGTGAGTTGCCCTTTCCTCCTCCAAGGGATCTTTCCAGCCCAGGGATCGAACCTGCATCTCCTGCACTGCAGGCGGATTTTTTATCACTGAGCCACCAAGGATCTCGTATAAATAGTGGTTCCCAAAGATACCCACCTTCTGATCCCTGGAGCCTGAGAACGTTATGTTATGTGGCAAAAGGGACTTTACTGATATGATCAAGTCAAGAAACCTGAGATGGAGAGATAACCCTGCACCATCCACCATCGGGGTGGATCCAATGCCAATCACAAGGGTCCTCAGAAGAAGGAAGCAGGATCTTCCCTGGTGGTCCAGTGGCTCACACTGCATGCTGCCAGTGCAGAAGGCCCAGGTTCAATCCTCGGTCAGGGAGCTAGACCCCCACATATGCCACAGGGGATGACCAAGAAATTAAAATAATTAATTTAATTACATTTTTCAAATAAAAGAGGGGGAAGCAGAGGGAGATTTGACAAGGAAGACGGTCACATGCCGATAAAGCAAATGCTCCACTGCTCATGGGAGAAGGCAATGGCACCCCACTCCAGAACTCTTGCCTGGAAAATCCCATGGACGGAGGTGCCTGGTGGGCTGCAGTCCATGAGGTCGCTAAGAGTCGGACACGACTGAGCGATTTCACTTTCACTTTTCACTTTCATGCATTGGAGAAGGAAATGGCAACCCACTCCAGTGTTCTTGCCTGGAGAATCCCAGGGACGGGGGAGCCTGGTGGGCTGCCGTCTATGGGGTCGCACAGAGTTGGACACGACTGAAGCGACTTAGCAGCAGCAGCAGCAGCCACTGCTCATATTGAAGAGGGAGGAAGGAACCAGAAGTCAGAGAACGCACAGACCACAGCTGGAACAGCAGCTGGAAACGGTTAGTGAGCAATTCTCCCCGCAAGCCTTGCAAGGAGTGTGGTCCCGCCGACACCTTGATTTTGGTCCAGTGAAATAGACTTTGCATCTCTGACTCCCAGAATGGTAAGAGAATACACATGTGTTGTTTGATAGCAGCAAGAGGCACTTAGCACTGTGACCAGGAACTTCCCTGGTGGTCCAGTGGCTAAGACTCCATAATGTCAATGCAGGAGGCTGGGATTTGATCCCTGGTCAGAGAACTAGATAAGAGTTCACGTGCCACAGCTAAAAGATCCCACAAGCTGCGTCAAAGAGCGAAGATCCCACGTGCCGCAACAAAGACCCAGTGCAGCTAAATAAATTAAAAAAAAAAAAACCTGTCCCCAGAACACATTAAGTGCATTTAACTGCCACTATTATATTTCTGTTGGGCTTCCCTGGTGACTCAGTAAAGACTCTGCCTGCAATGTTGGAGACCGGGGTTTGATTATATTTCTGTTACGTGTAATACCACTGACCACATAACAGGCCAGCTGATGATCTGTGAACATGTCACAAATGTTTACTAACTTATTGATTAAAAGGATACTCTCTTTTCATCTGCGTCATAGTCCTAAAAGGTGGGTGCCTTGTTTATACCCATTTTACAGAAAGAGAAGACAGGCTCAGTGAGGCTTCTCCATCCATGGTGTCACAGCTGCTGAGCGGCTGGGTTGGTGTCGGATAACAAATGACCACAAACAGCGTGACTCAAAATAGCAGACATACATTCTTTCGCAGTTCTGGCAGCCAGAGGTCTGAAATCAAGGTGTCAGCAGAGATGCTTCCTTCTGGAAGCCCTGCTTCTGTCCCTGCCTCCGGAGGCCACGGGCAAGTCTTCCCCTTGGCTTACAGACCCATCGCTCCACTCTCCACCTCAGCCTTCACCAGGCCTTCCTTTCTGGATTTCTCTGTATCTTCTCCTTGTCTGTCTCTTATAAGGACACCTGTCATTCAATTCAGGCCCCACCCTAATCCTGAATGATCTCAGCTTGAGTTCCTAAGTTTCACTACATCTGAAAAGACCCTTATTCCCAGTAAGTTCACATTTTTTTAAATGTGCTTATTCTTTTTTTATTTTTGGCTGCACTGGGTCTCCGTTGCTATGTGCAGGCTTTTCTCTAGTTGAGTGGGGGCTACTCTCTAGTTGCAGTGCCCAGGCTTCTCATCGTGGTGGCTTTTCTTGTTTGCAGAGCACAGGCTCTAGGCGCATGGGCTTCAGTAGTTGTGGCGCACGGTATTACTTCCTCTGTCGTGTGGGATCTTCCCTGACCAGGGATCGAACCTGTGTCCCCTGCGTGGGCAGATGGATTCTCATACACTGTGCCACCAGGGAAGTCCAATAAGGTCACCTTTTGAGGTTCCAAGTGGACCTATCTTGGAGACCACAATCTAGTCACTGCAATGGCGGGGTCAGAATTTGAACCCAGTCCCCAGGCCGGCCAGCCTCACATGGCCCATCCTCCATAGAGTCCCTCAGGCAGAAAGAGCAGACTTGAGGGTGCCCAGCCCTCTGCTGACCTCTCGGGCCTCCTCTTTCCCTTTCTGCCATCCTCACCCTCCACGGTTTCACCTCCTGGTTCTCAACAGGGACAATTTTGCCCCCCAGGTGACATTTGACAGTGTCTGGAAACATTTTTGGTTATCACAACTAAAACCCCAGACTGTGACCTTGTTTGGAATAAAGGGGCCTTTTCAATGTGGTTACAGCAAGGAGGTGGAGCCCAGATCATCTTGGATTAGGGAAGATTAAGGAGACGGTCCCCCTAGCATCTATTGGGTTGAGGCCAGGAACCTGTAGAACATCCTCCAATGAACAGAACAGCCCTCACAACAAAGACTTATCCAGCCCCGAAAGTCAGTAGAACTGACACTGAGAAACGCTCTTCTAGCCATACAGAACAATATTTTTAGCTCCTTGAAAATAACATGCTCTCCCTCATCTGGGCCTTGGAAATAAGCCATTCCTCTTGCTTGGAACACCCTTCACAGCCTCTTCCACTGGTTAAGTCTTCTTCATCCTTCAGAGCTCAGCTCTGATGTCACCTCCTCCAGGAAGCCCTCCTTTGGGACTTCCCTGGTGGTCCAGTGGCTAAGACTCCCCACTCCCAGTGCAAGAGGACTGGGTTTGATTCCTGGTCAGGGAACTAGATCCCACATGCTGCAACTAAGATGGAAAATCCCATGTGCCCCAACTAAGACTCAGTGCAGCCAAATAAATAAATAATTTACAAAAAAGGGAAGCAAGGAAGCCCTCCTTGGCAGGGTCAGCCTTGAGGAGCACCTGACCTAGTCTGCGGTCAAGCAGGACAACCCACGCCAGTGTTCTTGCCGGGAGAATCCCATGGACAGAGGAGCCTGGTGGGCTAGAGCCCATGGGGTCACAAGAGTCGGACACCATTGAAGTGACTGAGCACGCATGCTCCGCATACATGTGAGCCCCAAAAGATATGCCACGAATCAGAATGTTCATAGCAGCTTTTACATAATAGACCCTCTTTAGGGGCTGATTTGTATCACCGCAAAATGTATATCATGAAGTCTTAACCCCCACCTCAGGACCCCAGCGTGTGACCTCACTGAGACAGATTACGTGTCTCTCGGCTCTTTGCCGAGGTAGTTAAGTGAATATGAGATCATCAGAATGTACTCTAGTCTAGGATGACTGGTATTCTTATAAGAAAAGCAGATTAGGGAAACTTCACAGCTATCTAGTGGTTAAGACTCAGCACGTCCAATGCAGGGAGTGTGGGTTCAATACTTTGTAGGGGATCTAAGATCCCACATGCCCTGTGCTGAGGCCAAAAAAAAATGAATGAGAAGAGGTTAAGACACACACAGAGAAGACCACTGGAACCCACAGAGAGAAAGTGGCCCTCTACCAACCGAGAGAGGCCTCAGAAGAAACCAACCCCACCAGGACCTCGATCTCAGACATCCAGATGTCTGAGAACTCTAAAAAAATAAGTATCTGTTGTTTAGGCCATCCAGTCTGTGCTAATTTCTTCTGGCAGCCTTAAGTAGACTAACCCAACCCCAAACTGGAAGCAACTCAAATGCCTGTCAGAGAAGGGGATAGTCACACTGGGGTGTTTTCCTACCAAGGAATACTATATGAAAACGAAAACGGGGACATCCCCGGTGGTCCAGTGGTTAAGGCTTTGCGCTTTCAATGCAGGGGTTGTGAGTTCGATCCCTGGCCAGGGAACTAAGATCCCACGTGCCAGCGAGGCGCAGCCAAAAAGGAAACAGAAAACAAACGGCCTCCGATCATGCACAGCGACATGATGAATGGCACAGACATGAAGCCGAGCGACCGAGCGACAAGAGCCAGACAGACAACAAGGGGCACACATGCATGGTGCCGTTTGTCTGAAGTTCTGGAAAAGGCAACACTAATCTCTGCTGTTAGCATTCAGGATAATGGTTCCCCGGGGGAATTGACTAGAGGGGGTCTGAGGGAAGCTCCTAGGGGTAATGTCTGTGTCTTACATCCCCCATCTCGGACCCTGGGCAGGGTGTACGTATTACATGGAGTTTCACGTGTGGGATTTGTGAGCCTTACAAAAGTATGGAAGTTATGCCTCCGTTGAAGCAACGTTTTAAAGCATTTTGAAAGGAAAATTTGAAAGTTCAAAAAATAATCGTAAACAATACTTTGTGTTTAACGTGAAATGGAGTTACGTCCTAGTATTAGTACACAGGTAATAACAGAGGGCCTGAACGTCTGTAGAAAATTGGGACAGCCTGCAGGGTACTTCCGCGGTGCGAGTTTACCACTCGCCACCAGGGGGCGGTGTGGCGCACTCCCCGCCGCTTTCCACCCCAGACGCATTCATTCAACAAATAGTCCTTGAACCATGAAACCTGCTTTGCGGAGGAGCCTTGATGTGTTTTTTTTCAATTTGTGAAATGGAAAGTCGAAGGTACACCTATGTCCCTGCCGCCATGGAGGTGACTTTCAACTAAAGAAAACAGACTGTAACTAGCTAAACAAATGAATATGTAAAAGGAGAGCTGTGGAGCAAAATAAGGCAGAGTGAGGGGACAAAGATGGTCCTGGAAGGCTTCTCGGAGAAGGCGATTTCAGTAGAGATCAGAGTGAAACATGGGGGCAAGCCAGGTGAATAGAGCCGTGTCCCGGGTGAAGAGAGGGAATATGCTGGCTCCATTCCCAGCTGTAAGATAGAAAGGGAGGCTGAGGCAGGCCCAGTAAGAGGCACTGGGAGGCATATTCCCTGACACAAGCTGCGCAGGCAGAGCTACAGACAAGACAGAGCTCCTATGAGCCTGGGGAAGCAAGGAGGCAATCAGGGAGTCCTGCCTGGAAGAGTCCTCGCAAGACTCAAACCTTGTGTTGTGGTCCCTGAAAATAATTTTCAGACAGGAGGCAGAACAAGAGGAGAATAGAATTTATCAGAGTGGGAGACACTTAGAACAGCGGGCCAGCTCAAGGGAGCACGACAAGGAATATGGGTCATTTGTCTGTTTTTATAACCAGGGAACAAAAGAATGGGCTAGACAGCTTGCGAGTCCTTTGCTGATTGGATGAGGTATGTATACTTTCCTTATGTGGGGAAGAAGCACAGGACAGATACCTTTAGACAAAAAGGGCTCAGATATTCTGCATCAGCTGCAACCTGGAGGGAAAGGCAGGAAGGGTCTGCTGCTTTCCGTTCCTGCGTTCTGAGGCCTTTTGGGCTTATCTTGTTTTTTGCCCTCTGGCCACGACACCTTGTAGGCCCTCTGAGGTGACTGACAGAATATTTGTTTTATCAGGATTGTTTTAAGATCGTGTCTCTGTAGCCCCAGGCCTTAAAGAGAGTCTGTGTGTGCCTGCTAAGTCGCTTCAGTCGTGTCTGACTCTTTGTGACCCTGTGAACCGTAGCTCTTGAGGCTCCTCTGTCCGTGGGATTCTCCAGGCAAGAATACTGGAGTGCGTTGCCATGCACTCCTCCAGGAGATCTTCCCAACCCAGGAATCGAACCTGCATCTCTTATGCACTGGCAGATGGGTTCTTTACCACTAGCGCCACCTGGGAAGCCCCAAAAGGAGTCTGTACTAACATATGTCTTTCTTGCCGCTGAGTTTTGTTGTTGTTGGGGGCTTTTGTTTGTTTGTTTTATCTTGTCGTGTTGCATGAGGAATCTTAGTTCCCGGACCAGAGATTGAATCCACGTCCCCCTGCATTGATGCATTGGAAGCATGGCAATCCAATGCACTGACCATTGGACAGCCAGTGAAGTCTCTCTGTGGTTCTCTTTTGTTCCTCAGCAATTCATTCCCAAGTCCTGGTAAAAATGGTACTCTTGCAATCTCCATTTTATAAAGCAGGATACCAAAACCTGGAGTCCTTGTGAGCTGTTTAAGGTCACACATCCAGCTGGGATTTGAACCCAAAGCGATCCTTCTGATTCCCAGAGCCCACACTAACACCTCTATAATAAGTGTTTGTAATTACTAGTTGTGCTTAGACAAGATACTTAATCCTTCTTGCCTCAGTTTCCACGTATGTAAAATGGTGCTAATGATGGCAGGCTGTGAGGATTAAATAAGATGATACAGTTAAAGTGCTGAGAACAGTTCCAGACACACACTCTATGTGTAGGCTATTATTGTTATTATCCATCAAATCCAAACATAGCTACTGAGCAAATCATGTAGATTCTACTTTCAAAATAAAATCTCAATAAATCCAGAATGCTACACTGGCCCCCTCCACCTCTGGCTTCTCAGGATGGTCAGAAGGATTTAACCAGGACGGGTGTTAAAGTGGTGAGTTGTCACCGAGTTTGGCACATAGTAGGTGCACAGAATGTGGGAATTACCATTATTATGATATTATTATCATCATCCTGGTCTTTTTATCCTTCCAGATGCTCAGGACAAAACCCTCCAAATTCCTCTTTCCCACACATCCACACCCAATGCCTCGGCCAATCCTATCGGCTCCACGTTCAGCCTGACTCCACAGTACCCACTCTGGTCCAGTCTCCACCATCCCAACCTGTCGCATCCTCCCGGGGCTCTCTGCTCGCTCCGCCCACAACCCTACAACCTGTTTCCCATTTGGCCGCCAGGGGGCGCCTTAAGAACGAAGTCAGCTCACCTCCCGTCTCGGCTGGGAACACTCCAGTGGCTGCCACCTGACGCCGAGTAAAAAGTAAAGTCCTCACCACGATCTAATCTTGTATGGACTTCACCCTCTCTCTTTCCTCACGCCCTTCCAGCCCCACAGACGCTCCTGTCTCTTCTGGACATGTCCACTCTTGCCTTAGGACCTTTGTACCTGCCTTTCCCTCTGCAGGGGCACCTCCTTTGGGCTCCTCCTTCCAGTATCACTTTCTCTGGAAGATCTTCCCTGGTCACCGTGGTGATTAAGACCACTCTCAACACTCTCGGTCCACCTTCCCTGCTTCTTTTATCTACTTTGAGACTCACTTTGTATTGTTAATTTTATTATCCATTGCCTGTCTCCTCCAGATTAGAGTATCAGCCCCAGGAAGGCAGGGATTTTTGTCTGTTTTCTTCACTCCTGTGTCCCCAGCGCCTGTAACAGTGCCTGGCATAGAAAGTCAAATCTTTGCTGAATATACGAATAAATGAAGGACTTCCCTGGTGGTCCAGTGGTTAAGACTTAACCTTCCAACGTTGGGGGGCGGGGTGGTTCTGTCCCTGGTCGGGGAGCCAGGAGCCCACATGCCTGGCAGCCAAGAGCCAAGATATAAAACAGAAGCAGTACTGTAGCAAATTCAATAAAGACTTTAAAAATGGCCCACATTAAAAAAAAATCTTAAAAACAAGAAGAAATGACCGCAGACATCTGGGTGATTACTAGCATTCCCTTCTCACATGTGAACCTCTAAAGGGCTCCATTCACCAGATATGTGGCCTCAGGCGGCCGACCTCAAGGCTCTGACCTCCGTTTCCCAGTTGTAAATGGGATAGAAAATTGTCTCTGTCTCCTGGGGTTGCTGTGAGGATGAAATGGATTCCTATTTGCCGCACTCGTGAGCTGGTGACATCGTTAACTGCAAAGGTTGGGTTTTTACGCCGGAGCCTGCGCTTCCTCCTTTCGCCGCTCGGAGGCAGCAGGCGCCCAGCGGATTCACCGGCTCGGCCCGCGCGGGATGAGGAACGGGGGCAACTCCGGCGGAGGAAGCTGATGAAATCCAAGCCAACTTGCAGTGAGCTCATCCCGCCCGGGCGCCTCCGGAAGCCACGGGGCCTCCGGGGCTCTGCCTGGCCCGAGCGATAAAACTCCAGTGCTGAACCAGGGAGGGAAGTCCTTCCTGAAGTCTGCCCTGCGTGGGGCCTGCTGGCTGAAGCCTGCCTGGGTTGGCGGGGAGGGGCGAGGGTGAAGTAGCAAATGGTCGGTCCTCGGGCTTCCGCAGAATGAAAAGTGAATTCTGAGCTTGGTGTGGGAGTGAGAGAGAAAGGGGACGGTGAAGGGAGGGAGGCAGAGCCAAGACGTGGGAAGACGCAAAGATGGGGAGACTGAGGCAGAGGAGGGGGAGACAGAGAGAGCCCGAGAAAGTCTCAGGAGGGACAGAGACAGGAAGAGAGAGATGGGGGGAGAGAGAGATCAAGGAGAGACAGAGGTAGGGGAGAGACAGGGAGAGACAGAGCTGGGAGGTGGGAGACAGAGACAAAAAGAGAAAGAGACAAACGAGGACACACACATAGGGAGAAACAAACAAACGGGGAAAACAGAGGCGGAGAGAGTCCTAGCGAGTGGCCGAGATGGGGAAGGAGAGGGAGAGGGAGTCAGTGCTGCAGAGACCGAGGTGAGTTTGGGGAGCGGTGGGGTGAGGGCGATCCGGGAGGGGCACTCGGGGTTAGGGTCGCCTGCAGGGTTGGGCCCTGCGGGATATAGGCGGGGCCCCTCCCTACCCCCCTATCCCCACCGCGGCGGCGGCGGCTGCGGCGGCGGCGGCGGCCGAGTTACGAGTTACCAAGTTACCGCAGGATTCGGAAGCTTCTCACTGGCGAGGCCGCAGCCAATCAGAGAGCCGCGTCGCTGTTCTCGGGCAGGAGGCCTGGAGATGCACCTTCCCCCGACACCCAGCGAAGCACGCGGCCACACAATCACAGTGGCTCACACACTTACCCTGTCCCAGGGACACGCAGCATCGCCTGCCCCCTATACGCACACAATCACAGAGACACACATCGTGTCATACACACGCGGCCCCAGGAACACGCAGAGACACACAGCATCGCAGACGCACAAAATCTCAGGGACACACTCGCAGTTCCAGGACACACAGCACTGCCCAGACCCACAATCACAATGACACACAACATTACCCTAACACACAGCACACTGAAACCCAGTGTTGCCCAGACCCATGCATTCTTCACGACTTAGACCCTAGAGCACACAATATAAGTGGCACACACAATGCCAGTGGTCATGGCACACACATTATCGCAGTGATACACACAATCACAATGACTCATTCAATCACAGTGACACAAGACTGCACAGACACACAACCTTATTAACAAAGGCACAGTCCCATGGACACACACCACACTGACAAACACAATCACAACGACACACATAATCAGGACACACAGCACTGCACTGATATACATACTCTCAGTAACACACAGTCCCACAGACTCACAACATTTCCAATACAATGACAAGAGTGTCCTGCTATACACAGCATTGTCCAAACATACACATCAGCAGTGACAGGCACACACATTTTCCCCTTGCCACACAGCAAAGCACTCAGGCACACACTATCACAGTGACACAAACATACCACACAAAATCTCACAATTCCACTGAGGCACAGAGTGGCCTAGATAACCCCAAGGATGTGAAGTTTTGGGCACACACACAACCATGATGGTACACACACACAATTCCACCATCACAGACGCATTGCAGACACAATCATAGTGATGCAACCACACAGTGTTACACTGTTGCATACAACGACAGCACGTCCACAAACATTTCTGCTAATGCACAACAGCACTCCAATGTGTATCCAATCCCACTGTCACACAAACACAACCACAGGGACATACATCATCTCATCTATGCACACCAGGAAGTTGCACAAAACAGCACATGAACACAAACACACACATACACCATCACACTCACACACAGCATGCCCAAATATCATACAAACAGCACACTGACACACAGTCGCAGAGTCAGAGCCACCCCGTGGGACAAATGCCATCACACAACATCATCCCTCTGACACACACCATCAACTGATACACAAGAGTACACTGACACAGTCCCACACCACAACTTTACACAAACACAGCTCAGATAAGTCAACCCCTGGACACACAGCACAGTAGCCCAGCAGACTGACAGAGAACTCTCCAGTACACAAACCACACAGTCACGCAAATACACAGTCTCTCACACACACACACACACACACGCACTCATCCCTGCCCTTGCCCCAATAGGATGTGTGTGATGTGGGATGCTTGGGGGAAGGGGGAATGCTAAGTGGGCTTGTGTATATATGTGTGTGCTTGTGTGTATGTGTGTGTGTGCTTATGCCTCCCTCTCCTGGCCCTTCCCCGGGGGCGGGGCCGTGCGGCAGCCACTGTTACCGGGTAAACTTCCCCGCCCCCCCCCCAGCGCGGCCATTAGTCACCCCCCCCAGGATGATGTCATCGCCTCATTCTGGAGGCTGAGTAATCCTCGACTCCACCCCCCACCCCCCCAGGTACCAGGGTAGGGGCGGGCCGCACCTGGACTCAACCCGCGTCTGGAGCTGGGGGCTCGGCTGCCTGGGTCTCCTGCGGGTGAGGACTGAGGAATCTGAGCCTCTCTGGAGTAGCCTGGGCGCTCACATCAGGGTCCTTTGAGGCTGCAGGCTCGCAGTCCCGGATCCCTGGTGGCCAACTAAAAGCACTGGGAGACAGGATCTACCAGACCTAGGGTCCTGGGCATCCCAGGACCCCAGGACCTGGAAAGGACCCCCTGGACACTGTGAGGGGCTGGGTCACTTCGCCAGGTGTCTGGAGGAGGGGGAGGCTCTGTGACACTTGGGGCTTCGACTCCTGGGTTCCCGGCATGTGCGTGGTGGGGGGAGGGAGGAGGTTGAGTGCCAGGGAGCAGAGGGCGTGGCTGTGGGGTCAGATGTTGGCGACCTGGGAGATCAACAAGCTAGACCCTGGGGGAAATGACTCTGAGGGGAGGCGAGCTCCTAGTCTACCCCTTGGGGCTGGGCAGGTGGTACTCTGGATGAACTGGACACCTGACGATCTGGTAACTGGTGTACCTGTGGGGTCTCCCAGCATCAGTATGGTGAGGCGCCAGGATGCCCAGGGACTCTGAGCCATCTCGTTGCCTGAGGGCCCAAAGACCAGAGTCCCTGCTTCCTGTGGGGGTGGGGAGCTCAGTTCTAACTTTCTCAGAAGCAGACCTGCCTGGGTTCCCTTCTGGGGGCATCCTGAATGCTTCTTTCCAGGGGCTGGGAAACTAGCATCCCTTGGTGGGGGGTTCATATCTTCGTTGTCACAGGACAGGGCATGCCTGAGTCCTTTGGGGAGAAGGGGAGACCCCTATTTTTATGGGATCTTTTTCTGGGAGAGATTCCCCAGCCCCTGTTTTTTTTAAAAAAGTCAAGATGCCTAAATCCTGTTTGGGGAGGGTCTAGGGGGTGCATGTGCAGACAACCAGCTCCTATCTTTGCGGGGTCAGGATGCCCAGGTCTCCCTCTGAGAAGGGGAGGCTTGCTCCCTGTTTCCACAAGGCCGCCTCCAGCGTGCCGTCCTGGGGAGGGACGGGATGCGCGGCCCCTATTTCCAACCCATCCCAAGTGCCCATCCTCGTCAGGGAGTGCGAGTACTGGGCGGGCCGGCGGGGGGGCGGGGAGGGGGAGCAGCAGTGCCCAGCCCGGGCCTCACCCCAGCCGGCCGCAGGCTTGCAGGCAGTGAGCCCGGCAGCTCCCCGGGGCCCGCCTCCCCGCCCCCCGCGCCGAGGGCTCCCCCAGATCCGGGCGGGCGCGCGGGCGGGCGCGGCGGCGGCCAATGAGCGCGCTCGCCGTCTCCGGGAGCCGGGCCGGCTCTGCCCGCCTGGCATTGGGCACGCGGTGGGCAGCGGCGGGCGGGGCCTGGGGGGTCCTCGCGCCTGGTTGGGCCAGGCTTGTTGCTGGGTAACGGGGCGGCGAGTTTCCCCTGGCAACGGCGGCGGGTACCGCTCACTGGCTGGCCGGGAAGGAGGGGGGGCGCGGGCGCGGGCAGGCCCCGCAGACCCCAGCAACAGCGCGCGGCCCCCGCCCCGCCGGGGAGCGGTAACCTTCACACGCGCCGGCCGCTCGGACCCTGCGGACACCGACGCCCCCGCCCAGCCCCCACCCGGCTCCAGTCCAGCCCCGGGGCCTGGGAGGCCGGCCGCACCGAGGGGACCCAGGAGGCCCCCCTCCCCACCGCGGAAAGCCAGGACTCACAGCCTGCTCTGAAAAGTTAAGTCCTTCCCAACTCCCTCTCCGGTGCTGAGAAATCTACTTCCCCGGAACGGCATTCAAGATACCGGGGCAGGTTGCGGGTCCGCAGTAAACTAGCTGGGACGTTGTTTTTCTTCACCCAGCACTTCACATGGAGCCCAGCACTGCCCGACACGATACTGTCCTACCTGCGTTACAAATCGGAACTCATTTATTAATCTTCACATTGAAGTTGGGGTCCTATGGCGATCGTCTTTGTACACGTGGGGAAACTGAGGCGCAGAAGGAGGAAACTACTTCCTCAAGGTCATCGTTTGAACCTAGGCAGCCTGGATCCAAAATCTGGATGGTGTATATCTTCACTGTGTTGACTGCCCCTTTGAGAGGCATTAATAGTCCAAATGAGGGGCTTCCCGGGTGGCTCAGTGGCTAAGACTCTGCACTCCCAATGCAGGAGGCCCAGGTTTGAGCCCTGGTCTAGTCGGGGTGCTAGATCTCACATGCTACAACTAAAGACCCAGTGCAGCCAAATAAATAAAGAAAACATTCAAAATGAGAAACTGTGCCAGCCAGTGAAACACACTAATGGCTGGCCCACAGGCCAGACTTGAAACCCCTTCCCCAACCTGAGGGTCTTAGCTGGAAGACCTTGTCTGGATTCTCAGAATCAATAGCTCCCCCACACAGAAATGATGTGTGAAGGACTCATTAGAGCCAAGTGCGTTATTTTTACCGACCTTACTCAGAAGAATCCTCCGAGGTAGGGACCTGTGCTGTCCCAACTCACAGGTGAGGAAATTAATCGAGGAACAGAGATGGGACCACTTGCCCAGGGTCACACAGCCCGAAGGTGGCAGAGCTGGAGATTCTAGGTCAGGCCATCAAGTCCACAGAGCATCAGCTCCTTGGTGAGATTCTGTGCATTCTTGGGGGAGGGGAGAATGAGCTTCAGTTATGGAGATTCTGGTGACTTTCTTTTAGCCAGTGGTTCTCAATGATTTTTGCCTCCCCCAGGTGATTCCCACGTGGCACTAGTG
The DNA here is from genome assembly GCF_029407905.1 of Bubalus kerabau. Taxonomy (NCBI): domain Eukaryota; kingdom Metazoa; phylum Chordata; class Mammalia; order Artiodactyla; family Bovidae; genus Bubalus; species Bubalus kerabau. The sequence continues at coordinate 57,656,251 of NC_073640.1, read as the reverse complement.
GTAAAGAACCTGCCTGCCAATGAAGGAGACGTAAGAGACGAGGGTTCAGTCCCTGGGTTGGGAAGATCCCCCGGAGGAGGGCATGGCAGCCCACTTCAGTATTCATGCCTGGAGACTCCCATGGACAGAAGAGCCTGGCGGGCTACAGTCCATAGGGTTGCAAAGAGTTGGGCACAACTGAAGCGACTTAGCATGCATGTGGGTGATATTAAGCAGTGTTTGCAGACTTTTTTTTTTTAATTTTGGCAGACATTTTTGATTGTCACAAAGGGAGAGGCTGCTACTGGCCTCCAGGGGATAGAGGTCAGGGTGAATGCTAAATATCCTACAAAGCACCAGACAGTCCCCACAACAAAGACTCATCCGACCTCACATGTCAGTAGAGAGGAGATTAACAGACTGCTCTAGGGACTTCCCTGGTGGTCCAGTGGTTAGGACTCTGCCCCTCCACTGCAGGGGGCATGGGTTCCATCCCTGGCCTGGGAACTAAGATCCTGCATGCCGCTGGGCCGAAAAGCAGAACTTTGCTCTCTGCCAAGCCTGACCTCCCCCACCCTCAGCCAACCCATCCCTGACCCCTCTTATTTTCTCTCCACCTGGTCTCTTTCCAACTCCCTCCACTCCCCTGGTCTAGGTCTTCCTGTCTCTGTTTGTATCTCTGTTTCTGTTGCTCGTCCTCTATCAAAGGTATTGGTGACCCCTCAGAGCTTCAGAACCCTCTATCCTCTCTCCAGGGGAGCAGGGACCAGAGGCAGGGTTGGAGGGAATGGTTCTTCAGAAAATTAGAGGAGGGAGTCCCTGGGTCCCTCAGGAGACCTGCTGGGGTGGTGGGGGGCGGAAATGTAGTCTGGAAAGTGGAGGTTGGGGCTTATCCCTCCTTTGGCCCCTAGGATGCGGGTCTCAAAAAGGCAGCCCTTCAGCCAGTCACAGTTTTTTTTTTTTTTTTTTTGCCCATATAGGGTTTTTAAATTTTATTTATTTTTTTATTTTTGGCTGTGCTGGGTCTTTGTTGCTGTACAGACTTTCTCCAGTTACGGTGAGCAGGAGGAGCTACTAGTTTCAATGCTCAGGCTCCTCCTTACAGTGGCTTCTCTCGTTGCGCAGCACAGGCTCTATGTGCATCAGCTTCGGCAGTTGCAGCTCCAAGGCTCTAGGGTACGAGCTCAGTAGTTGTGGCGCACAGGCTTAGTTGCCCCGCAGCATGTCGGATCTTCCCAGACCAGGAATCGAACCAGTGTCCCCTGCATTGCAAGACAGATTCTTAACCACTGGACTGCCAGGCAAGCCTGCTTATATAGTTTCTGATTTTGACTTTGTAGGCCTCCAGAAGACACATACTTTTTCCACTTAGCCACAGTCCCCACCATGCCCTGTTGTCTTACACTGGACTCATTTCTCTCATTTATTTCATGATAGTCTTGAGTTTGAGACCCCCGGTCTGGTGGGTGAGAGGATACCAGAATTTGGAACAGGATCTGGACTAGATTGTGGGAAGGGTCCTGACTGGTACCACTGCTTGTGGCCTGGTAGATTCTTGGCCTTCTCCTCTCCCACCCTTACTCACCAGGCCAGATTCCTTCACCCTCATTTTCTTCTCAGAAGAACATTCCAGCACATCTGACCTCCTGGTGTCCAGCCAGAGACGAGGCAGCTTTAGGGCACTGGCCAGTGGATAAGAAGTCCAGGCTGGTCTATGAGCCTTTCTCCCGATTGCATCACTGCCAGGTCCAGAGCAAACATTGACAATAATTAGTTATACTAGTGATACAGTGTGTGTGCACACGTGCCAAGTCACTTCAGTCGTGTCTGATTCTTTGTGAACCCGTGGACTATAGCCTGCCAGGTTCTTCCCTCCATGAGATTCTCCAGGCGAGAACACTGGAGTGGGCTGCCATGACCTCCTCCAGGGGACCTTCCCAACCCAGGGATCAAACCCATGTCTCGTACATCACCTGCATCGGCAGGTGGATTCTTTACCACTAGCACCACCTGGAAACCTCCCTGGAGTTAACATTTATTAGGCACTTATACCTGTGAGCATATACACATGCACATACATATGAGACACTGTGCTTCCACGCATGATCTCATTTAATAAATGTCTAAAGCAGCATTTCTAAAACGCCTTTAAATTCGATCTATAGGCAGCAATACATCCATTTTCTTTGTGACTTGGTATGTAACCGCTGTAATAAAATTTTCACAAAAACAATATTTTCCTTTGACTTCAACATTTTTCAAATGATATCGTTTTGTTTTGAATCTGGTCAAGAGCCACTAAAGTTGCAGGCAGAAGGGGTTAACTATAAAGGGGCACAAGGGGGGATTTCCCTGGTGGTCCAGTGGCTAAGACTCCGGGCTCCCAATGCAGGGGACCTGGATTTGACCCTTGGTCAGGGAACTAGATCCCACATGTGGCAACTAAGAGTTTGCCTGCAGCAACCCACATGCCACAACAAAGGCACACATGCCACAATCAAAGATCCTGTGTGCCGCAACTAAGACCTTACACAGCCAAATAAATACATAAATAAAATATCAAAAAATAAAACAGGGGAGCACAAGAGAAGTCTTGTGGAGGGCGACAGACAGGATCCAAATCTGGATGTGGTGATGTGCAACAGTGTCCATTTGTCCCAGCTCCCCAAACTATACACGTAAAAAGAGTAAATGTTATGATATGTAAATACATCTCAGTGAACTCAGAATAAGATCCACACCAGTGATTTCACAATACATGGTTCACACACATGGGTCATGACCCACAGCTTGGAAGGGGAATTCCCTGATGATCTGGTCCAGTGGTTAGGACTACACTGTTTTCACTGCCAAGGACCCGAGTCCAATCCCTGGTCAGGGAACTAAGATCCCACAAGCTGGGTGGCACAGCCAAAATAAATAAATAAAAATAAATTGAAAAAAAGAAAAAAATGAAACACACTGGAAGAAAGAAAGGAAGGAAAGGTCAATGAATGAATGATTGAATGAATGAAGGAAAGGAAGCAGAGAGGGAGGGTGAACTGGTCCCCAGTATTTGAAGGAGGGAGATCACACGTGAGACCTGCCTTCTCTGCTCTTGGGAAATCGAAGCATCTGGCCAAACTTGAGAACCTGGACAACCCCCTGAGAACCCCCCTCTGCTGGGCACTCAGAGGCCCCTTGCCCTCTGATGACGCTGTGGGGTTTGGGGGGTGACGCAAAGGGAATGGGGGGTGCAGGGGAGACAGAGCCCCAGAGCCTTTAGACACCACCTCGCATCACCTCACCACATCAGAGTGGGGGAAGGAGTGACGAAGGGAGACTGAGAAAGGAAAGGGAACTGAAAGGCAGAAAACCCCGGGTGAGAGCCACTGCAGAGGCTGCCCGGGCATGTCCCGTGCCAGCTGCCTGGGGCTTTCTTCTCCCCCTGGGTCCCCCACCAGATTCGTGGTGAGTGCGGACAGGTGCACATGCTTCCGGAGCGTGTCCCAGCAGTGGGCCACTTAGGAACCTGTCACAGGTGTGACTTTGTGACTGTCTGTTGGGGGAGTCCGTGTTTTTATGTCTGGCTTGATCTGTGTCCAGGAGGGTCAATTTCTGACAGTTTTCATGTGTCAGCTATAAGTTGCTGGGGGTGTGTTTGTGTGTGAGCTGCTGGAGGTGTGTCCCTGTAGGTGTTTCTACACACTATAGATCAAGCAATGTGTCCAGGTGTCCCAGTGACAGGTGGTGTGTGTGTGTGTGTGTGTGTCCTACTTGCCTATCAGGAAGTTTCTGTGTGCCGACAAGACAAGCTCTTAGTGGGTGTCTGTGTGGGTCCACCACTGTGTGTGTGTGTGTTGTGGGTACCTAAACAGAGCTTGTGAACAGGATTGGTTTGTGAGCCTAGGTGTGCTCAGCGGTGCGGGTGTTTGTGTAACTTCTGTGTCTGTGACACTGCGTCCCAGTGAGACTGTTAGGAAGTCATGTTACGTATGTATTTGTGCCTGAACGGGAGAGTGCCTCGTCAGTGCGTGAGTTTGTGCGTCCACGCCCCTGTCCAGGGAGTGTATCTGGCGTGTCTGCGAGTGGGCTTGGCCCCGTGGCCCTGACAGCACGTGACTTTATGTACCCTGGAGCGCCAGGCGGTCAGCCCGCATACACGTCTCGGGGTGTGTGTCTGTGGGTCCCAGTCAGTGTGTCAGTGTGTCAGTGTGTGTGTGTCCAGCTGTCCCGCCCGTCTGGACGGCCGATCGGCGCGCCTCCGCCCCCAGGCCCAAGCCTTGCCCCGCCCCCGGCTGCAGGGAAACCCCCCGCGCCGAGGTAGGGGGCGCGGCGCGCGCCTGCAAGTCCCGACTTGTCCGCGGCGGGCGGGCGGGCGGGCCCGGCCGTGGCGTCACTCGGGGGCGGGGCGTGGGACCCGCCAGGCGGGGGCGGGGCGGGGCGGGGCGGCCGCCGAGCGGGCCCGGGATCCGCCGGGCGGCCTGAGACGCGGCGCGAGCCACATGCGAGCGGGCGCCTAGAGGCGGCGGCAGCAACAGCGACAGTAGCAGCAGCAGCAGTAGCAGCAGCAGCAGCAGCGTCCAGGACGCGAACGCGCCTGCGGTTCGAGGAGCAGCTGCGGCAGCAACAGCAACAGCCACTGCAGTTAGAGCGGCAGCAGCCGCAGCGAGCGGCGCTCGGCGGGCGCGCCCTCCTGAAGGAAGCCGCCCGCCCCCCATCACCATCCCCTCCGGCGTGTTCATGCCCCCGGGGTGAGTGTGCGCACCCCGAGTCCCCGCCAGCCGCGATTGGCCAGGCCGGGTGGGCTCCCTGGAGGAGGTGGCGGGAGTGCACTTGGATAGACAGTGCGGGGGCAGGGCGCGCTGCGTCCGCACACCGGGCTCCCCTCTCTGCCTGCCCTCCCCACCCTCCACGAGGCTGGGGTCCCTGGGCGAGAGGCACTGAGGGTCCAAGAGCGCAGGTGCCTCCGCGGTCCGGCGGGTTTGTTTACAAACAATGGGGTGCGGGCTCGGCAGCGCCCCCTGGTGGCCAGTGCGGGCCCGGGGAAGTAAGTCGCCCCGGACTGCCCCGGCCCCTGCAGTCCCGGAGGGGCGGGGGGGTGGGGGTGGGGGGGACGGCGTGGAGGGGCAGCCACACCCCGGGCGCGCGCCCGCTGGGGGCGGCGACAGGGGGCGGCTCGCGGGCCGTGGAGTCTGCGGCTCCTGCGGGCGGGGGCTGCGCCCCAGCAACAGCCGGTTATTGGCCCCGCGCTCGCCTGGCGGGCGGGGCGGGCGCACGTGGCGGCGGCGGCGTGGGGGGTGGGGGGACTGTGACAGCGCAGGGGGGCGTCTGGGCCCGCCGTGGGAGCGCGCGTGTGCGGGGTGGTGGATCTGCAGGTGTCTCGCCTGGGTGTGTGCGCGTGTCTGGCTCCGAGTTTGTGCTGGGGTCTGCAGGGAGTGGTTGTGCCAGTCCCGGGGGGTGTTGGGACTGTGGCCCTGTCGGGGTGTGCTGCGCCGTCCCCCTGTGTGTGTGAGGGGGTTCTCTCCGTGTGTGCTGCCGCGCCTGAGGGGTGGGCGCTCTGTTGATGTGTGGTGTACTTGTGTGTGTTCTCTCTGAGAGTTGTCTGTGTGTGCTGTTTGGGGGTGAGTCTGTGGCTCCTGGTTGCCTGCTTGCGCTATAGTGTGTGTGTGCGTTGCCTGAGTGAGCTGTTTATGTGTTTACGTGTGCGTCTTGCCCGACGGGCTGTGTTTGTGAGTGCTTGTGTGTCTTGTATGTGTGGACTGTATCTGTGTCTATCTCCAGGGCATCTGGCTCAGTTCAGCGTTTGCGGATGTCTATTTTCTGTCCAGGTGTCTGTATGAGTTCTGCATCGTGTGTGTGTGTGTGTGTATGTGCGTGGTGGGGGGTTGTCTCAGTCTGTGTTTGGCTTGTGTGTCTGGCATCTGCGTCTGGGAATTGAGGAGCTAGGCTCTGTGGGGTCTGAGTAGAAAGTCAGTAGATGCTGCTGGCAGCCTCTTGTACAGGGATGTGTCTGAGCCCATGTGTGTGCGTGTGTGTGTGTGTGTGTGTTGTGAGAGAGAGAGTGTGTGTGTTGAGTCTGAGGGGCTTGTCTCTGTGATCGGCTGGCTCGTGTGTGTCATGTGGGCTGTGTGTGTGTGTAGTGTTTATGTCAGTCACGTGAGACCAGTGTTTTCTGAGGGTGCTTCAGGTGTGCGCCCTGCCAGGCCAGTGTGGGATTAGCTGTAGTGTGTGTGTGTGCGCGTGTGTCCAGGGCTGACAGTTGGTAATAGTGTTTGGAGGTTCAGGGAGGAGGGTGGGCTGATGTCTGCTGTTGCGTTTCCATGTTGCTGCTGGCATGTGGCGGTTCATCCAGATCTCATGACATGTGTGCCTGCTTTACATGTGTCCCGGGACCTAAGAGTTGGTGACAAGTGGGTATGTTGCGGTTGTACGGCTCCCTGTGTGTCCACGGAGGTCTGTTTTGTGTTGATATGTGTGTGAGTCCTGAGGGGTGTAGGTCTTATCTATTGCGGGTGTGTTACAGGGAGGGGCACGTGTGCCTGAGAAGGGACAGTGCCCTAGCTGGTGTGTGTTTCTGTCTGTGCTTGTGACGGCCGCATTGTGAGTCTCTGTGGCTCTGTGGGCATATTAACAGCGGGTCAGTGGGTGACATCCTGACAGTTTGCGTATCTGTGTTTTTGAGATGGAGGGGCTGGGGTGTACCAGTCAGCATGCGGTGTGTGGATAGCTGTTCCGTGGTCTGTGTATGTGTGTGTCCTGGGACCTTTCAGTGTCTTGGGGTGCAAATAGGAGGCCTGGTGGGAGGTCGGGCGGGCCAGTCCTGCATGAGTCCTGTGTGTGCGTTGTGTACCCTCCACATACACCTCCTCTTGGTCCTGTGTGAGTCCTGGTGTTTGTTGTGGGAGCAATCGCAGTGCCTGGCTGCCCTCCGTGTGTGTGTGTGTGTGTGTGTGTGTGTGTGTGTGTGAGCGCGCCCATCGCTGTGTTCCAAAAGTTAACCCTGCCAGCCCAGGCCCTTTGTGAGTCCCAGGTTGGGTGAGTTTGTGTTGAGGGGCTGTCAGCCCTTATACACACACTGCTGACAGGCCCACGAGTCTGGGACCTGCGTGAGCCCCTGTCCTCGCTATGAGAACCATCCTGTGCCTCCTCATCCCTGGTCCCTTCTGTATGCCGGTCACCATGTTGTCCCTGGTCCCTCCTGTGTGCCGGTCACCACGTTTGGGAGAGGCTGTCTGGGTTGGCTGGGCCTGGGGTCAGCCTGGGGAGGGGGCTGTCTGAGGGGCCATCACACACACCTACAGCTCCCTCCATCACAGCTCTGTGTGTCGTGGACCCTCGTGGGCTGCCCCAGCCCGCCGTGCGGGCAGAAGTGGGGTACCCTGTGTACCTCGTGGGGCTCCCCCTGCACTGCCCCGCTGCTGACCGCGCCCGTCTGCCCTGTCCCGCAGGCCCCAGGGAGCGCCATGGCCCGAGCACGCCAGGAGGGCAGCTCCCCGGAGCCCGTAGAGGGCCTGGCCCGCGACGGCCCGCGCCCCTTCCCGCTCAGCCGCCTGGTGCCCTCGGCGGTGTCCTGCGGCCTCTGCGAACCCGGCCTGCCTGCTGCCCCCGCCGCCCCCGCCCTGCTGCCCGCCGCCTACCTCTGCGCCCCCACCGCCCCGCCCGCCGTCACCGCCGCCCTGGGGGCCCCCCGCTGGCCTGGGGGTCCCCGCAGCCGGCCCCGAGGCCCGCGACCCGACGGTGAGTGCCTGCCCCCAACCCGAGATGCCGGGAGCTGGGGAAAGAGAGACCCCGAGGAACCCGGGAAAGGGGAGCGAGTCGGGGGAGGTGGTGAGCCGGCCGGGCCACCGGGAGGGTGTGGCCAGTGTGGTCTTTGTGTTGCAAGAAGCAGGAAGACGGAGTGGGAGGCTGGGGGGTGGGGGGAGGCCGACTGGGAAGTCCCTCCTGGAATCGGACTGCAGTCCGCGAGCTGCAGCCCACTGCCTTTTCCGGCCCCGGGGCAACAGCTGTTTTCCAGCCCCCCACCCTCTCCAGTTCTGGGTCCCCGGGAGCCTCTTGAGGACTGCAGCTGGAAAGAGTGTGGGCAGAGGGGACTGTCACTCTCAGGACTTCGGGGAGGGGTCGACGGTGGCCTGGTGCCTTTATCTACATCTCTTTGACCAGGGCCCGCCCTCTTTGCAGTCAGAGAGGAGGAAGGAGGGGGAGGGGCCATTGTCTGGGGGAAAGGGTATGGGGGGCGGGTCTTGGGGAGGGAAGGGTTAAAGGTCCCCTGCCTGCTGGGCTGTTAACTCCGTGGTGCCCGGCCGGCCCGCTCAGTGGCAAGGGAGAGGTTGCCTCCACTCCCCTCCCCACCTGTCCCCGGAGCCCGGAGAGGTCAGGAGAGGGCAGACTTCCCTGGCCAGCGGAGGCTGGAGGAGACCCGGTTCCTAGACCAGAGTGGCAGGCATGGAAACTGAGGCCCTGAGGTTAGTTCTCAGGGATCCCTCAAGCCAGGACCCGGCGTGACAGAGGGAGGAAGAGTCGTCAGAGGAACTCAGAAAATGCGTGGGGACGTCCCGCATCCTAGCCTCCAGGCTCACAGGGGGCCACAGGCCGGCCTTCTGGGTTTCCAGGCCTCTGCCACATCCGGGGGTGTGGCCTCACTGTGGTTGGACACTAGAGGGCAGGAGACCTGAGGCTTGTGACTCGGGGTGTAGTCAGTCACCGTATCCCAGTGTGACCTTGGGCCACTTCCTAGGGGGAGCCTCAGTTTCCCTGTCGGTTGAGTAGAGCAGTCAAAATTTGGCAATCGTTTTGGAAGGAGCTTGGCCGGCCATGGTCCATGGGGTCGCAAAAAGAGTCGGATACGACTGAGCGACTTAAACATCAACAAACAATTTCGGTAGGATAAGAGGAAGCACTTCCAGAATAACACGGGGAGTGGGGTGGTAGCTGGCTAGACAGGTGAGCCCAGGAAGGCCTCCCCAGCACTTTTTTTCTCCCCCGGGAAGTAGGAGCTAAAAAATCGAGCTCTTATGAGGGCAAAGTGGCATCGCTCGAGATGAGGTGGGGAGCCGAAGAGAAGTCAGGCGACGGGAAAAGGGAGAAGCAAGTCCTAGCCAGCCGGCCCTCCTCCGGGCCACTGCAGGACCTTAGAGGGGTGGTGGGTGTGACCCCAGCCCCGGCTTTTCCCAGGTCCTCAGCCTTCACTCTCGCCCGCGGAGCAGCACCTGGAATCACCAGTGCCCAGCGCCCCGGGGGCCCTGGCGGGCGGCCCCACCCAAGCGGCCCCGGGAGTCCGGGGGGAGGAGGAGCAGTGGGCCCGAGAGATCGGGGCCCAGCTGCGGCGGATGGCGGACGACCTCAACGCGCTATACGAGCGGCGGGTGAGTGCTGGGGGAGGGGTAGACGGCAGGTGGGACTTCCCGCTGGGGAGGGGGCTGCGGCGGCCCAGCCAGATGTGCGGCAGCTGCTGCCCTGCGCGGCGGGGTCGCGCCGGGGACAGGCAGCTGGGAGGGGCGGCGTGGTCGCCGAGCCGCCGCCGTAGGGCCCGCGCCGCGGCCGGCACGGCCCGGCTTCAGGGCCGGGGCCGGAGCGTCCGCGAGCGCCGCTGCACGCCCGGGGCCAGCGGCCGTGGGGACTGAGGGCGGCGCTAGGTGGAGCGGCTCATATATCCCGGGCTATTTATAGCCGATGAGTCAGCAGCGGCGGCGCGGCCGCGCCCGCCCCTCCTACCCGCCCGCGCGGCGGCGGCGGCGGCGGCGGCGGCGCGCCACCCAGCTTCCCGGGGGGCTGGGGGCGGGGCCTGGGGCTCCGCCCCACCGGAGGCCCCGCCCCCGGGGCCCGCAGCCAGGCCTCTCATTACTACCAGATACTTGAAGCCTAAGGCGGTGGAACGGAGAATAACAGACACCGGGGCGCCCACCACCCAGCTCTGTCCAACCTGAACATTACAGCCACACTGCTTGCTTATTCGAGGCAAAAAACAAAAACCGGATGTTGCGAAGCCCCTTGACCCTCTTCCCCTCCCCACTTTCAAAGGAAACCTCACAGATTGGCTTGTCCCATTGGTCTGTAGGTGTTGATTCTTTTACAACACATTCACCAGGCCACAAACAATATTTAGGATTGCGAGGCGTTTCAGACTTAATAAACGTGATCTGGTGTGTTCTCAAAGCTGCTCCCACCCCCTCAGTGTTACGCTTGAGATACATTCACGGGCAAGGGAGCTTCGGTTCATTCATTTTCACTGCCACATAGCGTAGCATTCTGTTGGACCACCATGTAGTATCCGTCTTCATTTTCTCATTGGTGGGTATTTAGGATATTCCAGAAGTGTCTCAAATTTTTTAACGTAATTTAATTTTATTGTTATTTCTTTTGGCTGTTCCAAAAAATGCGTATCTCCAGGCACACGCATGTCTCCACAGTAGATACCTGGGTGGTCTGCCGGCCCCTAGCCTTGGTAAATAATAGTTGGCTTGCTCAGCAAGGTGACTGTGCCAAGTGGCACTCCACAGTGGGACGGTGGCATTTCTGCCAATCTCATGTGACCCCTTGGTCACCTTCTCCTGGCTGGAAAATTCGGTGGGGACTGAGGCAGAGACAAATTGGTACCAGGCAGCCCACCCCCAGGCACCCAGTAAGATCATTAGCATGGTTGATCTGACCTTCTTGTTTGCATCTGTAAAATGGGTTTCTTCTTCCCATCTGGTGGGGATGAGATTACTTCCTTGGCACAGGACCTAGGCCTGCACTCAGCACAGAGTGGAGAGAACTGTAGCTCTCCATAAATATTGAGTATTGTTGTTGATTTTTATTGGAGGGCAACCTTTTCTTGTATCTAGCTTTCTTCGTTCTCCCTTTTCTAGCATTGTGGAGCTGCGACAGTCCCGGAGGCTGCCCCCAGCCTCTATCCTGCCACTTGGGAAAGGACTGGGGGTTTGCTTGGCCCAAACATATTTCTGTACAGTTTCGGCACTGAATAGTTCCCAGTTCTTACACAGAGTGTTCTAGAATCACTGAGACAGGGGGACTCTATGCTCCCTTCCGTGTGTCTCATCAGCTTCAATGGGAGGGCAGGTGGGCTGCGGTCCAGCCTACCCCTCAAGCCTGGGTGACTTCGGTCGGGTGACTGTCTTCATCTGGAGACCAGGGACTAGGAGATCAGAGCTGATATGCAGGGGCCCTATGCTGAGGGCCTCGTCCACATCCTGTCCCTCCTAGTCTCTTCCAGTCCAGATGACCCAATGAACGATAATAACAGTACCGCCCTGAGCAGGTTGGTGGAGGGTCTATGCCTCCAGCCTCGCTGCCCTTCAGCCTGACCCCCTTGCGCGCCCCACCCACCCGTCCGTCTCTAGCCTAACTTCCTGTCTGCTCCCTTTCCCCAGAGACAAGAGGAGCGGCAGCGACACCGCCCCTCGCCCTGGAGGGTCCTGTACAATCTCATCATGGGACTCCTGCCCTTCCCCGGGGGCCGCGGAGCCCCCGAGGTGGAGCCCAATTAGGTGCCTGTACCCGCCCGGTGGACGTCGGGGACCCAGGGGGGCAGGACCCTCCCAACTCCTGACGCCCTGGCCAGCGCGGGGGACTTTTTCTGCACCATGTAGCATACAGGACTACAGCCCTGCCCGACCCAGGGGCGGGCCAGGGCAGCCACTCCCGACCCAGCCCCGGCGTAGCCCCGGGGAGCACTGATGGAGAAGTGGACTCCTGGGCCCCTGGCTGAGGGGCCAGGGGAGAGAGGGCTGACGGACTTGGCGTCTGAAGGCGGCGGGGACCAAGGGGGCAGGGCCTGAGCTGTCCCCCTCTGCTGCCCACCACCATCTCAGGAAAGGCTGCTGGTGCTGGCTGCCCATTCCAGCTGCAGCGGTGACACTGGGGGGCGGGGGTCTCTCCCCCCGGCGCTCCTTCACTTTGGGCCTGGTCTCAGGCCCCTGGTGCTTCCCCCCCTCCTCCCGGGGAGGGGGCCCATGAAGAGCAAATGAGCCAAACGTGACCACTAGCCTCCTGGAGCCAGAGAGTGGGGTGCGTCCTGACGGGTGCCCCGGCCCAGCGCCCAGCCATCTTCCCTGAGCCAGCCGGCGGGTGGTGGGCATGCCTGCCTCACCTTCATCTGGGGGTGGCCAGGAGGGGCCCAGACTGTGAATCCTGTGCTCTGCCCGTGACCACCCCCCGCTCCCCCCCATCAATCCCATTGCATAGGTTTAGAGAGAGCACGCGTGACCACTGGCATTCATTTGGGGGGTGGGATATTTTGGCGGAAGCCACCCCAGCCTTAGTCCCCAGGGCGAAGCGCTGGGGGGAGACGGGGAGTCAGGGAGGGGGGGAAAATCTCAGAAGAGGGAGGAGTCTGGGAGTGGGGAGGGATGGCCCAGCCTGTAAAATACTGTATATGCGCTGCTGTAGATACCGGAATGAATTTTCTGTACATGTTTGGTTAATTTTTTTTGTACATGATTTTTGTATGTTTCCTTTTCAATAAAATCAGATTGGAACAGTGGATACTCTTGTCAGCTGTCCTTCCCCGCAGCGGGGCCTGGGCCCAGCCTGTGACCCTTGTCTGGGAGGAGGTGGGTGGGCGGTGCCTGGAGCACCCTGGGGTGTCTGTCGCTCTGGTTAAATGGCCCTGAGCCATTGTGGGAGCCCAGCCTTCATGCACCCTTCCTGGGCTCCCACTAAAAGCTGAGCCCTGGGAAGACAGGGCTTTTGGGGGACTTTCTCACTTTATTCCTATTGGATAAAACATCAGGGGGCTCAAGATTCACAGAATGAGTGAATGACCTTTAACTTACTCAGAAGTCCCACCGTGAGGAGTCCCGGGGAATGTGTCAGTCCTGAGATAGACCTGGTGGGCACTGGCAGGCAGGTTCTTCACCGCTAGTGACACTTGGGAAGCCCAAGCACCCTCCAGTTCAGTTCAGTTCAGTCGCTCGGTCATGTCCGACTCTTTGCGACCCCATGAATCGCAGCATGCCAGGCCTCCCTGTCCATCACCAACTCCCGGAGTTCACTCAGACTCACGTCCATTGAGTCAGTGATGCCATCCAGCCATCTCATCCTCTGGCGTCCCCTTCTCCTCCTGCCCCCAATCCCTCCCAGCATCAGAGTCTTTTCCAATGAGTCAACTCTTTGCATGAGGTGGCCAAAGTACTGGAGTTTCAGCTTTAGCATCATTCCTTCCAAAGAAATCCCAGGGCTGATCTCCTTCAGAATGGACTGGTTGCAGTCCAAGGGACTCTCAAGAGTCTTCTCCCAACACCACAGTTCAAAAGCATCAATTCTTCGGCGCTCAGCTTTCTTCACAGTCCAACACTCACATCCATACATGACTATTGGAAAAACCATAGCCTTGACTAGACGGACCTTTGTTGGCAAAGTAATGTCTCTGCTTTTGAATATGCTATCTAGGTTGGTCATAACTTTCCTTCCAAGGAGTAAGCGTCTTTTAATTTCATGGCTGCAGTCACCATCTACAGTGATTTTGGAGCCCCCCAAAATAAAGTCTGACACTCTAACCTAGTGTTAAAGCCTTGTGTTGAATTAATACAAGGGGAGGGACTTCCCTGGCGATCCAGTGGTTAATACTCCGCGTTCCCAATGCAGGGGGCCTGGGTTCAATCCCTGGTCAGGGAACTAGATCCCACGTGCCAAAAGTCCTGCATGCCACAACTAGGTGCAGCCAAATTAAAAACACAAAAACCCTGTGTTGAATTAATACAAGAAGGAGAGGGACTTCCCCGGTGGGCCAGCGGTTAGGATGCCTCACTTCCACTGCAGGGGGCCCATGTTCCATTTCTGGTCAGGGGAACTAAGATCCCAAGAGCAAAGTGGTATGGCTGCCCCCCACAAAAAGGAAAATATAAGGGGCGCTTCTACTGCTATCTTCCGGAAAACAGGGTAATGAGCCAAATGTTTCTCCTGTGGCATCTTCCACAGAGGACTGGCCCAGACAGGCTTAGACCCCAGCCTTGCCCCTTCCCCTGGGTATCCCAGTAAAGGGGCAGTTCAGAGAAAAATTTTTTTTTTTTTTGGTGGGGGTGTGGTGCACGTGGACCTTTGTTTCCCAACCAGGGATCGAATGTGCACCCACTGTAGTGGAAGAGCAGCGTCCTAACCACTGGACCACCAGGGCATTCCCCGAAAGTGGCTCTTCTCAAAGGGCAGGCTGAGGGAAACGGAAACGCGAGCCATCATTTGGACAGGAATTTGGCAAAAGCTGGTCAAGCTGAGGATGTACCTGCCTATGGCAATAAGCACCTTCCTGGGTGTCTCCTTCACAAGTGGATGTTCAGGGCTTTCTTGGTGGGTCAGTAAGGAATCCACCTGCCAGTGCAGGAGACGCGGCTTCGATGCCCTGATCTGGGAGGATCTCACATGCCACCGAGCAACTAAGCCCGTGCTCTGAAGCCCAGGAGCCGCAACTGAGCCCATGTGCCACAGCAATGGAAGCCGGCACACCCTAGAGCCCGTGCTCCACAAGAGAAGCTCAAGCATCGCAACTAGGAAGGAGCCCCCACTCTCCGCAAATAGAAAAGAGCCTGTGCAGCAACGAAGACCCAGCACAGACAGAAATAGAAAAAAAGAAGTGGACGTGCACAGGTGTCCAAGGGTTGGCAAGACACAAAGCCACCATCTAAGTAGCAAGAGCCATCAGTTTGAAGGGTAAATCAAGTCTGCTGTCACACAATAGAACACACAGCAGTGAACTGGAATGAACTTGAAATTTATCACGATGAATACACAGCAAATAATGGTGAGCAGAAACAGCAAGTAGCTAAATGATGGTGGGTGGGTACTGGGTATTCATCTTGTGCCTCTCTGTATTTCCTTCATGCTTACATACACACAGGGCCCAAGGCCCCAAAGTTTTTTTTTGGGGGGCGGTGGGGAGCATGTTGGTTCTGTCACAAGTCTTGTGGGATCCTAGTTCCCCGACCAGGGAGGGATTGAACCCAGGCCCAGTGGGAGCTGGGAGTCCTGACCCCTGGACAACCAGGGAAGTCCCCTTCGTTGAACTATTGACCTGTTTGGATTAGGTCGTTTTCTTGTTTTCTCTTCATCAGGTTTTTGTGTTTCCTCTCTCCTGCCTCCTCTTGGATTATTTGAATACTTTCTTTCAAACTTATCTTTAGGTGTATCAGCATCTTTTAGTATTGCTCCCGGGATCACAAACATATCCTTACCTATTCGTTATCTATGGAGTGTCACGTCACTTACAGCGCAGAAGCTCTGCCAACACACAGCCCCGCTAACCCTCTTCTCCCCATCATCTCATGCTGTAGTCATACGAAGCATATCAACACCCCTTACAAATGCCCGCAAGTATTAACTTTTTTATCTACCCCCATAGTTGCTGTGAGGATTCAAGCAATTTATCTGAAGTCTCATTATTTTGAAAGGTATCAAGTGGGTTGTGTGAGGACTTCAGCTGTTATTACACTCTTTGCCAACTGATACATAAACTTACATTTCCCTACCTGTAGAGGGACAAGTAGGGCACACCTCAATAGATGGGACATTTATACTTATCAATAAAATGCAAGAAACTGAAAAAAAGGGTCCGCAGTGGAAAGGGAAATCATGGACTGTAAGGCTGTGATGGGGCCAAAAGTTTAAGATGTTTGGCCGCACTGGGTCTTTGTTGCTGTGCACCCAGCCTCCTCCAGCTCCCCCTGCAGCTCAGGGGCTCTAGAATTCGGGCTCAGCAGCTGTGGCGCGCCAGCATAGCTGCTCCGTGGCATGTAGGGTCTTCCTGGACCAGGGATCGAATGCAGGTCGCCTGCATTGGCAGGTGGATTCTTAACGTCTAAGACAAGGGAGGCTTTTCTGAGTAGCCACCCGTTCACTAGAATGTTCAACCACTGAGAACCTAAGTTTGGTTATTACGCACACCAGAGACAAGAGAAGTGGGGTATGGAGGGAAGAGGCCTGGCAGAACCATTTCATTTGCTAACTTCAGCACTTCCCCCACCAAACATACGCTACCTTCAGACAGGATCCTTCTTCCCAAGTGGGCTGCATGTCCCGAGGTGTTTGAACCCACAGGATAATCACCATGGACTTCCTGGAGACCGGGAAATCTCTTCTTAAGGTAACACAAACTTGTAATATGGAAAAATATGAAATTTGAGAGCAAGGGGAATTAAGCCTTTTTCTTGTTCAGGGCTGGAGGTTTCCAGCACCACCCTCCAGATTCCCAAGGGGTCATTTTGGGGTCACTCAAGTCTCTGCCATTACAGGTACACAGGGGTGGAAAAGTTTGAAAAGTTGCAGAGAAGATTCTAAGACAGTTTTGTTTTTAATCCATCCAGACCCGTCGCTCCCCCTTGTGACCGACGCCCCACATTGCAAAATAAAGGGTGTAATTAGCTCAGATTTTCCAAGACCCTGTGAAATTTTTGCAAGGAACCCCTGATTCAACACTCTAGGGCCCAGAAAAGGGCTGCTCCAGAAATAGAGCCTAGCCTCACCTCAGGAGGGGGCAGAGAGGACCAGGAGGGGGGAGAATTGAGTCCCTCCTCCCAGAGGAGACCCGTGCTTTTCTTTTCTCACTGACATCAACAGGGCTGAAATAGAGAAGCTGATTTATTCATTCTAACCAGCCAATTTACATATGGGGAGAAAGCCAAGTGTGGGTGAGGAACGCATTCCAGGTGGACGCACGCTCGGGTCGCTGAGTCAAGATACATTTGGCACTCCAGCGACCGCTCTGACCCGTCCAGCTGTGGGACTTGGGGCATTTTACTTCGGTCTCACTTAACTGCTATGAGATCACTGCTCACTTTTACTCCTTTCCCACTATTATTACATTACAATTGCTGTCACTGCGAACAGCCACTACTTAACGGAATTATTTGACAACAAGACTCAAGCTTCTGTGTGTTTTAGAATATGAGCATGCTAACTTTTGCTGCATTGCTCAGGAAAACAGTGGCAGGAATGGTGACGGAGGGGAGGGCCATGGTGTTGTGTTCAAGCATCCAGGGATACATCTTCAGGTTTAAACAGGCCATTGCTCCCTGTCAGAGGAAGAAGTTTCTCACATGGAAGAAAAACAAATCTTAAAGCAAATAACTTTATTTCTATCATTCCTTTTTGAAGAACCAAAGAAATATAGAAAATATAAAAAACACACGAATAGCTGCGATTCAGGGGGGTAACAAGAAGGACCAACACAGCCCTTCAACGCGACAGCCTGCAGCGCAACTGCCTTCACCTGTGAGGGGCTCTGCAGGGAGACAGGCCGGCTCCCCCATCCCACCTCAAAGCCAAAGAGTCAGGCTGGCTTCCCAGGGGTGGGACCCAGGAATCTGCCTTTTTAAACAAGCTTTCCCATTAATATTCCACTGGCAAGGCCTCACCCTAATACCCAAGAGAATTTGGTAATACTTCCTCTCTTTCAAAATCCAGGCTGGAACTCAACTAATTCTAAACTAAAACTCAAGAACAGCACACCAGATGGCACCTGTTGTTTCTCAGAGCTTCAACCTTTGGTGGAGATACACTCCACCCGCCATGTTTTTGGCTCTCTTAAGGGCACCTGTCTACACTTGGAACTGTGGTTCTGCCGTGTGGTTTCACGGCCCAGGGCATTATTCCCCACCTGAAGTCATGCTCCTCACCGGGTGACATCAGGTGGGGACTGAGGACAAGAAAGTGGCGAGAGGCTCCTAGGCAACCAAGTGTGCTGGTTCCTGGCTGGGGACTTCCAGGAACTGGCCGCGCAGGCGAGCTGGGAGGCCTGGGGCGGGCAGGAGACCGTCAGGACCCAGGCCCCTGTGCAGCCGCTGGTGCTGCGCAGCCTCGCGCCTCGCAGGAAATGGTTGGTACTGGTTCAGTAACTTGGTTTTTCCCTCGCCTGGAGAGGCCTTCATGGGGGAGAGGAGGGGATCGATCGCACAAGGGCGCTGTGCGGTCAGCATCTCTGGGGCCGCAGAGTCTCGGGTTCAGTTGGGGCCCAGGCACTCCACAATCCCGTTCCCCTTCATGCCATCGAAGAAGAAGAAGTTGTTGTGAGGGGGGTCCCTCTGAGACAGGGCCTGCGGAGGGAAATAAGAAGGTTCAGCTCAAGCGCTTAAAAGGGGATTCGAGGGAGAAAAGAGAATAGACCCCTGAACCGAGACCTTTCCAAAGCAACATGGAGAGTGGTTCTCGAAAGAGGCTGACTTTGCTCCCCAGGGGCTATGTGGCCAGGTCAGGAAACAGTTCTGACTGTGGCTCTCCTGTCCCTGCACTCTGTCCCCTACCAGCTGTGTGCCCTTGAGCAGACCATTTAGCCCCTCAGACCTTTACGTTCCCTGCGTAAAATGAAAACAACAACTGTTTTATCCTGGGGATTAAGAGAGATGCTTTACCTCCAATATCTAAAACAATGCTTAATTCAGAGAAGCACCAATGGCAAATGGCCGTAATAATTACTTATGAACATTCCGCTGAGAAAGGCAGTGAATGATCATTCTGACCCATCTGAGAGCACAGCCTCTGTCACCTGGGGGGACGCACACCGACACTCCCAGGGGAAGGCAGTGCTGCTGGCCCTCCACGGGACACACCGGGCTGGGCATCCAGAGTGCCTGGGAGATTCTAGTCGGCCATGGAAATGGTCATCATTTCGTGGGGCTAACAGGTCAGAGCACTTTTAAGAGATGGAGTGACAGTCCCTGGGATTACATGCTGGACCACGAGTGACCTGTGTGGACCGGGGAAAGGTCCAGAAGTGACAGTGAGTTTTCTAAGACATTCTCAACCCAAGAAGGGTTACTGTTTAAAGAGGAGGACATCACCCATGCAAACTGCAACCTGCCAAGGTGCCCGGGAGCTCCATGCAGTCAGTCACTCCTCAGGCAGGCCTGCCTTTACAAAGCTGGGCCCTGAACCTCTCCTCCTTGAACTGAGCGCCAATCCCAGTCCTCGTCTGTAAAATGGAGATGATTATACCTATTCCAAGTGCTTAATCTGGAACAAACTGTTCTGGAAAGGAGGTGTTGACCTGGTGTCAGAGGGTGGCTTCTCTGAGCTTGCATAGGAAAACCCAAACAAACGGCCTCAGCCTATTAGGGTTCCTGGTGAGTATGAAACGCGATCCAGCTTGTAACATGCCGGCCGCAGAGTAGATTCTCAATAAATGGGAGCTGCTACTGCTTGAACAGGAGGTCCTTTCCCAATATCTGAGGCCCCCAGGCACTCGGCCAGGTGGAAGGGCACACAGGTGGATCCCAGACGTAAGAACCCATGTTCCAGGAGATGGCACAATGCATTTTCACACGGAGCCTGGTAAGGCTGCTGCTGTCAACTCTCACCTCTAGCGCTGTAGGAGGGGAGACTGCCCACCAACAGTGAGAGGTAAAGAACCCAAGGAAGGAGGATGAGACACAGGACGGGACTAGAATGTGTGGTGTCTGGAAAGATACGAGGAAGGAGGGAAGAGACGATTCCCAGGGAACAGACTTGTACGTCTACCCCCATCTCCTGATGTTTACATTTTACCGTGGTCAGAGGGCCCCACCAGGGAGAGGGCGGAGGTCTGCCGCCCTCAGATGGCAAGCCTTTACCGCCAGCTGGCTGAAGCTGGACCGGTGTTAAGTGAGGGGGAGTGGCAGGGACAAGACAGCAGGGCACGGGGTGAAAGCGGGGCCAGGGGGAACGTGCTTCCGAAGGGGGAGGGGAGATTCCAAACACGCCTGCAGCCAGGAACGCAGAGTGCTCTGGCCATGGGACAGACAGGAACAAGATGCGGGCCACAGCTGTGCCCGGCGGCAGGAGGAGGGGCGCCCGGAGGCGGGACTGGGGCGCAGGTGCCGCGTGCCCCTGCACACAGTGGGGCAAGACTGCCTGCCCAGCCCACCACCTCCATCCCACGCAAGAACGTCAGGAAGCAGCGTCTCAGCGGGATGTGTGGAGGCGAGGCTGAGGGCACCCGAGACCTGCTGGCCGAGGGCTGAAGAGCATGGACCCAGGAGCCAGACGGCATGAGCTTGAATCCCGGCCTCACCGCTGCTCTGCATCTCAGTGCAGGGATCGCAGCGGCTCCTACCTCATGCGCTGTTGTGAGGATCAAACGAGTCTATCAAGTCGAGAACAAGGTTTCCAAGCAGTGGGTGCAGAATGGGCTTTCAACAAATGCTATCTAGCGACTTCCCTGATGGTCTAGTGGTGGGGAGTCGACCTGCCAACGCATGGAACACGCGTTCGATCCCAGGTCTGGGAAGATTCCATGCACCGAGGCACAATTAAGCCCGTGCACCACAACTACGGAACCCTCATGTCCTCGAGAAGCCACCACAATGAGCAGTCCATGCCCCACAACTGGAGAGCAGTCCTGACTCTCTGCAACCAGAGAAAGCCCTCTGGCAGCAACAAGGACCCAGCAGAGTCAAAAAAAGAAAGTCCTAGAGAAAACTATGTTTAAAATAAATAAGTGTCATCTATGCTCTCATCATCATAGGATACAAAACATACTAGGTTCCCACTCTCCCCTTGCTGTTCCATCACTGTACTCTTTCCTGCCAAGTCTCTCCACAGGCAGTCTCAGAGTCCTTCTCAACACAGTCCTCCCGCAGCCACCACCGACTTCCCAGGCCGGGGGGCCCGAGCCGAACCCTGCCAGCAGCCTGGGCAGGCAGAAGCAGGGTGAGGCCGCACACAGCAGCGGGTGCCTCTCCTCTCCTCCCACTGTGCCTCCCACTGCCTACGCCACAGAGTGAGACTCAGAAAGAATCTGATCCAGAGAATGATCACGGAAGAAAAGAGAGGGAAAAAGCCTTAAGAAGATGGTGGGACCATCAGATTGCGTCAACTGTTTCTGAAGCAAGTGTGCAAACCAAGACAAAGCAGGGGAAGTTGGTCCACTGTTGCAAGTCCACTTCAGTGGTCAAGATGTGCGCAAGGCAAATTCATCACTTTAGGAAAATATCACAGTCCCCCAAGAAAGGAACACATACTGGCGGGTATGCTACAGTTCTGATAACCCAAATGCTCCAGAAGAGACTTCAAAGTGCCATGCCAGGTACTAAACACATGACCCTGTGTGAAAGCTCCCCTTTCAAGAGGGAGAAGGACACCTGCCTAATGTGGGCACAGGGCACGCTGGGCAGAGCCTTGTGGGCTCTGGGCACAGGGCTTGAGCTCCTCTGGTGCTGACTCCCCTGCTCTACACTCGCCCACGGGGTGCGAAGTAACAAGAGGGAACTCTGATGCCATGGCATGAGCGGAGGGAAACTGTGGAGCAGACGGGAGCAGTACAGGCTGTGGAGGCCCTTCTTTGGGCCTCGGTGTCCACCCCTTAAGTGTGAATCAGGACAGTGCCCACTTCACAGAGCTGTGAGAAGCAGAATCTGTGGCAAATGTCACAACACCAGACAGCTGGGTGGTATAGTTAGGGGACGGCAGACAGCCCCATGGGCTCTGTGTCCAGTTCTGGGCTTATCAGCACGAAGTAGGCACTCCCAAGGCCATTTGCTGAAGGCCCACATGAATGGGCTGGAGAGAAGGGGATGAAGTGGAAAAAGGGAGGGAGAAAGGGAACAGGGAGGTCAGGAGACAAGGATGACTGGGGTCTGAGAAACCAGGCAGCTCTCTAAGACAGCTCTGGGTTCTCTGTCGGCACATCCAAGGTCCTAGTGTGGAGGGCCAATGATCTTCCACGCCACGGGACTTTTTACCTTCACAATTTCCTGGGCCAGGATCCCTCCAACCACTGCACACACTGGGGCCATCTCAGAGAAGCAGTACCTAAAAGAGAAGACATGTGAAACGGAGCTCTGAGCAAGAGGAAGGCTGGTATGGACATCTGGGAGAAGTCAGTGGTGGGTTTGCCTGAATGAAAACATCTCCCACCAGGAGGAGTCAATTCAGACAGCAATGCTAATACTGGTATCTAGGTGTGAAAAGTAAATCTGATCCAGGTTAGTAGGTGGCGAGAAAGACATCTGAACCTTGGCAGGCAAGAACTGTTTCACAACTTCTTCTTTTTTTTTTGAAGTTAAAGGATAAGACTATATCTGTGCATCCTAAAAATAAAGCCCTACAAATACCAGATGTTTCGGTGCCCCGGTCACATTCTCGCAATTCTCTTTTGTCCCACAATGGGCAGTGGGTTCGATATGCTAGTCCCAGACAAATGTCAGGAGCAGGCCTGTGTTAACATGCAGACAGCTTGGGAAAGTCGGGGTCTGAAATTAAAGCACGGGAGGAAAGAAACGTCTTCACTACCCACATAGATACCAACCCTTCTGGGCCAGGAAGGGGAACCCAGAGGACAAATTTTAGCTAATACTGTCACCTGCCCCTCCCAATCATCCATCCCAGACAGTCAAACGCTGTCTCCCACCACCTCCCTCCAAGGAAGCCTGCCTTGCCAGCTCCCACCCCTGAACACAAAGGGGTTTCTGAAATGAGCAGATTGAGGTGCAGGCAAGTTAAACGGAAAACTTCTCTCTGGAGCCCTACTGCGAGAACACTTCCAGTCTTCTTGCTTTGGTACACACCCTTCCAGACATTTTTAAAAGGGCACATATCTAAATATATATAATTGAAAACCCAGGTCACAGCAACTACTATTCACTGTGCTCCATGACCTATGGAGGGATATTTAAGCTGGTGGACTCTGTGATCATACACTTTGGTAGAGCTGTCCAAACAGTTCCTTATGGCAAATTCCTAAATACAGAATTGCTGAGTCCTGATGCTCTCCAGAAAGGCTTGATCCATTCAACTCCCACTAACTAGGCTCGGGGGTGACCATCTCCTTACCCCCTGGCTGGGACCAGCACCCCCATCTGTTAATCTATGGAGGCAACTTTTCCTCTTGCATACCAAGGTCCTCTGAGGAACTATAAAACCTAACAGAGAAAACTACAGCCAGGAGAAACTAGTCGCCATAATTCTACTCCTCAAAGATAGTCAATTTTTTCCTTTAAAAAAATTCTCTTTTATTCTATGTGATCCTACTATAAAAATTTAATGTTGTACTTTTTTTCTCTTAAAAGCATATAATCTTAAAAAAAAAAAAAAAAAAGTATCATCTCAACAAAATGCCAGTAAATCAAAACAGCAACATACACATGATCACTTCAACTGACACAGAAAAGGCACGGGACAAAACGCAGCACCCTTTCGTGATAAACACACTCAACAACTGGGAACAGAAGGAAATTTCTTCAAACTGATAAAGGACATCTACAAAAATCCACAGCTAATATCACACTTAACGGCAAAACACTGAAATATCAGGAACAAAACAAGGATGTCTGCTATCACCACTTCTATTCAACACTGTCCTGGAGGTTCCAGCCAGGGCATTTAAGGAAGGCAGGAAAGAGGCACAAGGGGCATCCAGACCGGAAAGAAAGAAGTGATATGTCTTCACAGATGACATGATCTGGTATACAGACAGTACTAAGGAAACCACAGAGAAATTATCTGAACTACTGAATGATTTGAATCAAGGCTGCAGAATACAAGATTAACATACAAAAAAAAAAAAAACCAATCTATTTCTATACATCAGCAATGAACACCCTCAAGATGAAATGAAGAATTCCATTTACAACAGCATCCAAAAGAATAAAATATTTCGGAATAAATTTAACAACAGATGTGTAAGACTTACTCTCTGAAGACTACTGTTGAAAGAAATAAAAGACTTAAATAAATGGAAAGATATTCCCATGTTCATGGATCAGAAAACTTAACTTTGTTAAGACAGCAATACTCTCCAAATTATTCTATATATTTGACATAATTCCTCTCAAAATTCCAGCTAACCTTTTTTGTAGAAATGGGAAAATCCACCCTAAAATTCTGCATGAGACCCAGAATAGTCAAAATAATCCTGGAAAAGAAGAGCTAATGTTGGAGAACCCACATGTCCCAATTTCAAACTTCCTACTACAAAGCTCCAGTAATCAAGACAGTGTAGTATGGCACAGGACAAATTCAGTGATTTTTTTCCCCACTCTGGTTCATGGAATGAGTAATTTTCTTTTAAAATTATTTTAAAAACAAAAAAATTTTGACCACACCACGCAGCATGTGGGATCCTGTGTTTCCTGACCAGGCATTGATCCTGCACCCCCAGAAGTGGTGAAGTGCAGAATCTTAATCCCTGAACCACCAGGGAAGTCCCTATTTTAAAAAAATTTTTATACAGTTTTAAAGGTCATTTTCCATTTACAGTTATTAAAAATATTGGCTATATTCCGCGTGTTACACAGTGCATCCTCGAGCCTATGTTATATCCCACCCTCTGTGCCTCCCACCTCCCCTCATCTCCATCTTTGGATTCATTCCATACTATCTGTTTTTTTCCATAATATGTCTATTATCTCTGAAACTTAAGGACCAGTAAGTTCACCAAAGGACATATACTACATTCCAATTCCACTTAAACAAGATGCCCACAACGGTCAAATTCATCAAGAAAGAAAGACGCTGCAAGGGGCTGGGGACACACAATGGGAAGTCAGTGTTCAGTGGGGACAGAGGTTCACTTTGGGATGAGGACAAAGTTCTGGAGACGGGTATCAGTGACAGGCGACAACAGTGCGAATGGACTTAACGCCACTGATCTGTCCATTTAAGGATGGCTAAAATGCTACAATTTATGATGTGTGCATTTTACCATAATGCAAAAATTTAACAGCACAAGTTATATTACATATATACATTATGAATGTCTGTCATAGACGTTTATAACAGTGAAAGACTACAAAGAACTTAAGTACCCACCAAGCAGGTAACGGTTAAATGAAAACCGTACAGTAGACAATGACACATGAGGCAGTACAAGCGAGGTTACGGATCTTTACTTGTGACACAAACAGATCCATGAGATGCTGGAAAAGGAAGGCTGTGGTATGAAAAGTGTGATCATTTTGGTATTTAAAAAGAGAAGACACATGAGTAAATACAGATACAGATGTCTGAGAGGCTAAACCCCCAAATTAAACCCCAAGCCAGCACTGGTGACTTCTCACTGCGAGGAGCTATGGGAGATCCTTTTCTTCCCTTTTCTATTTTCTGGCAATGGGCATCTGTTACCTTCATAATCAGAAAAGCAACCGAGCTCTCTGAAGAGAATAAATAGCATGAAGGACGGGACAAGCAGATCACAGACAGATGAGGGAAACGGAGATGTGGGCACAGCTTTCCCTCCTCAAGTGAGCGCACCCTGCTCGGAGCTGGCGGTGGGCAATTTGTGCAGGCAGCTCAGCTGCCAGACGGCAGCTCGATTCCCCGCCACATCCCCAGCGCATCTCCCCCAGCCTTATCTGCACCAGCCATGGCCGGCTGTTAGGAGGCCATCAAACACCTCTCACTTAAAGGGCAATAGAGAGGGAGTGCCTGAGCATGGGAGGGCATAGATATGAGGGCACAGACACGGGAGAGCTGTTTCTGCAAAGAGGACTGGGAGGGTGGGGGGAATACAACACTCTGTGGAGAGGAAACCAGCCAGCAGCGAGACAGGCTGTTAGCAGTGAGGCTGTGGCTCTCTCCTTCTGGGAAGTGGGGGCTCTGCCACTGGCTGGTGATGCCCAGGCAGGCCATTCATCACTCTCAATGCCCAAATCGGTCACTCGGCTGCACACTCATGGCCTGGCACTGGCACTAGGGGTGCTCACTGGCCCGGATGGGACTACTAAAGCCGGACACCTGTGGGAACCTGTTCTCCGTGGGCCGTCCCCCGGGACAGGGACCCCATCCCAGGCGCTGGTGTCATTAGCCCCAGAACTCCCTCCCGGTGCCAACTTACAAGAGTGCCTGGTATCCAGGTGCCTCTTTCTGGCTGAGGGCTCAGCAGGCGATTCAAAGCCCCATTGCTGGTCTTAAATTGGCTGAGGCTTGTCAGTGTCTAAGTGAGGTCCCCAGACATGAGTGCACAAGGAAAAGACTAGGGAAGGATGGGACCACCATTCACTTTCTTGCTGAATAGGAACCAAGGTACTAGGCTGTCCCCAGGGATCAGTGGTGTGGGGAAATCTTGGTCAGCTACTTACTAAAACCTTGGACACGTGACTGTATCTTTCTGAGCCTCAGTTAACTCACGGGGAAATAATAATACACCCTTCAAGGACTTTAACAACCATATGACTGCACTGGTAAAGCACTGAAAGCCTTCACTACACCGTGCTTCCATTATTAGCTGTGTAACCTCAGGCTAGTGACTGGACTTCTCTGAGCTCTAACTTAGCTTCCCCTCTCCTATAAAATGGGGTCTTGTCAAGAGAGGGCACATACACAAAGCAGCTAGCACAGCGCCTGGTACTGTAATAGCTGCTCAGTAGATTCTAGCCATCATTACCGCTGCTACAAGCGGGGCACAGCAAGGCAGCTTCCAGGGTCCCTCAAAGACGCGGAGAGAGAGTGGAGTAAGCAGATGATCCCAAGACTGTCTGGGAGGGATTCCTGACTTAAGTCTCCCTTTGGACTTTACCAACAAACCCAAAACCTGACAGTGTTTAAGAACAAAGGACTGATCCCTGAGGCCGAAAGCATTGCAGTGCCCAGGGGTGAAGATGCTGGGAACAAGGATGCCATTGCGGCCAAGGGTATAAACTGATGGGTCATCAGCGGAGGGCAAGGGCAGTATCTACCAAATGATAAACCCATCCTCTGACGCACCACTCCCTTGACCCTGCAGTTATATCTGAACACATACAAGGTCACCTCCATTTTTCATATACTGTTGTTATACCAACAGAGGGGCGGAGGGCCGCGGGGTGGGTGTGGGTGTGTGTGTGGCAGAATGTGGCAAAGGAGGCTCTCTCCTCAGGGCTTTTCAGTCTTAATAAAGCATCTCTCCAAATTAAGGCAAATACTAAACACAGACATTTATCAATCTAAACTCAATTGTGATAAACAGTCAGACCAACCTGACAAAGTCTTCAGGAAGCAGTTCAGGATTGACACCCAGGGCGTCAAGCACATCATTCCGTATCTGGAGCAACAACTCAGAATCTTCCCCAAAGGTATCAGAACTAGGATCTCTTCCTTTATCTGTGCGAAACTTCAGGAGCACTGGGAAAGGAAGAAGGCAGGTTAAAAAAGCAAGTCTTTTCACAACTGAAAAGAAAATGATGTGATCAAAAAAGGTCTTAATTTCCAAAACATACAAACAGCTCATAGAACTCAAATGGGCAGAAGACCTGAATGAACATCTCTCCAAAGAAGACATACATGTGGCTGACAGGCTCATGAAAAGACGCTCAATATCACTAACCAACAGAGAAATGCAAATCAAAACTACAAAGAGGTAGGTACCACCCCACACTGGTCAGAATGGCCCTCAATTAAAAAACAAAATCCGCAAATAATGAATGCTGGAGAGGCTACAGAGAAAAGGGAACCCTCC
The DNA here is from genome assembly GCF_029407905.1 of Bubalus kerabau. Taxonomy (NCBI): domain Eukaryota; kingdom Metazoa; phylum Chordata; class Mammalia; order Artiodactyla; family Bovidae; genus Bubalus; species Bubalus kerabau. The sequence goes on along the minus strand of NC_073640.1, from coordinate 57,628,959 downwards.
TGCATTGCTGGTGGGGTGTAAATTGGTGCAGCCACTATTGCAAACAGTACGGAGGTTCCTCAAAAAAAAAGAGTTGCCATATGATTCAGCAATCCACTCCTGGGCATGTATCTAGACAAAACTACAATTCAGAAAGACACATGCAGCCCCATAGTCAAAGCAGCACTATTCACAATAACCAAGACATGGAAACAACCTATATGTCCATCGAAAGATGAACGGATAAAGAAGCTGTGGTGTGTATACACAATGGAGTATTGATTCAGCCACAAAACAGAATGAAATAAAGCCATTTGCACCAAGAGGGATGGACCCAGAGATTATCATACCAAGTAAAGTAAGTCAAAAAGAGAAAGACAAAAACCACATATCACTTATATGTGGAGTCTAAAATACGACACAAATGAACTTATCTATGAAATAGTAGCAGACTCACAGACCCAGAGAACAGACTTGTGGTTGCTAAAGGGGAAAGACGGACTGAGAGTTTGGGATTAGCAGATGTAAGTTATTATATATAGAATGGAATAACAACAAGATCCTAAGGTATAGCTCAGGGAACTATATTCAATAACCTGTGATAAAGCACAGTGGAAAAGACTGTCTGTATATGTGAATCAACTTTGCTGTAGAGCAGAAATTAACACAACACTAAATCAACAGTACTTCAATAATTTTTTTCATAATAAATACTTAGAAATGTTGATAATAAAACAAATTTTTTTCATTCTACAGGAAGTACATTAATTAAAATGTGGGCCAAGTGAAAGGTTAACACTTTTCATTTATTCAACAAACATAGTCAGAAAGGTAATCAAATGACAAAAATGACTAAAATTCCTGTGACGAGAGCCATGACAGTACAACAGAGTCTGACATCCTCTATAGGGTCTGTTAAGCAAAGCTTCCCTGCATCAGCACCATGAGTGAAGTCTGTGTGGGTTTGGGAAGAAAGGTCCAATAAGCTTTTAGTGCAGGGAAAAGGCCCTGTTCTGACCCAGGAGAGACGTCAGGTGGAGGAGGCATGCATGCTAGGCACAAGTTCAAAGGATGAACTGCTTCCAGCCAGAGAGGCCAGCCAAGGGCTCGGACACATCAGACAGGCGGATCGTTACAAACAAACCCTCCCGTACTTAATACAACTGCTACGTCAACCTCCAGAAAGGGATGTTTCATTTTGGATGTGAACTAGAGGAAGGGTTCAGATGATGGCAGCAAATCAGAGCTACGGTGGAACGAGCCCTGAACAAGACTTGAACTTGTAAGCCAAATGAAAAGACACAGGCCTGAACAGAAGACCGATCAAAACACGAGCCCCTTCCACTGCCTCGTCCAGACGTCACTGCAGGCGGGCTAGGGGGCACTCTTGTCCCCACCGTGCTCTCCAAGGCAGGCGGAGCCTCCTCTCCAGGCAGTGCTCCTCCCACAGCATACAGGCTGTTTTGGAGCAAAGGGAGAGACAGAAGATCCTGGGGGCCCTGGGAGGGCCCTTCACACTCACAGTTCACCAAGTGCTTCCACTAAGTCTCATCAGTGTTTGCTGACGAGTTCATCCCCCAAATCATACTCCCTCCCTCTCAGTTCAAGGAGCTCTCCTCTAAAAGTTAAAGGTGAACGGGAAAAGTTAAAGGTGAATGGGCAATTGTCGTGGGGCTCTTTAAAAATGCAAATGTTTGGATCTAGCCTCAGACTAGGGAATCATCGACCTTCTCTTTGTTTTCTTCAGACTCACACACAGTTTTGGTGATGAGCAGCCCAGTGGAGAACAGCTCTCCAAGAAGTAGTAAGAATTCTTTCATTCGCCAGCATGAGTGAGCACGGCTGACCTAGGTGTGCCCGGTGGACTTAGGTGCCAGGGTCCAGTGGTGAGCAAGGTCTCTGCAGCCTGAAGGTGATGGGGGAGGACGGGGAATTAAAGGCCAGGACAGACAGCTCCATTGCAGCCTGAGAGAAGTTCATAAACAGTTATACAGAGTTCTCAGAAGACCCCACACAGCAGAGGTCTGGGTTAAAGAAGATGCAAACTGCTGCTGGGCTATGCTTTTCTCAGTGCCAGTATCAGAGAAAGACTGCTAGTCACACGCCCTGGACAGGGCTCTGCACATCAGAGGGCTTGTCCTCTTTTTCTTTAGAAGGTTCCAGAACACCTGCTTCGGATACTGTTTGCTGTCTGGGAATGTTACTCTCCTCTCTCTTCCAAGAATACAGCTTCTACAACCCTTGATTCGGCCCGACCATTTGGCAACCAACTCATAGCCAATGTCCATCCGGATGCTGGCTAACACAGACATGCCATTACCTGAGTTCAACTTCTACCTCTGCGGATGTGTCGCTGGGATTCTGATCTGGACTAAACAAGTGCCTTCAGGCGAGTGTGTGGGGACAGGGTAGAGGAAAGGCTGTGGAAGTGGTGAGGAATCGCTGAGACCGAGCCTCTTTTCCAACAAGGTCCTGTGAAGACAAATGAACCTGGAAATCTCCAGTCCAGTCAAGAGGACATTCTAAGCGGATGGTATCGAATGTCAGCCCTCATCCTGTCCATCACTCTGGAGAAGACAGACCCAGTGTGCGCGTCAGTGCTGCCTGAGCAGATGCTTGTAATGCACAGTCCAAGGGCCAGGGACAAGCAGGTGGGAAGCGAATGAGGCTGCGGGACTGCAGCTGGGGCCCTGCCTCTTCTGTGTCACTGGGGCAGAAGCACGAACTGTCACAAGGGACACCAGAGAGGCTCATTTTTTAAGCCCTCGCCGCAAAACTTTTCACCTTCTGGTTACGGAACACAGCTCTTGAAGCAAACTCAGACTATTGTAATAACTCCAAAACAAACAGTGCCTACTCCACGCCAGGCACCTTTCTAAACCTTTTACGTCCACAATAACCGAGGGAGGGAGGGAGGTCCTGATACGCTTCCCCCCTTCACAGGTGAAGAAACTGAAGTCCAGAGACTGAGCCGTTTTTTCCATGGGACTGCCAATGAGGAGTGGCACAGAACTGCCAATGCTGGCACTCAGAATCTCTGCTTCTGAACCCTAACTGGACCCAGAAGAAATCCAGGACCATGAGGAATGCAGCCCAAGGACCCCAGGTGGTCTGGCTCTTTGCCCCCCACCTTAAGAGAACTCCCACTTGACCACATTTTGGTGAAATGCATTTTCCAGACGGGCCCTGCTCTCTCTCAACTGGTTCATTCATTTTAAGTTCCTAGCTCTGCGGGTGAGAAGAGGAGGCAGGGGCCATATGAGCCCTGGCCCATCCATCTTCAGAGGGTAAGACCAGTTTCATCTCGGAAAGAAATAAGGCAGCGCTCAGAGGACGAGCAGAGGCCGCCAGCAGCTGGCCCCGCTGTTTCTCTGGGCCCCTTGCCTGTTCCTGGTGCGGGCCGCCTGGACATGGGCCGGCAGCCTGGCACCGTCTAGAGGCCTCACTGACCACATCTGAAGTTTGAGCAGGGCCTCTGGGACGGGGGCCAGTCACTCCAGCCACTTATTTGCAGCAAAGCAAACAGAGGCTGTATTCTGTACTCTTTTTTTTTTTCTTCTTCCTTTAATGTCAGCACTCCAATGAGCAGGGCTGGAGGGGGCGGGAAGAAGCCCAGTGTTCTAGACGGGCAGCAGCCTCAGAACTGACCCGAGCCCCTGACGGGTTCTTGCTTATTAAAGTCTCCTCTTTGTTCTGTCATCTCCCCTCCCAAATGGCCAGACATACACACATCACTGTTGACTCTGCATTTCTGGAGAACACCTCCCAGCCAGTTTCCAGATTATGAAACTATCCCGTGAAGATCAAATACTGTTAGGGATGCCAAAAGATGACTCATCGAAACATATCAAAACACTGCACAAAATCAGAGTTCCAAACTTGATTAACTTCCTCTGAACCTTTTAATTAACTCAGGCTGCTGAAGTCTGGAGGTGGGGGCTGACATTCACCGCTACTGAGGACAGACTGGGGTCTCTGCTAGAGTTCAGGACTCGCCCATGCAACGGAGTAGACAAACTTTGAAAGGGAAACACCAAGCACCTTTTCCTGGATTAGAAGAAAAACTGTACATGTGGATAAACTACTCCTTTTTCAAAGAGAAATTAACCCAAATTCAAATTTAATCTGAATCAGACTACTAGATTAGTGTTATAACAGGAATCTGGGAAGCGATATTATTAATTATTCTATTTCTTTCTGAAAACTTTCATTGCATTTAAATGGCACAATTATATTTAGCATAATCACTAAGGCCATTCAAAAACTCCATTATTTTTGTAGGAAAAAAAATGAAGTCAATGTTGCAAACTAGCTCCAACCCAACTGCTGTTCCCCAAAAGAATTCATCTAAAGGAAAAAAGCCAAATCTCTATAAAACTGCCTGGCTGGTGCCTAGAACTGTTCTGTACCAGACACCCCTGCCTCACACCGCTGGTGCCTCCCAACATTCTCCCCACACTGACTCACTCAAGAGACTCATTATCTCTGGGAATGGCCTGGAAATCGGATCCACTCCTGGGTGACATACATCTCCAAGAAAATGAAAAGGCGAGTCATCCTCTTAGCCAGCAGCCCATTTCCTAAGGCAGGACACACCAGGTCTCCTCTTTAGTCAACTGTTCATTCAATAAACACACAGCGAGCACAGCCTCTGCGCTGGGGCCCGAGTGCAACAGAGCAAGCTGCACGCTCTGCCGTTCCGAGTATGTGTGAGGGCGACACACATCATGATGCACGGTAACGAGAGGCAGCGTGAGAGGAGGAGCTGAGCAAGCGCGACGGGGAGGAGAGGGTGGTCTCCCCAAGCAGCCGGACACCCCCTGCCCACCAGGCACAACCACCACATTTCGGCGGGTCCTCCAGGCCCGAACGCTGACCCTTGTCACCTCCTGTCCTTGGAACTTGCCCGTGCTGCTCATCAGGGACCACTGTGCCCTCTCTGTGCAGAGCCCTTCCCTGGGCCTGGGCAGCCTGGAACCAGCAGACCGCTCTGACCCCTGTTCTAAATCACTGTAACACTGGACCCTGACAACATCCCTAAGCCTCCTCCATAAAATGGGAAGCATCACAGCACTGAACTCATGCGGTTTAAGGATGAACAGAATGAATACAGGCCAGGCACCTTGGCCGGTGCCAGGGGAGCGTCAGGTCCATGGTGCTACTCTGGAACTGTCCGACCTCCATAAACCCACCCACATGGCCCTCAGAGAGGCTGACACACTGGCCTATGCTGTGACTCCTCACGTGACTGAGACCACCACCAACTCAACAGTCAGCTCAGCGGGCGACCGTGCTTTGGCTCTAGATTGTGCATACTCTGGTAACTCTCCGCACCTTGCTCTTGGCCTTCATGGTCTCAATCACAATTTGAGACTCCATAGTCAAAGTGTCGGCTCACCTGTACGAGGACGGACCCGTCTCCTCACCAGCCTCTGAGGCTCTGCGGGGCAGACACACATCTGTCACGTTCACCATTACCTACTGAGTGCCCAGCACGGGGCGGGCCCCCACGGCACACACTGAGGAAGCGTCGGTGCTTGGAGAAGGAGGGAAAGGAGTCACAGGGCGAGGAGAAGGCTCACAACAAGGGGGCACAGGCCCTCATAGATCTAACCAGCCTGTTCCTGTGTGACTGAACTGAATGGAGACCGCAAGATACCCAGGATGGTTCTGTGTCTTACCAAGGAATGTTCAGCCAGAGAAAAAAAGGAAAAAAAAAGACAGTGTACCACATCTGCCTCAAGAGGGAAACAAGATAGAAGCCTGCCTTTCAAGGCCACATTTGAGAGCCAAAGATGCAGAACAGCCGGCCCACGGGTGTGGAGCTCAAAGGAGGGAAGGGGCTGGGCTGGGGGAGGCAGAGGCATGGTCTCCGGGAACCCCCATGAGGGCCTGCTGGTTCTCAGCCTCTCTCACCTTTCAAGGCATCTGGTGGCATCTGGTCATCTGCTCAGCTCAGCTCAGCTCCACCCCACTACCCGCTTCATTTACCTCTCTTAGTTTTCCTCTTTAACCCAGAAACTTGAACGTATGTGCATGCACATATTCCTTCATTCATTTTCTCGTCCACAAACATTTCCTGAGCACCTGCACACCACCTCCACCCCATATGCTGAGCCGTGCTGGGACCCAAAAGGCGGAGATCACAGTCCACAGAGGGCACGCACATAAGCCCGTCTGTCACCACGGCCGCCCGGGCCTTTGACCTCTTTCTCCAGAGAACTTCACCTCCAGATTGGCCTGCCCTGAAGACTTTTTCTGAAACACCCCTGCTGAGCACCAAGTCCTGGCCATCCTTTCATCTCACCAATGAAAGCTAGTCTCTGACCACATTCCATCTCAGTTCAGCAGAGAGAGAAAGAAAGCTGTCTGGTTATTTACAGCTTGCTGTCTTCTGAAGAAAACCTGAGGCAGCTGGATGAAAGTTGTTGATGGGAGAAAGGGGAGTCCTGCTTCTCAGAAATGACCTGCTGGGTTTTGCCTACCAAATGAAAGACCCAGATTACTCAACCTGAGCATGCAGCGGAGAGACTGGCTCACCCAGCCGTGCAAAGGTGCAGTACTGAGCAGCTTTATAAAAGGTCAGGCCCTGTGGCCAGTGATTTAATTACGTGCAAATGGTTGCCGCCGTTATTTATGCCACTATCTGGAAACAATCTCACATCCAATAATAGGATGATTACATAAAATATGATTGGAGTAGGAAATGGCAACCCACTTTAGCATTCCTGCCTGGAGAATCCCATGGTCAGAGGAGCCTGGTGGGCTACGGCCCATAGGATCACAAAGAGTTGGACACGACTGAGCGACTAAGCACGCATATAAAATATGACAGGTTGACCAAATGGAGTATTATTCAGCTATCAAAATTATGTTTAAGCAGTTTTTAGTCACATGTTTGTTCCCTTAACATTTAGGTTTTTAAAACAGGGGCAGGTAATAGCCTATACTCAGAACGAGCTCTTCTACATAAAACAGAATGAGGTGGGTGCAACTGTGACCATCCTCCTGTCCGAGGTGGGAAACTAAGGCTTGGGCTTCTGACAGATTCCAAAGTCACTACACCTCTAACCTCTATGTCGTACTGCCTCCCTGGAAGCAGAGAGAAGAGAGAATACAGACTGGTTTAAAAAAAGAAAAGAAAAAAGAAAATCACTTCAAATGAACTTAGTTTCCCATCCCAGAATCCATCAGTTTAGAATAATGCAAACCACCCATTCAGACTCCATCTGGCCAAATATTCTATTTCTCCTTAAAAGACAACAACAACAACAACACAATTATTACTTTAAAACAAAAATTAAAAACAATTATTTTTTCCCCCAGCTGTGCTGTGCAGCATGTGGGGTCCTAGTTCCCCAGCCAGGGATCAAACCCGTGACTCCTGCAGTGGAAGCATGAGTCCCAACCACCAGGGAAGTCCCCCATTTCTCTTCTTTAAAAAAAAAAAAAAAAAAAAAAAAAAAAAACCCACAAAACAACGGTCTAATGATTCCTGAGCTTGACTCTCATCTTTACAATGGAGCAGTCTGAGAAGTCTGTAACTTACAAAAAGAAGGGGACATAAACATTCTGAAATGCTGAGGCAGGTTATATAGAGGCCAAGTGTGGAGCTCCCTGGACCCCGAGTGCTTGGCCCCGTCTCCCAGCGTGGCCAGCCGCACCCTTGGCTCACAGAGCTGTTCTGACAGAACCCTCTCCATTCACACTCCCCTGCCTGGTCACAAGCAGCAGGGAGACAGGGGCTTTTCTCCAGCCCAGCACTTGAGTGGCACATGACCTTGACTCTGGGCATCTGCTGCTCTCCACCAACCGCTCTTACCCAGGGAAGATGGCACAGGACATTCCCGTGACTGTTGTCTGACAGTCAGGGAAGAGATGTGAGGCTTTCAACCAGAATCGCAGCTGGGCTGGGGCCCGAGAGCAGCTCAAACACAAGCTAACAACGGGGGTGGGGGAGACACGGGCCTGCAGAGAAGACAAGGCAGGTTGCTGACAATGTTGCCCATTATTTCAATCTAGCCACGGTGGGCCTCAGTTTCCCATCTGCAGAAGTGGAACAAGAAAATGTCACGGGTTCTTGTGATGTTCAGACTTTAAAAAATGGACATAATGCCATAAGTATTAATTAGTAAGGTGAACAGCTGAAGTCTCACTGAGCGCTTTGAGGGACGTGGTATTTATTGGGGGATGCTTAAACACTTACTAGGTTTGGTGACCCTGGACAAATGACTTAAGCTTCTTTCAGACTCTATTTCCGTCTATGAAAATGAGATGGTCATAGTAAGATCTGCTCTCATGAGAGTGCCTTGTTGGTTAATCAACAAGGACCTACTGTATAGCACAGGGGGCTCTACGCAATATTCTGTAAGAATCTCTATCAGTAAAGAATCTGAAAAAGAATGAACACATGTATATGTATATCTGAGTCACTTGGTTGTACACCTGGAACTAACACAACATTGTAAATCGATTATATGCCAATAAAAATTAAAAAGTAAAAAAAATTATGAATGCACAAGATGTGCCTGGCCTGCATTTGTTAATCCCTGTAACCCCAGTGGCAGACTCCAGGTTATGTGCCTCTTTTTCAGGTTGAGGAATGGAGCACAAGCCTAACCAGAGCTGGTTCTCCAGCAACAGCCTCTACCCGCTGACGGCAGTGAAGCCCAGGACTGCACTCACGGCTCACCTCTGCCCTCCCCCTCACCTCTCCGCTCTGTGTGGCACTGCCTTCTTCCTTTCTGAATGACTGTGGTCTGCGTTTTGTACCACTGATAAGACAAGTGGCACCAGAAAAAAAAACCAAACAACAAAAAAAAAGAAACACAACAAAACCCACCACTTCTTTCTTCTTCCCTCCCTACAAATTATTTTTAAACATCTGTGGTTATGACAGCAGCAAATCAACAAGCACTCCGCGGCTGTCCCATTATCGGAACCCATTTCCCTGTGGCCGTCTCTTCCTCAGCAGTTCTTGTCATCGCTGGACACCAAAACACCCGCAGGGTAGCGCCGGGCCCAGCTAGTGGTGACGGCTGGTGTGCAAAGGTTACAGGTTCTAAAATAAGAAGTTCCTCCTGAAGAGAACTGATCACCCAATCAAGCTGAGGTCTAGAGACAAAGTCAGTTAAAAATCATAAAAACAGGTAGGCTGGGAGTGTGGCGGGGGCAGGGGGAACTGAGGAAGGAGGAGTCAAGGAAAATAAGTTTTCTAACCATAAAAAAGTTAAAACTGTCCATTGTAAAAAACCTTGCCAAAGAATCTGCAGTGATGAGGAAGAATGAGGCACAAAATACTAGAAAGTTCTGGAAGAATACACATGAAATGGCAGTTTCCTCTGAGACATCCGAGTATTTTACTAAGAAGGTTAACATTAAAAGAAGACAGAACGATTTCTAAGGCTTTCCTATACATGATCTTTGGGAGGAGGTTATCAACGTCTCCCCCATTGCTATATGAGAAAACAGAGGCCATAAGGTGACTATATGACAGAGTGGAACCAAAATGCCTTTCTTCCAACTCCAAATCTGGAGACATCAAGGTTCTAGGGGTAGCAGAAAGTAGACATGAACTCCAAACTTGCTGGGCTAGACTTATGAACCAAGAACAATCGGCCACCTTAGAAAAGATTCTAATTCCCCCACAGCGGGCCCGAGGTCTGATCTACCAGTTCCAAGGAAGCCCACTTCACTGTGTATTTCCCCCAAACAAGAATATTCTCATAGAACAACAAAAGTTATCAAAACTGAAAATTAACCATCGATAAGAGTATTACTACGTACTCAACAGATCTTTTTCAAATTTTACTGACAGTCTCACTGATGTCTTTGAAAGCAAAAGCAAAAAAATATATATATCTGCTCTCAGATCCAGTCTGGGAAGTCCGTGTTCCATTTAGTTACCCTGTCTCTTCATCCTTTAATCTGAAATGGAGTTCCTGGGTCTTTAATGACACTTTTGAAGAGTACAGGCCATTTATTTTATAGACTCTTCTTCAGTCCAAGTGCGTCTGATGTTTCCTCATAATTGGGCTGAGATCACCCATGTTGGGCCGAGAACCAGAGGCCACCCCTGGCTGGCTCAGCAGTGCGGTCCTACTTATACTATCTCCTACCTGCTCAGTGCATCCAAGCGGGACGCATGAGACCTACTGTCCTATTCTTGGAATGTTAACTGTGATCTCTTGGTGGAGGGACAACCTGCCAGGGTTCTCTAGTCTCTCTCTGTAATAAATCAAAAAGTATCTTGGGAAGACATCTATGCTGCTTCACAGCCTACTTTCCCATTTGTTTTAGTCCATCAGTGATCCTTAAACAATACTACTACTATGATGGCCAAACACAGGTTTCTTTTAATCTTCCTCATTCTTGCTGTATTTATTATTCTTCTTCTGTTTAAAAAAAATAAACCTTCCCCTCTCCCTCATTTATTTATTCAATTATCAGTATAGGTTCATGAGTTATTTTATTCTATGGGCTGTCATCAACTACGATCATGATTTACCTGATCCTCAAATTCTCCCAGATTTGATCAGTAGGAGCCCCTTCAAACTGACTCCTGTGACCTTCACGCAGACACGACTGTCATTCTCTGTACACATCCTCACTTTCAGGCAGTGCAGGATGTTCCAAGCACACCTGTAAATTTCCTACCCCAGGCCCAGAACCAGCCCTTTCTCCAAGGAGTCCTGGTTCTCTGCATGTTAACAACCATGAAGTCTGTTCATGGCTATTAGTTCTAAAAGCCCTCTCAATTGGTTAGAGCTGGAAAATACATATGTATAAATGTGAACACATGAGGACTTTCCTGGTGGTCCAGTGGCTAAGACTCTGCGCTCCCAATGTAAGGGACCCGAGTTCTAGCTCTGGTCAGGGAACTAGATCCCACCGCCCACGACTAAAAAGATCTTGCATGCCGCAACTAAGATCCGGAGCAGCTAAATAAATGTTTTTAAAAATAATAAAAAATGTAAATACATGGACACACACGCATCTATTTCTGTACCTACATGTAAAAAAACCATGAGTTCATCCAGATGACTCCAATTCCAATTGAACTAGAGAGGGTCTCCCAGGTGGCTCAATGGTAAAAAATCCTCCTGACAATTCATGGGACATGGGTTCAGTCCCCTCGGTCAGGAAGATCCCCTGGAGACGGAAATTAAAACCCATTCCAGTATTCTTGCCCGAAAAATCTCACGGACAAAGGAGCCTGATGGGCTACAGTCCATGGGGTCACAAAGAGTCAGACACGACTGAGCGACTAGAACAACAAGGGGAAGTAACGAACTCCCTTTTCTGGCAATAAAAAAATCCCAGTCTCATTATCCACAATATATTTGCCTATTTGTTCCATCCAGGGCTTCCCTGGTGGCTCAGATGGTATCCTAGAATAAAGAGTAAATAAGTTTCAGAATTTCTAACCCACACCACTGTAAAAAACAAACCTAACTCGAGTTCAATATTTGTTTACAGTTATTTTTTTAGTGTGAGGGTCTATAGACAAAACAGTGCATTCAAGAGCCACATGGGGTTATCATCTTAGCCCTGCCTCAGTCATGTCCTCGCCTGAAACACAGCATTTAACATGTCTTAAAATAAAACAGCAGATGAGTGAACCGAGGCTTTGACATAGGCCAGGGCTCCCCTTCTCCTAGGGCAATGGTCTCCCTCTAACTCACTGGTCCTTTAGAAACCTGGGAAGTGTGCAACATTGCAGATGCCAGCCACTCTGAGCTGCTTTGATTCAGTACATCTGAGCTAGAGCCAAGGAATCTGTATTTCAAACGTTCCCTGAGGGAGCCTGATATCCTCTGGGGAAACCACTGGCTCTAAGAATAAAAACGTAAAAAAGCGAGGCCCCAATCTCATGTCTGGCTGGCTCGCACCAAGCTCCAGCCTCGAGGGACCACGGTCTCTACCCTGTTGGCCGCCTGCAGGCGCTGCTGCTCTGGCCCACAATGCTCTCACCTCCCTCTACCACCTGGCAAATACCTATTCTTTAAAATCTGGCTCAGATGTCTCCTCCTCTCTGAAGCCTTCCCAATTCCCCAAAGACACCCAGACCCCAAGTTCTCTGAGCTCTCAGAACAGTTTGCTTTCAATTGTCGAATAATTCACACATATTGAAAAACAGACCAGCACAACACGACAGCTTTGTCAATAGCCCTCTGTTACAGCTCCCCTCATGAGCAGGATTATCTCTGCTTGTCTTTTCCATTGGCAAGGAGGCTTCTTCTTCTCGTGACGATCTCCAGGCACAAGATCTGGTGCATGGCAGGTGCTCCAAAAATGGTCTAAGATTATTTTCAGCATTAATTCTGTGGTTCAAAGACGGCCTAAGTACTTTTCCATGACTCGTCAGAAAAGACTGAGAAAAGTTAGGATTGCCAAAGATTCTCTGCTCAGTAATTCACATCTCGAGATGAAGTCCATATCTTCCTGCTCTGGGCTAAACCTGCGTGTTATTGTTCATGCTGGTAAGTGAATGCTGTTTCCATACAAGACTCAATTATTTTTAGCGCTCCTGTTATGATAAACTCACAGTAACCTCAAAAAGAACAAATCAAAGTCAACTTTTTGCCACAGGAAACCAGCTCACACTTAATGTTTTGCAACATGCCATGGGAGAATAATAAAAAGATGAGACCTTTTGCTCACAGATGGTAAGGCTGACTTTTGAGATAGTGGAAAATGCAGCAGGAAGCGTGCAGTCTGGCCACTATCTTATGAAGTAAACTGGAAAAACACTCACACCCCAACAAGGCAAACACACGCATACGGACAGCAGGGCTACTGTTTCACCGGGGGCTGGATGGTGAATGGGGTGAGGACCGTCCACACGTGCGGGACAGGCCAGAGCCGGGTGGCACTGGGATTGAAAGCCTGGTGGCTCCCAGGGGAGCAGGGAGGCAGGAGGGGCCTCCGGGGACAGCAGCAGGGAGGGGGAAGAAATGACCAGACAGGCAGAATAGTCACTCACGTATAAACTACTTGTAGAGCACCTACTAAGTGTTCCATTTGGGTTCTGTGCAAGGTATCCTCCTATATGTATCACAGTCAAGTACTCTGACCTTGCACTCTGACCTCACTAGGAATTCCTAAGGCATCATCAGGTGCATCAGTCACATTCCTAGAAAGGCTCTTGGGAACAAATTCCAAGGACTGAGACAAGCTGAAAACAACTTACATTTGATAAGACGAGTCACAAAAGACAGCGTACCCAGAGAAACACATTTTGCAGCCAACAAGACAAATGAGGTCATTCTATGTATGCTCCAAGATCTTTTCCGAAGCACTTAAGGCCATCAAGTGAAAGAAAGCAAGTCGCTTAACACTTACAAGCTGAATTTTGGCAGAAGTCTAACCTGCCGGCCAGACTCCCCTAGGGAAAGAGATCATGAGAGCCATTGCCCTCCACTTCCAGAAGCTCAGTCCAGTCCTTAATCAAGGAGTTAATCACATGTGAAAAGCCCCCAGAAAGCTAACCAGACCCTTATGCTCACTGCTGGGACACTAACAGTTCCAGGTGCAGCATATCTGGAAAGACACACAGGGCACAGGATGACCCATGAGGGCAAAACAAAGCAAAACATCAGGAATATGCAGGTAACAACATGCAAGAAAAGTTAGGACACGTCATCTGCTACAGAGAGAAAAGCGAAGGCTACAAGAACAAAATCAGGAGAATTGGGTGCGTGTGGCGCGGACGTGCGCGGTGGTGTAAAAGAACAAAATCAGGAGAATTGGGTTTTAGGCCTGATATTGCCACTGGTGTGCTGTATAGCCAGGAGGAGGGGGAGTCACTTCCCTTCTAGGCCTTATTAGAAGTGGCCTCACCTGTATGCCTAGTCAGAGAGGACTGCAGGCAGTGCTGTCGAGAGGATTCTGAGGCTCTGGGAGAAGTGGCCGGTCAACAAGGAGGATTTCTTAGCCACATCTGCCACAGGGGTGGAGGGAAGAGTGGGAAGCACACAGCTGCCAGCCTTGACCAAGATGGTATGACGTGTGGAGTTGCCTCCTTTTTTAAAATTCCCTCTTACAAAACTATGGACACTTCCCTCATGGCTCAGATGGTAAAGAATCTGCCTGCAATGCAGGAGACCTGGGTTAGATCCCTGGGTGGGGAAGATCCCCTGGAGAAGGAAATGGCAATCCACTCCGGTATTCTTGCCTGGAGAATCCCATGGACAGAGGAGCCTGGCAGGCTACATACAGTCCATGGGTTCGCAGAGAGTCAGACACGACTCAGTGACTCACACACACACACGTTACAAAACTATACACATGGACTTCCCTGATGGTCCAGCGGTTAAGAATCTGCCTGCCGATGCAGGGTACATGGGTTTGATTCCTGGTCTGGGAAGATTCCACATGCCGCAGAGCAACCAAGTCTGTGAGCCACAACTACTGAGCCCTCATTCTAGAGCCCATGCTCTGCAACAAGAGAAACCACCACAATAAAAAGCCCGCGCACCGCAACTAGAGAGTAGCCCCCACTCTCTGCAACTAGAGAAAGCGAAAACGCAGCAACGAAGACCAAATGCAGCCAAAAAGAAAAAAAAGAAAACTACACATAAAAAGGGTTAAGGTGATAAACTTTATGGTGCGTGTTTTTATCATAATAAAGAAACTGTATATTATTAATTATGAACATCGTCTTAATCTCCAAATGCAAAGCTTTGAAACTAAAAAGAGAATGAGTTACCATTTAGAAGAGGGAAGTAAACACATGAAGTGTATTATAAAACAAACTGCTTTTTACGGGCAAAAAAACTAAAGCCTGACAGGATTGCTGCTATGATAATACCTACTCAAGTATGGAATTAAGGGTAAACTGAGTCAACCCCAACACTGTACTATACACTAGAAAGCACCTCCGACCTCCAAGCACACAGCTGATTAGACAGGTCCCGAGGACTTGCTCTGGGCTAAGCCTCTTGCACGGGTATCATCCGAGCCTCACAAAAGCCCTCTGAGGCCAGCACTGTCACCACCCCCGCGGTCAGAGGCGGATCTGAGGGCGCCTCTGGGAATTTAAGTCTGTGGCTCAACCTCACACCTGCCAGGACTGGAAGGCAGGTCTGTTTTGATTCCAAAGCGCCAGTTCTGAATGACCGTGAACCATTGCCTGCCATGTGCTTAGTGATATAAAGCTCCTGCTTCTTCCTCACATCCTGTTGACTCCTCAGCCCCTTATAACTTCTGATGGTGATGCTCAGCAGAATCTATTTGGATGAAATAATACACCTTCCCCCATCCTGTCTCCAGGGCATAAGTCCTGCCTCCCCATCTCAGTGACAGGCTCCTGAGGGCAGTGATGGCCATGGGCCTGTGTCTTTACCAGTCTATCCCTTGTGTGTATAGAGGGGCGCACAGCAGCAGCTTCGTGTGCATGCGGCGAGGATCCAATGAGCTAACACTCACAGGGCACTGAGAATGGAGCACGCATGCTCTTATTACCTGGTACCTCATACAGTATTTAATTCATTAGATTTCAAAGTCCCGGGCTGCTCAGGTCCCACCTCTTTTACATCTGCATTTGGTGTCCTCTTGGGCTTCCCAGGTGACGCGAGTGGTAAAGAAACCAGCTGCCAATGCAGAAGAGATTTAAGAGATGCAGGTTCGATCCCTGGGTTGGAAAGCTCCCTGGAGGAGGGCATGGCAGCCTGCCCCAGCACTCTTGCCTGGAGACTGCCATGGACAGAGGAGCCTGGCGGCTGCAGGCCACAAGGCCAGAGTCGGACACGACTGAGTGACTTTCACTCGGCGTCCTCTCACGGCAAAACACAAGCCTCTCTGGGTCTCTGCCTCCTCAGCCCCGGAAACCAAATGGGGGATAATTCCTACCTTGTCCATCTCACGAGAGAGACGTGATGAGGAGGTGGACAAGAAAGTACTCTGGAAACTGCAAAAGGGTTGTAGATCAGGGTCTCTCAACCTCAACACTGCTGACTCTGGGGGCCATAGCGCTCGTCCTGGGGGCTCTCTCCCCACCCCAACCCCAGTCATAACAACCAAAAATGTCTCCAGACACTTGCCTGGAGGGCAAGACTGCCCCTGGCTGAGGATCCCCAGGTTATGGTAAACTCAAATACTAGCTGACTCCTCTTATAACTGGCAGTTAGAAACACCAAGGCTATGCCCAAACCTCTGCAAATTAACAGCTGTTTACAGAGGGGTGTCTATGTACCACCAGTGAGGAGGGGGAGTTGAGAAGCACATCCCCAAAAGTACAAAAATGTCAGGGTGATTCTTTTTCTTTGGGCTTTTCTGGTATTTTCTGTAACAGATATGGATTATTTTTATGCTAACAAACCCATGTGATTTACATACTTGCTCACCCTGAGAACAAGAGCAACCTCAATTTCTCTGTGCCTCAGCTCTCTTGTCTGTGAACTAAGGGATAACACATCAACTCCCACTGGCTCTTGCTAGTAAGCACTCGATGTTCATGATTACTGTTTTTAAAATAATATTAAAAAATTAAAGTACAGGGACTTTCCTGGAGTCCAGTGGTTAAGACTCTTGTGCTTCCAATGCAGAGGGCAAGGGTACGATGCCTGGTCAGGGAACCAAGATCCCACATTCCGTGGGTATTTTAAAAAATAATAATAAAGTGCCAAGCACAAGAACACTGAGATGGCAACTAACACCTACCTAACGCCCTCTGAATGATGGTGAGAGATGGGAGAAAATCTCTCAGGAGAGGAACGCCAGTTTTGAGCACCAGGAAGAACTCTGGAGAGGGAACAGTGATGACAGGAGCTTGATTTATAACACTGTTATCTTGGGCTCAATTTCAGAAAGCAGTTCATTTCAACACATAATTAAAAAAAAACAGAAATTGTAAAGAAACTAGAGCTCAATGATGGGCCTCCTCTCCATTCACTCTGTTGTCCTAAGTGACCACTTAGAACCAACTAAGGGGGAACTCGGCTCAGGGCAACCTCAAGGAACCTTCTGGGCTCTGCAGCCTCACATGCAGAAATGAGAGCACAAAGTGCGTGCCGAGAAACTGCTTTCAGGGTTCACCTTGAAGGAGGAAGTAATCTGGAGTCGTGCGCTTCAGAGCTGCCTTTGCTTTATCGCTGCTCCAGTCCACTTCCAGCGCCTCTTTGACGGAGCAGAAGACCACCTTCTGTTTTAAAAAAAAAAAAAAACAAGATTGCTTAGGGATAAAATAGAGAAAGTCGCTCAGTCACGTCCATCTCTTTGTGACACCATGGACAATACAGTCCATGGAATTTTCCAGGCCAGAATACTGGAGTGGGTAGCCGTTCCCTTCTCCAGGGGATCTTCCCAACCCAGGGATCGAACCCAGGTCTCCAGCATTGCAGGTGGATTCTTTACCAGCTGAGCCACAAGGGAAGCCCAAGGATAAAATACATTGACTTCAAATCACCAGGCAGTAACTCATCACCATTACTAGGTTTCCTGTTCACTAAAGAAGCTGCTGCTGCTAAGTCGCTTCAGTCGTGTCCAACTCTGTGCGACCCCATAGGCGGCAGCCCACCAGGCTCCCCCGTCCTTGGGATTCTCCAGGCAAGAACACCGAAGTGGGTTGCCATTTCCTTCTCCAATGCATGAAAGTGAAAAGTCAAAGTGAAGTCGCTCAGTGGTGTCCGACTCTTCGCGACCCCATGGACTGCAGCCCACCAGGCTCCTCCGTCCATGGGATTTTCCAGGCAAGAGTACTGGGGTGGGGTGCCATTGCCTTCTCCGAAAAGAAGCTGAGGCCAACTCAAATCCAACAAATGCTTCCTGAGCACTTACTATGAGCTCCCTTGGGCACCGGGGTCACAGAGATCAATGCCATGGACTCCCTTCACTGCAGGAAGACAGAGCAAAGCTCTGTCCATTCTGACTCTCTGGTGAATTCTGGTGGTATTTATGCCACGGAAATTCCTTCACAAGTGACCAATAAAATGTGTCTAAAGATACTCAATGAAATGTTCTCTGTGTTAGTAAACAGACACAAACAACAATACCCATAAATAACAGCATTCCTTCTCCCTATGGCAGGAGGCAATACAGTTGAAACCTAGTAACCTACATCAAATTTTCTTTTAAAAATGCCATGAGAGATATATGTTAAAATACAAACAACTAATTATGAATAAGAAAATGGTTTTCTTTTCCTTTCCTAAACAATGAAGTCCAAAAGCCGTTTTCTGGGACTGAAGAAGGACAGGGAAAGAAAGTGTGTGTGGAGGGCTGGTGGCTGGACTGGAGGGGACAGAGCAGGGCAGGGTAAGGAGGGCATCCCCAGAGGGCAGCAGCGGGAGCCCGATCACATCCAAGGACTTGATGCAACAACAAAAAAAATACACTGAGAATCTGGGCAGCAAGGCTTCACTGTCAAAGAAGAGAATCAGAACTATGGAAACAGAGAGAATTAGAATGAAGCCTTTGGTGAGAGTTACTGCCGTGAACTCATGTTCCATATATACAGACAGACAAAGAAATAAATGTAAATGCAAGTGTATGTGTACACATACAAATATTTACCTGCTGTGTCCACTGAAAAAGTTTAAAAGCAATGATACTCTAGCAGCAATGAGCACATCTCAAACACAGACTCTGGTTTCTAACCACCACTAAGAGACACATTTCTCCTTGGAGAAATGACTGATTTCAAAGCTGCAACATGAGAGGAGCCTAAGACAAGGAAAAGTGCCCCAAAGAATGATGGGACATGTCAAGAGGTAACAATTCAGCTTAAATTCAGGTCAAATCTGGAGCAATCTGAGGATAAAAGTAAAGGATAATAGATAATACTTTTAAGTAAGCTATAATAAAATTAACTAATGAGCAAAGTTTTTTAAGGAATAAAGTATTTACATATTTTCAAAATACTTCTCCAGAAAATACCTATTAGTCACACAGGGATAAAAAAATTGTTTTCAAAGGACCAGTATGGAAAATAACTTTACTCAAATGATCAAAATTAACACAACCAGTAAAGCAGCACATGGAAACCATGCACCAGACCACAGGATGCAATGAGAAGCATCCATGTCGTGCTATTTTGGCCAAAGATGTGTAGCAAGAGTCTAATTACAAGGAACATCAGAGGAACCCAAACTGAGAGACATTTTACAAAATAACTGGCTTGCAACCTTTAGATGTCATGAAAATCTAGATGCATCCATGACTCTGACCCGGATCCTTTTGCTGTTAAGGACATGACGGGAATAACTAGCAAACCCGAAACAGGGTCTGAGGATTTAGATGGCAGTGATTTATCCATGTATTTTTCCTGACTGTGATGGCTAGTTTCTGATCACGGAGAATACCTTATTTGAGAAAATACAGACTAAAATATTTGGGAGTAAGGCAGTGGCACCTTATCCTCATATGGCTGTTAGGTACTTCTACCAAGTTTAAGCTAGTACATGTGTGTGCGCCAAGTGTATAAAACTTCACACTTACAGAGGTGTGTGTCTTCCTTTTTTTCCTCTACCAACTCCCCACCCCCCCCACACATCAGAAAGAAAAAGAAAACAGAAAGAAGACAACAATGGCGCAATTTACAGGCTAAGGGAGCCAAGATCCATTAGCTGCCAGGCAGTTTCCACACCCCACTGAAGATCAAAATGGATCTGAAAGATGAAAACTCAAACTGCTGGTGAAAATAAAAAACAGCCATGGTGTGTAAGGTGGCTTTCTGCCTCCCCATAATCACTCCTCTCGGGTTTGGATCCACTGTAAAAGCTAGTATACAAGATGCCTGTACTGCCCTCAAACCTTTTGGTCAATGGGTCTGTCTGACCTTAGCAGATAAGTCATGCAGTCAACCAGAGTGACATTTAGTGCTTGGTACAGACTTGCCAGACCCTTCCTGACAAGTCTTACCACACAGATCAAGCCATCAGCAGTACGACCTGGAGATGCCATCACAATAAAGAAAAATCTTACCAGGTTTCAAAACCCAGCAGGACTTTCATTCAAAATTTTTGTAGTTTGCCTGGCTAAGACCAGTGCTAAGAATCTACTGATTTGTTAGGCCATTATATGAAGAATAAGGGGGAAAAAGTTGGTTCTAGAATCAGTCTGAGGCAGGCCTGCCTCTAACGCTTTCAGGGCCTGAGGGTAAGAGTACAAATAAAAACCCATATATCATGTCTACATATTCAGTTATAAATCACACTAATAAGCTATTAAGTAAAGTATATTGTATTCTCCTGCCTTGACAAATAAACCTCCTTCATAACCACCTGGAAAACTAGGTTCAAATTTGGAATTCTCACACTCCGTGGGAGTCCTGTGTCACAGGAGGTGCCCTGGGAAGGTTGCCCCCATCTCATTTTGGCTCACCCACAATGTAAGGAGCTTTGAACCTGACTTTGCACAAGGTTTTGCCCATCCTTCCCGACCAAAACATCCAATCCTCAGGCCGAGGCATTCAGACGCTGTGGTAAGGTCCACACTCCAGAGGCAGACAGGGAAGCAGCCTAGGAAGTGAGCCTGAGGCTATCTGGCCAGGAGATTCCAGGGGTCCAGGTACCCAGAATGGGGTTCAGAACTGGGGGGAAGGCTATGGGAGCCAGGCAGATGCACCTTCTTGATCTCATGGGATCCTCACCCTGTGAGGGGAACGGCTGGAGGAAGGCCGGAGTGGGACCTTCTAGAGCACCACGGCCAAGGGTAGAGGCCCTCTGCCCTTCCCAACTTTAGGGCAGATTTAGTCCCAGTTCTGCCACTAGTTTGTGACCGCGGACCAATGACTTCACCTCTCTTGGGTCTGTGGCAGACAACTTTTAGAGACAACTTAGATCCTGGGATCTAAGGAGGAGGCCCCTGTGGCCTTGGCTTTAATGTGTACCAACCCACCAGCACAGGTGACAGAGTCTGAGGTGGTCACACGACCCAAGCCAGGCCCACCAGATTCCTTAACCAAGAATATGAAAGCTGGAAATAGAGACACATTCATGGCAGAACTCTAAAGAGAAAGGCCAGATTCCTGCTGCCTCCAGGGCTTCCCAGCTGCCCTGGTTTTTTCCTCTTCTCAGATCACAGGAATAAAACTCTATGCTTCTTGGGCTACTGCAGCCTGCCTCCAATTAATGCCCCCTTTTTTCATTCAAAGTATCCAAATTCTACTATTGTGGCTCATAACAAAAATAAAACTTAACCAAGCTGCCTAATCTGTAGTAGAACAGATGCAAAAGGCGGTGCCTACCTTACCCACCTCACCGGCATCGAGTTTATAAAGAGAAAAGGCTGCCTGACAGTGCTTTGAGGGAGTGAAGAGCCTTCAGATGAAGCAGCCACAAAGCCTCCCAGGTAGCAGCCGCTACCATTCACCCAAACGAAGTAACCCCTCCTGTTCCACCATGCCCTCAGCTCACGAATCCCTGTCTGGTAGGCCTCACCTACTCCCCTCCACTGTCCATTTTCTTCCCTGATCATTCTGGGCCTTGAGGATTTCAATCTGAGAGTCTAGTTAAGACTCATAACAAGCCTTCTTACACTGGGTAGCAGCTTCCTGAGGCAGAGACCACAGTGAAAGGCACAGCATTGAATGGAGCAGATTTTCAACAAATACCCAGGAGTTGATAAGACCCACCTGCCTTTCATTTGCCAGGAAAGCCCAACAGTAAATATAAAAGATGAATTCTCCACACAGTCTATCAGCTATCAAATTAAGGGGTTTCGCTGAGCCATTTAAGTAGTGGGAGACTGCAATAACCTCTATGCAATAGGAAACTGGCTCAATAGATCACGGCAAGGCAAAGCAAGGAAGACCTACCAGACAGCCACTTAAAAATCATGTTCTCCAATTGTATGCCAACTATACCTCAATAAATAAAACAGAGTAGAACAGAAGCATGCTCTCCAAAGTAGACACAAAGATTTGAGGAGTGCTTATGAAAATACATGGAGTGAAAAAAGGAAAAGACAATACATATATATATATGTGCCACATACATTAGCTCATTATGTATGTCTTACATATATTTACATATATTAACTAGCACTCCAATTTATTATGTACATGCATAAAAATAGTGACATTATTGGGTAGCAGGATTCACATTTTCTCAGTTTGTTCTATATTTTCCACATTGGAACTTGTGAAACCATTTTGTTTTTTGTGGGTTTTTTTTGGCTGTGCCGCACAGCATGTGGGATCTTAGTTCCCCAACCAGGGATCAAATCCGTGCCTCCTGCAATGGAAGCATGGAATCTTACCCACTGGACCACCAGGGAAGTACCCTATTTTACTTTTTAAAATCAGGCTGAACATCTATAACAACTGATAAAGATCTGGATGTAAAGCAGCATGTAAATCAGAATCGAAACAACTTTCAAACTACAGATTTCGAGGTCTAATTTCCACACCTACTTATCAGAGACTATAGTTTTCAAAAGCATTTTAACAACTGACAACCACAACCTGAGACAGTTTTCACACTCAGCAGAGTGGCAAAAGAGCCCAAAGTTACCAAATGTTACTGTTACATGCTGCTGGGTTGGAATGTAAATAGAGAAAACGCCTTAAGACTTATTTTCTAGAGTCTGGTGAAGTTGAAGGCGTGCACGTTCTAATTCTCCTATGCCCTAGAGAAATCACACACCTACCCAAAGAGATTATCTATGCACGCACACAACACTGACTGCAACGCAATCTGTAACAGCAAAAGCTTACACAGCTAAACGCCTGGTAATAGGAGAATAAACAGTGCTGTTTTCACACAACAAATACTCTGTGGTCAAAACAAATAAACAAAAAACCCACCAAAAAAACTGTCTTGCAATGACTGTTGTCCAAGAGAACTTGCAATGATGACAAGAACACTCTGTATATGGGTGCTTTGCAATATGGATGCCATAGGCTGTGTGTGGTTACTGAGCATGTGAAATGTGGCTAGTGAGACTGCAGAACTGAATTTTTAAATTAAATTTTATTAATTTTAATTTGAATGGCCACACGTGGCTGGTGGCTACCATAATGGACAGCAAAGCTCCAGACCTACACACAAACACAGATGTCCTCACAAAGCTGCTCTTAAAAAAGCATGTGGGAAAAAAAGCATGTGAAACCAATTTTTAGGAAATTAAAAAGCACACCAAACAATTCTGTATTGCTTGGAAACACAGGCGAGCAGGAAGAAGAAATGCACGGGAATGAGAAACATGACTGAGGACAGCGGTTACTCATGTGGGCGAGGGGCATCCAAATGGCCTCGACCACCCAATAGTGTTTTCTGCTTTAAACTGGGTGGTGGTTTCACGGTGGTTTCGCTCTACATTCTTAATTTCTAACCTACATCATCACCTAGTAAGTGTCATTCCATTGTTGAGATTTACAAACACGTGATAAAACACTATGCCAAGCCGGCCTATATCCACTCTTTCTGGATACCTTAGTAAATCCACACAAATGTACCAGCAGACCTGAGGAGACAGAGAAAGAACACGCCGATTGCTACAAGGGTCCTGGAAACCTTCTCGTTATTAAGGTGGATAGTGTTTGCTTTATTGTTATGTTTTATAACTTGCACTGATGTCACATGATTTTTGTGTATCAAATATCACACGCACACACTATGCTGTGATGCTGGCAGGGACTTCTATTCCTCATCCATAGAACCGAGAAACCAGCAGCACCCGCTCCAAAACTCTTCTACCTGGGAAACCTGCCATCAGCTTCCCACCAAATCCTCTGCAATGTACACCCTGCCCCCTCCCTGCCTGCCCCCCAGCCACAAACATACCAAGTCACTCTGACAGTGAGTTTTGAACTCTCTGGACTGCAAGTTCTGGTCCAGGCAACAACTCAGTAACAGACTTCTACACATTCTTCGCCAAGAACCTTGTCTTCTATAAAAGTCTGTTCTCTCAGCTCAGTTCAAATAACCTCAACTATGACAACTAACATACTACAACACTAATCAATTTATTCAATCACAAAGAAAGTTAAATCCTTTCTAACTAATGAACAAATCCTTTTTACAATGACAATAATCTCCCAAGTTGCGTCATATTATGCTGCTGCAACAGCCACTACCACCGACACGGAACAAACATGTCCTGAACGCGAATGTGTGGGCGCTGCGCTAGGACACAGCTGGGAACACAACTCCCCGGCCCAGGTCGAATGGAGTTTACGTGAACGAGGGAGACACTGCCAAGTCATCTGAGGGGCAACGGGTGCCGCAATCAACATGCCACAGGAGAGGGGGAGCCACACCAGGCAGCCACCAGGAATGCTGCTGTACAGAAAGGGCTGAGAGGAGGATGAGAGTTGTCAACAAATGGCTCAGAAAGGAGAAATCAAAACAATGAATCACTCTTCAACTGTGGAATTTCACAACTAATTCATGAAAGAAGGGATTTCCAAGGCCAAAATTAGTCACCCACTACTTGAGAAGGGGTAAAATTAAGTCTGTATTTCTTAGCATGTCAGAAGCAAATCTTTATGTTTAATCTTTAAAAAGCTATCACAGAGAGTATCCACCCCCAGGAATCTATCCACTCCTGTCCGGCAGCCCCCTAACAATAAAGAAACATGAGCAGCAACGTGGGAGCACACTGGCGGTCATTCATCCCGAAAGTTTTCAGAAGTGATCCTGATTTTCACATATTTCACCCCGGCATCCTAACCCAACTTCAAGTCATCCTGGAAACTCCAAGGGGATGCACCTTGTGGTGATAAAGCGCACCTGCACCCTCGGCCACCGCCTGTGTTCTCCCCTCCCTGCGTCAGCCTCTCAGTCCTGTCTGACTCACTGTGACCCCATGGACTGTAGCCGCCAGGCTCCTCTGTCTATGGGAGTCTCCATGCAAGAATACTGGAGTGAGTTGCCATTCCCTTCTCCAGGGGGTCTTGACCCAGGAATCGAACTCAGGTCTCCTGCAGTGTAGGCGGATTCTTTACCATCTGAGCCACCAGGGAAGCCCACCTAGTCCTTCCTTCTGACACAGCTGTGTGATCTCAGGCAGGTTCCTTAACTTCCCTGGGCTTCAGGGTCTGCTGTAAATGGAGACAAGACAACTAACGTACTTCCTTGTACCCGATGCAGTGCCTTGTACACAGTAGGCATTTTACAACTCACAGATACAGAAAGAACTGGCTGTTTGGAACCAGGGAAGTCAGAGTCTCAACATCTAAGCTTTTTCTTGACCCTGTTTCCTATGACTGGGTGCAGATCCTGGCTTTGGTGCTTGCCAGTCTGTTCTTCACATTTCAACTCTGACAACTCTTCCTCGGGGAAACCTTTCCAGACACTTCGTCATAAAACCGCTGCCATCTCCTTTACGTGCTGTATATGGGTACCCACTTCACGCCTGTGCCCAAGACCTGTTTCTGGGGAAATCTCTCTCGTGACTCCTCCTGGGCACCAAAGGAAGCGCACAGTGTCCTCCTGAGCACAAGTCTCTGGGCTGGGCATCTGCCCACCACTGTAGTTCTCACCATCGCACAGGTGCTAGAAGGCCCGGCCAAGCATCTTCCTAGACGGTGTGAAAACCACAAGCTCTGTTTTTCCTCTTTGTTTTTTAACGTTTCTAATTTCGGAGCACAATGTGTACCCTCAAGCACAAGTGGGTGTACAACATAGGGTTGAACCTAAGGAAAAGGGGGAGGGGAAGGGAACCCTCAGCAGAAGCCTTTCACAGGAAACAGGAAGTGGCTGCTTCCCCACCCCCATCCTGCAAGGCTGAGCATAGCCCAGCTAGTTGAAAGGGCAGAATCTAAACCCAGGGATTTTTGAATTGGAGGAAAACTTCAGAACTGTGGAGCAGTCACTGCCAAAATGGAGACGGCACATTCTCGCAAGGTGGCCGAGCCCCGGCCTGGCCCCAGCCTTCTGCAGCTCCCGGGGAGGCCACACAAAGACAAGGTTTGGAATCCCGGAGATTGTCATGAGGAATGCCCTGCATGCCTCACGACCTTCACGGCTCAGGGTTGGAATCCAAGCCTGAATTGTACCCGTGAAACAGCTGACTAACAATGTCAGCTGGGGAATATTTTGATACCTTCAAATTGGGCCCTGTGGAGGAAGAGGCTACACAAAGAGCTGTGTGCCTGAAGAGCCCGCAGAATGGTACGCAGAGGCCACCCAGGGCCTGCCAGGGCTGCCCACATTCTCCTCATAGCTCACTAAAGTGGTTCCCAAAAGAGGTTTCCAGATTCGCCCCAGTGGGCACCAGCAGACTGACTCCCAGGAAACTTCCCGCTGTGCAGGGCTCACAAAGCTAGGGCTTCTCCATTTGAATGTGAAAGGCCCGCCTCAATCAGAGAAGGCCCTTAAGCCATAAAACCCTTCACACCAAGGCCAAGTGTCACACTTGTAAGAGGGTGTGATTTATAAATTGACAGCACCCACAAAGCTGCTTTTGTCCTCCTCCCTTAGTTAACAATTTATCTCCCCCAACCAAACTCACGGAGCCATTCAGATAAAGCTTGACTGGGCCTCAAGAAGAAAGAAAGAAAGGAAGAAAGAAAAAGACGCAAGTTTTGGCCAAAACACTAATGTTCGCTCTGGATAATTATGGTCCTGTGAATAGACACTAAAATTAGGGCTTAATAATTCCTCTGTATAGCACTCACAGCATCGAACTATTCCAACACAAACATAAAGAGCAAGAGAAAGAAAATCTCCAGCGCAGCTTTGCTGGAAACTCAAGAGTTCCACTTTTGTGGTTTTTTGCAGTCTCTTTTGTGGTTTCTGCACTCTTAGAATCCCCCCTTTAGAGCAATTTTAACTCAACGCCCTGACCAGCTGGTTTTTTCCCTCAACGTTTAAATCTACAAAGTAAAGAGTAAATATGGGCTTAGCCATGTCTTTCCTCTTGGTTTAACAAAACCAATTCTGGCCACTTGGATTTGTTTTCCTCATCGCGTGAATTCCCTTCTCAAATTCCAACACTAGCTATGAAACCATCATCTACCTACGGATTCCCTTTCTACTCTTTCTTATGTAAAATGAATTACAGTATCATAAACTACGTTTAAAAAATACATATATACACCTGAGAACACTTGTCAATAGCAAAACCTTTCTTCTTAAAAGGTTATTTGGTGGGGGAAAAAAACAAAAACTTTATTTTAAAAAAGCAATAAGCAATTCAAGTTTAAACTGTCTCCCTGCCCATTAAGGAGCCTACTAAATTGTCTACCAATTTGAAAACAAAAAAATCTGTACAAGAGTAATGGCTTGTACTCAACAACAGTCTTCTTTATGCTACTCCATACCCCAAAGGTTCAAACTGCTGGCCCACAGCAGGTGAGTAAGGAGGGCACACGTTCTCTTCAGCCTCTACACAGCGCAAGGGAACAGCATGCAAAAAGGCTGCTGGCATTAACAAGTCTGGGACAGGGCATATGAAAAAAATCTACATTTCCCACTCTCTTGAAAAATCACCTCTGGGCATCACTAGGTCCACATTTTCTCCAGAAAAACATCCACTTCTTCTTCATTGACTACGCTAAACCCTTTGACTGTGTAGATCACAACAAACTGTGGAAAATTCTTAAAGAGATGGCACCAGGCCACCTTACCTGACCCTGAGAGAAGCAACAACTAGAAACAGACATGGAACAACAGACTGGCTCCAAATTAGGCAAGGAGCACGTCAAGGCTCTATATTGTCACCCTGCTTATTTAACTGATACACAGAGTACACCATGTGAAATGCCAGGCTGGATGACTCACAAGCTGGAATCAAGATTGCCAGGAGAAATATGAAGAGCCTCAGCTATGTAGATGATACCACTCTAATGGCAGAAAGCGAAGAGGAACTAAAGAGCCTCTTGAGAGTGAAAGAGGAGAGTGACAAAGCTGGCTTAAAACTCAACATTCAATGAACTAAGATCATGGCATCTGGTCCCATCACTTCACGGCAAATAGATGGGGAAAAAGCAGAAACAGTGACAGATTTTATTTTCTTGGGCTCCAACATCACTGCAGACAATGACAGCAGCCATGAAATTAAAAGATGCTTGCTCCTTGGAAGAAAAGCTATGACCAACCCAGACAGCATATTAAAAAACGGAGACATCACTTTGTCTACAAAGGTCCATATAGCCAAAGCTACGGTTTCTCCAATAATCATGTAGGAATGTGACAGTTCGACTACAGAGAAGGTTGAGCGCTGAAGAACTGATGCTTTCAAACTGTGGTGCTAGAGAAGACTCTTGAGAGGCCCTTGGACTGCAAGGAGATCAAACCAGTCCTAAAGGAAATCAACCCTGAGCATTCATTGGAAGGACTGATGCTGAAGCTGAAGCTCCAATAATTTGGCCCACTTGATGTGAAGAGCTGACTCACTGGAAAAGACCCTGATGCTGAGAAAGATTGAGGGCAGAAGAGGGCCACAGAGGATGAGATGGTTGAATGCCATCACCAACTCAATGGACATGAGCTTGGGAAAACTCTGAGAGATAGTGAAGGACAGGGAAGCCTGGCGTGCTGCAGTCCGTGCGGTCGCAAAGACTCAGACATGACTTAGCTACTGAACACACAACCTCATGGTAACAGCTAGCTGGCACTAGGCATATCTGCCCCCCTTTAAAGGGGACAAGTGCTGGCCTACTCTGTCCAGACTCCTCCCTTCAGGACTACATGTTTCCTTTCCTGGTTATGGCCTGGAGCCTACAGGACCCCAGGGCTTTTTGACTTAACACTCCCCTCAACATAACTTTTTTCTTAATTTTTACTGAGTATAGCATTCTTGCCTGGGAAATTCTGTGGGCAGAGGAGCCTGGCAGGCTACACAGTCCATGGGGTTACAAAAGAGTCAGATATGACTTAGCAACTAAAACAAGTATGACTTTGCAACTAAAACAACACCACAATTACACAGTTGCTTTACAATGTTGTGTTAGTTTCTACTGTACAGCAAAGTGAATCAGCGGCATCAACACACCTTCTTGACCATGGTCGTCTCAGATGAATCAAGTTTGGCTCTCTTGGTATCAGGTCCATCTTCTACTCCTTGACTGACTTTGGCAACTTTGGTTTTCTCCCTAGAGGATGACAAGCGGGGGAATCGAGTTTTACTCTGTGAATTATGCCATGAGAACAAAAAGAGCATCACCAGCTCGCTGCATGGAATGGATGGTGGTTAAGAGCAACATCTCACACTGATCTGGGCTCAAATCCCAGCCCAGGCGCCAAGACCACCTGATGTGGCATCTACCTACTATGTAGGAATAATAACCTCTGCAGGATTATTAAGAGAAATAACCAATTGTTAGCAGACTGCCAAGCACATAGTATGTTCTCAAGAAACGCTGTAAACATTCCCTGAATTCAACTCCTCCCATCTACCATGGGGAGCTCACCTTCAAATAATCTGGCCTTCTTTTCTCTACAGTGACTTCTTTATCCATTTAGAACATGCTCAAAGACTAGATTTCCTTAAAGCCATCACACATTAGAGTTACAAGAGATTCTGAACATGTCTATCCTTCCCCCATCTTGACTTCACAGGCAAGAAACCTGCAAACTGAAGAGAGTTCAGGGGCTCCCCTGAGAAGTTCAATGAAAGAAAGCAGTTCCTGTCTTGACTCCTGGTGGGGGCTTCACTACCACACAGGGTTTCTCTTTATCTCTCATCGGCAAGGCGGTGGTCAAAAGTAACAGCCCCCAAACCAACTCTTGTCATCTTACAAGAATAGTATCATCACCATCTTTCATCTAGAAGCTGTTAAGTTCAAAATATGGTAGGTCTCATCATGTGAGACTTATCAGGATCTGCAACCTCAAGGTGCAAGAAGAGGTCTGTTTGTTCCACCAGAGCTGCCTCTGGACCCTAGAGATGTTCCAAGGTAGACTCTGGCTAAGAGTGCCTCCAGAGTTGCCCATCTAACTAATTAGTACTCAGTTTATTAGCTCTCAAACCTAAACACACACAAGCCCAAGCTGGGGAACAAATGTATACAATCTAATCAAGTGGTCCCTAAACAGAAAGCAAAATCAGTCTGATCCAGACTGATCAGACACCCATGTGGTGTGCTTTGATCATCTTAGAAATGCCTGTCTCATGATCTAGAGCAACTGTTTCCAACCTTTTTGGCACGGTGTGGGGTTGGGGGGGCACCGCCAGTTCCGTGGAGACAATCTTTCCATGGTCAGGGTGGGGGATGGTTCAAGTGGTAATGCAAGTGATGGGGAGCAGGCAGTGAAGCTCTGCCCACCTCCTGCTGCACGGCCTGGTTCCTAACAGGTCAAAGACTGGTACTAGTCGGGGGTCTGGGAGTTGGGGACCCCTGCTCTAGAGGAGACCATCAATTTGGAAGGCAGGAGCCACACCTCCTACAATTCTGAACACACAATCTATGTAGTCAATAAGCTGTTAACTGATTTCCCAAAGTTCTAAGTCCTAAAGTAAAATACTTTGCTTTAACGGATCATTTCCTGTTGCTGTTGTGCTATTCAATCGCTAAGTCATGCCCAACTCTTTTCAATCCCATGGACTGCAGCACACCAGGCTTCCCTGTCCTTCACCATCTCCCAGAGTTTGCTCAAATTCATGTCCATTGAGTCGGTGATGCTATCTAACCATTTCAGTCATTTCCTACCCGTGAATAAAAGTACATTTTAAAATGCTATGTTCTCTCCTTCTTTCCCTCAACTTACTCTACAAATTCATGCTCTCCAAGATTGGCAAATGTGTATCCATGGTAGCCAAAAACATCTCCTGTAAAGAACTTGATGCTATTTTTGTGACAGATCTGGTCAACTTTCACTATGACGTCCCTGGAGCAGCAAGTCAGACATACCTGCAGAAGAAAAGAAAGTGGCTGCATGTGAGTTACGCAGACCATGACTCACCGCCCAGATGTCTAAATAAACCGTAATGAACAGTCTCTCTGGGCATGTCTAAAGCCAGTTTCAAACTGGTACAACAGGTTCTTTGGATCCTCAGGTTAGAAGACAAAAGAACAGTTGCAGGTTTCAGTGTGCA
This sequence comes from Bubalus kerabau, assembly GCF_029407905.1. Taxonomy (NCBI): domain Eukaryota; kingdom Metazoa; phylum Chordata; class Mammalia; order Artiodactyla; family Bovidae; genus Bubalus; species Bubalus kerabau. The sequence goes on along the minus strand of NC_073640.1, from coordinate 57,598,056 downwards.
GAAAATGTAAATCATCGAGACTGTCATTTCACCTTCCGCGACCAAAATGAAACACATTGAGCTATTAAGTAACAGGCACTCAATGAATTTGTTTCCCCTAAACCATGAACATACATAAACCACATTTCACAGTTTTCATGAAAAGACAGTAATATAACTCAGAGTAAGTTATTTCTAAATCATTAAACCTATTAAAGTCTGATTAAGCTACAGCAACAAACAAAACCAGTTTTTAAAATTTACCCAAAGGTCATGTTTAAATACAAGGGCATTATCCCCCCACTTCTTTTGACTGATGTGTGATGATAAAGAAGGTAAACAAGTCCCATTGAGATTATTTTTCCACAGTTTTCGATGTGAAACTTAATCTGAATTTAAGGACAAAAGAAAAGGTTATAGCCCAAGTGACCTCCCATTCAGAGTTAAGACAATGAGCTGGTGATTCACTCAGGGGAATCATCAATGTTGCTCTGAGGCCTCCAGGTCGTGTTCCAGTAAGTTGAGGTATTGGAAACGGCTAAGTTTTACTGCACAGGACACCATCTTTTCAGGAAAAGTTTTGTGATCAGGAGCAGGAAGACAACTTCTAAATCGTACATGTTTTCTTCTGAACAGAGAAAGTTGGAGAAGAAATTACCAAAGGATGTTTTCACTTGATAAACCTCTTTGCTGCTGCCTGGGAGCCTGAACACTGACATATTGCTTCGGAGAAACGTGTGTCTCCACTGCCATTCAAAAGACGCAGCCACCTGGGGAGAAACCAAATCTAAAAGACAAGACAGGTGCGGCTGAACATGCACACTGTCTCAACGGAGCTCTGCAGTCAAAAGCGAGTGTGAAAACCTATGAGGGCCAGTCAAACACAGCTCAAAGAAGTCACACTGGCCCTGTGAACATGCCTTAGATTAATACAAGCAACAACCCCTTGTTTCGGTTCTAACAAAGCTTTAGTGGCTAGAAGTTCAAGGACACCTAGAGAAACCAAATGTGGTTGCTATGGATAAAGAAATGAAGGATGACTTATGTCCAAATGGAAGATGTTCCAATACCTGGACTTACAAAACAGAGTGAAAAAAATCTTAAAGGGACAAAACGCACAGATGAACTGTCCTTTGAAGCCCACATTTGAATACATGCACATATGAGATACAACGGCGTGGAAACCAAACTCAAATCCTAACCTCTCATGTAATGGGTCTTTCATTGAAAAACCAAGCAGATTATCTCTGACTATTACATGGTTATCCAACATTTACTAAGCTTTTCCAGGGCGGAGGGAACCATGTCTGAAAGGTCGTGTAGACACTGAAGCAGAATTTCACTTATCCTTTCACCTCTGCAGAGATTTGGCAGTAAAATCAAGTGAGGTCAGATATGCTTCATTTGGCTTATGACTGCAGTGGTTCTGTCTAGTTGTCCATGGCAACATGGTCAAAGCGGCTGTGTGCAGGAGAGAGATACAGACAGACCAAGATCAGGTGTGCTCTTTCAAAAGACAAAACACAGACTGGAGTTCGATATTTCTAACAAAAAAATGACTCTGCTACAGAAATTAATCACCAACTTGTTAAGTTTTTGGAAGAAAACATTTGCAGTGAAATGTATTAAAGCTGTGTGCGAAGATTCTGGAAGGAAGACAAAACACCAATGATGAAAGCTGGTCTTGGGGGAAATATGCCTAAAGAAGAAACCAAAAGGCAGCAACTCACGAGCAGCTAAAGCAGATTCAACAGCCTGGGTCTGCCTACCCCACACCCTCAGTAAACTAAGGCCACACACTAATGAGGCATATACGCACTGAGGTAATATAAGACTGCACCCAACTAGGGCAACAGCTTGGGTTGCCCAAGAACCTGGTTCGGGTTTCTCCTTAAGATAGTAGAGAAAAACCCGAAGCAACTTTTTGGCCCACCCAATACTAAAAGCGAAGAACAGAACAGCCTACAAACTATATTGGGAAAAAGCTCAGATTTAAGAGTCTAATACCCCAGGGGACCTAATATACATACAAATAGTGCTTAATTCCTACAGTAGATTTTACATTCTCTATGAAACTTACAGCATCAAATTGGGTGAAGAATGACTCGGGTTTCTTTTCTATATTCTCAGTGTCCACCTTCACATCCACCATGGGGTTGAGATTCTGTGCTCGCTCCAAAGAGGCTTCAGCCCTGTTGCGGCCAACAGACCCAGTACGGATCAGGAACTGGGCTCCAGGGTCTTCTGGAGATACCTGGGAAGGAATTTTTTTTTGAATATTTGAACTTGGCAGGAAATAACAAATGAACTTTTCCATTTTATTTTTTTAATTCCTTAATGAATTTGTTACAGCGTGGCTTGTTTTATGTTTTGGTTTTTTGGCTAAGAGTATGTGGGGTCTTAGTGTCTGGACCAAGGACTGAACTCCCTGCATTGGAAAGCAAAGTCATAACTACTGGACAGCCAGGGAAGTTCCCCTGAACTTTTCCATTTTAAAGAGTAACTAAAATATCTACCATCTAATTGTATTACGACTGTTTCTATAGAAATCTGTCCAACGCAGATTCCCTATACTCTTTCCTCCGGAGGCTTTAAAACAGACATTTAACTTTTTTTCTTTTTTAAACTGGGCACTGATGGTTAAAGAGCACCCCCTTGTGTTTATAATGAAAATTCACTCTAAACAAAAAAGTCCATGCTTTCTTAATTTTTAACTGCCAACAAAATTACATAATTATGAGCGCTAAGAATTGACCAAAAATACCTACCATGTGCCCAACTTGAAGCATTCATAGAAAAACATTAAGTAGCTTAAAAGATGCAGTCCCTGCCTACAAGTGGTTTCAAATCAACCGAATGCAAAAATCAGACACAATTAAGAACGCTGGAAACGATCTCTTAAATTCAATTAAAACTCAGAAAGGAGGTGAGATGAGCAGAGGCTGGAGCAGAGGGATAATTTCACTCGGAAGGCTGGACATCACCAGAAGAGAGCCTCAAAGACAGATAATATAATCCCCTGATAGCCACAAGTAGGATTAGATTCCACTGTTCAAAATGCATTTCTTCACACATCAAACGTCTAATTTAATCATTCATCTCCATGGATGACCTCACCACCTTCACCAAGACTGGGCTCAGTAGAGGAGATCCTGCTCTCCTGCCAACTATGCACAGCACACACTGTCCCTACGAGCCTTCCTCCAAGCACACAGCGCTGGTCTTCCTCCCGCTTCAGGCCAGCCATCTAACAGTACCTGTGACCCACCTGGGATCTCACAACACAGAGAGATTGTACATCATAGCGGTTTCTGGAATAATTCAGCTTGGATTCAAATCTGTGATTCAAATCCCGGCTCAAGGACTTAAATGTGTGATTTTGAGCAAATATGAAGAAATCCCATGTAAAATGGGGCTTCCCTGGTGGCTCAGAGATTAAAGCGTCTGCCTCCAATGCAGGAGACCCGGGTTCAATCTCTAGGTCGGGAAGATCCCCTGGAGAAGAAAATGGTAACCCACTCCAGGATTCTTGCCTGGAGAATCCCATGGACAGAGAAGCCTGAAAATGACGACCTTACTAGAAGCAATGCACTTACTCAACACTCTGCCCGGCTTACCTGGGTCATCTGGGCCTTGCTCCTTGGCCTCTCAGCTCCCAGCTCTCCTTCTCCCTCACCGGACACCCCAGTCTCTATATGGGCCCTCTTCAGTGCAGCTGTCTTCAGGATTCCATTCAGAATCACTCATATTTTCACTCTATGTAGCTCCATAAACCAACTCCATACCTTTTAGTATCTACCAAAGTCTACTGCTGTTTCTCAAATTGCTTTTACTGATACAGATGTCCTGATCCATTTGAGTCTTATGTTAAACTGTCCATTGGATATTTCCTGCTGTAGATCCCAGGGGCCAATCATATGTGATTCCTACATTTGTTGTCTTTGTTGATGAGCCCACCAGTCACGCATTCAGTCACCAGAGCCAGAAACCTGGTCTTCGTATCTTCGACATTTCCTTGACAGCAGCCACCAGGTGACAGGACTAAGCAGGCGGGCTCTGCCAGGAGTCGAGGCCTGGGTTCTGGTGTTCCCACTAACTACTGAGACCTTGGGTGGGCCATGCTTCACCTCCTTTCCTTCTGTTTTCTTATGTGTAAAATAGGGATGATAATCCCTGCATCTCAGAGTTGTTTTGAGGACTAAACGATACACTACACCTACCGCCCTAAGCACAGTGTCCAGCACCTCCAGTCCACGGCAGCGGCTGTGGTTACTCCTTGCTTCCCCATACAGAATCCATCCGCCCCTACCACCTAAGCACCTCTCACCTCTGGGTGCTTCTCGCCATCTCTATCATCACTGCCATTCCTCACTCTTTCCAACTCTCCTAAACTACTAAGGCAGCCTTCTAAGTAGTCTTCTGTCCCATGCCTTGTGCCATCCACAGTCTACACGATATCAGTGATCTACACAAGGCCCAAAGCTCAGGCCCGCCTTGCCCATCTGGAACTCTTCAATGACTCCGCGCCACCGAGAGAAGTAAGGAAAGGCTCATAGCGGAGTTTACCCGCAGGCCCTTCGTGACTTGGCCCTCACCTGCAATCTGCACCCTCACCCCCATCCCTTGGGCTTCACACTCTACAAATACCAAACTGCTTGTTATTTTTTATTTCTACCATGCTAATGGTAGAAATGTGCTAATGTCCCCTGCCTAAAACACAGCCCCTCTAACCTTGAAAAATCTCTACTTGTTTTTTAAGACTGAGTTTAGCACTCTGGGAATCCTTTCATGTCTCCCTGACACAACCTGAGTCAGGGAGCCTTCTCTGGTTTCTGGAAAAAACTGAGAATGGGAAACAAATCTTGTGCATCCCTCCCTTCCCCCTACCTCCCTGCACCACATGGCATGTGGGATCTTAGTTCCCAAACCAGGGCTGGAACCTGCACCCAGAGTCTTAACCACCAGACCACCAGGGAAGTCCCTCTTGTGGACTTTTCTATTGCCCCACCTAGAGTACTCCAAGGCAGCCAGCAGGTGTTCTTGGATGCTTGCTGATGTAACTGAAATGAAGAACTCTAAGGGGCGGGAATGAATATTTTCATTTTATAGATGTATAAACTAAGTCTCTGGGAGGTTAATGCCCTTGCCCAGCTTCAGAAGGTGGGACTTGAGCCCAAGTCTGCATGATTCCAAAGTTTTTGCATCATGCAGCACTGTCTCCCTGGGATGTCTGTTCGGTTCAGTTCAGTTCAGTCATTCAGTCGTGTCCGACTCTTTGCGACCCCATGAATCGCAGCACGCCAGGCCTCCCTGTCCAAAATCAACTCCCGGAGTTCACCCAGACTCACGTCCATCGAGTCAGTGATGCCATCCAGCCATCTCATCCTCTGGCGTCCCCTTTTCCTCCTGCCCCCAATCCCTCCCAGCATCAGAGTCTTTTCCAATGAGTCAACTCTTCGCATGAGGTGGCCAAAGTACTGGAGTTTCAGCTTCAGCATCATTCCCTCCAAAGAAATCCCAGGGCTGATCTCCTTCAGAATGGACTGGTTGGATCTCCTTGCAGTCCAAGGGACTCTCACGAGTCTTCTCCAACACCACAGTTCAAAAGCATCAATTCTTCAGTGCTCAGCCTTCTTCACAGTCCAACTCTCACATCCATACATGACCACAGGAAAAACCATAGCCTTGACTAGACGGACCTTTGTTGGCAAAGTAATGTCTCTGCTTTTCAATATGCTATCTAGGTTGGACATAACTTTCCTTCCAAGGAGTAAGTGTCTTTTAATTTCATGGCTGCAGTCACCATCTGCAGTGATTTTGGAGCCCAGAAAAATAAAGTCTGACAGTGTTTCCACTGTTTCCCCTTCTATTTCCCATGAAGTGATGGGACCGGATGCCATGATCTTCGTGTTCTGAATGTTGAGCTTTAAGCCAACTTTTCACTCTCCACTTTCACTTTCATCAAGAGGCTTTTTAGTTCCTCTTCACTTTCTGCCATAAGGGTGGTGTCATCTGCATATCTGAGGTTATTGATATTTCTCCCGGCAATCTTGATTCCAGCTTGTGTTTCTTCCAGTCCAGCGTTTCTCATGATGTACTCTGCACGTAAGTTAAATAAGCAGGGTGACAATATACAGCCTTGACGTATTCCTTTTCCTATTTGGAACCAGTCTGTTGTTCCATGTCCAGTTCTAACTGTTGCTTCCTGACCTGCATACAGATTTCTCAAGAGGCAGGTCATGTGGTCTGGTATTCCCATCTCTTTCAGAATTTCCCACAGATGTCTGTAGTCAGGGACAAAAGCTCAAGCAAACTGTAAAAGGCAGAACTACTGAGGAGTGCTCGTGAACTACGAAATTTATGAGATGGGCATCAGGCTGGGTAAGCTGACTGGGACCAGGTTACACGAAGGCAGTGCTTCTCAACCCTCCCTGACTTTTAGACTCACCTGGGGAACTTTTATTCTTAAATAACTACCCGAATATTCTACAGCACAGATGGGACTGAGAACCACGTGTTAGGCTTTTGAAAACAAGTCAGAGGAGCTGGGCCTTGCAGCGGAAGCCAAGCAGAAAGCGCCACCAGCGCTCGCACTGCAGATCTAAGGGGTGGCTCCAACACTGAGTGGCGTTCGTCCCCAGGCTGAGGCGGAGGCAGAAGCAGGCCACTCGCCCTCAGCGTTCTCTCCTGGTTCCCCATGCTCAGATCACACAACCAAATGAAGATGCTATCGGCCCACTGTTGTTTTGTTTTTCCACACCAAGGACCTCCAAGTTTTGGAACCATCCTTCCCTGGGTCTCCACTCTTACCCTCTCTTGCTGTTCAGTTGCTCAGACGTGTCCAACTCTCTGCGACCCCAGGGGACTGCAGCATGCCAGGCTTCCCTCTCCTTCGCTACTACCCTCTTTGTTGCTGCTGCTGCTGCTAAGTCGCTTCAGTTGTGTCCGACTCTGTGCGACCCCATAGACGGCAGCCCACCAGGCTCCCCCGTCCCTGGGATTCTCCAGGCAAGAACACTGGAGTGGGTTACCATTTCCTTCTCCAATGCATGAAAGTGAAAAGTCAAAGTGAAGTCGCTCAGTCGTGTCCAACTCTCAGCGACCCCATGGTCTGTAGCCCACCAGGCTCCTCTGTCACAAATTCTTCTTCTGGGTGAGGTGTTCCTGCCACTAGGGGGCACTATCGTGCCAATCACCCTTCAAGGGAGATGGTTACTCCACCTTACAGACAAGCAAGCTCAGTGAGGGGATGGGAGTCTCCACTGGCAGACCACGTAAGATATGGTGGCAGTGAATTCAAATCCGGCGTTGGCACTGTCAGTCTCCATGGCTACAGTGTCACTAATGCCAGCCCTCCTCTTTCACAGCCCCGAAGGGGCAAGCAGGAACACACGCCATCTCCATGTGTTTATACTGAGGGGTGGAGACCGTGAAGGACAGTGATCCGGCGACAGCGCATCTCACCTGCTCGTGATCCAGCATGGTCAGTCCTTTCACTCCAGCCAGGATGAGATTCTTGGCGATTTCAGCCCCGAGTCCCTTCATGCCGACAAGAAGCACCTGGGAGGCCCGAAGCCTACAAGGCAGACATTGTTAACAGGATGAGAGAGAACAGTGGAAGTACCACGAATCACTGAAGAACAAAACAAGACAAAGGGAAGTAACCTTGGTTTTCACTGAATGCACTTAAGCACCAAGACCTCAGATCTTGGAAAAGAGACAGGCTCCACTCTATCCTACAGAGAACAACTCATTCAACAACTGTTTATGGAGCACCTACAATGCCAGGCACCCCTCTAAAGTGTGGAAATTCAGCAGTGAAAAAACAGACACAATCCCTGCCCTCTCAGAGCTTGTATTTTGTAGAGACAGACAAAGAGAGACACATAACATGTCCAAAAGTGACGAAAATCAAGCGTGACGTGGATCAGTGATGGACGATGCTACTTTTGTCAGCCTGATCGTGAAGGCCATTCCACAGAGGTGCTGAGCAAAAATTAAAATGAAATGAAGGACAAGCACACAGGTAGTATTTGAGAGAAGAACGTGCCAGGTAAGAAAACAGCCAAGTCCGAGAGCCCTGAAGCAGAGGGGTGCGCGGCATGTTCCAGGAACAGGAAGGCAGAGAGAGCGGCTGAAGAGCAGACAGCAAAGGAAGAATGACGGATGAGGCTGCAGAGAGAAGCAGGGCCCACACCATGAAGGCTCTTACAAAGGCACCGTCAGGACGCTGGACTTTAAACAAGATGGAAAGTCATGGAGTGGGGCCGGGGGGGTGGGGGTGGGGGCGCAGTTAGAAGAGTGTCCGAGTTGAGAGAGGACGATGGCTTGGACTAGTGTGACAGCAGAAGAGAAGGGGCACTATTTAAGCTATCACACACAAGATGGCATGAAAGAGGGGACATCTGGGGAGTGTTTATATCATTCTAAGTCTGTAGGGTGACAGAAGAGGAAGCTTAAAAAGAAAGTAATCAGAGGCTGGGCTATATCCCAGGAAGTCTGGACTTAACTGTGAGGTCAGCAGAAAGCAGCAGAGGTCCACAATCCCTTATGTGAAATTCCTGAACCAAAAGTGTTTCAGAATCAGAATTTTTCCAGTTGGAAACAGGAAATAAAGAGTTTGCATCATGAAAAACCCCATCAGGGTCTTACAGGTCTTAGCACCTTGTAATCAAACCCATTAATATTTCTGCAGAAAATCTATGATTATTCACACTGACAAGGATGAGTAAGAACTAAGAACAGTCACACACAAATTCAGGGTCTGCTGGCCAATGAGTCTGCTCCTAATTTAGGAAATGAGTCCATTCTCATATAGTACCACTATAGGGAGAACATGCAGAAACTCTTTTCCAAAAATGGTTCTAATAATTATGGACACTTGCATGTCATCAGGCTAGAAATCTTGAATGGGAATGAGGGCTGATAAAATCAAGTCCTGCACTGATTCTTGATGCTAGCAGATTTGGGATTTCCTTCAGCGGTATGCTCAAAGGGTAAAATCAGAGGGAGGGAAAGAACACTGACAATATTTCCCTCAGAGACATATGTCTGGTTCCAGCTTGTTCACTACTGTTCTTCTACACTGCCCTGCCACTGCCAACCACCCCCTAGCAGAGAGGAGCCTTTCGTGCGACAATTCCACTTAACCAGAGTAACTGGGCAAAGGACTTATGACATACAAGCAAGATAAATAACAGAGATGCTAGCAATGAGGGGGGTCTCTTATTACAGGTTGACAGCATCACACCAGCAGCGGGAAGGAGGATAGAGGCTATGCGTCTTTCCAGAGGCACTCTGATCCCTCCAGAAACAGCACAGATAATAAACAAGCAATGTTTCCAAAGAGATATTGTGCACAGATCAAACTTTTTACATCAGACAGGCTGAGCAGCCATGCATTCAGCGGTACCTCCCAGGTCTCTGCTGTCACTATTCTTCATCTCCCTTCACCTGGCCCCGACACTGCTGTGCCTGGAATTCCAGGTTTCATGGTCCCTCTTAGTCTGAGTGATGGTCTTTTCTGGTTTGGCTGCTCCATTACCCCAAGGATATAGCTAGACCAGCCCCGCTTGCTTCTGAGAAACTGATGCCCCCAAACCCACTAACTTCTCAGGCTCTGTTCTCCTTGCCGTTCCTTTGGCAACAGGCAGGGCCCAGCACTAACGCCCTTCAGGAGTGAAGACTTGGGTTTGAATTCTGGCTCTGCCACTTCCTAACTGGTGACCCAGGCAAACTGAGCCATCTCTCTGAACCTCATTCCATTCATCTGTAAAATGGAGATACCCATTCTTACTTTATGTCATTAACTCTCCTCGAAGACCTGGTCAAATGTGTGCAAAACCACCTAATGTAGTAGGCCCAGCCAACTACCAGATGCTGAATAAAAGTTACCTGAACATCTCTTCAATCTCCACTGCCTTAATTACAAAAGGGCTCAGCGATCAATTTGATTCTGATTAAAAAAAAAAAATCTGACAGAGAAACAAAATTTAAGCTGACGTTTAAATCCATTCAGTCTTGGCTCTCTTCCATTTCCGCCACCTTATCTTCCACTACTACCAGCTTCCTTCCAACACACCTTCAGTTCCCCACCTGCAGACTTTAAATCGCAGCACTGCACCCGGCTGACACGCGCACCCTTGTCTTCCTCCCTTGGCCTCGACTAGCCTCTCCTGCAGACTTCAAACCCCGACTCAGACACCATTTCCTCAAGAAGTCCTTATCATAACCGACTCAGTGTTCTCTCTGAAGTCTTCAAGCGCCTGCTCCATATAAACACCTCTGACAGAAATCCCATGGAGCCCACGGCCTCTCCAGGATCCCTCCATCCTACAGAGCTCCTCGGACTCTGACTGCTCAGGAGGTTTTTTATTCAACTGCCAACAACATGGAATATCACGGTATGTTTTTAATCCTTAACCATTCTAGGGCCCTGAGAGGACTGCTTATTTCTGGCTCAATTAGATGAAAAGCACTTAAAATAGTACCTGGCACATAGTCAGCACTTAAAGAACGTCCACTCTCATTACTCACTCTAAGGCAGGAATTGCCTTCTGGGAATCAAGCCTACAGAAATACTGAGGTGGGCCAAAACCAGGCACACTGATGTTCGCGGCAGCATGGGCCACCACTCCACGGCCACCACCCTACCCTGGCCTCCGTTTCTCACCTGTAAAACCGCAACACCCTGATACCCAGCCTCCCTGCTCCCATCCCTGCCCCCTACAAGCCGCTGTCCCCACCTCAGGAAGAGAGAGCTCCGACACCAGATCATGCCACTCCCCTCTCAGTCCCTTCAACGGTTCCCAGGCAAGCTTGGTACCGTCAGCCCTGCCATCTCATCCTACTCTTGCCCTTGGTAATCGCCTACAGCCCGGCTGGCCGTCCTTGATCCTAGAAAGCGCCGCCACGTCGGCTCCCGCTGCCGGATTCTGGCATTAGCTGTTCTCTCTGCTTCTTCCCCTACCTCCAACATGACCTGTTCTTCAGGTCTCAGCTCAACTGTTTCCATCTTAAGAGAGGTCCATACTGGCCACCTCATCCAAAACAGGTCCACATCTGGAGTTATGCTATTTGTTCATGTGTTCACTGCTCATTCCTCCATTAGAGTGTAAGCGAGCTTCAGAAACCACAGTATCTCTAGCGTCTATGACTGTGCTTGGAAATATATTACACTGTTAATCCAGTAGCTGTTACAGATACAGCAAAAGAAATCCCAGCAGAATTACATAAACCTGGTAGATAGCAAAAAAATAAAAAAAACAACAAAGAATAGTTAACAGTCAGTGAACACTCACACTACCCGCCCACCACTGTTGTAAACTCTTCACGTGTATGATGTCATTTAACCCCCATGAGGATCTCATGAGCTGGTGCCTTGCTATCCCTACTCTGAAGCTGAGAAAACAGGGACTAAGAAGTGAACCAGCTTACACAGTGGTTACACAGCTAAAAGTAACTGACAGAACCAGCAGCAGAGAAGGGCAACAACAAGGCGGAGTGACTGGGATGGTGGGCTCAGAGGCCACGGCGCCCTGGTGTGCACCTGCTAGGAAAATCAACGTGAAAGTCATTCAGTCACGTCCAGCTCTTTGCGAGTCCATGGACTATAGCCCGCCAGGCTCCTCTATCCATGGAATTCTCCAGGCCAGAATACTGGAGTGGGTAGCCATTCTCTTCTCCAGAGGATCTTCCCAACCCAGGGATCGAACCCAAGTCTCCCACATTGCAGGCGGATGCAGGCGGATTCTCTACCATCTGAGCCACCACGGAGGCCCAAGAATACTGGAGTGGATAGCCTATTCCTTCTCCAGAGGATCTTCTCGACCCAGGAATTGAACTGGGGTCTTCCGCATTGCAGGCGGATTTACCAGCTGAGCTACCAGGGAAGCCCTGTGAGGCAGTCATAAAACAGAATGAAATAACAGTAGTTAACACTTAGGAAACAGTTACTGAGGGACTTCCCTGGCAGTTCAGTGCTTAAGAATCCACACTTCCAATGCAGGGGGCATGCATAGGTTTGCCCTGGTCAGAGAACTAAGATCCCACATGCCTCGCCACGGCACAGCCAAAAAAACCACCCAAAAAACACAGTGTTTGAATGCCAAGCCGTGTTCTAAGCAACTTATGTGTATTAACTCTGCAAGGTTGGTAGTATTATTGAAGGAGGAAACAGAACAGGCTCCATCTTGAAAGCAGGACTCCATCTTGGGCTGGACTGTGGACTTTGAGCTTTATGCCCAGTATCTATGGAAACGACATACCAACTGGAAAACCAGACCCCTGGGATGGAAGAACCCCAGGGCTTGTATCTAGACTCTCCGTCTCCTAAAAGAATACCCTAATTATCTGTGCAACCAAACAGAATCATAAATTCTATTATGCTTATTGGAGTATGACCACAGGCCTATTGATAATTATCTACTGTTACCTACCTAGGCTTAAGGCATATGAATCATGGGTTAACTTTGATTGTATCTTTCTTTTCCTTTGTTCAGACTAGTTTCAGGGAATTTGGGGGTGGCTTTGGGCATGTACACTTAGGGTATATAAGGTTTTCACTAAAACTGGTCGGGGTCCTTGGCTAAGAGGAGACTCTGCCTTGGGCCCGCCGGAGTAATAAACTCCACTCCATTATCTGCATTGTCCTTCTGAGTGAGTTTGTTTCCCAGAACGCGAGGCTACAACATTATTAGTCTAATTTTACAGATAAAGGAAGCTGAGAGTGTCAGACAAAATAATGCAGCCCCGCTCTCGCCATGTCCATGCCCCTAATTCCTGGGGCCCATGAATAAATTACTTCAGGACAAAAGGAATTTTGCTGATGTGATCAAATTAAGCATTTGGGGGAGGGGCAGGGGTAATTATCCTGGATTTTCCAGGTGGGTCCAAATAATCACAAGGGTCCTATAGAGAAGGAGACAGAAGGGTCAGAGGTGCCGAAGTGATGACAAAAGCAAGGGCTTTGCTCAGAGAAGAGAGGCTTGAAGATGCTTTGGAGATGAAGGAAGGGGCCACAAGTCAAGGAATGCAGGTGGCTTCTAGACATTAGAAAAATCAAGTAAACAAATTCTTCCCAGAGCCTCCAGAGAGCACAGCCCTGCCTTGACTTTTATTTAGCCCAGGGAAACAGATTCCAAACTTCTGACCTCCAGAATTTGGGCTGCTGTAGGCCACTAAATTTGTGGTAATCGTTACAGCTGCCAAAAGGAAACTAACCCATTGAGGCACGGAGTTCTTAGGGACCTTGCTGAAGATAAAACAGCTACCCAACAGGCATTATTTTGTCTGCCACTCTCAGCTTCCTTTATCTGTAAAATGAGACTAATACTACCAACCTTGCAGAGTTAATATATATATTAAGTTGCTTAGGACAGTGCTTGGCATTCAAAAACTGTGTTTTTTGGGTGGTTTTTTTGGCCATGCCGCAGCGTGGGATGTAGGATCTTAGCAAAGCAGATATCAACTTGCGCAATACTGCTCCAGAGTCTGCTCATTAAGTTACATGCCTCTCAGGACTTAGGCTCCATACTTCCAAAAGGTGCGGGTTCAATTCCTGGTCTGAGGGCTAAGATTCCATATGACTGGGGGCCAAAAAACCAAAACATAAAAGAGCAACAATATTGTAAGAAATTCAACAAAGACTTTAAAAACGGTCCACATAAGAAAATCTTCGGAAAAAATAAAGTTATATGCCTCTCTATAGCAAATAAATGTAAAGTCACATTATGACATATTGTGTACAGTCTATCAGTAACAATAATAGTAATTACTATCCACAGAGGGCTCACAGGGTACAGGCACTGAGCTAGATATGTACATACAGTGCCTCACTGAAACCTTGATTATGGTTCACCATTTTTCTCTCTCAGAAAGCACACACACGCTAAATGTTGCATATAGTTTCTCTCCCTAAAAGGCAAGGTGGCTCCACGGGCCCCAGCATGGGCCATTATGTTTCCATAGGAAAGGATTCATGCCTACCCTGAGAAAGGAAAAAAACCGAGGTTCAGCAAACATGTCCAAGCTCTCACAGCTAACGGGTGTCCAGCACTGGGGATCCAAATTCAGTTTTAACCAGGATCTGTGCTCTTCTTTCCCTCTTTCAACGTCTCCCCCATGCTGCCTTGCATGTTGTTGCTCAGTCGTGTCTGACTCTGCGACCCCATGGACTGCAGCACGCCAGGCTTCCCTGTCCTCCACCATCTCCCGGAGCTTGCTCACACTTGTGTCCACTGAGTCGGCGATGCCACCCAACCAACTGGTCCTCTGTCATCCTCCTCTCCTTCTGCCTTCAATCTTTCCCAGCATCAGGGTCTTTTCCAATGAGGATAAAGTAGGTTCTACATAAGTATTTGTGGATTCACTCCCCTCTAACTTCTGCTATAGAAATACCTTTTAAATTTCTGGGAAGGAAGGAACCAATCTTTATACCATAATCTGAATTCACAAAACATACTGCAAAGTAAGTCAAGCCAATGAACTTCACTCATGATTAAAAATTCTGAGACTACCAAATTCACATTCAAACCACGTTTATTTAGAGTCTAATGCAAAAATCTTGTATAGGACTATTTCTAGTAGGGCAAACACAAAGTCCCCAAGGACAGGCAGAGCTTTAGCATATCTGAGGAACAGAAGGGCTCAAGGACCGTTAGCTTGAATGGAGCAAGCCAGGGAGATGCAGGCAAGGACGGACAGGCAGGGCAAAAAGGGCACCAGATTTAAAAGATCTGAGCACTCAGAAAATCACTGGGAAGGCTTTGAGAAGGAATGTTAAGATGTTTGTTTGTTTGTTTTTCATTTAAATCAGTTTGGCTACTAAGTGCAGGATGGATTATAAGGAGTCAAGAGTGGAATGGGGAGACCAAGGAGGAACTGTAGAGGTGATCTGAGATGATGGGTATAATGAGAAAAGGCAGGTGAGATAAACCTTGAAGCAGAGCCCTGAGGACTTCCCAGCAGACTGGATGAAGACAGAAAGGACAGAGATGAATAAAGAGCTCCTAGGTTTCTGGTCAGTGCAACCAGATAAATGATGGGACCACTTGGCAGATTTGACCATTTCCTGCTTCTAAAAATACTTCTCTTTTTCAATTAATAGTACAGTTGTTGTTTAGTTGCTAAGTCATATACAACTCTCTGTGATCCCATGCCTGGCTCCTCTGTCCATGGGACTTCCAGGCAAGAATACTGGAGTGGGTTGCCACGCCCTCCTCCAGGGGACCTTCCCGACCCAGCACTAGAACTCAAGTCTCCTGCATCTCCGGCATTGGCAGGTGGATTCTTACTGCTGAGACACCAGGCAAGACACACAGTACAGAACTTGTCATTTAAATCTATGATCCTGCTCAATCCAACTGCCTATTCATTATACTTACTCAAATGTCTTGTCAGAATCCAAGATACAATTTAAGACTGTTCCCCACCTCAATCTGCTTGGGCAAACCTGCTCCTCCCACAGTCTAGCTTGTCCTTCTGGAGGTTCCTGGCACCCACTGACACCTGCTGCATCTTATTTATCACAACCCATTTCCTACTTAGTTCCTTGTCTTTTGTGGCTGTAATTTATATTTGTCAAATAATGGTAGTTAGAATTCATTGAATGCTTTCTGTGCATGGACCCTATTCACGCTTCATCTCATTTCTCTTTTTTTTTTCTGCACTGTATAGCATGTAGGATCTTAGTTCCCCAACCAGGGACTGAACCCAGGTCCTTCGCAGTGAAAGCCAGGAGTCCTAACCACTGGCCCGCCAGGGAAGTCCTATCTTTCTCAAAAATCTTATAACGTAGATTCTGTTGTTTTCATTTGATACATGGGAAAACTGAAGCACAGAGAAGTAAATGTATTCAAGGTTAGGTAACTAAGAAGTTCTGGATTCAAACTCAACTATTAGCTACTAGAAAATGGATCCTTATATGAAACCACCAGGACTGGCCTCCAGTACAGGCTCAGTCACTTTCATGACAACTAGGTGCCCATGGATCCAAATGAAGTGCTGTCTCAACAGCAGCTGTGTAGGATAATGAGTGTTTCCAAACAGCGAAGTTTTTGGGAGTCCCAATCCTGTAAGGTTAAAACTCCAACGTTGAGTCCTTAAAGATTTAGTCACACTCACCCCTCCTTTGTGTACATGTGGGACCTAAGGCCAAGGAACTGTGTGACGCACCCAAGGCCAGAGAGCCAGTGAGCACAGCCAGGAACTGAACCCAGGTTTCCGGACTTCCCAGGTCTTTGCAGCGTACAACCGTTCCATCCACTCAACAAAGCACTGGGAATTTCACAGCGACCAGTCAAAACCCACATCTCAATTATCGGACATTTCAAAGCGCCTACCCTCAAAGAGCTTATCTTCTACTTCTCTCTTCCCAGGCACCTTCCTTCCTCACTCTGAGACAGGGGATAAATGGGCCTCTGGTGCGAAACGCAATGCAAAACTACTGAAGCACATGGTCTGAGAACGACCAGGGCTGCCAGCTTCAAAGCTCTCCTTTATGTTACCTTAATTGAAAGAATGAGCCCCCCCCAGGGTGGCAAATGAGCTATCATGGAAACCGGCAGTGAACCTGAAGTTACCAGCTTAGATAGAAGTCCCACTTCTATTTACTTGGTGCGTGACCTTGGGAGAGCTGGCTCCCTTCCCTGAACCTCAACCACAACATGGGCTGGGGCCACACCAAGAGCTGCAAACTCACATGCTTAGGGCCGGGCAGTTCCATCAGTGATTGAAGCAGAGCTGATGGAGACGATGGTCACATAAGCTCTCTGTAAGACAGGCAGCCTCCACTTTGATCCAACCGATGTAGGGATGGATGTCTGACCTTACTGTTTGTCTACCTTAACTACTTTTCAAGACATAAATCAGAAACTGTGACATCCCCTTATGTGGGGAGCATGGGGAGTAGTTGGGAGACAGAGACATTTTCCCAACTTCTCATTAAAAAATTCCAACATACAGAAAAATAGAAAGCAGAGTTAATATTTTGCCCTTTTGGCTTTACCCATGTGCTGACAAGGCAGCACTTCACACCTTTACCTTGCAGCTCCAAAAATATGATGTTCTCCTTCATAACCACACTACTATCACATCTAGAAAATAATTCCCCAAATCGTCTAACAGGACTGAATACTCAAATTTCCCTATTGTCTAAAAGATATTTTTTTAGAGAAGTTTTCTTTTTGAACCAGGATCCAATTAGAATCACACCTTGCATTTGGCTCCACCACTTTACTCTCTTAATTGAGAACAGTCCAACTGCTTGCTTTTTCCATGACACTGACTTCTGGAAGAGAACGAGGGCAGCTGTCTTGTAAAATATTCCACATGCTGGACATCTCATCACTACCTCAATAGTGTCCTTTAACCTGTTCCCCTGTTCTCTAAAAACATGATTAGGGTAAAAGATATTTGGTAGGAAAACATCAAAGATGATGCATTGAGGTTCTTATATCACCACATCAGAAAATACATTATTACATACTTCTAAGTGAGGGCGATTTTATTCTTTCCATGCTCAAACTGTCCCAAATTTAGCCAATTCTTTTAGAATTTTTAATGCTGGCAACTAATGTCAAAAAAATTAAAACACTGTATGAGAGATACACCCCAGTTTTTAACCTCCAGACTGTATGAGTTCCCCTGAAGGCCATTTTTATTATGATTTCTCTCCCTTACAGTTCTCTGACAACCCTGGTCCAACATGACAGAGTCAGAGGCAAACCTGTAGCCAGAATGCAGTTGTCGATTCCCAAGCTGCTTTCTATTTCACGAAGTTGCTCCAGTCTCCGAAGCTCTCCTACCCCACCTGGAGTTCCCTTAGACACGAATCAGTTTGCTTTGTGGTGCTTCCTGCCTTTCTGAACAGAGGAGGAAACCACTGCCTTCCTTCTCCAAAGAGCTGCTATGAGACTCAAGAGCATTTTATCAACTCTGTAAGACTGTCTACAAATCTATAGCTCTCAAACGATAGGTAACCTCTTCCTTCCCCCAAGACCCTCAGCCAACCCTTTTCAGGTTCTCCACTGAGCTCAGTACATCTACATTTCCTCAGAATAACTCCAACCTCCCAAGAATTCCTTACCCTGACTCTGATTTGCCCCTTAGGTCTTCTCTCCCTCAAGAGCCCCCATCCATCCTTTATTGCTCCTCAGATAAATCACTGGTTCCTAAGCCTCTGACAGCTCCCTTTAATCCTCACCGACACTACACCACTTCAAATAAGACCTACCTGCTGCTCCTATACCCTTGGATCAACCCTTCCAGAACATCTAGGATTCGCGTCCCAATTCTTTAGGACCACCTAACACTTCAATCCTTCCATCAGGAGACCCTAAGTTCAATCCACCCCACCTATGTCTTCAGGCCCATTCTCATTATTTAATTATCAGTCGATTACTTCAGGTGCCTCCAACCCTCAGACCAATGCTTACTAATACCTCATGATGTTCCTTCCTCCACAATCACAGAAGATTCCAGAATGAGCCTTAAGTAACCCCCACCTCACCCCCCCCACACACACACTCTCACCCAAAAATTCTACAAGCTCTCACCCCTCAAACTAAATTCTCGTGACCTGCCTGCCTCCCCGATCCTTCAATCAAGTAATTCTCCACTTTGTACTCCCTCACATCACATAATCACTCCCCATCACCCAGACCTCATCACTGAACTCAACCACTTTCATATTGCTACTTACATGTCTAGTAAACAGTTAAAACTTAAGTCCAAAAGCGAACTCCTGATTCTTCCCACCACACCTCCAGTTTTCCCACCTCACTCAGTAAAGGCACTTCCATCTTTCCACTTGCTTAGGCCCAAAACCTTGGAGGCATCCTTGAGTTCTGCGTTTCACACCCCACACATTGAATCCTTTAGCAAAGCCTGTTCTCTCTACCTTCAAATTGTAATTTGACCCCTTCTCTAGAGTTCCAAGCCGTCACTACTTCCATCTCAAGAGGATTATCGCAGCTACTTCTTAAACAGAATCCTTCTTCCCACTTCTGCACACTTGAACAGAGAAGAGTGATCCTTTTTGAACACAAAGCAGATCGTGTTACTCCTCTGCTCAAAACTCTCCAACAGGTTCCTCAGCACTTAGTATTAAAAAGCTTCCCCTGATTTGGTTCCAGCCACTTCTTTTGCTCTGTTTTGCCAAGCATGCCCTGGCCTCCAGGAATTTTGCTGTTATCTGCGCTTGGAAGGTCCTTCGAGATGACCACACGGCTCTTTGGCTCTTTCCTTGCACACAGAACCGAGGCTCAGTGTTACCTCTCAGATAACTCCCCTGGCCACCCTATCAAAGCAGCTCTCCCACTAACACAACACTGTAAAGCAACTATACTCCAGTAAAACAAACAAACAAAAAAAACAACAGGGTTTCCCTGGTGGCTCAGTGGTGGAGAACCCGTCTACCAATGAAGGATTAGATCCCTGATCCGGGGAAGATTCTACATGCCACGGAGCAACTAGGCCTGTGTGCCACAACTAAGCCCTCGCTCTAGAGCCCAGGAGACACAACTACTGAAGCCTGAGAACCCTAGAGCCCCCGCTCTGCAACAAAAGTCGCCACAATGAGAAGCCCACAGAGCAAGGAAGACCCAGCACAGCCAAAAATAAATAAATTTTTAAAATAGCTCTTCCACCTCACCATCCTCTGTTGACCCTCTTTTCCTGCTTTATTTTTTCTCCCTGACTCTTGCATTGCCCAATATTTTTCTATTTCTTTAGGTTTACTGCCTTCCCCACAAGAATGTAGTCTCCATCGTTCATTGACACCCGCTCAGTGCCTACACCGGTGTCTGTGGTAGGTGCTCAATAAATATCTGATCAAATCCATCACCTCTTCATCCCCTCCGAAAATTACTCGCCCAACACGAAGGCATGCCCAATCCTGTCCTCTCTGGAGGCATCCCCAGATCTACACATAAGCAGCCTCTTTGGGTACCTCCAGCGCCCCGAGACCCTCCGAGCCTCTCGGGATGCCCATTTGAAATAAAGTGCTCCAAAATTCCTCAAAAAAACAAAAAAAAGAAAAGAAAAAAGTCCTCATTCTTTCAGACTGGCCCACCACTTAAGAGGCCACAAGAATGAATGCAAGTTCGCATCTGTTTGGCTCGCCAGTCTCCCCCAGCGTCCAGCCGAGACGAGGTTCCTGTTACCTATGAATGAATCAACTATGCCCCCCCCACTTCACCGTTTCCAGGCATTCCTCACCTCTCCTAGTCCCTAAGCCCGCAACCCCGATCCAAACCCCACCATGACTCCCTTCGGGCGTCGAGTCCCTGAACCTCCCCTTCGAGAGGCCGCCAACCCCTCGGAACAACCCTCCCACCACCTGGGACGTCCCTGCTTCCCAAACCTTCTGAGGAAGCAGACCAAATCTACCCCCTCCAGTCCTCTCAGTAGGGCGCCCACGCCTGACACGATTCCCGCCTCCTCTTTTCAAATTAAACCGTCCGGCTCCCCGAAGGCCGCCAACGCCTCAGGCAAGACGCCCCCTGCAGATCCTCAACCCCCCCCCCAACCCCCACAAGCCGCACCAGCCCTGACCGTTTCTGGGCCTCCAATCCCCAAAGACGGATCTGCCGGTCATACTGCGCCGCCTCCTCCTCGCTGATACCGCCGCCCGCCTCCTCCTTCTCCACCATGGCGCCGGCTCTAGCTGCCTGAGCTCTGGTCCCGCTCCCGGCAACCGCCAGCCGGCCCCACTCGCCGCCAACCGCCGCCGGCTGCGCGCCCGGGAGGCGTCTGCGCCTGCGCCACGGACTGCGCCTGCGCAGTACCGCCTCCAGGCGCCCCACCCCCACCCCCGCCCCGCCCCTGGAGTCGAAACCACGTGGACCTCCTTAGCCTCCAAGGCGGGCGGGGAACAGCCAGTCACGTGACGGAGTCTGTGGCCAATCCTGGCCAAAAATCCCCGCGGCTTCTAGCCCCACGGGACTACCCAGCTGGTTGTTTGTAAAGGAAAGGAAAGTGAAGTTGCTCGATCATGTCCGACTCTTTGCGACCCCATGGGCCGTAGCATACCAGGCTCCTCCGTCCCTGGGATTTTACAGGCAAGGGTACAGCAGTGGGATGCCATTTCCTTCTCCAGAGGATCTTCCCGACCCGGGGATCGAACCGGGGTCTCCCACATTGCAGGCAGACGCTTTACCGTCTGAGCCACCAGGGAAGCCAGGTGGTCGTTTGTCGTCGCTTAGTCGTGTCTGACTCTTTGTGACCCCATGGAATGTAGCCTACCAGGCTTCTCTGTCCATGGGATTTTCCAGGCAAGAGTACTGGAGTGGGTTGCCATTTTAATTCAGCAAATATAATGAAATCTGCTGAATCCTGGCAACGCGGGCATTGTGAAATAGAGCGGAGAGTAAAATAGACAAAGCCCTGCCCTCATGGAGCTTACATTACACTGAGGAGAGCCCAAAGGGGGGAAGGGGGAGGGGAAGTCAGGCCCTCAGTAAATGTTTTGGAGAAAAGTAAAACAGGATATGGGACTAGAGGATGACAGGAGTGGCCAGAGGAGGTCTCTCAGAAAAGGTGACATTGAGCAGAGAGCTGAAGGAGCTGCAATAACAAGCTATGTAGATGGAGTATTTCTTTGGGGTGGTGGGGCCAGCAGGTGCAAAAGCCCTGAAGCTGGCACATGTGACATATTTGAGGAGCTATGGAGAGGGAAGGGCAGATGGAGCAGAGTGAGAGGGTGGCAAATGGCACAAGATTAAATCATAAAATGAAGCAGGTGGGAAATCACTAGGACCTTTTTTGTTGTTTGGTCACCAAGTTGTTGGGCTTCCCTCGGAGCTCAGTCGGTAAAGAATCTGCCTGCAATGCAGGAGACCGGGGTTCAATTCCTGGGTTGGGAAGATCCCCTGGAAAAGGAAATGGCAACCCACTCCAGTATTCTTGCCTAGAGAATTACATGGACAGAGAAGCCTGGTAGGTTGCAGTCCATGGGGTTGCAAGAGTGGGACACGACTTAGCAACTAAACCTCCGCCACCACTAAGTTGTGTCTGACTCTTTGCAACCCCAAGGAATGTAACCTACTAGTCTCCTCTGTCCGTGGAATTTTCCAGTCAAGAATGCTGAAGTGGGTTGCCGTTTCCTTCTCCAGGGTATCTTCCCAACCCCAGGACTGAACCTATGTGTCATGCATTGGCAGGCGGATTCTTTAGCACTGAGCCACCTGGAAAGCCCCATGTAGGACCTTATAGGCTAGTAATAGCTAATGTGTACTTAGGCAAAGTGCCTTTTTATTGCTCATTCTACAAATATTTATTAATAAACAGTCAACCACCAATCTTTGTGCTAGGGATAGAACAGTGAAAAAGAAAAAACAGTATCTGCCCTCTCATGGAGCTTAAATGGGCTTTACATGGATTATTTCTCTAACCCTTGAAGAGTAGATACATTGTTTAATATTCCCATTTCATAGCTGAGTAGTATGAGATCCAGCAAAGATAAGTATTAGTGGCCCAAACAAAGTCTTAATATCTTAGGAGTAGTGAAGCTAGGATTCAAACCCAGGCTCACATGCTTCCTCAGGAAGTATACTTCTGGTGGTACATTAAGCTCTTACTATGTTCTCTGACCTAGTGGTAAAGAACCTGCCTGCCAATGCAGGAGACATAGGAAACATGGGATCAATCCCTGGGTCGGGAAAATCCCTTGGAGGAGGGCATTTTCCTCCATGGCAACCCACTCCAGTATTATTGCCTGGAGAATCCCATGGACAGAGGAGCCTGGCGGGGCTACTGTCCGCTGGGTCTCAAAGAATCAGACAACTGAAGCAACCTAGCATGTAGTCACGTGCACGCACATGTTCTATGACCTTGCCCAGTGAGGTGCATTCTCAATGAACCTCAGAGATAGATATTTCTTCCCCTTTTGCCATATGACTCTGGGATTCAGAAAAGGGTAGCAATACCTACTGTGTTGGTTATGGTTATAGAACAAATTATATTTAAGGACTTAACAACAACAATAGATGTTTGTTATCTCTTAGAGTTTCTGTGAATCAGTAATTCAGGAGCAGTTTGGCAGGGTAGTTCTGGCTCCCTTTTTCATAGGGACGAAGTCAGATGGCAGCTGGGGCTACAACTTTCTGATGGCTTGGGGTGGGAGGAGGAGATCTTGTTCCAAAATGACTCACTCATGTGGCTGGCGAGTTGATGTTGGCTGATGGCTGGGGACCTCAATTCCTCTCCCTCTGGGACTATCCACCAGCCTGCTAGAGTATCTTCACTCTAGAGTGACATACCGACTGGCATACCCCAGAGCAAGTGATCCTCAGAGCCGCTTTCAAAGTCACACGTTCTCACCAGTATGCTATTGGCCACGTACTGGCCAGCTCTGTTCATTGCGGGAGGGGATTATACAAGGGTGTGAATACTAGAGGGCAAAGATCATTTGGGGACCATCCTGGAGGCACGTTACTCCACTGACTACACATCTTGCCCTGTGAAAATATGGTGAACAAAGCAAACACCTGCCCTGTGTGGTGCTGACACTCTAGTAGGGAGGACAGACAGTACTTCATCAAAGGCATTCACTAATGCAACTTCTCAACAACTATTTACCAAATTCCAACTATGTATTCAACTTTGGGCCAGGCCCTGGGGATACAATCATGATAAACTTGGACACATTCCAGGGAACACCAGTGGTTAGGACTCTGCGCTTGCTGTCTGGGGAACTAAGATCCCACAAGCCTTATGGTACGGCAAAAAAAATTTAAAAATTTAGGGCTTCCCTGGTGGCTCACTTGTAAAGAATCCACCTGCCAATGCAGGGGACACGGGTTCGAGCCTTGATCTGGGAAGATCCTATATGCGTCGAAGCGACTAAGCCTGTTCACCACAACTACTGAGCCTGTGCTCTAGAGCCTGAGAGCTGCAACTGCTGAAGCCTCGCACCCTAGAGCCAGTGCGCTGCAGCAAGATAAACCACTGCGATGAGAAGCCCACTCTCTGTAGCTACAGAGTGACCCCGGCTCACTGCAACTAAAGAAAAACCCTCATAGGAACAAAGACCCAGCACAGCCAAAAACAATTAAATATATTTTTTAATTAAAAAAAAAGAAATAGAACTTTGAGAAAGAGAAAAGAAGAGGGAGATATGACAGTATCTGACTTAACGTAGGAGTCAGGAAAAAATATTTTGAGAGTGTAAACTTTCAGCTGAGATTTGCAGTCGATAAAGATTGAAACTACCAAACCAGCGAAAGAACCCCAAGCTGAGAGCATGGCTTCCCCTGCCAAGACCCAGAGTCTGAGTTAATTCTCTTTGTCTGACTCCTTGAGAGTCTCTCCTTGGCCCTCACCACCGCCTCTCCCTCCCAGACTTTCTGTGGGAGGGATAAAAAAATGTCCTCAACTCCTTTGATATTCTTCATTTGTATTGGGAGGGAGGGAAGGAATCTAGATCTCCTGTCCTTGAATCTGTGTTCTACAGCTGCTTGATTAATAATATGTGATAGGAGTGAATGCTAGGCCAATGTTTGGGTCCAGCCCTTGAGAAATGGGCAGCCTCCCTTCGAAAAAGCAAAACTTTGAATTATCATAGGACCCAGCAATTTCCATTTGCAAATATCTCAAACGGATATTTGTATGCCTATCGTTATGACAATTATTCACAAAAGCCGAATGTGAAACAACCCAATCCACCCATCAAGTGATGAGTGGATAAACAAAATGTGGTAAAACAATACAATGAAAAAATATTCACCTATAAAAAGGATGAAGCACTGATACAGGCCATAACTTGGATGAACCTTGAGGATATTATGTTAAGTGAAAGAACTCAGGTACAAAAG
Organism: Bubalus kerabau; assembly: GCF_029407905.1. NCBI lineage: Eukaryota > Metazoa > Chordata > Mammalia > Artiodactyla > Bovidae > Bubalus > Bubalus kerabau. Next base: position 57,573,265 of record NC_073640.1, on the reverse strand, counting down.
GTGATGAAAGAAGAACTAGGCAGTGGTGGTGGTTGTGTGACACTTAGTGTACTTAATTCCATTGAATTGTACATTTGAAAATGACTTAAAAATAAAAAATGAGTAAAATGTTTAAAAATTAATAATGTAATATACCCAAAGAGACTGAATTGTACACTTTTTAAAAAAAAAAAAGTATGTATTTGGCTGCATCAAGTCTTAGCTGTGGCATTGGGGATCTAGTTCCCTGATCAGGGATTGAACTCTGGCCTCTTGCATTGGGAGTGCAGAATCTTAGCCACTGGACCACCAGGGAAGTCCCTGAATTGTACACTTTAAATAAGTGAATTGCATAGTGTGTGAATATCTCAGTGAAGCCGTTTTTTAAAAAGGAAGTGGTCAACTTCCACTATCTGTTTCTTGGGACGCTTGTTCTTAACCCCAGCTTCCATGCTAGTAGAAGCCAAAACAGCCTATGGAGAAGTCGTACATGGAAAGGGACAAAAGCTTCTGACCCTCGTCCAGGCCGACAGCTCCAGCCAACAACCAGCACCATCTTTCTGGCAATGTGAGTGCGCCATCTTGGAAGGAGATCCTCTGGCAGAAAATCACCCCAGAGGGAGCAGAGAGAAGCTATTCTTGCCAAGCTCTACCCAAAGTACTGAGCTGTAAATACTCAGCTCTAAGGACTGTGAATTCCCTGGCTGTCTAGTGGTTAAGACTCAGCAGCTTGCAGTGCCAGGTAATGAGTTCAATTCCTGGTCCAGGAACTAAGAACCAGAAAGCCCTTTGGTACAAGTTTGCTGACACTTGCTACAGAGCATTAGAAAACCTGAATATTCTCCCCACTCAATTCTCTCCCTTCTTACACTCTCCCATATTGCCCAACCCCATTTCCTTTCTCTTTCTAACTCTAGTTCTTTTTCTCTGCTGAAAGTGGTATAAAAATAAATAGAAACTTTGAGAAGTGCTGTCAAGGGAAAGAAGCAGCAGCAACAATAGTGTCTGATTTAGTGTAGGAGTCAGGAAAGAGTATTCTGAGAATGCAAACTCACTCTCCATCTTTCTGAATTTAGTCTCTCTGATGTGTCCATTCATTTACATTTCCCTGGGGACATCTTCAATGCCTGCTTCCCTGGTGGCTCAGATGGTTAAAGAATCTACCTGCAGTGTTGGAGACCCAGGTTTGATTGCTGGGTGGGGAAGATGCCCTGGAGAAGGGCATGGCAACCCACTCCAGTATTCTTGCCTGGAGAATCCCATGGACAGAGGAGCCTGGAGGGCTACGGTCCATGGGGTTGCAAAGAGTAGGACACGACTGAGAGACTGACACTAAGCCGCTAACTCCTCAGTGCCCAGCCCCATGCTAGGCAATAGATAACCTGTAGGGGGAGTGTTTTGTACTGTGGGCTTAGGGAACATCTCTTAGAGGAAGTGATAACCAAGTAGACAGGAGACAAAGGAAGAGAAGTCAGGCGACTAAGCCATGGTGACCCCAGGGGACAAAGCATCAATCGAGAGGCAAAATAATGTTTTGTTTTATTTTTAACTGAGGTATAATTGACATGGGAGAAGGCAATGGCACCCCACTCCAGTACTGTTGCCTGGAAAATCCCATAGATGGAGGATCCTGGAAGGCTGCAATCCATGGGGTCGCTAAGAGTTGGACACGACTGAGCGACTTGACTTTCACTTTCCACTTACATGCATTGGAGAAGGAAATGGCAGCCCATTCCAGTGTTCTTGCCTGGAGAATCCCAGGGACGGGGGAGCCTGGTGGGCTGCCGTCTATGGGGTCGCACAGAGTCGGACACAACTGAAGCGACTTAGTAGTAGTAGTATAATTGACATACAACATTGGATTAGTTTAAAGTGTATACTTTTTTTAAAGCCTGGAAATCTATTTGTTAATTGTAATATGTGATCATTGTGTGTGCTTAGTCGCTAGTACAGGGATTGAACCCAGGAGAACTCCGCATCGCAGGCGGAGACTCTTTAAGACTAAGTATATTCCATTGTGAGCACATACCACATTTTGCTTATCCATTCATCCATCAATAGACATTTGGTTTGTTTCTACCGTTTCGACTATAGTGAATAATGCAGCTGTGAACACTGGCATACAAATATCTCTTTGAGACACAGTTTTCATTTCTCTTGGGTAGATACCCATGGGGCAATTTGCTTTTTAGCAACACCTCATCAAAACAGCTGCCCAAACTGTGACAGAGTAACTTAAAGGGGGAGGAGAGTGGTTATTCAATACATCAGGCTCCTGGGTTTAAGGATTACATAATTACCTCCACCCAGATGACTGCTCACCATTCACCAAGGCAGTGGTTCTCAATCCCACCTGTACATTAGGATTGTCTAGAGAGCTTTTTAGCGAAGACAGTGCCCAAACCCCACCTTCAGAGACGGCTTAATTGGTTCAGGGTGGAGCTGAGACCTTGGGATTCTTACCAAATGCTCCCCAGATGATTCTAAAAGGCAGTCAGTGTGGAGAATTGTGGAACAAAGGTCTGTGTCTTATTTCATTCTGGTCTGAATTCTTTTCCTCCTCTTCCTGTTAGAACCATGTAACTCTTATGGAGTATTTAAAAGACATGGGGGGGGGGCAGGTATGTGTATGGCTGAGTCTCTTCACTGTTCACCCAAAGCTATCACAGCATTGTTAATCGGCCATACCCCAATACAAAATAAAGTTTTTTAAAACTTAAATTAAAAAAAAAGTAGATAAAGGACATGGGGAAGGGGTGGAATTCCCTGGCCGTCCCGTGGTTAGGACTCTGCACTTCCACTGCAGGGGGGCACAAATTCAATCCCTGGCTAGGGAAGATCCCACATGCCTGGTGGTTCAGCCATAAATAAATAAAAGACAACAGATGGAGAGATAAATTAGGAGTTTGGGGTTAACACATACATGCTACTGAATATAAACTAGATAATCAACAAGGACTCCCTGTATAGTACAGGGAAGTATACTCAGTATCTTGTAATAATCTGTAGAAGAAAAGATTCTGAAGAATATGTATGACCGAATCACTTTGCTGTACACCTGAAACTGACACAGCATTGTTAGCCAACTATACTTCAATTTTAAAAAATGACATCAGATTAAGCTCTGGGTATCTCTCATGGGTCTGTACATCTTTTAATCACACTCTCTAAGCCATCTGTAGACACAGTTTCTGCTGTTTAGAGTAGAAACTATGAGAGTCAAAGGATAAGTGGAGTCTTTAAAACAAATATGTTTTAATAAAAGTGTACTATAATAAGGGGCTTCCCAGGGGGCGCAGTGGTAAAGAATCCTATCCTATTTCCAAGTAAGCTCACATTCATAGGTAGTAGGGATTGAGATTTGAACATACCTTCTTGGAGACACAATTTGACCCGTAACACTTTGTACAGATGTAAATTCATCAGTCTGTATCACGTAATGTATGTACTGTATTATATTATGTGCACGCATGCTCACCTGCTCAATCGTGTCTGACTCTTTGTGACCCCATGGACTGTAACCTGCCAGGCTTCTCTGTCCGTGGGGTTCTCCAGGCAAGAATACCGGAATGGGTTGCCATTTCCTTCTTCAGGAGATCTTCCCGACCCAGAAGTCAAACCTGAGACTCTTGCGTCTCCAGCATCGGCAAACAGATTCTTTACCACAGTGTGTGTGTTAATCCAAAGCTCCTAATATAGCCCTCCTCGCCATTCCCTTTTGGTAACCATAAATTTGTTTTCTATGTGTGTATCTCTTTTTGTTCTGTAAATTAGTTCATTTGTATCACTTTTTACGTACACATAAACTATTTATTTCAGATTCTTTTCCCGTACAGGTTATTACAAAACGATGAGCATAGGTCTTCTGCTATATGGTAAATCCTTGTTGGTTATCTGGCCATGAGATTATAATTGTTTAATTTGGATGATGTATACATGACTTTCACATTATTCTTCCCTCTATTTTTGTGTATCTTTGAATTTTTCCAAAATAAAACTGTGGGTTTTTTCTTTTTTTAAACCTTGTTTTAAGTTCTAAATTCAAAGCTATTGCACTCTGCTGTGTTACTATTTTCCAATCAAAGGGGAAAATACCAAAGACAGGATCAAATAACCTCTGTGGGGAAAATGCCAAAGACAGGATCAAATAACCTCTGCGCAGGAAAGACGTTTAGAAGTCATGGAATGACTGGGCAGCAAAAGGCTATATCAAGTATTTTTGGATAAGCCTTTGGAAATAAACACTTTTGCTGAGTTGCCTTGTGTTATTAAAGTGAACAAAGAATCCATCTGCAATGCAGGACACCTGGGTTCGGTCCCTGGGTAGGGAAGATCCCTTGGAGGAGGGCATGGCAACCCATTCCAGTATCCTTGCCTGGAGAATCCCATGGACAGAAGAGCCTGGCGGGCTACAGTCCATGGGGTGGCAAAGATTCAGACAGGACTGAGTGACTAAACTCACACACACACATGGATCATAGGAAAATAAAGGAATCAAACTCTTTTTTAAAATTTATTGATTTTTGGTGGCACTATGTCTTCATTGCTCCATGCGGACTTTCTCCAGTTGAGGTGAGCAAGATCTCTTATCCTCTGTACCACCAGGAGAGTCTAAGTGAAACTTTTCTGAGTTGCAAAAACAGACCTAGAGCTTTGAATGATTTGTTAATATATTGATCTTGAAATTGACCTTAAAGATCCAGGGCATGTACTTATTTGCATTTGGTTAGGGAGTGTCCTGAGTGAAATTTTACTCATCTGAAATTCATATAACATAAAATATTTTGGACTGCCAAGGAATACCCAAATTAACCATTTTAAAGAGACCAATTTGGTGTGGGAGGGATAAATTGAAGGTTTGGGACTGAACATATATACACCACTATATTTAAAATAGAAAATCAACAAAGATCTATTATGTAGCACAAGGAATTCTGCTAAATACTCTGTAATAACCTAATTGGAAAAAGAATTTGAAAAAAATTTAAAATGTATATGTATAACTGAATATGACCAACCTAGATAGCATATTCAAAAGCAGAGACATTACTTTGCCAACAAAGGTCTGTCTAGTCAAGGCTATGGTTTTTCCTGTGGTCATGTATGGATGTGAGAGTTGGACTGTGAAGAAGGCTGAGCACCGAAAAATTGATGCTTTTGAAGTGTGGTGTTGGAGAAGACTCTTGAGAGTCCCTTGGACTGCAAGGAGATCCAACCAGTCCATTCTGAAGGAGATCAGCCCTGGGATTTCTTTGGAAGGAATGATGCTAAACGTGAAACTCCAATACTTTGGCCACCTCATGCGAAGAGTTGACTCATTGGAAAAGACTCTGATGCTGGGAGGGATTGGGGCAGGAGGAGAAGGGGACGCCAGAGGATGAGATGGCTGGATGGCATCACTGACTCGATGGACGTGAGTCTGGGTGAACTCTGGGAGTTGGTGATGGACAGGGAGGCCTGGAGTGCTGCGATTCAGGGGGTTGCAAAGAGTCCGACATGACTGAGCAACTGAACTGAACTGAACTGATAACTGAATAACTTTGTTGTATATCTGAAACCAACACAACATTGTAAATCAGCTATAGTTTAATCTAAAATACAAATTAAAAAAATAAATAAAGTGACCAATTCAGTGACATTTAGTACAGCCACCGCTGGAAACCACTTCTATTGAATTCCAAAACACTTCTCTTATTCCAAAAGTATTGGCATGCGTTTATCTCCAAGAGTCTACCATGACTTTGCTATGTACAAAATTGCTAAAGAACTGGAAAAGTTCAGCATGACAGCTTAAAATAACTTAGCATAAACAGTTTTTCCCATTATTCACAAACTAATGTTGCAGAATATTCTATCATCCCCACCTCTACCTTCTAAATCTGGTAACAGCCCCCTCATTATTGTGATGCCTCAAAAGTCCACGAAAATTTCCAAAACGTCCCCATGGGAGCAATATTGTCCCCTTGAGAACCAATTAACAAGCAAAAATAATTTCCCTCCATAATTTCCAAAATGTCCTCTAGGGGGCGACATCCTCTCCTTCAGTTCAGGTCAGTCGCTCAGTCGTGTAGGACTCTTGCGACCCCATGGACTGCAGCCAGGCTTCCCTGTCCATCACCAACTCCCGGAGTTTACTCAAAGTCATGTCCATTGTGTCCCATCTCATTCTCTGTTGTCCCCTTCTCCTCCCGTTTTCAATCTTTCCAAGCATCAGTGTCTTTTCCAATGAGTCGGCTCTTCGCATCAGGTGGCCAAAGTACTGGAGTTTCAGGTTCATCATCAGTCCTTCTAATGAATATTCAGGACTGATTTCCTTTAGGATTGACTGGTTTGATCTCCTTGCAGTCCAAGGGACTCTCAAGAGTCTTCTCCAACACCACAATTCAAAAGCATCAATTCTTTGGCACTCAGCTTTCTTTATAGTCCGATCCTCACATCAATACATGACTACTAGAAAAACCATAGCCTCGACTAGATGGACCTTTGTTGGTAAAGTAATATCTCTGCCTTTTAGTGTGCTGTCTCGGTTGGTCATAGCTTGGTCCAAGGAGCAAATATCTTTTAATTTCATTAAAAGGTGGCTGCAGTCACTATCTGCAGTGATTTTGGAGCCCAAAAAAATAAAGTCTGTTACTGTTTCCACTGTTTCCCCATCTATTTGCCATGAAGTGATGGCAACCGGATGCCATGGTCTTAGTTTTCTGAATGTTGAGTTTTAAGCCAACTTTTTCAGTCTCGTCTTTCACTTTCATCAAGAGGCTCTTTAATTCTTCTTCACTTTCTGCCATAAGGGCATACAGGCCCCTCCCTACCTGAAGGCAGAGAGGCAGGCTTGGCCAGCCAGAGCTGGAAGGCAAGGGGCTGCTACAATCTCAGCCCCAGAGGGGGCATCATCTCCTTAAGAACTAGTTAGACACAGGCTCACTTCATAAAATGAACTTCTTTACCTCCAGCCTTCCCAATAAATCCAAGATCAGATTAGCAAGAAAGAATGTGGGAATAATGATTGGGTTGGCAGTCAGTAGGATCCAATACACCATAATGTCTCTCTTTGACCAATAGTCTCCTTTCTTCCCCAGGGTTTCCAGAAGTTGAAGCTGGAATTGCATCCACACTCTGTGATGTCTCCTCTCTACAGGACTGCTCACCCGTGGCACAAAGAACCCACCCTAAAGCCATCCCAGGAACTAGAAAAATCACATCCTTTTCCAGAATTATGATTTTCCAAGAATAACTGGTGGCTCATTCAGTAATGAATCCACTTGCAATGCAGGAGACCCAGTTCAAGCCCTAGGTCAGGAAGATGCCCTGGAGAAGGAAATGGCAACCCACTCCAGTATTCTTGCCTGGGAAACCCCATGGACAGAGGAACCTGGTGGGCTACAGTCCATGGGGTTGCAAAGAATCGGACACAACTGAGCAACTAAACCACCAACACCAAATGGACAATGAAACAGGTGCTATGGATTCATTGATTATAGATTTATGCACATTATAGAAGGTTCTGTCTCAGGAAAATACGGGCACCTGCCTGGTCAAAGATGTTTTGGCGATCCAGAAGAAGAGATGTGTTGGAATGGATTCTTTTTTTTTTTTTTTTGGTCCCCCCAAAAAGGGAAAGCTGCTAAAATTTGTATTTCTTCCCACCCCTACTACCAGAGAGCCAAAATGTTTGGGGGCCCTCTAGGAGTTTTGGCAGCAATTTGTATCATGTTTGGGAGACATCATCAAAGGAAATCCTAGGGCTTCTGGGCCCCATGCAAGAGGTGGTTCTCTAGATGCTCCAAGATATAGTGCGTTGTTCAGTCTCTCAGTCTTGTCTGACACTTTGTGACCCCATGGACTGCAGCACACCATGCTTCCCTTCCTTCACTGTCCCCTAGAGTTTGCTCAAACTCATGTCCATTGAGTTGGTGATGCCATAAGGGAGTGGGAAATTTCCCTTTTCACCCTTCTTGAATTCTTATGGCTAGATTCGTAATAAAATTGACATAAGACAGATTAACAGGAGAAAAAGAACTGAAACCTAAGAAGTGGCCAAAACAGGCAGTAGACAAAACTTGTCTCTTTTAGTGGGTTTCCCTGGTGGCTTAGTGGTAAAGAATCCGCCTGCCAATGCAGGAGACACAGGTTTGAGCCCTGATCTGGGAGGATCCCACGTGCCATAGAGCAACTAAGCCCATGCACCCCAACTATTGAGCCTGTGCTCTAGAGCCTGAGAGCTGCAACTGCTGAGCCGGTGCGCCCTAGAGCCTGTGCTCCACAACAAGAGAAGTTATAGCAATGAAAAGCCAGCTCACTACAACCAAAAGAAGCCTCCAGTCAGTTAAACTTGAGAGAAGCCCAAGCAGCAACAAAGACCCAGCACAGTCAAAAATAAATAAATTTTTTTTGTAAAAAACATATTTCTTGTAGGAAAAAAGACACAATAATTTGGTGAGAAATTGACAAGATAAACTTAGATTTGAGTGCTTTCTTAGTAAGGAATTTAAACAAAGTTTGGTTTTGGGTAGTAAGTTAGAAAAAAAAAGTTTTTGTATATATTTTTATAACTGTTTTGGCCACACCATTTTAAGATTTTTTTTTTTTTGATGTGGACCATTTTTAAAGTCTTTATTGAATTTGTTACAATATTGCTTCTATTTTTGGTTTTGGTTTTTTAGCTCTGAGGCGTGTGCGATCTTTGCTTCCTGACCAGGGACCAATCCCTCATCACCTACTTACTATGCCCAATCTCCTTTGTGCCTTTATATGTACTTCTGGGATATATACTTTGGGGGTTGTCAATAAAAAAATGAATTGATCAATCTAGGAAAGAAATGGAAAATTTTATTTGAGTCACATGGAGGATTATAACCTCAGAAAGTTCTGAGACTGTTCCACCTGTTAGAGGCCAAAGCACGGTTATTTAGGTTTTTGAGACAGAGGACTATACATTAAATGATGTAGAAAGTTTGCACAATTCAAATCTGGGGTACAGAGTGGTGGGTCACGTGGTCCCTTACAAAATCAAGAAGATGTTATCTTTTAAAGAGTTGTCTTTTGATGCTGAGAGAATGTTTCTCTTTACGGTTGAGCAGGTCTTTCTGTGGGCCGGGGGAGGTTTGGTCGACTTCTAATGCAGATACACAAAGCACAGTACAGGGGAGAGTTTAAATAGGTTTAAATTTTTCTGATCTTGCAATTAAACATGAATTTTAACTCAGGGGTTAGAACTGCTGTATTTTGGTGTAGGAGTACGTTCCTACACCAAATCAACTAGTCTGTATTTGATAACTGCTGGGCAATGCCAAAGAATGCTCAAACTACTGCACAATTGCACTCATCTCACACGCTAGTAAAGTAATGCTCAAAATTCTCCAAGCCAGGCTTCAGCAATACGTGAACCGTGAACTTCCTGATGTTCAAGCTGGTTTTAGAAAAGGCAGAAGAACCAGAGATCAAATTGCCAACATGCACTGGATCATGGAAAAAGCAAGAGAGTTCCAGAAAAACATCTATTTCTGCTTTATTGACTATGCCAAAGCCTTTGACTGTGTGGATCACAATAAACTGTGGAAAATTCTGAAAGAGATGGGAATACCAGACCACCTGATCTGCCTCTTGAGAAATTTGTATGCAGGTCAGGAAGCAACAGTTAGAACTGGACATGGAACAACAGACTGATTCCAAATAGGAAAAGGAGTTCGTCCAGGCTGTATATTGTCACCCTGTTTATTTAACTTATATGCAGAGTACATCATGAGAAACGCTGGACTGGAAGAAACACAAGCTGGAATCAAGATTGCCGGGAGAAATATCAATAACCTCAGATATGCAGATGACACCACCCTTATGGCAGAAAGTGAAGAGGAACTCAAAAGCCTCTTGATGAAAGTGAAGGTGGAGAGTGAAAAAGTTGGCTTAAAGCTCAACATTCAGAAAACGAAGATCGTGGCATCTGGTCCCACCACTTCATGGGAAATAGATGGGGAAACAGTGGAAACAGTGTCAGACTTTGTTTTTCTGGGCTCCAAAATCACTACAGATGGTGACTGCAGCCATGAAATTAAAAGACGCTTACTCCTTGGAAGGAAAATTATGACCAACCTAGATAGCATATTGAAAAGCAGAGACATTACTTTGCCAACAAAGGTCTGTCTAGTCAAGGCTATGGTTTTTCCTGTGGTCATGTATGGATGTGAGAGTTGGACTGTGAAGCAGGCTGAGTGCTGAAGAATTGATGCTTTTGAAGTGTGGTGCTGGAGAAGACTCTTGAGAGTCCCTGGGACTGCAAGGAGATCCAACCAGTCCATTCTGAAGGAGATCAGCCCTGGGATTTCTTTGGAAGGAATGATGCTAAACGTGAAACTCCAGTACTTTGGCCATCTCATGCAAAGAGTTGACTCACTGGAAAAGACTCTGATACTGGGAGCGATTGGGGGCAGGAGGAGAAGAGGACGCCAGAGGATGAGATGGCTGGATGGCATCACTGACTCAATGGACGTGAGTCTGGGTGAACTCTGGGAGTTGGTGATGGACAGGGAGGCCTGGAGTGCTGCGATTCATGGGGTCGCAAAGAGTCGGATACGACTCAGTGACTGATCTGATCTGGGCTAGTTTTTAAAGTGCCTCGAGGGAACGCCTGTGTTTCTACTCTACTAGAAACAGGATTCTCTGTCCTCTACTATCTCCTGGAGTTCGGTCAAACTCAAGTCCATTGAGTTGGTGATGCTATTTAACCATCTCATCCTTTGCCATGATCTTCCAAACCCCACAGGCTAGGGATTTTTAGGAAGGTGTCGCTACGTAGGAGTGTGTGTGTTTGTGCGTGTATGTGCTCAGTCGCTAAGTTGTGTCTGACTCTTTGCAACCCCATGGACTGTTGCCCACCAGGCTCCTCTGTCCATGGGATTTTTCTAGGCAAGAATACTGGAGTGGGTTACCCTTTCCTACTCTAGGGGATCTTCCCTACCTGGGGATGGAAACCGAGTCTTCTGCATTGGCAGGTGAATTCTTTACTACCAAGCCACTTGGGAAGCCCCACTATGTAGGTATAATTGGTTAAATAATTGGCCATTGGTGATTAAGTTAATCTCCAGCCCCTATTCCTTCTTCTAGGGATTGGGGAATGGAGTAAAAAGTGCAATCTCCTGATTGGTTCCCCTGACAACTAGCGTGGTGGCTTTCCAAAAGTCACTTTATTAACATAAACTATGGGAAATAGATGGGGAAACACTGGAAACAGTGTCAGACTTTATTTTTTTGGGCTCCAAAATCACTGCAGATGGTGACTGCAGCCATGAAATTAAAAGACACTCCTTGGAAGAAAAGTTATGACCAACCTAGATAGCATATTCAAAAGCAGAGACATTACTTTGCCAACAAAGGTCCGTCTAGTCAAGGCTATGGTTTTTCCTGTGGTCATGTATGGATGTGAGAGTTGGATTGTGAAGAAAGCTGAGCACCGAAGAATTGATGCTTTTGAAGTGTGGTGTTGGAGAAGACTCTTGAGAGTCCCTTGGACTGCAAGGAGATCCAACCAGTCCATTCTGAAGGAGATCAGCCCTGGGATTTCTTTGGAAGGAATGATGCTAAAGCTGAAACTCCAGTACTTTGGCCACCTCATGCGAAGTGTTGACTCATTGGAAAAGACTCTGATGCTGGGAGGGATTGGGGGCAGGAGGAGAAGGGGACGACAGAGGATGAGATGGCTGGATGGCATCACTGACTCGATGGACGTGAGTCTGAGTGAACTCCGGGAGTTGATTTTGGACAGGGAGGCCTGGAGTGCTGCGATTCAGGGGGTTGCAAAGAGTGGGACACGACTGAGCGACTGAACTCAATTGACTGAAGGTGTGATTAAAAGGGGCTTGTGTGAACCTTTATCTATAACTCTTATCACTTTGGACATTCCTAGGGTTTTAGGAGCTCAGTGCAAGGTACTAGGACAAAAACCAGATATGTATTTCTTGATATAAATCACAATATAGATGGTTAGACAATTCACAGTCCTATCAGCAGTTCCTGTGGCTCCACATTTGCACCAATACCTGGTTTAGTCACACACCACAATACTACACAGAAATGAGAATGAATGAACTTCAACAAAGGTCCATCTAGTCAAGGCTACAGTTTTTCCAGTAGTCATGTAAGGATGTTGTGACAGTTGGACCATAAAGAAGGCTGAACACGGAAGAATTGATGCTTTTGAACTGTGGTGTTGGAGAAGACTCTTGAGAATCCCTTGGACTGCAAGGAGATCCAACCAGAGGAGATCAGTCCTGGGTGTTCATTGGTAGGACTGATGTTGAAGCTGAAACTTCAATACTTTGGCCACCTGATGCAGAGAGCTGACTCATTTGAAAAGACCCTGATGTTGGGAAAGATTGAGGGCAGGAGAAGGGGACGACAGAGGATAAGATGGTTGGATGGCATCACCGACTCAATGGACATGGGTTTGGGTCGACTCTGGGAGTTGGTGATGGACAGGGAGGCCTGGCATGCTGCGGTTCATGGGGTCGCAGAGTTGGACATGACTGAGCGACTGAACTGAACTGACTGAACTTCAACTGCGTTTGTGTACTAAGTTGCTTCAGCCGTCTCCTGTTCTTTGCAATCCTATGGACTGTAGCCTACCAGGCTCCTCTGTCCTTTGGATTCTCCAGGCAAGAATACTGGAGTGGGTAACCATTCCCTTCTCCAGGGGATCTTCCTGACCCAGGGATAGAACCCACATCTCTGATATCTCCTGCATTGGCAGGCAGGTTCTTTACCACTAGTGCCACGTGGGACGCCCGGTTGTAACATACCAGTAAGCTAAATGACACACCCACAGGTGCTATGACAGTTCCAAAGCTGACTATAAAAGTTAAAAAGTGGGCATCTTGGGATTTCCCTGGTGGTCCAATAGTTAAAGACCTTGTTTCTAGCACAGGGGGCCCAGATTTGATCCCTGGTCAGGGACCTAAACTCCCACATGCTTCTCAGTTCAGTTTAGTTCAGTTCAGTCGCTCAGTCGTGTCCGACTCTTTGTGACCCCATGAATCGCAGCACGCCGGGCCTCCCTGTCCATCACCAACTCCCAGAGTTCACCCAGACTCACGTCCATCGAGTCAGTGATGCCATCCAGCCATCTCATCCTCTGTCGTCCCCTTCTCCTCCTGCCCCCAATCCCTCCCAGCATCAGTCTTTTCCAATGAGTCAACGCTTCGCATGAGATGGCCAAAGTACTGGAGTTTCAGCTTTAGTGTCATTCCTCCCAAAGAAATTCCAGGGCTGATCTCCTTTAGAATGGACTGGTTGGATCTCCTTGCAGTCCAAGGGACTCTCAGGAGTCTTCTCCAACACCACACTTCAAAAGCTTCAATCCTTCAGTGCTCAGCCTTCTTCACAGTCCAACTCTCACATCCATACATGACCACAGGAAAAACCATAGCCTTGACTAGACAGACCTTTGTTGGCAAAGTAATGTCTCTGCTTTTCAATATGCTATCTAGGTTCTTCTCAGCACAGCCCAAAAATAGAAAACAAAAGCAAGATAAAGAAAAAAGTGGGCACCTTCCCTAAAACAGTAGGAATACTCCTCTCATTCATTAGCCTACGAAATTACCCACCCCTGTAAAAACTGACAACTCCCTACCCTGGTGCTGGTGTCACCTTCTGAGATGGCCCACACTCTGTAGAGTGTGTTTCTATCAAAATCCACTTTTTCCTATCACTTTTTCTCTCACTGAATTCTTTCTGCAATGAGACATCAAGAACATGAGCTTTATCAAGTTCTGAGACCAGGTGAGTGATCTCAGTTAAAAGACCATGGGTACAAGTTTGAATCTGAGTTACATGCCTTCATAAAGACCCACTTCCGTATTTTTCCTTTCCATTCTCTCAGCCCTGATCTAACTCTCCATGTGTTAAACAAAATTTTTTGGACAACTTAGTCATGAGCACGTGCCAATATTTTATTACAATCATGCATGCAAGGGAAAAAGTTCTCTTGAAGGCCAATTGAAACATTTTCTCTTGTAGGAGCATTTTTTATAGAAGAGAATTGTTAAGTAACCTTCTTAGACTACCGATTAGATCCAGGAAGAAAAGATGATCTGGTTAAAGATCAGCAGATTCTTGGCTGGCAGTCAGCTGACTTTTAACTGGGTGGGCCACTGATTTCCCAGAAGTTTCATTCCAACAAAACTCAATAGAAAATGGCTTAATCCTGTCACTTTATCAGGAATGCTAATTTCTCCCCTGAAAGGGAAAGTGAAATCGTTCAGTCATGTCCCACTCTTTGCGACCCCATGGACTGTAGCCTACAGGGCTCCTCCGTCCATGGGATTTTCCGGCAGAGGTACTGGGGTGGGTTGCCATTTCCTTCTCCAGAGGATCTTCCTGACTCAGTGATCAAACCCAGGTCCACCTGCATTGCAGGCAGACGCTTTACCCTCTGAACCACTAGAGACTGCAAATTACCCTCCTGAAGATCTTGTGGCCCAGACCTGGTTTGCAATATTTTAAAATTTTATAGTAAGATTAATATAGCAGGCGATCTGGCAGCCTCTGCCTCCAGATTCTCTCTTAATGCCACAAGGCTTTTCTTGTTCTTGGAATCTAACTGGTCCTTGCTTTGTCGGATTCTGAAAGAATCTATTTCCTCTGCCTAGAATTATCTCTTCTTGTCTCAGCTCAAACAACCTTGTCCGCCAGTACAACAAGAGTCTTCATTTACTCTTTAACTTCCAGTTTCTTTCGCCTGTGGCATTATCGGCTTCTAAGCTCTATTAAGAACAAACTATGTTCCATTCACCCATCACAGGACTTCGACCTGTACAAGGTGGTCATAATAGAATCCAACGAAGCTCCTCTCTTGTAAATAGCACTGAAGAGAATTTTTGCAGGGGAGCAATGGAATGACAGCTGTGATTAAAAATTTGGTATGCTCCCTACGGCTAATCCTATAACCACGAGCCAATTAGCTAGATACTGAGGTTCAGTCTACATCCATCAAAGGGGCATAAGGGTAGCTCCCCTTATAAGAGTTGTGAGGGTCAAAAGATTTTACGTTTTTATACTGTTGGAACCCGCTCAGCATTCCCAAGTCTAGCTTTTGAGATCTTCTACCTACTAAGCTCAAGGTTCTTACATTCTCCCAAAGAATGACTAAGACCCGCCCTCCCGCACCGCCCAAGAATAACATTAGCGACAGAGGCCTCTAATGACGTCATCTCCGGGCCTGTTCAGCTTCATCCTCCGGAAACCTACAACTCCAGGCACCCGATCTCCAGCTTTCGGTTATTATTATCTCTCCGTATCCCGAATTCCTTCTCTCCCATTCTCCCATCTAAGGCTTTCGACTCTTCCCGCCTCCCTTAAACCTAGCAATTTTAGGTTCTTCTCGCTTGCTCTCGGGCGAATTCCTCAAAGTCTTTACTCTCGTCATTAATCGCTTCACCAGCCCCACACTTCAGCTCTTTCGGTCTATAAACCTTATTACCGCCGCCGGGCATCACTCGGTTCTTTCCGCCCCCTGCCACTCACCCTCGACACTGCCTTCGGTTCTTTCCGGATCACCTCAGTTTCTTGTTATTTCCCAGTCCCGATTCGCTTCGGCTATTTCCGGCACCGAGGGTCTTCCCATTCTTTCCCTAGCCCCACCCCCATCGACAACTTCGGCTCTTCCCGCCTCTCGCGAATTTCAGCTCAGGTCCTTCCGGCTTTTTCCGCCTTGCCTCGGCCTTACTCTCTCCCTTCGGCTCTTTCCGCTGCTCATCGGAAGAGCTGTCTCTGCCTCTCTCCTCCACGTGACATGGCCTCCGCCTCCCAGTTCCCCCTCCCACCTCGCGTTTCCTCCCGCCTCAGTCTCCTGGCTCGTCCAGGCCGGACCGCCATTTTGTGTGAATTTCTGACAGCGGCGGGGGCCGGGCAGCTGGGGCACCTAGGCGGGCTGACAGACAGACAGTCGGCCCGTCTCTGCGGCCCGTTTCCTCTCCTTAAAACCTTTTTTTTTTTTTTTAACCGCCCTCGCTCGCTCTCCTCTTCTCCCCTTTCCCCTCGCTTGCTCCATCGCGCGCGGCCCGCGCTAATTACACCGAACCACCCACCAGTGTCCGTGTCCCCCGGGTCTCCCACCCCCGGGCCCGCGGGGGTGCGTGTGTGTGTGTGTGTCGGGGCGCCTCTCGCCCCGATGAGGGCCCCGCGCCCGTGAGCGAGTGACCCCGCGGCGGGCTGCGGAGTAAGCAGGCGGCGAGCGGCCCGCGGAGGCCTAGGCCGCACGGCCTACGCGGAGGTCGGCGCAGAGGTGATTCCGAAATTGAAAAAATATATACCCATTCCGATCAGGAGCCCTCAAGAGCTGAAGTGTGCCCCTCCCGCTACGCCCAAGCAGTCCTTTTTCGTGCATTAACATCCCCTCCCCCCCCCCCAAAGGAACTATGGAGGCCGCGCCCGGGACCCCCCCGCCGCCGCCATCAGAGTCGCCGCCGCCGCCATCGCCACCACCGCCATCAACGCCTTCGCCTCCTCTGTGTTCCCCCGACGCCTGCCTGGCTACCCCGCACCTCCTCCACCGCCTCCCGCTCCCTGACGACAGGTCAGGCCCCCGGCCCGGCTGGGGCGGCGTCCCCGGGGGGAGGTAGAGGAGGAGGAGGAGGAGGAAGGGGGGCGGCGGCCATGTTGGGCCGGGCCGCGGAGGAGGAGGAGGAGGAGGAGGAGGAGGAGGAGAAGAAGGAAGGGCGGGGTCGGTGGGTGTCTCTCGCTCGCTCGCTCTTTCTCGCTTGCTTTCTCTCCTGGCCTCATGCGTTTCCCCCCCCTCGCGGCGCTCGCCCGCTCTCCCTCGCTCTCGCTCTGTCTTTTTTGGGCGCCATGCTGAGGGGAAGGTGAGGAGGCGCCCCCCGGACCCCCTGCGCCCGCCCTGGGGAGGGGGCGCCGGGGGGGTGCTTCGGAAGCCCACGGGGGTCCTGGCTGCCCCTGCGCCCGGAGCTGGCAGCCACGGGCCCGCCTGCCTGTCGCCTGGCTTCGGGGAAGGGAATGGGGGAGGGGCTCCCGGACCCTTTGGGGGGATCTGGAGCAAGAGCCCCGCTCTTAGGGAGTTGGCGGGGTCTCCCAGCCCCCGGCAGTATCCTTTCTCCTGGGGGAGGTGTGCCCTGCCCTACTTGGAGAGGTACCCTAGCTTTCGTGGGAGACAGAAAGTGGGGGTTCGTTCATTTCTTTCTCCATCCTAATGGGGGGGTCCTTTTGGTTGGGGCTCTTTTACACTTTTTGGCGGGAGTTGTTGCCTAGCTATTCCCTAGGGGGGCAAAAATTGCGGGGGGGGTGTGATCCTTTGCCCCTTTGGAAGCCCCTGCCTCTTTTGGGGGCGAAGACCCTTCCCCAAGCTATTTTTAAAGGGAGGGGTCCTTCTGCTTTTCGTAGGTAGGTGATGGCGTTTATTGGCGCGCGGGGTTGGGGGGGTAAGCTGTTGAGGTTTGGTTTCCCTGCCTGGTAGAGGAGAGGAAGTTGGTCCCCTCTTTCTCATGGGGTTCCCTCCCTTTTCGGGCTATCACGGGGCGCCATCCCTTCCGGGAGGAAAAAAAAAAAACGAGGTTTCCTTGTGCTTTGCCAAGTGGTGAAAGGGAGCGCCCCCCTCCCCAGTATTAAGTGCGAAATGGGCTCGCCCCATGCCCTTCTTTGGAGGGTGATAAAGGGGCCAGCCCGGCGCGTTTCAGCGCGAGGTTGGGGCCCCATTTCCCCTGCGCCAGCAGAAGGTTGGGGTGCGGGGTTCGCCCACTCTTCCCTGGTAGGGCAGAGGAAGAGGTGGCTATAGAGAGCGGATTTGGAAATGGTAGCAGGGTTTCAGCCGACTGGAGAGTCTCGGAGGGAGTGGGGGTGGGGAGGGGAAGAGGGCGCTGGACAGATGGCTGCCTGGTTGCAGCCCGGGGCTGGGGATTCGCAGAGGACCCTCCCTTAGACTGGGGTCTTAGCTAGGGCTTTCCCCCGCCAGGCACCACGGCCCCTTCTCCCCACTCCCACCTCCCCTTTTCCCTTTCTCCTTCACAGACCATACTTTGCCTTTTAAAAGAAATGCCACCCACATTCAGAGACACAAGTGCAGCAGTTTGGTGAGCTTTTTACAAATTTTTTTTTTTATTTTATTCTGTTTTGTTCTAATTAAATGTATCGTCCTGGGAATCGCAGCCCATCGCAGCCTGACTCCAGTTCAAGGAAATAAACAGATTAGCAAAGGTCTGTTCGCTAAGCCCACGTTGGGTTTCCGGGCCCCCTCTTGGGGCAGGTGCTTTACTCAAAGGTGCTTACACGCTTTATTCGACCTCTAAGGAGTTCTCTTATGTCAGAAGTGTATGTCTTACAATGGGTTGGGCTGGTAAGTAGCCTCTTTTATTGAGTAATTCAATTATCTCCCTCTTTTTGTCCCTTTCCTGCCTGCCTTCCTCCTCGCCTTTAGACCAAAGTGATGCTTGAGTGAGTGAATTTATATGTTCAAATCGGGATTCTAACCCTGTTGAGCCCTTTTAGACTTGCACATCCTTTCGATGTTTAGTTTTTTAAATTTGATGTACACAGTTTTCTCAAAAAAAAAAAAAAAAAAGGTGCATTACTGTAACATGTCAAAAACCTGCCTAAGAGGCCCATATGTTTCCAAGCCCTTGATCTCCCTCTTGCCATTTCAGTCCATTGCTTTGTCTCCAGCTTCATGTTTGAAGAAAGTGGATACTTCACATCCGTTTGTAGGAGACAAAGTTACTGAATTTGGTTTATGATACTTGTGTTCAAGTTAATGTTCTCCCTCCCCTTTTCCCAACCGACCCAAAAGATTGTGGTTCAAGTAGATCCTAGTTTCTCATATCTCTTATGGTGATGGACGTTTAAATTAAGCAAGTCATTTGTAAAGTACTGTTTAAGCACCAAATCTGTAACGTGTGTCAAGCTTCAGTCTCCTCTCCCCATCTCCACTGTTCTTTGTTCGAAAGCACATGCCTGACCGTGAAAAGTTGATGCAAACGTGTTACACGCCCAGCCATGGTGGAGAGAACACTTCCTCCAGCCCCCAGTCCCCTCTCTCCTACATGTACAAAGAAAAAGCAACAGAAATGACTTGCATAACCAAACACTCCTTCTGATATGTTTTACAAGCATAAGTTCTGTTAAAAGACAAAACACGGTGAAGTTCCATTTTCCCTCTTGCCCACTTTTGGTCCCTGACATACTACTCTGTTAGAGAAAACTTTTTAACACACAGCCCTCTTCCCCTCCCAAAGATCCTGTTTCCTTTTTTCCGTTCTTAGGGGAAAAAGTTGACTGACGTTTAGATGAGGAAACACGTAAGCTGCAGTTCAGTGGGCCACTTGTTTTGTTCTTTCTTTTGGTATGTTCACAACTAAAGTGCCGTGCCGATCTTAGGTATGTAAAAGCCTTTGTGGGAGGAAGAAAAGTCCACACAGTCCAGTATTCCTGCAAAAAAATGTCTGAAGCACAAACTGAACACACTTTCTAGTGCATAGGGTCAGCTGAAAATGAGCATTTATTTGAAGTTTCCCATTTGTGAAATTCCTCCTCCAGGAGTCAAGAGCAGAAACTGGATGCTAATAGATGACCCTACCAAGTGTCAAGGGCTACTCAAGTGTAGAAGGATGCTTTTTTTTAAATTTTACTTTTAAAATGAAATGTGAAGGAAATTGGATTTCTTTTTTAAGTGAAATTTTTTAGTGGTCATTAATGTTAAAATCGCCTCAAACAGTGTGAAACGCTCAGGCACATCAACACAAGGGTTTGTTGTTTTTTCCTTCTCAAAGAAATCCTATCAAATCCAAGAAGCCCCAGTCATTATGTCAAACTGTATCTCAGTAGTCTTCGTTTTTGAAATGTCACAGTACTACCTTTTCCCCCCAAACTGATGTACCAGTGTTAAAATTCAAATTAATGGATGTTGCAAAAAAGAAAAAAAAAAGGGTGTCACTCGGAATCTCTGATTTAACAGCAGCTCTTACACACTTGTAATCTTTAAAATTTTTATATTCTCTGGGGGAGAGGTTTAATCTGAAAGCAAATAAAAAATCTCCCAGTAGAAACAAAAATCATCTGTGACCATGGAAACATGGTTATTCTGGTCATAAACTCCTTTATTTTTTTTTTTTAACTCCTCTCAAATTTGCTCTTCAAAAGAAAAAAAAATGTGATTCCCCAAAAGGGCTTTCTAATTCACCTTCTACAACTGTCTCCCAGATAAGGTTTCAATTTGCTCTGAAGGTTTACATTTTTGAGTCTCAGACAAGCCAGAATTTTTTGAAAGTAGAGCTTGCTGTTTTAGAAAACCACCACTCTGAGTTATCCTCAGCCAGGAAGGCTGATCCCAAGGGGACCTTGTTCTGCACCTGCAGAAATGAAGGCTTTCCCAGCTGTTGACTGGCAGGTTAGAGATGGATGTTGATTGACTTTGGATGTTCCCATCCTGGTGAATGTGGAGAGTTTCCTATCGGGCTTGTTGAATAAGGCCTCCACCTCCACTCTTCTCTTTGATCTTTTCCCTTCCCTGATGGGAGAAAATTGGGTGTCTCAGGGTTGCCTTACTTGTTCACTTATGTTACGTTTTTGTGGTTGTCAGGTCCCTAGAACATCCCATCGTGTAGGCCAGATCCAGTTACAGTAAATAGCCTCTGTGGTGAAAATTGCTAATGAAACTATTACCACGCCTCTGTGGGTAGCTGCAGGTCAGACCATATTCCAGAGAATCTAGTTTTGGTCCCTGTGGACCATATCTTCTAGGACCAGAGCAGCTGATTGTAACCCAGCCTAAGGGGTTAGAAGAAAATAATTCAGCACAAACTGAAGTGGCTGTGTCTGAGCACAGTGCTCACCTGTTCCTTGGTAACGTAACTACTGACACAGTAGGAAGGGAAAAGGAAAAAAGGATGATTTCTGAGATTTCTGGCAGTTGGTATTTAATAAGCTGATTGAAAGACCTGTAGGAGCAGTCTGCTCACTGGTGGAGAGAATCCTGTTACATGGCTTGAGGTCCGTTTCAGAGTCAAAACCCCGTGAAAAGAGTGGAAAAGGCTTGGCTGTTTGGGTGGCATATAAGGTTAATTGGGGTAAGTTAAGGTGAAACTGGAAGTTGGGTGTCATGGATTTGACCTTCCAGATTTATGGGCCAGGTCTTTGCTGCAGACCGTTTACTTTTGTTAGTTCACGAAGATGTGGTGCTGAAGACATTGTGCAAAGCTTTTACCTTGCTTTAGTAACAGTGTGAGGTTACAAGGGCAGTTTTTTTTAATACATTTCTGACGCTGAATCAGTTGATGAGCTTTTGGATTGGTGTAGATGTAGTTAGGTCCCGTATTGGAATCGTTTTCAGTAGTATGTCGGCTCTCTGCTCAGAGTGTAGTTTGCGTCTGCTGTCCAAATGGCTGTAGGTTGAGGATCTTTCTCGTTTTTGTTACTTCTCATCTGTGTGAACTGGTGACTCAGCTCGCTGTTTGTAAGGCAAGTGGTGACATCTTCTGAACATTGGAGGTGGCGACAGGATGTGAAGGAACAGCGTGGGTTTGGAGACGGATAAGCTTGTGTGCAGTGGGCACTGAGGATAGTGCCCTCCCCTCAGGGGCATTGTGGTCAGATGGGCATATGTAGGACACCCACACAATGCCTGGCATTCAGAGAATCTTGGCTTCTTTATCTTCCTGCTGTCCCTGCTAGAGAAGAACTCTAAATAGAATATACCCTCTGGTGTGTAAACAGAAGTAGAGTAACGTCTGTGTCTTTGAAGGAAGTCAGTTTCTTACCTCTTAGGTTTCTTTATGGTCAGCTCATTAAAATTGCAAGGAGCCCATTAGGGTTGCACCCGGGTGGGAGCAATCTTAAAAAGCATTTCTTACTTGCTCAGTGTCATTATTATAAGATGCTAAAACAGACATGGGCTTCTCTGGTGACTTAGACAGTAAGGAATCTGCCTGCTACGCAAGAGATCTAGGTTTGATCCCTGCCTGGGTCAGGAAGATCCCCTGGAGAAGGGAATGGCTTCTCACCCCAGTATTCTTGAATTGAGCTCATACTGGCTACTTCCCCCTATTCATCTTTTGCAGTTCAGGTCTGAGTTAAGGCTACAACTTTGGCCAGCCTCCTAAGAGCAAGGGATCGAGAGGGCTCTGGCAGCTCACCCACTGCTAACTAGTCACATGCCCCTAAGCAAGTCCTTCACCCTCACCAGAGTCTCTGAGAAAAACAGGCAAGGCCTGCCCCAGCTCCAAGGTTCTCCCACCCCGGTGGGAGATTTGGCCGAGTCAGTTCAGGCTCTATTCATTTATCAGCCAGGCTTGTCCCGTGCTTTTCTTGGAGCAGAACAGTGTTCACTCGCAGTGTTCAAGGAGTCCGTCTCTCCTCAGGACTTTATTTAGAGTTGGGCAAAGGTTGACACTGCCTTTTTAGCAGGCCTCATGTTACCTTCTCGTGTCTGCCCTGCCTTCTGTGGCTTCTGGCCACGGTGAACCATGGCTGCTGCGACTGCAGCTCCTGGTACCGGCTGCAGAGTGGATGCCTTGGGAATGAATTGTCAGGTTAGGCTAAATGGCTAGATCCCAGGCAGAGCCATTAGAGAAACCTTGGCTCGGCAGCTAGCTGAATTTCAAGCTGGATCCTTTGTCCCTGTTGAGGGGTCCCAGAAACCCGACTCCGGAGCCATGAAGCTCCGTGGAGCCTGGATGCTGCCTACTCCCTCCACACCAGGCTGGCCCTGTTCTGGTGGAGACGGTGGGAAGTGGGGGCTGGCGGTGGCCGTGGGAGTCAGGCAGTCTGATTATACCTTGCAAATTGCTCAACTCCTAAGGCAGTTTCCTGGCCTTCCCAAAGGTATGAGGATACCTCTTGGGCATTGTTATGTGAAGGTCAAAGGTTACCTGCCCCTGCCTGCTGAGTGCCTCTCCTACTTCAACCTTATGCTGAGAAACCGAAACACAGATGAAGCAGGCTTTTTCAAGGTCAGAGAGCTGTTGGGTGTGGAGGCAGTTAGAACCTGGGCAGCCTATACCGAGACCTGAGCTCTGTGCCCAGAGGCCAACCTGGACCTGGTACAGTATTTTTCAAACTGCAGCAGGCAGGCTTTAGTGGAATATGAAGTTCATTTATTGATTTGCCTCCTGTATTTGAGGGAAAAAAAATAAAGAGGATAGAAGAAGCAGAGTACTGCGAAGGTTAAATGTGGTTTTGTGCAAGTTTGTTGAGTTTTGTTGAAGCGTTCCTTTATCTCCGTGGTGGCTGCTTTTGCACTAAACAGCGGAGTAATTGGGACGTAGACTGTATGACTTGCAAAGCCTGAAGCGTTTACTCCTTTGCTCTGTAAGAAAAAGTTTGCTGGCCTCTGCACTGGTTGTGGGCCTAGTGCCTGGAGGGCTTGCACATCAGCCACTGTTGCTTATTTTTGAGTGGGGGTGGGGAGTGAGAAGGAACTTTAAAGTTGTTGAGGGAGTCCTCTGTACTCCTGCCCCTCTCTGACTTGCTGAGGGTTCCATCACTGCTGTGTTCCATACCCCGGCTTTTGAACCTTTTGAAGCAAAGGGATTTTCATTCATTAGGAGTAACTGGAGCCCTCTTGAAATCCAGCGTGAACGCGGATGGCAGCTAACCCATCCCTGCCGTGGCCCGACCCAAGGGAGCCTGGGCCCAGGCGCAAGTGTCATTTGGCTGAACGTCCGCTGCAGGTGGCTTGGATTATTGCCTTCTGCATTTTCCTAACAGACACTAGGGCTTAGGTTTCCTTGGGATTCCAGGCCCTGCCGTCGCTCAGGACACCAGAGCAGTCCCCCGGAAGCACAGCCTTTCCGCAGCCGAGGCGGGGCCCTGGCTGCAGCCCCGAGGCGACTGACTGGCAGCTGCTGTTATCTGCTGGGTTGATGTAGCAGTCACCTAGGGGCTCCTGTCCTTTACCCTCTGGCCTCTCTGGAAGCCCTCACCAAACACCTTGGTGAATGAGTTTGCAATCAGAGGTCACCCCTCAGTGACCTGTTGATTACAGAGTTTTAAGTGATCCAGGTTGCTTCCTGGGAAATAGTCCAATGACTGTGCTGATGAAATTGACAGAGGGTGTGGATGGCTGAGATGGATGCCTGTTTGTGTGGACGGAATCCCAAGCACCCACCCCATCTATACCTGGCCCTGTTCTGAGCCCTTGGAAACCCAGGGATGACTATTAGTCTCTTCTCTGCCCTCTCAGAGCCCACAGTTGACCAGAAGTTAACAAATAATTGTAAGCAGAGAATTGTGTATATGAACAAGAAATCTGGGCATCCTAAGCCAGATCTCTTGTAAGAGGAAAATATTAATATGTTGTCTTGGCTAAATGGAATCAAATTGATTCCTTTGAAAAAAATTATCAACAAGAAGTCTTAGTTCACAGGTATTGTGATTCAGCTTTCCTTTCTGGAATAACAGGAATCGGCTCTCTCTGGATGACAGCCAGCATCTTTCCAGCTTTAAGCAATCCAAAGCGTGGTTGGCCTGAGAAGGTGGCTAGAAAGAAGCATATTTCAGAGGTTCATCTGACAGGAAAAACTTGAATCAGAGAGATGCTTTTATCAAGAAGACTGTTTTCAGAGCGAGTGGGAGTAGGAGAATAGCTATTCAAGCCAAGAAAAGGATACTTTTGACTCAGATGCTTCCAGGAGGCTGGGTTTTTGCTTGCTCAGCTTGTTTTCAGCTCTACAGCAATGTTCTGCTTCAGAGGTTTGTGGATGCCACACACTTGAGGATGAAGCAGTCCTTCTAGAGGACTTTGGAGTTTTCTTTCCTTGGATTAATGTTGCTTTCTGCCCCTGTTGGGATAAATCCTGTTTTTTTGCTAAGATTTCTTGGACCTTTCTGAGTACCTCTTATTCCCTAAACTATCCAGATTCTTTGGGTCATATTTTTGAATGTCCCAGTTCCGTTTGTTTGATGTGGGATGGCCTGGGGGGATGGGCTTATAGTGTCTTTTCATGTTGATAGATTTACTCCTGAGCCTGTATTTTGGGCCAGGTTGATGCTAAATCCTTGATTTACATAGTTTCGGGGGATTCTTCCCAGGAAGATGTATTAATACGTCCATCTCAGAGGTTCCTTTACTGCCTTCGCTTTGCAATTGAAACAGGGCAGAGTGTTGAAGGAGCTTGTTTGGTGTCTTAGGGCCTCCCTTTGGCATTTTTTGCAGTACTATTTGATTTGATCTGTTTTCTGCACCTATGTGTTATTTTTTTCCAACTCAAGTTTAAACTTCAGGGTGGCAGTTGTTTGGTTAGTTGGTCTGTATAGTAAATTACTCTCTTTTGGATAATTTCTAATTGTCTCAAGGGTTGAGGTTAAGAGCTGGCCATGGAGTCAGAAAGTCCTGAACTTGGATTCCCGTTCTGCTTCTTCCTGCTGTGACCCTGTGGGCATATTTCTTCCCATCTCTGAGCCTCAGTTTACTTGTCTGTAAAATGGGGATACTGAGTCACTACTGCATATGTTTGTTCATGGGTTTCGGTGACAGGTTGCAGAGCTCAGCAGTGTGGTACTTGGCATGGAAATCACTGCTGCAGGATGTTAGTCATGAATAGTTCCTATGGCTCTTGGACTTTATGAGGCCCTGGGGTGCCCAGGGAGGTTTTGTAGTTGGGGAAACCACCGCCCAGAGGTGAGGGCTGATGGAGGCCCTCCCTTGAACTCCAGCTCTTTGCTGGGGGGAAAGAACGTCTTGAGGACCTTGATGAGCTCTGTTCACTTGACTGAGAGGTTGTCCTCACCCAGGGCATCTTTTTTAATCTGTTCATGTTTTCTTAGGGACATTTTCTAACAAACCAGTATTTAAGAGACAAGGAAATAATATCATAGACTGCCATGTACCTGTCACCAGTTTCAACAATTCTAAACATCATTTTGCCAGTTTTGGTTCATCTCACTACCTTCCCCGTCCCCCTTGAGTATTTTGAAGCACATCCCAGGTTTCATCTCATTTCACCCATACATTCTTCAGTATGAATCTTTAACTTAATTTTTTTTTTTAACATAACTACAAAACTTTAACCATGCCTAACAAAATTAACAGTAATTACGTAGTATCTCAGATACCCAGTCTGGACTCAAGAGTTCTCCAGTTTCCCCCACGTTGACTTGTTGGTGTGTTTCTGGCAGGGTCCTAGCACTGGGCGGGCTGTCTCACTTCTGTTGAGAAGTGAGGGGTTCAGGGTGTGGCTCGGGTTTCTCATCTCCCAGGGCTGGTTGGTGCTTCTGCTTGGGTGGGGTCTGTGATGTGGCCCTGTTGCCATGGAAATGCTGTGACATCACAGAGCCAGTTATGACCACTCCTGAGAATGTTGAGGGCCAGGCAAACCCAGTGCTTATTTGCTCCTGATTTGTGGTTGATGAACCTAGGTAGTAAGGACACTGAAAAACACGTGCAAGACCCAGAGGTTTATTTCCAGAATTTCCAGCCTCTGAAAATGCCTCAGTGAGGCTCCCCTCCCTGTAGCTGCTTCACCATGGCCTAAATCGAGGGAAGGTCTCTGGGGGCCTTCCTCAGGCAGGCGCCCTGAGTCAGTTTTGTAAAGGAAAAAGGCTCCATGCCTTTGCTCTTAGTAACCGACTGTCCCCCCGGGTCAGACTTGGGGATCCCGGACATCTGCATTTAGGCCTGTCGTTAAACATTTGAAGAGGCGGAGCCTCCTCGTAATTTTTGTAATTTTGTCCCTAGTTAATGGGTCATTCAGAGCCTACCCAGGCACTTTGTTGAGAGTTTGGGCAGTTAATGATCATGACCCTGACCTTCACATTAACCTAGCCGCCTCTTGTCAAGGGCTCTCATGATCTTCAGGTAATAGCCACTGCTCCCATGGGTTTTCATCTTTATTGTTCTGTGCCCGTCTCTTCCCCTGCCCCTCTCTCTCATAAATCAGGTCAATGCATAAACCCAGGCCCCTCTAAGCTTGCATCCAGCTTTCTCATCTAGAGGATGTCCGTGTTTCCAAACCTCATTTCTGTCGGGGACCTTTGTTCCCTTTTCCCGGGACTCAGCGCTGCCTCTTCCGCCTGGTCCTCCACTTGGTTACTTTGTTGGACCCCCAGATGAGAGCTGAGGAAGGGGAGGTGTCGACCTGTCCGTGTCATCGTCAGAGGATGGCGCATGCGTAGACATGCGCAGACCAAAGAAAGCAGGAGCTTGCTGGCCAGTGCTGTCCCTGAGGGGAGTTGGCTGTGGCTTCTGCAGAGAGAAAGTGCTTTCATATAAGGATTGGCAACTGTTTAGGATAGTTAGTCCCCATGGAGGTGCTCCTGCTGTGGTTCTTAATACCAATCGTTACTATGTGTCTAGTACTTACTCTTTGCCTGCCGGAGAGGGACATCAGGGGTTTCATACATGTTATCTCGTTTAATCCTCACAACCCCCTGAGGGGGGTGCTACACTTACTCCATTCTGCAGGTGAGAAAACCAAGGCTCAGATTCCATACCAGAGCACACTCTAGGGAAGACTCAGAGCTGGCCAAGTTACTTGATCTGCAGAAGGAAGCAGGATGCCCACTCTGTAGACTGGCGGGGGTGGGGGGGTGGGGGGGGGTGAGGCCAGCCTCCTTGGAAGCGTGAGGTTTCTTTACTGTTTTTGCCAAGCCCATGATGTGTGGTGAACCTGTGGAGTTGGCCTGGTAGGCATTCCTTAGAATGGGCACCCAGATCTCTTCTTTGACCCAAAAAGAGGAATTGGCCATCACCAGCTCTGCAAGGGGAAACCTAAATGTCCTGGATGCTCAGTCCAAGAGGCACCAGGCAGAACTGACCCTACGTGGGGATTTGGCCTGTTTTCCCCCCGGTGCCCATCCCAAGTTGGTCTCCCAGTGTGGTTGATTGCTGGTCCCCAGTGGCTCTGGCGGGCTGGCCGTTGTGCAGCCGTCCCAGCGTGTTGCCAGCCCAGGCCCTGGAAATCAAGCAGCCGCTGCCCAGGCCGATGCTTCAGGCTTTCTCCTGCGTGCTTGTCTCAAGAGGGTTTGGCACGTCTAGATTGAAATGATTAGCGCAGTGGGGCTCCCCCCACTCTGCTTGGGGGATTATGTCACAGTCTATTAAGCATGCTCCCTCGGTATTTAATGCCACTCTGACACGGATTTTGCTGGCAGTCTGTTAAGTGGCACCACTTAAACCGCGTTGCTGTTTTGTGGAGGCAGCCCTTGTGCGTGTCAGTGGCCCACAGAATTTCTGCCTCCATCCCAGTTGGTTTGATCCCCCCCCCTCTTTTTTTCCCTTCTGGTATAGAAGAAAATAGGCCCTGTATTCATGCAGGACATTTAGCTGGGAATCTCAGTGTTATCCAGGGCACCCCCTCAGGTGACCAGAGATGAGCCCAGTCCTTGGAAAAGCTGGAGAGCACAGTGTGGCCAGAGAGTGGAGAGAAAGAGTAGTGGGCAGTCAGGTGTCTGCATTCATTTCCACACCTCCTCTAGTATCCTGTTCCCCCTTCAGAAATGACCAGGAAATTTTTTTTTTTAATGTTATTTGTTTTGCATCAGCTCCCAGGGAACAGAGTTTCAAGTATTTACTCCCCAGTTTGTAAAAAGTTGTAGATCTGCCTGGGGCTGTTAATAGAGATGATACGGAGAAGCTGTCTTTGGCGAAAAGAAGTCTTTGTAGAGTGGATTTGAATGCTGGAATTCCCGGCCTTGGATAAAGCCTGTGGAATGAAAAGGCATTATTGTGGAGTCTCTCTTGAAGGTGGTTGAAGCTCTTGGAGTTGCTGGGCTGGTCTTTGCCCCCCGGCGAGTGTGAGGTGTGTGTGACAGCGGGATGCAGGTGGAGGTCTCAGCTGACCCCGGGCAGGACTTGGCGCCCGCTGTGCCTGGGCGTCCTTGTCCACGAGCGTAGGGGTGGAGGAGTATCTGCAGGGGCCAGCCCCTCCGGCTCAGCTGCTGGTCCTGTATCCCAGAGGGCTCAGCTCCCCTGCCCTATGGACTTGGCTTCTTGTCATTTGTACCTTTTCCTGCAAGGGCAGCATAGAACTGGGCTTGCTGAGACCCAGCACAGAGAAGATGCTCAGCGTGCGTGGCGTCGGAGGAGGCGGTCAGGGAGTTGCTCCTGCTTCCCTTTCTATCCTCACCAAACAAGGGAAGAGTGGGGAGCTAAGAACCAGTTTCTGACTTTTTCCATGTCACTTGTCTGTCTGGCCTCAACACGCCCTTTCACCTGCCATCCCTTCGGTTTGTTCCTTCGGTTTGAAAACGAGAGGGTTGACGATGTCCCACCGTCCCTTGCGCTCTGACAGGCCTTTCCTGGCTCCAGGAGGGCCTTTTGCTCTTTGCGACCTTTGACTTCTCATCCAGGCTTCTGGGCCCCCAGACAGTTCCCTGTCTTCCCAGGTTCCCTCCCTTCTGCCCTGTGGTTCTGGGTGCTTATTTAACTTTTCCCTTTCCTGACTAAAGTGTGGAGAGTGGTGCTTTTGCTTTCCTTTTAGCTTTTCTTCACAGAGCACCAACCCCTTCCTCTCCAGTCTGTCTGTGGGCCTTCCCTAGTCCCGTAGCGTCTGTCTGTCTAGTCCTGTCTGTCCCTGTTCTTTTCTGCTGAGGTTTGGTGACCTGGCCCGCCCAGCCAAGTTCTCAGCAGGGATGGGTTTGCTCTCTCCGTGTCCTGCAGGACTCCAGGTCTCTGCGGGAAGTTTGCCATGCCCCTGAATAACAGCTTCCCCCTCAGCTCAGAGCTCGCCAGAACCAGTTTCCCCAGTCAGGTGGCGCCTTTACTGTGGGTGAGGCCATTCCAGCAGAGTCGCCTCTTCCCAGGAGAGCTTTGCTCCCATGGAGCAACTCTCGTGTGGGCCACACCCAAGCCAGGAGGTGGCTCACTTGTCAGGAATGCGGCCTTCTCCAGCCTTGACTCTTCCTGCACGGCTGGCCCAGGACCGCCGGGCGGGTTCCGGGGTCACCTCACTCTATTGTTGAAACATCAATAGGAATTTTTTGGTTCTGCATTCTGTGTTTGAGAACTACCTTCAGTCTCTGCTGACGGAGTAACTGTTGGCCTGGACCACTTGGGTTTTAAGCCGCCCCGACTCCTTTGAATTGAGAGTGAGAATTAATGGGAGGGTCCCCTTGATGGGTGGTGAGGCGGGCAGCACAGAGGTGCCCAAAGGGAGCCTTGCGTGTGAAAAAGCCCTGGAGGATCCTGAGAGGTCAGCCGTTGTTTCTCCACAAAGCCCCTTAGAACCTTTGAGGCTCCAGGGGCTGAGCCCCCTTGATGAGCTTGTTCCCACACTGAGCTGGTCCCTTCTGAACACCAGGGGCCTTTTCTGCCGAGATTAGTTCCTTTTGGGGTTAGCCTTTTAGGTCCTGGGCCTGTCATGCTACTCTTTTTTATCTTTTCATTCTCTCTGTGGGTCTTAGTTAATGGAGTATTATGTGCTCTCACACATACTTGGCAATAGTCATGCATGATGAACTTCGAGAGATTTGGACTTTTTTTTACACTTGTTTATTTTTTTTAAACCAGCTTCTGCATTTGTGAGAACTGTGTCTGTGGGTTTGGCTCCAAAAACTGGATTCTTTTTTCAGCTGCTCCTTTTCTTAACCTGATTTATCCCTTCACCCCCCCACCCCACCCCATAGATATTTAGATGTTCAGAAAGTCCTGTCGGCAGCATCTGTCCCAAGCGGAGGGTTGTTTCTTAAAGTGCTGGAGATTGGGGTGACATGTAGGGGATTCAACAGAAAGTCGTAGGACAGGGAGCCGGGGGCTGCTGTGGGTAAGGCGAGCCAGGTGGGAAACAAGGGGCCAGCGGCAGGCTGGGGGGCCCTTCTGTGGGCACTGCTGCCCCTGTCATGCGGGGACCCCAGGGAGGGGTCTGGGACCCTCTCCCCTGCCGCCCAGCTCTTCACCTCTGGCCCAGAGCCGAGCAGCCGATGGAGCAGGGCAGGCCTGAGACCCAGGGACCCAAGCCTGTTCTCCACGGGGCCCCCGTCCTCCGCCTCAACAGACAGTAGAGAACGGCGTCGGGGCGGGGGGCTACGGGGTGGGGCAGGAGGCAGGCCTCGTGCCCTCAGTCCTGGGCCCTGCTGGCCCACAGACCCCGGGCCCTCCTCAGACCCTGTGCTCACTCAGCCATGGGGTTGGTTCGCAGGGAAGATGGTGAGTTGGAAGAAGGCGAGCTGGAAGATGACGGAGCTGAGGAGACGCAGGACACCTCTGGAGGCCCCGAGAGGAGCCGGAAGGAGAAGGGGGAGAAGCACCACAGTGACTCGGACGAGGAGAAGTCTCACCGGAGGCTGAAGCGGAAGCGCAAGAAAGAGCGGGAGAAGGAGAAGAGGAGGTCCAAGAAGAGGAGGAAATCCAAGCATAAAGTAGGTGTCGGACGGTGCGCTGGGCCTGCTGGCGCCCAGCCTGGCCTAGTGCCCCGGGGCCCAAGCTCAGCTCGTCAGGCCAGAGGGCACTCTTAATCAGGCTGGTTTTCCTTTCCCCAAACTGTTTAAAGACCTTTTTTGAAGAGTGGTAGCTCATGCTCCATTGCTGCTAGATGCCCCTAGGTGAGGCCTTCCACGCGCAGCCTGGCTGGCACCCTGTAGCGGCCGGGCACGTGGCTTGCCCGCCGCCGCCGGAGCCCTGACCTTCTGCCCTGTCTCTGTAGCGCCACGCTTCCTCCAGCGATGACTTCTCGGACTTCTCCGACGACTCGGACTTCAGCCCCAGCGAGAAGGGGCACCGCAAATACCGAGAGTACAGCCCCCCCTACGCGCCGGTGAGTGCCCGCTGCCCCAGGGCCTGAGCTGGAGTCATGAGATCACCCACATTTCCTGAGCACCGGTGCTGTGCTGGGCACTCTTGCGTGGCCCTGTACACGGGTTTTAATTCCGCAGGATTAGGTGTTGGTTTTATCCCCCGCTTTCTAGGTGAGGACACTGAGACTTCGAGCACTTCAGCCAGGCTGAGGCTCCCGGGGCAGGAGCCAGGTTGAGTCCAGTCGGTGCTTCTCTAGGCCACCTCTGCAGTGGCCTTGGCAGGACTCATCGTGTCTGTCCCCTGTCCCTGAGAAAGATGTTGATTTGTCCCTGTCAGAGCTGACTTTAACTATTCTGAAATGACCTTTTGTAGAAAATGGGCAAGAGAGTGAAATGGTTATGGGAATAAATCACCTCAGATGTTGTGGGGTCTGAAGTTATATAGCACTGAGCTTAAGCATAAATTTAAATTATTTGCCCAGTTTGTGTATTGTTTTCCCCTGGCAAAACCAGTAAGAGATGAATCAGCATAGATATTTAAGGTTTTTATTGAAAAAAAAAAATTTAAATTCTTAAAAGTATCCGGTGTTCAGCATCACCCATCATAGCAGATATTGTAGATATTCGAACTGATGTTAATCTACTCACGTAGGTTCAGACTTTAAACTTGAGGGCGGCAGGGAATCCAGGGAACACCACAAGCTTTGATTGGGAACTAGGGGTTAAGGCATTTTTAAGATCCACTTTTAGAGCCGTTTTAGTTTTTAAAATTTTGCTGAATATGGTTGATTTACAGTGTGTTAATTTCTGCTGTGCAGCAGAGTGACTCAGTTACACACATATTAGATTCTTTTCGTATTCTTTTCCCTTATGGTTTGTCACAGGATGTTGAATAGAGTTTCCTGTGTTATACAGTAGGACCTTGTTGTTCTTAGAGCGGTTTTAGGTTTAGAGAAAATTGAGGAGTTGGCCAGTCCCCTCCCCTCCCCACCCCACCCGCCTCCCCTGGTTTTCATGTCTTAGATCAGCGTGGAGTTGGCCAGTCCCCTCGCCTCCCCTGGTTTTCATGTCTTAGATCAGCGTGGAGTTGGCCAGTCCCCTCCCCTCCCCACCCCACCCACCTCCCCTGGTTTTCATGTCTTAGATCAGCGTGGAGTTGGCCAGTCCCCTCCCCTTCCCACCCCACCCGCCTCCCCTGGTTTTCATGTCTTAGATCAGCGTGGTCCATTTGTCGTAATTGTTTAGCCACCACTGGGGTATCCTGTTACGTAGTCACCGTAGACTGTCATAAAGTAGTTTGAATGCCCTTGAAGTCCCTCTCTGCAGGCCCCTCACACTCACCAGTCTTTTTACTGTTGCTGTAGTTTTGCCAGTTCCAGAAAGTCATGTAATTGGACTCGTATGCAGCTTTTCCAGATTGACTTCTTTCACTTCACAGGATGCCTTTATGGTCCTTCCGTGTCTTTTCATTGTTGGATACTCCACTGGAGTTGGATACTCCATCTGAATGTACCACAGTTTGCTTACCTGTTTTACCTACTTAAGGACACCTTGGTGGCCTCCATTTGTGCTATGTTTTTAAACTTCATCCAGTATCTGTTGGAACTAGCACAGTCGGAAAGCATCATTTTAAATGGTTTTCTAGCCTGGGCCCCAAAAGTCAAAGTGAAAGTCGCTCAGCTGTGTTTGACTCTGTGACCACATGGACTATACCCTGCCAGGCTCCTCTGTCCATGGAATTCTCCAGGCAAGAATACTGGAGTGGGTAGCCATTCCCTTCTCCAGGGGATCTTCCCAACCCAGGGATCGAATCCAGGTCTCCTGCATTGCTGGCAGATTCTTTACCAACTGAGCTACCAGGGAAGTCACTAGTTTGGGTCCCAAGCAGTCATTAATTGAATTCCAAGGTCCCAGGAGATTTCTGACTAGAGAGTGTCCCTCTTGCCTAGCAAGCCCCCTCCCCAAATGAGATTATTCTAGATCCCTGGGAAATACGCCCTTCTTTTCCCACTCGTTCTTCACGGGTCATGGGGCCTCTGTTTCTCAGCTGTCTTTACAAATGTGGCTCTTTCTGAAGAGCAGAGGCACCTGGGCCCACAGCCCAGCTCTCATTCAGGTGGAAGCCAGGACCCAGCGTGGCTCGGGGCTGGCCTCACCCCAGGGCCAGCAGGGACGCCCACACAGACATGCCAGTTTGGGGGACAGTGGGGGTCTTGGCGGTCCGAACCGGAGGCCCCGGGACTCATGTCCTCTCCCCGTCAGTCCCACCAGCAGTACCCTCCGTCTCACACCACGCCCCTGCCCAAGAAGTCCTACTCCAAGATGGACAGCAAAGGCTACGGCATGTATGACGACTATGAGAACGAGCAGTACGGGGAGTATGAGGGGGACGAGGAGGAGGACATGGGCAAGGACGACTACGACGACTTCACCAAAGAGCTGAACCAGTACCGGCGCGCCAAGGAGGGCAGCAGCCGGGGCCGAGGTGAGACCTGCCGCTTCCCCTGGCCTGCTGGGCTGGACCCCGTGCCGCGCAGCCTCAGGTCTGGGACCAGAGGAGGACTGTTGTTCAGGGCTGAGATGAGCATAGCTGGGGCTGGGCGGGGAGCTGCCCGCGAGCACCAGAGACGGGCTCTGCCCCCAGAGTAGAGGGTCTGTGCTGAGGCTGTGGCTGGGAGGGAGCCAGGCCGGCATGAGGCAAGGAGAGGGCTCTTGTGGCTCAGGTTGCTTTTGGAGGGGGGCCTCCCCTCCCAGGGATCGAACCCAGGCCTGGCAGTGAAAGTGCTGAGTGCTAACCAACTACTGGACCCCTGGGGAATCCTCTGAAGCGTTGTTCTTTAAATTCATTTCCTGGTCAGTTCTGAAGAGATGGACAGCTTTTCACACAGCTTGGGAGGGTCACGGGCTGACGCCTGTCTCCCGTCACCTGACAAGGTGTGACTGCAGCCCACGGGACTGCCACACCTCTGAACCTTGAACTGTGGCAGTTAGGAGGATGGGGGAGGGCCGCGCACCAGAGACACAGCCTGACCTCTCAGAACCATCTGCCAGTCATATTTCCCAGCCCCAGAGGGCTTCTAGAACTTTCCAGTTCAGCGGTTCTTAGCGCTGCTTGTTTAAGTGGCTGGTCATTCAGCAGTCTTTCTTGCACTTCTTTGTAGATAGGCCCCGTTCTTTGGGGAGATGCTGAACTGGCCTGTCCAACAGAAATACAGTGCAAGCCACTGTTGAATTACAAATTTTCTAGTGGTCACATTAAAAACATAAAGCATACGAAATAATTTTAAGAACACATTTTATGATGCTTATATATTCTAAATCTTATTTCAACATGTAATCAAAATAGATGTGATTTTTTTATAAATATATATTATCTCTCTCTTGCTCTCTTTTAACTAAGTCTTTGAAATTCACTGTGCACTTTATAGTTCCAGCATTTTCTTTTTTTCTTTCATTTAAAACCGTAAACATTTCCTGAAAATCACTTCACGCAGGAGAGGGCAGGAGGTGTTGTGTCACAGCCTCGTAGTTTGGTCAGCCCCGTGTTGGGTGCTCGGTGGCCCCATGTGCCTGGTGCCCTCGTGTGGGAAAGTGCAGCAGTCAGGGTCGTGTGGGGAGCGTGCAGCAGCTGTGTGTCCATGGCGCTGAGCCAGCCCTGTCCAGAGGCCCAGGGACTGTGTCAGCCCAGAGCAGCTGGGAAGGCTTCTTGGAGGAGGAGGAGGAAGTGATTGACCTCGGGCGGACGGGGGTTGACGTCTCCCTTGCTCACTGTCTCATCATCATGCAGGCAGCCGGGGCCGAGGCAGGGGCTACCGAGGCCGAGGCAGCCGCGGAGGCTCTCGAGGCCGAGGCATGGGCAGGGGCAGCCGAGGCAGGGGCAGAGGCTCCGTGGGAGGAGACCACCCGGAGGACGAAGAGGACTTCTACGAGGAGGAGATGGACGTAAGGCTTTCTCCAGCTCGGGGGCGGGGGGAGCGTGGCTGGTGGGCGCAGGCTGTGTTGAAGGCGGTCCCTGAGACTGCTGGGAAGAAGGCATCAGATGGCAGGTTTCTTTCTGTGTTTCCAAATGTTCCTTTGTTGTTTGAATAGAGAGAACCTTCCTGAGGTTCAGAACTGAAAAGGTTCCCAGGGCTGAGCTGTCAGAACATCCTCAGCCGCTCCTTTCTCTTGGCGCCTCCATTCCCCGTCCCTGAAGAAAGGGTTCCCCAGGGTGCTTTCGAGGCCTTTGTAGTCATCTGTTTACTCACCCCCTGCACACACAGGAGAGCTGCCATACTCACGTTCTGTCCCTGCCCGAGGTCTGGCCACGCTGCTGCTTGTTCCAGCTGCACCGCTGTCCCCTGGGAGCTGGGAGTGACAGGGGCTGGGAGTCCTGAGCGTACAGACCTCAGGGAAAGGACTAGGACCCAGACGCTGCCCAGGCTGGGGTGGGTGAAGAGGGGTGCAGGTGGGAGTCCCGGGGCCGCTCACTGGCCCTTCCCCAGCCTGGTGGTGTCCCAAGCGTACAAAAAGGCCGAAGGAGGTGGCATATATAGTTCAGGACACGGTTCCCTGTTCCCCGAATGATGCGTCCTTGCTTTCCTCCTCTCGGGCTCCAGTATGGAGAGAGTGAGGAGCCGATGGGAGACGAGGACTACGATGACTACTCCAAGGAGCTGAGCCAGTACCGCCGGTCCAAGGACGGCCGAGGGCGAGGTGGGCAGGCGCCCCGAGGGGTGAGGCGGCAGGGAGGGCAGGGGCTCCCGCGGCAGCTGCGGGACTCAGGTCCTGGGCAGAGTCTGCGGACGGACGCCGTCTCTCTCCTCTGCAGGGTTAAGTCGAGGCCGCGGCCGGGGTTCCCGAGGTCGAGGGAAAGGGATGGGCCGGGGCCGCGGTCGAGGAGGCAGCCGAGGTGGGATGAACAAGGGCGGGATGAACGACGACGAAGACTTCTATGACGACGACATGGGCGTAAGTTGGCCCTCCGTCCCCTTGTGATGCTCTTACTCAAGGCTCCTTCTTGAAATTTTTTTTTCTTAAAATGAGTTGTCTTCTGAGGCTGATCCCAACCCCTTGCTCCCATCAGCCGTTCCCAGGGGGGAGCCTCTCAGCACTAATCAGCTCTCCTGGGTGATGCTCTTCGGGGGAGACCCTCTGTTTTTAAAGCCACATCTTTGTAGCACCTGCAGTCACCTGCTCTCTGAGTTCTCCAGGAAGGCGCTGCCTCGGAGCAGATGTGTTCCTGCTGGTGTGTGGCATGTGCATCCTCAGCTCCGAGCAGCGGGGCTCTAACCCACCCACCTGGGCCCTGGATGGAACTGACTGGTCGGTGCCCCTGTCAGCCCTGCCAGTCAGCCCCTCTCACCCTCGGAGTCCACTCCACCTGGCCTGCACAGGCCCCTCCCCGCCCTTCCTTTTAATTCTCCTTTCCATTCCCACTCTGTGTTCCCAACAGGATGGTGGCGGGAGCTACCGGAGGAGTGACCACGACAAGCCCCACCAGCAGTCTGACAAGAAAGGCAAAGTCATCTGCAAATACTTCGTGGAAGGGCGGTGCACGTGGGTAAGGGCAGTCCCAGGGCCAGGGTGCCTGGAGCCGGGACACATGGGCCTCTCGGTCTCCTTTCATTCTGGAGGCCACACTCTCTGGGGCAGTGTTTGGGTGGGCTTGGAGTGGTTGAGAGATGCCTCGGGGGCCTGGAAATGATTGAAGAGCCAGGACGAGACTGGTGACACATATGTGTTATTTTGGTTGGGGGGATTTTTTGGCCAAAATTTTCACCCAATCCATGGAACCTCAAATGTTGGACCTGTTGGACCTGTCGCTAATGCAAAGGTGTAACATAGCCTGGTTGAGTTAGTGAACTTTAATGTTGGAGAGGGAGTCATCAAGGCAGAAGAGTGGGAGTGGGAAGGGATCAGGCCCTCCTCGACCTTCACAGCAGAATGTTACACCAAGAGATGTGCCAGTGACCTCAGGGTCCT
This sequence comes from Bubalus kerabau, assembly GCF_029407905.1. NCBI lineage: Eukaryota > Metazoa > Chordata > Mammalia > Artiodactyla > Bovidae > Bubalus > Bubalus kerabau. The sequence goes on along the minus strand of NC_073640.1, from coordinate 57,535,663 downwards.
GAAGGAAACAAGTATAATCCAGTGTCAGTTCAGCCAGCCAACTTTTTATTCAAATTCAGTCAGTGGGCAGATACTGGCCAACATGTTCCCAGGGAATACTGTATCTATGTATCTGTCAGGAAAAAAATGTTACTATGTTTTAAGCAAAGGTTTGTGTATGTGCGTGTGTGCATGCATAAAGTTTTCCTTGTTAAGAGTTGCAATTCATACTATTTTTAGAAACTTGAAATACATACAAACAAAAATGAATAGCTATTAGGAAGAGAAAGAGGGAGCAGGTATTCAACAGTTTCTTTCTTCTGTTCACCTGGATGTTGTTTTGTGTGGATTGTATGGTTTGCAAATAGCCGAAAGCTCAACTCCACTGGCTGAAACCCATAGACATTTTGTCTCTCAGAACAGAGTGTGGGAATTCCCAGGCCGTCCAGCCCTAACAGGACTCTGTGCCTCCACTGCAGCAGGCACGGGTTTGATGCCTGGTTGGGGAACTGAGATCCTGTGTGCCATGTCATGTGACCAAAAAATAAAAAGATCAAAGAGTCTGGGAGTGGGCACTACAGGGCAGGTACAGTGACCAGTGGCACCGTGGGAGACCCAGGTTCCTTCCTAGCTTTCACGCTGGCGTCGTCAAGCATGTGGCTTGCGTCCTCGTGGTTGCTTAGTGCTTGCTGTGCCATCACCACATCTAAGGGCTGGGAGGAAGAAAACTGTGTGAAGGAATTGTTGGGAAAAAAAATACCTTGGCAGTATTGTCTTCCTTGGGACTTTTATGTACATCTCATTGGGCAGAACTGCATAGGAAGCTGGGAAATAAGAGTATTTTTAACTGAGCACAAACCAACTTGGGGTTCTGTTAGGAAGAAAGAAGAGTGAAACTGAATACTGGCTGTTATACAGCAAGCAGAAAGCAGTAAGTGGGTAAGACAGGGGAAGGCAGGAGGAGGGTTTAGAAGCAGTGAAGGCAGCAGAATGGAGCAGGTGGGGGTGGGGGTAGCTGAGGACAAGGGGGAGGGGGCAGGGGCAGGAGAAAGGGGCACACACTTCGGCAGAAGTTTCAAGCTGGTGGGAAACTGCATTTATGGGTCGGAATAAATGCCAGGGGCTGTGTGGAGGGGACTGTTCATTTTTGTCATCGGTCCCTCTGTGCTTCCCCAGTGACAGAGCAGTACTTCCTTGGCGCACAGCTTACCTTTGACTGGTTCTTTTCCAGGGAGACCACTGTAATTTTAGCCACGACATCGAGCTACCAAAGAAGCGAGAACTGTGCAAGTTTTACATCACTGGGTTTTGTGCCAGAGCCGAGAACTGCCCCTACATGCATGATATCCTTTGGTGCCCACCTTCGAGTGCATGGTGGGTGTAGACCTTTTCTCCTTACTGGTGTTAACAGCTGGCCTTCATCACACTCCTGCTTTGTGCACCAATGAGGTGCCGAGAGCCCTCTGCCCGTCTCCATCTCTTTCAGCCCTCACCTTTGCCCTGCAACAGGTCTGCTCTAGCCATTCTGCAGATGAGTAAACTGAGGCGCGCATGTTATATGTTCCCCATACATATACAGTTGGCCCTTGAGCGGTGTGGGTTTGAACTCTGCAGGTCCACTCATACATGGAGTGTTTTTGGTAGGGTCTGCAGTTGGTTGGATCTTAAGACACAAAAATCTGAGTATAATTTATATATAATCTATCCTCCATACTCTTGGTACAGATGGAAAACCGAGGGTGTGGAGGACAGATTATAAATTATACTCCTATATTTGACTGGGCAGAAGGTTGGTGCCCCAACCCCCATGTCATTCAAGGGTCAAGTATATTCTCGAGACCGTGCCATTGCCCGCTGTCTTTCTGAGACTTTTCCAAATGGCTGTGTATCCGTGGGCAGATTATTGAACTTTCACCCTCTTCCTGTTGAGTGAGGATCTGAGGACAGGGCCTCAAGGCCTGCGTGGTGGAGCGGGCTGCACTCCAGATGGGCATCTCATCTTGACTCAGTTGCCAACCTGCTGTGCACAGCTGAACCAGTCACTGCACCTCTCTGGGCTTCAGTTTCCTCCTCTCTGAAACAGAGGGGCTTGGTTTCTGTCCTGGGGTGGGTTTCATGAGGTGAGGCATTCGCCTTAACTTGCCATGTACGTGATTTCCCGTGTAAGCTGTACCACACGACGGGGAACTGTATCAACGGCGACGACTGCATGTTCTCTCACGACCCCCTGACCGAGGAGACCCGAGAGCTCTTGGACAAGGTAATGCCTGGGCTGACGGGGACTGGGACAGCCAGGGGCTTGGCCTCCGTGCGGGACCAGGATGCCAGCTGCGTTGATCTGGAGCTGGGACGAGTTCAGGAGGGAGTGGGGACCGTATGCTCTGCAGGGAGGATGGGGGTGGTCACGTGTGTGTCTTCTGTCTGCCTGGGGCGGTGTTCACTGGGGAGTGGCTCCCTGAAAGGAATGTGGCCTGGTGTGTCTCCAAACATACCTTGTGATTTCCTAGCTGGCCTTCCAAGAGCCCAGGGAGCACGGAGAAGAAGTGAGGCTTCGGATGGCTTCTGTTTCGATGGAAAAGTCAGATGTTTTTTTCCAAGTCTTTTATGTAGTAGAAAAAGTACAGGGCATTGGGAGCTCTGAGGGCAGGGGACCCCCTCCAATGAGGTATCAGGGCTTCCTGATCAGCCAGAGGACGCCTGAAACTCATTCTCATGTCCTTTGTCTCCCTGGGGAGTCAGACTGAGGACTTTGGGGGCCCCGGTTCCTGTCCTTGGTTTCCTGACATCTATCATAGGATGATGGGTTTCCCTGGTGCTCAGCTGGTAAAGAATCCACCTGCAATGCGGGAGACCTGGGTTCAATCCCTGGGTTGGGAAGCTCCCCTGGAGAAGGAAACAGCTACCCACTCCAGTACTCTGGCCGGGAGAATCCCATGGACCGTAGGTTGCAAAGAGTAGAATCGACTTGCACTTCACTTTGTCATCGGGTGAATGGGTGTGAGTAGGGTGATTGGGTGTAAGAGAATGTGTCCTCCCAGGTGAAGGCTTTCCCACCTTCTGTCTGGTTCCCAGAAGGTTTGAGGAGATGGGCTATTTTTTGATAATGGGAAGAATCAGTGCCTTAGCCAGCTTCGAAGAATCCACCCATTGGTGACTTCACTGTTGAAATGGGGCCCAGGGCTGCCTGAGGGGCTGAGGGGAAGCCCTGAGCAAGCAGAGCAAGAGGACGTCTACTCCTCCCTGGGAGAGCGTCAGGGAGAAAGAAGGTCCTTGTCTTTGGCGCACCTTTTGGCCTGTGAGCCTAGGAATAGGGTTTTGTAACTGGTAGCTGTCTAGAATCTGTGAGTCCTCAGGGGAAGGAGTGGGAAAAGTAATGCTGGCTTCATTTCTCATTTGAAGAACTGAGTCATCTCTGACTGAGGGCTGCCCCCTCCTGGAGGTTCAGAGTTTGCGCTCTAGACCAATGCTGTCCAAGAAGAACACCGCAGAGCTACATACAAATTTTTCTAGTAGCCATGTTAGAAAACAGTAAAAAGTAACAGATGATATTTATGTTACCAGTGTATTTTTAATCCAGTATATCCATGTCCAGAGTACCATTTCAGCAAGTAATAAACATATGAAAAAAAAATTGCGATATTTTGTATTATTTTTTTTTAATATATATACTAAGTCTAAGGAATCTGGTGCTTATTTTTTACTTATAGCCCCATTTCAAGCACCTGGTAGCCACACGTGACCAGTGACCACCATATTGGACAGCACAGCTCGAGACACTCGAATGAAAACCCAAAGCAAATCAGGGTGGCACATTTCCATTTCTGGCCATAAACATTCTGAGAGCATCAGTACCGTGCCCTGCCTCAAGTCAAATCTCAGTAGGTTAACAGTGAATGTTGACCCCACAACTGGAGCATAGTCCCCGCTCACCACAATTAGAGAAAGCCCCATGTAGCAGTGACAACCCAGTGCAGCCAAAATGGATAATTTTTTTTTTTTTCTTAATGAGTGTTGAACCTGGAAAAACCATTCCAGAATCGAATTTTGGTGGTCAGAAAGTAAAACTTCAACCTTTACGACGGGCCCAGGGTAATAACCCTGATAAAGGCGGGAGGTCAGCCGTCTCCTCTCCTGGACAGAGTTGTAGCCCAACCCCCAGGGGTGCGACCTGAGGCTCCTGGGCCACCCCTGGGGCCAGGCTGTGGTGCCACTGAGGCTGGGGCCTTCACCACCCTCTCCTCTGTGTTCTCTCTCCCTCCCTTCTCTGCAGCCTTGTTTTCTTACATCTCAGTGACATTTCTGTCTGTCCAGATACATCAGCGTCCAGCTGTCCACTCCAGGTTTGAGACACGCCTGCCTTTGGGGCTGTTGGTGATGGTTCTGTGAGAGCGAGTGGCAAGAATTCTTCCACCTGAGATCCCTTGACTGGCATTATTTTGCCCCATTTGTTTTATCAGTTGCTCTTCTTTGTTCCTTGAGCCGCTTGAAAGTAAGCGGCACGCTACGGTTCTTATATTAAACCTTTCCGGTATTGATTTACACACACGCTTTCATAGTCAGGTTTGTCAAGGTATAGTTTGTATCCAGCTTAAAAAAAAAACCTTTTCTTTGAGTTTTGATGGATACAGAGTCATGTGACTACCTCATAGTCTAGCTAGAGAAAAGTCACTTTCACCCTCAGGACTCACCCTTTTGTAGTCAGCACCTCTCCCATCTCCAGCCCCTGGTAACCGCGGATCCGTTTACTGTCCCTGTAGTTTTGGCTTTCCAAGGGAGTCATAGAAATAGATGTATATGGGATGCAGCTTCTAAATGTGTGCGTGGTTTTGAATCTGGCTTTTCATCCACGTTGTTGCAAGTATTGGTGGTTCATCGCTGTTAGTTCCTGAGTACTACCCCACTCTGTGGATGATGGGAGACACTGTTTATCTAGTCACCAGTTGAACGTTTGATTTGTTTCTAGTTTGGGGCAGAAGCTTAGAATTTTTGACAGACACGAGCTTATTCCTTTGGCCTGAAGAAATGGCCACATTATTGCCCCACACATGTGTGTGTGTGTGCCGGTGTGGCAGTCCTTTTCCACTGACAGCACGCCTCTGAACTTTGGGAACCCGAGGATCGTTCAGAATCAGTCCTGGCGGTGGGAGTGGGTTGTGGTGCCCAGGCAGGGCCTGGTGGTCTGGTATGAGGGCCTCTTTGCTGCACAGAGGCCCAGGAGTCTAGATGTACCGAGGGACAGCCTGCATGGTTTGGGTTCAGGGTTTCACAGGGAGGGACAGCATCTCTTATGTGTCAGTGTCCGGGGCTCCAATGTGGTTCAGCGCCTGCCCTCAGGCTGCACTCGGGACCCAGGGCGGGTGGTGGGGACAGGGGTGAGTGCAAGGGGCTGTCTGTGTCCCCAGGTGGAGTCCAGCAGGGTGTTGTGGGGTCTGCACGAGGGGTGAGGGGGGGAAGTCCTGTAGTGGAAGCCACGGCGAGGTAAGACTCCATCCCCAGCACAGGATGGGCACAGAAGCCCCAACTGCAGAGCGCAGTGGGGAAGCTAAAGGCACGGGGCCCCAGGAGGTGAGCATGGGAAAGGGGCCCACCACGCTGGGGATCAGCAGTACCTTCAGGAGGCTGTCCTGGGGGCCAGCACTGCAGTTCATTTAGTTGTTGAGTCCACTGTGTGGCCCTGTGTGCTGAGTACCGCGCTCCAGGCCGGGGGCAGCAGTGAAAAGATCTACATGGCCTCGGTCCCCAGCAGAATGTTCCTGCTGAGTGCTGGTGTTCTGGGCTGAGTGGTGAGGAGACACGCAACCTAGTCTTGGGGGCGAGGGGAGTGTGGCACATTCAGTGGCTGGCGGTGGTATCCCTCCCCGGGTCGAGAGGAAGCTCATCAAGTTTGTACCTGTTAAATGAAGCGTAACCTGGTTAGGTTTTGCCCACACCTGAGGGCACCGAGTTGCCCCTGGAGGATCTGGCAGCGCAGGGCCTAGCGGCACGTAAGCACAGGCCGCCCTGCCTGAGTGGGGAGGGGGCTGGGGCAGGGTCCTGTTTAGAGGTGCCGGGGCCCAGGCTCGAGGCCCCATTTGCACACTGGCCTTCCAAGAGACGCAGGCAGATCCGCGGTGTCAACTTCGGCACAGGATCCCAATCCGTGGGATGTTCCACTTGAATCCAGACTTTGAAACTGTCCCTCTGCCCTGTAATAGGCCTTAGGTGGATCCTGGGGGTCTTGCCCTTGTGGAATTGGTAGTCATCAGGCCAGGAATAAAGAGATGCAACTACATGTAAAATCTTTTTTTTTTTTTAATCTTAACAAAGCTTGGATAGTGCTTTGGAGGGATCTGATGGTGTTCCCATAGTGAATACAGGAGACCAGGCCTGTCACTCTGAACTGACCTTTTAATAAGAGACCTCAGCAATTGGGGGGCATGGAGCCATACATGGAGGGAAAAATGAATGCCCAGACAGAGGCCCGGTCCAGTGAGGGCCCTGTTGCGGGGGGAAATGCTTAGCTGTCCGCGGGGCTGAAACACAGGGTTGGGTACTTAGGCAGGAGGAGTCCGCGCACCGCGAAGCCCTCCATAGACACCAGCCCTGCTATCTGGCCCTGCGGGTCCTCATAAGTGCTGGCGGTTTGATTGCAAGTGTGGTGAGGCGGTTAAAATCCAAACAGAACCATGAGCTATTAGCTGTGAAATAGATGACACAGCTGCACCGTGGGTGAACCTGGAAAACGTCACGATGCTCAGTGGAAGAAGCCAGCCACAAAAGGCCACATATTATAGGGCTTCGTCTATAAGAAATGTCCAGAATAGGCAAATACATAGACAGACAGGAGGTGGGTGGTTGCCAGGAGCTGGGGGAGGGGAAGTGGGGCGTGGCCTCTCGATGGGAGCGATGACTTCATGGGGGAGCGGCCTCTTGATGGGCGTGGCGTCTTCTGAAAAGGGAGTGGGGAGTGGCCGCTTGACAGGCGTGGCGTCTTCTGAGGGAGTGGCCGGTTGGTTGGCGTGGCATCTTCTGAGGGGAGAGTGGTAAGTGGCCGCTTGACAACATGGCGTCTTCTATGGGCGTGGTTTCTTGACGGGCGTGGCATCTTCTGTGGGAGTGGCCTCTTGACGGGCGTGGCATCTTCTGTGGGAGTGGCCTCTTGATGGGTGTGGCATCTTCTGGGGGTGTGGCCGCTTGGTGGGCGTGGTGTCTTCTGAGGCGGGGAGTGGGGGTGGCGTTTTCTCTGAGGTGACAGATCTTGATAATTGTGGCGATTGTACAACATTGAGAATGTACTTGATGTCTGAATTGTCGACCTGGAAATGGTGAAATAGTGCATGGTATGTTGCATATATTTTACGGCAGAATAAGAATGGCTGCCCTATCAGCCGGTCACCGGGAGTGGATGCGTAGGTGGTACGGGGGCGATGATTTCTGTTCCCGAGAGGTTTCGGGGTTGGTGGCCTTATGCTATAAGGGTCTCGGGGGGCTGAAGCACTTTGCTTGGAGAATTCAGGTCTCACCTGAATTCTCACCCTGGAGGGGAGCATTACCACCTGCCCCTCCCCATCGTGACTCGCAGATGGCTTTGTTTTTCTCGCCTGCAGATGCTGGCGGACGATGCGGAGGCGGGCGCCGAGGATGAGAAGGAGGTGGAGGAGCTGAAGAAGCAGGGCATCAACCCCCTGCCCAAGCCGCCCCCCGGCGTGGGCCTCCTGCCCACCCCGCCCCGCCCGCCTGGCCCCCCGGCCCCCACATCTCCGAATGGCCGGCCCATGCAGGGTGGCCCCCCGCCCCCACCCCCACCCCCGCCCCCGCCCCCCGGACCCCCTCAGATGCCCCTGCCAGCGCACGAGCCGCTGTCCCCACAGCAGCTGCAGCAGCAGCAGGACATGTACAATAAGAAGATCCCCTCCTTGTTTGAGATCGTGGTGCGGCCCACAGGGCAGCTGGCTGAGAAGCTGGGCGTTAGGTGAGTGCCCAGCTGGCCAGCATGTGGTATCTCTGGAGCCTTCAGAGCCTGGTCAGAGCCCTCCTCAGGCTGCAGCTCCCGCCTTTCTCTGCAGCCTCTCTTACAGGCACCATTGTCTCCTTCCAGGTTCCCTGGACCCGGAGGACCCCCTGGGCCAATGGGCCCTGGGCCCAACATGGGACCCCCAGGGCCGATGGGGGGCCCGATGCATCCTGACATGCACCCCGACATGCACCCCGATATGCACCCTGACATGCACCCCGACATGCACCCAGATATGCCGATGGGCCCTGGCATGAACCCTGGCCCACCCATGGGCCCCGGCGGCCCTCCTATGATGCCCTACGGTCCCGGAGACTCCCCGCATTCTGGAATGATGCCCCCCATCCCACCAGCCCAGAACTTCTATGAAAACTTCTACCAGCAGCAGGAGGGCATGGAGATGGAGCCGGGACTCATTGGGGACGCAGGTATGCGGGGCTCAGGGTGGGGGCCGACTGGGGCCTGCACAATGGAATGTAGTCAGGAATATTGGGGTTTCCTTCCTTGGTCTGAGTCTTTGAAAACATAAATCCAACTCCATCTCTGTTCCATAAGTGGCTGAACCTTTTCAGTGATGTAGGATTCACCACCCTGTTGAGTCTGGGCGGGGTGTTATCATCACTATAACTTAGTTTCTTGTAAGTTTGCTGGGTGTGTGTGGACTGGGAGTGTGGGAAGTTAGGGGGTGGATGCCAAATGGTGTACACTTTATGGCTGAGGTGCCCTCCGCCAGTGGCCTGCTTCTGGTGGTTCTTGGCTTGGAGCTCCCTTTCGACTGTGCTCGTTCTATTGCCACACTGACCGTCTTCCTTCCTCCTTTCCTTCCTTTCTTGCTAAAATGAGAACACGTGTTGTTAACAACCTAAATGTCCGGCTGTCAGGGTGCTTGGATGACAGTGCTGCTTGACAGGAGACGGTGTGTAGCCTCTAGGAGGATGGGAGGTGTCCAGGGGGCCAGGCGTGCTTCCAGGCCTGGGGTCAGAGCAGGCCTGGACTGCGTTTCAGTGGCGAGAAGCAGACAGGAAACATGTCAATAAGCGTGCCACTCATGTTGGCGTCGGTCATTGCTGGAAGTAAAGCGGGGTGACGGGTGACGGGTGGAGGTGGGCTGGGGGCGGCTGTCCTCTGGTGCGACACCGCCTGTCCGAGGCGTAAGTGAGAAGCAAATGGGAGAGGGATGTGAAGCGGGAGGAAGGCTTGGCTTGGGGGGAGCTGCAGCAGGTAGAGGTTCCAGCCAGTCACCTTGTTGGTGGACTCCCCAGGTGTTCGTGTGGCTTGGGACAGGACAGGGGAAAGAATCACACGAGACTCTGTGGGCCATGGTGAGGTGTGCTCGGCGGAAGAAGGATGGGGATAGCAGAGGAACACGGGGGCCATGGGTGCTTATAGCAGCTGGAGGGGAATCTGGGAAGCTTGCAGGCTGCCCTGGAGTCACCCTGGGCAGAGGTGAGGCGAGGGGCACCCAGGGTGACTGGGAGTCAGCAGGGCTGGGTGTGGAAGCACCATGAGGCCAAGGGGCCAAGGCGGCAGGGTCAGGTGGGGATGCCTGTGGGGGGCAGAGTCTATGGGCAGGTGCCCACGCTGTCCCTGGGGCTGGAGATGCTGCAGAGAGCCAGGTTGGGAGGAAGGAGGGCAGCACTTGCGCTTTGGCTGCCGAAAGCACGAGGTGCCCATTTAACACCACGTGGAGTCAACGACGGGCATCAGGGACCTGACCAGGCTGGAGGTCGGGGTAGAGTTTACGCTGGCGTCTAGTATGTGGAGACATAAAAACAGGTGTGTGGGCAGGGCTCCAGGACAGTGACACGCTCTCACATGAGAAAAGCAGGTGACCCTGACCGGAGGGGTCTCCTCCCCCTTTAAACAATGGATGTGAGATGCATGAAGGTCCAGGTGGGGAAGCAAAAAGTCTGTCCAGCTGGTGATATCTCTGGAGTAATTGGCTCAAATGCCCATATTGTGAAATCTACCCTTTTTGTGCCGTTCAGTTGCCTTTGATAGTATTCAGCGTTGTAAAACCATCAGCTGCAGGGGGGCCTGGGTGAGACTGTTGTTTAAGGAGTGAGGCTGTGGCCCAGAGCAGCCTGGCACACCGAGTTCCCATGTTCTGAAGTTCAGAGGCTGGAAGAAAGTGGCTTTTCCTGTTTTGCTTTATACGATTACATAGGAAGTATTTCGGAGAAGGCAATGGCACCCGACTCCAGTACTCTTGCCTGGAAACTCCCATGGGCAGAGGAGCCTGGTAGGCTGCAGTCCACGGGGTCGTGAAGAGTCGGACACGACTGAGCGACTTCACTTTCACTTTTCACTTTCCTGCATTGGAGAAGGCAATGGCAACCCACTCCAGTGTTCTTGCCTGGAGAATCCCAGGGACGGGGGAGCCTGGTGGGCTGCCGTCTTTGGGGTCACACAGAGTCGGACTCGACTGAAGCGACTTAGCAGCAGCAGCAGCAGGAAGTGTTTATCTTTCTAAAAAGATTTAAGTGTTTGACTCCTGGAACCTTAGCTTAAATTACGGACTCCCTTTCTTGGTAGAGCTGGCCGCATTTCAGCTGCTCAGTAGGGGCGCTGCACGCAAGGTGCAGATCGGGGCTATTTCATCATTGCAGAATGACCTGTGGGCAGTGCTCACTGGACTCTGTCTCCAACACACACACACACACACAGTCTCTAGGTGCTTCGTCACAGACCTCCACATGCTGTTCCCCTCATCCTCGGCTCTATCCTTAGCATTTGCGAAGGGAGGCAGCTAGTGCCGGACGCTGCCCACCCTTCAGGAGAGATGGCAAGCCCTTCCGCCTGGTGCTTCCTAGATGCTGTGCTGGAGAAACACCCCCACCCATCCCATTCCCTTAAACATAGCAGCTGCCCAGAAACATTTGTGGAAGGAGAAGGAATCGCCCGGCAGCCTCTGGGTGGACTTGTAGCCATAGCAACGTTTTGGTGTATTTTTTTCTTTTCTTTATGGGTCTTTGTTTACTGTGATTGAACTCATATTATGAGCTTACTGTGAGATTGAGTGTTTTTCTTTATTTATTTAGAGACGATAAGATTAATGCTCATCAAAAGTATTTAAAACAGATGGGAAATATGTGGAGTAAAAAAGTGAACGATGCCTCAACCCCCTCCCCCAATCTCATTCCCGCCGCCCCCCCCCCCCCCCCCCCCCCCCCCCCCCGCTCTCATTCCCAGAGGGCCTGTTCTCCGTCTGTCTTTTCAAAGCCTTTTCTTTGCGTTTTATAAACATTCGTATGCCGTTCCGTCCTGTTCTCACCTCATGAGCATTTGCCCACGTCACTAAACCTCACCGTGAATCCCATTCTCAGTGGCTCCGTCCTAGTTGGGACCTCCCCCTCCCCCTTTGGCTGCTCCGTCCCCTACTGCTAGGGCCCCTCCCCAGAAGGGTAGGAGGGCGTGGGCTGTGCATTCTCACCCATCGCCATCAGGGGTGGTTTTCCAGCTGAGGGCACGGGTGGGTCGGAGTTGGTGCCGCACGGCCCTTCCCGACATGAACGCTCGGTTCTTCCCTGCCACAGAGGACTACGGGCACTACGAAGAGCTGCCGGGGGAGCCTGGGGAGCACCTCTTCCCCGAGCACCCTCTGGAGCCAGACAGCTTCTCTGAGGGAGGGCCCCCAGGCCGGCCGAAGCCGGGCGCCGGTGTCCCCGACTTCCTGCCCTCGGCCCAGAGGGCCCTGTACCTGAGGATCCAGCAGAAGCAGCAGGAGGAGGAGAGAGCGAGGAGGCTGGCTGAGAGCAGCAAGCAGGACCGGGAGAATGAGGAAGGCACGTGTCCTCCCCCGGGGCAGGGCTCTCCCCGATGGGCGCGGGCCGTGGCCACCCTGTGGGGAGCTGTGGGGCGTGCCTAGGTCCGGGGTCTGCATCAGTTAGGAGCCTGTGGCTGGGAGGACTCCTGCGGAGAAGGGCGAGACCCTGGTCCCGTGGAGGAGGGCAGTGGGCTGGTCCCTGGAGGAGACCGCACCCTCTCGGAGGAGGCTGGAGGGAGACGCTCAGCCCCTGCTCCCCAGACTGTGTCCTTGGGAAGCCCCGAGATGAAAGCCAGTCACTGACCAGACCAGTAACAGTCCCCGCCTCAGCTGTTGAGTCTTGTGGGGCCAAGTGGTGCCCTGGTGGCATCTGCCTTGGGGGGAATGGGGCAGACAGAAAAGGCATCTGGAGCGTGCAGCCAGGAGCCGGGGAGCAAGTGAGGCAGTGAGAATGGGACAGTCCCCTCCCCGGGGTCTCCAACTGCACCTGCCGAGGAGGCTGGACATGGGCCAGCTTCTGCGTCTGCTCACCTGGCCCCGCCTCTTAACAGCTGGTGACTGCCTGCCCTGGGATGCGGGAGCACTGTGAGGGGTCTGGGAGCCCAAGCTCACTGAGAGCCCAGGCGGCGGCTGCTGCTCACGGGCACTCAAAGCAGGGTCTGCCGTGGCAGGGTCTGAGTCTGCCCAGGTGAGAAGGCAGCGCCGGAGCCTGGGGCTCAGGAGTCTGAGCTCAGGCCTGGCTTTGTCCCCGATCTCGGGGTGCTGTGTCGGTGCCTCTGTTTTCTCATCTGTCCAATGGGCGTGGTGACAACGCTGTATCCTGGGTGGTTGTGGCAAATAAGGCAAAGTCCTTAGCTCGGTGCCGATACACAGGGAAGGGTCCGTCCACAATAGGCAGAGACCTGCCAGGCTCCGTGCTTGGCCTGAGCTCCCTGGCTCTTCATGCCATTCTGTGGTGATGGGGAGGGTGAGCAGCAGGTGTTTTAAGCGAGAGAAATAGAGGTTCTGAGAGATAAGAGGTGGGGAGCAGGCTACTGTGGGATCCAAGAGGGCTGGCGGCAGGTATGGTGGCCACTCACCGTCTCCCTGCGCCTGTGTCTCGCTCGCAGGTGACACTGGAAACTGGTACTCAAGCGACGAGGATGAAGGTGGGAGCAGCGTCACCTCCATCCTGAAGACGCTGAGGCAGCAGACGTCCAGCCGGCCCCAGGCTTCTGTTGGAGAGCTGAGCGGCAGTGGGCTGGGGGACCCCCGCCTCCAGAAGGGACACCCCACGGGAGGCCGACTGGCCGACCCCCGCCTCAGCCGGGACCCCAGGCTCTCTCGCCATGCCGAGGCTTCCAGTGGGTCAGGCCCAGGTGACACTGGACCCTCTGACCCGCGACTGGCTCGCTCCCTACCCAGCTCCAAGCCCGACGGCGGCTTGCATTCCAGCCCTGCCGGTCCCGGGGGCTCCAAGGGGTCTGGGCCATCCCCGGCGGAAGAAGAAGAAGGGGAGCGAGCCCTGCGGGAGAAGGCCGTCAACATTCCCCTGGAGCCGCTCCCTGGGCACCCGCTGCGGGACCCGCGGTCACAGCTGCAGCAGTTCAGCCACATCAAGAAGGACGTGACCCTGAGCCGGCCCAGCTTCGCCCGCACTGTGCTCTGGAGCCCTGAGGACCTGATCCCGCTGCCCCTGCCCAAGCAGGAGGCGGCGCCCCCCGTGCCTGCCGCCCTGCAGTCCCTGCCGGCGCTGGATCCCAGGCTACACCGCGCCGCCGCCTCGGGGCCCCCCAACTCCCGGCAGCGCGCGGGCAACTCTGCAGATGCTGGTGCGGCCGGCTCCAGCCTGCCTGACTTTGAGCTCCTCTCGCGCATCCTCAAGACTGTCAACGTCACCGGCCCCTTGGCCACCCCTGGCTCCGGCGACAAGCCCAGTGACCCCCGAGTGCGGAAGACGCCCACCGACCCCCGGCTGCAGAAACCCACAGACTCCTCCACTGCCTCCTCCCGGGCAGCCAAACCTGGCCCCGCCGAGGTGCCCTCTCCAACTGCCAGCCCCAGCGGGGAGTCCTCCCCTCCAGCCACCGCCCCCTACGACCCCCGTGTGCTGGCAGCTGGCGGCCTGGGCCAGGGCGGCGGGGGCGGCCAGAGCAGCGTGCTGAGCGGCATCAGCCTCTACGACCCCAGGACTCCCAACGCCGGGGGCAAAGCCGCGGAGCCGACCGCCGACGCGGGCGCCCAGCCCAAGGGCCCTGAAGGCAACGGCAGGAGCTCTGCTGCTGCCAAGGCCAAGGAGCCCCCATTTGTCCGCAAGTCCGCCCTGGAACAGCCCGAGTCCGGGAAGCCCGGGGCCGACGGGGCCACAGCCACGGACAGATACAACAGTTACAACCGGCCCCGGCCCAAGGCCGCCGCGGCCCCCGCTGCCGCTGTGGGTGCCCCATCAGCAGAGGGCAGCCTGCCCCAGCCCGGCGTGCACAACCTGCCCGTGCCCACCCTCTTCGGGACCGTGAAACCGGCACCCAAGACGGGCTCCGGAAGCCCATTTGCTGGCAACAGCCCAGCCCAAGAGGGTGAGCAGGACGCTGGGTCCCTGAAAGATGTGTTTAAAGGCTTCGACCCCACCGCCTCCCCTTTCTGCCAGTAGTGTTAAGCCGGAGTCCGGCGCTCCCTGCACCCCACCCTTCCCAGGGCAATATTTAAGGGCAGCGACCAGAGTTGGGGCTTGGGGGGAGGGGGGAGGGGGTTTGGGTGTTCTTTCTTTTCTTTCTTCCTATTCTGTTTTCTTTTTTCCTCTCTCTATCTTGTTTTTTTTTAAGTAGTATCTTCTTTAAAACATATGAATTGTATATAACCATCTTTAACTTCTGGTCAGTGCTGCGGGGCTGCTAGGTGCCCTCCAACAAAACCTCCACGTGCATGTGAGCAGTCGCGAGTCCCCTGGGCCTCAGCCCAGCTGGCACTCCGCCTGGCCTGGCCGGGCCCGATTTTCAGGGACTCCCTTAAAGGCTGGGGCCCCAGTCTGGTGGCTGGGGGTCTGGTGGGTTTTCTGGGCAAAGTTGGGCCCCTCCTCCTGCTGCCCCCCCCACCCCACCCCCCAGGACGAAGGGAGCAGCAGGCGTCGAGAAGGCACGAAGTGTTGCATGAGCAAGAAGAGCTGGAGCCGAGACGGCGGGCAGGCCCCGCGGGGAAGCAGGTCTAGGCATTTCTGCGTCTCCTCTGCAGCGTGCAGGCCATGATGACCCGCTTCAGGGGCCAGTGGAAGCGAGGAAGTATCAAGAAAGAAGAGCCTTTGGAAGCTGCCTGGGCCAGGAGAAACAAAGTCCTTTCCCACTGCTGTCTCGTCTGGATTCACCCGCAGGGCCCCCCTGCCCCCGCCCCCCTCTGTCCAGAGTTCACCCGTGAACCCACGCCCGCCAGCCTGCGGCAGAAGACTCCGGGGTGAGAGATGGACCTGGAGTCGGCAGGGCTGGTGCGGGGCGGCGGCCCCGCAGACCGCGTGCTCTCCGTCAGTATTAGCCCCTGTCTTGTGGCCATACCTTTCTCCCCGCATGCCAGGCTCTGTCCTGGGCCCTGGAAGGCAGAGTCATGTGCCCAGTGTGCCGGCCCCGGCCCCTCTGGGGACAGCTCAAGGATCCGTGCGTGGCTGTGCCACCATGCTCCCGACGGAGGGAGCCGGGGTGGTGGTTGGCAAAGCATCGCCCTCTCTCCACACCTCCTCATAGTGTACCTTGAGGGCCCGTGGTTTTGGTGTGTTTGGTTTTCTTCCAAGCCAAAGGGGGCATGGGTTCAGAGGCATGTGCAGTGTTGGCTTTATGGCCACGTCCAGGAAGTGGGTGAGGACACGGTGGGAAGCTGGCCAGGGCCAGGAGGGTGACCGGACCCCAGCTGTGAGCGGGGCAAGGACCCCACAGCCCGCGACCTGCTCTTCTCATCTATCCGGCTGAGCCGGGAAGGGAGCCTAAAGGGCTGCCCTGGGCTCCCCACTGCCCCCAGGACCCTGGCTGAGCTCCTGTCCTGTCCACAGAGCCCAGAAGAGGCCCACGCCGTGACCTGGGGAGCTGGACACGGCCTGTGTTCCCACACATGCCCGCCCACTCCTGCCTCGCTCCTCATCCTGCCATCTCGGCCACCTCGCTTAAGAGCGCTGACTTCCTGCTAATAATGAGGAAGCCTGGTGTCCCAGCCAGCCAGAGGGTTGCCCCTCCCACCTCCCTGGGGTGGGAGGTTAAAGAAGGTCCCACACCCCCTCCCCAGAAAAGGAACAGTCGTAGAGTCTGGTACCAGAAGCAAGGGCTGGGGAGGCACCCCCACAGGGTCAGAGCGCCATGATCAGGGGGGTTTGGTTTGTCTTTGTGTCTTTTTCTGTTTTTTTTTTTTTTTTTTTTTAACAATCATTAATGAGATTTTTCTTCAGCCACCAGTGTTGGCCTCAAAGCAGAGGGCTGCAGCCCCTGGTGTTTGTAATATAAGAAAGAATACGCAGTGTGGCTGTGGTTGGGTGTTGGGTTGTTTGGTTTTTTTTTCCCCTCCTTTGAGAATTTTCTTTTGTAGAAGCGAAATGAAATACTTTTTTAAAACTGAAATCTGTGGATGAAATAGAAGCTGGAACCCTCCTCTTGGAACATTCAGCCTAAGAACCTCATGGGACTATGAATTCACCCAAAATTTTCATTTGCCATCAGGCCGAGCTTTTAAAGAAAAAAAATAAATTGTTCTCTAACCAGGATTGTAACAAAAGTGTAAATACTATTTCAGAGTTGAAAGTTGACGGTGCAAATATGTATATAACGTACTGTATTTTTACAATGATCGTCGCATGACTCTATTCCGCCCCCTTTTTGTACTCCATATCTGTCTTCCAGAAACACCACCTGTCCTTTCTCCTGTGGTCTCTTAATCCAATAATTGTATTACTGCCATTAAAGGATGCAGTTATTTTAAAAAAAAAAACAACTAATCTACGGATCTTGTCTCTCTCTGCTGCCCCCAGCACCCTTTGCCCCAGAGATGACAAGGGGGTGGGGGGCGCAGCCTTGCAACCAGGGTCTGTCCTCAGCGGCCAGACAGCCTCCGCTTCCCCCGGCTCCAGCTCTGGACACCGGCGACCCACGCGGATCACAGAAGAGGCCAGGGCTGACCTCAGGACCATGGGGCTGGCTTAAACAGGGGTCCTGACTGCTGTAGATTGAACATTTGTGTCGCCTCAAAATTCCCCTGTGGAAATCTGTTTGCCCAAGACAACAGGGTTTGGAGGTGGGGCCTTTGGGAGGTCAGGAGGATGAAGCCTTTGTGAAAGTTATTAGTGCCATTTTAAAGAAACCCCACAGAGTATCCTCACCCCTTCCATTGTGTGAAGGTGCGGCGTGAAGACAGCCATCCGGCAAGAGGGTGTTCGCCCAATACTGAGTCTGCTGCCACTTGACCTTGGACTTCCAGCCTCCACAGCTGTGGGTTTTAGTGGACTCACAGATTCCCCTCTTGCTAACCTGGGGTCATGCTCTGCGAGGGAGAGACGGGAGCAGGTCTTGGCCTGGAGGGTAGCCACGTCTTCTCGGGACTTAATTTGGTTTCTGTGTTTTGATGGGCCTCTCTCAGTTTTCCATGACTGCCATATAAATTATACAAGCCAAGTGGTTTAAATCAGAAACAGTGAAATAAAAAAAAAAACGAACTTGATACCTTACAGTGCTGGGAGTCAGAAATGTGACATGAGTCTCACTCAGCTAAAATCAAACTTGTGGGGCTTCCTGGAGGCTCAGTGGTAAAGACTCTGCTTGTCAACCCAGGAGATACCAGTTCCATCCCCAATCCAGGAAAATCCCACATGCCAAAGAGCAGCTAAGCCCATGCACCACAAATTATTAAGACTGTGCTTTAGAGCCCAGGAGTTGCAACTACTGAAGTCCAAGTGCCCTAGAGCCCCAGAACCTGTGCTCCACCACGAGAAAGGCCACTGCAATGAGAAGCCATGCACCGAAACTAGAGAGGAGTCCCTGCTCGCTGCAACTAGAGAAAAGCCTATACAGCAATGAAGAACCAGCACAGCCAAAAATAAATAAATCTGGGGTCCGATATTTGGAGTGTTTCTAATTCATCCACATTGAGTATGGCCGATTTCACCTGTAACTCAGGACTCCCCCTCAGCTACCTTCGACAGGCAGGAACCCATCATCCCAGGTAAGAGGGTTGGCAGGGCGGGTCCAGGCTTGGTAAAGTCCAGGTGAACTCTGAATTCACCCAGGTTCAGCCCCTCTTCCACACTGCTGGTCTGGGACGGCAGCACCCTTTGTGATGGCAAGACGGCTGGAGGGGCTTCCAGCCTTTACCTCCTCATGCAGCCAAGCAGAGAAGCAGAAAAGAACCTTCCCGTGTATCTATGAGCCAGGTTCACAATTGAGAAAGGAGTATGACAAAGCTGTATACTGATTGTCACCTCGCTTATTTAAGTTACATGCAGAGCACATCATGCGAAATGCAGGGCAGGATGAATCACAAGCTGGACTCGATTCCCAGGAGATGTATATACAACCGCAGAAGGCAGATTTTACCACTCTCATGGCAGACAGCAAAGGAACTAAAGAGCCTCTTGATGAAGGTGGAAGAGGAGAAGTGAAAAAGCTGGCTTAAAACTCGACGAAAAGCAAAGATTGTGGCATCCAGTCCCATCACTTCATGACTAATAGATGGGGAAAAAGTGGAAAAAGTGACAGATGTTATTTTCTTGGGCTCCAAAATCACTACAGGTGGTGACTGCAGCCATGAAATTAAAAGACACTTACTCCTTGGAAGGAAAGCTATGACCAACCTAGACAGTGTATTAAAAAGCAGAGACATCACTTTGCTGACAAAGGTCCATCTAGTCAAACCTATGGTTTTTCCAGTAGTCATGTGTGGCTGTGAGAGTTGGACTATAAAGAAGGCTGTGTGCTGAAGAATTGATGCGTTCAAATTGTGATGCTAAAGGAGCCTCTTGAGTGTCCCTTAGACTGCAAGGTAATCAAACCAGTCAATCCTAAAGGAAATCAACCCAGAGTATTCAATGGAAGGACCGATGCTGAAGCTGAAGTTCCAGTATTTTGGCCACCTAATTCAAAGAGTTGACTCATTGGAAAAGACTCTGATGCTGGTAAGGGTTGAGGGCAGGAGGCGAGGGGGGCGGCAGAGGATGAGATAGTTGGATGGCATCATCGAATCACTGGACATGACTTTGAGCAAACTCCAGGAGATGGTGAAGGAGCGGGAAGTGGGATGTGCTGCAGTCCATGGGGTCGCAAAGAGCTGGACACGACTTACCGAGGGAGCAACAAGGGGCAAGGAACTGCTTCCCAGAAGCCCCTCAGGCTTCTGCCCAGTCACTTTGGCAGGCTCAGATTGTGTGCTCCTCCCTACCTTGGTCCACAGCAAGAGGGCAACAGAGGTCTCACGTCTGGTTCTTAGACGTCAAAGATCCAGCATCCTTGGCCAAGCACGTGGCTACTTGGAAGGTGAACATGCTCGTGGGGCTCGTGCAGGGGGAAGACGGTGCAGGAGTTGTTGGAAGCCGCAGTGGTGATACAGGCATCATTCGTCTTTAACGCGTGGACCTTCTCCAGACCAGATCCTGTGGTCGGCACCAGGCTCTAACAGGGATGACCCATTGGCTGGAATGAAGTCTGCAAAGAGAAGGCAGATGGCACCTGGGGCTTGGAAGGTTAGCAGGCCCTGGAGAGCCTTGAAGGCTGTGTTCCAGATATGGGCAGAGAAGAGCTTGTATTCAAGTTTCTGTTTAGTTGCTCAGTCGTGTCCAACTTTTTGCAACCCCATGGACTGCAGCCCACCAGGCTCCTCTGCCCATGGGATTTCCCAAACAAGAATACTGGAGTGGGTAGCTGTTCCCTTCTCCAGGAGATCTTTCCAACCCAGAGATCGAACCCAGGTCCCTTGCATTGCAGGCAGATTCTTTACTGCTGAGCCAACCAGGTCTCCCAGGTGACTCCCAGGTCTCAGTGGCTCATCCACAGGTCAGCAGGGGGCTCTGCTCGTCACAGTCACCCAGGGACCCACATTGGCTGAAGCACCACCCCTGGGAAAACTTGGCAATGGTGGGGGAAGTGGAGAAGAACCCACCAGCTCTAAAGTGCTTCTTCCCCACAGTCAAGGACTTCAGTTCTGCTGTTTCCTTAGCTAAGCAAGTCTGGAAGCCAGCCTCACTTCAAGGGCATCAGTCAGTTCAGTTCAGTTGCTCTGTCGTGTCCGACTCTTTGCGACCCCATGGACTGCAACACACCAGGCTTCCCTGTACATCACCAACTCCCGGAGCTTGCTCCAACTCATATCCATCCTGTTGGTGATGCCATCTAACCATCTCATCCTCTGCCTTCCCCTTCTCCTGTTTTCAATCTTTCCCAGGATCAGGGTCTTTTCCAATGAGTCAGTTCTTCGCATCAAGTGGCCAAAGTATTGGAGTTTCAGCTTCAGCATCACTCCTTCCAATGAATATTCAGGACTGATTTCCTTTAGGATTGACTGGTTTGATCCCCTTGCTGTCCAAGGGACACTCAAGAGTCTTCTCCAACACCACAGTTCAAAAGCATCAGTTCTTTGGTGCTCAGCTTTCTTTATGGTCCAACTCTCACATCCATACATGACTACTGGAAAAACCACAGCTTTGACTAGACAGACCTTTGTCAGCAAAGTAATGTCTCTGCTTTTTAATATGCTGTCTAGGTTGGTCATAGCTTTTCTGCCAAGGAGCAAGCGTCTTTTAATTTCATGGCTGCAGTTACCATCTGCAGTGATTTTTGGAGCCCAAGAAAATAAAGTCTGACACTGTTCCCAGTTTCCCCATCTATTTGCCGTGAAGTGATGGGACCATAATCTTAGTTTTCTGAATGTTGAGTTTTAAGGCAGCTTTTTCAAGGGCATCAGGAGGTGCATTTCCACTGTGTGTCCAGTAGGCGGCGAGTTGGAACTACTTGGAGACCCAGCACGCCTGTTTTCCACGTCAGCCCCAGCCCTCCAGCCCAAGTGCTCCCGGGCGTCCCTCACTGTTTGCAGGTGCCGTGCCACGGGCTACATCGCCAACTGCTGAGGTGTGGTGGCCTGGATCCCTCGCTGCAGGGAGCGTCGTTGTCTTAAAATGTGAGTTGCTGCGTCTGGAAATACGCCACCGGTTTGCGTGGAGGCCGCGCCTCTACTGCCTGCTCCAGCCAATGAGTGAGCTGACAGGGGTGGAGGGTGGGATCCAGGGAATGAGGGTTGGTTGGGCGGAGAGAGGGAGAAAACTGGCATCTCATCTAAAGATCCTAATCCTATTGGATCAGGGCCCCACTTTATGGCTTTATTGAACCTTAATTACTTCCTTAAAAGTTAGGGCTTCAGCATATCAATATTTGGAAGACAATTCAGTTCATAGCACGCATTGTATCCCTTCTAGCATATCTCCAGTAGCTCAGTGAAAGGCAAAAACTTTCACATTCTTTATTTCTTCTGGTGGTTACTCTGTTTCTCTCAAGATACGTCAACTTTAGGTACTTCTTGTCAACTTCCTGCTCCCTTCCCTCCCCCTTACTTTCAGGCTGCTCTTCGAATTTCAAATACCATGACATCTCATTCTCCGAGTCTTATTCTCTCAACCAGCACTGCCCCCTAGAATGTTCCACAGTGGTGAAAATGCTCTCTCTCCATGTAGTCCAATATGGCAGCCACTGGGCACATGTGGCCACTGAGCACTGAAACTGTGGCCAGTGAAACTGGGGCGCTAAATTTTCTTTTTTGGTTAATATAAGTTAAGTTTGGGGCTTCCCTGGTGGCTCAGTGGTAAAGAATCCACCTGCAATGCAGGAGACTCCAGTATTCTTGCCTGGAGAATTCCATGGACAGAGGAGCCTGGCAGGCTGCAGTCTGTGGGGTCACAAAAAGTCAGACACGACTGAGTGACTAACACATGCACACAGAACACGTGAGTCAGTGTTGGCTCTGTGCTGGGTGGCTTTGCATGCATTGAAAAATTGTCACAGCTCCATGAAGTTGGTCTTATTATGTTCCCATTTCACAGATAAGGAAACTGAGGCCCGGGAAGACTAAGCAACTTGTCCTAGATGGATAGCTGCTGCTGCTGCTACTAATAAGTCACTTCAGTCGTGTCCGACTCTGTGTGACCCCATAGACGGCAGCCCACCAGGCTCCCCCGTCCCTGGGATTCTCCAGGCAAGAACACTGGAGTGGGTTGTCATTTCCTTCTCCAGTGCATGAAAGTGAAAAGTGAAAGTGAAGTCACTCAGTCTTGTCCGACCCTCAGTGACCCCATGGACTGCAGCCCACCAGGCTCCTCCATCCATGGGATTTTCCAGGCAAGAGTACTGGAGTGGGAGATCAATAGCTACTGAGTGGCAAAGTCAGGCTCCAAATACAGACAGTCTAGCTCCAGAGTCATCTTGGGGAGAGAGCAGCTCCAAGGAAGAGATGCCAGGGTCATCAGAGAAATCCAGAG
Source organism: Bubalus kerabau (assembly GCF_029407905.1). Taxonomy (NCBI): domain Eukaryota; kingdom Metazoa; phylum Chordata; class Mammalia; order Artiodactyla; family Bovidae; genus Bubalus; species Bubalus kerabau. The sequence continues at coordinate 57,513,469 of NC_073640.1, read as the reverse complement.
CAATGCTCTTCCTTTCCTCTTCATCAGTATCTGATCAGGAAAACTGAAACCACTCCAGGCATTTAAGCTAGGGGAAATATAATTAGGGAATTGGACACCAAGAGGCTGGAAAGGCTGGAGGGTAAAAGAGGCATAATCAGGTTACCACTGATTAGTAGCTGCAGGAAGCTGCTAGAATTCCTAGGGTCGGCGTTACAAGAAAATGATGGGGTAGGGAGTTCCCTGGCAGTCAAGTGGTTGGGACTCCATGCTCTCACTGCAGAGGGCCTGGGTTCAATCCCTGATCAAGGAACTAAGATCCTGTACTGTGGTGTCACCTAGAGACTGCGACTGCTCTGTTGCCAAAGTAGGAACCAGGCTGGACCCCTGAAGTCTCAGCTTGGCAGCTCTCTCTCAGGGCACTGCCAAAAGCAAGGGGGGAAAAGACTTCTGTGTGTGTGTGTGTGTGTGTGTGTGTGTGTGCCAAGTCACTTCAGTCACGTCCGTCTCCGTGTGACCCCACGGACTATAGCCCACCAGGCTCCTCTGTCCATGGAATTCTCCAAGCAAGAATACTGGAGTGGATTGTCCCATTACCTCCTCCAGTTTTTATTTTTTACTGCCTTCCAACTGCCAGAAACCAATAGGAAATCAGCTGGCAAAGAGACAGAGAAATCGTTTGCAGGCTTCTAGCCCCAGATGCAGAGAGGAAGGCATAGGAGCGAGCGTGGGTCTAAGACACACCGACTGTCTTCCTCATGTCCTGGGGCTGTCTTTGAGGGGCGCTGTGAAGACTTCTGCTGTGTGGGCTGCCACTCTTGCAGGGGACCCAGCCCTCACTTTGTTGTGTCCTCAGAGTCACAACCCAACTATCGAGGAGGCTCAGCAGTAAAGAGGAGATAGGACAAGCTGGTAGAGGAGAGGGGGAGATGACTCCTTCTCCCTAAGCCCTGCTTAACCCTCCCTTTCTTCCCGGCAGGTCCCAGGAATTATCAGAGCGGGCTCTGCGTCTTCCCTGGAAGGAACTCTACTTCACTCTTCCTGACACAGCTCACTTTATCCAGTCTTCTGTCTGTGCTCATACACCTCATGGAGACCTGATGTGTCTTCATGTAGGGCCTTGTTAAGACAAATAGCCAGTGCTCCATGCCAGCGGGCATCTAAGTGCCAAAAGCACAGACCGTATCTTGTGGGAGGTGAGCCCCAAAGGAAAGCCTGGAGAGGGAGTGAGTGGAGGCATGGGTGTCCCGGAAGGACACAGCTCTCTGATCTCCCGGCAGGTGTACAGGACATAGGATTGTCTTGTACAGTCATGCAGGTTTCTCACTGAACAAGGACATCACAAGTAAAGGGGGCTCATTTACATGGAAATCATAGGTTTGTAAACTAATGACCATTTTCTAGCAAGTGGCAGAAAAGGTCTCTTGTTCTAACCAAATTAATGTAGCAGGACAATTTCTCAGGTGAGTGGAGATTCCCCCAGTGGCTCAGTGGTAAAGAATCCCCTTTCCAATGCAAGAGACACAGGTGACTTGAGTTCAATCCCTGAGTTGGGAATATCCCTGGAGAAGGAAACGGCAACCCACTCCAGTATTCTCGCCTGGAGAATCCCATGGACAGAGGAGCCTGGTGGGCTACAGTCCAAGGGGTTGCAAGGAGTCGGACATGACTGATCAACTGAGCGTGAGCATGGACACAGTAAAGGAGAGTCTTGATCCTTGGTGGGTTGGAGGCCAAGGAAGTGGGAGGGAAAGGAAGGGACTGTGTGAGGGAACCCCCAAGAATCCCAGAGGAAGACACCAAGGTGGAGGGAGGGGCAGTTTGCTGGCGTAGACATGAGGTCAGAAAGGGGAGTTGCTTCCAGCAGAAAGATGGATGTACAACTCAGCGGGGTCTGAGAGGCAGGGAGAACAGAGGTCCCATCCAGAGCCTTCAAACCCCTCCATCTCGTCTCCTCACATCTCTTACTCCAACAGCTGCTTCTCCAGAAGTGGACGGAAGGTCAGTGTCCACCCAGGGGCATCCAGGTTCGGAGAGGCATAGGACACTGAAGCTGTAGGGAACGGAAGAGCTCTGGGGACACTGGGAAGGGCCCAGCTGCTCCTGTGGCTTGGCCTGCTCTGACAGTTCTGCTTTCAGAATGACGTTTCTTGGGAAACAGGTGAAGGTCCTCAACAGGCACAAACTTCCAGTTAGAAGATGAATGCATTCTGGGGACCCAATGCGTGGTGAGTCCGGGTAACAGCGCTGTATCGTACACCTGAAGATTGCTAGGACGGTAGATTTTTTCTTTTAATATCTACTTATTTGGCTGCACCAGGTCTTAGTTGTGGCATGCAGCATCTTTGATTTTTGTTGTGGCATGCGGGATCTTTAGTTTTGGCATGTGGGATCTAGTTCCCTGACCAGAGATTGAACCTCGGGCCCTTCTGCATTGGGAGTGAGGAATCTTAGCCACTGGACCACCAGGGGAGTCCCAGGACAGTAGATCTTAAATGGTCTCACCACACGTTAAAAAAAAAAACAGTGGTACCCATGTGAAGTGAAGGAGGTGTTCAGTTCAGTTCAGTTCAGTTGAGTCGCTCAGTCGTGTCCGACTCTTTGCGACCCCATGAATCGCAGCAGGCCAGGCCTCCCTGTCCATCACCAACTCCCGGAGTTCACTCAGACTCACGTCCATCAAGTCGGTGATGCCATCCAGCCATCTTATCCTCTGTCGTCCCCTTCTCCTCCTGCCCCCAATCCCTCCCAGCATCAGAGTCTTTTCCAATGAGACAACTCTAGCTAACCTTATAATGAGGTACTCACTTCTTAATATATATTGCATATCAAATCATCACTTTGTGCATCTTAAACACAAACATATACTCTAATTATATCTCAATAAAGCTGGGGAAAAGAAACCCAAATGACACTTCTGCCCTTCCACTCAGCCACCCCAGCTTACAAAAGCAATCTTCATGGTAAAATCTTTTGAAAAATCCCCCCAAAATGGGAAGAAGAAAATAAGTATTATCCAGAATCTCATAGGGGCTTTCCTGGCAGTCCAGTGGTTAAGACGCTGCACTTCCACTGCAGGGGGAACGGGGTTTGATCCCTGGTTGGGGAGCTAAGATCCTCCATGGCCAAAAGATAGGGAAAAAAAAAAGATTACCCAGAATCTCATAAACCAAGTTATTCGGATTGTCACAGGGAGACCTGATCCTTCATGTAGAAAACCCTCACAACCCACCACCTCCTCTTCTCTGGGTTCATCTCTTCACTTTCTGGAATACATCCTTGAAGTTATTTTTACAAGGAAGAGAATACCTAGGTGTGGGAGGATATAATGTGGAGAGGTGCATTTAGTCAAGAAAAATACTATATACAAGCAGTAACCAATCAGGAAATTAACAGAAAAATCAGATAAGCTTCCCAAGAGCAATTAAAAAACCAGGAAGTAGCCAAATGAAGAATGCCAGAGAACTTCATGGAGATGTCAAATAAAAACAACTCTGGACTGAGATAACTTTATTCAAAAAGCCCACTTGCAGTAAGGAGAATGCTCTGAGCTCAGAAATATGCAAGCTTCTCAGAATCAAACAGAAAAAGTCTTTACTTGTCTATGGTAAGAGGGGTTCCCCATAAAGGGGAAGTTGCTTAGTTGAGGAAAAGTAACCACCGTGGTTGGCAAAACACTCAGGAAGTGTGTCTTCTATGGGTCAGCAGTTCTCAGGAGAAGCTGACAAGGGGGCCCGTCCCACTTTTCAGTCCTCAGGAGGCGAGGGAAACTATATTTGAGGGCGAGTGGGGAGAAGAGAAGCCAGACTTAAGCTTGCTCAGAGCAAAACAGAGGGTGAGAAATGAGCCATGAACACCTCGTTGGACAAAATATTGAAATCTTGTTCAAGGACGACCTGAATAAATGGCTGATCTATGGGCTTCACAATATGCCGTTGTAATCCACCTCCATGTTCTGAAATGGCCTGCCACCAAAGCTGATTCTTTACCTCTTGTTTATCTCTTTGGTTCATTGAATTCACTATTGTGTCCAGAGATGTTGGAACAGTCCCTGACGTCTAATCAGTTCTTGATACAAATATATTCTTTTAAAACAAATTTTAGGGCTTCCCTGGTAGCTCGGGGGTAAAGAATCCACCTGCCAAGGCAGGGGACATGGGTTTGATCCCACATGCTGCGGAGCAACTAAGACCAGGAGCCACAACTACTGAGCCTGTGCTCTAGAGCCTGGGAGCTACAACTGCTGAGCCCACGTGCCCTAAGTTTGTGCTCAGCAACAAGAGAAGCCACCACAATGAGAAGCTTGAGCACCACAACTCAAGAAAAAGCCCGAGGAGCAGCAAAGACCCGGCACAGCCAAAAATAAATAAGTACAATTATTTTATTAAAAAATTTTAAGAGAATTCCTGGTGGTCCACTGGTTAGGACTCTGCCGAGGAGGGCCCAGGTTCAATCCCTGGTCCAGGAACTAAATTCCTATAAGCCAAGTGATGCAGCAAAAAAAAAAAAAAAAAAAAAATTATATATATATATTTTAATGGAGCTATAATTGACATAGAATACTGTATGAGATTGTATTGTAACTATGATAATTTGACACACAATGATCTGTACATACAATTACACATTGCAGTATGATTACTACTGCTATCTTGGAGCACCTCCATCGCATTACGTAATTATCATTTCTTTTCTTGTGGTGAATAAAAATATTAATATATTCACTGTAAAAGGCCACCATTGCCTGGTCCCACCCTCCAATCCACAGGTCCTGGTGGCGTGGCTCCAGAGTGCGGCTGGAGCATTAATGTTTGTCTTAACAAAGTTCCTGGATGATTCGTATTAGAACCACTGATCTAATCACAAGTGCAGAGGCCACTGGCCAGCTCTGTCTCTTTAAAAATGATTTGTTTTCTCTGCTCTGACCCTTTCTGGTATTTAATTTTTCCCCCTCTCACAATCTGCCTAAACCATCTCACCAGCCAAGAATGTGAATAATGTGTTTCAAATATTTTCAGTTCCCATTTAAGCCCATTTAATGCTTGTTCACTGCCAGCAGTCAGACTATCTTTTAGACTATCAGCCTATTTGAACTCCCTCCCCAAGTTTAACCCCCAATCTGCCTCTCCCTCCATAAAATCCAAGCTCTTCCCAGTGGGAGATGAAGGAGCAGAGGGCAAGAGGGGCCTGGCCCAGCAGGTCGTGTAGTCATGGTTTTGGTAGGAGGGCAATGGAAAGCTGTGGAAGGTCTTCCCCTTCATGGGAGGGTTTAAGCTGGGAGAGACATCACTAGATGCTCATTTAAAACATCTGAGGAATTCCCGGGTGGTCTAGCGGTTAAGACTCCCTGCTTCCAATGCAGCAGGCATGAGTTCAGTCCCTGATTGGGGAACTAAGATCCCACATGTGTGATGAGGGAAAAAAAAAGGAATCCTACAGAAGTGAGTTAACTGGGTCGTTCAGGCTCGGGGTCTCCCATGACCTTGGGCTGGGGCCGGGATCACCCAAAGATTTGATAGGGGCTGGAGGGTTCACTTCCAATTAAGTTCACTCGTGTGGCTGGCATGCTGTTGCTGAATGTTTGTAGGGAGCCTCAGTTCCTCTCCACGTGAGCCTCTCCGCAAAGCTGCTTGAGTATCCTCGAAATGCAGTAGCTGGTTTCCCACAGAAAAGGTGATTGGAGAGAACAAGGTGGAAGTCATAAAGGACCTAAAAGATCCAGTCTTGAAGTCACACTGTCACTTCCACAGCATTCAACTGGTCACACAGACCAGCCCTGATTTGATGTGGGGAGTGACTGTATACAAAATGTGAAGATCACTGGGGTCATCTATTCTTTTAAATTTACTTGGCTGCAAGAGGTCCTAATTGTGGCAGGTGGGATCTCAACCTGCGTTGAGGGATCGAACCTACGTCCCCTGCATTGCAACGCGGATTCTTAACCACTAGATCCCCACGGAGGTACTGTGTGTTTCTTTTCAGTAGATGCACTTTGTAACCTGCATCTTGTGTTCAAAATAAATAATATTTTTAAATTAAAAAAATTATGCCGTGGGAAAATATTCAGTGCCACTGGTCAGTGTTCATTATTGACTGTTACATGAAAAAAATTAAGTTGTCTAACGGCAATCTTTTACACCCGTCTAGAAAAAAGACGGGATAGGAATACAACAAAATATTACCAGTAACCGCTCATTGGTGGGATCGGTGATGAGTTTTACTTTCTCCTTTGGAGTCTTCGAGATTTTGCAAACGTTCTACATTAAGTACCACGAGTTTTGATTTTTTGACCGTTAGAATTGTTATTAATAAAAACTACAAGTCCCGAAAGACATTGCGCCTCCAGCTTCTGAAGACAGGCCTTCCCTCGATGCAATGAACGCTGGGATTCGCAGTCCATCCCCGAAGCAAGGTGGGACGCACAATACCGGCACAGATGACAGAGGAGGGATCACCACCATTTCGACCAGTGGACAGTGCGCACTGGTCCTGAGTGGCGCGCGGACAACCAATAGATAGGCGGCTAAGCCTGAGTGACGTGTACTTCAGCCTACGGGCGGCCCATGGGGCGGGGCGGGGCTCGGCGGCCGTAGTGCGAACCATGGGAGGCGGCTGGTGGTGGGCTCGAGCCGCCCGCCTTGCCCGACTCCGCTTCCGGGGGGCGCTGCTGCCGCCTCCGCGGCCCCGGAGCGGGGGCGCCCGGGGGTCCTTTGCCCCTGGCCATGGCCCCCGCGCTGGGGCTTCGCCGCCGCCCGTGTCCGAGCTGGACCGCGCAGACGCCTGGCTCCTCCGGAAGGCGCATGAGACAGGTCTGGGGCTGGAGCTGGGGTCAGCCTGGATGGGAGAAGGGGTTCCGCCTAGCCAACCTGCCCGCGCGCACGAGTGGAGGATGGGGGTGGGATTTCTGCTGGAAACGGGGCCCGAGCTTAGAAGGGAGAAGGGCTTCCGTGTAAGCGCAGGGAAGCGGCTGGCAGTAGGAGCGCAGTCTGTGCGCACAGGAGAAGGGCTTGCGGATGGGACGGTGGGTCTGGTTTATGGGTTGCAGTAGGAATTGGAGAGGTTGGTCGGGCCAGGACAGGGAGCCTTATCCAACTGCGCTGTCTAGATGGGAGAGGCTTCCAAAGAGGGCTACGGGCGGGGGAGTTGAATGCAAGAGGGGGCCTGGTTGGAGGGGCCAGTTCGGGTTAGGGGACCACTCTGCATAAGGCGGGAGCGTAGAGCCCCACAGAAGAGGAGGGAAGTTCCGGATTGGAAGAGGGAACAACCAATAGAAGAAAACCTCTCTACTGATTGGAGGGCGTGGTGCTCTTGGCTTAGGGGGCGGGGCTTCACGTGGGCCTTGGAGGTCCTGATTGGAGAGGAGGTCAAGATACAGGATGGGACAGGGGTTGGGGGGATTGTAACCCGACCAGTCCCGCTAGTGGCATACCAGGGACTTGAATGGATGTGAATGACATCGAGGAGGAGCATACCCACTAGCAGTGAGGTTTCAGAAAGCTGAAGGGAAGGCTGGAGAGAGGCCTGGGAAAGAGGGCGGGTAACAATTTGTTGGGATCTGAGAAAGAAGTGGGGCGGGGCGAGCCCATGGGGGTATCACGTGTGGCAACGACGTTGACCCACAAGACCTCTTGGGATCTTCCTGTCCTGATTTGTTGTTCAGTCCCTCAGTCATATCTGACTCTTTGCGACCCCATGGGACTGCCAGCGGGCCAGGCTTCCCTGTCCTTCACCATCTCCCCAAGCTTGCTCAAACTCATGTCCGTTGAGTCGGTGATACCATCCAACCATCTCATCCTCTGTCACCCCCTTCTCTTCCTGCCCTCAATGTTTTCCAGAATCAGGTCCTCAGATTCAGGTTCTGCAATTTTGATCCTAGATCCTCCTCAACTCATGTCTTGCATCTTTGGTGTTGCAAAGTTTGGGGTGGGAGGGACTCGGAGATGGAGACGTGAGAGGGTTTGGGGCAGATAGACTTTGGTAGGTGGGCCGCCCAGACAAGGTGGGGATTTAGGGCCACACAGGGTGGTCGGATGAAGAGGCACCCCTCGGTTGGACTATCCAGACTGGGGGGTTGAGGGCAGGGTTTGGGCTGACGCTGACTTTTCTGCCCTGCCGCCACCCCCAGCCTTCCTCTCGTGGTTCCGCAATGGCCTCCTGGCATCGGGCATCGGGGTCATCTCCTTCATGCAGAGCGACATGGGCCGGGAGGCTGCCTACGGTGAGTGTAGACCCCCTGCACCCCGCAAGTTAGACTCTGTCCTGCCCCACCCAGTCACCCCCCCCATAGTAAATGAACCCCTCCTGCTTCCCGCACTAGAAGTGCGTCCTTCATTTGTGAGTGTCCTCCTTCTCCCCACCTCATCCCTACCTCATGGGCACCGGACCCACCAGATGGGGTGGCTCAGGGCAGGGCTGTGGGTCCGTGCCCTTTCCAATCTGACTTCTCAGCAAAGATGTGGGTCCCTGTCTCAGCCCCTCATGCTGCCCTCACTCCCATCTTATCTTTGCTCTCAGACAGGCCTCCCCGCTCCAAGCCCTAGCCACCCCTTCTGATTCCCTCTCATGTCCCCAACCTTGGCTCTGTACTATCCCTCACCCTGCCCTTGAGTGCGCCCCATCCCCTTTCTAATGCCACCTCGGGGCCCCAACCCGCCTGGGTCCCCAGGATCGGGCTCTCTGACCCCGGTCCCCCTCTCTGTCCCACAGGCTTCTTCCTGCTGGGCGGCCTATGCGTGGTATGGGGTGGCGCCTCCTATGTGGTGGGCCTGGCGGCGCTGCGGGGGCCCATGCAGCTCTCGGTGGGGGGCGCGGCCGCGGGCGTGGGGGCCGTGCTGGCCGCCGGCCTGCTCTGGGCTTGTGCTGTCGGCCTCTACATGGGCCAGCTGGAGCTGGATGTAGAACTGGTACCCGAGGATGACGGAACCGCCACGGCCGAAGGGCCTGATGAGGCAGGCCGGCCTCCACCTGAGTGAGCCATGGGGAAACGGCCGGGCGCTGGCCAGCCTGGCCCGGAGGACCGGGAGATTAAAACCTGACCCTTCCCGCATTCCAGATTCCGAGTGGTGGTTTCTTTGGTGGGGATGCTGAGCCAAGGGGGAGGGGAGGGGAGGGGCAAGGGGGACACGTGGAGATAATTAAAGAGGAAGGAGAGAAGAGGAGCTCCGTGGCCACAGAGCGGGAGCAGGTGTTTAATTCACGGGGGCCGAGAGCCCTGCCCCCTGTCCCCTTGGGGTCCCCACCCGTCCTCCCTGTCCGGCCACGTGGAGGGCTGTCCGAGTCCTCAGTCCCCCTTCCGCTGCACCCTGGTGCCCAGGGCCCCCGGGTAGGGCAGGCCCAGGGCGGGGTAGAAGGCCTCTGGGAGGGCGGGGCCCGGGCCCAGCCTCTGCAGGTGTGGGTACGCCAGGCCCAGCTCGGCAGGGCCGTAGCGGATGGTGCCTGGCGCGCACAGGCCCCGCAGGACTGGGGGCAGGAAGCCGGTGTGCAGGAGGGAAGGCGGGGGGTCCCCAGGAGGCGCCAGGCCCCACGGCCCCACCAAGTCCTGCTTCAGGGCCCCTGCCCGGATAACGGATGTGAACTCGGGCCTCGTTGGGGCCAGATGGCCCGACGGCTCCTCATCCTCACTGTCTTCTGGGTCTTCTTTCTCCCCGGGGGCGGGCTCCACTTTGATGGGTTTGCCCCGGGGCTGGGGGGCCTCGTCCTCCTCCGGGGGGGCGGCCTGCTTTCCTTCCACTGGAGGCTCTGGCTCTGCAAGAGGAAGATTTGGAAGGGTGCTGTCCTACTCATCCCCAGCCCTCAGCCTTCCCATCTGTAGAATGGGGCCATGCTCCATGGTCCTCTGCTGGGGCGGTTTTGTCCCTTCAGGGACAGTTGGCCAAGTCTGGAGGCATTTTTGGTCGTCACAACTGGGGAGGAGGATGTGCCTGGATCCGAGGGGGTGGATGTCAGGGATGCAGCTAAATACCGTACAGTGTGGCAGGCTGGCCCGCACCACAGAGTGTGACCAGGCCCCAGAGGTCAGAGGCTCCGGTCTAGACCCAGGCCATCCAACGGGACTTCCTGTGAGGATGAACGTGTTCCATATCTGCAGTGGCCGCCTATGGCTACTGAGCTCTTCAAATGTGGGGAGTACGACTAAGGAAATGGAACTGAAACTATTTATGATTATTCTGTGCCACACCGTATGGCCTGTGGGGTTCACCAAGCGAGTATTAAACCCAGGCTCGTGGCAGTGAGAGCTGAGAGTCCTAACTCCTGGATCTCCAGGGAACTCCTGAGTTTGAACTGTACTTTTATTGTAAATAGCCTCCACACTGGACAGCACAGGTCCCAGAGGCTGTTTAGGGCCTCCCAGGGGCTGGGCTGGGAGGTGGGTCTCACCTGTGGGCTCTGGCTCCGGGCTGGACACGTCCTCACGGGCCACACTGGCTGGAAGCTGGAAGGCATCCAGAGGTGTCTGCTCCCCCTCAGCTTGGCTGGGACAAGACATGAAATTGGGAGCTAGGGGCCCAGGCCACCCAGCCTCTGGGGAAGGGAGCCTTCCTCCTGCCCACCAGTCTTTTGAGTAGACTTCCTCTCCCCCTCTGACAGCAGGCACCTCCCCCCACTGCAGTGACTGGGGACACCCCCCCCCCCACCCTAGGCACTTAGGCCTCATCATTGGATCCCAGACTCCAAGTTGGTGTCTAGACCAGCTTGGCCCTGTCTCCTGAGGCCAAACCTCTGCAGGATGTCACCCTAAGTATCCCCTTGGGCACCACATGCTCATCTGACCTCAGCATCCTCCTTCCAAACCTGCTGCTCCTCCCAGAGACCCAGGCCCAGGCCCCGCAAAGCCAGAGATGGCCTGGTGGCTGCCACCCCCTTCACCCGTGCTGCATGGCATCTCCCTGTCCCTAGGCTCCCAGCCCGTCTTGTCCCACAGACAGACCTCCATCTTTATGGCAGCCAGAGGGTCCTTTCACAAAGCCGATTTGACTGTGACTGCCTCCAGCTCTAAACCCTCTCACAGCTCCCCAGTGCCCCACCACCATCCTCAGCTTCGTTTCTGGGGACTCTACTCCAGCCCAAAGCGCTCGCTCCCTTTGGTTCCTCAGCTGGGTCAGCCAGGACTCTGAGCTTTGTCTGTGCTCGGCCCAGAATGTCCTCCCCACCTCTAGTTTCTTTCCATCAGTTGTTCTGGCCCTCTCCTGGATATTGCCTGCCATGGCCCCCCAGTGCCCCAGAATCCACCTAGCCCTGAGGCCACTTGGCATCTGTGTTTCTCCCTAGAAGAGACCATCACTTCTTCTCTGCCTCCTGCAAGGAAGGTCTCTTCTCCTCCAGGCCTTTACTCTCACTGGACTCCATTCCCCTTCATGTTTTTACCACCTCACCCCCCTAGACTTGTCTAGCAACCCTCCCTGAGAGCTCCCACCCAAAGGTGGGAAGAGCTGGCAGAATCTTCTGGAAGGAGTTCTGAGCTCCTCATGGGGAGAGGGGGCGGGCAACCCTCACCTGAGCACATAGCTGACCCAGAGCACATGGCGCTCTCCAGGGCTCTTCCCACTCACAGCCACGGTGGCCACGGACTGCAGCCACACGAAGCCCCCGGCACGCTGCAGCCAACGGTAGTAACCGGTCATCACCTGGCCCTTGTCCAGCACTGGGCCCAGCCCAGGGACCAGGAGAGACCGGAAGGGATGGGGTGGGGTGGGAAGGACAGAGAGAGACAGGTGGACAAGGAGACAGGGGCAGAGAGGGGGCGGGTGATAGGGAAACAGGAAGGGTGAGATGGTGGGGAAAAGAGAAAGGCAGAGCACGGAGAGGGAGACAGAAAGAACCCAAGTCAGAAAGACTGAGAGGGAATCTGGCATCGAGGCCCCTGGAGTTTGAAGGCTGGGTCAGAGAGACCCCAGTCCCCATAAATCCCACCCCCCGCCCAATTCCTGAGACTTTGCTCAGGGACGACTCCCTTGCTGCTCGTCCTGTGATGAGCTGGCAGCAGGAGAGACCATGGTCAGCCTCAAAGAAGGACTTCCAGGAGCAGGGTGGTGGGGTGCTCAGGTCTAGGGTGAGGGGTTCTCACGGTCCAGGTGGCTTTGGCGGATCCTGGTTGCATCCTGTCCATGGACAAACTGGTAGCAGCTGCGGCCCACTAGCTCCGAGGGCCCCAGGTCCATGTGGTCACTGACCCTGAGGGCAGGGACCAACAGAGAGGTGGGGAGAAGGGGTCCGCGACCATGGGATAGGGAGAAGGGGGCAGGGTTGGTTCCGGAGTCACTCAACGCCCAAACCCTGGCTCTGGAGTACTCTGGGCTTCAGTTTTTCTCCCTTAAAATGGGCGGGAAAATATTTAAAATACTAGTGTCCCCTTCTAGGGCGGCTATGGGCATTTGAGCAGATGGCATTCGTGGGTGTGGGGTGGCCCCGGGCACTCCGGAGACCCCTGAATTGTGGAAACGATTTCGCTATTTATTGATAATCCCCCCCCCCCACCTGTCTTGTGCGGGAAACAAAGTGGATAAGAGATGAGAGACCAGTGAGGCAGAAAGAAAGAGGATCAAGAACAGCTGAGCTCTGCAGGAGGGTTCCGTGAACGGAGGACCTGGCCTGGGAACAGGACACGGCCCCGCCTCCATCCCAGAAGCCCCGCCCCAAGGCCTCGCGTCGTCCCCGTAGGCCCCACCTCCATCCCCGTAGGCCCCGCCCCATCCCATAGGCCCCACCCCATCCCCGCAGGTCCCGCCTTCACTCCTCTTCTAGGCGGTCCTCCGCCGCTTTCTCGCCTCCCGCGTCTCCCCAGGGCCGCAGCCTCCTGACCCCTGGCCTCTTTGACTCCCCGCCCACCTCCCTCTCCCGTGCGCCCCCATCGGCCCACCTCTGACCCCAACCCCGGTACCTGCTCTCACAAGCAAGGATGGTGAGACCCAGGCTGAGGCGGAAGACAATCATGTGTCCGTGCAGCGGCAGCTCAGCCAGTGGAGCTGGCGGCAACGTGTGGCCGAGGGCCACGAGGCCCAGGGCACGGGCCCGAAGGCGGCCGGTCACGTGGATGACCTGTGTCGGAGGCGGGGGCAAGGCGGGGCCCTTGGCCGCGGGGACCACAACCTGGCCTCAGAGCCTGGCTCTGACCGTCGTCCCCAGCCCCTGGGGCCCCCGGGAAATAGCTGGCAGGAACACAGGGTTGGGGAGGGGACACGGGAGACAGACGCTGGGCTCGGAGAGCTCACACCCACCTTGTATCCCGAGGCCTTGACATGCAGCCCTCTCTTGGTGAGGGTGGATTTCATGCGGATGAAGAAGGAGCGCTCCTGGACCCGGGAGGACCGGGATACCTCGGTGGGGCTGGCCTCTGGGGCGGAAGGAAGGTTATGGGGTCCGGAGGCGGACACACACAGGCTTCCCCCGCCCTCTGCAGACAGAGGGTCATGACCACAATCACTCTGACACACCTGATGGTTCTACAAGCCTGCTGACACCTTATAGTAAGCTCCCCTCCTTCTCACCAGCACCTCTTTCTAAAGCTCAGATCTGACCCTATACCTCTGCTCTGAACCTGCCATGGCTCCCTAGTACCCTTGGGAGAAAGCCCAGCTCCTCACCATGGCCTAAGACTGGCAAGCACTGCCTTCTAATGACATCATTTCTAGCCACAACCTCCAGATCTCAGTTCAGACATCTCCGCCTCCAGGAAGTCCTCCCTGACCCCCAGGCTGGGTCAGCTGCCCCTCTGGGGTCTCTCCTACCCCAGCCCTGCCCACTCTGGGCCATCACTGCCTGGGGACAGTTCAGTCTCCTCCACTGGACTGTGAGCCTCGGGAGGGTGGGGCTGGGGCTCTAGCCACCGCTGTGTCTCCAGCCCTACACAACAAAGGGCTGAGCACAGAGTGGGGGCTCCGGCTATCGGAATAAATAAGCCTCACAAATACAGATTATTCTATAAACCCCGTGAAGCAGTCTTATAAATAGGCTTACACCCAAATAACCCTGTCTGGGTCTCAAACTCAGGTGTAAATATAATCACGCTTGCCAACAAGTCCCACACGTGTCACAAACATCTCCCAAGCTTGCAAACACTGCTGATAGTTCACGGGATTTTCCTTTAAAGCAAACCCCATACAAGAAAAGCCTATTTATGAGAAAGACAACCTCAGTTCCCCAATATCCTAGAGCTAAAAGGAACTTGCAGTGTAGTTTCCAACACCCTCCCTACCCAACACGGAGTGGAATTTTCCACTGGAGAGAAGGGTTAGAAGCGCAGACCCTGAAGTCAGACAAACCTGGGCCAGAGTCCAGCTCAACCACTTACATCTGTGTGACCTGGGACACTTAACCTCTCTGTGCCCAGGTTCCTCCTTGGTAACATGGAGATCATCAGTTTCTGCTTCGTGAGTTTGTGGTTGGGATTTAATAAAATTATGTCCTTAAGGGCAGGGCACGTGTAAATGTCCAATAAGCATGCGTTGTAAATAATAATAACCCACAGGCACCCGCCTCCACTCCGCAGTCAGAGGGGGTCTTTCTAAAGCTCCAGTCTTGGGGATTCAGGCATCTTTAGGGAGCTTAGGTAATTTTAGGGAGCCATGTCTCACTCCTTCAATTTAGATTCTGACTCATTCTACAAAAACTTGCTTTGCCACAACTCTTAACAAGAGTGTTTTTGTTTAAAGAAGACACATTTGGAGACATTGTACCCAGTGTCCCTCAGGCTTCTTTTTTTGGGGGGCCCTGGGAATTACCGATCTCAGGCGTATCCGTAAGCGAAGAGGAAGATGAGGAGGAGGAGGAAGAGGAGGGGACGGAAGGCGGGGTTGGGGGTCCGGGGGTCGGGGCCCGCAGCCCCAGTTGCTCCAGCACCTCGGAGTGGTCCCCAGGATGGATGTAGTCGAAGACGCTGCTGCCCGTCAGCTCCACCTGCCGGCGAAGGAGGGGGCGTGCAGGGGACCGGTGAGGGGAGCGCCGTCTCTAGCCCGCCTTATAAGCAGGTGTGTCTCATGCCGGTCTTGTGTTTTCATTAGAAAAATAAAAATTACTTAAACTTTGTAAAAGGAGAATATAAACTTAGGCTCTTCCCGTGCCCTCTCACTTCAAACCCAGAGATTATTAAGGATTTTCTGCCCCTACCTCCGGTATGAAGAAGCTGGGGGGAGGGGACTTCCCCTGTTGTCCAGTAGCTAAGACTGCGCTCCCAATGCGGGGACCCAGATTCATTCCCTGGTCAGGGAACTAGAGCCCACGTGCCACGACTAAGACCCAGTGCAACCAAATAAAATAAAAGAAGCTGAACGGGGGTGTCATAGCCTCTGTTTACCCAGTTCCTGCTTACTCACTCTCACCCCCATACAGCAAACAACTGCGCCCTGAAATGACTCACAGGATGTCCCAGCAGAAATGGAAATCAGGACACAAGCAGTGGAATGGCTGTCAAACTCTTTAAAGTGTTAGAACCTTTTAATTAGATTTTTACATTCAGTTCAACCCGCAGATTTCTCGCAGCGGTCCCCTCATCTCCACGCGGTCCCCGAGCCGGCAGCCATCTTCTCCCTGTGTGCTCCTCCCCAGAGTCCTCCCTGGCTTTCTTCCCCTCAGTCCTCGCACACATACCCTTCTATAAGGTACTCCTCGGACCATGGCCCTCCTCTGCTCAGAAACCTCCCATGCTCCCACTGCCCCTGGGTTTGGGGGTCCCATGCTTCCCTCTATTCTAATTAAGCACCCCCCACACCACACACACACGTTTCCAGCCTTCCCTCCACTCTTATCCTTCCCTTCCTCTTGTCCATATTCCCCGTTCAAGGTCTTCCTCTTCCAGGAACCTCCCTCCAACAACTCACTGAAGAGCTGCTCACAAAAGCCAAAAACCAATGCACTGAATTTTCTAAATTTGCCATTTGTCAAAATCTCCGTAAAAATGCTAAAAGTTGGCAGCAATTTGCATTGATTGGATTGGCAAGACCTGAGATGCCACAAGGAGCCAGGACTCCGGGGATGGGGCTTTGGGTTTCTCTTTGCCCTCCTTTCCCTCTCAGACACCAGCTTCAGGAGCTGGAGCAGAAACAGTGGGTTGAAATCAAGGCAAAATGCAAACCAGTCAACTCAGATGCCCCCCAAAATCCTCCAAGCTGGCAAAACCCGAGTCCTCCCAATACGAATGGCTGGAATCCTTTACAAGTGTCAAGAATAGGGCTTCCCTCATGGCTCAGTGGTAAAGAATCTGCCTGCCAATGCAGGAGACTCAGGTTCGATCCCTGGTCCAAGAAGATCCCACATGCTGCAGAACAGGTAAGCCTGTACATCACAATGTGTGCTATTCACCACAGGTTCACCACAACTATTGAGCCCAGGCTCTACAGCCTGAGGATCACAACAACTGAGCTCCACACGCCCTAGACCCTCTGCTCCACCACAAGGGAAGCAACTGCCATGAGAAGCCCGAGCAGCACGGCTAGAGTAAGCCCCGCTCTCCACAGCCAGAGGAAAGCCCAGACATGAAGACCTAGCACGGCCAAAAACAAATAAGTAAATAAAGTTATTTGTTAAAAGTGTTAAGAAGAAACACGTTTTGATAAATATCAGTACATTTGGTGACCACTCACAGGCAAACTTACCTTTCTGCTGATTTGCTTTCTTCAAATTGATTTATTACTTTAAAAACCCTCCTCTGCATTTGGTGTCATGTTTTGTCCCAAGGAACACACTTTGGGACCCTAGGAGCCCATCCTTTTTTTTTCATGCTGGTTTGGTGAGGCCAGGAGAGAGGAGGGCGGGCAAGGGAGACGGCAGCTGAGCCGGGCCAGGCAGCCTGCTGCGGGCCCCTTACCTGTGAGAGACCCAGATAAATGGAGACTGTCTCTGAGATGTAGAGGAACTTCCCTTCCTGGTTCAAGGCAAACACGAAGCCGTCCAGGGACTAGAGTGGGGAGAGAAGTGGGGGGGGGGGGCGTGGGGAGAGGAGGACACGGCATCTATAAGAGGTTCTGAAATCTGGATCTCTGCTTGCGATGGGTTAATCCGGGGTAAAGAGTTTCAGTGGCCCTAGGGAGGGGGAGGAAGAAAGGGGAGCCCCAGCAGCCTGCCTCCCAGTTCTGGGGCTCCCCCCAGGCTGAGGCTGGAGAGAAGAGTGCCTTTCTCCCAAGTCCGCCACCAGGTGGCAGCAAGGAGCAGCAGTCTGGGGTGGGGCCTCACCTGCAGGATGTGTCCGCCCAGGTGCTGCTCAAAGACTTCGGAGACCAGCGCCACGGGACCCCTGCGGCCTGGGGCTGGGAGGAGAGTGAGGTGTAAGGCTAGAGTCTGCTGGTTTGACCCCTGACCTCTGGGAAGACCCCCAGGGAAGCAGGCTACATATTTCCCTCTCTCATCCCCAGTCGTGAGGCACTGGGGGGCCTTGTCAGGGAGAGACCCAGGGTGTGAGAAGGGACATTCTGAGACACACAGAGACAGAGAGACACCAGGAGATACAGAAAGGGATTCACTCACTCATCCATTCAGTCCTCCAGCAAATGCCCTGAGCATCTGCCCTTCACTGGGCAGTACTAGAGACAGAGTGGGTGGTGACCAGGACACCCACCCCTGCCCTTGCAGGGTACCCATGTCAGGGCAGACATCAGTGAGCAGGAAACTAACAAATACAGAACTATCATTTGTGACCAGTGCTAGGGAGAACTGAATAGGTGGCATGAAATAAAGAAAAATGGGGTAGGGCCTGTTGAAGGAGGGGCCTTTGAGCTCAGACCTGAAGGATGAGAATGCAGCAGAAAGGAACCAGAGAAAAAGAGACAGAGAGATAGGGACATAGAGAGACACTGAGAGCCAAAGATACAAATAGATGGACAGAGGTACAAAGGAATAGAGAAAGAGATAAGGACGTTACAACTCAACAACAAAAGAATGAGGAGTCCAGTTAAAAAATGGGCCAAGTCAGGAAACGCAAACAGGGGCTCTGTATCAATCTAGAGGGGTGGGATGGGAAGGGAGATGGGAGGGAGGTTCAAAAGGGAGGGGATATATGTACACCTATGGCTGATTCATGTTGAGGTTTGACAGAAAACAACAAAATTCTGTAAAGCAATTATCCTTTAATAATAAAAATAAAATTTAAAAAATGGGCCAAAGAGGAATTCCCTGGTAGTCCAGTGGTTTGGACTCAGTGCTTTCACTGCTGAGGGTCTGGGTTTGATGCCTGGTCAGGGAACTAAGATCCTGCAAGCTGCACAGCACAGCCAAAATCAAAATCGGGCAAAGGATTTGAATAGACAGTCATCCAAAAACGATACACAAACGGCCGGTAAGCACATGAAAAGATGTTAAACATCATTAGTCATTAGCAAAATGCAAATGAAAACCATAATGAGAGATCATTTCACACCCACTAGGATGGCTAGAATTTAAAAAAAGAAAAAGAAAAGAAGTGTTGGCGAGGATGTGGAGAAATCGGAAGCCCTGTGTGTTGCTGGTGGGAATGGGAAACGATATAGCCAGTCTGGAAAAATAGTTTGGCGATTCCTCAATAAGTTAAATATAGAATTACTATTTGTTGTTTAGTTGCTCAGTCGTTTCAGTCTTTTGCGACCCCGGACTGTAGCCCTCCAGGCTCCTCTGTCCATGGGAGTTCCTAGGCAAGAATATTGGAGCGGGTTGCCCTTTTCTTCCCCAAAGAATGACCGTATAACCCAGCGATTGCACTCCTAGGTACATATCCCAAAGAACGGAAAACAGGTGCTCTAACAAATACTTGGACGTGAATGTTCATAGCAGCATTATTCCTAATAGCCAAAAGATGGAAACAGCGCGAATGTCTACTAATTGCTGAATGAATAAGTAAAACGTGCTAAATTCACACAGTGGAATGTCATTTGGCCATAAAAACAAATGGAGTCCCGATCCACGCTGTAACAGAAAGCAACTTTGAGAACCATTATGCTGAGTGAAAGCAACCAAACACACGAGGCTACATAGTGTAGGATTCCATTTATATGAAACACCCAGCACAGGCAAATCCAGGGACAAGAAGCAGATTAGTGGTCGCCAGGGGCTGGAGGAAGGGGCGGGAGAAGCTGGGAGAAACTGTGAAACCGCACAGGGCTTTAGGAGAGTGATGAGCATGAACCAGATAGACGCGCTGGCTGCACGCTGTACAATAGTGAATGTCATGTTACATACATTTTACCCCAATAAAATTTTTAAAAAGAGAGATAGAGCGATATATAGACACAGAAATTGAGATAGAGATAGACAAAGACAGAGAGACGTGATGAGATGGAAGGACAGGGACTTCCCCTGAGGTCTGGTGGATAAGACTTCCCATGTCCAATGCAGGCAGCATGGGTTCGATCCTTTGTTGGGGAGCTAGGATCCCGCAGGCCACCATCAGTACAGAACATTTTAAAAATAAAAATAAAGAGACGGAGGGACGGAGGGAAAGAAATGCACAGAGAGACATACGGGGAAAGTGGCAGGAAGATACAGATGGTGAAGGAGACGGAGGCAGAGACACAGGCCGTCCATCCCCCCAACAGTCAAGAGCAGAGGGCTCCAGACATCCAGGCTGGACCTTGCAGAGAACGACTCCCCAAGGGGCCTGTGCCCAGATCGGGGAGTCAGTGGCCTCGAGGGTCCCCAAGCACCCGGCTCCTGTTGGCCTGAGGATCCAGGTCTGGGGTCATCACTGTCGCTCCCTGGCTGTGTGCCCAGGGACCAGTGCCTTCACTTCTCTGGGCCTCAGTTTCTTCCTCTGTCAAATGGGTTTGCTAAGAGGACTGGCTGATCCGTTAGGGGATGTTGAGCATTCATTCCGCCTAGGGAACAGAGAGGGCCTACCAGGGGCGGGCACGCAGCAGGTGCTCCTGAAACAACCTGGGATCAGTATTAATAGCCTGATTACTATTGTGATTTCCAGACCATCAAAACACCAGGCGGCGAAACGCCGCCCCCCTCACCCCCAATCAGGACGCAGCCCCCAAACTCCACCCCAGCTTGGCCACGCCTCCTCCCTCCAGGAGCGACCCCGACACCCTCACGGCTGTTCACACCCTTTTCCCACCGCCCGCACCCCCCGCCCCCGCCCGGAGTTCCAGGGACAATAACTGAGGGATGGTGGTGGTGATGGGGACCCCTCCCCCGAGATGCAGCAGGAACCAGCCGGGTGACAGGCGGGAACAATGCTGGCTGCTAATTGTCGCAATTTTCCCCTGTCATTTTTGCTAATTCCTTCATTTTCCCTCTCACAGGATCAGCCCAGGTCAGACTGAACGGCTGCAATTAACAGCGTTAATGGGCACGTCGGGATGGGGGTGCGTGTAATGGGGAGGGCTCAGCCACTCGCTCTTCCCCTGTCCTGTCCCCTGGGTCTCTCCCCATCCCTGACTGAGGCGTCTTTGAGGGGTCTTATGGCTCCTAGCCCCATCCCGCCCCAAGCCCACCGACTCCCCGCTTCCTTCTCCGCCCCCCTCCCCGTCTCTCCCAGAAATACCTCAACCCCTGTCCCTCCCAGATCTGCTCCTTGTTCACGTCCAAACCCCAGCCATCATTCACTCTTTCAACAAACATTTGCTGCGTTTCCTATCAAGGCAGCCTCCCCAGGAATAAAACTGCCCCAGTTGTCATCTTCCCTCCAAACCAGAGGGGGCGCTGAGGGGCTGAGGGGAGAAGCTAAGGCCTCACCCAGGGGTCCCGCCCCCACCGCCCATCCTCAACTGCTCTGAGGGCTTTGCTGTCCTAGACTAGTGGGGATGAAGGGCTGGGACTTCAGGAACTTGTAGCAGTCTGGGAGAAGGAGCCCCCCTGCCTTCATCAGAGTGCCTTGCTCCCTGGAAGCAAGCCTGAGGGGCTGGAGCAGGTGCATTTCTGCCTGTACTTTCCTTGGCTGCATCTGTGAAATGGGTCTAGGGCTGGAGCTGGGTGGGCTCATGCATGCACACGGCACAGCCAGCTGCTGCTGCTGCTCACTCAGTCGTGTCCCACTCTTGACCTCATGGACTGTAGTCTGCCAGGCTCCTCTGTCCATGGGATTTTCCCAGAAAGAATACTGGAGTGTGTTGCCATTTGCTTCTTCAAGGGATCTTCCCAATCCAGGGATCGAACTCGTGTCTCTTGTGTCTCCTGTATTAGCAGGTAGATTCTTCACCGCTGCACCACATGGGAAGCCCCCACCCAGCTCCATAGCTGCCCAGCAAATATTTAGTGATCCCTCACTGTGTGCAGGGTCTATTCTAGGCTCAGCAAACAAGGTGTTGTAGGGGAGAAACACAATAAACAAGAGAAGGGACTCCCTGGTGGGCCAGTAACTAAGACCCCGAGCTCCCAATGCAGGGGGCCTGGGTTCTATCCCTGGTCAAGGAACTAGATCCCACATGCTGCAGCTAAAAACTGGCACAGCCAAATAAATTAACAAATATTTTTAAAAATTAAATAAAAAATAAAGAAGAGAAATAAGAAATATGTAATAGCAGGTAACAATAAGTACTATGTAAAGAAAAAAGACAGGAAAGGGAGAAAGGGAGACAGGAAGTGCTGGGAGCAGGGGGTTGTTATTTTTTGTTTATTTGGCTTCATCGGGTCTTAGTTGTGGCATGTGGGCTTTTTATTGCAGCATGTGGGATCTAGTTCCCTGACCAGGGATTGAACCCAGGGCCCCTGCAATGGGAGTGCAGACTCTTAGCCACTGGACCACTAAGGAAGTCCCTTTTATTTTTAACAGTGTGGTTGGGGAAAGCCTGACTGAAAAGCCCACATTCTAAGGGAATGCGGGTTCCTGGTGGAAGCATAGCAGGTGCAAAGGCCCTGGGGTGGGAGCAGGCTTCTCTGAACAGCAAGGCGGCCAACGTAGGGCAAGGGCTTGAAGTCATTAGAGAGGTAGAAAGGTGACATTAGGGAGGTAGAGGGCAGGGGACCAGGTTTGTAGCCCACCTCCCGGGGCAGGAACTTTGTCCTGTTCTCTGCGATGTCCCCAGTCCCTAGAACACTGCCTGGCACAGTTGAATCAGTGACAGTGAATGACTGATAGGAGATCAAAGCTGTCTTCTCTTCAGACTCAGAGCCCCTAGGCTAGACTTCAACATTCGTGATCCCATTTTACAGATGGTAGTGTGAGGCCCAGAGAGAGGCCAAGCCCAGCAACCCAGAACCCATCCCTGTAGACCCACACATATGCCAAATATGGTGATAGAGAAGGTGGGTGTCAGAGCCAGGCTACTTGAGTTTGAATCTCATCTGGGTCCCTTGTCGGCTGTGTGACCTTGGGCAAAGAGCATCACCTCTCTGGGTCTCAGTTTTCCAGTTCTATAAAATAGGGATCAAAACACTGCCTCCCTCTGAAGATTTCTGAGAGAATTAAGCAAGTGAATTTGGATTCAGTGCTCAACCCAGTGTCTGCGGCGTATATTATTACTAGTATTTTTGAGGAGAACGTGGGAGTCCCCCCTCCTTTAGAGAGCCTACATTGTGCTTTTCTCTGGCAACTAAGTCACTGGCCTCAGTTTCCCCATCTGAACTGTTGAAGCAGGTTCTTGGCCTCTTGCTGAAGACCCCGGGAGAACAGATGCCCCCATTTCTTAATTTTGGGGGGAGTCCACGCAGCTCCTCCCCGGCACACTGTCCTGCCCCACCTTCCCACCTACAGGCAAGGGGGTTGCTAAGGTCGGTGGTCTGCCCCCTCGAATGACCCATCCCGGCAAGCGGGGAGGGGGGAGTCCGGACGCCGGCGGGGCTCTCAGCGTCTCCCCCTCCCTTTCTCTCCCCGGGGCCTGGGGACAATAGACAAGATGTTTATCCCCCGCCGGCGCACATGTTGTTCGCGGTAATGACAGTAATCAGCGGCGCTAATGCCGCATTCTCTCCGCGCCAGTCAATTCGCCTAATTACCGCCTGGGAAGCCGGATTATTTAAATTTAAATGGTGATTTATTGCGAACTTAATCAATGCTATTTTCTCTCCCCCCACCCCCCCAGACCAGGGCAGGAGGGGAATTGGAGCCCCTCCAACCCCACCCTAAGGACAATCCATCTTGGGGGGGGGGCGCAGTTGCCTAGGGTGCCCTGTCCCTGTTACCTGAGACCTCTGAAGAACACGATTCGCACACTTCTAGTAGTAAGAGTAAAGCAATAAAACATAAAATAGAAGTAATAACAATAACAACACTCTGTGTAATGAAGTCTGAATAATAATGAAAGTAGATATCTATCTATATATATCTGTTTTACATGTTCTATATTTTAACATATTATAGATTGCATTTCCTTATCATGTCTTGGGGAGTAGGATGTCAGCCTGTCCAGGGCAGGGACTTTTATCCCGTTTGTTTCCGGCTGGGTCCAGAGGGCTCAGAACAGTAGCAGGCACACAGCAGATGCTCAATAAACCTGCAGGTACCCATTGATAAAGGCTTCCCTGGTGGCTCAGCGGTAAAAAAAAAAAAAAAAAAAAAAAAAAAAATCCGCCTGCCAATGTAGGAGACGCGGTTCGATCTCTGTCTGGGTCGGGAATAGCCCCTGGAGAAGGAAATGGCAACCCACTCCAGTATTCTTGCCTGGAGAATTCTATGGACAGAGGGAGCCTGGTGGGCTACAGTCCATGGGGTCGCAAAGAGTCAGACGCGACTGAGCGACTAAACACCAGCCACTGATAACAGTAAGTGCTACACACTGGCTGTTTACTCTGAACCAGGTGTGTTTACGGTCTTTATTACCTGGTAGACCTTTTTCTCTTCTCAGCCCTGGGGAGGGGAGGAGCTTCATCATGATTTCCATTTCACAAATGAGGCACAGAGAGGTGAGGCGACCTGCCCGGGGGTCACAATGCTGGGAAATGGCCAAGCGGGGACAGGGACCTCTGTCTTACTGAAGCTCGCCATCTTACCTGCCGTGTTATCCCGTCCCCCTCCCGCATCCCAGGCTGGGAATACAGACGCCCGAGTCCTTGTGTTCCCCCTGGGGTCCCTCCGGTCTGAGTGTGGGGTGTTTCTTGCTCATTAGCGGATGGGAGGCCCGGGCTGGGTCCTCTCTGTCCCACTCATGCAGCTGCGGGTCTCCTTTGTGAGAATCATGAATCATTTCCTCTAATAAAAATAATAGCCCTTACTAGTGGCATGACCCCTGGTATGGCCAGGGCAGAATTCATGAAACCGTCCCTATCTGGTGAGCACATTTTACAGATGAATAAACTGAGGCCTGGACAGCAGAAGCCGTCTGATAGCAACACACAAAAGGTCTGACTCCAAGTTCTGTACTCCTTTCCTTTAGGGTGGAGGAACCTGGCCACAGCTAGCACGCAGCTCAGACCCGGAGTCCCCTGCCCTGGGAGAGAGCGCCAGGACCCCGCCCCCCGCGCATGCGCACTCACCTAGGCCCGCCGGCGGCCCCGAAGACCGCAGCCCCCAGGGCGGCGCCCCGAGCGCGGCAAAGCGGCGCAGGCGGAGGTAGGTGACGCTGAGGCGCACGATGGACGCCTTGTCCAGCTGGCTGGAGATGGCTCCGGGCAGAGGGAGTAGCTTGGCCAGCTCGAAGAACTCCAGGTTCTCCTTTCCGCGCCGCGAGCGCGCAGCATTACGGGACTTCTCCTTGCGCTGCGCCTGCAGGCTGGGCGGGCGGCGCGGAGGGAGCGTCAGCGGGGCCCGGGGACTCCGGGATCGGGGGCGGGGGCCTCGAGAACGGGGGGAACGGGATGTTGGAAGTGGGTTCAACACTCTGGAGGTCGGGACAGAGCCTGAGAGTAACTTCTGTGCCCAGCCGTGGGACAGGACTTGGGGGTGTAAATGCTGGGGGAGAGGAGGAAGGAGAGGGAAACGGTAAGAATGTTGGGTAGGAGTCCTGAAAAAGGGGGCTAGGAACAGAACGCCCAGTGTGCGGTGAGTTGCAGAACCTTGGTAGAGCAACTCCGGGTGAGAAAGTCTAGCCCGAGGGGGCGGGGCGGAAGGTGAGTGTGAATTCTCTTCGGATCCCGCCTTGGGGCGGGGCCACGGCCCGAGGGGCGGGGCGAAGGCGAATGTGAATCCTTATCGGATCCCGCCTTGGGGCGGGGCCACGGCCCGAGGGGCAGGGCTTTGCTCACCAGGGTCCCGGCGGGGCCTTGACCACGAACCCCGGCAGAAAGTCCCAAGGGACGCTGCCGCCGCGACCTCCCCCGCCACCGCTGGGGTAGGGGGCCGCCATCTCCGCGGCGACCCGCTCAAGCGGGCTCAGAGCGGCCTGCAGGACTCGAGAGCCGCGTCTCCTGCAGCGGGAAGGAGCGGGAGGCAATGCTCAGCGCCGAGGGGGCTCGTGGGACACCTGGTAGGCAAACCAAGGTCCGCGGGGTGGGGTGCAGGGTCCCGGCGAGGAGCTGCCGCGGGAGGCGGCCTCAGTTTCTCACCCGGAGGCCAGGCTACACAGCCCGCAGCTCTCACCGTGCTGGGCTCCGGGCGAAGCTCACTCAGGGTGAGGACGTGCCCCGCCGCCGCCTCCCCCGCGCCGCCCGCCAGCGCGCCCGCCTCACGCCCGCGCCGGGCCGGCTCCCGCATACCAATAGGCGCACGCGGCGCGCATACGGATCCGACCGGCCCGCGCGCTGCGTGCCAAGCATGCCCAAGCCGGGCGTGGGGCGGGCGCCTCGCCGGGGCCCAGGCGAGACCGGCTCCAGCCCCCAGAGCCCTCTACCCCGGGGACCTGCTCCCACCATAAGCCCATCCCGGGAGTCTGGTTTTTGCATCTGCGGTACGCCTATTTCCCAGGCTCGGTTAAAGAGATAGGGGCGGGGTGGGGGGGGGGCAGAAACTAGGGACCCCACCCGATGCTCTTCCCAGGGACCACTCCTCAACCCCTGGGGGTGATGCCACGTGTCTGGGCCGCCAAATCTCCGCAACCACAACTTCCTCCCTGAAGACCCCCGATGCAGCGGCCAGCTCCTCAGCCCCAGGTAGCCCTCAGGATGGATCCTGAATTCTGAGCCCAGGTGTCCTGATATTCAGATTCCCCAGAACCGGAAACATGTTCAATTAGGTCTTCATTCCTTCAGGGCTAGGCATTCAGGGTCCAGCCCCGCTCCCCACATCCACGCCACCCCCAAGCCTCCCCAGCCAGGTCCCCCAATGCCCTAGATCTTGGCGTTCAGATCCCCCAGCCCCCTATTTCTCCAGGACCCAATCTCCGTGCGCCCCTACTCTCAGCCCCGGGAGACAGGCATTCCGATGCCCTAGCCCCTAGGACACTGGAGTCCGGGTCCCCTTCACCTCCAGGACTCAGGAGTTCCTGTCCTCTCATACCTGCCCCCTGGCATCCCCTACCTGCAAGACCCACCGCCTCGTTACCTGACCGCGAGGGCAGGCTCCGGACGCGGCGTGGGGCCGGCCGGTCAGCGCAGAGGAGCGGCCCCATAGACCCCGGGGCGGGCCGGGCTCGGTGGGGGGCGAGGGCTGTGGCACTAGGCTTTCCGCGCCCGCCGAGGCCTCGCAGACTTGGATGCGTGGAGACAGCGCCGGCGGGCGGGGGCGGGGCCTGCTGGAGCCCCGCCCACGGAGTCTCCGCCCTTCGGTCCTGCCCCGCGTCAGCCACTCTGATCTTTTCCGCGGTTGTTGTTCAGTGGCTCCGTCGTGTCCGACTGTTTGCGACCCCATGGACCGCAGCACGCCAGGCCTCCCTGTCCCTCACCATCTCCCGGAGTTTGCTCAAACTCATGTCCATTGAGTCGATGAGGCCATCCAACCATCTGGTCTTCTGTCTTCCTCTTCAGCCTTCAATCTTTCCCAGCATCAGACTCTTTTCCAATGAGTCGGCTCTTCGCATCAGGTGGCCAAAGTATTGGAGCTTCAGCCTCAGCCTCAGTCCCTCCAATGAATATTCAGGTAGGGGGTTCCAAGCAAGGGAGTCCTGGGCTGCTCAGATGTCTGAGCCCCCTTAGCCCACCAGAACGGGAACCTCGAAGTCGGCTTCCCCACCCCAAGAGGGGAACACCGGAGTCCAGGCTCTATCTCTATATACCCCACTGGAAGGAACTATCACCCCATTTTCCCTAAAAGTACTCAGCATCCAGCAGCTCCTCAGGACAAGGAGGGCACCCTGCACCCATCTCCTGTAGGGGTGGAGACCCAGACGTCAACGTCCCCTCTAAGGACACAAATCCAGGTGTTAGAGACCCTTTTCCAGGAGAGAACTTAAGAATGTCAGCGAGGCCATCTGGACAAGAAGGGGACCTTGGGCTCAACAACCGTCCCCCCCCCCCACCCCCCACCTTATAAGACCAGGATTTGGCATCTAGATCTCCCAGGGACTGGGACACAGGTGTCCGAGGAACTTGAGATCAGGATCCTGGGGTCTTAGTTCCACCACTGCTCCCACGGGAACCTTAACTTTGGAGCTTCCCATTAGACCATAAATGGGAACTAAGAGCTTATAGTACCTCCTGTAGAGATCTGGAGACCCAGGTGACTGAGCAAGTTCTTTTCCACTCTGGTAGAAAATACAAAACCTCTCCCTCCCAAGCCCCTTCAGCAGCCTGGCGTGAGGGTTTCCAGGCGCTTAAGTGCTCCTAGGAGGCTTCCCAGGTGACTCAGTGGTAAAGAACCCGCCTGCCAATGCAGAAGACATGAGAGACGCAGGTTCAATCCTGGGGTTGGGAAGATCCTCTGGAGGAGAGTATGGCAACCCACTGCAGTATTCTTGCCTGGAGGATCCCATGGACAGAGGAGCCTGGCGGGCTACAGTCCATGTGGCCGAGAAGAGTGGACACAACTGAACATGTGAGCATGAAGTACTCCTAGGAGACCACAGTGCAACTAATGAAGCTGGGCCGGGAGTCTCAGGAGAGGCAGGTGGGCAGGGCTGGCAGAGAGCTAGGGTCTTCCTCAGGTTGGACGGAGGAACCAAGGTACACCTCTGCACCCTCATGTGCACGGGCTGATAGGGACACTCTGTTTTTAAAAAATTATTTTTAATATTCCTTTAAAGAAGGCTGAGCACCAAAGAGTTAATGCTTTCAAACTGTGGTGCTACAGAAGACTCTTGAGAGTCCTTTGGACTGCAAGGGGATCAAACCAGTGAATCCTAAAGGAGATCAACCTTGAATAAGGTTGATCAATCTTGAATATTCACTGCAAGAACTGATGCTGAAGCTCCAATACTTTGGCCACCTGATGCAAAGAGCCAAATCATTGGAAAAGACCCTGATGCTGGGAAAGATTGAAGGCAGGAGGAGAAGGGGACGACAGAGAATGAGATGGTTGGATGGCATCATCAGCTCAAGGGACATGAATCTGGGCAAACTCCGAGAGATGGTGAAAGACGGGGAAGCCTGGCATGCTGCAGTCCTTGAAGTTGCAAAGAGTCAGACACGACTGAGTGCCTGGACAACTGAACAACAATACAAAATTTATTTATTTGTCTGTGCTGGGTCTTCATTGCTGCCCGCAGGCTTTCTCTAGTTGTGCTGAGCAGGGGCTACTCTCTCTCTAGTTGCAGTACACGGGCTTTTTGCGGTGGGTGGCTTCCCTTGTTGTGGAGCACGGGCTCTAGAGCACAGGCTCAGTAGTTGTGGGGCACAGGATTAGTTGCTCCAAGATATGTGGGAGGTGCTATAATCCCTTAGCACTCATTTATGGGCTAATGGGAAACTCTGATGTCGGGGTTCCAATTGGAGCAGTGGTGGAGCTAAGACGCCAGGATCCTGGTCACTGAAGTTCCTTGGATACCTGTATCCCAGTCCTTGGGAGGTCTGGATGTTCAATCAGGATAACCACACTGAACAATTTGAGAGCTAATCTTTTATGTGTGACATGGGCACTCGTTCCTGAGACCATTTCAGGGGGTCTATGAGGTCAAATTTTCATACCGAGACATTTTCTGCCTTTCTGCTTCCTTCTCCCATGCGTGTCCAGTGTTGGGGGAGGTTTCCAGAGGCTCCCTGGTCTGTGATATCACAGCAGACCCCAGGCATAGGCAACAGGAGTGTCCAGCTGTCTTCTGTGAGGCTGGACTTCAAGGAGCTTTGCAAAAGTGTAAAATAATGACACTCCTTTCACTAAAATTTTTCTTTTTTTTGGTAAAATTTTTCTTAAAATAGGTTATTTATGTTAGCCTGTAATGCATTTATTATTGCTATTTAAAAATGCCTTTTGAATCCTTTTCAAGAATTTCCAGTTTTATTCTGATATGACTTATGAAACGGAAATAATAGCTCTTTGGTCTTCCCTAAAAATGTAAGTGAAGTGAAGTGAAGTTGCTCAGTGGTGTCCGACTCTTTGCGACCCCATGGACTGTAGCCTACCAGGCTTCTTAGTCCATAGGATTTTCCAGGCAAGAGTACTGGAGTGGGTTGCCATTTCCTTCTCCAAGAATGTAAAGAGACCAAAAAGTCTGAAAACTGCTGAGTTAAGCCACTTAAAGCTGAGAATGTGTTACTGAGTCGCTTCAGTCCTTTCTGACTCTTTGCAACCCAGGGACTGTAGCCCACCAGGTTCCTCTGTCCATGGGATCCTCCAGGCAAGAATACTGGAGTGGGTTGCTATGCTCTCCTCCTGCAAAGGATCTTCCCAACCCAAAAATTGAACCCGCATCTCTAATGTCTCCTGTATTGGCAGGCTGGTTCTTTACCACTAGCGTCACCTGGGAAGCCCCCAAACGGAGAATAGAGCCAGGCATTAAATCTGCAAGATATGACATGCCCATCCAAAGACACATTCACCCTCATGTGCCCTTGACTCCACTCAGAGTGACTGATAAACACAAACACCATTTGGGGTCTCAGTTTTCCCATCTGTGAAATGGGTGGGCTGTTTTGTGATGTCCATGCCCTTCGGCAGCTCTGGTCATAGAGCTGGGAAGAAACAGGATCTCTTCTGGGACAGAGTATGCATCAGGTGGGACCCTGGGGGGAGACAGCTGGGACCCTCTAACTGGGAACCGAGACAGCTTTCATAAAAGACTTTTTTTTTTTGAAGCAGTCAGGGGTCAGAGACTTTTCTGTGAATCTTCCAGGGTTTATTTTTTCATTTAAAAAATATTTATATTTATTTATTTGACTGAATGCAGTCCTAGTTGCTGCAAGCAGGATCTTCATGGCCATGTGTGGGCGTGGAGTGCAGGCATGTGGGATCTTAGTTCCCTGACCAGGGATCAAATCCATGTCCCCTGCATTGCAAGGTGAATTCTTAACCACTGTACCACCAAGAAAGTCCCTGAAAGGACTCTTGACAAAGGTTTGGGGAAAATCTAGGGCCGCTGTGCCACCCCCAGGGCAGGCAAAGCAGTGAGCCATGACCACCTGGGGCCTGTTAGAGAATCTAGAGACAGTGGCAGTTGAGACCCTCTTGGTCTCATCCCTGACACATCCTGCCCTAGCTTCTCAGTCTCCCAGCCACATTCAGTTCTTCTTGGCCTTCCTCAGCTTAGGAGATGTTTCTCACCAAAACATGGAGACCTCTTCTGGGGTGGAAGAGATGGGAAAGAATAGTATGTGTCCTTGAGAGGTGGTGAGGTCCCCGTAATCAGGGGAAATCAAGGAGAGGAGTGAGGGCCTGTGTGCCACAACTACTGAAGCCCGCACGCCTAGAGCCTGTGCTCCTCAACAAGAGAGGCTGTCGTGATGAGAAGCCCACGCACCATGATGAGGAGTATACCCCCGCTCACCACAGTTAGAGAAAGTTTGCATGCGGCAACGAAGCCCCAGTGCAGCCAAGAAACTAATAATAAATAAGTAAGTCTTAAAAAAAAAAAAAAGAGGCGCAAGGATTTTGGTAGGCTGTAAGAGCACGGGTGTGTGCATGTTTGTGTGTTTGGAGGGTTCCAGTGACTTCTCCTTAATCTCACTCTTCTCTACTAAGACAGCAGAGTTTTAGGAAGGGGACTCAATGGGCTCATTGTAATTCTGATGCGACTTGTGTGACCTTGAGCAGTTTCCTTCACCTCTCTGTGTCTCACTCCCCTCATCTGTAAGATGGGGAGAGTATAACAATACTCCCCAAATAAAGGAACTGCTCCCCGACATCCACAGGCATCCCCCATTTCACCTTTGTGAAAGAAATAAGTACTAGAGGGAACACAGAAAGAACCTCTTTTTTAAAAGTCTGAACACAGGCACAATACACAATCTATTACTTAGAGATGTGAGCCTGGGTGATGCAAGAATGATGAATAATAGATAACAAATCAAGAGAATGGTTAACCTGAGATTGAGGAGAGAGGTTGAGCCTGAGGGTGGAGGAGGAAGATGCTGTGGCCTGGAGAGGCGGGGGCCGAGGGGCAGCAGCAGAAGTCTTATTGTGGCTGGTGGGTACCCAGGTGACCACTTAATTATCGTTATTGTATACACTTGGCAGGTTGCTTTGTGTAGTCTTTTGTTTGTATGATCTAGTTCATAATATAAAATGATAGGAAATGGGGAAGGGAGGTGGTGTGGTTTGAACTGTGCTCCCCAATCCCCCCCCAACCCCCGCACAAAGCCAAATGACTCTGCAGTAGTAAAGATACTGTAAACAATGTTAAAAGATGAGTACCAGGATGGACAAAAAATTGAGACGATGGATTGACATACATCATAAATAAAGAGCTCCTACCAATCAATAAGAAAAAAGGCAGATGACCCAATACAGAGAACTCAATGGGGAAAATGGTCAAGATGCACAAAGGCAAACCACAAAAGAAATGTGTCTGACACATAAACATATGGGAAAGTGCTCAACTGTGATGATAATCAAGAAATTGAAATAAAAAACGCAACAAGCTGTCCTTTGCCTGTAGACAGACTTGAAAAACCAAAATAGTGGTGGTGGGACTTCCCTGATCATCCAGTAGTTAGGACTCAGCCCTTCAAATGTAGGGGCCCCAGGTTCAATCCCTGGTAAGGGTACTATGATCCCACATGCCCAGTACCACATAGCCAGAATATTAAAACGTAAATAAAAAAATAAATAAAACCACTGTAGGTCTCCAGATTTAGTGAAAATGTGAGGAAATGGGTCCTTTTATAAAAAAACGGCCAACTTGGTAAAGGGAGATTTAATTTGCATCTTATAGATTTAAGAATTATTTAATTTTAAACCGTGTTTACATTCAATGAGAATATTATATAAATAAACATGATGCAGTTCTTCGATCCTAAAAATTTTATGAATACCCACTGTGTGCCAGGGGCTGGGAGACATCAGTGAACAAAACAAACAAGGTCCTTATGTGTGCATGTGGGGGGCAAGCAAGTAAACAAGCACATAAAAAAGACGATTTCTGCTCATACTGAGAGCTGTGAAAGAAAGAAAAGAGTGAGGCAAGAGAAATAAAACTACCGGAGAGTGGTTATGGTGGCAGGAAGCCCTCTCAGGGGAAGTGACATTTGCTGAGGTATGTATGAGATGTATCTACGGGAAGAGTGCTCCAGGCAGGAGGAATGGCAAGTGCGAAGGCCCTGCCGTGGGATGGAGGAACTAGGGAGGAAAAGAAGAGCCTGAGTGTGTCTGGCAGGGAGTGGGCGGGGCCAGCTGCAGTGGGCGGGGCCTTGCGGGGAGGAGTTTGGCTTCCACGGGGCTTAGAGGGTGTTAGGTCGGGGAGGGGCCTGATCTGACTTTTTGTTTTTGGCGGCACCACAGGGCATGTACTCCCACCAGGAATCGACACCACGCACCCTGCAGTGGGAGCGTTGGGGAGTCTCAACCACTGGACCACCAAGGAAAGTGTTGAAAGTGAAAGTGTTAGTCGCGTCTGACTCTTTGTGAGCCCACGGACTGTAGCCCACCAGGCTCCTCTGTCCATGGCATTCTCCAGACAAGGATACTGGAGTGGGTTGCCATTTCTGTCTCCAGGAGATCTTCCCGACCCAGGGATCAAACCCAGGTCTCCTGCATTGCAGAGATATTCTTTACCATCTGAGCCACCGGGGAAGTTCCTCTAATACCTATTTCTGAAATTTGGACTGCTGGATGGAGAAGGAATTGTAAGGTGTGAAAGCAGAAGCCTGGAGCCCAGCTTAGGAAGCAACTGGAAAAGTTAGAGATGAGGTGATGGTGGTCCAACCAGGAGGCACAGGGGGTGGGGGAAAGTGGTGGGATTCTGGAGATATTTCAAAGGCCGGGCTGAGGGATTGGCTGGCGACCAGATGTGAGGGTGACAGAAAGGGAGGAGGAGTCCGAAAATGCAGAGGTTTTGGCTCCAGGGCCTGGAGGATGGAGCTGCCCTTGAACCAGATGAGGCAGAAATGGCTGGGGGAGCAGGTGCTGGGTCTAAACTCCCGGGGGGTTGGCATTTGTCCAGGAGATGGGTGAAACCCTGTCCTTGAGACCTCCTGGGACACACCTGTGACTCGTGGAGTTGCTAACATACCCCAGGCGTTCACTTTCTGAGTCCTTCGACATGTCTAATCTTCATCTTTTCTGCTTTGACTTCTGCACTTCACAAACTTACTGTAGGAGTCCCTGGACCAGGCCCTGTTCAAGGCCAGGGCTCCAATAGTCAGGTTCTCAAGGAGCTGATTCCTCTGACCACCAGGGAGTGCTAGTGGGGCACCGCACCCCCAAAGAATGTAATGTATTCCTTGAACAGACAGTTTTGTACTGAGTTCTGAGAGTAAAACTCTTCATTCAAAGCACATGCAGTGAACGATGAAGGGTCATTTGAGACCTGGGCAGCCCAACCTGGCCCCAGAGTTGTCTTGTTTTTGATTTTGAGCCAGCTGGCCAGCAAACATGTTTTGAGCACCTCCTGGGTGCCAGAAGCTCCAAGGATCTAGCAGGGAAGAAACAGGCAGAGATTCTTGTCACTGGAGCTCACATCCAGGTGGGATGTCACAATAGATAAAACAAGAAAATATACACATCAGATGGAGCTAAATGCCGGAAAGAAATAAAGCAAAGGTATGTGCTACAGAAGGAAATGGCAACCCACTCCAGTGTTCTTGCCTGGAGAATCCCAGGGATGGGGGAGCCTGGTGGGCTGCCGTCTATGGGGTCACACAGAGTCGGACACGACTGAGGCGACTTAGCAGCAGCAGTGTGTGTTAGCTACTCAGTCGTGTCCGATTCTTTTCGATTTCATGGACTGTAGCCTGCCAGGTTCCTCTGTCCACAGAATTCTCCAGGCAAGAATATTGAAGTGGGTAGCCATTCCCTTCTGCAGGGGATCTTCCTGTCCCAAGGATCAAACCTGGTTCTCCTGCACTGCAGTCTGATTCTTTACCCTCTGAGCTACCAGGGAAGCCCCAGGTAGCCTAGTAGACTACTGACAATTAATGGGAAGAATAAAGGAAGTGGGGAGGATTTCCCTGGTGGTCCACTGGCTAAGACTCCGGGCTTCCAATGCAGGGGGCCTGGGTTCGATCCCTGGTCAGGGAACTAGATCCCACATGTCACAATGAAAGGTCCCACATGCCACAACAAGGATTGAAGGTCCCGAGTGCCACAGCTAAGACCTGTTGTCATCAAATAAATTTTTAAAAATTTTCTTTTTAAAGTGGGGAATGAAAACACCACCCACCAACAGGATAAATGACTCCACATTAAATGTCACCCGGCCTGACACTTGGGTGTTCTCCTGGTTGCCTCCCATCTTCCAGTCCCCTCTTGTCCCCTTCAGGCCACGCAAGATGTCAGGGAAAGACTCTAGCCTCACAGAGGACATCCAGGCCTGACTGTCACCTGTCTATAGGTGCCGAAAGAAGACAGCAAGCCTCCGGGAACAGGGAGAGATGCTCGTTACAGCACGGCTCACAGCGGGAGGGTCAGCATCGCTGGGCTGGTCCCCTGTTCCCCCAAGTGACACCGGGTGAGACCATGGTCCTAGGTGGAGGCTACCGAACTAAATGAACAGCAAGCAGCAAACTAACCGGTATGCCCCCTGAGGGGGGCGGCCAGAGCCGGGACTGGTGAGCCTGTGGTCCTGCCCACCAGGGAGGGAGGTGTGGGAATGCTCACGGAGGTGGGCTGACTGCTCTTCCTGTCCAAGGGCTGCTCCTGCCAGAGACAAAGGGACTCCTCCCCACGACTGACCCTGCAGAGGGGGACTTAGCAAGAAGCCGAGCATCGGCTGTGGAGGCAGCAGGTGAAGGCAGGGCAGGGACAGGACAGCGCTGCAATCATTTTTGGCTGCACCAGGCAACATGTGGGACCTTACTTAGTTCTCTGACTAGGGATCGAACCCCTGCCCCACTCCCTGCAGGAGAAACGTGGAGTCTTAACCACTGAACTGCCAGGGAAGTCCCTCCAATTATTCAACATGCTCCCTCCTTGCTGTGCCTGACTTCCCCATCGCCCACTTGGCTAACTTTATTCCAGCCCCAAGCTGCCCTTCAAGTTCATACCATAATACCAATGACCGCAATGATAATAATAGGATCACGGGAAAGAGTGGTAGGGGGTTGAATATTGCCCCTTCTACGGCCCCAAGAGATATATGTCCGTGTCCTAACCCTGGGACTTGTGAATGTGACCTTACTTGGTGAAAGAGTCTTTGCAGGAGTAATTAAGGGCTCTGAGATGAGATCATCCTGGATTATTTGGACAGGTCCTAACTCCACTGACAAGTGTCTTTATAAGAGACAGAAGAGGAGGGAATTCCCTGGTGGTCCAGTGGTTTGGACTCCCTTGCTTTTCGTTGCCGAAGGCTGGCTTGGGTTCGATTCCTGGTTCAGGAACTAAGATCCTGAAAGCCACCATGCAGCCAAAAAAAGAAAAAAAAAAAATGACAGAAGAGGTGATGCACAGGAAAAATACAAGTACACAGGGAGAAAGAAGAGGAGGCCCTGTGAAGACAGAGGCCGAGACTGGAGGGATGCCAAGGAACATCTAAACGCTGGAAAACGAGAGGAACAGCTCTTCTCTAGAGACTTCAGAGGAGCAGGGCCCTGCTGACACCCTGATCTGGGTCTTCCGGCCAGTAGAACCGTGAAAGAATAAATTTCTGTTGCCAGCCCGTCTGCAGCCATTTGTTACAGCAGCCAGAAAAAGAGCCATGGGCTTTGGGGTTCAAACCCTGGCTCCCACTTACTAGCTTGTGCTGTTGGACATCCCTTTCATGCCTCAGTCTCCTCATCTGGAACGTGGGGATGATGATAATACGTGCTTCATAGAATTTTCATGTGAAAATTGAGTTGGTACATGAAAGATTATTTAAAAAGGGCATGATACTTTGTTAAGTATCCAAAAATGGTTAGCTTTTTTTTTTCCTACACTGCAGGGCTTGCAGGATCTTAGTTCCCCGGTCAGGGATTGAACCCTGGTCCCCTGAAGTGAAAGCAAGGAGTCCTAACCACTGCACCATCAGGGAAGTCCCTGTAAGTGTTTATTAATTGCTTTGTCTTGCTGACATTTATGGCAACTGCGTGCTCTTTAATCCCCACCTTGGAGGCAGTGTTCCTGTGAGCGGTATCTCTGGAATCCCCAGTTGCTTCTCCCTCTTCCTCAGCTCCTGCAAATCGGACCCAGTGGCTCCCCCACTGACCTCAGGACAAACTTGGAGCATATCACCTCACCCCATGAGACTGTGTGGCCTGGCCCCCTGAGGGAATAAATGGAGGGATGGTTGGGTGAAATGCCAGGAAGAGTAGCTCACCCCTGAATCTCAGCCTGCTCCCGAGACACCTCCAGCCCCGTTCTCAGTTCAGTTCAGTCGGTCGTGTCTCACCCTCCTTTGAATAACGTCACCCCCTCGGCTTCCAACACTTCCCAGGCCAGACCACGGCTGGGCAGGGCGGCGCTCTGCTGACCCCTGGTGGCCGCAAGGAGTAACACTCCGCTTTCCCACTTCCGGGCGGTTGGCTTGGAGCTAGCGAGCGCCTAGTACGTGCTCCGTGCTGGCTGCAGCTTCTGGAACAGACGCTGTTTAGACTTTGTGTCAGCCCTGGAGTCCTCTCATCTCCAGGGGCAATCTTGAGCAGACTGTGCCATCTAGTCACCCTGACTTTTTAAGATATTCGGATCTCTTTCCACTTTCACTGTCTCATTCACCATCACTTTCGTCCCCACTCCAGGCTGTCTTACCGATTTCTCCTTTTGACTCAGGCTTCACAGTACTGTTACTGAATCTGCTTCTTTTTGCCTTAAGAAAGGGTTTTATTTTTGGCCGCACTGCCTGCGGAACTTTCCTAAAGAGGGATTGACCCTATGCCTCCTGCATTAGAAGGGCAGAATCTTAACCACTGGACTACCAGGTAAGTCCTTTTTTTTTTTTTTTACTTAAAATTTTGGTCATCATGGATTTTGGGAGGCTGACTTTGATTTTTAAAACATGAATTGAAATATTTTTTTATCTTGATCTCTCATTTCTTGTCCCTTTAGGTTTTGTATCTGAGGCAAACGCGTGACTCATCTCTTCCTGGTTTCTTGATGTCACGTCCCCAGGGAGGTCTTCCCGGCCATCTCAAATAACAGCTCTGCTCCCCCAAATTCACATCCTCCTTAATATCTTATCCGTGCCTGACATTAAGGCATACATTCATTTCTTGGACTGTTTTCTGTGTCTGTTCCACTAGGGGTCAGATCCCAGCTTTGTCCTTGGGGGACTGGCACGGAGTAAACGCTCAGGAAACGTGTGTTAAATGGGTGAATACAACGTAAAGGAGTAACACAGGTAAACGCTGTTGAAGAGGAGAACGCTTTTTTCTTTGAAAGCAAAGGAGTTCATCTTGGTCTGGGTGGGGGAGGGGTGACTTTCCCAAGGAAGAGTCCAGGGAACTGAAATCTAAAGGTTACGGAGGAAGTTAGCAAGGAAGGGTGCACAGTATGTCTAGAGGGAATAGCACCTGTGGTAGGCAAGCCCCTGAGGCGTCAGAAGGCTGGCCTGCAGCCTGCAGGGGGAGCCTCCCTGAGCTTTCGGTGAGGGCCCTCCCAGGACCTGCTGGAGAGTTGGCTTCTGACGGTGCTGGGGAGCCCCAGGTGTCAAGAGAAGGGTGGCAGGGACAGATATGTTTTGAAAAGCTCACTCTGGCTGCCACAGAGAGATGGAAGGGAGGGGGTTAAGCTGGAGGCTGGGAGACCAGTGAGGAGGTCAAGGAGGGGGCTGGTGAGATTCAACCAGGATGGCGGCAGGAAATGAGGAGGCAAGTGGTAGGGGTGAGAGCCACGTGGAAGGTGAAACAGAACTTGGGGCGGCTTGATGGGAGAGAGTAATACCCTGGGGAGGGCTCCAGGGTCTCTGGCTTGTGGGGGGAGCGGGGGCGGGGATGGATAGGTTTGGAGAAAGGGATTGGGAGTCTGGCTGTGGTTATGCACCGCAGAGTCAGCAAGCAGAGTGTCGCAGGCAAGTGGGCAGGAATGTGGTTCTCAGAGCAGAGATTTGCACTGCAGTTGGCTGAGCACCAAAGAATTGATGCTTTTAAACTGTGGTGTTGGAGAAGACTCTTGAGAGTCCCTTGGACTGCAAGGAGATTAAACCGGTCCATCATAAAGGAAATCAGTCCTGAATATTCATTGGAAGGACTGATGCCAAAGCTGAAGCTCCAATACGTTGGCCACCTGATGCGAAGAGCCAACTCATAGGAAAAGACCCTGATGTTGGCAAAGATTGAAGGCAGAAGGGGATGACAGAGGATGAGATGGTTGGATGGCATCACTGACTCGATGGACATGAGTTTGAGCAAGCTCCAGGAGATGGTGAAGGACAGGGAGGCCTGGTGTGTTGCAGTCCATGGGGTTACAGAGTTGGACACGACTGACCACCACCACCACGTGGGAGAGGCTGGCTTAGAGAGACCAAGGGCAAGGCTTCCCAGGTGGCACCAGTGGTAAAGAATCTGCCTGCCAATGCAGGAGACATGGGTTCTGTCCCTCGGTTTGGAACATACTGTGGAGGAGGAAATGGCAACCCACTCCAGTATTCTTGCCTGAAAAATCCCATGGACAGAGACTGGCAGGCTACATATAGTCCATCGGGTCACAGAGTCAGACACGACTGAGTGCGCACAAGCATAAGCAAAGGCAAGGTTGAAACTGACCATTGAGTTCTGCAGACGGAAGTCGTGTCATGTTCGAGGCACCTGCTCGATGCTGAGGCATATGGGGAAGCCACAGGCCCTGCCCCCCAAAGCTCTCCACTTTGGGTGGATGGTGGCTTCGAGGTGTTAAAAATATGCGAGTACATGGCACTTGAACATCAAAACCTAGAGACAAAGACGGGCTTATGACGTCAGTGCACATATTGAGTACTAACTGTATACTGTAGAAACTTTTTCTTTTTTTAAAGCAAATGCTGGGACCATGCTTCCACTGCAGGGGACACAGGTTCGATCCCCAGTGGGGGAGCTAAAATCTCGCCTGCTGTCTGGTGTGGCCAAAAAAACAAAGAACAAATGTTGAAGACTTTCTGGGAGTCACATAAATCGCCATAGCAAGTCAGTAGTTGTTGGGTCCATCAGTGGGTACAAAAGGGCCTGGGAAGAACTTGTAGAGGAGACTGGCTTTGAAGGACAGGTGAGGATGTGATGGGCAGCGCTGAGATTTGGGGGCGTGAGGTACAGAAGGCATTTCAGGCAGAGGAAACAGTGCAAACGAAGCCTTGGAAGTCAGAAGCAACCAAGTGCATTGGGAGAATGGGAATGACTCAGACAGAAGCTGGAGTCTGGAGAACACGGTGAGGAGGGTGGGCTGGGGCCAGAGGGAGGGGCCCCTGGCTGGCCTGTGCTCAGGTGCCTGCTGGCTCCTGCTGACTGGCAGCGTGGGGCCGGAGCACTGGGGCAGGAGCTGTGATCCAGGACCGTGCCTGCCTCAGGCAGGGGAGGGGAGAGGCATCGCTCAGGGTGACTAGTCCCCACTATTGCCATAGGTAAAGCAAAGCCAGGTCTTCTGGGATAACTTCTTGGTTTAAAGACTGAGGGCTGGGAGGCCATTAAGGAGTGGGAGTGTCCATCAGAGGCCAGGGGAGCCAGAATTAGGACCTGGGCCAGAACGGACGTGGTGGCTGAAGTGGTGGCATCTGGGAGGTGACCGAGGGGGCCGTGGAGGACGGGGCAAGGAGGGGACAGCATGGGGCAGAGCGAGCCTGAGTGGCTGAGGCATCTCTGAGGCACAGTCCTAAGAGGTTAACTTCCCTTGGTCACCTGGGAGTAAACCCTGGATCCCATCCCAGAGCCACCGGCGTGGCCTCGACTCAGAGAGGGAAAGGCATCTGCTGCAGACGCTGGTGCCTGGCCTGCTGGGCGCCCCCGTAGCCACAGGACTCTGTGGGTGGTGCTTGGCCTGATGACCTAGAATAAACTGTGGGAGCAACCAGGGGCAAGAAGACCTGGGGAAGGCAGATCCCTGAGCTTGCGCTCAAGTTGTGTCCAGCTCTTTATGAGCCCACAGATTGGGGCCCACCAGGCTCTTCTGTCCATGGATTCTCCTGGCAAGAATACTAGAGTAGGCTGCCATTCCCTCCTCCACGGAATCTTCACGACTCAGGGAAGGTGAGCTCTTTACCGCTGTGCCATGAGGGAAGCCTGGATCACTCTGCTGGAAAGGCAAGGCAAGGAGGCCAGAGCTGGCAGGGGCTCCTGGTGGCGGTCCTGGGGGTGGAGGGGGAAGGTGCCTGAAGCTCACATGGGCCTTGGCTCTGCTAGAGATGCCTTCTCCCCGGGGCGCTGGGGGAACCCTCTTGCCCCGAGGTCCAGAGGCCCCCGCGCTCCTCCTGATGGGCTGAGGCTGCAGCCAGTGTCCCCACGGGGCCTGCCTGGTGGGCGTGCGCCCAGGGGCCGGGGAAGGGGCCGCCTTCATCTCTCTCAGGTTTGGTTTTTTACAAGATTGATTTATTAACTATGATACATATCACGTAAGGCCTTTTCAGTTTTGTACACCATTCCCATTGAGACAAGTACAATACTTTGTAGCAAATACATGATTTTAAGAAACAAAGCCAGATGGAGAACACCTCAGTTGGAGATGCTCAGCCTCTGTTGACGGCTGACCATGCACTAATCAGGTTGGAGCCTCAAAAAACCCACGATGTGTTTAAAAAAAAAAGTCTGGAAATTAAGCAAACATTCCTAACGCCAACTAGAGGATGTCCTGGTTAAAGCCCCTAAAATACAGAGAAATAATTGTTATACTTTCTTTACATACAGTTCTCCACTTTTGCTGCGAAACAGAATTTGGGGCATACAGCCAGACTACTAACACATTTCAATACCATTAATGTTCCCCTCCCCACCCTCAAGAAACTCAAAATATTTGTTAATCCAACATATATAAAGATCATTTAACATGTGAAAATACAAGTACCAGAAAAATAAGCTGGCAGCAGCACTATTCCAAATTTTCAAACAAGTTTTATTCCCATACAATTCAGACTTTTTTTTTTAATGTACACAGGGAACATGATTCTTCTTAATGCAAACAATAATTTACGCCCTGTCTCGACTACACTGAGGTGTAACATCACTGCTGTTGGAGCTGGCCGAGGCAGGCTCTTGGGCAGGAGGTGCGGGCAGTCACCTCGGAGCCTCGAGGAGTCCGCAGCCAGCAGCCGGTGGAAAGACGGCTCTGGGAGATGACAGGACACGGTGCAGGCCCCTCCCCGCCCCAGGCCTTCTGCCATGGGACCACCAGCAGACGTGACCTAGGTTTCCAGCACACACGGGTCGTCCTTTTACCTAAGCATGAACGCGTGGCTTGAACCTGCCAAGCAACAGGAGGGCAAGACCTGCGTCCACCGTCTGCGGGAGCTGGAGGCCCTGGGGGTGAGTGCCATGGCTGTCCCCAGCGGCCAGCCCAAGTCCCTGGAGCCTCCTCCTCCTGGGAAGGCAGCCACTGGCCGAGCAGAAGAGAGCCGACACCTGAGACAGCCCCCAGGCGTGTGGATCTCCTTGCAGGAGGGGACGGGGGAGGGCGTGGGTGGAGGCGAGCTCGGGTCACAAGTGCTGCAGCGACCTGGCTTGACCTCCCGGCCTGGGGACAGGCAGCCCGCCAGGGCCGCCCCCTCCACAGGCAACTGAGGCATAGGGACGAGCCGAGGCGTGCTCTCCAGCCCCTTCTGGCCAGCGTGCTGGTCCGAGGAGGTCACCCTCTGCCCACCCTGGCCAAGATACAGCCTACTAGAAGAACCTCACCTGCAGCACGCGTTCAGCCTGGAGGAAAACCGGGGAATCAGCATTTTAGCATTCCTCCTTGAAAGGTCAAGTGTTGGGAAGAACTCACAGAATGCAGGGACGAATGCACTGTGATAACCACATGCGACACAGCCAAGAACTGACGGCAAACTCACAAGCCGCAGCCCAACCCCGGGTCACGTCCTTCTGTGAAGCCGCCCTCCAGAGCCAGCCGAACACTCAGTCAGGGTTGTTTACTTCTGGCCTCGGGGTCTGCACCTTCAGGATCTAAAGAACACTGGACGGGGAAGAGCTTCCAGGCGCCCCCACTGTTTCCCTGCGGGGCAGCGAACAAGTCCTGTAACTCCACCAACAGGCTTTCCCATTTTGGCCAAGGCTAATTAACATCCGCCCCTCCCTCAATTCCTAGAGTTGTGGTGCCACTCACATGAGAATGACCTGAGAGAGAACTTTCTAGAGCTTAGCACACTAGATAAATGGGTGGGGTGGGCAGAGTTCCAGTTAAGGTCGGCCTGCCCCCGGACACACCCACTCTCCTTCATGGGTCCCCCTCCGAGTGCCCATTTGGTCCAAATACCAACCACTCCCTGCCCCCCAACTAGCACTGCCGCTGGTGGGAATGCCAACTCGCAACGATCGAGAAATGTCCTCCAAGCCCAAGCCAGCCTGAGAAGCAGAAAATGAGAAGTTACCAAAGCAAACAGAGAGGAACCCCTGGAACTACCTGTTCAATTGTGGCTCTCTGGGGAACGAGCCACCAGTCCCCACCTGCGCTTAAAGCCCTGGCAGGATTCTGGGTGCAGGCCTGAGGGGCCCCTGCAGCCGCCCAGGCTGGCTAGCAGGGGGCGCTGTGGGACCAGAGGCAACCCCGTGGAGCCGTGGAAGCCTGGTCTCCACTACTCCCACAAGGGTTAAGGGTGCAAAGCACAGGTGTCCACCCTTACTGTGCCCTTTCTTCTTCCAGAAAAGTCACCTACCACTTAGAGAACTGCAGTCTCAGGGAGGGGGTGGTGTGGGAAGGCAGGACAGTTGGGGGTTTGTGAAGTTCCTGGTGCGGAGCCAAGGTTGCAGGTGGTGGTGTGGTCCAGGGTGCCAACACAGAGGTGGCAGCGTAGACTGGGCCGTGGGAGGGAAGCAGGCCTCTTCTGCTTTAGCTGACACACGGGACAGTGGTCCCAGGCCACTCTCAAGGCTTCCCTTCCACCCCCACCCAATACCTTGACGGGCTGCCTGGGAATAAGCGAGCATGACCTAGGAAAAGGCTGAGATTAGTCAATGGAGTAACGTGGACACCTGCCTGGGACTCAGCACTGGGGCAGCTGCAGGGCTAGAGAAGCAGGAGTCTGCTGACCTCAAGTCAAAACTAAGCAACGTCCCCCTCCAGCCAAGCCCCGAGCGAGAAAGCATCAGACACAGATCTGCCAGGAAGAGAAGATCTGGCATCCAACATTTACATAAGACGTTCATGTACCTTAGGTTTTCTGACTTGTGTCCTTAAGGAGGCGGTAAAACGCGCAGGGGACATGTAGTTTTTCCAAGCACCTTATTTTGCCGTACAAGAACTAGAGACAGTGCGACATCCAGCTTATCCAGAGGAAGAGTCGGT
Source organism: Bubalus kerabau (assembly GCF_029407905.1). Lineage (NCBI taxonomy): Eukaryota > Metazoa > Chordata > Mammalia > Artiodactyla > Bovidae > Bubalus > Bubalus kerabau. The sequence goes on along the minus strand of NC_073640.1, from coordinate 57,469,947 downwards.
GAGCACAGGGCCTGGCCCGCCCTCCAACAGCCAGTGGGAAGTGTCTGGGGCCAGGGGTGGCCAAGACTGTTCTGAGGCATCTCTCACTTTGTCAGGCGCCCTCGAACATACCACAGGTGCTGCTTCTTAAAGTGCAAAGAGACCCCCGGAGGACTGTGCGGCGGGCGGGCCTCCACCCTGCGCCCCCATGCCCAGGGTACCTTAGTCAGGCTTCTCCACTGTGGAGGCATGGCCCAGCCACAGGATGGGGGCAGCCGTATCTGTAGCAGCCTTAGCAGGGTCGCTGTTTTGGGGTGGGTTGGGGCAAAGGGGGGCACGATAAGGAAGCTTCTCCCAGGGGCCAGTGGAAAGGCCAGGAAGGGCGGGGGAGGCCATGGAGGATGGTGATGGGCAGGCACGCCGCCTCGTCCTGACTGACCGCCTCTGTACTGGCAGCTCCTCTGGGCGCTGACGGCCGGGGAGCAGGAAGGCCGGCCCTGCCTGCACCGGCAGCCGTCACACCCCCGGAGTCCCCTGACACGGCTCACTTCCCATGGACAGCCCTGCTGGCCCAGGAGGAAAATGATTCTACTTCAACACCAAACACACGGAACCAACCCCCACGTGCCTGCAGGCACCTCCCGCCACCCCACCCCCTCCTCGCGCACGCAGGGCAGTGTCCCCGCAGCACCGCAGGGCTCCAAGGCAGACAGGTGCCGGGCGGGCCCCCAGCTCTTTCTGCCAAGGGGCTCGAGCTGTACACCTGGGGCGGGGGAGGGGGGTCTAGTGACAGGACATAAGTGGGACCCCAACAGGCTCTCAGGCTGCCACCCCTGGGCACCCTGGTCTTGCTGTCACAGACAGGTTGCCCTCCACTGTGTGCCTCTTGGCAGAGGTGGGGAGAGAGCTTCATCTTGAGGTCTGTAGTTTTCTTCCTTTTTAAAAATTATTGGGGGAGGGATGTCTTTCCATTTTTCTTCCAGTGTTCCTTTGTTTTAAAGAGAATGGACCCCCGAAGCCTGTGAAGTGGGGCGGGGTGCATGGGGGCGGATGCTGCCCACGCTCCCTGGTCCAGGCGGAGCGGCCCTCCCTGTCCTGACCTGCCGGGCCAACGCCCTCAGATGGGACTGTACCTTAGGGTGGCAGAGCCAGCCTACATGTTCCCAAGGAGGCTGCCGGGCAGGCCGCACCCCCCAAGGGTGGGGAGCGCTGAGCGCAGCAGAGGGACATGTCCTCGTGAGGGGCTGCTGGCCCTGCCCTGGGGCAGCCGGACCTCAGGATCTTCTCCTCTCGGCCGGCGCCAGGCTCTGCCCAGCGGGCGGCGGCCCTGAGGCTGGTGTGCACAGATGGTGGGGAGGGTCCAGGGAGTAGTGAGGGTGTGGAGGGCCCCTGCCTGCCTCGTTCAGTCCACAAAAGGGTTCATGCCACAGGGCAGGGCTCCCGCCACGGCCTGCGGCCAACCTCAGGTCTGCAGTGCTGGGCTCAGGGCACCGGCCGGCCCAGCCTGCGCCTTCTGTTGACGGCTGCTAGTGCTGCGGGCTGGAGAAGGAGAGAGGAGAGGGGACCCTCCCCGCCCTGCCCCGCCCAGCAGGCCTGGTTCTGTTCAAGGCCCAGTGCCACCCCGTCAAGAGAGAAGACCTCGTCTCCTTCAGCCCGAGGCCTCGGGGGCTCACAGCGTGTGTTCAGCTTGAAGTTGGGAGGGGAGCAGCGGCTGCATTGGGGACTGGGGGGTGGGTGGAGGCGACTGGGGCGGCGATGGCTGACTTGTGACGGGCGTGGAGGTGAGGAAGGGCACGGTGGAGGCCAGGGCAGAGGGGGAGCTGGGCGTGGCACCAGGGGGCTCGCTGATGGGCCGGTTGTGGAAGAAGAAGGGGCACTGCTGGATGAAGAGCTCGATGATTGTCTGGTAGGTGCGCGTGGCTGTGAGGGCGTCCATGGTGCTGAAGTCCGGCCTCATCAGGGTGGGCCAGAAGCAGATGGACAGGTTCTCACTGGTCATGAGGTTCACCTTGTTGTTGTGGCTGACTCTGTGGGTGACACCAGACTGGAGGTCAGAGCTCCGGCGCGGGACTGGTCGAGGCTCCCGCCACCTGTGCTCTCGGTCTCCGCCTCCCCAGCTGCTCTCCTGCCTCCACCCCCGCCCTGCAAGCTGAGAACGGAAGAGGCCCCAGGCCTGGGACTCGAGGCCCGAGCTCCCCTGGCCCCATCCTCTGAGGCCCCCGAAGTGGGGGACACTGCTCTGGCTGTGCGGAAAGGCAGCCTATCTGTCCCACAGCAGGGTTCACGTAACAACACCCTGTCGGGAGAGGAACAGGTCTGGCTGGAAAACAACCCTACTCTGTGGGAGTAAAGGTGGGAACGGACCATAGCCACGTGCTTCCCTGGCTCCCGTTCACTTTTTCCCACAGGACACCTGTCTGGGCCCAGCACGTGGTCACACCGGTCAGGGAGCATGGATCCTGGAGAGTGAGCTTCGGGTGGGCTGGGGGCCGTACAGACCTCTCTCAGACGGAAGCAGGACAGAGCCTGAGGAGGAGGAGCCAGCACCCAACAAGCTGAGGACAGAGCCCCGCTCAGCTTCCTCTCGCAGCCGACTGGCCCTGATTGGACGGTTTCCAAGGAGGGGAAGACAAACAGCAAGCCCTGCAACGTACTTGTTCAGGTGAGAGATGACGTATTTGAAGACTTCATGGTTCTCTTTTGGAAACTTCTTGAGTACCTCCTTAAGGGCGTGTAACTTCTGCTCCCGGTCATTGATTTCTGAGGAAAGAGAAAACCAAGACCAAGGCTGGTGGGCCTGGGGCTCAGACTAGCTGCTGGTCCTGGGCAGTGGGGAAGGGCAGTGCTGCCTGCTCTGAAGACAGCCCAACCCCATCCTCGCCCCACAAGCCGTGCCCCAGGCGGGCACACCTGGCAGTGGCATGGGGCCAGCGCCAGCCCACCTCCGCGCCCCAGGCCCCTGCTCCTGAAGGGGGACACTGTACGCCCTGAGCTTCCTGGCCCCCACCATCCAGAGACTCTTCCATGAAGGGCATCATTCTTTGCTCATCTGGTTGCCCCTGGAGACGGGCATCCTGATGCAGAGCGCCTGCTGCCTCCTGAGCAGACGGGTGGGCGCCGCCGCCTACCCGCACCAACAGTCTCGGGAAGGGGGGAGTCACGAGACCAGGGCTCTGTCCTTTCCCTCGAGCCAGGGACCCTCCGCGCATCTGCCCTTTGGAAGAGCTGGTGGCAACGGTGGGGAATTCTTACAGAGTTTATCAAAAAGACTACGTGTCCCCTAGTGTCCTGAGACAGGGAAAAGCTGGCCCAAATGAAATGCTTCATTCAAGCCAGGCCTGCTTCAGCAAGTCCTCACGATCCTAGGAGGCTGGGGCTCTTATCACCTCGCTTCCAGAATAAGGAATCTGAGGCTCAGAGAGGTGGCAGCAATCAGCCTTTCGGTCTGGGAATCAGACCCTGCCCAAATGGCTGCAGAGTCTGGGTGGGGACCACCGTGCTTCCCGGGGTCCTGGCGCCCCCTTCCTGAGTGGACCTGGCCTAGCAAGACGAGAATGGTCTGGGGCCAACCGGGTCAAGATCTGAGTGTGGCCACTTGTTGGAGCTAAGGCTCATCTCTAGGACCCCAGGGCTCGTGAAGATCACAGGAGGACCCCGTGAAGAGATGGTGCAGGTGGGTGGGGGGACAAGGCGTTCATTAACAAATATAGTGGCGCCCAACTGCTTTGGGGCACAGGCTCCTGTGGGTGGATGAACGCTCCGGATCCTCTTCCACAGATAAACCGTGTACAGGGCTGCCTACATCCCTGGAGCTTCCCAGACTCTCCAAACCCATTTGCTCTTCAGGAAGCCTGTTAAGGACTCCGGTAGAAAGTGACATGCCCCAGAGGGTCACTGTCTAGGCAAGCGGGTATGAGGAGCCTCAAGCTAGACTAGGAAGGACAGACGGAACATCAGCGGTGGCGCGAGCAGCAGGGGGAAGGGTCATGCGGTCTGGGCCCTGTCTGCGACACCAGCCAGCTGTGAGACTCGGGGACATGACTCTGAGTGGCCGTCTCCTCGTCTCTAAGAGGCTCAGGACAGCTCCTCCTTCACTTGGCGACACCACACCCTGCAATGCAGCACTCACAGCCAGACACACACTCAGCACCTGGGAGCAAGGCTGGGACTCAGGGAGCCAGTGGGAGAGGGGCTGCACAGACGGCCAGGACAGCCACTGAGAGCAGGAAACAGGCAAATGTTTAGACTTGAGTGTGGCTTGATAAAAACAGTGGGTAACCTAAAGCCCACAGGAACTAATTATGTGCTGCCATTATCAGCTTCATTTCTCTGAACCCAAGATTTATTTTAAGGGTTCAACGTCAAGGGCACACGTTTTTTGTCTGGCCTTGAGTTTCAAAATCCTTCACTGTTAAGTTTCAATAAAAAGGAAAGAAGTAAACTGCTCAGGGTCGGAGCGGGGCTGGGAGGATGAACAACTGTCCCGAGAACACGAGAAGTGTGCGGATGGCGCGGAGGCTCACTTAATAAACCGACTGTGCCCTCTTCCATATGCGAGCTTGGCACAGGCCTCTCCTAGGTGCTTGCACGACACACACACAGCTGTGTTTGTTTTAATCAAGCACTTGAGCAGCAGCACCTTCATGTAAGAGCCCGGCCTCACCCGTCCTTCCGGCTGGAAGCAGGAAACGGGGCTGATAATGTCACTGCCTGCCCAGGATGTCCCCTCTCCTTCCTATCCACTGGGCAACAGGACGGCCGCCCCTTCTTTCTCTTCCTTGCAGGGGTGGGGGAAGTGGATATCACAGCGCCTGCTCAGATGGAAATTCGAGGACCACCCTCAGGCATGCCAGCCTCCCTCCGCCTCCTGGCGCAGTGCCTCAGCAAGGTGCCTAAGCAGGACCCAGGCTGCACACCCTGGGAGCGTGGAGGGAGACAGACCGTCTTGCTCTCCCCGCTGGCCGCGCGGGGCAGGTGCTCTGAGAGCTGGGGAGCACTGAGACCCTGGCAGGAGGTGGGGAGGACGGCAAGGGGAGCAAGGGGGGCCTCCCAGAGCAGGGCCGGGCCCTGTGTCTGCCCCGCGGAACATGGCCCCCTTGAGGACAGCCTTCTGACCTGTCCTGACTTGCTTTCCACGTGCAAGCAAAGCCCAGCAGTGCTGGGCACCCACTGTGGGCTCCACCTGGCAGTCTTTTCACAGCACCAGCGGCGTGTCGCCCGAGGGCTGGAATGTCGGTGGGGCAATGTTCCACGGGTGCTCTCTGGGCAGCCCCCACCCGAGGGGAGGTGGCGCCGGTGTGCCCCACACACCGCCTAAGCCTGCTCAAGGGGGAGGGGGGCACCCAGTTCTGTCTCCAAGTTCAGCACCCCTGCTCTGATCAGCTGCCTGCCCCCAGGCTCGGAGCCCCCGCCAACCTCAACAATCCTCTTTGAGAGGGGTGAGGGGCTCTGCAGGGCTCAGGCCTCCTCAGCTAACACATCGTAGTTCTGAAATTAGGTGTCTGTCAACTGAGACGGCATCAGGAGAGGCGTTCTGAGGTCAGCTGAATCAAGACAAAGTCTGGACAGAGACCAGGCAATGCGGAACTCAGGCCCCAATAACTCAGGAGGAGGAGGAGGGCAGAGCCAGGGGCCACACCCTTCGAGGTGTACAGACAAACCCAGGCTCCAAGAAATAAGAACAGTAGGTCCAAGGTCGCACGAACTGGTGTCGGGGGCCCAATCCCAGACACCATTGGCGCCTTGGCCGTGCCACCCCACTGCCACCTCTGGCTGTCAGCCAGGCTCCTGGTTGGAATCTCAGCTCAGTCCTCGAGGAAAACCCCCAATGGATTCTGACCACCTGGCACGTCCACACCATCAAGAAGGCAAACCACCGGCTTGGGACCCCCTCCGTGACACAAGCTGGCACCCGTGGCACCAAACCACTCAGGCCGAACTCTCACTCTGCTGGGCCCAGAATGGAAGCGTCAGGGTGCCCTTCTCCTGGAGGTTGACCCTGCCTGTCCAATAACCTGTCCACTGGTCTCTGACCCATCAGAAGAGGGCAGGGCACACGTGTCTGCCTGCTGCTGCCCGTCCCTGCCCCACACAGGGCCTGGCACACACTGGGGGTGAGAGTGCCCCAGGCTCTTAAGCCGCTATCTGCACAGACAAGCGGAAGCAGGACCCCGGCGTCAGCACGACCACAAGGCTGCACGTGAACACCGGCCCGACGAGCAGCCAGGCTGACCCGTCCAGCGACCGTGCAAGGCCGGTGTTTATGCATCTCCAGCCCTCAGCTGTCCGTCTGCAGCTGGAAAGAGTGAGACGGCACGCCGGCATCCGGAACCCTCTGGGGTCGTATATTTTGAGCATCTCTTTTTCATTTCCCTTGGTGGACTCTTAGTTCCCTGAGCAGGGATCACACCAGGGCCCTTGGCAGAGAAGGCGTGGAGTCCTAACCACTGGACCGCTAGAGAGCCCTTGTCCCTTGGACAATTGATGAAGAATACTGGTCTCTGTAGACTATAATGTGCACACAGAACTCACAAGTTATGCGGGATAATGAGGCTCGGAGGGCAAGGATCCTTAAGCTCAGAGCCTCTTGGCCTGAGACCGAGTCAGCACGAGGGTCTCTGCCAGCACAGAAGACAGAAGCCAGGGGTGTGGGGGTGGTCGTGAGATGAAAAGCAGACTGTGGGGCAGGAATAAATGATACCGTTTCTTGAAGGCTGGGCTGAACTGTGAGGATGAGATAGAACGGAGAATTCAAGGCCCCTCTCGCTGCCTCCTGAAATCTTGGTCCTCTCTGAAGCCAAGCTCAGCGGCCATCTCTTCCACTATGACCCAATTCCTTCCTCCCTCCTCTCTGCGCTTTCTGCCCTTCCAACTTGGCTTGCTTCTCGCCGTCTGGCAGAGAACTTAAATGAGCACTGGGGAGGCAGGAAAAATGTCTTGGCACAGAAGGTCACACCCGGCTTGCCACTCCCTGGCAGTGCGGGCTGTGGCTGCTAGTCACTTCTCAATCTCCCACATGGCATCTTGTATGTGGCAGGAAGATAACTGGTGAATAATTATAAAAGTCTCGTATTTGTAGCCACAATTCCAGTGATATTCACACTGCTGTGAAATTCTGGAGTGCACACAACAATGTGATAGTGACCCTGATATTTGCTGTGACAGGATCTGAAACCATCTCTAAGCCCTGAACGCACACGGACACGACAGCGCTGAGGCAGGAAGTGGAAAGAGCTGGTCAAGTTGATGTTGCCATGGATACCCAGCCAGGCTGAGCCGAGCTACTCTGGGGGCTGAGAATCTTTGTTCCCGCGTGTCCCTCACCACGATCTCTAGCACTGCCCCGTTGGTGTTAAGCTCTGATACACACAGCCCCACTGCTCACTCAACTCTGGCTGTGAGGTGCCATGTCAGTGAGAGACGCTCCTCTCCACCAGGTTCAAGATAACCGAGCTCCCGCTGACTAGTGTGAGGCACAGGAAACACACAATGGGAAGAGGAAGCGGAAAATCTCCACCCTCTTCCAGGCTGCAGGAGCAGCAAGCAGCGCCCTTCCTCAGAGTGGATGCCGGCGGAAGCTGCTGGAGGAAGGCAGCTGATTCCCCATCAGTGACACCTTCCTCTCCTGCCCCCTGCGACCCTCCAAAAACAAAAAGATGCCATGTCAGCAATTCCCGCACAAACAATGGAATTCTTTCTGCAGGGTGCTAGGATGCCACGAGCCTCTAGATGGCGCCAAGTCAAGACAAACGCTGCTGGCAACCTCCAGGCGCCCGGCAAGCTGGGTGCCAGCCTACACCTTCTCTTCCTACCTGCGGTCCAGGGAGGCTTGGCTGAGGGGCAAAGAAAGCTGGCTCTGGACAGAGGCCTCCCATGCACCTCACATCTGAACCAGCCTGGAGCCTGCTAGAGAAGTGAGTGCTGGGAGGACCTCCATCTCTGGAAGGCAAAACCAGGGCAGAAGCTGGCACTTGTCCCCACGCCCTAACTCATCTGGGAGACCCAGCCCCTGTGCTGAGTAGGCAGATGGGCGAGCAGGCCAGGGGACACCGTGACTGTTCTGCCAGGGCTTCTGCCCATCCCTGTGGGCCTGGGTAAGATGGTGGCTGTGGAGCACCTCAAGCAGCTAAGAATGGTGTGCGTAAACGACGACGAGACTGTGGAAACAAACAGCACGGGAAAGGCGGATCACAGCACAGAGACTCTGGGGCCCTCAGCCCTGCAGCAGCCAGATTCTGACAGGGACCCTCCCACCGTTCAGGGCTGGGCTTCTTTCAGCACCTGTATTTCCCAAAGCCGCCAAGAGTCTACGACCATGACTTGGAGCCCTGCACATCTGTGGCCTCCCCTCAGTTTTTGTCCACCCCATCAGCTTTGTGAGTAGACCGTGTGTGCTTAGAGCTCCGTCTTTGGAGTCGGGCATCGGCAGGGTAAGACTAAGGCCCTGGGGTCTGAGGGACACAGTTCCCTCCTGCAGCTGCACAGCAGCAGCTGCCTCTGGCTTAAAAAGTCTAGAATTGTCAGTCTGTGAAAAACTGAGAGGTCAGGCCCCGTGCAGCACCACATGAAGTCCAGGGAAGGACGCCCAAGGGCAGGGTTCCCACAGTGGGAGAGGCCCCCAGAGAGGGGCAGGCCAGGGCAGAGAAGAGTCCCTGGAGCGGGCAGGACCACTGAAAGCAGAGGCGCTCCTCTGCAGCCCCGAGAGTCCACTGCAGCTGTCCCCGTCCCTCCAGAGGCTCTCTGGCCCAGACCACGTGTGCACTTCCTTTCAGGAGAGCTGGGAGGAGCTAGAGTCAGGAGGGAGAGGCCAGTGCAGCCTTCCACCGAACAGGTCCGTGGCTCAGCCGTGCCTCCAGGCCTCTCCGAGTCTCGCTTCATACATGCAGGCAGGGATGGCAACCTAGGACACTCAGAGCCAGGAAGGTCCACTGCGAACAGGCAAAGGAGCGAGGCTCTGCCCTAAGTCTGGCATAAAAACCAGGCTCTCAACCATGGCGCTTAGGGGCAGCCTGCAATTTTCCTGACAGAACGAAGCACCTCTGGTCGACAAGGCCGGGGTCTAATTTGTGAGCCCCTCGGGTGTCATCTTGCTAGTTCTCTTTCCTATGTCCTTCAGTCTCAGTTCCAAGAGCAGGAGCGTCAGCTCCCTGAGGGCAGGACCCGTTCTCGTGTTGCTGCACCGCCACCCCCTGCCCCTGCCATTTGCCCAACAGAGTCAGCCTGGGGCGCCGCCAGGGGCCCACGAGCCAGGCGGGCTGCTGGTACTCACTGTGGGCCTCCACCAGGTCGATCTGCATGTTGTACGGGACCAGGGGGTCAGGCAGTTCTGAGAAAAAGCTCTTCATGGCCCCCGCCACGGTGTTCACCGTGAAGTCCTTCTCTGCCAAATCCAGGTTGTGATCTGAAAGGAAGTTGGGAGAGTGAGGCCAGGCCAATCGAGGCTGTGCCAAAGCAAGGAACACTTGGCACTGGGAACAAGCAAGAGAAACCTGGAGAACCAGGGGTGCTGCCGGGGGCTGGCCTGGAGCCTGGGCAGGGACTCAGGGGCATCACAGACTGGACAGAAGGTGGCACCCCTGGTACTGCTAAAAAAAAAAAAAAAAAAAAAAGTTCTGAGACTCACAGACACGCTGACACCCAACCTGCCCAGATCAGCCTCTGAGCAGAGGAGCTGCGCCTCCATTCTGCGGCCGAAGCCCCCTCATCTGCCCTGGACATGCTGCTGCCTTTCCCCACACCCCCCACTCGGGGAGACGGGAGGAGGCCATGTCACTTTTCCTGGAAGGTTACAGAAATGGTACCAGCAACCCTGACTGCTGTCTCCACTCTGCTCCTTGTGGTGGTCAGGCAACCAGACTCACTTTCCTCCTGCTGGTCCTGTCCAGTTTATGATACCACCAACTCCTGTCTCTAATTTTTCTTTCCATACTTAACTACATTTCTGATTTGTAACAAATCATCTACCAATAGATCTCAACTGTTTCCGCTTGGGAGTATACCCTGGGCTGCAGATCCTGGCATATACACAAGTGTCTAACCTAGTGTGGGTCTGCCCTCATCCTGACCTTGTGCTTCCGATCCTTCGAGACTCACACGTTTCCCTTCCTGCTGCCAGCTAGTGGAGACTGTGGAGCTGGGTGCTGGGGGTGGGGGTGGTGTCTGCTCCCACCACGCACTGGGTAGTGGCTTGGGCCTGCAGGTTTGCACAGGCCGCTGGGCTGGATCTCCTGAGGCCCAGTCACATGCTAAGTCGGACCCCACTTTGATCTTCTGCTTACCTTCCTTTTTGGCCAGTGGCATCTGTCAAGTTTTACTCTTTGGCTCCTTTGCGTCTGACACTGGTGGGTGTGACCTCTCATCCCAGTGTGTGTAGCCCTAACTGAACTGCGTTAGGGTGGAAAGATGTGGCCATGTGGCCCTCGGCCTCTCAGATCTGACCTAGCTTAGCAGACAGAGCGTTCAGCTTGGGGAGCCCCGGGCCCAAGGCTCAGCACGTCACAAGATGCTCCCCCTTGCTTTTTTCTCTCCTGCAGGACTCTGAGAGGAGCGCAGTTATGGTTGAGAGGCCCTGCCAACACAGGACTGTCATCTCAACCCAAACTTGAGTCATGTGCCGCCATGACCTCTGCACGGCCCAGCCCGAGGGAAGCGAGGCCTGGTCTCGGCGCATGAGGCCCGTGCCGGGGCTGCGACAGTGCCTGTGGACGGTGGCGAGGGCAGCAGCCTGGCTGAAGCAGGTTTGCGGGGTGGATGCTTCTGTTTGCTGACGGGGGCCAAACACTCTCTCTTCCTCAGCCACCTAGCCAGAACCCTTGGCTTTGGGGCTGTGTGGCAGGAGCACCCCAGGGGGCTCCACCGGCAGTGGCATCTGCCTTGAATGGCTGTGGCCTTACCTTGATCAAACTGTCTCTGCAGACTCTCCATCTCTGACTTGTTCCCGCTGACCCGGTAGATACCTTCAGTGCTCAGCCCTGGGGAGAGACAGGCAGCAGCCTTAGGAGCACCAAGTGGAGAGCAGAGCAGGAGGGGGATGGGCTCGAGGGGAGAAGCAGGGGTCCATGAGGCCCCCCTGGCGCAAGGGCCCTCGTCTTGCCTCGGTGCCTCAGCCCACTCCTGCCCTTTTTCTTTCTCACTTTCAAGTTTACAAATACTTGTTTTTTTGTAAAAACTAAAATAATACAGAAACACATCAGACAAAGGTAACATCTGCCCACATTTTGATATATACCTTGGAATTTTAATAAAACGGAGATAATACTATGTTTTAACCCACCCTTTGCACTTACAAACTATATTGTGAACCTAACCATTAAATATTCTTTTATAACATAATTTTCTTACTTTGTGAATTTTCTATTCATGTTTTTGTTCACTTTCAAACGGAGTGGTTCTCCTCATTTTGTACTTAATATTAAGGAACTATGTTAATGTTATATAGCTTTACATTGTTTCCCTTTCATTATCTGTCTTCTAATTTTGTGTATTGAATTTTCTTTGATGTACACAATTCAAAAATGTTAGGTTTTCAAGACCAATCTGCTTCTTTATGATGTCTTCATTTGTTTTTATGGTTAGAGTGGGTTTTTCTGTTCCTTCTGGAACTTACTTGGTGCACAGTGTTAGGTAAGAGAAAAAAAAAAGGATCAGTAAAATTCAACTAAACAACAATGTAGGAGGAGATAAAGCTCCAAGGGAGAGCGGCCCCCTCCACCCTCTGCATAGGAAGCGCTGTGCAGCTTGCAGCGGACTCCAGGCGCTGTCGGTCAACCCGGCTCTCCCTCTCTCCAGGGAGGAAAGTCCACTCTGCACCCCTGAGACCGTGGTCTAAAGGACAATGGTCAAACCAGGCTGGGGTCCTTTCTGGAGCTCATGGCTTTGAGCGACCCTGACGAGCTGGCGGGGCACTGTGGAAGCATCCTAGAGCCAGGGCGGCACGCCAGCGGGCAGTACAGAGCAGACCAGGCCTCGAAGTCAGTTATCGCTGTGACTGATGCTGCTGGAGAGGCACCCGCTGGGCAAGATGAAAGCAGTCAGTCAGTTTCTGGGGCCCTAGATTGGTGGCAGGTGAACTCTGAAGATCATCGAAACAAAAGTCATCATTCCTTGGCCTAAAAGCTGTTAACTGCACATGGGCCCTTTCACCCCAGAGACAAGGGCATTAACGGACCAGCCTCAAGGACACCCTACCGTGCAACGACTTGCTACCAAGCAGCCGCATCACTGCACGCCCCTCTCTGAGAGTTAACATTTCCGGTGTGGTTGCCGTGCTGTGCACTGGGCTACATGCTCCCTGCACCCACCACCCATGTAATGATGGTGCCATCGAATCCTCAACCCTTTATCGTGGGAGCTACTGGATGAAGAGAGAACACAGGTGAGGGAAGTGGGGTTCGGAAAGGGGAAGTCCTGGCCCTAAACTGCACAGCTGGTAAGAGGTGGCAGTATGGTCTCAGTCCAGGGGCCCCACACTTTTCAGAAGGGGCTTGCCGTTTAAACCCCATCAGGCTGGTGTCCAGACCACAGCCCCCTCTGCCCCCACCCCTGGAGAAACACCACATCTCCGTGAAGCCCACAGGCCCTCAGTATTCTGGGCAGCTTTTGAGATGGTCCATGCCCTCCAGAAGTCAGAGGTCAGAGGTCAGCATGGCCCCTGCTCAGCATCCACAGTTAGTAATTCTACAGTAATTCTCTTTCCTCGGGGACTTTTCTACACTATTCTCAGATACTTAAACTTACTACCTATTGCACATCTCAGGTAATACATGTCACATGCTTCAACATGAAATCATCCACATTTTGAGAAGCCCTGGGTATGTGTCAACAGATTCAAATCTTCACCCTCCAGGTTGACAAGAAATCACTATACTTTTCCCTTTATCTGAATATCAGCCCCTCTCGAATACAAAGAAAACAACGGTACAAACGCGGGAGCCTCAAAAGTCCTGATGGACATGTCCACAGTGCCTGCGCCCCAGCGTGGAGAGGGGCTCTCTGAACGGCAGAGATAAGATCCTGACAGCCTCAGTCCACTTGCAATCTCTGGCAACCTGCGCACAGGAATCCTCGGCGCTGTCTCCTAATGGCCAGCTGCCTGGTATCACAGGGCTGGAAACACACTGCAAATTAGCCACTGGAGACCATCCGAGGGGCAGGCCCGCTGCAAGGCCACTGGATGGGTGATCAGAAAGATGGGAGCACCCGAAGCACGAGGCCAGCTCCTCAGCACCAGCTAGTCACCACCTTAGTATCTCCCGTCATCTGGACGTGTGCTTCTGTTACGAAACCCCCTTTAAAACAGCAATTCTGCCACTGACCTATACAACCACATGGCATAATTGAGGAAAGGTATCATTTGCTTGGCCAGAACAATTGTTCGCACCTATTCATTAGACATCAATAAAATAAAAACAGAAACCTTAGAGCAGATGGCCAACTGCCAGTGAAACAGGGCAAGCGACACGGGTCAGTGCCTGGAGGCTGGGTAGAGTGAGGCAGCTCACCGGGGACCCAAGGCCAGAGCAGGAGGAGGGCTAGGGCCTGGAGCAGACCCCCACAGAGATGCTGGATCCCGAGCAGGGTGCACCCGGGACCCAGAGACCCACTCAGAGACGCTCCGGGGCTGGCTCCGGCTCACGCCTGCTGGCAGAGAGCAGTGCCTCCTTGCCACAGGTCTGGTCCGTGGCCAGAGGTCCAACTCAGAAAGCTTCAGCCATAAGCTATGAGGCATCTCTACATACCAGGCATCTCCAAAGACCCAGTGTCTTGGGAACACGCCCTGCTTCCTTCTTCTTTTTTAACTGAGCTCCACTGGTTTCTTGGGGAATCTTTTAATCTTGTATGATTAAAACAAGAGAAAGTTCGGAACCACCGAGGTTGCTGTCTTCAAAAATCTAACAATTTCTATGAAGAACAGTCTTGCTCTAATGACTCTGAAGAACAGAGCTATGACTAGAATGGGAATGACAGGAAGGCAAACAGTCTCTCAACACATAATCTTAGCTACAGCTGCCATTCACTATGAAGGGCCAGAGCTTTTGAACTCCCTCATTGGACAGCCATCTGTTTGGGATGCTGCCTTTTTTTTAGAAAGATTAATACCTGGTCTAAGAAGACAGTCAATAATGACCGACCATTTACTCGTGCTTACTATATGTGAGGCACATAATGCCGAGTCCTTACCGTGCACTTCTACATGGGTTCTCACAACATCCCCTTCAGAGAGACTATTACTAATCTCATTTTACAGATGGCAATGCAGAGGCTAAGAGGTAAAGTCATACTCGCAAGGTTAGAGAGCTAGTGAATTGCAATCTGAAGCCCACCTGCTTCTGGAGCCTGAGTTCTTTTACTGCGGTGTTTTAAATCACGCACTTTCAAACTTGAGCATGCAGCAGAATCAGGGCTCGTTATAACCTAGATTACAAGGCTGCTGTACCTCTAGGGTTTTGGATTCTGTTGGTTGCGGGCAGGACCCAAGAATCTGCACTGCTGACATGTTCCCAGGTGATGCTGCTGCTGCTGCTGGTCAGGGAATCGTGCTCTAAGGACCCCTGTCACTCTAGAAGATGGGACAGGTCTCCAAGTCCCCCCGACTCTTAAAAAAAATCTATGATTCAAGAATATTTGGTTGGGGGGGGATACACAAGGAAAAATAAATACCAGAGACTTTAGGAATGAAGCATTTCCAAAAAGTATTAAAATTAGCGCCTTTTATTCGTAAGCAAGGTTTTTACACATTATTTAAACCATGGCCACGTGTGATTTTTCAAAAGAGTATTAAAAAAGTAAAGAAAAAAAAAGCAAAGAGGCCTTATTTTTTTCTTTCAATATTTACTGAGCACCCAATCTGGCAGATGAGCTCCTTTACAGAGCTGCAAGCCGTGGTCCTCCTCAAAAGTATTTCACTGACAAAAGGCTAGTTCAGTTCAGTCACTCAGTCGTGTCCGACTCTTTGTGACCCCGTGGACTGCTGCACACCAGGCTTCCCTGTCCATCACCAACTCCTGGATCCTACACAAACTCATGTCCGAGTCGGTGATGCCACACAACCTTCCAGAGGACCCACCAATGGCAGCCACGAGGTGTTCCCCACGGGCTAAAAACTGGCCTCTTCCACTCCTGACCTCCCCGTCCCAGTGGCTGAGGTGCCTGTGGCACGTGGCACACTAGGGGCACCAGGAAAGTGGACAAGGGACTTGCAAGAGCTTGGAGATGGCAGGGAGATTCCACCGTCTGCTCTGGTATGTGTCCCATTTTCTGAAATGGGCAAACAACTCTTCATTCCTGGATCCCAAGTACTTCTGCTCAGCACCGGCGCTCTGGGCCTCAGTCTTGCCATACTCCGCCCGGGCCAGGCTTTCAGCCCTGCTCACACACCCCAGGACTCAGTTCCTCCTGAGTTTCCTTTCTAGCAACAAATCAATACTTCCTCCAAGACAAACTCTGAGTTGTTTATTTTTCACTTTCTATATTTAGATATAAAACTCAGCACTTTAGTCCTTAAAAAAAAAAAAATTAATCGGTGTTGCCAATGCTCTAAAATACCCCACAGCAGACAGGCTTTAACTACTAGAGGACAAGTCGACTTTTAAGGAAATGCGGCTAATAGACCATTCTCCTTTTCTTCCACGTGTCCAAGAGGTAAGCCTCTGGCAGGCTACATTTCAAGGCCAGAGGGCTGCTGAGAACTCAGGGAGAGAAAGGAACCCTCCTTGAGCATCAAGTCCAAATTGTCTTGAAGAGGGCTGACCTCTCTAACAAGAGTAAGAAGCCCCCACTCTGGGTCAAATGCCAACAGCATCTCTACACAGCCTATCTCCTTTTGAGGCTCCCGCTGCAGCACCCCCACCACGATGGAGGGTGAAAGGGCTGCAGTGAGGCTGAGCATCTAGGTTGGAAGCCACTTACTAGCGGTGAGACCCTGGGTGACTATGCTTCCATCACCTTCTCTGAACCATACAGGTAAGTGTAATGAAGTCTTGGCACAGGGCTAAGGGAGGAGCTATGGTCCTAACGACCTAAGTGGAAAAGCAAGCTGGCAAGTGGCGGACACCTGAGTTGTGCCATCGGGGAGATCCCAGATGCCGACTCTTAACTCCTGCTCCTCTATGACAAATTAACCTCACCTTCGGAGACTACTGCAAGGAATAAATAAGATAACTTATTTAAAGCCCACTGTATAATGCTTGCTTTTTTTTTCCCTTTACGTTTTAACAAGCTGCAACAGCAGCACCTGTCTGTAGGCATGGCCTGCTCTAAGGACCCAGCTGGCAGACAAATAATAAAAACACGCATTGACTTCTTTTTTACTTCAAATATTTTTCGTTTAAATATTTAAACAGAATTTTTTTAATAGCACAAAGTTACACGTAGTTTCACTATATATTACAATTGTTTTTTAGTAGAGAAATTAAGATTTTTAGTTGAAGTTTCAATGTCTAGTATTTTTTATTAATCATCTGTTTTATACACAGTAGTTGTATGCATGTCAGTCCCCATCTCCCAGTTCATCTCAGTCGCTCCTCCCCCTTGGTATCCATACATTTGTTCTTTACATCTGTGTCTCTGTTTCTACTGTGCAAATAGGTTCATCCGTACCATTTTTCTAGATTCAATATATGCATTAATACATGACATTTGTTTTTGTCTTCCTGGTTTACTTCATTCTATGTAACAGTCTCTATGCATATGATCTCAGTTTTGATCCTGGCTCTCTCATAGCTGCTGGGTGACTGGGAAAAACCATTCGACCTCTCTAAGCCTCGGGTTCCTCATCAAAAATGGGGCTGTTTACAAATGACTATGCTTCACGGCAAATAGATGGGGAACCAGTGGAAACAGTGTCACATTTTATTTTTCTGGGCTCCAAAATCACTGCATATGGTGATTGCAGTCATGAAAGTAAAAGACGCTTATTCCTTGGAAGGAAAGTTATGACCAACCTAGATAGCATATTGAAAAGCAGAGACATTACTTTGTCAACAAAGGTCTGTCTAGTCAAGGCTATGGTTTTTCCAGTGGTCATGTATGGATGTGCGAGTTGGACTGTGAAGAAGGCTGAGCGCCGAAGAATTGATGCTTTTGAATTGTGGTGTTGGAGAAGACTCGAGAGTCCCTTGGACTGCAAGGAGATCCAACCAGTCCATTCTGAAGGATATCAGTCCTGGGTGTTCTTTGGAAGGACTGATGCTAAAGCTGAAACGCCAGTCCTTTGGCCACCTCATGAGAAGAGTTGACTCATTGGAAAAGACCCTGATGCTGAGAGGGATTGGGGGCAGGAGGAGAAGGGGATGACAGAGGATGAGATGGCTGGATGGCATCACAGACTCGATGGACCTGAGTTTGGGTGAACTCTGGGAGTTGGTGATGGACAGGGAGGCCTGGCGTGCTGCGATTCATGGGGTCATGAAGAGTCGGACACGAATGAGCGACTGAACTGAACTGAACTGAGATGTTGTGCATACTCAGTACACGTATGAAGAGCAAGTAATACAAATGGCTGGCATGCTGAAATAATGATGATGATAATAAAACAATATTTTTGCTGAGGGCTTACTATGTGCCAGGCACTTTCTTCAGCTCTTCACTAGAATCATCACGGTGAATCCACCCAGTAATTCTTTGAGGTAAATAGTATTATTTTTATCCCCATTTTACAGAGAGCAGAGAGCAGCTCAGAGAGGCCAAGTCCAAGGCCAGAGAGCTGGGTGTGTGGAGGGCGTCAGCTCCGCGCTGGCTCACTCCGTCTTGGCTGACTGTGCATTTAAATCCTGGGCTCCTCCCTCCCATGTTAACTCCCTATTCCCTTATCCTTTAAATACCACATGTTGGCTTTATCCTGTAAGGGCTAGAAGGTTTTTCTGTTCCTCCCTTGTTTACTCCCGCTCATTCGTCTCCTCACTCACACCCACTCAGTGCTCTCATCTGTCAGCTGGAGAAGCAGGGAGAGCCAGAGAAGAAGCGCTGCCTCCTCTCTGCCCGATAGCAGTGTCCGCGCTTTCTTCCTACGATGAAGTTCTACTATTGATCACAGCAGAGCAGCCCCACGAGGTCCCCTGCTGCCTTCCTGTCTTGGATGTGCCTGGAATGATTCTCTGGCTCTTCTATTCCTTGAACACTAATGTCACTCTGGCCCCTCCAGTGCCCCTTTGTTAGCTGCCTTCCCTGGGTAATTCCCTCGTCAATCAAGATCTGTTTCTGGCAACGCCACCCCTCCTTTTTCCCCGACAGAATGCCACTAGCACTCTGTTATGACAGCCTGACCGGGTGTCAGCCCCACAACCGGGCACTGTGGCGTTATCAATTTCCAACGCCGTCGTATGTACACACAGCCGTGTCATTAATCTCGAGGCTGAGGAAGAAGGGAGAGAAGAGACCTGGAGGGGAAAAGATGAAAATATCACACCAGGTCTGGGGCATCATATGGCTCTAGCATCTGGCTGATCCTTTGTAAGCTGCCGGGCACTTACTGCCAGTCACTGTGAGGGAGGGCTTCTGGGCCCTGCTCTGAGCCCGCCAAGGGGCTCGGCCCCTGAGTTTCAAGAAGATGCACACCCCAATAGATGTGTTTCAGAAAACTACCGTGACGGGGTCAGCCTTAGGCCAGCCCAGAGTGGATACTGCTGGTTCTGGGCAGCCTAGGATGGAGGGGGAGAGGAATGTGACCTAAAATTGAGGGGAGCAGAGTAGACTCTGCAAGGCAGCTGCCGATATTCGAAGCCAGGAGCAGCTGGGAGCCCCAACTAAGAACGTGAGCCTCCTTCAGGCTGCAAGTGTGGCTCCGCCAGCACACTCAAGCCCAGTGGCGCGCGGGACGGCGTGTGACTCGGAGGCGAGCTAGTGCCACCACAGTGCAGAGCTGGGCTGAGGGTGAGGTGGGGGTCCTCACCGACTGAACACCGAGCTACCAGCAAAGAAACAGTTGCACTAACATACAGGCACACACAACACACCGCCACCACCACCCGCTCCCTGCAAACAGTGCCAGCGTCCACGCCACAGCAGGGCCCCGGCAGACTCCTCGCAAGCACCAACGAGGGCACAGGTGAACTTCTTTCGGGTTCCTGATTCTCACCAAGTCATGAAAGGTTCAAAGATGGCACCCATCACAGCCCAGCGGCCCTCCTTAGGTTAGAAGCCTATAACACTGGCAGAAAATCTGATCGCGGCCGCCGCCCTCCTACAATCCCTGCACTCTGTGTCCAGGATACAATACAAGGCTGTCCACACGCGGCCTGGGGGGCCCGCACCACACCTGACTCTGCTGCCCCCCCCAACTCCAATCATGCTGGCCTTTCAAGGCCTCCTAGTGTGATCCCCACCAACTGCCTTGGAGACTTCCTCACTTCTGCCTCCACTTTTTTGACTGGCTAAACCCTGTTCCCTCAGAGGCCTCCCCTGACCCCCAGATTAAATCAGTTAGGAGAATAAAACTGCTTATATTTATGCAACACACATACTAGGCCAGGCCCAGTGATCAGCATTTCACATGCATGATCTCCGCAACCCTCACGGTGGCCGTGTGGGCTCAGAGCCCGGGTCTAACCACTGCACCCACTACCCGAATACTTTCTCTATGCAGCACTGGGTACAACCTGAAAGTCACTGGACAGCTGTGTACATACAATGTACACAGTGCTGAAAGTCAGCCCCCTGAGGGGAGAAGGGGCATGTTTTTCAGTTACCCTTCTATGTACCTGGACTCGGCACAGGAACTCGTGCCTGGAGAAGGCATTCGGTAACTATCCAAAGAAAGGAGGGAAGGAGGGATACATGCCTGATAATAAAAGCTCAGTTTCTCTGGCTGAACAGAGGGAGGAAGTGGACTGAAGTTGTTTGTTCTCGACCAGACTCAAGCTTCAAGGCATCCTGGCAGGCCCTCATTGCTCATGGAATACAGGAAAGAGAAAGTCTGAGGCCTGGCCAGCACGGAGAAGGTGCGTCATAAACCAGGGCGCCCAGCTCCTGCCTGCCTTTGTGGACGGGCCCTCCTGCCTCTACCACTGCCTAGAGAAGCTGAGGGGCTGAGTGATTCCCGCGCTCTCCAGTGTAAGCCGTCGGCTGTTCTGGGTGTGGTCTCCCCATCTGGCCGCTCACTTTTACAGATCAGGTCAGTAGCATGGCTTTGGCTGGGACGCCCACAAGAGGGCTGCACCTCTTCCTGGAAGCTAGACAGAACCCCCCGCCCCCCGCCACGCACACACGCGCACCACTAGAGGGAGAAGGGGGAGCGAGAGAGCAGGTGCTGCTCCCAGGGCCGCCCTCGGCACGACCTGCTGGCACACAAGGCCTCGACTCGTCCCGTCGCCTCTTGGTGCAGGGCAGAGGGGCCTGTCCACCGAGGCGCAGCGCTGAATGGAGGGAAAGGCTGGTGGGAACAGCCAGGCAAGGCAGGCCTGCTGGAACTGTCTTGGGGAGCTGGGCTTCCACCCAGATCAATTCTGTCTTGGATGGAAGGGCAGGACTACTCTGTGAAACAGGCTTTGCTTCTCTTTGGCTGCTTGGCTCCCCAGGCAGCTTGCCAGGGCATGCTGTTCCGATCAGGGCACTGGGTCCCGAGGAAATCCGCAAGCACCGCCGAGTCACAGCCACGTGAACTCTGCTTATCTGGAAGAGCCCAAAGTGGAGCTGACTGCCTGCCTTTACGGCAAGGAGGCATTTTTGGAATGCAAATGACTTGTGTTTAACTTATAAGCAAGGAGAAAACAGGAGGGTGGTGAGACATGGGCACATGGGAAATAGTCAAAAAAGGTGGAGAAAGCTTTGTTTTAAAACTATCTGGATAATGAGAAAGCAGCTAGCTAACAAACCCGGAATTATCGGGGGAGGGAAGGGATTAAGTAACACAGAACCCCCATAAAATCACAGCCTATGAAACCACATACCTCATATTTTAGCACTTTATCATCGATTCAAAGCAGCATAAATATGGCAATTACTCACATAAAGCCTGCTGGTGTGTTCAAGCTGTAACTGCACCTATTAAACTGTTACAGCGATAGATGGGAGGCTCTCTACTGAGATTAGCTGCCTTTTCTCCAAGACAGAATTACAGAGATCCAGGCTGACTGCAGGGAAATAACTAGATTGAACAGCTCTAGACCCGCCAATTCTCTTCCACGAGAGCTGGAGAAAGTGTCTATGATAAATATGGAGGGAAATATGGAGGCTTTTTTAGGGCAGCTGTTTCCCAAGTGGGAAGGAACTTGGTAAAATGTGAATCTGTTTGGTCTGATGCTATAAAGCTCACAGCTTTACCCGCCCGAGCACAGACGGAAGGGCTGGAACGTGGGTCCTTTCCACTGACGGCTCTGGGTGGCCTCTGCCCAGAGGCCTCCAGGGTTTCTGTTTCCTCTCTTCTGTGAGACGAACACTGTCCTCTAAGTCACAGGAGAAAACCTGAGACAGTAAGGTGCCCTAGGGAGACAAAGAGCAGAGTGCTCCCCACCCAGACAAGAGGCGCTGGCCCGGGGCTGGCTCCTCCTCCTGCTCCTTCCCAGCCTGAGGTCACTGGCCAGGCCAGCCCTCAGCGTCCACAGAGGGCAGAGGAAACCCACCGGCAAGGTCTTAAACACAGGAACCCTGTGGGGAGGCGAGGGCAGCGGCGGTGTGGTATAAAACGAAATGCAACTTCCCTGGTGGTACAGTGGGTAAGAATCTGTCTGCCAGTGCAGAGAACACAGTTCAATTCCTGGTCTTGGAAGATCCCACATGCTGCGGAGCAACTAAGCCCGAGTGCCTAGAGCCTGTGCTCCGCAACTGAGCATTGCAACAAAGAGCAGCCCCTGCTCACCGCAGCCAGAGAAAGTGGAGCAAAAAGCAACAAAGACCCAGTGCAGCCCGAGAAACCCCACGAGAAGCACCTATTTGGTCTCTGTCCCCGGTTCCTGATAAAGAGCTCCTAAAACCCTTGGAATTTCCTGACAGGAGTGTTTTCTGCTCTCCATAACAAGCCCCTTGTTACCTGAAACCTGAGTTTATCATAATGAGGTGACTTTTGAGGGGGGGAACCTATATGGCTTCAGGATGGGGGCTAGTCACCAGAAAGACCAAACCTTGATTATAAGAGTTAGAACTTTCAGCCCCACCTCCCACCTCCAGCAGGGTACAGGGGCTGGAGATTGAACTCAATCACCAAAGGTCAATAAGGAATCAATCATGCCTATGTAACGGAACCTCTACATAAACCCTAAGCAGGGTTTGGAGAGCTTCCAGGCTGGTGAACACACCGAGGTGCTGGGGGGGTGGCATGCCCACGCACAACAACTCTGCAAGGAAGCAATCTGCATCTTCATCTCACCGCCGCGGAAACGGAGACTCTGGGAGTGAAGGAAGGCGCTCAGGGCCGCACCTGCCCCGGGCCCACAGGTGCCGCTTTGGCCCCTCTCTGTGCACGGCTCTGTGCCAAAGGCCAGGGCTAAATAAAGACCATTTCCCAATTAGATTAAGCAACCTGGGAGTTCCCCAACAGCTGTAGGAAATCAGCTCCAGTAAGAGTTTGGCCTTTTGTCCTGCTGTCTCCTGTCAGGGCAGCACTGTAAGCTGCTCTGAGTTAGCTATAAAGCTGAAAATATATGCCCAGTACTTATCTCAAACACTTAGCAGCCATTTTCTGTTTACTGTTTGGTGGGGTTTTGGAGGCAGCTCCAGGGAAGCCCAGGTGGTGTCTTCTGAGGGACTGTGCTCCACCCAGGCAAATGCTCCCTGACACAGGCGTCTGGGCCTAGCGGGCACAGGGGGGACAGATGAGTGCTACGCCATCTTCCTGAGGGGACAGGCAAATCTGGGGGAGTTATTAAACTCTAGTACCCAGGAGGGTTGTCTACTTTCAATCCATAATATGGAGGTGAAACGCTGAAAACGTGATCACTCACCTAGAGCCAGACATCCTGGAATGTGAGGTCAAGTGGGCCTCAGGAAGCATCACTACGAACAAACTAGTTGAGGTGATGGAATTCCAACTGAGCCATTTCAAATTCTAAAAGATGATGCTGTGAAAGTGCTGCAATCAATATGCCAGCAAACTTGGAAAACTCAGCAGTGGCCACAGGACTGGAAAAGGTAAGTGTTCACTCCAATCCCAAGGAAAAGCAATGCCAAAGAATGCTCAAGCTACCTCACAACTGCACTCATCTCACACACTAGCAAAGTGATGCTTAAAATTCTCCAAGCCAGGCTTCAACAGTACATGAACTGTGAACTTCCAGATGTTCAAGCTGGGTTTAGAAAAGGCAGAGGAACCAAAGATCAAATTGCCAACATCCGTTGGATC
Source organism: Bubalus kerabau (assembly GCF_029407905.1). Classification (NCBI taxonomy): domain Eukaryota; kingdom Metazoa; phylum Chordata; class Mammalia; order Artiodactyla; family Bovidae; genus Bubalus; species Bubalus kerabau. The sequence goes on along the minus strand of NC_073640.1, from coordinate 57,446,699 downwards.
ATCAAAAAAGCAAGAGTGTTCCAGAAAAGCATCTACTTCTGCTTTATTGACTACGCCAAAGCCTTTGACTGTGTGGATCACAACAAACTGTGGAAAATTCTTAAACAGATGGGAATACCAGACCACCTAACCTGCCTCTTGAGAAATCTGTATGCAGGTCAAGAAGCAACAGTTAGAACTGGACATGGAACAACAGACTGGTTCCAAATCATGAAAAGAGGATGTCGAGGCTGTATACTGTCACCCTGCTGTTTAACTTATATGCAGAGTACATCATGAGAAATGCTGGACTGGATGAAGCACAAGCTGGAATCAAGACTGCCAGGAGAAATATCAATAACCTCAGATATGCAGATGACACCACCCTTATGGCGGAGAGTGAAGAAGAACTAAAGAGCCTCTTGATGAAAGTGAAAGAGGACAGTGAGAAAGTTGGCTTAAAACTCAACATGCAGAAAACAAAGATCATGACATCTGGTCCCATCACTTCATGGGAAATAGATGGGGAAACAGTGGCTGACTATTTTTTTGGGCTCCAAAATCACTGCAGATGGTGACTGCAGCCATGAAATTAAAAGATGCTTACTCCTTGGAAGAAAAGTTATGACCAACCTAGACAGCATATTAAAAAGCAGTGACATTACTTTGCCAACAAAGGTCCGTCTAGTCAAGGCTATGGTTGTTCTAGTGGTCATGTATGGATGTGAGAGTTGGACTACAGAGAAAGCTGAGTGCAGAAGAATTGGTGCTTTTGAACAGTGGTGTTGGAGAAGACTCTTGAGAGTCCCTTGGACTCCGAGGAGATCCAACCAGTCCATCCTAAAGGAAATCAGTCCTGAATATTCATTGGAAGGACTGATGCTAAAGCTGAAACTCCAATCCTTTGGCCACCTGATGCGAACAACTGACTCATTTGAAAAGACCCTGATGCAGGGAAAGATTGAAGGTGGGAGAAGGGGAAGACAGAGGATGATACGGTTGGATGACAACACCGACTCAATGGACGTGAGTTCGAGCAAGCGCTGGGAGTTGGTGATGGACAGAGAGGCCTGGTGCGCTGCAGTCAAAAGGGTGGCAAAGAGTGGGACACGACTGAGCAACTGAACTGAACTGAATATACTATGGCTGCTACGGAGGTATTCCACTGGGCTGCACAGCCTTTAACCTTTTGGGAGGAGGAGACGCCTCTCACTTTGATCACTTGATGAAGACTGTAGCTTATGGCCCAGCCCCACTGCACATGCACACACACACGTACAATCTCTACACTGAATTTCAGGGGTTCACAGACCTCCAAGAAGCCTACCCATAGTCTCCAGGTTATGTACCTCTAAGTAAAAATAAACCTGCACAGTCGTTCAGGTCATAGATTCCAGGGGTTTGAGAATCTGCTCTCCCCCAAGCTCCCTGCTCCAACTGTCTCTCAGACAACAAATGCTTAAGCAAACTCCAAAGATGGCTCCTGTGGCAGCAGCAAAACCTTATGCGTTTTGTTTCACCTGGGCAAAGAAAAAGAGCAGTGCAAAAAGCAGAAGTGTAGACACACTCACCAGTGAGAAATCTTTAAGGATCAAGCCTCAAGAATTCATCTTGTATCTATTGATTATTTCGTTATCTCCCCTAATCTAATCTATCACAGGACAAAAGATGTCACTTATTCCTTCAATAGACACCAGGTGCCACAGTACATCAGGTGCTATGCCAGGTGATGGCAAAGAAGAGACAGTCTCTGCTCTTGAGGTCCTCGGTGGAGAGCTGTGAAAACGACGTGAGCTGGTCTTGATCACTTCAGTGCTGCTCACCCTTTAAGTCCTAACAGGTCTACTTCCCCACCCTCTGATCTCAGCGTTGCAGGAAAGACGGTGACAAGCACGACGCAGAGTCGTGACAGCAGGCTGCGCGCCGGCGGCAGAGACCGACTGCTCTGCCAGCAGCCACACCGCCCTCCCTGGGGCAGCTGCGAGGGTGGGCATTCAGGGGAGGACTCCTGACAATGGAGGTAACCTCAGAAGCCTAACCCAACCCAACCCAAGAGGACGTGTAGCAAAGAGATCTAACAATGGCGTGAGCACATCTTTTTCAGAGGGCAAGGAGAGCAAATGGATTGCTTTTTTTGAGGCTGACAACACCCCACAGACAATTCATTCAGCTGTTAGTTAGGACAGGATGGTCAAGCTCTCTGTCCTGTCTTTCTTTACACCCTTGAAGGGAGTCTTCCCTAACCATCTGCCTGTTGCTGCTCAGATTAGCCTGGATGTAAATGTTCACTTAGTCATGGAGCCTCCGAGGCTGTCTCCGCCCTTGCTCCAGGTGGTTGGACACCACCTCCCAGAGAGCATCAGGGAGAAGAGACATCACCAGGGAATGGGAGTCTTTGTCAGAGCAGGTCTCTTCTCTAAGAACCTCTGAGTTCAGACAGACTGCAGGGGACTGAAAAATTTTAAGCACCAAATCACCTGGGATAAAACATCTATCCACCCAGCCTCCATTTATTACAATCAGCATTATTATTATAACAGCTTTTTTTGGGCGGGGGTAGGGGGGGACATGCCACATGGCTTGCAGGATCTTAAATTTCCTGGCCAGGGACCTGGTCACGGCAGTGAAAGCACTGAGCACTGAGCACTGGGCCGCCAGGGAGTTCCTACAACAAGCTTTACTGAATTATAATTCACACACCACATGCCGCCCACTGAAAGTATACAATTCAATGATTGTTTGTAAATTTTACAGAACTGTGTAACCATTATCCACAATCATTTTTAGAACATTTTCATCAACCCCAAAAGAAACTTCAGATTCTCCCACCTGTAAGCCCCTGGCAACCACTAATCTACTTTCTGTCTCTGTACATCTGTCTACCCTGGACATTTCATATAAATTGGATCCTAAAATATTTGGTATTTCGTGACTGGCTTCTTTCACGCAAGTATACTGTTTTCAAAGGTCATCCCTGTTGTAATACGCATAGGTACATCAGTCTTTTTTATGGTGGAATAACATTCTACTGTACGGACAGACCATAGTTTGTTTACCCACTCACCTGCTGGGCATTTGGGCTGTTACCACTCTCTTTGCCTATAATGAATAAAGCTGTGTCTCCACGTTATTATGGTTATTACTGCTGCTGTTATTACTATTCTGGCCACACTTGTGCGGCACGCAGGATTCCAGTTCCCAGACCAGAGACTGAACCCATGCCTCCTGCGTTGGGAGCATGGAGTCTTAACTGCTGGACTTCTAGGCTAGTCCCTTACTTTTGAACTCTAAATTCTAGTCATTTACACACATGTCCCCCAACTCAGGAAAGGTGCCCCTGAATCTTCATGGCGAGCTGCACCCTTGGGACACCATGTCTCCCACCAGCCCTGGCTGCTGGCGCACACCTCCGTTCCCTCGGAGCCCCTCTGTTTAAACATCCCACCTGAGGAGTTTCACAGGTTCCCGGACTGTTAGCAATACACGTCTACCCTTCACGCTAAGGGCGCAGGGAAACTAGTTCCCACTGAGAGGCTGCCACTGTGCACAAGACCTTACTATTTTATGCATCTTTTTATTTCTCCCTTTCTTTAGACACAATCCCATGTTTCCACTGAATGGCACTTTTGAGGAAAGAGGTCTTCTGAATGTCTCAACACTATTCATGCATTCAGAATCATTTATGAGAGCCCTGTGTCCTTGGTTTGGAGGATACAATGATGAAGACCCAGTCCACTGCCTCAAGGAACTTAGGCTCAATTGAGAAAGGAGGACAGTCAGGGTCCAGTGTGGACGTGCTCACAGAGCACTGCAGAGCACGGGGTGCTGGGCACTGGCTCAGAGGACAGGCCAGAGAAGGACTCCAGAGGGGACTCTTGGAAGCCACCAGCAAGTAAAGGCACTGCAGGTGAGAAACAGCACACCAGCTGAGGGCTGTTCCAACCTGTGCGGCTGAAGTTTATCACTGGGGATGAAAATGGCAAGAGGTGAGGCTAGATACCAGATTCTGCTGGCAATGGTATTCCATTTTACCCTGAAGGTAATGGAGAGCCACTGTAGAACTTGAGACAAGGGAGGTGGCGTGATCCCATTCATTTTAGGAAGATATTCGCAGCAGTGTGGATAAAGGGCTGAGCAGACCTGAGACCAGGAGAAAGCCCAATTACCAAGAGGCTATGATCATAAACCAGGAAGAGAATGAGACTAATAGCAGCAGCAGCAGCAGAGGCCGGATTCAAGACCATTTAAGTGGGGACAACAACAGGGTCGATTGATTAGGCTGAGTGATGTGGGAGGTTACAAGGGAACGACCTCTCAGAGTTCCTGCAAATTCTTCAGATGAAAACCTCTGAACCCTGCCTTCCCACTGATGAGAACAAGGGCTAATAAACCTTCTCAGGGGCATCAAAATATTTTTTTCCCAATAAAATTTTAAACTGCACCTTACGAGTGAAGGACCCAGAAGTCCTAGTGGCCTGCCCTCTGGTTTCCACACAGAAGCACATCCTTAGAATCCCAGGGAACCAGGACAGCGCGTCTGAAAACCCCGGGCCAAGCCTGAACGCTGAGCCTGATGTTCAAAGCTTCTAGGCAACACAGCTATGCGGCCAATGGCACCTTCCCCCTCTACACCTGAATCTCCTTCAGGCCACCGTCCCTACCCGGAAGGTTCTTTCCCATCCTTTCTTTGTTACAGAATCCAACTTTCTTTCAGGCCAAGCCCCCAGCCTTGACACTAACAAGCCAGCTCAAGGGATTTTCTTCCAACCCGGACTCCACCTAAAGCTTAAGCATCACAGACTTGAGGCAAACTCATACCTTGAACATGAGTTCGATTCCTGGGTTGGGAAGATCCCCTGGAGAAGGAAACGGCACCCCACTGCAGTACTCTTGCCTGGAAAATGCCATGGACTGAGGAGCCCAGTAGGCTACAGTCCATGGGGTCGCAAAGAGTCAGACACGACCTAGCGACTTCACTTTCACGCCTTAAACTATTAACTATTAATTTCCTTTTCCATGTAGCTGTTTTCGATGGGACTTGGCCTCAGGCTCAGGATCTCCTCAGCACTGAAATTACTCATTCGGCCCAGATACAGGCTGACAAACTAATTTATTACACTCAAATCACCTCATCAACCTTAGAAAGTGAAGACAAACAAATACAAAGACTATGAGTAAAATGAAGAGAAAAAATACAGAGATATCATGATCTTGGATTCAAAGAGCATTTACTAGACAAAGATGTTCAACTGCATATCAAACATAAACCAAATTAAAATCTCAATGGAATGGCTAAATACACTAAAGAAAATTATTTCAAAAAATCACTTAAGACACTTTGCCAAAAGAAAAAAAAAACAGCAAAACTAACTTTAAAAGATCCAATAGAAAAATACCACATAGAAGCTGGTTGGAAGGTTGCCCTGTAGACCCTGGTGGTTGTCAGGCATGCAGAAGAAGCCAGGCACTGGGGCTGGAGAAAAATGGAAGCTTTGCCGCCAATGACTTTCTTTACTGAGACCCCCGTGAGGGCAACATCAACTGTCTTATAATCTCTGAACCTGCAGCACCTAAGGGGGAACTGGCACATAAAAAGTCTTTTAATTTTTAGGACAGTGTGAGGCTACAGAATATTCTGGTAAAGAGCTGAAAATGATGAATTCTACCAGTTATTAGAACACATGATAAAATAAGAATTTAGGACACACGATTCTGGTATAAAAACAAGAAAGTGAAATCTGTAAAAAACAAACAAACAAAAACTTAGAAAAGAACCAATTTTTAGGATTTCACAGTTGATAAAGTAACTGTCACAAGGTATAGGGGGAGGATTAAAAGGTAGTACTACGATAACCGAATAAAAATTTAGCTCAATGCTTCAGATTGGAACAGGCTACCAAAGACTTACCAGGACTACGCATTTCTGCAAAAAGTTTCTGAGTCTTTTAAAGTCTCACCTTGGGCTCATGTTGCTTATGCCTGCCTATTCATTCCTTTCAAAGAATTCACATATTGAATAAATATGGGTAAAATCTTCTTCCACTAAACTCCAACAAGCCATGTCAACTCTTGTGCTGAATGGAAACTGCCCTGACAGTCATATATTACCCTAAATCCAGAGGGTCAGTTAAGTCAGACAGAACTTGAAAATAATTCTGGCACACTTCTTCAACAGAGATTGACCGATGGTGCAAAGGAAGACAAAGAAAGATGCCACCCGTGCAAGTTCGCAAAATAAATTAGCAATTGAATCTTCTATTTATAGTAATCTCATCTCTGATGATATGACACACAGCAGCATCTGGGCAACAGGGTATCAGAGCAACAAATCACTATTTGAAATCACACCACCTGGGTGACAGTACACTAAATTCCATGTACAGTGGGGACAGAAAAATCACCAACACCGTCATATCCTTTCAGAAAGTAACAATCCAGGAAGACAAGGTAAAGATGTGAAAAGTGTAATCAAATTAAAGACACTACAAGATAAGCTATAAGGCAGATCTGAGGACAGTGACTGCAGCCATTAAATTAAAAGACGCCTGCTCCTTGGAAGAAAAGCTATGACGAACCTAGACAGCGTATTAAAAAGCAGAGACATTACTTTGCTGCCAAAGGTCCATACGGTCAAAGCTATGGTTTTTTCAGTAGTCATGTATGGATGTGAGCTGGACCACAAAGAAGGCTGAGCGCCAAAAATCGATGCTTTTGAACTGTGGTGTTGGAGAAGACTCTCGAGAGTCCCTTGGACTGCAAGGAGAGTAAACCAGTCAACCCTAAAGGAAACCAACCCTAAATATTCATTGGAAGGATTGACACTGAAGCGCCAATCCTTTGGGCACCTGATGCAAAGAGCCAACTCACCGGAAAAGACCCTGACGCAAGGAAAGATTGAAGGCAGGAGGGAAAGGGGATGGCAGAGGATGAGACGGTTGGATGGCATCACCAACTGAATGGACATGAGTTTGAGCAAACTCCGGGAGATGATGAAGGACAGGGAAGCCTGGCGTGCTGCAGTCCATGGGGTCACAAAGAGTCAGACACGACTGGGCGAGTGAGTAACAACAAATGAGGTGCAACACGGAGCCTGCGAGGCGGAGCACACAGACAACACCGGCAGAGAAGCCCGCAAGAGGGGGAGGGAGGCCAGCAGGACTCAGGATGACCAGTCAGTGAGGAGGCGTGATTCAAACTTCATCTCTGGTAACAGACTGACCTGCTGAGGCCAGAGTGGAGGAGGGCAGAGGGTGAAGGCAAACAAAAGGGCTGAAAGCAACGAGGTGGGCTAGAGGCCTGGAGTGAGGTCCCATGTGGGAATTTTCTACTGAGAGTGCCCACTTACAGAAGGCCCCCTCTGGTTTAAAATCAGGGCTTTTCAATTTGGCATCTCTTCAGTTTCATACCCAGAATGTCTTCCTGCAGCTCTGTATTTACCAGTGCCTCTTTAGAATAGATCAGGAACTGTCTTTAACACTTCCTCCATGTGTCACGGATGTTTAAGATTTAAGAGGCGGCCAGTCTGGACTTCGCTAAAGTTTGCACAAATCTCTTGGTATTGTCAGGACGTGGCCTAGACCATGATAAGGCTGTCTTATATTAGGAGGGCTGTGTAATTCAGCCACTATTTCTAACCCATGATCGAACGGGACGCCGACACAGAGGTACTGCCAGCACTAGCAAAGCCAGCAGGTGTGCTCACGCCAGCAAACGCTCAGAATGCATCTTAATCTCCGATCACTGTCTCGACCACAAGGAAAATTTCTGACCACAGGAAATGCTTGAATAACCAGCTATGCTTTGACTCACAGAAGGTTTCCAGATACAATCTCCATAGCAAAATAAAGGACTCCTGGATGCTGAAAATCACCCATCCTGGGAGTCACACGGCATGCAAACAATTCCTTGGAATCCACCACGCTCCTAAAGCAGGCCAGGAAGGATAATACAGAAATCTGTTTCCTTTTTACTCTGAACAAACAATTTTACTGAAAAAGATACAACTATCCGAAATAGGGACTGGCCCGAAAACAACCAAAAATAAGCAGTGGAAAGGGCAGAGTAGGATGCAGTGAGAGGCCTCAAGGAACAGATTAGGACGCAGGGAGAGGCGTCAAGGAAAAGAAATGAGGGGCCGGCGGGAGGACAGAGAACTACAGACCTTCTGAGCTTATCGACTGGGTGTGTGAGGCCTGCGCTAGGGTTTTCCCAAACAAAGCGATGTCAGCTGTAAGACGAGGAGCTCCCATCTGACACCTCCACTGGCTCTCAGGCACGCCATTACGCCTCAAGGGCCTGGAGGGGAGACGCTGTCACACATTCACAGCCTTCCTGAGCGCCAGCAGCATCACTAGTCCAATCCTGGCAAGACAGGCTGGGCTCCGGCTTCCAGGGAGAAGCTCTCAGAAGCCTCGGCTGCAGCTGGCAGGAGAGGCAGGAAACTCTTCAACTCTTGGGGTCTCTTTGGTTTATAAAACCAAAGAGTTGGGCCAGATGCCTAAAAAACCAAAAAACTCTCATTTATACATTAAAACTCTCATAATACACATTTGAAAATTTATAGAGAACTGTACAATGATAAATGTAAATGATAAAATGATTTTAAAAAAAATCATCTTGTTCAACTCCCTACAATGTTGGTGAAGTTCATGAACGTGTGGAACAGCATCCAGACCAAGACACAGAGCACTTCCAGTCTTCCAGAAGCCCCCTCATCGTCTCTATTCCTCACCAAGGATAACCACTGTGCTGCCTTACAAGAGCATAGGTAAGTTTCTCCTGTTTTTCTTCTTTGTATAAACAGAATCATAGAGTATGTATTCTTTTGTCTCTGGCGTCTTCTATTCCATATGCTCATGAAATTCACCAATATTGAGGAGAGCTGAATAAGATGATTTTTAAGGCATCTTGCAATTCTAATGTATTACCATTTTAAAGACACTGTGCTGCCCTTACACACTGAACAGTATTTTGGCAATACCCATCAAAACATAACACGTCCACTTAGCGGACGTTTTACTAAGTGTATTTCTCCTTCAAATGTATTTGTACACCTGTATGTGTCTGAATACACCTGCCTATAGACAGACATCCACTGCAGTGCTGTTTATAATAAAAGACTAGAAACAATGTCCCTCAACAGCAAATAAATTATGATACATCCACGCCAAGAAATCCTATGCAGTGAAAGGGAGAATAAGGAGGAAGCAGAAGTGGAAGAGGAAAAGTAAGTCATAGCAGTAATTTATACTCACCAATATGGGAAAATGTGCCCAATATATTTTTCAGGTGGAAAAAAATAAGTTACGGAACAGCACGTTGTGTGCTGCTGCAACTGTGTATACACACATTGTGCATGGGATGTTTGTTAAGTGTGTGTGTGTGTGTGTGTGTGTGTGCACAAAACAACTCTCTGCAAGACGACCTCTCAAACTCCTAATAGCAGGTAACTATGAGGAGTGAGAGGCAACTTTAACTTTTCCATTTCAAACAGTTTCTATACAGTTTAGTTTTTTAAAGTAATATACATGTGTTGTTTGGAGAAGGCAATGGCACCCCACTCCAGTGCTCTTGCCTGGAGAATCCCATGGATGGAGGAGCCTGGTAGGCTGCCATCCATGGGGTCGCTGAGGGTCAGACACGACTGAGCGACTTCACTTTCACTTTTCACTTTCCTGCATTGGAGAAGGAAATGGCCACCCACTCCAGTGTTCTTGCCTGGAGAATCCCAGGGACGGGGGGAGCCTGGTGGGCCACCGTCTATGGGGTCTCATAGAGTCGGACACGACTGAAGCAACTTAGCAGCAGCAGCAGCAGCACATGTGTTGTTTAACTTCTTTTCATACAATATAGCAATTACATACCGAAGTAAATAGATAAAAAGCCTTATTTTTCAGCACTACCCCTATTGAAAATCTCTCTCCTCACCTAGAGCTGTCTGGGAGGAACTCCTGAAACCGCTGCTATTTTCAGTTTCACATCAAGTCACAAGCATATACACATAGGTTCACTCTACCTGATCATGAGATCATACTGCACACTCTATTTTGCAACTTGCTTTTCCCACCTTACAATCAATCTTGGACACACAATCCCATACTGGTTAGATAAACCTCATCTTTTTAACATCTGCCTAGAGCTCCCCTGTACAGATGCGTTATTCTATTAACAGACATCCTTGTACACATCTTTGAGGACACATGCAACCATTTCCACAGGACAAACTCCCAGGAGGGCCCATGACTGGGATAAAGAAAGTAACAGTTCTAAAATTTTAACAGATGGTGCCAAATTATCTTTTTAAAAGGTTATGACTATTTATATTCCCACCAACAGCACACAAGTACACCAAATTCTAAACATTCTTCCTTTGATTATATTTTTAACAAGGAGTACCTATCTTAAAACAAGAACAACAAGTGCCATAATAAAAAGGAAAAGAAACCTTTAGGTTTAGGATCTAGCAAAAAAAAAAAAAAAAAAAAAAATAAGTCTTAAGTGTAACCTGTTTTAAAAGCTGGTCTCCCACCTGCCAGATTTACTTAGAAGGCCAAAGAAAGCACCTGACTTACTGCTACGCATATATCCCCACCCACAAAGAATGCTGGCCCTGGACATTATGATCAGAAGCCATCAGGCCACCACACTTGCTGGCTGCTGAGGTCCATGCGACAATCAGACAAGAGAAGTACTGTTTGTGTTGCCATGAATTGTGTTTCTCTGCCCTGTCAAGACTTCCTTTTAAAATGATTTGGGTTTTGGCTCCCTGCTTCTAGGAAATGCCAAATGTTGTTAAGGGCTAGCATTTCAAAGCACAGACAACCAGGGCTGTTATGCTAGTTATAGGAAGGTAGGCAGATTTTTAAGTCAGCAAGGCCATCATCATACACAGGCTGGTCTAACAAGCCTTCCATTTAAAAGTTGGGGATACTCGGGTCTTAAGATATAAATAATGAAGATTAAGAGCTTGAGTTCTGGAATTAGATAGATCTACATTTGAGCTGAATCTGCTACTTATAAGTTTAAGCTACTTTTAGGCAAATGACTTAATTTTTCTCAATACTAGCGCATCATTGCAATAGGAAACTAATAGCCTCTGCCTCATAAGAGTGCGTGGGGATTAAGTAAGACCATGCAGAAGAGAAAAGAGCTCAGAACCTTTTTCCTCTGTAAAACCACTCAGGAAGTTCTCTGCAGAGCTGGGCACAGACATTCCGATCCACTGGGATGCTAAAAGAAAAATGCACAAACACCAGGAATTCTAAACGGAATACTTGCCAACTCTGCTGACAACCGACAGGCAGCACGGGCGTCCTCATGCTTCTCCCGTGCCCCGCTCTCCTTTCCTGGGAGCAAGGAAGAGTAAGCTCCTTTGCTCTACTGTGGTTGGGTAAGGCCACGTGACCAGTTCTGACCAATGACTTCTGAGCACAAGTGAGGTGAGGCTGAAACATTTAATTGCTAGAATCAATCTCTCCAGAAGTTTCTTTCCCTTTGCACCTAGCATCATTCAAGAGGGTGCCTGCTCCATCGGCTGGGTCCTTGAGTGATGACAAGGCAAAGCACAGGAGCCAGAAAAAACATTATGAATGGGGGGGTGGGAATCTTTGCTCTTTTAAGGCATTGAAATTTTAATCTGGCCACATCTGAATGATATATTATGGCCAGCGGAAAAGAAAAATGTAGCTAAAGAAATTACAGTAATAATTAAGGTTGGGGTGAAAAATAAAATCTATTCTCTAGAAAGGATCTTTCTTTATGTAGATTAAAGAATGAAAACCTGTGAAATTCTCCATTGACCTAAGGAAGCCACGGGGGTCTGTGCAGCTCTTATCCACAGACTCACAAAAAGCTTCCTGTTTCGGTGATCGACTGGTCTGCATTTACTCCTGCCCCACACACTGTCGGATCATACAGGAGACATATCCTTCTTAAGTTTCCTGGCAGAGTGATAAACACACACACACACACACACGGATAACTGTGGACAGAGACCTAACTGAAATGCTAATAAAATCAGAGGGAGACAGAAATGGGCAATGGAGAGAAGGCAGGAAAGGGTCTAAACACATCCCTCTCTCTAAACCCTCAAGCGGCTCCCTGAACAAGATCAGATTACCTTTAAGTGACAGAAGCGGCCACTTCCCTACCAATGCTAGTGGAAGTTCTCATCAGTAAGCAAAAACTAAGGACTGTAAAAAAATGAGTTTTTCAGAATGCTAAATTTACTAAAGTTAGAAGACTATACTTGGTTTTCAAATGGCAGAATAGAGACTTGACCCCTTTCTCCACTAAAGAACCACACAAAAGCAACCAGAAGAATGAGAAACAGAAATAGCACGTCTTTGACAAAACTAGAGACTCTGTGACCCCAAACCCCAATACACGAGTAAGAACCATCAAATGCTGTGAAGGTCAAATAAGGGTGTGGGAAACCGATGAGAGAGGACGCTTGTTGTTACAGATGTCGGACAAAGCGGGCAAGTCCTTTTCTAAAAAGTAAACGCTTCTTTCTAAGGCGGGCAAGACCAGCAAGCCATTGTTTCTAACAGTGGGAACTAGCTCAGGGATTGGTGACTGAGGCTTCCTCAGACCCAGTCCAGCACGAAGAATCACACACACAAGTCAAACCTCCAGGAAGCAGTCTGTCAGGGGGTAGGGTGACAAGAGTGAGACTGCCTGGGGCATTACAACTGCCATTTCCAGACGTCTGAGGGCAAGAAAGGCTGGTAGGATATTCAAGAAAACCCCCTGCTAGGCTAGCCCCTTCCCAAAGGAATTTTCTACAGATGGCTAGACTGGAAGGAATCACCCCATTCAAGGATGGAGGACAATTTTATAAAAGGATCTAGCACATACTGAACCATTTCAAAAATGGTTGATGGTAAACTTTGTTATGCATATTTTAATCACAATTTTAAAAAAAGGAACCAGCACAAGACTACTAGCAAAAATCAAACAAAACAAGAAAACTCGCAATAAAAAACAACTGCAAAGAACATTCATCCAAAAATGCTGCCATTAGTAAATAAAAACATATTCCCATGAAATAAAAGACAGAGAAACAATGCCATCTCCTCTGTGAAACAATGTGTAAAGCAGAGATATACTTAGAAAAGATATGAGACAACAAAAAGTAGATAAAACATTTAAGGACAGAGCTAGGGAAGTAGGAGAGAAAAATAAATCTTTTTCCATTATAGAAACCAAAATCACACGGAAAAGGAAGGACACTGCTGAAAAAGCTAGAAGGGATGCACAGAAGTCAGGACGGCTTCAATTTACAGATTAAAGTGGCTCACTCTGTTCCAGGAAAAACTGACTTAATTCAATTAACAAGATATGTCCTGGTAAAGTTATTAAACTTAAAAAAAAGAGTGTGAAGAAAGGCAATCTTCAAGGCACTGAGGCGAAACACAGGCTGACTTCAGACTGCTCCGCCACAGAGCCCACACTAGAAGATAGCAAAGCACGCCTAGAAAGGCCTCGAGGAAAGAAAGGCTAACCCCATTTTATACACAGCAAGACTTCCATTTAAATATAAAGACAATAAACATCTCTCAATGTTCAAGAGGAAAAACAAATCTCTACAGAATAACCGCATTTATGCACACTAATGTAAAAACTAGCAATCAGCAGCACATTTAAAAATAATACTCTATAATCAAGGCATCTGTTTTTACTCTCACTTCTGACACCAAACGTGTGTGGGTTTTTTCTCACACCGACTAATTCTCCAGCTCTCCGGAGACCAGCTGGATGTCCAAAACAACTGAGTTCTGACACTAACTATGTCTGGAGTCAGGGCAGATTGCCAGGTTAAGGGTTCAGTCCCACAGGACCAGCCCCCACTTTGGGCACCAGTCACAAGTCCCGGGCCTCCTGTACTTCTGGCCGACAGACTGCAAGTCAGGAGTTCCCATGATCCCCTTTTCAGGTTTGATAACTTGCCAAAACAGCTGGCAAATTCAAGAACATATTTTTGCTTAATAATATAGCTGGTTTATTACGAAGGATACAAGGAGTCCCAGGTGGCACCAATGGTAAAGAACTCGCCTGCCAATGCGGGAGACGGAAGAGATGTCAGTTTGATCCCTGGGTCAGGAAGGTCCCTGGAGTAGGACACGGCAACCCACTCCAGTATTCTTGCTTAGAGAATCCCATGGTCAGAGGAACCTGGTGGGCTACAGTTTGGGTGGCAAAGAGTTGGACACCACTGAAGTGACAGCATGTAAGGACATGAAGGAAACAACTGAGCAGCGGGCAAGTGGGAAAGATGCACAAGGCAAGGTGTGGGGAAAGAGGCACGGAGCCTCTATGCCCTCTCTGAGCACCCTCCCAACACCTCAACCAGAAAGCTCTTTGAACTGCATCATTTAGGGGTTTTTATAGAGGCTTCATTACATAGGTATGACGGCTTAAAGCACTGGCCACTGGTGAGTGAACTCAGTCTCCAGCCACTTGCCTCTCCCCAGAGGTTGGCGGGGGTGGTGGGGCTAAAACTTCCAACCTTCTAATCATGCCTTGGTCTTTCCGGTGACCAGTCCCATCCTGAAGCTCTCTAGGGGCCCTAAGTCACCAGTCATTTCATTAGCCGATAAAAGACACTCACCTGTCCAGAGATCCTGTAAGTCAGAACCTGAGAACAAAGACCAAATAATCTATTTCCCAGTATATCACACCAAGTATGATTCATTCTAGGACTGCTGGAGTGGGTCAACAGTAGAAAATTATTAATGTATTCCCAAATAGATCAAAAGTGAAAAATTATGACTGCATCTTTATAAAAACTAAAAATAAACAAAAACTCTTAGTGAAAAAGGATGGATGGTAAGTTTTTTGGGGAAAAAAAAAAAGATTATTTCATCCCAAAGGCAACAAGGAAGAAGGCAAGAATATCCACTATTACTAACTGGCATTATGTGATATTGTCCTGGAGGTACTATTGGCCAATATAATTAGTTCAAAAGGGGGTAAAATCAGAGGAATAAACATGAGGAAAAGAAGTCAAATGATAATTATTTACAAGTGCTATTACTTATTTGCCTAAAAAAAAACCCAGGAAGTTCTATATCTTGACTGTGGTGAGCATACAAAACTATACACATTCATCAAAATTCATTGGGTGTAAACTTAAAATTGGTGAGTTTTATTATATGTAAATTATATCTCAATAAACTCGAACAAATCATTTGAAACACCATTAAGAGCAATAAAATATTCAGTAAAGAGTCTGAATACAAAGTTAATATGCAGAAATCAAAAGTCTTTATCTATATAAACACACATATTAGTCCCTTTTTATACGTGTGCTCCCCCGCAAGAAAAGTCAAGAGCTACATGAAGTTTAAAATACTACTGAGAGACAAAAAAACAACCATCATAAAAATAACATCATAAACATGTCAACAGTTAATGTATGATTTAATATGATCCCAGCAGGATTACAAAAGGGTTATTTTAAAAATTAAACAGATTCTGAAGTACATACAGAAAATTAAACAAGCAAAAAAAGCCAAGATAATTCCAAAGTGGCTACCTAGAAAACTCAGACACTAAAACAGTATAGCTCTGGGACAAAATGCATGTCTAGCTAGCTAGATCGGTGAGAAGAAAGGGTTCAAAAAGATACTCCAGGACTAGAATTCAGTAGTGTGTATGTAATATATACAAGTGGCTTTCAAATCAGTAGAAGACAGAAGATGCAATAAATAATGCTGTCACACGTGAAATAACGCTGCATCCTCCACAAAACACATTTCAGATAAAACCATAAAACAGTAGGGAAAAGCTACGGTGGACTGAAGCCAAAGCTGGCTGGCACCCCTGTCACCCCAGCACGCTGAGGGCAACAGCACCAGTCCACCAAATCAGAGTCTGGGCGCTGCGGCAGGAGCAGCCGCGACTAAACCGACCGCCTCTTAGCAGACACGGCTGAGCGGCTGGACTGGACTGGAAAAGCTGTCAGACCGAAGTTGTGGTGAGTCTGCTCCCTACCTTTGGAAGGCACAGCTGCCAATCATCTCTAACTTTTATGGCATTATCAGACGGTCCACCTCACATGGCTGCTGTAAAGATGAGATGAGATATGGCACCCAGCACATGCCTCTTCAAGAGGAACAGAAGGTCTTATTGCTACCCTTCAAATTGAGACCAACATGCCTCAAGGCAAGATAGTTGCCAAGTTTCATCATTTAAAACCATTTCTGTGTTTCTCTTCTTTGATCTTCCATCACACCGTGCAGCACAGGTAAGGCAGATACTACCTCCATTCTGCACCAGAGAAATGAAGGGAGAGAGAGAAGAGAGGACTCCAGCCTGGCTCTGGGGGCTCGTGGTCTTGAACGTGGGCGTACCCCTCATTTCCTAACTCATGTTCTGTTCATTGTCTTCTGGATTCCTGAAGATGCTCACCAAACACCCTCATGGCCTGAATGAGTGAGCAGCAGATCCGGAACCTGAGTCAGATGTTCTGATGCCCGCCATCTGTCACCTGTCATCATACCAAAATGGCCACCATGCCCGACTTCAGAAATCTGAAGTAATTGAGAAAGCCTACTTGGATGAATAAAACACCTAAGCTACAAATTAATAGTTTAAGTCAGACTTTGGGGCGGGGTGGGGGGGAAGATGAAGGATGGTACCATCTGAACAGCAGTATTAGAAGGCCTGTTTCCAGAATAACCAAAAGTCATCTGTGATTAGTATGTTGAGAGCTATAAGAAAGTACTTCTCAAATGCTCAGATGTAGTTGGTTAAATCCAAGAAAATGTTTGAATATATCAAAATAAGTGTTTTCATCAGCGCCTGCATTTAACAGATGAGGCAACTAGGGCTGGGCCTGGGGAAGTAACCCGCCCCAGACCACAAATCCAGCAAGGTGGCAGGACCAAGCCTGGCATCCAAGTGGGCAGACTCCAGGGGGTTGTTCTTAACCACTCTGCTGTGTTCTCTCTCCTGTTAAACGAGGATTATAAGTGGATGGCAGCATTAAGGCTCATTTATACTTTCTTCTTTAGATCCTTCGAGGATAAAATTATGACAGTAATAAAGCAATTTCCATTTTGTAAAAAGGACAACCGTTTTTTCCCTAAATGGTTTAAGGGGTTCCCCGATAATCTTGCTTATATTATTTAAATGCTGTGTCAGTCCTTCCCTTCAAAGATCACGCAAAAGATAGGGCTTCCTTACCCCGAACACAGGAAATATGAAATAGTGATGTTCAGATTAGGAAGATATTGTCAGCCTTACATAACTGCCGCCAAGAAGGCTGTTAAAGGTTAGCTGTGTGCGGGGAAAGGACAACTCTTCACAATAAGGATGGAGGGAAATGATGCTGATGAAGAGCCTAGGACTGGGCCTCCTCAATGTTAACTACCCTCATCACAACTGCTGTTAAAACAGCCACTACCACATTCCCTCCCTCGGCCCATTTTCACGTCTGCCACACGAGGCCACCTCACCACTAACACCCACACTTTCTGTACTGCCCCACAATCCTTCCCCCACCAGCTGTTACCACACAGATGGGGGCAGCTTAGAACTGAGGGGCTTCTTAGAACCCAAATCCTTATAATCAATTCAATTCAGATTGGCTGTTTTCACTTTGTTTTTCTTCCCGTAGTCTCAGACATTAAAACAACCACAACAACTACATGACCTACATTTTTCAAAGCTCAGAAGAATTCTGAATTTACTCAGATTTGGGGGTCCTTCACCCCCTTCATGGGTGATGAAGGAACACACGCTTTTCACAGAAAGCCCAGGATAGGAAGTGAAATACCTCATTACAGATTAAGTTTCCACAAAAACACTCTCTGGCTGCCACAACCCAAACGCCGGCTCCTGACAAGCGCAAAAGAAGAAAGAGTCTTGTCGTGGTTTTTGAAACACAAAACCGAAATACTGTAGGTGCAGCTAGCAGAAGCTACACGCTATGAATGTCTCGTTTCAAACAAACTGCAGCTCACCTGAAAAGATAGATTGTGTGAGTTTGTTTTTAAACTGCTGGGAGGCCACCGAATTTAAATAGACAAAGGAGTCCAGCCAAGAGGGAAAGAATGCAAACTGGGGTGAAATCACAAGGCCTTGTACCATCTCTGTTTGAAGAAGTGGATTCAATTGTCTGATACCCAAGTAATCTTACATTTCAAACAAACAAACCACCTGAGCACCTGATTCAACACAAAAGAGTGAACTGATCTTTTTAGACCAGGATTCTCAAGTGATGCTCTTCCATGTCTTCTTCCACCAGCTTTAGTCCTCCTGACTTTCTGTGGCCTCAGTTCCCACTCCTACTGACCCAATTGCTCTGCTCTGGTCAAGTGAACACAAAGATCCCTGCCCGTGGTCTCTGGAGAGCTAGGCCCCAAGGGGAGGCATAAATGAAGAAAGCCAGCCCTTAAGGACCTCAGGGGCCGTGACATCTGCATCAATCACCCTGCCACCTCTGGTCTTCTGCTTAGGCTACCACGACAAAATGTCTCAGCCTAGACAGTGCAAGACCAAGGTGCTGGCCAACCTGGTTTCTGGTGAGAGATCTCTCAAGCCTCCTCTTGTAAGGACACGAATCCTCTTAGGCCAGGGCCCCACCCAATGACTTCAATTAACCTCGATACAGGGAAAACCAGCCGTAGCAGAGGCATGTCTAGAGAGGGAAGCTTAAGAAAGACCGGGGATCTGTCATGTGGGAGGGGAGACAACATATGAGGCGGCAGAAACAGTGATGAGGGGAGGCCTGGAGGCATGGAATCGCACAGCAGGAAGAGAGATGAGGCTGGAA
Organism: Bubalus kerabau; assembly: GCF_029407905.1. NCBI lineage: Eukaryota > Metazoa > Chordata > Mammalia > Artiodactyla > Bovidae > Bubalus > Bubalus kerabau. Next base: position 57,427,939 of record NC_073640.1, on the reverse strand, counting down.
TGGCCTGCCAGAACCAGCAAGTGACCCGTCTGCACACCATTTCTGACATTCTTCCAGTTCTGGCCTTAATCCAAGCTCCCTGCCCCGGCCCCCTCTACATGTTGAATTACATACACACCTCCACCCTTTCAGGTCTAAAGGTTTAGATGAACCCATCAGCATTATGAGAGACTGGGCACATATGCAGAGAAAGGAAGCCCAGAATGGAGGAAGATTTGCAGAAAGGCAGGTAGATCAACTGCAACTTTTTAAGATCAAGTGCTTTTAAGTCTTCAAGGGTCAGAACTGTTCTCCACACAGTACCCAAGGTTGTTTTATTAAACAAAGGCCAATTACTGTGCCTTCACTTAAAACCCTCCAATGGCTTCTTACCTCACTCAGAATAAAAGCCAAGGTCCTTAACCAGAAATGCTTCAGTCTCGGGAATTTTATACTTGATGTTCTGTCTGGAAGGTTCTTCCCTGGGTAACTGCATGTCTCCTTTCCTCACTGACTTCAGGCTCTCATCAAAAGGCACTCTCACCCAGCCCCCCTATCTAAAATTTTAATACTCACCCCGGACATTTCACATACCACTCTCCTGCTTCATTTTTTTCCTCTCAAGCACTAGTCACGAAGATTCTTTATATTTTGTCAGTCACTGTCTCCCCCACCAGAATGCACTGCATGTTGCACGAGGGCAAGGATCTCCTATCTCTTTTGCCCAATACTGTATCATCAGCATCTTCAACAGCACACTGCACACAGTACAGACGGTGCTCGGTATCAACGTGCTGAACGAACGAGAAAGGACAGGATCCTCACGCACTCCAGGCCTCTGGCTCTCTGGAACCAGGCAGAGCAATAAATGCACAGAGTTATCTAATGGGTGAGGTAATACAGAGCTGAAGACAGCTCTGCAGAAAAAAAGATCCCCAAGTACACGTAACAGACGTCCTGACTGTAAGGGGTGAACACTTACAGAGGGATTAAAAACCCATCCGAGAAACGACTGAAGGCCAAGCAAGAAGTCACTACTGAAAATTTCTCCACAAAATGACAAGGTCTCCCCTTTTGTTTAGGTTGTGCCAGGCCAAGTGCCTTACACACATGATCTCATTCAGTCCTTATGACCCTAATAAGGTGCATTAGCTGCATTTGACGGAGGAAGCACAGAGCTCAGAGATGTGAAGCGGTTTATTAACTAAGAAATGCAGCTGAGCTGGGCTTGCGAACCAGGTGTGACCAGTTCCAAAGTCCATGCTTGACCTGCTTGGCTCGTAAGCCCTTTGAAACTCAGAAAGGGGAGTGAATCAAGGGGCTGCTCTTCCTGGAGCGAGAGGCCTGGGCTGGACCCGGAACTGAGGTACCTCTGCAGCGGGGAGGGGAACAAAGCCCGGTGAAGGAGAGGGTTTGGCAAGCTGAGAGGCCCAGTGGGAGCAAAGACACACTGCAGCGTCAGAACTAAGAGCAGCAGCGACAAAAGCTATCTGACCACGTACAGCCTGCCAGGGACTGTTGTAAGGTTTTTTAACATACTGAATGGCCTCAGTGATTCAAAGTAATATCATTATCTTCATCTTACAGTCAAGGAAACTGAGTCACAGAGAGGTTAAACACTAGTTCACAAGCAGCAAAACAGAGATTTGGACCCAGGCAGCCCGGCTCCAGGTTCATACTGTACAGATTAGTCAGCCGCAAGAACAAAGGGGGGGAAAGGCCATCAAAGCATGCGCACCATGCACGTGCACATGCGCACAGTCCCCACAGGCACGTGGCGAAGTTGTCCGGCTTCTCCATGGCCCGCCCCCCAGTTACTAGTAACAGTTGCAATCTGTCCTCTCCCCAGCTCCACCCCCTGCCTTCATCTGCCCTGATGCGCTTGTTGCCAGGCTGTTTCCCAAAGGCCTCTGATCTAATGGCAAGCATTTCTCCCCAAAGATGCTCCCCTCAATTAGTGGTGAAATTTAAATCTGCCATGCAGACAGCACTCTGCTCATTTACCCAGGCAAACGAGCTCAATAAGGAGGAAGGTCACAGCTCTAAGTATTTGTCAAAGAGCATTTTACAGAGGGCTTCCATTTGCACAGAGGAGCCATGGACCACCTCTGACCTGCGAACAAAGCAGACAAGCTGATCTCCAGTCCCGGCTGCAGGGCTCCACGCTTACCCCCAGAGACCCTGGGGGAAGAGCCTCGCTTTCAGACTCTGCCTCACCCTTCCCCCCCTCACAAACTGCCCTCGGGGTTGAACCTTTCATCTCAGAGTCTCACTGGAAGGTGTCAACAAGAACACCTACTTATCTGTGCCACAAATGGCTAAAACTGAATCTGAGCAGTGCCCTGTGATGGCCTGTCAAGTAAAACCCACGGGGTTATCAGGATCTGGGCTAACCACAGTCTCAACTCAGAACCACAAGGAGAGCCCCAGCAAAGAGCTACACCACAAGGCACTGGAAGAATTCAAGATTCTTCCAGCCAGGCACACTCTGCAATAGGAGTGCTCTAGCTGCTAAAGCGATGTATGACACAGCTTTGTGTACCCACACCCACCCCTGCCAGAACTAACCCCTACCCCTTAGAAGATGGGAAACACAAAGCCATAAATAGGCAGCAGAGATCCCCTTACGGCTGTAGCTCTCAGCCTCATTGACTTATTGCCTCGTCAAGAACTGATATGTGTGCTTCAAGACAGATTTTAAACCAACGTGTTCAACATGCTAAAAGTAACGATTAAAAATGCCTCACCCCTCGGGATACAACTGCAGTACATGAGTGTACATACATGCACCAAATTTCACAGACAAGAATGTTCACAGCAGCACTATTCATAACAGCCCCAACTGGCAAGTGCCCAGATATCCATGGAGAACAGAATGAATAAATCAGCGGATGAGTCACATGATGGAACAGTATACAGCAATGAGAATGAGTGAGTCACGCAGTCATGAGTGAGTTTACAGATCCACCCACAGATAAATCGCAGACATGATGCTGAGTCAAAGAAGCTAGGCCACAGCGATGCATCTGGGATGAGGCCATCAGTAAAGTATAAAAGCAGGCAGAACGACTCTGTAACCGTCAGAAGCCAGGGTAGTGGTGACCCTGCTAAGTTTTGGAGGGAGTTGGTCATCTTCAGTACTGGGCACTGGTTATACGGGTGTATGCAGTTAGTGGGTATTCACTGAGCTGCACTTAGCATGAGTGCCCTTCTCTTAATGGGTACTATACCGCGCTGTTTGTTGCTGTTCAGTTGCTAAGTTGTATCCAACTCTTTGCAACCCCATGGACTGCCGCATGCCAGGCTTCCCTGTCCTTCACTATCTCCTCGAGTTTGCTTAAGCTCATGTCCATTGAGTCAGTGATATATACTTTAATGAAAAGTTTTTAAAAAACTGCTTATGGGGAATTCCCTGGTGGTTCGGTGATTAGGCCTCCATGCTGCTACTGCAGAGGGCAAGGGTTCAATCCCTGGTTTGGGAACTAAGATCCCACAAGTCTATGTGGCTAGTAAATAAATAAACAACTAAATAAAAACACTTGATTCTGCCACCTCCTCCTTTCCCATTAAAAAAAAAAATTACAAATTAAAAACAAAAAAGAAAAAAACCACAACTGCATATAGCCACTGTCTAACCTCATCCATTACTGTTTTGGGGAAGTGTACTGTTGGGCTTTCCACAACCACAGGAACTCAGTAACAGGAGCCACAAAATGATGGCCAGCATGGACTGAGTACCGCGGACCAGGCACTACGCTAAGAACATCACAAACAGGAGTTCATTTCATTCTAAAAAATTCCCTTTCAAAGAGCTATTATTTTTACTCCCAATTTGAAGGAACTGGAATGAGGCTTAGACAGCTTAAGGTCAGCTACTGCTTGGGAAAGTCAGGACACCAGAGGTGACTCAAAAGCTCACGGACTTAACACTTGGCTACCTGAATGGGAAAGGGGTTCACTTTATAAACACAGAACTGCACTATGCCCCCATTTTTCTTTGTCATGACACTAACCTTTTTATTGAGTCCAGGCCAACTGTCTTGTAAAATGTATCACACTCAGATTTTGTCTGATTATTTCCTCATGTTAAGATTCAGACCAAGTGTTTCTGGCAAGGAGGCGTACGATGTTAGGATGAACTGCTACTGGGGGTGCCAGCCCTGACCACCTTTTGATTAAGTGGTAACCCCCCACATCTCTCCATTATAAAGGTACATTTTTCCTTCACAATTAGTAATGCATTGGGTGGTATTTTGAGACCATGCAAACATCAAGTTCCCTCTGTACTTTTTCTCAGTGATTAACCATTGAAGCATAATTTATATATAATAAATTGTATACATTAAAAGTGTACAGCTTAAGGGACTTCCCTGGTGGTACAGTGGCTAAGAATCTGCCTTCTGATGCAGGGGACACGGGTTCGATCCCTGGTTGGAGAACTAAGATTCCACGTGTGATAGGGCAACTAGACCCACACCACAGCTAGAGAGCCCGTGTGCTGCAATGAAGCGCCACAACCAGGACCCGATGCAGCCCAAAGCATACAGTTTGCTAATTCTGAAATTCACATACGTGAGTAAAATCAGCACCACAATCCAGATACGCAACGGTTCCGTCACCCCCAGGTTTCCCATGGCCCTTGGCAATCAGTTGTTCTTGTCACCCCCAGCTCCCAGGCAACCACGGATCCGCCTCCTGTCACTATAGATTAGCGTGCATTTTCCAGAGCCGTATAGAAATGGAACCATAATCTGTCATCTTTGGTCTGGCTTCCATCCCTCTCAGCATATAATGATCCTGAGGCCTGACAGTGTAGCCGGGTGTGGCAGTAATTCATCCCTTTTGGCCTTCGAGTAGTATTCCAGGGGAGGATGAACCGGTTTGTTCATCCGCCTGAACGGCAGCGGTGAGGGTTCGAGCTGCTCCCTGGCGTCACTTGGTCCTGTCAGTGTGTTCGTCTCCAGTGACTTTAAAACCCAGTCATGTTCCTTGCCTGAATTAATTATTCATTCGTGTAATTATGCCTGTCTCCTCCACCCCTGGATATCATAAGGGCAACTTTAGTTCAACACAGTGCCTAGCATTAATTAATATAGTAATGGATTAATCCAATAAATATCTGCTGACTGAAGGGAATCTGCCATCCTCCACCACCACCACCACCACCACCACCACAAGATGGTAAGCTAAATATTTTTAAACCTATTAATGAATTATCAGGACATTTCTGTCTTTCTACAACCACTTGGGACTGTATCTGGATTTTTCCACTCCATCAGAAATGTCAAGCTTGACTATCAAGGAGTGCCCCTGGAAGTCAGACAGGAAAAAACCCTCTTGCATTACACAGCCTGCTACGTGCAGGAACTGAAACCCCAACGCAGGGTAGTGTGGCTCAATGCCAGAACTTCCCACAAAGAGCTTTTAAAAATAAATGTGAATTTCAGGGGCAATGTTGTGCCCAGGCAGGTGCTGCCTTTAAAGGCAGAGTCCCAGTGCTCTTACCAGATTTGGGGTAGGACTCCTCCCAGAGAGCAGGGGAAGAGAATATAAATGCTGCCGCCTTCTCTCCAGCCAAGCTAACCCTGCACTTTATTGACACTGAGGTCCTCCCTGCAATGATAAAACACCGTGCTGGCCCCTGACTGCACTTCCCAAGAGTCACCTTCCCTCATCTGGGTTCTTACAGCAAGAAAACAATCTCGAGTGAGATGAGATCACAGATGCCAAGTGCCCAGTACAGCACCTGGATCACGGCAAGCACTCAATGAATAAATGTGTCAGGAATAGAAGACGGGGAAGAGTTAACACGATGGCAGACCATCTTTGGCATTCTTATTTTACACAGCTGCAGGCTTCCTTGACTACATGGAGTTTCCCACTCCATACAGATCAAAAGAAATTAAGATGCACTAACCATACCAAGGCCTACCAATTATTTACATGGTTCAGTCTGAATACATTATAATTCAAGATGCAAAAGAGGGAGGGGCCTTCTGCCCAAATCAAACTGCTTCTCCCTCAGAACAATTCTTCTTCTCAGCTGCCTGTGGAACTTGCTACAGGTGCTGGACTGCTCACCTCTCAGTAAGCAAAGCGATGAAGAAAAGGACTGCTGGATGCCAAGAACTTTTTGCCACTGTCACCCTGTCCCCTTCTCCCACTGCCAAAAGAAAAAGACTAAAAGTCACAGACAGGGCAAGAAGATTTGATCTTACACATTATTCAAAGAACTCATTCCTAGAGAACGCTATTTTCAGTGAAACGGCCGACACATGAGGCTGAGGGCCTGGGGAGTCCGTGCCGCAGAGCACGGATGAGCAGGCACGCGGCTCTCAGTCTGCAGCGCACTAGCCCATCCGGGACAGGGAGGGGTGACCCCTGGAAGCTCCCTCGGGAAGCATCTGTGCTGTGCGACGGGGCTGTTTCCCCCAACTTGGGGAAGGGAGCCTTGACTCAAAACTGGCCCAGAGACTCGGGATTTAAAACCTCAGTTTTGTGACCACCGTGAGATATAAAGACAGCATCCTTATCCTCAGAAACTAGTCTCAGGATGGTGAGCAGGCTCTCCAAGTGAGTTCTCACCCCAACTCCTGGGAGATAAACTGTCCAGAAGTGAATATTCCCACTCCCTGCCCGGCACAGAGACCTGAGGTCAGCTGGGCCGACGCACCCCTGTACCGAGAAGTCACACTGCTATGGAAGGGAAGCGGGGACCCCACAGCCCTGACCAATTTCTCACATGGGTGAAAACTGGAAGAAAAAGTTCCCTACAAAAAAAAAAAAAAAAAAGCCAGAAACAAAGTCAGTCCGACCCGCAGCTAGCGCCTCTGCCCACTGCCGGGCGGAGCCCAGAAAGGCTGCAGGAGGAGGCGCCTTTCCCAGCCCTCTATGCGACCAGAGCCGGGAGACAGAGCCTAACATCCCACGAGCATGGGCAGCACAGGGGCTGGCCCTGGGCTGGGCTGGGCTAAAGGCACCTGCAGGTCGATCTGAACACTCTTCTACCCGCTGGCCCTTTCTTGAACACGTTCCAATTTTAGAAAATATGGAACAAAGATAAATGAACTGGTCAGAAAGCTCAGGAAAAAAAACAGGTGCAAACCAGGACCAATCTCCACCCACATTACGAGCTGACCTAAGGATACGGAGGAGGCGCTCTAACAGAACCCTGGGAACGCAGGGGCAGCACACCTGGAGGCGAGAAGGCAGCAGCCCTTTCTTCCTGGTTCACATCTAGCAAGAGCAGCCAATTTTCTCACACAGTGCGGGATCGCGGCCCAGCAGTCCCAGGAAGATGGAACTGGCTGCAAAGCTCCTCTCCCCATATTCCCAGGGACCCGCGTGGGCCCAACTCTTGCCACCCTTTCTCAGGTCAAAGGTTAAAACACAGTCAGCTTGGAGATGAAATCTTAAAAGATGATGCACAAGAAACACAGTGTTAAAACAAAAAACAAGCTGTGGCACAGCAATGTGACCTCATGCTTTTAAACATTTTGGGGGACAGTATTAGCAGAAAATATAATCCAACTATTAATGCAGATTACTTCTGGAGAGCTGGGATTATAAGGGACTTTCTGTTACATACCTACACAGTATCTATGTTTATAATAATTTTTTTATAGTGAGCAAGTGTATTACTCTCATAATACTTTATTTTTTTTTTTTTAAATTTTGGCTGTGCTACACAGCTTGCAGGATCTTAGTTCCCTGACCAGGGAATGAACCCAAGCCCCTGCCTTGGAAGTGTAGAATCTTAACCATTGAACCGCCAGGGAAGACCCAAAAAAACTACTGTTAAGGTGAAGTGGTCCCAACTCATAACGTTCACACCAGTTCCTCCAGTGCAGACCAGAGACTGAACCCATGCCTCCTGCGTTGGGAGCATGGAGTCTTAACTGCTGGACTTCTAGGCTAGTCCCTTACTTTTGAACTCTAAATTCTAGTCATTTACACACATGTCCCCCAACTCAGGAAAGGTGCCCCTGAATCTTCATGGCGAGCTGCACCCTTGGGACACCATGTCTCCCACCAGCCCTGGCTGCTGGCGCACACCTCCGTTCCCTCGGAGCCCTTCTGTTTAAACATCCCACCTGAGAAGTGCCTGGGTTCCCACTGTCACACTGGCTGCGAAGCAGCAAGCGAGTAGCAACAGAGACTCGGGTACGGAAGGCCGCCCTGTGGCTGGCGGAACACCAGCTCCCAGGCACTGCCCCTGAAAGTCACGATGCAGTATTTTATTTGCCTGGATGAGCACAGTGTCGAGACACAGGAGATGGACACAGAAACGGGACACAATGATGTCTGACTCTGAACCGCACGGGCCAGCCTGACAAACAAGCTTCATCTGGAATATCATCTGAATCGGCTGCAAGTGACTGCCTGGACTCCCATGTGGAAATGGGGTCGTATGGTAATAATATCTACCATGAGTAAGGCAGGGTGGGGGGGTGGTCAGGTGGCAGCACAGACCTCCCCTAAGAAAGTGCAAATTTAAGACTTACAGACATGGCTGCCAGGGGGAAGGATGGAGGAAGGGAAAGTTAGGGAGTTTGGGATGGACATTTACATAGTGCTGTATTTAAAATGGATAACCAACAAGGATCTACTGTACAGCACAGGGAACTCTGCTCCTTGTTATATGGCAGCCTGGATGGGAGGGGAGTTTGTGGGAGAATGGATACATGTGCTATGTATGGCTGAGTCCCTTTGCTGTCCGGTTGAAGCTATCACAACATTGGTAATTAGCTATACTCTAATATAAAACAAAAAGTTAAAAAGAAAAAGTATAAGTTCAGTATAAATCAGTCCAAGCTGGGGGAAAAACCTGATCCATAATTTATTCATTCACCAAAATGTAAGCGAGTCCCTGCGCCCACTTTACAGCTGCGCCCTGTCCAGGGAGGGAGGGCAGTGCTGCTGCCCGCCACCCTGTCTGTGGTCTGGCCCTCGGCTCACACAGGAGCCACGTGACGATGAGGCGGCGGCCCGTGGTGTCAGAAGGGGGCCGAGGACGCCGGAGAAGCACAGACAGCACACCACAGAAGGGGGCAGTCCACATGACAACTGTCTAGACTCTTCAGAAAGAGTCAGCATTAAAAAAGGAAGGCAGCGAGAACTGTTCTCAACTGGAAGGGACTAAGGAGGCAATCGCTAAATGCACTGTGAATACTGATAGGATTCTAGTACAAAGATTTCAGCTCTAAGAGGCAGTTTTAAGTTAACTGAGTACATCTGAGTCAACACAGACAGCGTAAGAAATGCTCTTGAATTAATGCTAATATTCTTAAAGAAGTCTAAGCGCCAAAGAAGTGATGCTTTTGAACTGTGGTATTGGAGAAGACTCTTGAGTCCCCTGGATTGCAAGGAAATCAAACCAGTCAATCCTAAAGAAAATCAATCCTGAATACTCATTGGAAGGACTAACGCTGAAGCTGAAGCTCCAATACTTTGGCCACCTGATGAGAAGAGCTCATTCATTGGAAAAGACCCTGATGCTGGGAAAGACTGAAGGCAGGAAGAGAAGGGGATGACAGAGGACGAGATGGTTGGATGGCATCACCGACTTGATGGACATGAGTTTGAGCAAGCTCTGGGAGTTGGTGACGGAGAGGGAAGCCTGGCGTGCTGCAGTCCATGGGGTCACAGAGTTGGACATGACTGACTGAACAATTCTTAAAATTGATAATATTATTGCAGTTATGGGGGAAAAAGTTCTTAAGCTTAGGGATATATCCTGAGATTTTCTGGGAGCAAAGTGACATGGTGTCTGCAGCTCACTTTCAAATGGCTTAACAACACACAAATTGTGGGGAGAAAGGGTAAAAGTGGCAAAATGGTAACCACTGGTGAATACTGGGAGATTACTGTACTATTCTTTCCATGGATTTTACCATTTTCAAATTTAAAAGTTAGGGAGAAAAGAGAAGAGTCATAACTTGGTACAGCTGACCAGCAACAGGAAGACCAAACACACTCCAGGTGAAGCTGAGCATGGCGAGCAGCCCGCACCGAGCACTCCCGTGGGCCGGCGCCACACACGCTGCCTGATGCACAAGGCCGCCTGAGCCCCGGCAGCCAGGGGGCCAGTCCCGCCATCACCTTCAGGTTAGAGATGAGTGGGCGGCAGAGCAGAGGTCTAAACGCGGTCTAACTGAAGATATGAAGCGATGTATCACTCTTCCCAAATGCCTCTCCTAGCGAATCTGTTTTAAGTACATCAGGAGAAAACGCTACAGGGGCCGGACAATAAAGGAATGGCTGAATTATCAGTGATAACAGCCATTTAACGGAACACTGTACAGCAATTAAAAGTCGTATTGTCACAGGGTGTTTAATGACAGGGGAACATGCTCACAAAACAATGTCTGGTTTAAAAAACAATGGATCTCAAAAAATGGTCCTTTGATATAACTCTTAGTTACTGAGTCCTTTTTTCTGCAGGAAAACAGGAGTAGGTAGGCTGGTAAACTCAGGCTGGTAGACTCTTTAGCGTCATCTGAGTTACACTTCACAGTTTTTGGGAACTATAATACCACATAACCTGAATTATGTAAAATAAAAAACCTATACACATGCACACGTGATTCCCTGCTAGCTCAGCTGGTAAAGAATCCGCCTGCAATGTGGGAGGCCCTGGTTCAATTCCTGAGTTGGGAAGATCTCCTGGAGAAGGGATAGGCTACCCATTCCAGTATTCTTGGGCTTCTCTGGTAGCTGAGACGATAAAGAATTCGCCTGCGATGTGGGAGACCTGGGTTTGATCCCTGGGTTGAGACGATCCCCTGGACAGGGGCATGGCAACCCACTCCAACATTCTTGCCTGGAGAATCGACATGGACAGAGGAGCCTGGAGAGCTACAGGCCACAGGTCACAAAGAGTCAGAGACGCCTGAGCGACTAAGCACACACACCCGTGCGGAGAAACAAGACTATATGGTAATACATCAAAACACCTGCAGTGGTTTTCATTAAATGGAAGATCAATGAATCTTCAAATTCTTTTTCAGTTTCTGCCTTCTGTTGAATTTTTACAACAAACACGCTTAAATTTTAGGAAGTCAAAAACAAGTTCTTTTAGGAAACCGAGTACTCAAAAGACATCTGCTTCCAACACACATTAAGCTCACAGATACATCTAGATTTTTTCTTGAAATTCTATAAAAATAGAAATTAATGCCAATGAAGGGAAGCATGTGACTAGAATTTAAGGGGAGAAGGTAAGAAAGAAGAAAACAATGAAATTACGGTATTCTAGGCTGAAAACCAATCACTCCATCAACAACTAATGGACATTGTGTGCCGGGCTCTCGGGGTCCAGAGGAACAGAGAATCCTGTTCTCAGGACTGAAATATGCTGAGAAAAGCTACCAGGGAGGTTACACTCCAAGGGCTACTGGGGGTGGAAGAGTCTTGAGGAATGAGGACAAGTTCCAGAGGCAAGGAGGAATGTGGGACACATTTCAAACCACACAAAAGACATACGCAGGGCAGAGAAATGCAAAGAAATTCTGCTCTGGCCATACCCTTATAATACACTGTGTATTCTTGTAAAACAATTTTAAAATCAATGCCTGCAGTGGTATAAAACAAAGAAGGGGGAGGGAGGGAGGGAAAGAGGAAAGGACTGAGGGAAGAAGGCAGGCAGACAACCACGGCAGGACTGTGTACAGGAGGGAGGAGTCGGCATCTGGGAGGCAATGAGGAAGCAAGAAGAGGTTTACAGGAGGGGGACTGTCACAGAACTGGGATGGGCCGAGGAGGGTGATGGTGGGGCAGGAGAAATGAAGTGGAGGAGACAAAGCCAAGAGGTGACGGAGGGGGAGCGACATACTTGGGAACTGATGCAATGAGTCCGAGAGGACACTGAAGTTCCAAGCTCTGGGGTGTCAGGGTGAGCAATGGGGCATCTAATGGAGCTTTAAGAGAAGCAGAGGCTCAGTGGGGGCTGCTGGTGACCTGGGGGCAGGGCCGAAGAGGTCACACCTGAAAGGACTCTCGGGTAAGAAAGAGTACTGATGGTGGATGGAAGAAAAGCTAAGCCCAGTCTAAGAGTCGGGAGAAGCAAGATGGGAATGACAGATCAAGCCCACTGAGGTGCTGAGCTAGGGGGTGCTACCCTAGCAGATGACTACAAGCGTTTGTTGCTACCACAGGCGAGCCAGTCAAGGAGCCCAGTCCTAAGAGGCTCCCCTGAAAAGGGAAGCTCACCCTGACAGGAGAATCCTAACCAATAAGAGAAGAAGGAATTAGAGCGATCGTTGTCTCAGGGAAGAAGCATCAATGGACGCTAAAACCATGTGCATGTGTTAATCGCTCAGTCATGTCTGACTCTTTGCGACCCCATGGACTGCAGAGGACCCCAGGCTCCTCTGTCCACAGGATTCTCCAGGCGAGACTATTGGAGTGCATTGCCATGCCCTCCTCCAGAGGATCTTCCCGACTCAGGGACTGAACCCGGGTCTCCTGCATTGGCAGGCGGATTCTTTACCATCTGAGCCACCAAGAAAGGTGAAAACAGGAGGAGAAAACAGTCTCAAAGCATCTCCCTGCTGCTGCTGCTGCTGCTAAGTCGCTTCAGCCGTGTCCGACTCTGTGCGACCCCATAGACGGCAGCCCACCAGGCTTCCCTGTCCCTGGGATTCTCCAGGCAAGAACACTGGAGTGGGTTGCCATTTCCTTCTCCAATGCATGAAAGTGAAAACTGAAAGTGAAGTCGCTCAGTCGTGTCCAACTCTAGCGACCCCATGGACTGCAGCCTACCAGGCTCCTCCGTCCATGGGATTTTCCAGGCAGGAGTACTGGAGTGGGGTGCCATTGCCTTCTCCGAAGCATCTCCCTACAAAGTACTTATTCAGGTAACAGGAGAAAGAGTAGCGTTACAGTGGAGAAGCTCAACAGATACCACCACCTTAACCAAGGGATCAAAGAGAAGATCTCCAGTGACGGGACACGCTGACAGCACAGGCCACTTGGTATGAGGCCCCGAGAGGGACACAGCCTCGCTTCTCTGATGTTTCTTCCAAAAGGGCAACCATGAACCTAATCATAAGGAAACATCCAAAAAAAAAAAAAAATCCAAGTTGAGGAAGCTCCTCCAAATGACCGATCTGTGTTTTTTAAAATCATCAAGACCATGAAACAGAGAAGGCAATGGCACCCCACTCCAGTACTCTTGCCTAGAAAATCCCATAGACAGAGAAGCCTGGTGGGCTGCAGTCCATGGGGTCGCTGAGGGTCGGGCATGACTGAGCGACTTCACTTTCACGCATTAGAGAAGGAAATGGCAACCCACTCCAGTGTTCTTGCCAGGAGAATCCCAGGGATGGGGGAGCCTGGTGGGCTGCCGTCTATGGGGTCGCACCGAGTTGGACACGACTGAAGTGACTTAGTTGTAGTAGTAGTAGTAGTAAGACCATGAAAAACAGATCAACTGAACTGTTCTAGATTAAAGAAGACTAAAGAGACTCCATAATTAAATGTACCATGTGGTCTGAGATTAGCTTTTGGACCAAAAAACGTTTTATCTTTTGCTATTAAAGAATGTTAATGTGGCAACTAATGAAATGAAACATTTATAGATTAGATAGGTTAGTACTGGGTATTACTGTCATAGTTTTGATAACTGTAGTACATAAAGAGAATGCTTTTAGGAAACACCCACTGAAGTGTTTAGTGTAAAGGTGTATCATGTCTGTAGCTTTCAACCATTTCAGGAAAAAGATACACAGACATGCAGGGCAGGGACCTATGATACAGGCAGTGTGGTAAAATGTTAACATTTAAGGAACCTGGAATTGTAACTTTCAAACTTCTTACAGCTTAAATTTTGGTAACTTCCTTATAAATCTGAAATTACTTCAAATAAAGTCAGGGAACAACCCCTCTAAATGATACAAACTACCTCTCTCAAGTGTTGGGTCAACAAGGAAAGGCTTGAATTACCCAAACCTGCTTCCTGCACACGTCCTCCTGCCTAAGGCAGACGTGCAGGAAGAAGCTGATGTAAAACCAAGGTCAAGAAGAGAGACCCTGACAAAAGGCTCTGGGTACAGAAGGACGAAACTGCAGATCTGTCATAATTATGCAAGGTCAATCCTGGGGTGACTGAGGAAACCCTGGTAACAACTCAAAGTCTACAGAGCACTTAATTTGAAATCCAGTTCCCCTGATTTGGCACAACCTGAGTAAATATTAACACCATCGTTCAGCTTAACATGCTACTGAAATTATCCATAGGCTGTCCATACCACAATACTTAATATCATTACAGGTAATATCGAAATTAGAAAGAACACATAGGGAGATAATAATCCCTACCTTGGTTTCAAATTAGTATAAGCCTATAATATTCTTGAGCTCAACTCCTAAAGCTCGAGAATCCAGATAACCATGTACCCACTATACTTCCTCCTCAAAGCTCATCAGCTTTCATAGTATCCAGGAGAAAATCAAGGGAAACAAGGAAGCTCCAGGGGTTACAAAAGAAATGCCAAGGATGGGAGCTCCCTGGAGGTCCAATGGTTAGGGCTCTGTGCTTTCACTGCTGGGGACCGTGTTCAATCCCTGGTCAGGGAACTAAGATCTCATAAGTCATGCCACATGGCCAAAAAGAAAAAAAAAGTGTGTGGGGGGAGGAAGGGAGAAACGCCAAGGAGACACGTTATGTTAGAGGAGCTCTAAATGAACAAAATAAATGTTTTTTAACACAGGTAAAATTTTATCACTTCAAGAGCAACGCAGAAAATCTTAAGACAGCCAGCATTTGTGATAACACCAAGGTGTCAATGGAATTGGAAATGCAGCTGCTTGATAAGATGGTATCTAAGGACTCATTTTTTTACTTCCGGAAAAAAACTCTATGAATATATGAATTTCAGGCACCTGACTGATAGCCAACTACACATTCCTTTTGTTCAACCAAAATGTGTTAGTATTTGTGTCCAGAACAGCGTCGAGGTCACTGATAAATGAGCCCCTTTCCCTGCTGAGAGACCTAGAGGGACAGACAGGCCGCACGCCATGACAGGGGGCACAGAGAGGGTATTCTAACCAGCTTCAACGGCGGTCCTGACGCCACGGCCGCTCTCCTCCCATGCACCCAAAGACCTCACAGCTACACGAAGACGGAGGAGCCACAAGTCCGACAGCTGTCGGGATTACTCAGCACCTTCTCAGAAAGCGTCTCTCGGAAACGAGACATAATTCCAGAATCTCCAGATGGCTTACCCTCTAGAAAGCAGCCTGCAGACAGTGAAAACTGTAGCTTCTCTGAGGTGACACTTACCTGTGGCTTCAATGTACTCGATACATCGCTCGATAAACACAGGAATCGGCTTCTCCGGAGTCACCACGGTTGTCAAGGGCACCCCAAAATAGTTACTCTCCCAGGTTGCCTTTGTGATCGATGGCCGGGGTTTGGGCTTTGGTTTCTGTCCAGGGAAGAGGGGAAAAAACACACAAAAGCAAAGTGAGTCTCAACACACAACCCAAACACCAGTAAGGCTTCCAGAGGGGAACTCACAGTGGTACGGAAACGGTTAGAAGTAAGACTTCAAGCGAGATAAAGAGACTCACCTATTCATCTCATTCCTCCAAGTATCACACAAGACGCTGGCAAGCCGCCAGGTAGTCACACCTTGAGTGCGAAACTGCATTATCAGAACAAAGGTGTTTATAAGAAGCAGGCCGTGTTTATTTAATAACAATGAGAGGACTGGCCAACATCCTTTATCAGGCGTGCAATGGAGTAAACAGGAAATATTCCAAACATTCCACACAGATAATAGACACTATACACTCAAAAGATGGCTAAAATCTTTTTAAAAGATTAAAAAGTGGAATTGAAAACTATTAATTTCCTCCTTCCAGACAAGAGCACATACATTCTGCTGCAAGTTCCCAGGAAGAACCCGCTCTGATGCATCCATCTGGGGTTACCTACCAATGGCTTCTGCACTGGGAGAGGGTAAAACCAACTAATCAGATATGACGAATAAGATAACTCTTCGTTCCTTTCTAGAAGTCACCTCCCTCGTGTAGGAGGAGTAGCAGAAGCAGCGACAGCTACTGGAGAGCTTACTATGTACCAAGGAAGTTCTGGATACCGTTGCTCTTCAACCTTACGGCACTGCATTTTGCCAAGGAAAATGTCTCACAGACACAGCGCATAACTAACAGTGCGAGGATTCAAACTCAGGAGGCTGTCTGCAGTCTGTGCTCACAAACGTTACTGAGGTATTTTGCTCCAAAATTATTCAAACCTTTTACTTTGAAGATCACACGAGGAAAAAATAAATGTTCTAGACCAATGCTCAGTTTTCTAAAGCTACAGAAATCCACCTGAAATTTTGGCCTGTTGTTAAGTGGCTGCTGCTATCTCCCTGTAGAGACTGCCTGAGGCAATCAGGCCCTGACTTCACACTTTTTATCAAAGAAGTATGGAAAAGAAAGTGACTTACAATTTATCTTCACGTGAAATAATTTAACCAACCTAGCCTCTCTCCAGCATCTTCTACTTACATGAAGTACAACATAACATAAAGGATTTAAGCTTCCAAATCTAACAGAATTTGGGTTTGAATCCCAAGTGACAGGTTCTATGTGGTCAAGTTGCTTAGCACCCGGGGGCCAGTACCCTCCTCACAAGGTGGTCCTGAGGGTGACGTGATATGATGCACTGGAAGTGGCTCGGTGCCCAGAGGACACAGTCGCCCAAGAGTGTGAGCTGTTACTGAAAGAGAAGGACTGAGCATTTTCCATCATTACAAAAGGCAGCAACCGGACAACAAGGAGTCAACTGAGGCTCTCTCTTAAGGCCGCAGCATTTAAACTATAAGCTGCAGAATGTGACACACCAGGAAGACCTCTGGATTTAAGTGGCATTCTTTCGGCCAACCCCAATCAGGCAGAACCTGCCAGTCAAAACTACCATAACAATACCATTGTTCTTTAGTAAAACCTTGAGGCTTCCAAATAAACTGTTGTTATGGAATGGAAAAAAAAAAAAAAACAACTTTAAGAGAGCTGCCAGGAAGCTATTTCTAATCACTGCACCGCCTCTGAGCACAGCTCTAGTAAACGGACAGTGAATGTCGACGGCACACTTCCTCCACCCTCTCAATGCTCCAGCTCGTGAGGTGTGTTCTCACAGTTGAAGTTAGCTAGGAAATTTAACTTCCATCACCTGAACACTTACTAAGTACCAGACTCTGGCTTAAATTCTTTATATGTATATTTCATTCCAGATTCACAATAGATCTGTGGGTATAGGTGTTTAAAACTCCACTTCACAGATGAAGAAGCTGAATCCCAGAAAAATTCAGTTATTTGCCCCAGTCAGTTCTGACTACAAAACCTGCACTCTTAACCACTGTGGTTCATTGCCTTCCCCGGAAAGTTCTTGGGATATGGAGAACACACAGATGATTAAATAAATGACTGAGGGTACACTGACAATCTGAACTTCTAAAGGTAATAAAGTCTCACATAAAATATACCAGGGATGTTTAAGATGCTCAAAGAAAGAATGGGGCATGATGACAGCTATTTCAAACAGCTACCAGGACTATTTCATGGAAAGAGAGCAGACTATCTTGTACAGTCATGTTGGGAGAGATGAGACAAAGACAAAGAGGCAATTCTGGCCAGAGGAATTTAAAAAACAAACAACCCCCCTGCCCCAGCTGTTTAAAAAGGACAGGACTGCTCTGTCAATGTTCAAAGCAGAGGCCGCAACCGACCGGCAACACTCACTGTTGAGGAGACCCTGCCGTCAGATGGAAGGCTAGAGCTGCTCATACCCTCTCACCTCAGAGTCTAATGAGATCTAATCAAGCTCAGTGCTCAGCTTACAAATGGAGCGTGAGCTCTGGCCACAGCGTCAGCTCCCCTTGTTGAATGACCCGGATGTTCACTCTCATTCTAAGATTTAAACAAACTCTGCTTTACAGAACGCCAAAATAGTCCCTTGAAATAACTGAAGGCTCTCTAGGGTGTCACAAAATCAGGCAGGGATTCTTGCGCAACTAATTCCAAACCTTCTGAGGAAGGAAATCAAGACTGCGGTCCAGGCCAAGAGTCGGGCAGGACCGTTGCTATGGCAGGCAACACCGCAGGCATCTGAAGGGTTACTGGGCACATGTCAAGATGGAAATGCCATTCTTCTGAGTGGCCTGCCAGATGTCTCAGTCCCAGGTCAGACATGTGTCACTCATTAGGGCGTCGGCAGAGTGCTCTCAGCAGCAGGTCCTTGGAGAGAAGAAAATAACGCCATCCCAACAGCTATCTTCCTCTGGGCTCGCTCATTAGTGGGCTGGACTGAAAAAAGCAGCCAGCTAGAGGAAACCAAGCCCTGAGAATAAGCTACACATCTGCGTGTCTAAGTTTAGAGTCTGACTGGGTGCAAAATGGAAAAATAAGAGGAATTTATCAGGAGTGGCCGTGTGTTAGACACTCTGTGTTAGGTGCTCTGCACTTATCTGAAAGCTTACAACCACCCTTCAAGGTAAGGGTTATTAGCCCCTTTCTACAGATGTGAAATCAGAGGCTCAGAGAGCAGCCGCATTGAGACAGCCAGGGTTCAGAGGCCAGTGACCTGCGAACGTCAAAGCCGCCTATCCTGTCTCCTTCGTGACCTAGCTCCATGATGAAACGCCACGGATATAAACAAGGGACTGGGTCAGCTCAAAACCTCTTCACTTTGTCCTATGGACAAGCACTTTTTGAATAAATAACACAGTCCATTGTTCTTCATTTCAGTTTCCTTAAAAAAACCTGTGAAGTTTTTTTTTTTAAAGGAAAAAACGTTTTTCCTTAAGTTACCTTAATGCCTGATTCTTAGGCCTGATACTAACCAAGTAGCAAAGAAAGAAATAAACCAACAGTTTCTGCCAGTGTCGCAGTGGGGAGAAACAGTGGTTGGAATCTGCCCCCGGCTTCTGGCCTTTCCGAAGCAAGAGCATAAAGGGGAAACTCCTGCTTATGGGACACTAAGCCCAGCCCACAGCTCCTCCAAGTTCACAGGGCAAGAAGATTAGAATGCCCGCCACACAGCAAGGAAAAGCCAAGAGAAGGGGCCTTCTATCTGTCTGTAAGATGCTAGGTTCTAGAGCCACGTGCGCAGCTGACACTTGAATAAAAACCATGTCCAATGAAGTGCAAGGCCAGTGTTTCTTCATAGCTTTTCAGTTTAGCTAAGATGAGGACCCTCTCCGTGGGCAGAATATTTTTCTTCTTCTTCTGACATCGTGCTGCTCTTCCTAGGATGTGAGGAACTGAGGTTCAGAGCGTCTTGTTCATACTGACAGGACTGCATCACAGACTCCCTTTTAAGAAACACATGAGGGAATCAATTCCCTGCGTCACCCTGTGGGCACCGGACAAGGAACAGGCACCCATATGCACACAGGGCCGGCTTCCTAACGGGCTAAGTTCCCAGTACACAGGAATCCACGCGATTCTCCTTTTCTCAAAGAAACTTATTTAGTTTCTCTTCAGCTGTGCTGGGCCTTCGCTGCTGCACTGGGGCTCTCTGGCTGCGGGCACAGGGGCTGCCCTTCGTTGCGGTGCACGATCTCCTCTCACTGTAGCGGCCTCTCGTGCTGCAGAGCACGGGCTCAGCAGCTGCGGCGCGTGGTTTAGTTGCTCCACAGCACGTGGAATCTTCCCAGACGAGGGATCAAGCCCGTGTCTCCTGCACTGGCAGGCAGATTCTTATCCACTGCACCACCAGGGAAGCCCCTGTCTTTCCTTCTAAATGAATTATACCCAACGTCACTAGCAGCACAGCTAACACTAAGACCAAAGTCCTCTCTCACCCTCGATGAATTTATAATCTAATTGGTATCAGAGAAGATATGTATCCCGAGCAAGCAGAGGTGCAGGAACAGCTATGTAGTGATCCGAAACTGTCAACTTCAAATATTCTCTCCTGGTCTCCATAAATACCCTTGCTGCTGCTGCTGCTGCTAAGTCGTTTCAGTCGTGTCCGACTCTGTGCGACCCCAGAGACGGCAGCCCAACAGGCTCCCCCATCCCTGGGATTCTCCAGGCAAGAATATTGGAGTGGGCTGCCATTTCCTTCTCCAATAAATATCCTTATCCATGTCAAATTACTCATCCAGATTTTAAGGTCAGAAAATATGGTCACTGGAGTTGTAACACCTAACACAGCCTTCTAAATGCTTGGTAACCTACCTAAGAAAGTAAATAAAAAACAGAATCCAGCCTGTGTTTTTTATTTTTGAGGAGGAATGTCATATACAGAACATAGCCTGGAATGGGGACAGTGTCCTCTGAATGGAGCAATTCTCCCCCTTGAGAGTGAAAGTGATACAATAAGCAAAGCCCGAGAGGATCACCCATATGGTTTGCCAAGCTGTACAATGGCCCACCCTGAACTGACAGTAAAGCGGGCAAATCTTAGAAAAACCTAGAGATGCTGTAAACTACATTACTCCAGGTTTTCCCAAGTGTTCTCTTGCATTCCATATCCAACATTACAGCTTTCTGACTGGTGATGATTCTTGCATATTTCCAACACAGCTTCCAAAGGACTTTTTCAATTAAGTTATTCGTTCATGCCCCAAATGTATTTTTGGCTCTGCTGCTCCCGCTTCTGGCTCTGAAAAAAATCTAAGCCCAAGTTTAACAGAAAACCCAAGGATGGAATTGTTCTTACTGGCAAACCCTATTATGAAAGCCCAAATGCTTAGCCTTGTCTCCTTCAAACTTGGAGCACCTTCACTTAGGGATGAACCACAGAGCAGCATGAAGTCTCCCAGCAGCCCCAGCCCTCCCTCTTGCAAGATGGGGAAGGAAAGAAAGGCACGCCATCCCCTCAAAGGCCCCAGACAAACTTATAGACCATAGCTTTTTGCTCTACATGGGCATGCCCCAGACAAACTTATAGACCATAGCTTTTTGCTCTACATGGGCATGAATCTGGGTCAATCCCTGCTGAATGGCCAATGCAACAGGAGGCTAAGCAGAGAGGAGGGTCCACTAGTTTCAGGAAATGTTCATAAACATTCCTGCCCACTTCACCACTCACTGAATCTAGACTTTTCAGAGTTGTGGGGCTCAGTTTTTACCTGCTAGCCTCCTCTCAAATACTGGATAAAAAGTATTTAGAAGGCCTTTCGCTATGGAAGTAGAGGTGATTCCCTGCCTCGAGCTGAAACAACCTGAATCTCTACAAAGATGTATCAGTATCGCTAGGCAGTAGAGGAGAACAAGTTGGCTCAGTGAAAATCAGAGCAATCTTCTGTTCTTTGAAAAATAGATTGAGGTTTCCTATTGTCATTTTTTTTTTTTTTTTTAAAGAACAGGTGTGCTAAGCTAAAGCAGATAGTTAAAGATAGCCTATTTTTGTCACCAAAAACAAACTACAGCAGTTCTTTGGGCTTAAAATAAACGGAGAACCGAGTGACACCAGTTCAAAACAATTTCTCAAAGTTCCAGTTGCTATTTCAGCGTCTCCATGCCTTTTTTGTCCTCTATTCAAGCAGACACTGAAGCTAGAAACAAACCATCACGCTGTTCTTAGGGGGCAGTGTGGGGAAATAGATGTTTCTAGATAATAACCAGAGTCCTTTGTCTGAAATGAACAAGTTGACTGGGCTGACTGAGTGCTCCAAGTGTGTGCCTGGCTACTGAATATTACCATCTTTCTCGGAGGCTGGACTCTAAAAACCCACAGAAAACAGAAGTCAGAAGACTGGGGTTCCCAAATCTCAACTCCTCCACTTAGTAACCATACTAACTTGGGGGCACCAAATGAGCCTCAGTGTCCTCATCTCTAACACCTGGATTTTAAAAAAATCACTTCCTTAAGACTGGCAAGAGAAACAGATGATGAAGACGTACCCCAATGTTCACCGCAGCACTGTTTATAATAGCCAGGACATGGAAGCAACCTAGATGTCCATCAGCAGATGAATGGATAAGAAAGCTGTGGTACATATACACAATGGAGTATTACTCAGCCATTAAAAAGAATACACTGGAATCAGTTCTAATGAGGTGGATGAAACTGGAGCCTATTATACAGAGTGAAGTAAGCCAGAAAGAAAAACACCAATACAGTATACTAACGCATATATATGGAATTTAGAAAGATGGTAACAATAACCGTGTATACGAGACAGCAAAAGAGACACTGATGTATAGAACAGTCTTTTGGACTCTGTGGGAGAGGGAGAGGGTGGGATGATTTGGGGGAATGGCAATGAAACATGTATAATATCATATATGAAATGCGTCGCCAGTCCAGGTTCAATGCATGATACTGAATGCTTGGGGCTGGTGCACTGGGACTACCCAGAGGGATGGTATGGGGAGGGAGGAGGGAGGAGGGTTCAGGATGGGGAACACAGGTATACCTGTGGCAGATTCATGTTGATATATGGCAAAACCAATACAATATTGTAAAGTTAAAAAATAAAATAAAATTAAACAAACGAACAAAAAATTGGTGTGAGAATGCCTGGCACTGGGCCTGGCACACAGGCGGTGTCCAGCGAGTGTGGGGAAGTGCCTGCAGAGCCTGTCACAGGGATCCACAGCCTCTGATATTCTGCCTGCTTCTCCCTCACTCTCTGCACATGCCACGTTTTCTCAGCTCCAAGTCCCACACCTTTTTCTCAAAACTTTACCCCAAGAAGCCTCCATGTTCACTGACTTCTGCCTGCTTTACCCCTTAAATCTCAGTTTTAGGACTCCCCAGGTGGTCCAGTGGTTAAGAATCTGCCTGCCAGTGCAGGGGACACAGGTTTGATCCCCGGTCCGCGAAGATTCCCCATGCCTGGGAGCCACTAAGCCTGTGCAACACAGCTACTGAGCCCACGCACCTGGAGCCTGTGCTCCGCAACAAGAGAAGCCACCACCACGAGAAGCCCACACACCACAATGAAGAGGAGCCCCCTCTTGCTGCAACTAGAAAAAGCCCTGCATGCGCCAAGCAAGACCCAGTATAGCCAAAAATAAATTATAAAAAAAAAAAGTCTCAGCTTTATGTATCGTTTCCTCAGGGAGCTTTCCTGGATAGCTTACCCTAGTTGAGGGTAAAACTCCTTGCTATACAATTCCTTAGCACCCTGTACCTTCACTCTGGGCCACATTCAAAATGTATGTAAACACATGGATAAAAATCTATCTTTCTGTGTTATGGTAAACTAGATGAACACAAGCACAACTACCACCCGTGTGATACTCAGCACAATGCCAGGCATATAAGTGCTCAGGGAACGCCCATGCATGGAGCTGAATGTTTCTTTCCTAAAAGAATGAATGGACGCGTGCTTTGGAGCAAGTGTGCAAGAGTGCTAAGTCGCTTCAGTCATGTCCAACTCTTTGCAACCCTGTGGACTACAGCCCATCAGGCCCCTCTGTCCATGGAATTCTCTAGGCAAGAATACTGGAGTGGGTTGCTATGCCCTTCTCCAGGGGATCTTCCTGACCCAGCAATCAAATCTGCATCGCTTATATCTCATGCATTGGCAGGTGGGTTTTTTTTTTACCACTAGCGGCATCTGGGAGGCCCTTTGAGCAAGAGCATTTCTTTTCAAAGAAAAAATTCTTTCAGGAATCAGAAAATCCAAGGTCCAGTCGGCATCCCAACACCATTTTTAAGATCAAGGTATTCATCTGGCCTTAGAGAGCTCAGATAGGGCCAGCCTCTTCTGGGGCGCACACTGGGAGTCCTTCCCGGGTAGGTTACAAAGAGCTCATGTTTCACACCATTCAGCCTGTCAAAATGCAGCATCCCTCCCGGTAAGGGAGCAGTCCAACTCCCCAGCTGGTTTTTATTCACACTAGAAACTTTAACTCCGTTCTAGGCCTCACAAAATGAGAGCTGTGTCCACACAAAGCCACAACAACCAGCCAATTCACTGAATCCGATGAAATAAGCCAATTCACCGGGGGGGACACAAACTGTCAAACTGGTTACTTGGTGCCTTATAGACCAAACAATGCGTGATTGAATTGGTTTGCTTTTCAATAGGTTGTCTTGTCATGTGGTAGCTAGAGTGACTCAAAGATTTTCTTTATGATTCTGTTTTGTCTATTTTTTTTAAACACAAAATAAGAGCACACCAGATAGAAGGGTAAACAGCCAATAACGTCTTCTCTTTAAATCCGTGGTCAAGCACACTGAATTCAGCAATGTGAGCTTGCCCAAACAGTACATTTTGTGGACCAAGGCGCTCCAGCCTGTTTTTTGGCTTTAAAATAAGACCCTGCTGCTCCTGATCTCATCTTTGCAAACGCACGGTGCTGGGAGACAGAGACCATGTGCAATGACAACTCTCTACGGACAAAGCATCTATTCATGGACCCCACTGAAGTGCAATCGTAGATTTTCAATTTCATTCAGCTGAGTGCGGAAGGCTCCCACTATGAGGGTGGGTTGCTAAATGGTTCAGCTGGGAAAAGGACCCGGAATGAGAGTGAGCTTCACAGTCTGCACTTTCGTTATTAGAAACGAAAGCCATTCCCTGAACTCCAACTCCAGTTTTACAGTGAAGAGCTAATCCAGCATATCAGCCAAGGGCACTGAGCAATTTTTCTTTCTCCACATGACACAGGTACCCGGAGCATAGCTTTTTTGGCTGTTGTTAGGCTTGTTGCTAGGTAAGGGGCTGAGAAAGCAGCTAAGTGACATACAGGGTTAAAACTTACAGAAAAGGGAGGGACAGTGTTGGGTCCCTAAAGCTCTCAGCTAGACCAGACCAGTGTTCTCCTGCCCTTGAATTCAACATGCGCATTTTCACCGTTAAGTCTTTCCTTTCCTCACAGAACTTCTTCAATTCTACTCCTTCTTCAAGGTCAAGGTAAATAACAACGACGGACGCTCACCCAGCACGCGGCTCGCTGCTTTACATGCGGTCTCCTTCCATTTCTCGCACTATGAGACAAGAGCTGCCGCACTGGCTCCTCTTGCTGAAGGGACGCGGACGGTGAATCTCGTCCCCAAAGGCTCAGCAGGACAAGGAGGAGCTGCAGGCACTGGCGTCTGAGGTGGGGCCCCCGGCGCCCCATCACCGCACACTCCACGACCTTAACCAGCCCCAGCACAGGATGCCTGCTCCCTCGCCCTCCGAGGCAGACCACCTATTTTCAGAAGCTGTGCGCGTCTCGCTGCCTCCCAGGGGTGCTGCGGCGTGGGTGAGAGCGACCTGTGCCATTTCCCCAGTGGTGTCTGGCGAGCGGGAGGGACTAAGTGTGTTGTTTCCCACTACCACCTGGCTCTCCCCTCACTTCAAATAAATACTGTACTGCTTTGTCATGCCAATAAAAGTCAGAGACCAGATGCCCCCGTGTAGGGGGATTTGGCACTCTCTGCCCCACGCGATCTTGCTTTTCCAGTAGAACAAGTGTCAGTCTGACTCCTTAACAACAGCAGATTTTAATAGAAGGTTTGTGTCCATCAGGAACAGAATCAAGACTCCACTTCTCTCTGCATTAGGATGACAAAGCAGCGAGGCTCCTTTTAAGGCACCATTTTCCAAGGCAGGAAAAGACATTTTCACCTTTTACTCACTCTTTCCAAAGGATACTCCTAAATGACTTCTGGCACGCTATTGCTCTGGGGCCAGAGGTAATCGTTTCTGTTTGACTTGAAGAGGTGGGGCCCAGATAACCAGGAGGGACGGGAAGCTGGTCACTCCTTGCACGCTGACCCAGCAACCCCATATGAGGCAATTCTAGGTGAGGAGATGCGCGTGACCAGCATGGAGGCGGCTATCTCAGAGGTCCCTGTAGCCAGCGGTTCTCTGCAGAGCCTACTCTTTAGAGCACAGCTTGTTTGGGGATGCGTTTTACAAGCATTATTTTCAACAGTATTATAAATGTAGCTAGAAGTCAGAAAAACAGTTCTGATTCACAGTGTGGTATTATGCCACCTTCCTAATTCCCAGGTGTGCAAACACCCCCACAATTAGAAGACTGTCAGCATTCGATAAGCTGTGCCTGCAACAGTCTTCACTGGGAGGAGGAGAGGAAAGTCACAGCATTCAAAATGTTTGGATTCCAGGATCATCAAACAGGAGAGCTCCGGGGAAACACTGGCAGGCTGGTCAGGCTACTTTCTGGCTTCTGAAATAAGAACTGCTTTCCACTGCCCTGCCCACTACTAGCTTTTAGAGAACAAAATACTGATGGCAGATGAAGGCTGACAAAAGTAAAACCAAACCATGGGGAGAGCAAAGAGAAGACTGTCCACGCTGTTTATCAACACTGAGCTCAGAATGGGAGGGGAACAGAACACGCAGCGATACTGCCCTGGCCCTTCTGACACGCCACAGGTCAGAGCTCTGGACGCTCTGGCCATGGCGGCAGAGGGGCAGGCTGTATGCTGTCCGAGGACAGGCAGGGTGTGAACAGGCTTTCCCTGTGAGGGCCACGGCACAAGGTCCTCCATCTCCAAGGGCCCTCTCAGCCAATATGAGCCACAGAACTGGCCTCCAGATAGCATTCTACATCAGAATTGTCAGCTCTCAAAACAGCCTTGACTCAAGAGCCCTCTGGTTTGGTATATCTTGCAATGATGAAAGCTTGGGACAACTTTTCTTCCAAAGTTCCCTGAAACACTTTCAGATACGTGACTTTGTTCTCTGCCATTTCACAGCAGGAAAAAGAGCAGAAGCTTTCAATGAAGAGAAACCATCCTGTACACCAGCGGTCCCCAACCTTTTTGGCACCAGGGAGCGATACTGGGAAGGAGGCGGGGTGGTTTCCAGATGATTCACGCACATTACAGTCAGGACGCACTTTGCTTCTAATCTAATGTCGCCGCAGATCTGACAGGAGGTACCAGCTGGCAGCCTGGACCCTGGGGCCCCCTGCATACACAATGCTAGGGGAGGGCCTGTGTCTAAGCGTTCTGTTGTGCTGTCTCACTGACATGGCCTGCTCTGAGAAATAAAGGGTGTTTCCCCTACTCTAACTAGGGGGAAAAAAAAAGTTGGGAAATGTCTTTTAGATCTCAAGGTCTAAGTCCACAAGGACAGAGCGCACTGCCCCTTACGCTGCACTCCGCCTGCCGCTGCGCTGGGCTGTGTCCCCTGAGTCTGGCAGCAGGCCTGGCATTCCTACACACAGTCGGCCTTTCCCCCTTCCCACCCCACCTGTGGTCCCTGAATCAAATCTGCAAGCAGTAGCAACTCACTTAAAGAGCCGGAGGGCACTTCCATTTTACAGACATGGGGCAGCTTTATAACCTGCAGAGGCAAGATTACTTTTCATTTACGTAACTGAAGACCTTTCAATGATTTACGTGTTCAAGTAAAATAATCATCCAATTTTTCCCTACCTAAAATGCAGCAACCTTTACAGATCATCAAGGGGGAAAAGGAGTATTTAAGAGATGTATGGATGAAACATTCCTTTCTCAGTCAAAGACTAAGGACCATGATGCTGGATTCTGGTGTTTCAGTGAAGAAAGGCCAAGCACGTTGTCACCTGCTTGCTGCTTGTCCGGATACTGACAAGTTCTACGTGATCTGCTCATTTCAGTAATTACCTAACTACTGTTTTGGACAAAGACTTCTCAGGTTATCCCTCCAAAAGTCCTTACCACTTGAGAGCTACCAGTAGTAGCTTTCTGAGACGCTGTTTACTTTTTTCCAACTTTTTATTTTGTATTAGGGTATAGCCAATTAGCAACGTTGCAACAGTTTCAGGTGAACAAGGAAGAAACTCAGCCACACATACACATGCAGCCATTCTCCCCCAAACTCCCCTTCCATCCAGGCTGCCACACGACCTTGAGCGGAGTTCCACGCGCTGCACCAGAGCCCTTGTTGGTGATCCGTGTTAAATACAGCCGTGTGCATGTGTAGATCCCAAACTCCCTAAATATCCCTTCTATTCTCCAACCGTAAGTTCCTTCCCTAAGTCTGTCTCTTTCTGTTTTGTAAGTTCATTTGTATCATTTCAACACTGCTTACTTTTTAAGGCAAGTCAAGGAGGAAACACACACACAGCGGTTTTTAGCCAGGGTAAGCTGTCCTTGAAAATCTCTGTCATCATCAATGAATTCTCCCCAAGATGCTGTACAAGTCACTCCAAGAGCTCTCAAGTCGTGTCTTACCTTAGTGTTTCTTCTTAGACTGCGAAGAATATTCCTCCTCCTCGGGTCTTCGTCGGTCTCATATGGAATGACGGCGTTGTCTCCTTTATAACCCTGGGATGCCTGATCCTCCTCTTTCTTTCGGGTGGGCCCCAGCTCGTCGTCGCTC
Organism: Bubalus kerabau; assembly: GCF_029407905.1. NCBI lineage: Eukaryota > Metazoa > Chordata > Mammalia > Artiodactyla > Bovidae > Bubalus > Bubalus kerabau. Next base: position 57,399,719 of record NC_073640.1, on the reverse strand, counting down.
CCCACGCTGAAGCTGGTTCGGTAGCTGGCAAACCTCCCCAGCCGGCTGCACCTCGCCCTGTACAGCACTGGCTTGCTCACCGTGGGTGCCTTGCGGCCCCGCTCCAAGGAGCTGGTGTCCATTTCGCTGTCAGAACCGTTCCCGCTGCCGTTGGACTGGGCTTTGTTGATGTTCCGAATGGTGATGATCTTGCCCTGTGTGCTGTCGTGGGGCACCGAGTATATGTTTTCTTCTTCATTCCTTGGCTTGACCACAGCGTCCATGGGTTCAGCATAATCAGAAGGATCGAACCCATCTGGAGGTAGCCAGGTGCTCGACGAGACGGACTTCCTCTGTGCATCTCTGTGGCCCTGGTCCAGGTAAGACAGGTCCCCCTTGGTGATCTCAAAATGCACAGGAGGCTTTGGTCTGACTGGCGGAGGCACCTTGTTGTTCAGTTTACTCTCAAAGTTGCTCATGATGAAGGACAGCCCATCATTTCCCTCCAGTTCCATAGAGAGCTTGGAATGGTCTTTGGATAGAGAGGGCAATGGTGTGTCTTCTCGAAACATGCTGTACGACGGGGTCTCGATGTCCTCCTCTGAGTCCTGCAGGTTGGAGTTGCAGAGCGGGGAGCCTGCCCGGGGGGAGTTAAACACCTCTTCGGTGGTGCTGCAGGCCTCGGCAGCATTGTCGTACATATGCGTAGCCTCAATGATGTTCTTTTTGTCCACCACATCTTTAAAAAAGGGGTGGAAGATCTCCAGTTTATGCTGGGGTTGGCTACAGGGGATACTCGTGAACCTCCCATCAATTTCTTGAGCGATCTCCTCCCCCTCGGTCAGCTGCTCCCGACTTAAGTCATTATCCAGGACATCTATAGCGCCGTCAGTGAGTGCAACCAGCTGAACAGGGATAATATCCTGCACTTCACAGAGAAAGGCACGTAACATAGCCAAGGAGGCCTTACGTTTGGCTGAGTAAAAAACAATGTACCCATGGACCAATCGGCTTTTTCGGATGCTAAATGAGGAATGGTATGAAAGAATAGACAGTTCAATGCGCTTCTTGTGTAGTCCGATTGGGAGTTCAAGTAAAACAGAGTTGTTGCTTCCACAGTGGGAAGACTTACAGGTTTGGGACTGAAGGACAGGAAAGAGTATGTCGTCTGCACTAAAAGGATCCCCACACATCAGACACATGACGATCCGCAGGTCGACGTCAGCCAGGTCTTTGATGCTAGCGGTAGAACTGACCAGGTTTAAGTTGCGCTTGGAGTCCAGGAGACCTTTCAAAACCTGACTGATCTGCTTCTCGTTGATGTTGCGCCCATAACCGATGCCGGCGGAAGCAGGGTCAAGAAAGACGCACTGCAGTTTGCTAGCAATCTGCTGACCCTGCTGTATTAAGCTGTGCAGGGTCTCTCCACTGGTGTCTCCTCTTTTGTTAACCAAAATTAAAGTGAGGGGGAGATGGGCTAAATGATTATCTCGCCGGCCAAGTGTGGACTCCCTGCTCTTCTCTATACTTTCTACCACATACGACAGAGACTCCTTTGAATTGTAAAGGCAGAGACAACCATGGGGCTGAAACGTTGGTGTTTGGAAAGAGTTCACGGGAAGCCTGACGTTCCCTTCTATTGGCCTCAGGGAGAGCTCATACATTTTTCCGTCTATTACATACTTGTCATCATTTGTACAAAGAGCTCGAATCTCATTGGCCAGCTCTCGGGCAAGGCCGTCCTTGCCCAAGATCACCAAGTTGATTCTATCAATGTTGGGGTCAGAGAGTGAATTCTTCTGATTCCGGTCAGATGGTCGGATAAACCGAGAACTAACCAAGTGCTCAATCTTAGCATCCACACAGGAGGGGCAGCTAGGACACGTCTCCTTGGTTGGGTGGTACACGAAATGAATGTGCTTCAGAATGAGGGCATCCCGCTCTGCTTGGAGCTTCTGCAACGCTTTAAACCGCTGTTCCTCCCCAAGCACATCCTGGATGACACCCATCTTCTCCTTGCTGGGCTTAGCATCCAGCTCCAGCTCATAAAACAACTCTGAATATTCCAGCAGCAGCTCCTGAAACTCTTCCTTCGCTTTGTCTATAATCTGCTTTTGGTGTTTGCCATAAATATCCATGTATACAGATTCCTCTAGCCACTGGTAGAAATCTTCGTTCATAATAAAACTGCGGGCCTCTTCCCAAGGCTTGCCAGGAGTGATGAAAGGAGAGGTCTCCAGGTTTTCTTTAAAAGCCCTTCTCATCTCAGCTCGTTTCCTCTCGTTCCGTAGCTTCTCTAAGTGGGCCTCGTACAGCTGCTCTGCGGGGACGGTGTCCATTAAGTCAAAGGGAATCCGCTCATTCTCCATGTTGTCAATGTGGCTGGTGGCATCCCACGGCGTCTCCTCAAGCACAACAAACCACTTCAAGAATTCTGGCTTGGTCTCCAGCAGCTTTTTGGCTTTTATGCAGCTTAGGTGGTCTATTTCATCTAGGTTGGGGATAAGAGCTTCAAAAGCTAAGGGCAGGGCTGCCAGGTACAGCTTCCTCCTGCGCTCAATGTGCTCATGCTTGAGGCGATGGATGTGCTGGAGAAACAGCTTCTTGGCTTTCTGAGTCCCTTCCAGGTAGACATAGTCCTGGTACTCGGGAGAGGCCTGCATCTTTCGGCTGACGCTCAACCAGTTCTCGTTGTGGTTTTTCACAATGCGACTCACCAGCCACTCATATTTGTCTTTTGCTGTAGCTATCTGTTGGCTCTGCTGCTTGAGAGCTTCAAAGTACGGAATGATTTTTGTCTTTCCCCGACTCTTGTCAATGAGTTGCACTAAGGTGCTGAAAGCTAAGTCCACATTTACATTGGATCTTGCTGAGGTTTCCACAACCTGGAGGTTCTTTTTGCTTAAGGCAAAAGTATGCGCATCTCTAATGTACCGCTCAACACCCTCATCACACTTTGTCAGGACAACCACTATGGGCTTTTTTGTTTTTGCGAGCTGATTGTAGAGATTAGAGACGAACTTGAGCTGGTCATCAAAGTTCCTATTCATGCCCCTGCTAACATCAATACCAAGAAGAAAACCATCAATCAGCAGCTTTCCATCTGGCATTTGCTTCTGCTCAAAGTCCTGCTCCAGCCCCAGCTGGTCAGTGCAAAAGTACATGAGTTTTTCAGCTGATGCAAGCTTGGTTGCAGCGGCTCTCTTGATATACGGCTGCAGGGTCGTGCTCCGATGAGGCTGAAAAGTCTGATCATCAATGAATTCGGTCTGCTCCACAACGTGCATCTTACATTCCACACAATCCTCCAGGGAACGGCCAACTTCTCCCCAGTACAGAAAGTGGTCATTATTGACCACTCGCCCACCAAAGTCACTGGTGCTAAGGACAGAGGTATGGTCCAAATGAAACTCGTCTGCGCTCGGGCGCACGAAGCGGTTGCACAAACAGGACTTCCCAATGCCGCACTGGCCCTTCTCCTTCTCCGTCCCAGACAATCCCACCACGCTGATGTTGTAGGTGGGAATGCGGACATCTTGCTTTCTTGCCATCATCATCGTCGACACATCCTGCCACAATCTGCCACTTCCAAGATCAGATTAGTGTTTTCCCGTGGACCCAAAGGCTTCCCCACATTATCAGTGGGGGCTGGCTGCCCACGAAGCAAAAGTGTCAGATCTCATAGTGTTTGTATACCAGTACGAGGTCAGTTTTTGCCACTTCTCATCGCCGAATAACCAACATTTCTTCCTAGATGGGGGGAGAGAAAAAAAGAAAACCAATCAGTGTCATAATTTTGAACCCAATTTTAATCAACAAACGAGCAAAATCCAATTTTGTTCTTCAACAAATAAATAATTATAGTAAACATCAAGTATACCAGGCCTTAAGCTAGGTAAAGCCATAAGAGCAAGTAAAGACTGACATCTGTGTGCCTTCGAGAGGTACAGTATCATCTACTGGAGGAAGATGCCTCAGGAAGCAGTGTGCTGAGGAGTAAAACAAGGGCCTGCATGCTCCGTGGAGGGACAGCTGACTCCGGGGCTAGGGCAGGAGTGGCACAGCATGAGCCTGGAACAACGTGTTATAACAGAAGGGAAGGAGTGCTTGAAAGGATGGCAGGGCACCTCATGAGGACGCAGGAACTGGTCTGAAGGGGTACCGACTGGTCAAATCTGGGACACTCTGGACACCAAAATGATTAAGTACAAAAATGAATTACAATCCACTGCAAAAAACAGCAACCTGGGTTCATACTACTGCATCAGACAATTATCACTTAACGCTAATCTAGGGGGGAAATTTTGATTAGGAGCAGGATTTTGTACAGAAGTGAGGTTTCTCCTGACAGACTATTTAATAGACGCAAAGGGAAGAAGAAAAACAAATGCTAATTATACAGTGGAGATACTGGACAACACTCTAAAAGAGTAATGAAAATGACCACTATCAAAGAGGCCAGAAGGACACCAGGGGCCTCCAGATGTGACGCCCCTGGAGGACACAACATCCCTGCGCAGTGCGGTGGCCTGGAGTGCCTTACACCTCAGCCTAACCACAGGAAACGCCAAACACAAAATGAGCAAGATTCCATTAAGGTGATGGTGGTGGGGTCAGGGGGGAGTCCTGTTTAAAAAAAATAATTCAGTGTCATACTAGACAAAGAATGGCTTTGTAAAGAAATATTCCAGACAACAGGAGGCTACAGAGACATTATAAGTAGGTGCGATTATCAGATCCTAGACTGAATTCTATACGGGGTGGGGGTGGAGGGGCTGGAGGAGGAAGGCTACATGGCACATCATTAGATCAATTGATGACACTATACTATGACTGGATATGATTAAAAGTATTTTATCAGTGTCAATTTATGAAGTTTATAACTATCACGTGAGAGAAGAGCCCTTTTCTTAGGAAATGCACACTTAAGTATTAAGAGGGAAAAGACCATAATGGACATGACTGGTTCAAAAAAAAATTACATCTATATATTGAGAAAGAATAATGCAAATGAAGTAAAATATTAACAATGGGTGAACCTGGGTAAAATGCACAGGATATTCCTTTGTATTGTTTTCATTTTTTAAAGTTTGTAATTACTTCCAAATAAAAAGCTTTTTAAAAAAACAAATGGGGGGGAATGTGAATATGGGGTTTGTCTCCCTGACAAGAACATAAACTCTGTGAGGACGGAGCCCGTCACCCCACCTGCTCACTTCTTTGTCTTCAGGCTATGATGCCACGTTTGACACAAATATTTACTAAAGGAATGAATTAATAAATGACTCTTAGAGCATATTAAAGAGTCCCCAAACTCAGCCTTTTAGCTTTAGGAAAGCCTTGCTGTAGGAAGTTCCACCTCAGATGAGATGTAGAGGGGATGAGATGTGCAAAGACTCCTCTCTCCCCAGAAAAGGGTGCAGGCCATGGGAGGATCAACTGAAACAGAGCATGTGCGGGGAGACAGGTGAGATGCATTAGCAGGTAAGAGCAGGGACCAGATGAAGCCACTTTCAAAGAGCTCCGATTCCTCCCCAAAGGCTACAGGGAGCCACAGAGCGTGGCTGAGAAGTGGCACCTTAAAGGACCTGAAGTCTTAAGAGCTGAAGTCATGAAAAGTTATGATAATGTCTTACGAAGTCTTCAGCAACCTTCCAGCTCAAATAAGGAAACCACGTAATCTCTGGCCGCCTCTACATAAATGGTCTTCTGGCTGCTACAGTTTACACTGCACCGCAGTCTACTTACACAGGTAAATATGACCTTGTAACTGCTGAACCTGTAGCCAAAGAAACAGGCTCCTGAGACATTCCCAAAGAGAATATCTTATAATAAACAGAGCAATTTTCTTTTGAATCTCATTTATGCTTGGTAGAAACCCAGCATTTCTAGAACCTTAATATACTTCTGTGAACCAGTCTCACAAGAAATGCCACAGAAGTCAGACCACCACATGTTACTCTGACTGATACAAGGGGGTAACAAATGGGACAGCACCCCTGTGATGATAACTTTGAAAGGTCAAAGACCTTTCCCAAACATCCATGTCTTCCTTTGATAAACCAGAAAGTCAAGCCCTCTATTGGAGACAAAATGTTGCTAGATGGCATGTAAAAACTGACCATTTTCAAAAGGGAAATCTCAGACCCTGCAAGCAACAGCCTCCAGATAACCTAATGGCCTGCTCCTATAAAAGCTAAGCTCCAGACTTCAGCAGGAACAAGCACAGTATCTTTGGGAAAGAGAAAAACCCAGGCTCCCCACCCTCCACTTCCCTAGGTGATTGTTTACATAAGTAAAATTATAAGATGCTTATGAATATCTAACGCGTGTTTACATACATCTCTGAAATACCTGAAAAGGAAAGATTTGTACAAAATCAAACTGCTTTTTGCACATTACTCAGTAGCACACATAATGAGGAGACTCAGGTTCAACAGAGCCTCAGGTAGGAATGCTGATGGAAGTTTAAAGAAGTCAAGGGTGCTCCCCTACCAGAGCCTTTCTCTATAATCCCTCATCTCAGGGTCTGGCAGGACTCAAGGTCACCCACTTGACCAGTCTTGAAATGCAACTTGGCGACACGGGTCCTACTTCAAGCAAATGCTACATGCAGCTGGCCAGTCATCCCACTTACGCTCTGGAAAGTGGGCTGAATAATCACAGGAAAACAAACCACAACCTGCTTGTAAACCTCAAGAAATAAAGACAGTGGCTCAGTCCTGAACTAAATTAAAAACTATAGTCCATTCAATGCCCTGTCACTTAACCATTTTTTAATGGCAGGATTTCTATTTAGCCCATTCAAGTCAAAGTCTCAGTTATCTGAATGATGCTAAAGAAAAGAAAACACTCTCAACTCTCAAGAATGTAGCAACTGCTATTTTAAACCCAGAATACTGCTGGCTACACCAAAAAAGCTGTAAGAAGTGAGAATTAGCTGGCACAGGAGTGGTTAATTTTTGGACATCTGGTAACTTTCCACTTGTTAGAAACCTAATAGTTTCCCTGGTCCAAGTATACTCTTCTTACACGTCTGTCTTTGATGTCTGGATAATACAGTTTTACTAGTTCCTCAATTGGACTGAATTACACGGTAAACAAAGACTGTTATAAATCTAAAAACGTCTCAACACTTGGTTTAAAGGAAATAACCTTAAGTGCCTGGTCACAAACACGTTCAACTTTTCTAAGAGGTGGGTAAAAAGAATGAGCTGAGTCACTAAATTTAATGATCTGAAGGCCACAAAGAAAGAGAAAGTAGAAGACAGGGTATGCTCAAGACTTCACAATGTCTTCAGAGTTTAAATCTGGGAACCAGTGTTCTTTGTGGGCAACTAAGCTACTCAAACAGCACAATCTGAACACCCATTGTAATAATTTGCCAATACTAATCCTTTCAAAACTGAAGAGTTAATGGCAGAGGAAGAAAAAAATATTCCTTTAAACAGTAACTCCTTTTATCTTTAAGCTTTACTGAGCTACTTGTATTGGAAAGATAAAAACACAGAACCTGACATTTAGCTTCACATAGGTCAACTACTTCAGAAAGGAAAACACTCCAAAGTATTCCCAATTCTTTGTCACGAATATATGCTGAACTAAAACAGAATGCCAACTCCTAAGAACTCTTAGAGCCTGCCACCAAGCTTCCGGCGCTGTTTATGCGACTTGTTTAACCAAGACACTAGCTCCTCAAAGAGCACCTCAACTGGAAGGTAAGAGGAGGGTGTTCTCGTTTTTAACATCTCTACAAAACACCCAGGGCAAGAAGTGGTAACATTCCCAAGATACCACACATTTCACAGGACACAGAAATGCCAGTGATCCAGCATTACCGTGACTGCTCCAGTTCACACCGTCAGCAGCTCCGTCAGCGTGCGCTTCACCCTCCCATCCCCGACCTCACGCTCCCTACCCCCCCCCACCCCAGAGGAAACGCTTCTTGTTCTGTAATCTGGAATGCCCTGTAAAACACAGATCTACCACCACTATTCATAACCCAAACTACTCTCTCTACTTATGAAAAGAATAGAGGCATTTCGTTTCAAACAACCATATACTGAACACCACCAAAACTAATAATACAACACTGTATAATAATTATACGTTATATGATAATATAAGGAAATAATTTCATAGTGAGCCACTAGCAAAGTGGCTTGTTACCATAAGTCTTCTTAGTTCCAATAGGAGAAAGGATTAGAAATACACACTGTAATCTAACAGAAAGCAGAGCATTTTCTAAATGTCCTCAATACCTCATACTTCTCACCACGTTAAATTTCTGAATGGATTTTCAAAGCTATGAATTAGCATCAGCCGCTGGTTAAAATGTCTGTATTAAGGAGATACATGGTGAAACTCATTGCTCCACAGAGGGGAGACGGAGAACAAAAAGAGGGGATCTAACCAGGAAGCATTTTCCCCATAAGAGAAATTCCTCAAGGAGAATTTTTCAGAGGAATTTACTTTCCAATCAGGCCAGAAAGGATGCGCTATAAAAGCTCCAGTAACAAGAAAACACTACTCTGGTTCACTGAGCCACTGAATTGAAACAAAGTAGTCTAAAAACCCAGTGTTTCTATTTTCATATTATTAAATGTTAAAGTAAAATTTCTTAATGTTTTAGTTGGGTTTTTCTTTACAAAAAGAAACTACAAGAGTCCACGGTCCTCCTTTATTCAATTCATTCATCTGTGAAATCCAGATAAATTTACAGAACCTTAAAGCTAGTGAAGTGCACAAATAATGTATCAGAGTATTTAACTATAAACAGGAATTATCATCCTATGAACCTGACAACAAAATGCAGACCACCAGAGTGAATCTTCACTTCCTCTGTGTGATTTCTGTCAACACCTGAAGTAATGCCCTTTTCTTTACTGCAGAAGTGTCTTTTGAAATGACTTCATCAAACTCAATAAGCACAACACAGTCTTTAAGGCTGAGTGCAAGAGAAAGGTAGGCCACTTGATGGCCCGTTACAGAGCAGCTGAATTCTCTCCTTCCTTCATAATATTTAGAGACCGTCACCATTTTTTATTACTCTAGTCTCTAGTTCTTAGAATTGAGAACCTAACTGTCTACCAATCAAATCAAATACATACTTGCATCTAAGAAACGTGATGGAGCAAAGTAGAAAGAGGGCACTGCACCTGCTGGTGGGGATCTAATAATTTATTAGAGACACAGTATTTTAAACTTAAAAAATAACTAGACCACAGACAATAAATGGCATAGAGCACTTCTGCGGCTCCAGAGAAAGAAGAAGAGATCATTCAGATCTGGGGTAGACTGGGAATGGTGTCAGAACAGAAGTAAAATCTGAACTGGTAGACAAAAGACTGGCAGGGCTTGGAGAGACGGCCCAGGTGTTCTAAAGATGTGAAAGGCATGAATGATGGGGACCAAAATGGACATACCGTCTGGCACAGCGGTCTCCAAGCACGAAGGTAGAAGAGGGCAGCAGGGCTCAGACAACGGACAGACTGTATTTTCACCTGTGAGCAGCTAACGTGAAAATAATCTTTTATTCCATCAGTGTGATTTATTGTTGGTAATACTGCTACCTCGACTCGTCACCCAACAAATCAACACAGTCTAAGGAACTGATCATCTTATCAATACATGAAAGAAAACATCATTTGAATTCGGCAATTATATTTCTACCGTTCAGGCCAATGTAAATTAAAATAGTATGATGGGGAAGGGACAGAAAGCCAGATTTACAAAGGAAGCAGAGAGCACACGTTAGCCCAGAACAGCTCAGTGGCGCTCCCACCCTACAGTGCTCCACAGGCCTCGGGCCGCACTGGCGACAGGCGCTGCGCCTGGTCAGTGAGGGGAGGGTTTCCTCACGGCCACCACAACCCACCGACCCCAGGCTCCGGGTACAGGCAATCTCTGAAATGGGTCATCTGCGTCTTTGGAAAGACTAAGTGTCCCAACAATCTGGTCTTGAAACATGTCATCTCATACAACAGATGGGCTATTCTTGGACACTGGGTATGCACACGCGCGTAGCTCTTACTATGCCCCCCGCAAACGCAGCAGACAGTACCCTCCAGAGAGCACAATGCAGAAAACAAAGGGATCAAAAACATTTTTCAAGGACTGATGATTCAGATGTCTGTTTTGAAAATAATCTGGCCCAAAGTTAATTTTTTAAAAGAACAGCTATGAAAGATTCTCTGATGTTACATATATAATTTTTTACCAATGTCCCTTAATGCTCCTCTTGACTCATTTCCCCCCGCAAACCCTGGTAAAGATACCTCCACGTTCCAGGGTAGAAAAACACAGCTATGCTATCTTAACATCAGAGCCGGCCCACACAGAATAAAGCAAATAGCCCATTTTCCACCATGACACAGTTCTCATGCAGAACTCTACAAGCCGGTCCCCAAAGAAACAAAATTTCTAAGCCAAGTTATTCACAGGATGAAATCAAATTCCCCTGATGAATGAAGGGAGTTGCTTTCAGCAAAAGCACTTCCTTAAACTTTATCCTCAGCAGCTTTCTCTCAGGTAATTCTGGAGTTCTGATCAGGCTCTGATCAAAGCCACTATAAACAAAGACAAAACCAAAGGGTGAGAAACCCTTCTCTCTGATGCAGCACAGTTTCTCCCAGTTACCTACACAAACAACAACAACAACAACATACAACTTCTAATAACCTGCAAATATACTCCATGCCGAAGGAAATGTAACACCGAGACCAAATGGAAACTGAGGTCACTCAAATCTGCCTTGGTATGACAGCCTATCTACCATAATAGAGTGAGCTGAGATTCTTACCAAACCAAGACACAAAAACACAGCCATATCTTACCTTCGAATCCCCTGGCATTCAGGTCAATTTTACATTTAGATTTTGAAACGGTAAAGCTATAAATTTATCTCAGCAGTTGCTTCTGATCTATTCAGTTAAAAAAAAAAAAAAACTCAGCAGGAAAAAAGAAAAGTTTTTTGAAGGAACATTCTCCATAAAAACTTTTCTGAATATACAAGAGTGGGGGCACCGTCCAGCCAAATGTGTCTTGCTGAGGGAGAAACAGGCATTTCTTCATTTGGGGAAATCAGGTCGAATTATCCAAGCCCAACAGTAAGCCTCACTATTCAATACCCCTGGTGGCAGTTTAAGATGACAGGAGGATTTCAGTCCATTATTCCTAATTATTCCTCGCTACTTACTTGCATGCCTCTATAAACTGCCAGTCCTAAAACAGACCACTGCTAGTAATAAGTTATGCACATGTATAAACTTTTTAAATAAGAACAGTTGGTTTTATCATTGTTATTTATTTTTATCTTCTGTACTGAAGAACAATGGTCATACAGAAACAGAAAAGAACTTCTAAATCCACTAAATTTTAGTAGAGAACAATCAGAATTCACAGCTTAAAAAAACTTATTTAGGACTCACACTAACAAAACCAGTACTTATATTTCTTCTTCCCATTTTCTAGAAGCTTCGGTTACTTCTATACTTGCCTTGTTTCAAAACACAGTTAAAAGCAGAGGTCTGAGAGAAATGGAAAATGAATAGTTACAAGACAGAACATGGGAAGGAGCCTGGAATTAGCACAAAAACCATGCCTTAGGCTTAAATTCATCATTTTTGAAAATCTTCTAAATTGAGGTGTTTATCCCAATCTTCTAGAGGTGATGGACTTATGAATTAATATAACACAAAATGATTTTTTGAATGAAAAAATGTTACATGTAGGCACTATTAACAAACAGGCATTATGAAAAACATTATTTCTTATTTGAATATTTTTCACCTCACTATTTGAGGCTAGGAAAGGAGGTGTGAGAGAAAAAGGACACGAATGGAACCTCTATTTCCTGACCTGGGTTGGTTGCATGGGTAGGGCATTCACTTCATAATTGTTCAAAGTGCACATGCTTTATATAGTTTTCTTTACAGTTTTTTTTTTTTTTTTTTACAAAAGGATATAGTTTGGAGAAATGAAGAAACAGGTTCACAGAGCTAGCAAGTAGAGCTGGAATGTGAACCCGGCCCTCTCTCCACCACCAGGATGCATCCTCCCCCTTCTGTACTAGGCCTCTCCTGGGGTCCTGTCAAACAGGTGACTCTAATCCTCACGCATCAGTGAGAAGGGTTGAGGAGCAGTGCCCTGGAGGGCCCCAGATGCAACTGGCAGTTCTTCAGGGCCATGGAGAAGGCTGAACAGGTGGAACATCAGACCTCCCAGCATTTAAGCAGAGCAGCTCAATTTGATCTACTTTATATGCTAATGTTAGGTAGGTGGAATAGGGAAAAGGAGTCCAAAATGGCGGTGGCTAAAAGACAAGGAAGGTCAAAGGAAGGTCCGAGGACCAGAGTGAAGACTTCAGGCAGAACAAACAGCACTCCTGGCTAAGCCCAATTTGCATAGGGCAGGCCCAGGTGGAGTAAAAAAACATAAAAGGAGGAGCCAAAGCGCTTTCTCTCGGACTCTCTCTTCCGCGTGCGTGCACTCTTTTCTTTCTCTCTCTCTCTCTCACTCTCTTGCTATCTTCTAAATAAAATAGAGGTGTAACACTGATTTGCCTATGAGCTGTAGCACGGTTTGTCCAAGACCCGAGAGCTGTGATGCGCAGAGGGCTTTAATGTCCATCGCTCCAAATCTTTGTTGTGACGAGACAAAGAACCGAGGAACATACGCTCGCGTGACACTAAGATTCCACATAAAAAGAGAAAAAATTTTCAACTTCTATAGTTATTTTTAAAAAAAACTTCAAAAAAACATTTTTAAAGCTCAAAAAACTTCATGGTTCAAAAACCAATCTAATGATCAGACATTTGGTAGTCTAATTCCCAAGATTCTACCAAAGAAACAAGGGTCAAAAAGAGTCTCTTGCCTGTCCCCAAAGGCTCCTCTTGTGAAACTCATTCAGGAAACTTGGGCAGAGGAGTGACTACCGACACACAGAGAAAGGAAATAACGTGGCTAGTAAGGGATGCAGCCTCATCTGACAGGCCCAGGTCTGCCACCTCCCCCACCCCTAAATCCCTACGCCCAGGCCTGTCTCCCCACTCCACCACACTGTCCTGGCTGAAGAACTGGAACGGAGAGCATAAGGCATGGATGGTGGGAGAGGTGGGGGGCAAACCTGTGTGGTAGGCCCTCTCACAATAAGGAGAGTCTGGACTTCATCCGCTGAGGAAGCCCCAGGATTCTGAGCAAGAATGGCACAGTCAGTGCAGGTTGAAAGAGGGAATTCTGAAAGCAATCTTGGTACTCTCCGCCTCCCTCCATATCTCCCTCTGCTATTTTACCGTCACTCACCCTACTGGGTAAATGCTTTCCGTGTAAAGGCCACTTCAAACCTGGTCGTAATAAGCACCATGAAAAACAACTGCTTACGATGGAATTGCTGACACAGTGGCGGTGTAAGACGCCCCTTTGAAAAACCTTGTCAGGGCCCAGTCTTTGTAATTTAGTGGTGGCTCACAGGAAGTGCCTGAGAGCCAGATTCTTTCTGACTGCTCAAGGCCATAATTTCCTTCCCATACTTAAGCCGATGACCCCGTGTCTCACTGTCAAGGAAGCTGGCCAAGGGGAAAGGGCAGATAAATAAGAAGCAAAATCTGAAGAAAACTGGCCAAAAAAAATTCCTAAGATTCTTCGGATTAACAACTAAGAGTTCGTCTAGATGAACTGATCTGCGCAGAGCTGCGGACAGCTGGCAGCCGGCTCCTTCAGGTAACAGACGCGGAAGCTGAAGAAGAAAAGGGAAGCCGCCAAGGCTGCGGTCAGCCCAGCTCCAGGCGAGGCCTCCCTGACCTCACCCCCAGCCCAGGGCTGTTTCTACACTCCACTCTCTGCCAAGGGCGGGTTAATCAAATCCTAGAATCAAGATGATCAGGAAGGGGACAAAAAGGAGCGTCCTCTAGTCAGCACCACTTATCGCAGCTACAACCTCTATCCCTCACCGTAGCTCTATTTTCATGTGCTTCTGCTGGACGTTCCACACGGCACCTATTACTTCAAGATAAACGTCAAACTCTCAAAGTAACATGTCCTGTGGGGAGTTCAAAAATAACTAAGAAAACACTGTGGTCATGTGAGGAATTTAATAAACGGCATTTTCTATAAAATGCTAGCTTCATGAGTTCCCGTTAGATAACACACCAGAAGAGTACCTAGTTCCTCCTTATCAACCACCATTCCTTGAAAGCCCTTGGCCAGTAACTTTCATGAGAGCCAATGAGTCATCCCTAACCAGCGCTGCAGCCTTCGGACTTCAGAAGGAAAACAGGTCCTGCCTACTCTTCCATGACGGCTGTCCTACCTACAAGAGGAAATCACCTGCTACTCAGAAAACCGTGTCTCCGAGTTCAAATTATCAAAACTACACTCACATTAGGTGACACTACACCCTTCTCAGTTGCCTGTGCACAGAAGGCTCACATTGCTCCATCCCAATGTAAACCTGCTGAGTGCCCCTCTCCCTGACTTCACCTCCCACTCCCCAGGTTACACGTGGCCCTGGGAACACAGCACAGCTACTTTCTCTGGAAAAGTCTTAAAATCGATGTACAACAAATAGTTACTGATTTTTAACTCACACTTGAAAAAACGAAATAGAAAAATATAGCAACATTTCACAATCCTATCAGTAGACTGACTTTAACTACCTACAGCACCAGCTATGTTTAAATGAAAACGTTTACGACATGGCTATGTGACTACTACAATCCGTAGAAAGAAGAAGGTGTGGTGGTGAATAGATGCGACTCAGCTCAGCTCCTTCGCTTTCAGCATTCAGCGGGCTTTCTTCCCAAATCCTCAAGACCACTCACTTGCTCCTGCAATCCAACTGGTATTACGACTTTCTGCTCAGAAAACCCACCATTAAAAGAGCCTATCAAAGGCTTAATTTTGTTGTCCACAACAGGATGATCCCTCTGGCTACCAACTCCCCTAAAGAGCACAGGAATCAGTAGGTAAACTTATATACAGCTTGTTTATACCAAAATGCTCTGCCAATTACACCGACCGGTCAGTTTTCCTCATTAAGGGCCATCCTGAGTTACACTCGGATGAAGCGATGATACACACTTTTCTGAGTCCCTTTTGTCCAGTGAAGAATCTTACACAAGAGTATGGTGGGACTTCTCTTGCTGTTGTCTCTCTTTTTTTTTTTTGGGGGGGGGGGCGCTGGCGGTGGGAAGGGGGTTGTAATAACTTAGTCCTTGAATTTATATATTTCTCCACTGTCTTATTTAAAACATAAGAGCAGACCATTTCAAAGATGATGATTCAAATCTATGCATCATGGTTTGTCAAGTCTTATAGTAACATGAGTTTAAAAAAAAATTTTTTTAAGCTACTGAATGCCATTTTCCATAGTATTAACAAAGGCTCAACTCAACCAGCTGAATCATGAGTGCTAACAGTCTAGTCAGAAGCAATCAAAAGGCAATTGAGCTATAAAGGCATATGTTCCACATTCCACAGTCAAGGCTGTAGTGAGCTGATGGCCTGGACAGGGCTAGGATGTGTTCAATATAGCCTTCTCACACCCCTTCTGATTCCTCCTCCAAAGCCCGTATTTCTACAGGCGCAAACCTCACTCTATAAGCTAATACAGTAAAGCCAGTGTTGTCTGGAGTCACAAAGTTTTATATGTGCTTGCTTCTAATTAAAGATCATTCAATTTTAAGAACTTAATAAAAAGGCCATAAACCTATATCATTCCACAAGAATGCCAGGAATGCTAAGTACCTAAATAATACTCTTCCAAAGTGACCTTTATAAAGAGCTGCCTCTCCTACTTTGCCAACTACCATGTCAGGAGGCAGAAACATTCCTACCTATCACGGGCTACTCAACTTCATTCTAGACAGCAGAGGCAAGTGAAAAGGCTTTCTTCCAGTAACCAAAGAAACTCAAATTCCTACAGTGAGAAGTACTAGTACACACAGTCTTTAAAGTGGCAAAATCAGTTTAGAAAACCACTTACCATGCCTGCAAATGATTCAGAAGAATTCTGAGAAAGGTAATATCAACATTTTAGTGGTAGAACACTTGGAGAGTAGCCAAGAGGCCTGGACTTTCTCCCCAACTAGGTCATTAAATCTCACAGAAGGGAGGGGAGGCGCACGCAGATACAAACTAGTTAAATGGCATTTTTCAACCAAGCTATCTTGACAGCTTTCGTCCATCGGTAGGCTCACTGGACAATGATGTTCTTCAAGGAGACAGGTAGGTCTCTTGGGGCAAATGATAACCTGAGTGCACGCAATTATAATCAGACTGATAACAATCAATCCCTACCCTAGGAACAGACACTCAAATTCAACAGCTGAGAAAGAAAACATACCCGCGGGCAGGGAAGCTAGATCCCCACAGCCTCAAGTGCCCTTCCCACTCTGCTCTATGTGACCCAGTACTCTGTAGAGGGGCAGATTACCTTTTTAAGAGTACAGATCTGTCCCTGCTGACCTCCTGCTTACAACCCCTCAGAACATCCCTCCCCTCTTCTAATAAAACCCCAGTCTTACCCATCCCTGTGGGATCTCATCCCCGCCATTCTAGTTCTTTCTCACTAGACTCTTAACTACTGTGGCCTTTATTTAGTTCCCGAGATGCCCCTATTCACTTCTTCAACCACTCAACAAAAAATACTAAGCCTTGTCCAGGTATGATGCATGAGACAGGGCGCTCAGGGCTGGTGTACTGGGATGACCCTGAGGGATGGGATGGGAAAGGAGGTGGGAGGGGGGTTCAGGATGGGGAACACATGTACACCCATGGCTGATTCATGTGAATGTATGGCAAAAACCACCACAATATTGTAAAGTAATTAGCCTCCAATTAAAATAAATAAAAAAAAATACTGAGCCTTTGTCAATTACTTACTATTGTGCCAGGCACTACACTAGGCACTAGGGATATAGCAATGAACAAAAGAGCCAAAGATCCTTGCCCTCATGGAATTCATATTCTAACAAAGGGAAAAAAGATCACAGAACAAACAAGTGAGAGAGTTAATAAGGTGGGAGGCTAAGAGGAGAGGGCTCCAGGCAGAGTGAACAGGAAATGCAAAGGCTCTAAGGCTGAGCAATATTTTCCCTTTAAAGTGTGTGTTAAAATTGTTAACTCCAAGAAGAGGGGGACCAGCGTCCTATCCATCCCACTCCTCATTCAATTTCAGCACTGCATATAGTAGAGGGCTCAATAATTACTGGCTAAACGGGATAAGTGAATTCCTGTCTAAAGAAAAGGCCAAAAAGGTGTCCCCAAGTAATAAAAGTGTCACCTCAAGTTATCCAGGCCCCTGCAGAGGTTACAAAGGTTGCAGATTTACTAATACAGTTTTTGATCATGATTAATGAAGTGCCACTTTGACAGAGATCCAGACCAACCTAGATAGCATATTGAAAAGCAGAGACATTACTTTGCCAACAAAGGTCCGTCTAGTCAAGGATATGGTTTTTCCAGTGGTCATGTATGGATGTGAGAGTTGGACTGTGAAGAAGGCTGAGCGCCGAAGAATTGATGCTTTTGAACTGTGGTGTTGGAGAAGACTCTTGAGAGTCCCTTGGACTGCAAGGAGATCCAACCAGTCCATTCTGAAGGAGATCAGCCCTGGGATTTCTTTGGAGGGACTGATGTTGAAGCTGAAACTCCAGTACTTTGGCCACCTCATGTGAAGAGTTGACTCACTGGAAAAGACTCTGATGCTGGGAGGGATTGGGGGCAGGAGGAGAAGGGGACCACAGAGGATGAGATGGCTGGATGGCATCACTGACTCGATGGACGTGAGTTTGGGTGAATTCCGGGAGTTGGTGATGGACAGGGAGGCCTGGTGTGCTTCGATTCATGGGGTCGCAAAGAGTCGGACACGACTGAGTGACTGAACTGAACTGAACTGACACAAGTTATGGAGAACCTTACTCACTAAAGGATCATCCCAGAGGGAAAAGCATATAAAGTAGAGAACAGAGACCTTCAATGATCATGAAGTAATTAAGACCGTCAATTTTTGTGGAAAAACTAAGAGACAATCAGAATTCATTTTTTACTCCCATGGCTGACTCCAACCCCCTGATATATATACCAGTTAAAAGTTTACCTACCTTGGACTGCATTTTCCTCTCCAACACCACTACTGTGGCCTTAGTTGTATCCTTTTCATCACAAAGCTTGGAACTATCCCATGGGTTTCCTCAGTGGTCTCTCCGAGGCTAAATCATTGCTCCATGTTAATTTTAAGACAGTTCTGTCACAATACTTCCTCCCCAATTTGACTCTAACCTACCTTTCCAACCTTGTTTCCAACTCTCCTTCAATAAGAATTTCAAGCTCCAGAGAAACTGTTCCCTGAACATGTCGTATGCATTCCCGCTTTCACACCTCTACCCAGGCTATACCCGTTAAATGGAATGCCATTCCACTTCTCCACCTGTCTGAATGTTATCAGTTTATTAAAATAATGCCTTCTCCGCTCAGGCCCACATGACATTCATCATCCCCAAGCAGTGCATCCCTACTCACTGGCCACACCTGGCACTTACTATACTGTTCTCTGTATCACCAGAACTGAAAGCCTGCAAAATACATTTCCCAGACTCCTTTGCTAGCTAGCTTCCAGGTAAGATTCTGCCGGAGGCTGGACTGCTGGAAGAGGGATGCAACATTGTTTTTCCTGCTTCTGGCATATCTGCAGCAGCTGTCAGCAACTGCGGAGGACTGCAGGCAACTGCACACGCCACAGGCCCTGGCGGCACTGGTGGAGCACAGCCTCCAGGTTCCTGCTGAACTGTGGCAACTGAACTGTGGCTCCCAGCGCATCTGTGAGTGCAGACGCCTGGACTCAGCCCCAAGGCAGCTTTCTGATCTCTGGCTAGGAACTCCCTGCTCCCTTGTGCTCCTCCACACATAGCTCCTTTCCTCTTTTTGCTCCTTCAGCCCTCCTACCACCTCTATAACACATCCCTTGCATTTTTTTAATTTTTTAAAAAATTTTATTGGCATATAGTTGCTTTACAATGTTGTGTTAGTTTCAACCGCTCAGCAAAGTGAAGTATATGTATTAGCTCTACATATACATCGGAGAAGGCAATGGCACCCCACTCCGGTACTAGTGCCTGGAAAATTCCATGGACGGAGGAGCCTGGTAGGCTGCAGTCCGTGAGGTCGCTAAGAGTCGGACACGACTGAGCGAATTCACTTTCACTTTCCACTTTCATGCATTGGAGAAGGAAATGGCAACCCACTCCTGTGTTCTTGCCTGGAGAATCCCAGGGACGGGGGAGCCTGGTGGGCTGCAGTCCATGGGGTCGCACAGAGTCGGACACGACTGAAGCGACTTAGCAGCAGTAGCAGCAGCATACATATACATACATCCCCTCTTTTTTGGATCTCCTTCCTATTTAGGTCACCACAGAGAACCGAGAACCACAGAATTTCCCGTGCTATACGATAGGCTCTCATTAATTATCTATTTTATACACAGTATCAATAGTGTATATATGTCAATCCCAATCTTCCAATTCCTTCCACCCCTCCTTTTCCCCTTGGTATCCATACGTTTGTCTGTGTCTCTATTTCTGCACAAATCTCTTGCATTTAAATCCCTCTCTCCTTGAAGTATCTAGAGTGGTTTCTGCTTGGACCACCAATTATTGTGCACCTGACTGGACAATAGCTGATACAACAGCAGATAATGAGGAAATAATAACAGTAATAGCAACTAAACAAAAATGAAAGTATAAAACAGCAAAAGAATGAAGACCACCATTTTTTTTTAATTTCATAAAATGAAATCCTAGAAAATGTGTCCTAAGGTGTATTACACAATATCATTTTTGAGTTCTCAAGATTAACATGCTAGTTTATTCAGGTGTATATGTATAGTGTAGTTTAGCTGTGCTTTTTTTTTTTTTTTAAAGGAAGCCAGTATTGCTTCTCTTTGACTCATTGAGTTTCTAGGGAATAGAATTATTCTGTGTGTTTGCTTCTGTTTTCCCAGAACCTCGCACACAGGAGGTACTTATTAGGTATCTGGTGTCTAAAACTGATGTCTGTTATGTAGCGTTGGAATTCAGAGACTGGGGATGAAGGCCAAGCAAACAGTCAGCCTAGTTCTAAGAAGCAACTTGAATGCAAATCTCATCTGAAGCACTCAACAAAGGATTCCAAAGCTCTTTCAAGTCCTGAAATGTAGCCACTAAGGAGGGGAGGTGAGGAATTCAACTAGCAGATGAGGCAGGATTTTTCACCTCTTCCTTGCTGAAGCCACCCTTAAACCTGTATTTCTGATGAGGGTCTCTATTTTTTTTTGGTTAAACATCTATCCTGAAAATACCTTTCTTAGAAAGAAGAAGAACTGAATCAATCTAGAACAGATGCAAATCTCTGGCTCCTGTAAGTGTGTGTGTTTCCAACCTGCTCAGAGACCACTTAAACATCTCTAAGTCTTCTCTTAAATTCAAATTCAGGTATTATTTTAAACCTAAATAAGGGTAAGAAGGGCTGGAGAGTATAAACTTTTTAAAAGGCTAAAGAAAAACCCAGTAACTCCAGAGGTTAACAATTATGAAAATCATACCTATGGCGCTTCGTCACATCATCTGGGGACCCAGATTTCCATTAACAGCAACAAAAAAATGTTCCATGGAATGGAAACCTTAGAGAAGATACAACCTCCAACCAGAGCACAAAGAAGCTTGATTCTCACTGATTTCCAGGCTGACTAATGAAACTGGGCCATCCAGCTGTTGTCATTTTCATTCACCTGCCAATATACCTCACAGATAAGTGCTTGAACACTGTTAGCTAGTCCATTACTACTTCTAACAACCCTACCACAGGAAACCATGCTGTACAACCCAAGAGAAGCATTTCCAAGTGTCAGGCACAATAAATTCAGAGACTGCAGAATGAAAAGGTCTGATAAGATGGGGTTTGCTGAATGCTTCATAGATAATCAACTCTCAACAAACTGGAATAAACAAAAATATATCTAGCACTTAGCATAGAAAACCACACCTTTCTCTGATAAATAAGCCAGCACTTTTCAATGAAGGGCTTCAAGTATATCCCTTATTTAACATTTACTGAAGGCCTTCTTGGGGCCAGATGAGAAATGAGAGGACCATCAGAGCAGGAGTTCCATGCCAACGTAAAGTCTTCCCACTGCACAGTAAGTAAATGACCGAACAGAAGATGCCCTAGAACTGGCTTTAAACACACACACACACGCCTACACTAGCTGTTTTCCCATTTAGTCATCTCTTTTATGTAAGTAATAATAGCAAATATTCATGAGTCAGGCACGGTACCAAATAAACAATATGCATATGTGATTTCATTTCATTTTTCACAATAACCCAAGTCAGGTATTATTATAATCCTCATTTTACAGATAAGGAAAAAAACAGGCTCTGAGAGGTCAAGTGACTCATTCTAGATCACCCAAGCTTCATGTGGCCTTAGCTGCCTGCTTCTAAAACCTAAGCCCATGGCTTAACCCCAATTCTGCCCTCAGCAAAGACAGAATGAACAAAACCAGTGGTGCAGCATGGGTTTTCTGGAGAAAACAGAAGCAACTCGCCCTATAATCCCATGGCCTCTTTCAGCAGAGCTCGCCATTGTAAGGGGGGCAGTCACTTATTTACCTAGAGGCAAAACTTTAATAATACACTCCCCATAAAAATGTGTGTGTGCCTTATGCTGCTCAAAGTACTATTACATATCTTGTCTTGAAGCTTTTCAAACCCACCTGGGAAGGGGAGATAGGTCAGGATTCAATATGCTGTCTCCTTAAAGGGCACACAGATGTCACCCAAGACACAGCAGAAACTGAGTGTCTCCTTTGGTTTTAACCACAAAGACCATTTCCAAAATGAAATTTGATGGAAAATGGCTGTCTTTAAAACTTAAGTAATTTGCAATTAAGAATTACTATGACTTCAGTAAACTGAGTATTAAATTGTGAAAAAACACAAACTTGTACCTTTCTCCAGTTCTCAAACAATGGAAGGAAGAAGATACTTTAAGTTTCTGCCCTTAAATTTAACCTCATTTTTTCCCTCAACCCACTGCAAAAATTCAATTCTACTCATACAGAAAATACACCTGAAAAGTCACCAAAAAAAGTAATATTGTGACTCCACTATTACAGAAATACTCCTTCAAGACTCTGGAAAGAGTATCTCTTACTGATCAGAGGAGTGTTCATATGGATCCTGAGGGGTTTGGCCCCAAATAGAGACAAATCATCAAATTAAATTCTATGGAAAGAAAGTCAGTCTCAAATTTAAAGAAATTAAAATACCTGTACTAAAAATCAGTGGGTAGGTAAAAATTCATCTTTTATCTCAATCCCAAGAACTCACAGAACAGCAGAGTACACCTAACACAGGAGACAGCGGGAAGGGAGCGAAGTCTTCGCTTTTAACGAAAATGAAAAACACCAGAATACAGTGTGAACGAAGTCAATTCCATTTATAGTTTCAAGGAAAAAAGAATAAAAATAATTCAAAGAAGGAATCAGAAGTGACACTTTATTCATAAATCAAAGCTACCTTAGAAACTTCACAGCACTGCTTAACACTCAAAGACTCTAACCTCAAGGTAGGAATCTCACCTTATCAGGTCAGTTTTGACAAAACTCACCAGATCTAAAAGGAAGTGTGACTTTACCCATGAGCTTCCAAGTTATGTAGAAAAATAATTTCCCTTGAAATCCACAGGCAATGGATTGCATCCTAATTGCATCATTTGCTCTTTGTTATAAGGGTTCTGGGGACAAGGGAGGTGTATTTTAAAATTTTCATCCTAATCACAAAATGGAAGCAGAATAACTGTATCTCCCATTTATGGTCAAAAAAAGCCCCAAATCAGTAAAGAAGTTTGGTTTTCCCCAACATGCAGCCTTCACCAGCATGAAACTGCATTTAAGAATTTAATAGACAGTCAAAAACATTCATAAATAAATGTACTCCTCAGAGCTGGGGGAAGATGGTATTACAAATCTATGCCCCAATCCTGTTAAGGGATTCACTTATAACGGAAAGAATTAAGTGCCTGAATCTACTTAAACCCTGGGATCATCAGTTCATACTCCTACTGGTGCAAGAAGCTTCTACCAATCTTCCTATGCTAATGTGCTTACAATATGGCATGAAAACCTCACTGGGGATTGGCGAATGCAAAAATGCTGCCAGTGACCTTCATACACATTTTAAACATTTTTAATCTGTTTAAGTTATAGCTCAAAGATGGGGGGGGTGGAGGGTACTCAAAATAAATAAGAGCACTTTATATAATCTTCAAAGCACTTTCTCGTTTAATCCTCACAACAATCCCAAACAGGGGCTGGTGCCCCATTCTCCAGATCACAGAATTTAAAGGCTGATGAAGGAATAGCCTACCCAATATCCCCTACTGGAATAGAAGCAGGGGTCTTGCCTGGTTGTTCCCTATGACACTCTCAAAGCACGTGGCACACAGCAGATGCTCATCAATACCATCGCTATTACATACTCAAAAAGTCCAACCCACCTTCCAGGAAGATAACCCCAGTACAAAAATACCACCTGGCCAAGCTATAATGCTGGCTACTAGTTCCCCACACTCCTGCTTCCTAATTCAAGGTAGCCAGACTGTCACTGAAACTATAAAAAGGTTCCCCAAACTCTCTCCCAGAACTTAGAACTCACACTGGCGTCTGATCATTTTTTGTTTGTTTGTTTTCAATCATTTTAACCTATGGGCTTCCCTGGTGGCTCAGATGGTAAAGAATCTGCAGGAGACCCGGGTTTGATCCCTGTGTCGGGAAGATCCCCTGGAGAAAGAAGTGGCAACCCACTCCAGTATTTCTGCCTGGAGAATCCCATGGACAGAGGAGCCTATCACGCTACAGGCGTGGAGTCACAAACTTAGTTGCATCTTGGGCATCATTCTTCATTTTAGTTCCACAACCTTTTATTAAGTGCCTAACTCTAGGCAAAGAACTGTGCCTTGGATGGACAAAAGATGAGTGAGTGAGTGCTTTTAAGGGATTTATAAGCTGATGACAATTAAGAAAGGCAGCATCAGAAAGAGGCTCTGAAGCACAGAGAACTGGACCAGCGAATTATAGGAGAAGGGAGAGTCTAGACAGAGGGACCAGCATGAAATAATAAAACTTTAAAGCCTGTTCAGAAGAAAACAAGTGATCCAGTCTGATCGGAAGTTAGAGTACAGGGAGAGGAGGCTGAGCGATAACCTAGAATCAATCTGGGGAATATGCGGGCAAGAAGCTGGCATTTAATTATTCAGGGGGTTCCTTACTACTCCCTCTGACACCTCTCTTCCCTCCCTACTTGTCCCACTTCCTCCCAGCCTAAAAAATAAAAAAGAGCAGCACATAAAAGCTTTTGCATATTCACTATATAGCCTCATTACATTCTTTTTATGTGGAAAAGTTCTCAGTTCTTACTTAAATGGATAATTTCAGATCAAGGGTATTAACTGTGACTTAGGTCAATTAACTAATTCTTAATCATTTGACAATTAAGGATCTCTTTGACAATCTGATGAAAATATGGACCCTCTCTCAGAAAATTGCACTTAACACAAAAAAATTCAGGAACCCAAATCCAGAACCTTTCCCTAGTAAAAATAACGGAATAAACAAGGCCAACCAAAAAAAAAAAAAAAAAAAAAAAGGACATCACCACTGTTTCTAATACTAATCAGGAGTATCCAGTTCTCCCTATTCACATATGCAGAATCTTTCTTTCGAATGACATAGTAATTTTCCTTACTGACTAAATAAAATGAGAGAATTTCTCCAGTTTTACAATGCCCATCAGCCAACAATATATCTTCCACTTACTGGGCCCAGATATATGACAGGTCCTCTGTATAACAGTTGATATGCAGTATATAATAAAAAAAATCCTATATAATAGTTATCTCTGTATACACATGAGGAAACAGAAGTTCAGAGGGGTCAACTGACCTGATTCAAGGCTACTTAACTGAAAAATGGCAAAGTTAGGCTTAGAACTCTGGCATTTTGACTTCCAAAGTCCATCTATATTGCTTCCCAGCAAAAAGGACCTTGTCACCATATTGATTATGGGGAGCAACCAGAAGACACTGCCATCTCCTAGTAAGTAAACAGCCCAGTCCAAGGTTCCAGTCCAGTATTACACGCCCTATGGCTGGCCAATAAACACCTGCTGAGTGACTAAGGGCAATGAGAACCCTGTCCACAGAAGGGGGAAATGGTGTCAACAGTCTTTAAGAGTCCCACATGAATGCGTGTGTTACAGCATGGACCTCAGTCACTGTTTTATTTCCAGCTGGGCCTCTTCGGCTTGTCAATGACCCTATGCGCCTCAGCTATGTTACAGCCTCGCATGCAAAGGTTTGCAAAATACCAGTGAGGTAATGAAATAAATCAACAGTGAAATTTCAATGAAACAAAGTCAAGATAACCTTTCCCGCATGTTCCTATTCTACCCTGCACATCTTCCAAGACTGTGGCCATGACACTGCGTGATAGTTGTTCCCTTGAGACTCTCAGCTCCCATTTCAGAGCACTTACACTGTGTATCTCTGAAAGCCTAGTTAAGGTCAGAGCCTAATCATTTTCATCTTTATATGACCACTGCTCAGCTACTCAGACCCGGGAAAGTAGTGCTCATATTTCAAATACAAAGCCATTTTTACTAAACAATGAGAGAACAGATGAAGGCTTAAGAGCCATAAGCCAAGCCTCCAAAAAGAAAATTTACACACGCCTCCCTTAGATGTTCAACAGTTGACTCCTCCAAATAACTATCAGGGAAAAACAAAATGCAGTGCTCCAACTAAAATGGTCAAACAAAAGAGAGACAAAATGAGGTCATGGGTCTCAGTGTTACTCTAAACCAGTGAGGGTTTTAATCTTTTTTGGGTCATGGATTCCTTTGAGAATTAAATGAAAGCTACAGATCCTCTCTCCACAGAAAATAAACAGAACCAAATTCAGCACATACTCTTGACATTATCATGGCCACTCCCCCATTTCAATCACTTAAGGGTCCACAGACCCTTGAGTTCATAACTTTTCCTTAGAATCTGCATGTCTAATCCCTGTTGTGCTAGAAAATTGAAGTTGCTCAGTCGTGTCTGACTCTTTGTGACCCCATGGACTGTAGCCTACCAGACTCCTCCATCCAAGGGATTTTCCAGGCAAGAGTGCTGGAGTGGGTTGCCATTTCCTCCTCCAGGGGATCTTCCCAACCCAAGGATCAAACCCAGGTCTCCAGAATTGCAGGCAGACGCTTCACTGTCTGAGCCACCAGGGAAGTTGTGCTAGAGGCAACCCAAATTCATCAACCTTCTTGTTCGTTAGAGGTCATACCAACATAAAGGCAACTGAAGACAGAGGCAACAGCTTACACTGGCACTGTCTCGCTGCCCATCACGACGGAGGGCCCTGCTCATCTCACCACCCGAGTCACGCTATTACGCCACAGCAATAAACTGTGAGATAAGCACGCTATTCTCCTTCAAACAGAATGTAAGAAATTCAAGAGCAGGGTCCATATCTGACAGTCTTAACTATCTAGATAATGGTTTACTTAAAGAACAAATTTAAAATAACCTACACATTATTTATCATAAACTGAGATATAAATTAATGTACTACAGGAAAAGATAACTTGGTACATAACTAGCAGATTTTAGAACAAAATATTTTCCTAAATTGGACTCCTGGGAGCTTGAAATAAAAGGCTAAGTTTAAGTTTGTTAAACAAGGACTTTCTCATCTCCATAGTCCTGATTTCTCTTTCTGGCAGGGATCTAGCCATCTATGGCATACATGCCAGCATACAGCCAACTATAGCCACCATTCCCTAAGGGAGCGAGGGAAACTGCCTCACTGAAGAGGTCTGAGGGGGTGTGAGCAGGTGTCTTGCTTCTCACTGTAAAGATATTTATTCAAGAAATATTTCCTGAACATCAATGATGCCTATATTCCTGGGTCATACCAGCCCCTGTCTTTTTAAGGTGTTTAAAATGTAGCTGGATAAAGAGAAAAGAAAAGAGGCAATTAGAATACAGAATGGTAAGTACCACATTAGGAATAAATTCAGGCAAGAGGCTGACCACTGCAGGTCAGGGGCAGCTTTCTGAGAAAAGTAAAATCTAAGGCAGACCTAAAGAATTAACAGGAATTAGTTAAATGGGTTGTTTTGGGGGTTTTTTTGTTTTTAGGAGTTGTTTTTATTATTTTATTTTTGGTTGGGTTGGGGGTAGCAGGAAAACATACCATAAAAGAGAAAACAGTACATAAAGCGTGAGAAGCAAGGATCTCTGGGAGAGCTGCAGTCATCCAACATGGCTGCAACACTGAGTTTAAGGAGGGAAGCGGGAGAGAAGCAGAGCTCCCAGAGGGCCCTGATATCATCTAAATTTATACAGACCCCACCCCCTTAATGAAGTCACAGCCCTAAATGCTCATGCTCTTCCGGGCTTCCTAAAAAAATAAAAAAAACTTAGTCTGGAATAATTTTAGACTTACAGAAAAGCTTCAGATATTACAGAGTTCTCATATGCCCTTGCCCAGTTTCCCCTAATGTTAATATAACCAAGGTACACGTGTCAAAACAAAGAAATCATCTTTGGTACAAAAAAATTAAACTGCAGACTTTATTTGGATTTCAGTTTTCCATTAATTCTCTTTTCTGTTCCAGGATTCAATGCCATATTCCATTAATTCAAAGACTTTTGTAAAATTCCTTCCTTTCCTTCTGAGCACCACAGTTTGCCATTTTTCATCACTCTCTTTTATTTATGCCTCGCTATGCCAGAACATCACCAGCCCACTTAGAATGTAAATACAACATCATTTCAGAACAGAAGTTCTCAAAAACAAATGATTTAGAGAAAACTATTAGGGGTTCAAAGAAATGTAATAAAAACTAAATCAGTGACAGCTTTACACGGGCAAGAAGCACATCCCATCCTCGCCTTTATAAACAGAACTTGGCCTACGGTGCTGCTTCCACTATGAAAGACCAAAGAAATTCTAGCAGATCCACTTCTGCTGCTTTAGTCTTCTACCAAGTCATGAATCCTTTAACCTCTCTCTCTAAAGAGCCCAACCACCCCAAGCAGTCAAGCCAAAACACCTAAACATCCAATTTATTCTTAAAACAAAATGGCAGCAAAATCATGTGGAAAGTGGAAGTGGAAAGGTGAATGATGATTTACCCTCTTATGACTTTCACTAAGGACCTGAATCACAGAATCTGAGGACAGAATTCCACTATGTCACAATAATCTTCATAAAGCTACCTGAACAACATTAGTCATACTTCTATTAAACTTATGACCCATTCTATTACATTTATTCTAAGCCTCCATCTCTGAAAATTCCTAAACCTACAACAACCCTGATTAATGTCAATTCCTAGAAGGATGAATCCTGTGCAAAAATCACTGAAATGTCAATGAAAACTGGCAATTTTTTATACAACTAAAACACCATTTGTAAAAATGGCGATCCCTAGGAAGTAGAATTTAAGGAATATTTTAACTTCCCTTGTGTATTTCAGCCACTGAGGGCTATTGATCAAACGTTCGTCAAACACATAAGCATGGATGGCCCTGTGTCAGAATTAAAAGTAGAAAAAGAAAACCCTCTCCCTTGTGGAGGATACTGTCTACATCTGCACTCCCCGATACTTTGTCTATTTAAAGTTTAATCAAAATTAAGTAAAATTAAAAATTCAGTTTCTTGGTCCCCGTGGTTACACGTCAAGTAGACACATGGGGCTAGTAGCTGCTGTAAAGGACAGACCTGGCTAGACGGGGCTGATCTAAACGAGGGCTGATCTAAACGACGACCTGACGCGAATTCAGACCTTGGAAGCAGAGGAAGGACCGGGGAAGGCTTCTGGGGAGACAGGCATCTGACGTGGCTACTGAAGTGAGCACTCCAGGCTGGCTGATGACACACAACACTTGCCACTGGCCCTGCCCTTGAGCATCACGCAGTATCAGCATCTCCAGGGCTATTCCCCCAAAACCAAAAGCAAAGTGTTTCAAGACGGCATTATGGAAAGAACTGAGTAATAACAAGCTTTGGCTGTAGTTTGCTAAGATAAGCTTTGGTGAAAAAAACTGGATTATAAAGTCCAATTAGGACCTCACTAAAAAGGAGTGGGAAACAGAAGTGAAATTAACTGCTAGATCATTCTGGAAATCTTTAACAGGTAAGCTAAACTAGGGATCAAGGGGACAAACAAAAGAACGCACTATGCTCATCCAAATACCCTTCAGTGGGAGAAACATTTCCCAATAATCAAGGTCAACAATTAAGGTGAAACTGCAGAGACAGAGGAAACAGCACACACACAAAACCAGTCCAGCAAAACTGAAGTGCAACTGGGCACTTTCTAAAAGGCAGGCATTTTCCTATTCTCTTCTCTCTGAATCTACCTACATTACCTAAACACAAGATGCCTCAGTTCCCTCATCTGTAAAACGGGCACAGGGATAGTACCAGCACCTATTTCTGAGAGTTGTTAGGTGGATTCCTTGAGTTAACACATGTAAAATGAATAAGACAGTGCTTAGGATACAGAAGACTAAGGAAGTACGGCTATTATTACTGCAGGAGTCTCCGAGGACCTAGTTCACTTGGTGAAGGGTATAAGGATTTCCCCAGGAGTGAGCTCACAGGGGAAAGGAATTTTGTACTGACTGTCATGTCAGGAGGGGGCTTTTGAAAAGTCCAATCTGTCCCAAGCTGAGTGAGCTACACAGACATCTTCCAACCATGTCCTACGGGCCATCAAAATACCCAAAGCCATGGGGGACTGCTACCAGAACTTCAGCAAGCTTTAGGATCTAGCCACGGATCCCCAATATCAGGACTCAGGGTATCAAAATGTTTTTCAAAAATCCATCTTGGCTTACCAGCAACTACCCTAGAGACCGTGCTGCACAACAAGAGAAGCAACCGTAACAAGAAGCCCCCCACTCACCACGACTAGAGAAAAGCCCGCGCAGCAACAGCAACGAAGACCCGACACAGCCGAAAATAGATCTTTTTAAAAAAAGAAGAAGTAGGAGACGGGAATTCCCTGGCGGTCTAGTGTTTAAGACTCAGCGCTTTCACTGCGGTGGCCCGGGTTCAATCACTGGTCAGGGAACTAAGATCCCACAAGCCATTCAGCCAAAAAAGAAGAACTTTTCTACTTCTAGGAATTTCACCTCCAGGAATAATCTCACTTGTGCAAATTATTTGCAACTTTCCCCTACGGCACTGATTGCAAAACAAAGAACTGGAAACAAATCCAATGTCCATCTCTAGGAGATTAGCTAATTACAGTGTATCTGTATGGTGGAGTTTCATGAGCTGTTGAAAAAGAACAAGGAAGCTTCCTTTGTGTTAACACTGACCATCTCCCAAAATATTAAGTGGAAAAAAGGAAGACGCAGAACAGTAATCACAGTACGCTTCTGTTGGAATGCATATATCATTTCTATTTGCTTGTTTATGTGTGCAAAAAGCAACTCTGGAAGGAAAAAAAAACCCTGGTAGAAAACTGATGTCTCCAAAGAGAACAACTGTATGGCTGGGCTGGGGGTGGCGCAGGGATAAGGAAACAGAGGTGTTCTGTGGCTGCTGACTCAGAACTGCACAAACATCACAACACGAAGCAAGGCATGTGTCTAACGTCACCAGCAAAGTGCTAAAGGAACAGAGCTGAGGAAAACCCCTGGAAGAAAGGCCTCTATTTGAATAGTGGACACTTGAGAGGATGTGGAAGGGTGAGCAGGAAATTCACCAATCGGAGGAAAGGTAAAGGAACACTCAAGAGGAACCAGCTTCACCAAAATCAGAGGCAGAGAAAGAACAGAGCGTGTTCTGGAAACCAGGAGTGACCAGGCTGGGAAGGCAGGATGGGCCAAACCGTAGAGGAATACACAAGACCACACCAGTGATCTGGACTTAACCTTACAGGCCATGGAAAAGCACTCGGGTTTTAAAGAGAGGGAGCGATAGTCAGGTTCTGCTTAGTGTCTCCAGAGGCTTGCTGAGAATAAACGAGGGAAGAATGGAGAGACGGACACCTCCATAGGACATTTTTGCAATCGAGCCTGACACCCTACTTCTTGGAATTCCCAGTGGCACAAAGCACAAGGGATTTCGCTTACCTGGCTTAATACTTAACCAACCATCTGAGAGTGACGGTCTCTATCAACTGAACACTTACTACATGCCAAACATTTTTCCTAAGTTCCCCTGGTTTCTCACAACCCTATGAGACAGCAATTAGCATCTTTATTTTACACAAGAAAAAGAAGGCTCAGAAAAGTCAAAGAGCTTATTTAAGGTGACAATAAATGGACGAACCAGAACAGGAATCTACTCAATGCCTGTCTACATACAACTGGTGCTGGCCTGTGGCAGTTTTCCCCAGTCTGTGTAAAAATGAGAATTAGAAACATACACTTATGTATGTCCGTGTAAAGCTGCCAACTTCCTTGAAAAAGGCTACCTTTTGGGAATTCTTGGTGGTCCAGTGGATAGAGGTCCACGCTTCCACTGCAGTGGGACCAGGGTTTGATCCCTGGTCGGGGAACTAAGATCCTGCAAGCCAGAAGTGTGCCTCCCGCCCCTCCCGCCAAAAAAGGAAAATGGCAATCTTTTACTCTGACAGTGGACCTTTTTCTTTTAACAAAATATAGTGAGTAGTTCCCCTCTGCCCCGTTTTTAAAACGTCCTCCTTGGCGAAACTAAAAATTGGTAAATTAACACTTTTTCTGCCCCACCACCATATTGTCAACTGACCTGTGAAAGTCAAGAGCACGGCACAAATAACAACATTACAAGCATCTACCGTGGCCAGGAGCTGTTTCACTGGCACAGTGAGCCTGTGAGCAGACACTGCTCCCCCTTCTTACCGACGATGCACCCGAAGGCAACAACGTGAGGGGGCAGAGCTGCCAGGGGGCAGGACTGGGGTGCAGGGGCGGGACTGGGGTGCAGCCGGCGCCACGCGTCAGCACGGGAGGAGCAACTGCGGCTTCAGTCCTAATGCTGCTCTGCGGCCTGTGACCTACAGCACCGAGATGGGTGAGACCCTGGGAAGACCCAAAAACTGGCTGCTGCCGTCGTGACGACAAGATGCCCCATCAACAGCACTGCTGCTCCACGGATCCAAAAACATCTCCAGGCTCTCGTGAGGCATCTAACGTGCTGGCTTACCTAAGCAGCTTCATTCATCACACTGCTCCTTTTCATCCTCCCAGAAAACTGAAAGGCTGTCCAACGTGACAGAATGTCCACATCCACTGCTGGCATTTAGCACTCAAAAAAAAAAAAAGAAAAAATCTGGACACAAAAAGTCTCTGCAGCAGGCAGAATAGTACTGAGGCCCATTTTACACATAAGAACTCAAGATAAACGACGTCCAAGGTCAAAAGCTGCTAAGAAGCAAAATGCAAAGAAAGGGTTCTTTACGTCACTAGAGGAAACCCAAGAGTCTAAGGACTGAAAGACTTCAGAGGCTTTATTTTTCCTGGTTTCTCTCGAAAGTCCTATCTTTAATTCAACAAATGCCGTGCTTCTATTGACGTGTTTGTTCTAGGATAAAAGCGATGGTTTCACAGGATAAATGGGAGAACAAAACGAAAAGTCCTGTGGAGCTTCCGAGCCGTTTTCCAATTTCTTCCTGGTATCTGTCAACCCCCCACTACAAACGCACATCAGGTCTTCACCGCTCTCCCCGGTGAAACAAAGAAGGGCAAGTAAAAGAACAGGTACACATGTGTGCAAATGTCTTGTTGGTAACAACAATACAAAGAAGGTGAAAACTTAAATTTCCAAATTATTCCTTATTCAAAACATGAACTTAGACCACTTTCTTTCCCATAATAAGATGACATCTACCTCCCTGGTCAACGCATTCTTGTGTTTCAATGTTCAGTCACACTTTAATTCCTTAAGATCAAAAAAAAAAATCAGGCCACTGGTCTTCTAAATTTTTTACTTTCTGGTACAGAAACAGGGTGTTCCTTGTGTTACCTATAAGGGAAAAACTGCTTTTGTTTTATAAACGGTGTGTCAACTCTCAGAGAGAAGGCTT
This sequence comes from Bubalus kerabau, assembly GCF_029407905.1. Taxonomy (NCBI): domain Eukaryota; kingdom Metazoa; phylum Chordata; class Mammalia; order Artiodactyla; family Bovidae; genus Bubalus; species Bubalus kerabau. The sequence continues at coordinate 57,366,627 of NC_073640.1, read as the reverse complement.
GTTCTGTACAACTGGTACTCTACATGGCATAGATCCTCCCCGAACGCTGGCTGAACGTGGAGGGAAAAGGAAAAACACTTCTCTCCCTACACCTCTATCCTCTGGAGCTACAGAATTAGTGCGTTCCCTCTTCTGCTCTACAGCCCTTAATTTAAATAGTAAAATTAATCAAATGTGAAATAATTTAACTCAAAGATTTTTGGCCCATAAAAGGGAGGACATAACTAGCTCCATGTCCATTCCTGATTGTGACCGAGAAAAGAAAAAAGTGATACACTAATGGTCCTTTAAAATAAGCACGGTCGAGGGCAGGGGGATATCATGCTGAAGAGAACAGAGCTTCCCTGGTGGCTCAGATGGTCAAGAGTCTGCCTGCAATGCAGGAGACCTGGATTAGCTCCTTGGGTCCAGAAGATCCCCTGGAGGATGAAACGGCAACGCACTCCAGTATTTTTACCTGGGGAATTGCATGGACAGAGGAGCCTGGCAGGCTATAGTTCATGGGGTTGCAAAAAGGTGGACACGACTGAGTGACTAGGGTACAGCTATCAGTAAGGAAGTAAGACTTTTATTCTTCTCACCTCTGGGGTGAAATCAGTTCTGTAAAGTATATAGCACACCAGAGAAAGTGCTAGAATGTAAAGGCTCCAAGCAAAGGCTCTGAACCAAACTGCTGACCTGTCAGCCTGGTGGCCTTAAGTGCCCTTAGGGAGCCTCAGTCCCCACAATGTTGTACCACCCACCTCAGGGCAGAGGATTATGGTGAGGAGGATGTGAGGGAACACACCGGAATCTCCTGGCACTCAAGAAGCAACTGCTGCTATTGCGTGGTAATACTGCCATGCATGCATGTGTGCTGAGTTGCTTCAGTCATGTCCAACTCTTTGTGACCCTATGGACCGTAGTCCGCCAGGCTCCTCTGTTCACAGGATTTCCCAGGCAAGAATACTGGAGTGGGTTGCCATTTCCTCCTCCAGGGGATCTTCCTGACCCGGGGATCAAACCCGTATCTCTTGCATTGGCAGGTGGGTTCTTCAACACTAGCGCCACCCAGGGAGGCTACACTGCTATCGTTAATTCAATTACTGCTCTAGAAGTGTAACTGCCTTTACCTTCAAAGGTACTAAACTCCAACAGATCTGATTACGAAATTCCTGCTTTTCAGCTCAATTTTTCGTTCATGTTTTCAAGAAAAACCAAACATAATAAAACCACACTGCAAAAAAATATTTTTAATCTTTTTTCTCTGAATCAAAAATAGCAAATCATTTTAGAAAAGTTGGGAAAACTCAGAAAAAATCAATCACTCAAATTTCTGCAACACAGAGACAAATACTAATAGCATGTAGGCATATTTCTTCCACTTTTTCCCATATATATTTTAAAATAACTGGAATCATACTGTTTATAGTTCTATATCCTGCTTTTTTCTCATACTTAACTTCATTTTGTGTGTACTTTCCCACGTCAAGAATTCTCAAAAATCATCTTTTTTTATGACTCCAGACTTTTCCATAAAGTGACCATTCCCATAAAGTTAAAACATTTAGATTGTTTCTTTTTTCCCCAATACACACCACTATAATTAACATATTCATATCAAATTCTAGACCTCATCTCCAGTTCTTGGTCCATACAGATACCTATAACCAGACCAAGGACTGTATCTCTTGCCAAACTGTTTTCCAGAAAGTTTGCCCCAGTCTGCCTGACAGTCCCATCATGAAGTCAGAGCAGTGACCATACCTATTTTAATTCCAAGTAAACAGAGATCCCAAAAATCTGCAATTATAACACAAATAGAAAATATCTGTAAGTACAAGATGCTTCTGACACTTGTAATTTGTATGAGATCACTATTAACCCATTCATCATCAGGTATGTGACTTTGAACAAACTTGTAAAAGTTAAAAATATGATCCCACACATTCATATTTGTGAAATCCTGATAAGTACCTTATAGACAGAGACTCTCAAATTTATTACCAGTTTTCAATTTATTAAGAACTGTGTGGGAGAAAATAAAATTAAAAAAGAAGAAGTGAATGGGGGGGGAAAAATATGTGAAAAAGAAAATTATGCCCCAGCATATGAAAAAGGAATCTGTACAACATGTATGTAAGAAAATACACCTTCCTTGTATACACATCAAACTATAACTACTTTAGCTAAAGTGGCCACTTTTAAGCCTTTGTGGCTACTGACACCAGGCAGACGCCAGCAGCCCACTCCCGCAGCGCTCAGAGGCCCTTTTCCTCACTTACCAAAGGTTTTATCTGCATTCTTCAACTGACTGACCAAAGTGGAATAAATTCCCTATATGTCAGCAGCATTAAAGTATTCAATGATATCAGTCCATTTAAAATAGTATTACAAAAGAGGCACCCACCAGTCTTCCACCTACAAACTTAATAAGCATTTTTGAAAACTAAAGACCTAGTGATACTTTTAATCACCAAGCATTTAGGTACACTATTCCCAGTGAAACAATTCCCTTGAAGTGAAAGCCATTCTGGCTGAAGATGCTGATATCAAGAATCTAATAATCTTGTATTAATGCAGTGCTGACTTTCATTTGTACACAATCAATTTGGTACTGAACAAAGAATCCTTTTTAATTGCCCGTGGCAATTAACAGTAAATCATTTTCCTTTATCTTACTCTTAAGTAGAGCAGGCCGAAATACAGAAGCCTTGGTTTTGACCTTTCTATCTCTAAATGGAGATAGGAAGAAGTACCACACAACAATAGTATTTTACACTTCAGGAGGCTACTAGCTGTAGCTGGGAAACATTCTTGCACCCCAACATTGTTTAAGAACTTTTTGAACTGCAATTTTTAAAAAAATATATTATAGGGAGCTCCATACAAGTAAGTCAAGAGGCAAAGCATATTTTTATTTATACATTTCTAGCTGCACAGAGAGTTTTCTCAGAATAAAATCTCTCAATTAGGAGCTATTCAGACACTTTTCTACTTGCCAAAGAAAAGACAGATTTAAGGCCACTCCATAACCAACATTTCTACCTTATTTCTGTTAGATAAATTTACTTATAGTTTTGCTACCTCAGGTTTGAATCCAGGTCAGAAATAAAATGCTCAACTTCTTCAATACTGACTACAAAGATAAGCTGGTACACGTGGCTGTGGATTCCTTTTAAAATATTGGAATATGGAACCTGATGTGTGCTGAGTCTCTGAATATGAGAATCTTTCAGATTACTATGGGACCGCCTCCGGAACAGCAGAAATTAGTAAGAATAGTCTATTCAACATTTACTTCCCTCACCACACCCCATATTACATATATAGTTAATTGTTTATAACTGACTACAATTCCTCAAGGAATTGAACTACAGCTTATTCTTATAGCCGAGAGAGGCAAGGCAGTCTAATAAAATAAAGACAGATTTTACAGTCAGACAGATATGGATTCGTAACATGAGCTAACCATACATTAGCTCATATATTAGTTGCATAGCCCTGGTCAAGACATTTATGATATGTGTGCATGTGTGTGGCTGTGTGTGTGTGTGTGTGTGTGTGTGTGTGTGTGTAGGGATTAAATGCTGAGCAGGAGGGCATGTCAAAAACGTCGGGGAGATGTGTACACTAACCATAACGGCCACTTTTAGGCTTGAAACTCTTAAGCGGCAGGCATGCCCCCCAAAAAAGGAAGAAGTCTTTGGCACCAGCGTGGTTTCAGTTAGCAGTAGTGAGGGCCTACTACACGTAAGGTATTTACATATGACTGGAAATAATGGAAACCAACTGGTATAATCCCTTCATTTTTCTCATGAAGAAACTGCAGCCCAGAAGTGAAATGACTTGGCCACAATCACACAGCTGGTAAGCGGCAGAGCCAGGGCTAGGACCCAGGTTTCTTCATGATCAAGTCAACATTCTTTACCATAGGAAGCTGTCTCTCAATTATTCAAGTTTGATTACCAAGCACAAGTATTACAATAGTGACCAGCAAGAGAACAGTTTCCAAAAAAGAACGCAGACACTAAGAAAGCAGAAACAGTCTGAAGTACCTATAGATGCAGATGCAACATCACAGCTGCTGCAAATTTCATAAGATGACAATGTGTCCATTTCAACAAAGGAAGATAAAGCAGACAGGCAAGTCTGGCCACTTTTGACTAAAACAAATATTACTTTCCTGTGAGGATGCTTCATGGCTGGTTCTCTGCTAGTATATCAAAGTAATGGTGTCTCTTAACATTAGCAAAGCAAAGCAATGAAGATGAAACTGACAGATGCCAAATACTATTTTCAAGAACTCTTCATAGATGAAGTCTGATAAAGCGTTGTATCAAAAATTAAATAGAAATAAATTTGGGGGAAGATGAACATGAAAGATTTGTTTGCATTTCTTAATACCAGCAATTCAAGTGCTATTCAAACCACTGCTATTTGAGAGCCTAGGTCAACAATGACTCAGCTTGAAAAATTTCATACTGTTTTTCAGGAGGTATATGGTTTTAGTTATGTAGTTAATACAATCTGGATGCTCCTTTCTCCCCAAATTATAAACTATCTTCATGTGAGTGGCTGAAAAAGAGGCAAGTGTTTATTTTATATTTGAAAAAACATACAACAGGGGACTTCCCTGGTGGTCCAGTGGCTAAGATTCCAAGCTCTGAATGCAGGGGGCCAGAGGTTCAATTCCTGATCAGGGAACTAGATCCCACATGTCGTGACTAAGACCCAATGCACCCAAATAAATAAACAAAAACAAATAAATATTTTAAAAAAAAAGAAAAGAAAAAGCATACAACAGAGGTAATGCAATTCATTTTACTGCATGCCCTGGGGAAAGAGGCCCCTGCCCCACCACTGCCTGGCCCATTCTGCGTCACAGGATTTGATGGGGGGAGGACGGGGTGGGTGGTGGTGGGGTTAAGAGTAGTACCAAGAGGCCAATCTCAAGTGTCCTGTCGTCTGTGATCCAGAACAAGAATCTACAATTAAAGCTTGATGGCACACAAGACTTCAGGCTGGGAATGAGAAGCCCAGAGAGGTAAAGCATTTTGTCCAAGAGTCCATCTAATTAGGTTGGAGCCTAGACCAGGTCTCCTACCTGTATGTCCAACACTCTTTCAGCTACGACAGGAAGCCTTGTCATTATGCCCCTTGCAAGCTTTCCATTCCCCCAACTATAACGGAGGAGGCTAGACTAGGCACTGATCTTCAAACTGCTGTTTCAAAGCCAAGGGATTTCTGCTGGTCACTTTCCCTCTTCAAACGGAGACTCTCCAAGTTTATTTCATATAGTGTGAAAAAGAAATTTTCAGTGACTGAAATAGATGGTCAATGAACTGTCACAGGGACTGGGTATATTAACACACTGTTTAGACTGTCAGTGGGTGAATGACAATAGTTAGAGCACATTACCACCAAAAGGCCCTACAAGAGGCCCAACACCTCTCAGAACAGCACAGCAGATGGAGGAGGGGAAAGCAGGCAAGACTAGAGGGAAACAACCAAGCTCACCTTTTCGATCTCCAACTGTACTGGCCCAATGCATTTCCTCCTTATATACAGACTGACCACACCTATGAGGCTGTAGGTCACAGTCACCCATACAACCCTCACTCTCCCCAGACTGTCCTTTGTCAGAAAGTCACCTTCAGGTCCATGGATATGCACATGGACAACTCCTTCCATGTGTCCAGTATCAAGAAAAATGACTATTTTTTGGTATGTGGCCACATGCCTTACAGCATATGAAATCTTAATTCCCCAACCAGGGGTCTGCACCCCTCTGCAGTGGAAGTGTGGAATCCCAACCCCTGGACTGCCAGGGAATCCCAGGAATGACTATTTTCTGATCCTTTTATTGTCCTAAATCTTTGGCCTTCATCATGGCAAGAAAAAAGGGGCAACATATAAGGGAGGGCGGACGTAGCCAAAAGTAAAGGCTAGTATAAAAAATGAAGACAGAATTCTAATCAGGCCAGTAATAAAGATTTTCTAACCAGGGCAAGAACCCTTGAAGACACATTACTAGGTTGAAAACAGTCATCTACTGCCTTCCCCTACTCCACACCCCACCCCCAACTGGCACATTAAATGCTCCAGAAGGCCAAGGCTATCACCTCAGATTTCTGCAGCACCCAATTCCATCATGAAAACAAATGCTGATACAGGGGTTGGAGCCTCTGTCACCATCAGAGAAATCTGACAATCTCTGGAACATCAGTTCCCAGTCTCAGAAGAAAAACAGCTCTTTGTTCTTCTGTCTCCTCTCCTCCTATTATGTAAACTTAGGCTTTGGGCACGCAGAAACTTCCTATGCTGCCAGTGATGTGAAAAACCTGGAACACAAATTTAAGCAGTACTGAATACACAGTTGTTTTTATTCTTAATTAGCTGTCACTTGCACATTAGGAATAAAAACCAAAACAACTATTTATACCAACATAGGCAACATAAACGTAGAAGGCAATGGCACCCCACTCCAGTACTCTTGCCTGGAAAATCCCATGGACGGAGAAGCCTGGTGGGCTGCCATCTATGGGGTTGCACAGAGTCGGACACGACTGAGTAACTTCACTTTCACTTTTCACTTTCCCGCATTGGAGAAGGAAATGGCAACCCACTCCAGTGTTCTTGCCTGGAGAATCCCAGGGATGGGGGAGCCTGGTGGGCTGCTCTCTATGGGGTCGCACACAGTCGGACACGACTGAAGCGACTTACCAGCAGCAGCAGCAGCAGCAGGCAACATAAAAACTCAAATAAATTCAGAGAATTCATCAGAATTCTTTTCATCAAATGAACAGAAATGAACAAAAATGAACCAAAACCTTAAAGTCAATAATGCTGAAAACAAATGTCAAAGATAATTTACCAGATTCTGCTTGTCACAAAATTTAAAGTCCTGAGAACTTAGGCGAAAGGAGACATAAGGATCTACTATTCATTCCCTCTCACTGTCTCATATACAAATGCCCTAATGTTCGATGAGTCAGTGGTCTAATTCTGTAGATGACAACGAATGGTTTTTATTTCACATGTATTCATACAGAACTATTTCTAAATTTAAGTGGTGAAGTAAACAAAGTTTGATCATAGCTCAGTTAAGAAAGTCCTTCCAGTAAATGCTCCTTCACAGCTGGATGGCTGCTTTAATATGCAATTGCCCTAGGCCATGGGGGGGGGGGGCGGGAATCAGGCTTTTGATCTACTTAAGAAATAAAATAAATAAACCTAGAACATGCAAAAGGTTCCCTCTCCCAAGTTAAGGAAGGAGAATGCTTGGACGGTTTTGTGTGAAACCACCTCTTCCTCTGGATGAATTTCCTATATTCCACCTCCAACAGAAGATCACTGGAGAAAACAGCTCAGGGAAAGGCAGCAAAGGTACATTTTTCAGGTAATAAACCAAAAACCCAATCATATCAGCCCGTTCCTGGCACTCATTTCTCTACCAAATCAGGGCGGTCAAAAGGCCTGGGAGAGTCAGGGCCCACCCACATACTCCTGGTTCACCAATGACTTCCCTCCTTCTCCCAAGCATGGAGCTACCTAGAGGAATTCAGCTTCTGCAGCTGGAAGCTCCTGCAATACCAGAGGGCAGAAATCTGAGTGACACTTGGCACTCTTTGTTTCAACAAACAACCGCAAAGAGCTTTCCAAAGCCAGGCCCTCACCATTTTGAAGACCAGGAAGCTGAATCCTTCCTGGGGCAGAGGTGAAAAAGAAACAAGCCCACCTTCCTTCAACCCTTCCCAAAGGTCACACAGCAAACCAAAGGCCATCAAGGAAGCCAAGCAAGACTGGCAGCTTCTGCAGACCCAGAACAGTAAACACCAAGTGTGGCCATAACCCCTGTGGGGCTGGGGAGAAGTTGAGAACTGGCATTTCTCCAGTTAGAGGCGAAACAAAAATAGGACTTGTCAGCTGGAAAACACAAACAAAAAAACACACTCCTAATTTCTCCCCAAAGATGCTAGCTTGGAGGTGAAAGGGGGAGAGGGTACAACTGCCTCTTTATGATAGCTGAGAGAAGGAGGGAGGGAAAGTGAGAGAGAGAAGACAGACCTGTGAGCAGCTGCATTCTCCTCTTCCAAAGGACACAAAACTGCAAAGCCTCAGGACTCAAAGGGGCGGGGAAGCAAAATGGGAGCGGGAAAGAAAAGCGGGGCAATGGAAAGAGAACTACCTCCACCATCACTATGCTTGGTAAAAGTGGGGGAAACAGGGGCGACACTCCGCGACTCGAGAGAGCAGTAGTTAATCAACCAACCCCAGCTATTTACCCAGATCTTACAGGATCCCTGGAGATAAAACCCTCAGAGTGCAGAGCGAATCTTAAGTCTAAATGTGAACATAAGCATCCTAGGCCCAACCCAGTCCCTTCTTCCCCAAAGCTGTGAGATGGAGACTAGAGAAAGGCATACCTGAAGAAGTGAAGTAACCCAGTGGGGAATAGGCAGGTCAAGAGGGGAGCTGGGAGAAGCAAATCTGATAGGAACTACAAGGGAAGAGAAGCAGTCTAGCAAGATACAACAGGAAAGAAAAGATGAGGGAGAAAACCAGGTAATGAAGACCAGAACTGCGAGAGGGATCACAAAAGGGACAGAGACTCTAGCCAAGAACTGAGACAGCTTCAAGAGGAAGCTGGGCTGGGGGTAGTGACAGGTAGGAAGGCTTGGGGAAACATCTCTGTACTGAGCAGGCCCAGAGGAAGGAGACTCAAAAAAGGAGGTAAGAGGCAGGACAAAAGGGGGAGGACCCATTCAAGAAAGGAGAGCAGTGATTGAGGGTTGAATCAAAATGGGGTGGGGGGAGAAGATCAGGGGGAAAACTTAGAATTGAGAGGCAACAGAGAGGCGAGGCAGTCACAAGATGATCAGAGTTAAAGAGGACCACTCCAAGAGGAGACAGCAGTAGGAAAATTAAAATGGGTCCAAAACATAGGTGGACAACTCTGGACAGCTCCCAAAGGGGCAGAGCTGGGAGGAAAACATTAGAGAGGATGGGGTGGAATTGAACAAGTGCCAAGAGCAGGTGCAAAAAGGATCTGGGGCAGGTCTGGGGTGCAGAATGGGAAGGGAAGGGGGGTGATGGATCAGAGAGAAATTCCCAGTCTTCCAGTAAGGGCCAAAATGGAAAGGACCGGCCTTGGAGAAACAGGCTGCAAGCAGGTCTTCAGCAAAGAAGAAATAAAGGGGAGACAGGGCAAAGGAAGCGGCAACAAATGAATGCAACGGCTCAGAAGAGGGCCAATAAGGCGGTGGAGGAGAGAAGAAACCTCAACCGGGGACTGCAGGGCGTCAGGCTGCGGCGAGGCTGAGTTAGGGAGAAAGGTCAGAGAACTGAACGGCAGGAACGAGAGAGCTGCAGGGTCAGAGAAGGGGGTGGAGACTGCTTCAATCAAGGCCAAGTCAGAAAGCAAGCAGGCTGGAGGGCACCGCAAGATCGGAGACTGGACGAGGGGCAGAGTGGGGAGGCAAAAGGGTCTGGAAGAGAGGCAAGGATCTGAATGGCAAAAAATGGAGTAAGATCGGAGGGGAGGAGGCGAGCATGGTGCGTCGGAGTCCAAGAGGGGGCAGGAGACTGCATCGAGATCGGCAGGGGTCAGAGTCCAGGGGTATCCCGTGGGGAGCGGGGCCGGGGGGAGGCGGCAGGTTTTGTCAGTGGGCAGTAGGGCCCAAGAGGGACGTGGAATTAAGCCCAAAGAGAAGACCTGGGGGCAGTAGTGCCAAGACGAACAGGGTCTCGGATGAATCACCGAGGAGGTGGAACCGCAGGTCCTAGACGGACAGCTCCTGGGGGTGAAGCAGCGGAAGGGAACAGGACATGGTCAAAGAAGGGGACGGACCCAGGGTGGTGAGAGCGGAATCGGAGAAGGCAGAAGGGTCACGAATCTGAACGTGGGGGTCCAGAATTCAGGGATGCGGAAGGGTCCCAAGAGCACTGCAGAGTCTAGGGGTGGGGGGGGGGGCAAAGGGCATTACTGAGGGGCGGAAGAGAGAAGGCGGAGGCGCAGAATTGGGAGCAGAGTGGCTTGAAGTCGGGAGGTGGGGGGGGAGCCGAGGCAGACACGGAGATCTCAATGGATTGGAGGGTGGGGGCAGACGCGGCGACAGCAGGGCTGCGGCCGGCAGGGGCAAGTCCGAAGGGCAGGCGGGCCCCGGCGGGCCGGGCCGCAGCGCGAGGCGGCGGGGCCGGCGGAGCCCGGGGGGCTGGGGGGCCGCTCCCTCCCCTCCCCCTCCGGCTCCTCCATTGTTCGCGGGCTCCGGGCCCCGCCGTCCCCGCCTCCCCCTGGACCCCGCAGCGGGGCGGCGCCCGGCCTCGCCGCCCGGGCCCCCGAGCTCGCGCACTCACCAGCTGGGCGCCCTCAGCGCGGCCCTGGCCTTCGGGATCCCGGCAGCGGAGACGGCGGCCCCGGCGCCATGTTCTGCTGCTCCTCGTCCAGCGGCGGCTGAGGCGGCGGCGGCGGCGGCGGCAGCTCCGGCGGCGGGGGGCCGGGCGGACCCTCCCTCACGGGCTCCCTCCTCCGCCTCCTCCACCTCCTCCTCCCGCCGCTCCGCTGCTCTCCCTCGGGGCGGGGGGGCGGGGAGGGGAAGGGGGGAGGGGCGGGAACCAGGGGGAGGGCGGACCAGCCTCTCTCGCTCGCTCTCTCCCTCCCTCCCTCGCAATGGCGGCGGCGGCGCCTCCTTCCTGCGGCCGCCGCTCCCGCGCGCGCTCACCCTCGCTACCGCGCGTGCGTGGCGCGGGGACCGTTGCAGGGGGATAACGGCCCCTGAAGCGCGCGCCGCGAGGGGATAACCGGCGCGTGGCGGGGAGAAGCGAGAGCGCGTGCGCGCCCGAGGGACTCACTGCCTCCGCAGCGGCCGCGTCCAGGGAACGGGCGCGGAGGGCGCAGTGCGCGTGCGCCCTCCCCCCAGCCTCCCCCCACACACACACAGAAACACACACACGCACACACACACAAAATGCCGTTACTGCGGTGGCTGCAGCGCCAGACAGAGCGCGAGGAGACCTGCGAATGGGCAGAGGGCTGGGGTGGACAAGAGCGCGTGCGCGGGAAGGGCTGCCAGCCTCTGCGGCTACTCGCGCGAGGCGGAGGGAGTGGTCCTCGAGAGGCGCGCGCACCCTTGCGCGCACAAGAAGCAACTAAAACCCTTCTCGCGTCGGCTCTGGGAGAAAGCGGGAGGGGAGAGGCATGGCTGGGCTTTGGGGGCGGGGGCGAAGGGCGCGATCCCGCTCGCGCGGGACCTGACCAGCCAATAAGAGGCAAGGGGAGGTGGGTTTGCCGCGCGAGCGCAGCCCCCGGGAAAACGGAGGAGGAGAGAAGGATCGACGTAACGTGGGGCGGTGGGGCGGGGCTGAGGAGGAGGGAGTGCACCCAGTGGGGAGTTGATTGGGGGACACGGGGAGGCGTGGCCCGCCCCAGCCCAATAGGAGCCTCGAAATTCGTCGTTCCGGAAGAAGGGGCGGGGCTGCGAAGCGCGTGCTCTATTCCCTGGCAGCGAAGAAAATTTGCAGGCAACGCGCGCATTATTACAAATTGCTTTGGGTTCCGTGATCGCCAAATCTCGGGAGACGGGAGCGGGCCTGGTCCCGCATACATCCCTGGCCTCCAAGTCAGCATTGTGCCAATGACTGCATATCAAGTGTCAGTTTGGGCGCCCAGAGGGGAAATAGTAGTGATGGGAAGGGGCACCGCTGTAACCCCTGAGTTCCTTCCTCTGAACTGAAGAGGGGTTCCTCTGGGAGCCCTCCGGAAGTACGGATCGTGGAAGATGAGTGTTCTGGGAACCCAGTCAATATTTAAGGAATGCATGAAGAAAAGCTATGTTTCTTATTGCATTTTTCGTTTTCTTTGCTCAGTCTCTTCATCTTAAAAGTAGAATGATAATCTTATCTCTTAGTAAGATTTGTTGGGAGAATTAAATGAATTCTACTTGTAAAGCGCTGAAAATCATGCCTTGCTCTATAAACATTGATAAAATTACATGCGCTCAAATTTTCTTTTTTGGTGGGTTTTTTTTTTTTTTTTTTTTTGGAGGTCTTATTGCTTTTTAAAAATTTAAGTATAGTTAATTTACAATGTGCTAGATTCGCTCAAATTTTAAAGCATCCCACTAAAGAAAGATTTTCTGATTATTGGAAGTTTGTTTTTTAGCATTGTGGGCGAAACAAATCCAGTGCCTGGGCCAGATTTTCTCTACATGTCACTGCAAGCCCTAATTTGTAAGCGATTTTGAAATCTATCACTTGAGAAAACCAGAAAAACCTGGGGAGAAGGGACATCGGATTCCCCTACCTCAAATTAATATGTGCTTATAACTCCAATGCAGTGTTCTAGGTCCTTTGAATATTGGGAAATTTTTGAACTGGCAGCACCTAGAGAAGAGAAAAGCCTGGGCTCACTCTGGATCCAGATGCCCCTCTCCCCTTCTTTTTGGAGCCTATCAACTCTGCCTTATTCAAGTCTTGTTTAAGGTCACTTCCTCTGGGTGGCCTCCCAGATTTGACCTGACCCCTCATACTTTATAAAAATGGGCACTTTATGCTAGGCAACATTCCAAAGCACTTCAAACATATTAACTCACTTAATCCTCACACCTTATAAGTAGGTTGGGGTTGTTATTATTCTACTAAACTAAGGCACAGAGAGGTTACACAGCTAGTGAATGGCAAATGTGAGATTTAAACTCAGACAACAGGGGTCAGATAGTCACACACTGTGTTCTTTTTCATAGCACTCCATCAGGGGTTGAAGTTCTGTATTGGCATCACCATATTATGTGGGAACCCTTCGAAGCCAGGAACTCTGGCTAGATCCTCAGTCTGAAAGATGACCCACACTAAATACTTGCTAATGAATAAATGAATTAATCCAATGGTGAACAAAGGGAGTGATGGCTGGCACTGAGGGCATGGTAGCCAAGACACAATCCTTGTTTTATAACTAACTCTAATCCTCTTTCAGATACTAGTTCAGATGTCCCCTCTTCCAAGAGGCCCTCCCACAGACTGTTTCCAAATTGGGAAAGGAGTAGTCAAGGTTGTATATTGTCACCCTGCTTATTTAACTTATATGCAGACTACATCATGCAAAATGCTGGCTGGATGAAGCACAAGCTGGAATTAGGATTGGCAGGAGAAATATCAATAACCTCAGATATTCAGATGATACCACCCTTATGGCAGAAAGCGAAGAGGAACTGAAGAGTCTCTTGATGAAAGTGAAAAAGAGGAGAGTGGAAAAAGCTGGCTTGAAACTCAACATTCAAAAAACTCAGATCATGGCATCAGGTCACATCACTTCATGGCAAATAGATGGGGAAACACTGAAAGAGAGAGACTTTATTTTCTTGGGCTCTGAATTCACTGCAGATGGTGACTGCAGCCATTAAATTAAAAGATGCTTTCTCCTTGGAAGAAAAGCTATGACAAACCTGGACAGCATATTAAAAAGCAGAGACATTGGAGAAGGAAATGGCAACCCACTCCAGTACTCTTGGCTGGAGAATCCCTTGGACAGAGGAGCCTAGTGGGCTACACTCCATGGAGTCACAGAGTCAGACACAACTGAGTGACTGACACATACACAAAGTTGAGATGCTTGATGATGCAAGGGTACACTTTATCTACTCTCCCATCTCCTGTAGGAAGCAGGATGGGGCAGGCAGCACTGGGGAGGCAGGATGGCCCGCCCCCTCCCCCATCCCTCCTGGAAGTCTTGGGGCCTCAGTGCCTGCAACAACTGGCCTTGGGCAAATAAAAGACTAAGTTGTTTACTGAAAAAAAAAAAAGAGATATTACTTTGCCAACAAAGGTCCATCTAGTCAAAGCTATGGTTTTTCCAGTAGTCGTGTATGGATGTGCAAGTTGGATCATAAAGAAAGCCGAGCGCCGAAGAATGATGCTTTTGAACTGTGGTGTTGGAGAAGTCTCTCTTTTTTTTCTTTTTTTAAAAAAATAAATTTATTTATTTTAATTGGAGGCTAATTACTTTACAATATTGTATTGGTTTTGCCATACATCAACATGAATCCACCACGGGTGTACATGTCTTCCCCATCCTGAACCGCCTCCCACCTCCCTCCCCGTACCTTCCCTCTGGGTCATCCTAGTGCACCAGCCCCAAGCATCCTGTATCCTGCATCGAACATGGACTGGCGATTCGTTTCTTATATGATATTATACATGTTTCAATGCTATCATCCCACCCTCTCCCTCTCCCACAGAGTCCAAGAGACTGTTCTATACATCTGTGTCTCTTTTGCTGTCTCGCACACCGGGTTATCATTACCATCTTTCTAAATTCCATATATATGCGTTAGTATACTGTATTGGTGTTTTTCTTTCTGGCTTACTTCACTCTGTATAATAGGCTCTAGTTTGAGAAGTCTCTTGAGAGTCCCTTGGACTGCAAGGAGATCAAACCAGTCAATCCTAGAGGAAATCAGTCTTGAATATTCATTGGAAGGACTGATGCTGAAGCTGAAGCTCCAATACTTTGGCCACCTGATGCAAAGAGCCAACTCATCGGAAAAGACCCTGATGCTGGGAAAGATTGAAGGCAGGAGAAGGGGATGACAGAGGATGAGATGGTTGGGTGGCTGCGTTTGAGCAATCTCTGGGAGTTGGTGATGGACAGGGTAAACCGGCATGCTATATGTAGTCCATGGGGTCGCAAAGAGTCAGACACGACTGAGCAACTGAACTAGGCTTCCACAACACCTTTGGGTCCTCCAACCAAGCCCTGACCACCCTGGGTTTCCCATGTACTGATAGGTCTTTCCCACCAAACTGTGAGCCCCATGAGGACGGGACTCAATTGAGGCTGTATCAATTGATGCTAATGTTCCTAGCACCTGTCCAGGCACAAGGCAGGGGCTCAGGCAGTGTTTCCCTGGATGAACGAAGGGAACCATCAAGGAGGGCCTTCCCAGCTCTGCATTTCTTTCCAATGTACAAGAGAGCGGGTGTTAGCTGAGCAAGCCAACCACCGGAAGCAGGTTTCCCTGGGGGCAGCCGCCTCCCGCGCACCCAGCTAACCTCCACTGCGGGATAAATAGGTAAGCGAGAAAACAGTTAGCTGACAGAGGTGCCGACTGTTAACGCAGGCCGTTGTCAAGTTGTCAAAATTTCCCCAGCATGGCCCTAGAGGCCCAAATAGCTGGGACTGGATTTCCCACTAATCGTGGAGCTGGAGTAGGTCAGAAGAGGTACCCGAGAATCTAGATCCGCATTCAAGAGATGCACAGATAGAAAAGTCTGCAAAAGAGTTTTGCGCAGAGGGTGTAAATGCCAGGGCATATTCTCTCTCCATTCCTCCGAGTCTGAAAGAACCAAAGGGTGTGGACCAGGTCTCAGATTCACCAGAGTCAGTGAGCTCACAGCGCCGCCTACAAACCGAACTGGGGAAGCTGCAGCTAGCTGATGCTTCTGGGGATGTCCGAGAGGGGTGAACTCTTCTGCCATTGGCCGGAAGAGCAGCCAATAACGAGGAAGGATCGGGAAGCGGGGAGGCATGGGTTCATTGCAAAATCCCAGCATGGTGGGTACAAGATAAACGTCTGAAAGATCGATGATGAACCTCCCAATTTCTATCAGCTTTACAATGGAGGGAATTCCCTGGCGCTCTCAATCCCTAATAAGGGAACTAAGATCCCACAAGCCATTCCGCTGGACCAAAAAAATAAAATAAAATAAATTTTTAAAACTTAAAAAATAAATTTAAAAAGAGACAGATCCTGGACTTAAGACTCCACGCTTCCACTACAGGGGGCGCTGGTTCGATCTCTGGTCAGAGAACTAAGATACCACATGCCACACAGCGTGGCCAAAAATTAGAAAGAAAAGATTGATCCTATTTTTTTCTTTTTAAAAAGTCTTTCTCTTTTAATTAATTAATTTATTTATTTTAGTCCTGAGGTGTAGCATGTTCCAGACCAGCGCACCCTGCAGGGAAAATCCTGATAGCTCTACCAGGAAAGTCCTGATGGATCCTGTATTTTAAAGTGGAAATATAACAGGCATGGAACAACAGACTGGTTCCAAATAGGAAAGGGAGTACGTCAAGGCTGTATATTGTCACCCTGCTTATTTAACTTCTACTCAGAGTACATCATGAGAAATGCTGGGCTGGATGAAGCACAACCTGGAATCAAGATTGCCCCGGGAGACTATCAATAACCTCAGATATGCAGATGACACCACCCTTATGGCAGAAAGTGAAGAAGAACTGAAGAGCCTCTCGATGAAAGTGAAAGAGGAGAGTGAAAAAGTTGGCTTAAAGCTCAACATTCAGAAAACGAAGATCATGGCATCTGGTCCCATCACTTCATGGCAAATAGAGGGGGAAACAGTGGAAACAGTGGCTGACTTTATTTTGGGGGGCTCCAAAATCATTGCAGATGGTGACTGCAGCCATGAAATTAAAAGACGCTTACTCCTTGGAAGGAAATTTATGACCAACCTAGATAGCATATTAAAAAGCAGAGACATTACTTTGCCAACAAAAGTCCTTCTAGTCAAGACTATGGTTTTTCCAGTAGTCATGTACGGATGTGAGAGTTGGACTATAAAGAAAGCTGAGCACAGAAGAATTGATGCTTTTGAACTGTGGTGTTGCAGAAGACTCTTGAGAGTCCCTTGGACTGCAAGGAGATCCAACCAGTCGATCCTAAAGGAAATCAGTCCTGGGTGTTCATCAGAAGGACTGATGTTGAAGCTAAAACTCCAATACTTTGGCCACCTGATGCAGAGAGCTGACTCATTTGAAAAGACCCTGATATTGGGAAAGATTGAAGGCAGGAGGAGAAGGGGACAACAAAGGATGAGATGGTTGAATGGCACCACCAACTCAATGGACATGAGTTTGGGTGGACTCTGGGAGTTAGTGATGGACAGGGAGTCCTGGCATGCTGTAGTTCATGGGGTTGCAGAGTCGGACACGACTGAGCAACTGAACTGAACTGATAACACGCATACTAAGAAGAACACAAATCACAAGTGCACAGTTCAATGAATATTCCAAAAGAACACACCCCTGTAACCAGCAACCAGGTAAAAAGAAACAGAATATGACCAATCTCTGAGAAGACCTCCCTCCGTGTCCCTCTCCAGTCATTGATTTCTATGTCTTTTTTTAGTTTCGCCTGTTTTAATATTTTACATAAAGTGAATTAAGTGACCTCTTTTGATCAACATAGTTTGTTGGGTTTACCCATACTATTTTAAATAAATGGAGATTGTTCGTTCTTGGTGCTGTGTAGTATTCCACAGAATGAAGGCTCCAGTATGTATTTGCTTCCCTGGTAGCTCAGCTCGTAAAGAATCCACCTGCCAATGCAGGAGACACAAGAGACATGGGTTCAAACCCTGGGTCAGGAAGATCTCCTGGAGAAGGAAATGGCAATCTACTCCAGTATCCTTGACTGGAAAATTCCATGGGCAGAGGTGCCTGGCGGGCCATACAGTCCATGGGGTCGCAGAGTCAGACATGACTGAGCGCGAGCACATGTGCATGCGCGCGTGCATGCGCGCGCGCGCGCGCACACACACACACACACACACACACACACAAAATGTACTTACTCATTCTACTGTTGGTGAGTAGTTTCCACTTTTTGGCTATTATGAATAGTGCTACTATGGACAGTCTAGAACATATCTTTTGGTAAATATGTGTACTCATTCCTGCTAGGTATGTACCAAAGAGTGGAATTGCGAGTCACAAGGTGTACATGAGTACTCCAACCAGTTTCCCAAAGTGGATGTTATTTATATTCCTAGAGACATTTAGAAAAACTTCAGCTGCTCCATGTTTTCCCAAACACTTGATCCTGTCCAATCTTTTTAATGTTGGCCATTCTAATGGCTGTGTAGTGGTACGTTGTTGTGATCTTAATTTGTCTTTCCCCAGTGATTAATGAACATCATTTCATATATACATGAACCTTCTGAATAGCAGCTTTTGTGAAATGCTATTCAAATCGTTGTCCGTTTTACTGTTGCTGTATACTCTTAATTATTTTTAATACCTAATAATACATGAATTTCTCATCCTTGAAAAAAATACTCCAGCTAAGATGGAAGCTCCTTGGACAACCCAACCCCATCCTCTTGCCTCTCCCGAAATGTGTTTTCTTCTCGACTTCTCTCTATATTTGCCTGAATGCAAGTATTTTGTTTTGACTACATATGCACTAGTTGATTCTCCCCCTATCAATGTCCATTTTGTCTCTTTCCAATTTTTCTCTATGACAAGCATGTTGTAATGGAATCGAAAGGAGAGGATCCTTCTAGGTTCTAAAGAGGAAGTGCTGGGGCTGGCCCTTTCTGTCTATAGCTATAGAAAATAGATAGGGACTTCCCAGGCGGCCCAGTGGTTAAGACTGCATGCTTCCACTGCAGGGGGTGCTGGTTCAACCCTTGGTTGGGGAACTAGGATGTCAGATGCTGTGAGGTGCAGTCAAAAAAAAAAGATTAAAAAAATAGAATATAGATATATATTCTAGATAGATTTCTGTCTCTATTTATAGAATACATAGATATATTGTTAGATATATGTTATATATATTGTAATATATACATATATATATATTGTTATGTGCTTGTGATTAGTCATTCAGTTGTGTCCGGCTCTTTGCAACCCCATCGACTGTAGCCCACCAGGCCCCTCTGTCCATGGGATTTTCCAGGCAAGAATAATGGAGCAGGTTACCATTTCCTTCTCCAGGGGGTCTTCCTGACCCAGGGATCGAACCCAAGTCTCCAGTGTCTTCTGCATTGCAGGTGGATTCTTTACCGACTGAGCCATCAGGGAAGCCCCCATATATTGTTATATTGTTATATATAAATGTATACATATGTATACGTATGTGTGTATATATATATATACACACATACACACATATTATATAGATATAGACAGACTCACATGCCAAACCACCCAAGCCATGAGATTCTTGAGAGCAGAGACAAAGTCTGTTCCCTGCTTGCACACTCTACCTGGCTGTCCCTAACGCCTCATCTGGGCCAGGTGCTTCTACTTGAAGCAATTGTGGTAGCCGGGCCTCTGAGACGGACCCCACTGATTCTCACTGGTATTCAGGTCCCCTTTTACTTTGGATAGGGCAGTTCCGTGTACTGATAAGATATTGTGGAAATTACAGGGTGTGACTTTGAGGCCAGGTCATAAAAAATAGGGCAGCTATTGACCTGCCCCTTCTTGGCTCATTCACTCTGGGGGAAAACCACTGTAACGTGAGGACACTTACGTGTCCTAATAGAGAGGGCCACCTGGCAAGGAACTGAGGCCTCCTGCCAACAGCCAGCATCAATCAGCCAATGCTGTTAGGGAGACCCTGGGAGGGAGATCCTTCAGTGCCAGTCGAGTCTTCAAATGACTGCAAACCCAGCTGACATCGTGAATGTAACCTTGGGAGAGACACCGCCCGGAATCACCTAGGTAAGCAGCTTCCAAATTCCCAATCCATGGAAGATAAGAAATATTTATCGTTGTTTGCTAAGCAACTTGTTATTTGCATATGTCATTTAAGTCTATATGCATAAGTCTATTGCGTATGTCTATTTCCTCTGCTAGACCATGAATGCTGTTGGGGTGGGGACAGTGTCTGTTTTCTTTTCTTTTCTTTTTTTTATTATGGCAATATCCAAGCATAAAGTTTGAAAGCCTTACACAGTTCAGTTCAGTTGCTCAGTTGCGTCCGACTCTTTGCGACCCCATGAACCGCAGCACGCCAGGCCTCCCCGTCCATCACCACCTTCTGGAGTTCATCCAAACCCATGTCCATTGTGTCGGTGATGCCATCCAACCATCTCCTCCTCTGTCGTCCCCTTTTCCTCCTGCCCTCAATCTTTCCCAGCATCAGGGTCTTTTCAAATGAGTCAGCTCTCTGCATCAGGTGGCCAAAGTATTGGAGTTTCAGTTTCAACATCAGTCCTTCCAATGAACACCCAGGACTGATCTCTTTTAGGATGGACTGGTTGGATCTCTTTGCAGTCCAAGGGACTCTCAAGAGTCTTCTCCAACACCACAGTTCAAAAGCATCAATTCTTCTGCGCTCAGCTTTCTTTATAGTCCAACTCTCACATCCATACATGACTACTGGAAAAACCATAGCCTTGACTAGGTGGACCTCTGTTGACAAAGTAATGTCTCTGCTTTTTAATATGCTGTCTAGGTTGGTCATAACTTTCCTTCCAAGGAGCTTTACACAGTGTATACCCATATACTCAGCGTCTAGAGTCTATAATTTTGGTTATTTTTCACCTCTCTATCCTTTAATCTCTCTATCCACTAATCTAACTTCTTTTTCTGATGTATTTTAAGGTTAATCTCAGAGACTTTCCTGGCGGTCCAGTGGTTAAGAATCTGCGCTTGCACTGTGGGGGTCTACAGTCCCCATTCCTGGTCTGAGAACTAAGATCCCGCATGCTGTGCAGCACAGCCAAAATACAAAAAACAAAACAGTATGCATATCATCAACTAGGGTTCAATATTTTTGACTTTTTTTGTTCAGTTAAAAAACATTTTGGGGTGGGGTCGCAGTCCATGGAAACCCCTTAGGTAAATTTTATGTAATATGAAAGGCACAAATCCTGTGTATTGTTTGTTGATTTTTGGTGTGAATCTACATCTATGTAACTAAAACCTCTTTCAAGATATAGAATATTACTACGCCAAATCCAGCATAACCCTTGCCTCCTAGCCCCCGTCCACAGAGATAATCACTGCTCCTGGTTTTACATCATGGATCAGTTTTACCAACTTTAGTCTTCATGGTCATTCAAACAAATTACATACTAACTACTCATTCCTGTAAAACTTCTTTTACTTAGCCTTAAGGGTGTCTGTTTCCTTGATTCCTATTCATTCATTCAGGAAACTTATCAAACACCAGACTTGTGCCGGGCACTTAGCTGAGTGCTAGAGATCAGGGCCGGAACTAAGGGGAGGCAAGCCAGCTGCTCACTTTCAGGCTCTTGCAAGGACGGGGTCAACATCTAAGACTGAGTGCCTTTTAAAATTTTGTACTCTGGGCACATTGCTTACTTTATCCTGGTCCCAACCCTGTAAGTGATAGAGGAGTGCAAGAACTGAAAATGATCTCTTACCTCTTTTTGCCCCTACAGTTACTCAACACCTATGTGTTAGTTCTTCTGCTAAAACCACACTTTTAATTTACATCCAGGGTATGTTTTGGTTTTATTATGGCAAGTCTGCCCTCAGTAGCAATACCTTTATCGAGTGCTTACTATGTGCCACCGTGTTCTAGTAAGGGGTTCCCAACAGCCGGGCCGTATAAGAAGACAGGTGTACCTGTGAATAGGAAGCAAGAAGACCCCTATTATCTGATATAAACAGTGAACATTCATGATTTTAACTCATATTTATTGAGTACTTACCACGTGTCGAGCACTGTGCTAAGTACTTGGGAAACTGGCCGAAGCTTTAAAACCACCCCACTGAGGTGACCCCTTGATCACTTTCTCTTTAACAGATGAAGAAATTGAGTTAAGAGGTGAAATTGCTCACCCAAAGTCACAGAGCTAGGGAATGCGACGGCAGGATTTGCACACAGTTCTGACCTCCAAATTGATGCTATTAAACCACTGTCTGTCTCCCAGAGAAAACACTCAACACATTTTAAACAGAGCACTAGGTAAGCACGAAAACATAATTACATTTCCCAACGCTGTTTTATTTAAAACAGTTATTCCCATCATGTCCTTCTCGCCTAGGCTGCGAGGTGGAGGGAGGGCTGACGGAACTACTTTTCCCAGGATGCAACTCTCGTCTCACAAGCTGTCAAGCATGTCGGGAACTGTAGTCCTCCGAGAAGATAATAATCCATGGCTCCCAACATGCTTTTGGAGTCTGAACCTTGCCGTAGGAAAAGCCCAGTCGCGCTGCATGCTGGGAAGCGGGACCGGCTCCTTTCCCGGCTTGCCTCCCGGACGAGCGAGCCTATTTTTTTTTTCAGGACTACAATTCCCAGCGGGCTGTGCGCGAGAGGGCGGGCGAGTTCTTCTGACGGAAGTCCGCTCTACCCTTGGGTCCCCCAACAGCTGCCGGAGCCGGAGCCACCCAGAAGCCGCGGGACCGGGGCCGCTGGGGTCCGGACGGGGGTCGCCATGGTAACGAGGGCGCGCCTACGCTGGGGACGGGCGAAGGGTGGGTCCACGTGCAGGTACTCCAGGCTCGGTGGGATACTGACAAGCCGCCCCTGCTGCAGTGCGATGGTCTGGGCCGGGCGCGGGCTCTCGGGATTGGGGTCGATTCAAAGGCCGGCGAAGGAGGCAACTGGGGGTGGTTCTGGGCGCGAGTGTGTACTGGGGTTATCGAGGCTAGGGGGAGCTTTTGAAGACCAGGTGCCAGGGGATAGGGCTGTGCGGGAGGGAGACATTCGAGATGGTTGGAGGGTTTTGAAACAGGGAAACAGCTCACGAGGTAGGATCTCAGAAGCGGGGAGAAGGAATTGGAGGTGGGGAGGGGGCGTCCCAAGCGGAGGGCTTTCGGGAGTGCGTCAGGAGAGCTGGAGAAGAATGGGAGACGTTGGGAGAGGGGGGTCTCTTGGGGCAGGAAGCTGATGTTGCAGGCGGAGAGGGGGTGTTGGAACTGGGTGGGATACTGCTGGTGAGAGAGAGTCTCAAGGGTAAGAGACTGGACCCTGGAGACAGGAAGTACTGTAGGGAAGGGGGCTTTAGAGTTAGGAAAAGTGTGCTGTAAGAGGGAAGAAGGCTTGGAGTAGGCAGTGAATACTACACATGAATGGGGAGCAATAGAACAGGTCTCTGCAAGAGGAGGGGTCTCAGAGGGTAGGGAGTAAGCATGGAAGTGAGAGGTGGGGAGGGGGTTTGGGGAACAAGGACTGGGCATTAGAGCTGGCACCAATCCCCAGGGATGGGGCACCCTGACAGAGAGCCCTGAAACTGGGAAAGCAGGAGTCAAAAGAGAGCAACTCCAGGGGGACTGGGGGAACTTGGAGGTAGAGAAGGCTGAGGGTGGGGGGGCGGGCACTGAGAGGGGACATCAGAGGGGACATCAGAGGGGTGAGGATACAGAAAGGATGGGACTTCTCAGTGTGGATTCCCTGAGATGGAAAGACTCTAGTTGGGAGGAGAAACAGGAAGAGGTGTATGAGGTAATTCAGGAGTCAGAGACAGAGCTCTCCCTTAGTTCTGTAGCCCTGCTCCCGTCTCTCCTCCCTATCTCCTCCATCTATCTCTGGCTCTGGCCCCCAGGCTGTGGCTGCCTGGTGTGGGTCCCACCCCCATCCCCCACCCCATGCCCTTTGCCTGCCTGCCAGGACCCCTGCCTTGCTAGGAAGTGGTTTTCCCTGGCTCAGCAGAAGGGGTTCTTGGAAGGAGTGTAATATCCTGTTCCCGTCCAGCTCAGATGAGTTGGGGGAGGAGGGATGGACTGTGTGGAGAATGAGGCTTACGAAAGAGAGCAGCCTCTCATGACCCGGTGGAGGCTTCCACAAGTCAGGATAAGGGGATTCAGAGCAAAGCCTTTGGATTCCCAGCTCTGCTTTCTGTCTGTGAGCCTTCCATTCTCTGAGCCTCGATTTCTTCATCTATAAACCGGACATGAGCACACAGAACTGGGCTCAAAGACAGGCTTCCTAGCTGCATGCACTTGGCCCATGATTTTCTTAAAGTCAAATGACAGTGAATTATATCACTAAGAACTGATATTTGTATAATGCTTAGTATGTGCTAGTCACTGTTTTATCCCTGTTGTGCTCATGAACTCGTGCAGTGGTCTCATGAGGGAGGTACTCGCATTATGCCCATTGCGTGGACAGTGAAACTGAGGTCCAGAGAGGTCAAGTAACTTGCCTACAGACTCACAGCCAACAGTGCCAGGATTCATTCGGGCTCTAGAGTCTGTGTTTTTAGCCACTTGGTCAAATGCATCAGTCATAATAGTTAATTTTATTGAACACTCAGTATGTAAATGGAACTTTACAAAACGCTTCCGAGATCAACTTATTCAATGTTCACAGTAGCCCTGTGACAGTTGAGTTGGCTTTTCAAAATCTTAAAAACACCTCCGGTCTCCCAGGCATCACTGATGGTAATTGTAGCTGACACCTGGCTTGCCTGTTAGTGCCAGCCACCGACTAAATTTATAAACTTATTTAACCTTCAAAACACCCTGACAAGATGAGTCTTCTAAGGAAAACTGGTTTCACCATGGGGAAACTGAGGCGTAGAAGGGCGGATCTTTTGTTCAAGGTCAGGGAGACAAGACTTGCTGGAGCTTGGGACTCAGCGCCCCAGAAATGACTGCAGAGTTGGCCAGTGGACGAGAGATCACTCCACGGGGTGTTGGAGGGACCTAGGACCGGAGCATGTGGCCAGGTCAGCCTGGCTGGGCTCAGGGGAGTGGCCGAGACCCTTGGAAGGCAGGCAGCTGGGACACGTGGACCCTATCTTCCCCGTGGGGCAGGGTGGGGCTGTTGGGCAGGGCCGCCCTGCACTGGCTCGCCCACCGCACCTCTCTCCCTGCCTCCTCCTCTTGCCATCCCCAGATCCGCTTCATCCTCATCCAGAACCGAGCAGGCAAGACGCGCCTGGCCAAGTGGTACATGCAGTTCGATGATGACGAGAAACAGAAGCTGATCGAGGAGGTGCACGCCGTGGTCACTGTCCGAGACGCCAAACACACCAACTTTGTGGAGGTGACAGCTACGCCCACCCCCCCCCGCCAGTGCCTCCCACACTCCCCTGCTTTCTTCTGATGGCCCCCTTCCCAGCCTCAGATGGTCATAACCCCTCAGACTCTCCTTCCTCCCCCCTCATTCATTTATCAACTTGCCTGCCGTCTTCTTTCCTTTGAGGAGGGTGGGTTACTTTTCAGGGTGAACATTTTCAGACATACAGGTTAGTACAATGAGAAGTCAACTGAAAATTCCCCCAGATTTCATCAGTATTAAGAGTTTGCATTTTTTTTCTCTTTTTCTCTCTTCCTATTTTTTGGCCAAATAAGCTTTTTTTTTTTTTCCCCCGTGCCTTTTGAAAACTTACTACAAAAATGCTCAAACACATAAGCGTAGAGAATGGTATAACAAACCATCCCTGGCTGTCATGTTTTCAATTAAGTTAGAGAGATCATGGGGGATCTCTAGGGTCTGTAGGGTAGGATTGCATGCTGTCATTGCCGAAGGTGCGGGTTCAGTCCCTGGTTGAGGAACTAAGATTGTGTAAGCCATGTATTGCAGTCAAAAAAAAAGGTATAGAGATAATGACATTTCATCTCTAAATATTACAGGGTACATCTCAGAAAATAAAGACACTGCCTTCCATGACCACAGTATCATCAGGCCTGATAAAAGGAGTCATACTTCCTTACTAATATTAGTCTAAACCCAATCAATATTTAAATTTCCCCCAGGTCATCAGAGGGCTTCCCAGGTGGCCCTAGTGGTAAAAAACCCACCTGCCAATGCAGGAGACATCAGAGATGCAAGTTCAATCCATAGGTCAGGAAGATCCCCTGGAGGAGGGTATGGCAACCTGCTCCAGCATTCTTGCCTGAAGAATCCCATGGACTGAGGAGCCTGGCAGGCTACGGTCCATGGGGTCACAAAGAGTCAAACATGACTGAAGCAACTTAGCATCAAAACTGATTGTCCAGAGCCAGTCAAGGATCTTGGCATTGGTTTTGGTCTCTTTATTGAGATGCTTCTAGCTTTAATTCCCACGGTATTAGCCTGTTAAGAGACCAGGGTGATTGTCCTGTCTGTGTGTATTTATGCGCGCTTAGTCGTGTCTAACTCTCTGTGGCCCTGTTGACTGTGGCCTGCCAGGCTCCTCTGTCCATGTAGAGTTCAACAGATGTTTATTGGCAGCTCACTATGTGCCGAGTACTGTTCTAGGCACTGGTGATACAGCAGGAAATGAAACAGACCCAGTCCCTTCTCTCAGAGAGCTGACCGCGGAAGTTTTTAGTTTTAGTCGATGGGAGGTTGTTATTATAATGAAGATATAGTGTATCAGGTATGATAGATGCTAGGGAGAAAAAGGAAGCAGCTGTGGGGGATGGAATGGCTAGGATGTATACGGTGAGGGGTGGGGAGTGGAACGTAGGTTTAAATGGTTGGATCAGGAAGTCTTCATTGAACAGGGGACATTTGAACCCAGACCTGAAGGAATGGAGAAGTGGAAGGAGATGATATCTGAGAAAGGAACGTTCCAAGCCCAGGGAACAATAAGTGCAAAGACCCTGAGGCAGCAGGGCGTACAAGGGCATTCCTGGAATAGCAAGAAAGCCAGTGTATCTGAGGTGGGGTAAGCCAGGGAGGAAGGTGGGAGCAGATGAGATTGAAGATGTAACAGAAGCAGGAGGTTCGGGGCCTTGTGACCAGTCATGAGGACTTGGGCCCTTACAGGAGGCTTTTGAGCTGAGGAGGGAGGTAGGCTAGCTTAGGCTTTAGGGATCCCTCTCTAAGGGGCAGGAGCAGAACCAGGGGACTGCTCAGGAGATGACCGCTGCAGCCCAGGTGAGAGATGCTGGTGACTTTCACAGTCATGGAAGCAGTGGGGGTGGCGAGAAGCATTTTGAAAGGAGAGCCAACTGAAGGGCCGAGGATTGGAGGAGGTGTGGGAAAGGGAATGGAGTCACCAGTAGGGGGTGCTGTCATTTCCCCAGATGGGCTGACTTAGCAAAGAACAGGTGGAGGGGAAGATCAGTGGGGTGTCCATTCCCAACCCAGTGGAGATGTGGGGGGCGGGATGATGAAGGGAGGGGAGCCGGAGCATAAGGCAAGGCTCTCCCGGGGCACCATGCTGCCGGCGCAGGGCCGGCCCCATGCTGAGTGCTGGAAACGACAGCAGCTGAGGGACCCGGAGTGGGCAGGGAGGCGGATTAGGAGGAGCCAGAAAGGTTTGATGCCAGGTGAGAATGTCACAGGGCGGCCGGACCATCTTAGGTCCCTCCCGACCCAGGCCCACTCCAGACTGGAGCCCTATGCAGGGCATCACTGGTGACGCAGCGGTGACAGGAAGGAGCCAGGCAGACGACAGCAGGAAAGAAAAGAAGAGCGCCATTCAGGGTCAGAGCCTTCCAAGGCCACACCGCCAGTGACGGTCGGTGGGTAACTTCTCCAGCTCAAGTCTTCCTGCCCTCGTGGCTTCTTGTCTCGATCCCGCCCCTCCAAAGCAGGGACCTTCAATCATTTGATCGTGTATCTTTTATTTTTTTTTTAAGTAGAGTTAACATCCTGATATATTCTTACTAATCCATGGATTATGTGCAGGAGCTACTGTAATAATATTGGGCTTCCCTGGTGACTCAGCGGTAAAGAATCTGCCTGCCAATGTAGGAGATGTGGGTTCGAACACTGGGCGGAGAAGATCCCCTGGAAAAGGAAATGGCAACCTGCTCCAGTATTCTTGCCTGGGAAATCCCATGGACAGAGGAGCCCGGCGGGCTGCAGTCCCTGGGGTCTCAAAAGAATCAGACACACATAGGGACTAAAGGACTAAACAACAACAGCTCAAAAGTATGCTTCTCCTGCTGCTAAGTCACTTCAGTCGTATCTGACTCTGTGCAACCCCATAGACGGCAGCCCACTAGGCTCCTCTGTCCCTGGGATTCTCCAGGCAAGAATACTGGAGTGGGTTGCCATTTCCTTCTCCAAAGCATGAAAGTGAAAAGTGAAAGTGAAGTCGCTCAGTTGTGCCCGACTCTTCGAGACCCCATGGACTGCAGCCTACCAGGCTCCTCCGTTCATGGGATTTTCCAGTCAAGAGTATTGGAGTGGGTTGCCATTGCCTTCTCTGAAAAAGTATGCTGCTGCTGCTGCTACTGCTAAGTCGCTTCAGTCATGTCTGACTCTGTGCGACCCCATAGATGGAAGCTCACCAGGCTTCCTCGTCCTCGGGATTCTCCAGGCAAGAACACTGGAGGGGGTTGCCATTTCCTTCTCCAATGCATGAAAGTGAAAAGTGAAAGGGAAGTCACTCAGTCGTGTCCGACTCTTCCCGCCCCCATGGACTGCAGCCTACCAGGCTCCTCCGCCTATGGGATTTTCCAGGCAAGAGTACTGCAGTGGGTTGCTATTGCCTTCTCCACAAAAGTATCAGTTCAGTCAGTTCAGTTCAGTCGGTCAGTCGTGTCCAACTCTTTGCGACTCCATGAATCGCAGCACACCAGGCCTCCCTGTCCATCACCAACTCCTGGAGTTCACTCAAACTCATGTCCATCGAGTCGGTAATGCCATCTAGCCATCTCATCCTCTGTCCCCTTCTCCTACCTCCAATCCCTTCCAGCATCAGAGTCTTTTCCAGTGAGTCAACTCTTCGCATGAGGTAGCCAAAGTATTGGAGTTTCAGCTTTAGCATCAGTCCTTCCAATGATCACCCAGAACTGATCTCCTTTAGAATGGACTGGTTTGATCTTGCAGTCCAAGGGACTCTCAAGAGTCTTCTCCAACACCACAGTTCAAAAGCATCAATTCTTCAGCGCTCAGCTTTCTTCACAGTCCAACTCACATCCATACATGACCACTAGAAAAACCATAGCCTTGACTAGACGGACCTTTGTTGGCAAAGTAATAGCTCTACTTTTTAGTATGCTATCTAGGTTGGTCATAACTTTCCTTCTAAGGAGTAAGCGTCTTTCAATTTCATGGCTGCAGTCACCATCTGCAGTGATTTTGGAGCCCAAAAAAATAAAGTCTGACACTGTTTCCACTGTTTCCCCATCTATTTCCCATGAAGTGATGGGACCAAATGCCATGATCTTAAGTTTTCTGAATGTTGAGCTTTAAGCCAACTTTTTCACTGTCCTCTTTCACTTGCATCAAGAGGCTTTTGAGTTCCTCTTCACTTTCTGCCATAAGGGTGGTGTCATCTGCACATCTGAGGTTATTGACATTTCTCCCGGCAATCTTGATTCCAGCTTGTACTTCTTCCAGCCCAGCGTTTCTCATGATGTACTCTGCATAGAAGTTAAATAAGCAGGGTGACAATATACAGCCTTGACGTCCTCCTTTTCCTATTTGGAACCAGTCTGTTGTTCCATGTCCAGTTCTAACTGTTGCTTCCTGACCTGCATACAGGTTTCTCAAGAGGCAGGTCAGGTGGTCTGGTATTCCCATCTCTTTCAGAATTTCCCACAGTTTATTGTGATCCACACAGTCAAAGGCTTTGGCATAGTCAATAAAGCAGAAATAGATGTTTTTCTGGAACTCTCTTGCTTTTTCCATGATCCAGCGGATGTTGGCAATTTGATCTCTGGTTTCTCTGCCTTTTCTAAAACCAGCTTGAACATCTGGAAGTTCATGGTTCACGTATTGCTGAAGCCTGGCTTGGAGAATTTTGAGCATTACTTTACTAGCGTGTGAGATGAATGCAATTGTGCTGTAGTTTGAGCATTCTTTGGCATTGCCTTTTTTTGGGATTGGAATGAAAACTGCCCTTTTCCAGTCCTGTGGCCACTGCTGAGTTTTCCAAATTTGCTGGCATATTGAGTGCAGCACTTTCACAGCATCATCTTTCAGGATTTGAAATAGCTCAACTGGAATTCCATCACCTCCACTAGCTTTGTTGATAGTGATGCTTTCTAAGGCCCACTTGACTTCACATTCCAGGATGTCTGGCTCTAGGTGAGTGATCACACCATTGTGATTATCTTGAAGATCAAAAGTATAGGCATTCACCAAGATAAGCTAGGGGGAAAAAAATGAAGAAAAATCAGGGGCTTGAGTTGGCTTTTGAAGTTGCCAGCAGATGGCGCCACACACACACACGCTGGCCTAGATTTTTCAGATGCTTTGCCAGCTAAGTACATCATGGATCTCTGTCTATGGCTTTATCTACTTACACATGGTATAAAATTAGAGTCTGCGTCCCTGGCTCATGAATATTTATTCCTGGGTTGTATTTATGTGTTATGGTAGGAATATTTATATTACGGTTCAGTTAAGGGCAGGAGTAGGATTGTCTTGGTTACAGGAGGCAGTGAGCCTGTACTGCTCAGCACAAAGCCTGCCACACAGCATGTACTCAGGCAGTGTTTGTGGAAGAATTTGCTAGCTTAGTTCCAGGCTGAGGAGTTTGACTCCTTCCAGAGGCAACAGCAAGTCACAGAAAGGGGGATATGGATACCCTAGAGCACCCCCACCTCTCGGCTCTGGGCTTTTGCCTGATACTATTCCCTCTGCCTAAAGCACTCCTGCCTGATCACTCCTGCTCATCCTCCAGATTTCAGTGCAGATGCCCCCTCTTCCAGGAAGCCCTCCCGGACTGCAAGGGTGGGTCAGCCTCTTGTCCCTTCTGAGCACCCACAGCCCCTCTCTGCCCACTCAGGGGGTGACTAAGGATGACGCTCCATTGGACTGTGAGCCTGAGGCAGGGAGAGCCAGGCCACTCCTCTGTCTGCAGCGCAGAGTCAGACAACAGAGCAGGGCCTCCGGGACCACGTGTGGAACGCAGGACTGCACGTGTTGGTGCCATCCTGCTCAGTATGCGGGGTCCTGGGCATGCCCTGTCGCTGACTGCCCGCCTCTCTGCCCCACAGTTCCGGAACTTCAAGATCATTTACCGACGCTATGCTGGCCTCTACTTCTGCATCTGCGTGGACGTCAACGACAACAACCTGGCCTACCTGGAGGCCATCCACAACTTTGTGGAGGTGCGCGCGCCGGGGGCCAGGGGGCGGCGGGCGCCGTCCGGATGCCTCTGTTAGGGTGTGGGCCCTCAGCCTGCGGGAGGGGACACTGTCTTTCTCTGCCCACCTTGATGTTTCCTCCGGTCTCTGTTTCCCTTCAGTTTCTCTCTGCCTTGTTTCTTTATTTACTTATTTATTTTGCCTGCACCGGGTCCTAGTTGCAGTGCTTGGGATCTTTGCTCTTCATTGCAGCATGCAGGATCCCTAGTTGTGGCGTGTGGCCGCTGATTCCCTGACCAGGGATCGAACCCGGGCCCCCTGCCTTGGGAGCACGGCGTCTTAGCCACGGGAGCAGGGAAGTCCCCTCTGTCTTGATTTTGTGCCACCTCTTTCTGACGCCTCTGCTCCTGTCTGTGTGTGTGTGTGTCTCTCCTTGCCCATCTCGCACCACCTCTGTCTTCTTCTCCTAGGTCTTAAATGAATATTTCCACAACGTCTGTGAACTGGACCTGGTATTCAACTTCTACAAGGTGGGCTCCTGGGGAAGATGAGGAGGAGGGAGCCAGAGGAGGGAGTCGGTGGTGGGCCAGAAGCCCGCAGCCACCCCAGTGCCTCCGCTGGGGTCTGTTTGCTGGTTCTTGGGCATCAGAACTCCCCAGCTGCCTGGGGTCCCCCCCGCACTGCTCACCTCAGGGTCTCCCCTTGCCCTCCCTTCCCTCAGGTTTACACGGTCGTGGATGAGATGTTCCTGGCCGGCGAGATCCGTGAGACCAGCCAGACGAAGGTGCTCAAACAGTTGCTGATGTTGCAGTCCCTGGAGTGAGGGCGGCCGGCCCCTCCCGCCCTGGCCCCTTCCCGGACTAGCCTGCTCGCTTCCCCTTTCCGGGCCCGGGGTCCACCCCAGCGGCCCCCTCCCTCAGCTGCCCAGGAGGAAGGCACCCAGCTGGGTCTGGGCTGCCAGGGAGGAGGCCACACCCCACGGCCTCGGGGCCCCAGCTGTGGGCGGAGGCCACCTCGCGTGTACCGAGTAACCGTACTGTCCTCATGTGATGCCGTGAGCGTGTGCGTGGAGCCCCCAATAAACCTGTGGTCCCCGCCTGGCCTCGTCTCCTTGCGCCTCTGCCTGTCCTCCCTGGGAACCACGGGCAGCTCCAGGGGCCCTGCTGTTGGTGCATCGGGTAGTCGGTCAACAAGCACACTTCGGGCTGAGTGAGGGAGTGATGGGGGGGCAGGGGCATTCATACCTGCTGCTGCCCGCAGACGGCCCTGGGGGACTGGGAAGGGTGACAGATTTAGACACTGAGCTCTCGCTCCTAAAATAATGACACTCAGAGCCAATGCCAACATCTCTCAGGCCGTTCTAAGCCACGACATGTACCTTTGTTAACCCTCACGAGAGGTTGCAGAAGGGATGGTTAGAGGGGCTCACTCAGCTCAGACAGTCACAGAGTGAGTCTGCAGCTGAACCAGATTTTTTTTTTTTTTTTTTAATTTTACTTGTTTATTTTTGGTTGTGCTGGGTCTTCATGGCTACGCAGGGACTTGCAGCGAGTGGGGGGGCACCGGCTTCTCACTGCAGTGGCTTCTCTTGCTGTGGGGCTCAGGCTCAGTCGTCATGATACAGCGTTAGTTGCCCCGTGGCACGTGGGATCTTCCCAGACCAGGGATCGAACCTGTGTCCCCTGCGTTGGCAGGTGGATTCTTAACCACTAGACCACCAGGGAAGTCCTGAACCAGGGTGGTTTTGAGCCCAGGCAGGGGGCTCCAGAGTCCTAGTTCTCAGACACGAGGCCCGAGGTGCAGGCTCGGGCCCCGCGTTCAGTGGTTCCCAGCCACGGCACTGCCGGCCCTCAGGTCTTCACTGGTGAGGCTGTCCTGGGCGTGGCCGGCCTGCCCGCCACCGTCTGCCAGGTGCCAGCACCAAGTGGCCCTCAGCCCTTCTGGCAACAGGAAACACTCCTGCGTGTTTTCTTTGTTTTTGGCCACCTCTCTCAGCTTGCAGGATCCTAGTTCCCCGACCAGGAATTAAACCCAGGACCGTGACAGTGAAAGCGCCAAGTCCTAACCACCGGATCACCAGGGAATCCCCCGCGCATGTTTCTAGTGCCCTCTGGAGTGGCTGTGCCCCCTCCCCCCATGCCCATTGAGAACAGAGTGATGGCTGCCAGCTGCAGCCCTGGCCGGCACCCTTGGCAGAGCTGAGAACGCCAGGCATGCGGCATCCGCTCCTACTAATGTGATCCAGCTTCGTGTCATCCTCCCATCTGCAGGGGACGGGCATATCCCAGCGCAGTCATGGGCACACTGTGCAACCTCAGGGTCAGTCACTTAACCCCTCTTGCCTCTGTTTCTTCATCTGGCAAGTGGGTCGACTATAGTTTTTACTCTCATGGAGTGTCCCTGAGGAGTAAATGAATTAATGCTGGGTAGTACCTAGCATTGGTCGGCACGCATTCACTGCACAGACATTAAGTGCCTTCTGTGTGCACAGCCCTATGAGAGACAAGATGCCTATAGACGTGGACGGTGAGCACATAATCATCCTCATTTCACTTGGGACACTGAGGCTTGGGGAGGTGAATTCTTTTTATAGATAAATTGTTCCAACAGTGTATTTGTTTCTTGTTGCTGCTGTAATGTTATCATGAGCTGAGTGGCTTAAACCAACAGGACTCTGATCACTCGTGAGGAGTGAGACCATGGGTGGGGGCCAGCCAGCTGAGGCTTGGATCTGCAGCTGGGTGATACAGGGTGGGAGGTGAGGTCATTTCCACATGTCACAACGGAAGCCCAGCACAGCCTAAATAAATGAATAATAAAAATATTTTCCAGAACATTTCATCACCCCCAAAAGAAACCTGTACCCTTAGCTATCACCCCTCAATCCCTCCATCCCCTCCTCCCTTCACCCCAGCCCTGAGTCAACCTGCCGCTGCTGCTGGTAAGTCACTTCAGTCATGTCCGACTCTGTGCGACCCCATAGATGGCAGCCCACCAGGCTCCCCTGTCCCTGGGATTCTCAAGGCAAGAATACTGGAGTGGGTTGCCATTTCCTTCTCCAAAGCATGAGGGTGAAAAGTGAAAGTGAAGTCGCTCAGTCGTGTCCGACTCTTAGCAACCTCATGGACTGCAGCACCCTGGAATCAGAGAAAAAAGCGTGCTCAGGGAAAGACAGTATTCACACGTTAAATGCTGTTGAGATCACCACAGCTCTATGAGAATGGCTCATTAAATACACCAAGGGCAAAGGAACTTACCTGGTGGTGCAGTGGTTAAGACTCCAAGCTCCCAATGCAGGGGGCCCAGATTCGATCCCTAGTCAGGAAACTAGATCCCATATGCCACCACGAAGTGTTTGCATGCCACAACGAAGACCTGGCATAGTTAAATAAAAAATAAATATTTAAAAAGAACTCAGAGTGTGCCAGGCAAGCTTGCAGAGCTCTTGTACATTGCTGCTTGGAATGGAGAACAGGGCGGGTTCTCTGGAAGGATCTGGCAGGTTCTTATAAAGTTAAACATTACATTTACTTTATGACTCAGCAATCCCACTCCTATTTGTTTACCCAAGGGAAATAAAAACTGATGTACAAAATTTCTACATGAACCCAAGTTAAATGAAGACATAGATTCATGCAGAAACTAGTCCATGAATGTTCAAAGCAGCATTACTCACCTTAGCCAAAAGATGGAGACAACCCAGAGACTTGTCAACGGATGAAGGGATAAATAAGATACTCTGTGTCTACATGGATTATTATTGTGTAAAAAGAATGAAACATTGGTACGTCCTGCAATATGGACGAACTCTGAAAATGTATGATGACTGAGAGAAGACTGGTAAAAGACCACATATCACATGATTCTGTATCATACGAAATTTCCAAAACAGTCTGTGTTTTGTTTTGTTTTGAAACTCCTGTGTGTGTTTATTTATTTATTTTTGGCTGCACCGGCTCTTCGTAGCTATGTGCGGGCTTTTCCAGTTGCAGTGAGCAGGGTCCACCCTCTGGTTGTGGTACAGGGGCTTCTCATCGCGATGGCTTCTCTTGTTGCGGAGCACAGGCTCTAGAGTGAGGGCTTGGCAGTTGTGGCTCACGGGTTTAGTTGCCCTGTGGCATGTGGGATCTTCCTCGACTAGGGGTCAAACCTGTATCCCCTGCATTGGCAGGTGGATTTTCATCCACTGGACCACCAGGGAAGTCCTAAGCCAATCCATGTAGACAAGAGCAGATTAATGATTGAGAATGATTGAGGTATTGGTATTTGGGGGTTGATAGCTAGAACGTCTTGCCTGGAAAATCCCATGGGCGGAGGAGCCTGGTAGGCTGCAGTCCATGGGGTCGCGAAGAGTCAGACACGACCGAGCGAATTCCCTTTCACTTTTCACTGTCATGCATTGGAGAAGGCAATGGCACCCCACTCCAGTACTCTTGCCTGGAAAATCCAATGGACAGAGGAGCCTGGTAGGCTGTGGTCCATGGGGTTGCTAAGAGTCGGACATGACTGAGCAACTTCACTTTCACTTCACTTTCCTGCATTGGAGAAGGAAATGGCAAGCCACTCCAATGTTCTTGCCTGGAGAATCCCAGGGATGGAGAAGCCTGATGGGCTGCTGTCTATGGGGTTGCACAGAGTCGGACACGACTGAAGCGACTTAGCAGCAGCAGCAGCAGCAATGCTGCTAATGACTGAATAAATAAATTTCAGCTTGCAGTGGCAAACAGAAAAACAAAACCCCAACCCCACCCCCAGGTGTTATTGTTACACTGGCTTTATTCTTAACCACCCAAAACTGGAAACAATCCAAACGTCCTCCAACAAGTACATAGATAAGCTGTGGTCCCTCCAGGCGATGGATGGATATTCTTCAGCATGGGCAAAGAACAAGCAGCTGATACAACTCCACAAGGTGGATAAATCTCAAATCTCACATCTTTTTGCTGAGGAAGAGAACCCAAACCCAGAAGGGTACACGCCACTGTAAAATTATTATTTTTGGTTTTGTTTTTTTGGCAGAGCCACACAACAGGAAGGATCCTCGTTCCCGACCAGGGATTGAACCCATGCCCCCTGCATTGGAGCATGGAATCTCAACCACCGGACTGCCAGGGAAGTCTTTTTTTTTTTTTTTTAAACAGCACTGCAAGGCTAATGTGATCTCAGTTCCCCGGGGAGGGATTGAACCCAGGCCACAGCAATGAAAGCCCGGAATCCTAACCATTAGGGTAACTAGGGAACTCCCACAATGTTGTTATAAGAATAAAGTGACTGAGGACAGACAGATCAGGGATTGCCAGGGGCTGGTAGGTGAGCTGGGGACTAAACCACAGAGGAGCACCAGAGGAATTCTGAGGGCGATGGAATTCTTTCATGTCTCCATTGTGACCGTGGGCTGTCTGACCTTCTGCCTTGATCAAAGCTAATGGACCTGTCTATTAAAAAGGATGAGTTTTAGAGACGTCCCTGGCGGAAGCAACAGTTAGAACTGGACATGGAACAACAGACTGGTTCCAAATAAGAAAAGGAGGACGTGAAGGCTGTATATTGTCACCCTGCTTATTTAACTTATATGCAGAGTACATCATGAGAAACGCTGGGCTGAAAGAAGCACAAGCTGGAATCAAGATTGCCGGGAGAAATATCAAGAACCTCAGATATGCAGATGACACCACCCTTATGGCAGAAAGTGAAGAGGAACTCAAAAGCCTCTTGATGAAAGTGAAAGAGGAGAGTGAAAAAGTTGGCTTAAAGCTCAACATTCAGAAAACGAAGATCATGGCATCTGGTCCCATCACTTCATGGGAAATAGATGGGGAAACAGTGGAAACAGTGTCAGACTTTATTTTTGGGGGGCTCCAAAATCACTGCAGATGATGATTGCAGCCATGAAATTAAAAGACGCTTACTCCTTGGAAGAAAAGTTATGACCAACCTAGATAGCATATTGAAAAACAGAGACATTACTTTGCCAACAAAGGTCTGTCTAGTCAAGGCTATGGTTTTTCCAGTGGTCGTGTATGGATGTGAAAGTTGGACTGTGAATAAGGCTGAGCCGAAGAATTGATGCTTTTGAACTGTGGTGTTGGAGAAGACTCGAGAGTCCCTTGGACTGCAAGGAGATCCAACCAGTCCATTCTGAAGGAGATCAGCCCTGGGATTTCTTTGGAGGGAATGATGCTGAAGCTGAAACTCCAGTACTTTGGCCACCTCATGCGAAGAGTTGACTCTTTGGAAAAGACTGATGCTGGGAGGGATTGGGGGCAGGAGGAGAAGAGGACGACAGAGGATGAGATGGCTGGATGGCATCACCGACTCGATGGACGTGAGTCTGAGTGAACTCCGGGAGTTGGTGATGGACAGGGAGGCCTGGCGTGCTGCGATTCATGGGGTCGCAAAGAGTCGGACACGACTGAGCGACTGAACTGAACTGAACTGAACTGGCGGTCTGGTGGCTAAGAGCGCACTCCCAATGCAGGGGGCCCGGATTCCATCCCTGATCAGGGAACTAGATACACGTGTCACAACTAAAGATCGCTCATGCCGCAACCACGACCTGGCTGCTGCTGCTGCTGCTAAGTCGCTTCAGTCGTGTCTGACTCTGTGCGACCCCATAGACGGCAGCCCACCAGGCTCCCCCGTCCCTGGGATTCTCCAGGCAAGAATACTGGAGTGGGTTGCCATTTCCTTCTCCAATGCATGAAAGTGAAAAGTGAAAGTGAAGACGCTCAGTCACGTCCGACTCTTAGCAACCCCATGGACCGCAACCTACCAGGCTCCTCCATCCATGGGATTCTCCTGGCAAGAGAACTGGAGTGGGTTGTCATTGCCTTCTCCCAAGACCTGGCACAGCCAAATAAATATATTTTTAAAAAGAGTGAATTTTTTATGCACGTTATACCCCCATCATCCAACAAAACTGCCTTTTTTTTTTTTGAGAAAAGCCAGCATAAAGCACTTTTATTGCAATAATAAAACTTGAAACTCATGTGTGGTGCAGGGAGTGGGGGTAGGCTGGGAGAGTAGGCAGCAATTTCTCTCACCAAATCACTACACAGGACAGCAAAGGGGTGAGAGGGGGCAAGGAGAAGTCAGGAAACTCCGAGATCAGCAGGGGGAGCTGAGCATCAAAAAACAGGAGA
Organism: Bubalus kerabau; assembly: GCF_029407905.1. NCBI lineage: Eukaryota > Metazoa > Chordata > Mammalia > Artiodactyla > Bovidae > Bubalus > Bubalus kerabau. The sequence goes on along the minus strand of NC_073640.1, from coordinate 57,328,860 downwards.
TGTTGAAGCTGTAATGATCAGCATCATTTTCTTAAGACAACACTCAAGGATTTGTCATGATGGCTGGGCTTTCATGGGTGTTAAGCGTCTACAAACAGCACCTTCAATTTAACTTTCGATTAAAGTTCTTAAAATTTAGGAAGTAGAGCTTGGATAGCTATGCGATTACAAAAATCCTGGATATCCATTAGAAAAACCACAGGATGAAAAAAAAAAAGGCCAGGCCATGAAGGTTTCAGAGGTCCCTGCTGGCCTGGGGAACAGACATCTGCAATGTCCAACATCTCAGTGAAAATGATCTGCTTTCAAAAGCCAGAGGGTCTACGAGGAGGGTGAGGGTGGGGCAGTGGAGGCAAAGGCTCTCCCCCTTCCCACTGCAGTTTTGGGTAGGGCTTTCAATTCAACCCGAGGACATCTCTCAACTTGGAGAATAATTAGGCCCTCAAAAGTGCCTCAAATCTGCTATGGGTTTGCAGCGCAGCAGCAAGAACATTTAATATATAATAGATAAAACTTTTATCCAAAAAAATAAAATAAAATAAAGATTCTTGCACCCCCCACCCCAACACCAATTCCTAGTCTAAAGTTAACCCATTACTTGTGCTGTTAATACTTGACTAATACTTAATTGGAGACCTAGATCCAAAGGACTGAAACTCAATCTTCACCCCAAAACAAAAACAGAGTAATTTGAGGTTTATGGCATATAGTTCAGGTCAACACACATACGAGGAGAAAGGGGAAGAGCAAAACCGGTGGCAGAACACATTCAGTCTGGGAAGATGTATATACAAAGAGTGTAGTGGAACATCAGGAAAAGCTCCATACAGACTCGCTGTGTGCGTCTGGAGGCGCCAGATCCTTCTGTGGCACATCCAAGAATGGGGAGCTCAGGGAGGAGGCCACTCCTGTCATTCCAGTTTTAGAAGTTCCACGTCAAAGATGAGAGTGGCATTTGGTGGGATGATGCCTGGGTGCCCAGTGGCACCATACGCATAGTCTGGGGAGATAGTCAGCTTGGCTCTCTGACCCACGCTCATCTGGGCAACCCCTTCTTCCCAGCCTTGGATCACCTCCTGCTTGCCCAGCACAAACTTAAAGGGCTTGTTTCTGTCCCGGGAGGAATCGAATTTCTTTCCATCTTCAAGCATCCCCGTGTAGTGCACCACGCAGGTCTGGCCACGCTTCGGGAAGGTGCGCCCGTCTCCGGGAGAGATGGTCTCCACCTGCATTCCCATGGCTGCGGTAGCGGCGGACGCTGGGTTGGCCGACTGGCTATGCGACAGGCAGCGTGGACCGAGACCGGATCTCGCGGCGATTCCTTGGCTCTGCCTCGACCCTCCGCGCTACGGCTGCGCACGCGCGCGCCCCCGCACGCCCCGCCCTCCAAAATTGCTTCTGAAGTCTAAATGTTGATCAACTGAAGAATAGATAAACAAGACCTGGAATTTCCCTACAAAGGAATATTAATTAGCCAGCCATTGAAAGGAAGTGCCGGTGCATGCTTACAGCACGGATGAACCTTGAAAGCGTAATGCCAACTGAAAAAGCCAGACGCAAGAGGCTGGTTGTTGCCATGTGGAAATGTGGGCCTAGTGTGGCTGCATCTGATTTTTCAAGGGACATTGACAGTCTAGAGGGTTTTGTGTTTCGTTTGTTGGTCTTGTTTTTTGGAGGTGGGAGGCCATGCCACTTGGCGGGTGGGATCTTAGTTCCCCGACCAGGGATCAAACCTGTGCCCCCTGCATTGGCACTGTGGGGTCTTAACCACCAGACTGCCAAGGAAGTCCCTACAGGTGTTTTTTTTTTTAATTAAAAAAATTTTAACTAAAGTATAATTGATTTACAACAACCTAGAGTTTTTTAATTTGAATGTGACGTCCTCTCTGTTTTACCGTTTGCGTAAAAAAAAATTTTTTTTTAATGCACTAGGTCAAAGAAAACACGTCCTGCGGTCAGACTGGTCAGAGCCACATGTTTGCTGTCCCTGGTGCGAGTGGGCTAAAGCAGAAGCCAGACTCAGCCCTGAGCTTTTGAGGAAGTCTAGTGTTTAACTGGAAGACAAAGAGGAACTTGAGAAAAGTCATCAAAGCAAGCTGCTGAAATGTTATTGGGCGGCCTGCTCCTGACCCCCGTAGGTTCCAGGATTTTTAGACATCCTACCACTTAATCATTAGAACAAGGCTGCCCAGTAGCTGTTAGTGTTATCATTGCTGTTGCCAGGAAGAGCTTCTCTATGCAGATAAGGAAATTCTGGTTCCCAGAGGGAAGACCACTTGCCCAAAGACACACAATGAGATGAGACTGGAATGCTGGAGGCAGGATGCTTCTGTTCTTTTTAAGGGGACAGATGTTTGCGAGGGATCCCCCCAAAAGGTAAGAAAGGAAGTGGGAAACAATTTATGAGGTGCAGTGAGAATGGAATTCCACTCAGTAGCCACCCCACCCCTCACAAAAAAAAAAAAAAAACCACAACTTTCCATACTTATGAAACTGATTATCAAGTTTATGTAGTGTTATGGTGCAAGGAGGTCCAACCAGTCCATTCTGAAGGAGATCATATTTCTTTGGAAGGAATGATGCTAAAGCTGAAACTCCAGTACTTTGGCCACCTCATGCGAAGAGTTGACTCATTGGAAAAGACTCTGATGCTGGGAGGGATTGGGGGCAGGAGGAGAAGGGGACGACAGAGGATGAGATGGCTGGATGGCATCACCAACTTGATGGACATGAGTCTGAGTGAACTCCGGGAGTAGGTGATGGACAGGGAGGCCTGGCGTGCTGCGATTCATGGGGTCGCAAAGAGTCGGACACGACTGAGGGACTGAAGTGAACTGAACTGAACTGATGGGTTGGATTGTGTCCCCCCTTCAAAAACTAAGTCCTCCCCACCAACACTTCAGAATATAACTTCATTTTTAGATTTTGGGGGTTTTTGGTTTCTTTTCTCTTGTTTTTTCCCAACTGAGGGGAAGGGGACAATAGAGGATGAGATGGTTGGATGGCATCACCGACACAATAGACATGAGTTTGAGCAAACTCTGGGAGATAGTGAAGGACAGGGAAGCCTAGGGTGCTGCAGTCCATGGGGTCTCAAAGATTTGGACACAACTGAGTGACTGAACCACCACGACAGTGGCAGGCAGGGTCTTCATTACCTAACCAGAGATGGAACCCATGCCCTCTTGCAGTGGAAGAAGAATTCTTAACCACTGGACCACCACAGAAGTCCTGGACATCAGGTCTTTACAGAGGTGATTAACTTAAGATGAAGCCATTCGGGTGGGCCCTGATCCAACAGGACAGGTGTCCTTTAAGAAGGGAAGATTTGGGGAGTTCCCTGGCGGTCCAGTGGTTAGGACTCAGCACTTTCACTGCTGTGACCCGGTTCAGGGAACTAAGATCCTGCAAGCCCTGTGTACGGCCGAAAAAAAAAGAAAGGGAGATAGGCTGAGAGGAAAGATGAAGTGAAGAGAAGCAAGGGAAAGATGGCCGTCTACAAGCCAAGGAGAAAGGCTTGAGACAGATTCTCCCTTCTAGCCCTCATAGGAATTACTATTACTATTAATATTATTTTTGCCACATTGCACAGTTTGTTGAAATTCCCCAACCAGGGATCACATTAGGCATCCCTGTCCATCACCAGCTCCCAGCGCTTGCTCAAACTCCTGTCCATGGTGTCGGTGATGCCATCCAATCATCTCATTCTCTGTCGACCCCTTCTTCTCCTGCCCTCAATCTTTCCCAGCATCAGGGTCTTTTCCAATGAGTCAGTTCTTCGCATCAGGTGGCCAAAGTGCCCCCTGCAGTGGAAGTGTGGAGTCTCAACCACTGGACCACCAGAGACATCTGATCCTGCTTCATCTTGATCTTAAACTTCTAACCTCCAGAACCATGAGTCAACACATTTCTGTTGTGTAAGCTCCCAGTTTGTGGGCCTTCCCTCAAGCAGCCCTAGGTAACGAATTCATGTTGGGAAACATAGAGACAAGAAAAGGCAAAACGATCTTGAAGAGGAAGGAATACAAGAGGGCTGGCCTCAGCAGTCATCCAGATAAGTATTATTCAACCTTAGCAACTAAGGGATCATGGTATTTACATAGGATTAGATGAGCAGATTAAACAAAACATACAGAGAGCCCAGAAACAGACCCACGCATCTGGAGAGATTTGATACAGAAAAGAGGTTGCCTTGCAGGTCATGGGGGCAGGGTGTGGCTTATCCACATGGGACGGGAGATCCAATCTCTACCTTGCATCATACACAAAAGTCATCCCCAGTAGGTTGCAAGACAAAATGCTTAGAGGAAAACATGGGAGAATGGTTTTATGACCTTGAGGTTAAGAAGGATTGCTGCATTTAGCCTAGTTGTAATTATGGGACTTCCCAGACAATCCAGCGGTTAGGGCTCTGTGCTTCGCCTGGAGGGGGCACGGGTTCCAACCCTGGTCAGGGAACTAATATTCCACATGCCATGTGGTCCAAAAAATTGTAATTGGTTCAGTTTTTAAAGAATGCTTTCCTATATTTCAAAATTTATGCCTTCTCGATCTTGATTCCCCCAACTACCTTGTTCCCTTCCTTGGAGTCAACTGGTATAACTAATTACTTGTTATCTTGCTGATATACCTTATGCCTGGAGAAGCAATATAAACACACACACACACACACACACACCCTCTCCCTCTCTCTTAATGCAAACAATGGCATGTTGATCACACGGTTTCTTCACCTTGGAGACGATTCCCAAGGAGTATGTAAAAAATCTTTGTTACTCCTTTTTATGGCAGTGAGTGAGGTAGAGAAAGATTTCTTAGGATACAAAAAGTACTAACCGTTGATTTTACATTAAAAGTAAAATCTCTGGGCATCAAAAGATCCCATCAACAAAATGGAAAGATGAGCTGCAAGTTGTGAGAAGATGTTTGCGACACATATAACTGACGAAGGGTGTCATATCCAGTGTGTAAAGAACTCCTACAAATCAGCAAGAAAAACGCAAATAAGGACTTCCCTGGTGCTCCAGAGGTTACGGCTCTGCCTGGCAGTGCAAGGAACGCTGGTTCAATCCCCGATCTGGGAAGATCCCACATGCCTGGGAGCAACTAAGACCGTGTGTCACAGGTACTAAGCCGGAGCTCTAGAGGGAGGCAACCGAGCCCATACGCTGCAGTGACTGAAGCCCGAGTACCTAGAACCCGGGCTCTGCAGCAAGAGAAGCCACACCAATGAGAAGCCTATGCACTGCAAATAAAGAGCAGCCCCGACTCCCTGCAACTAGAGAAACGCCATGTGCAGCGGCGAAGACCCCCCACAGCCAAAAATCAATCAATCAGTCTTTTAAGCAGTAGATTAGTATAAAAGGAAAGAGAAAAAGACAAAGAAAGATTTCCCTGAAGGGGACCAGTGCTTCCAGTGCAGGGGATGTGGGTTTGATCCCAGGTCAGGGAACTAAGGGAACTAAGATCCCACTTGCTGCGGAGAGTGGTCAAAAAATAAGAAGAAATCGGAAGGGGAAAATGTGCAAAAGAGGGAGGAGAAAACAGTTTCAGAAGTCCTGAAAGAGGAGGAAGGGGGCAGGTCATGTGCATGGGGTGGGAGACTGGATCTCTGTCTCTAGCTACACACACACACACACACACACACACACACAAACGCGTGCACACGCACACACACGCACGCGCACACGCACACACACACACGCAGACACACAAAACAGCTGCAGTGTGGGCCATTGGTAGTAGCTATCAGTGACCTGAGTGAAGACAGGCCTGGCAGAAAGAAGGAGTCTCAGTAACCTGGCTGAGAGTGAATTCAAGGTGGAGATTGCAGAGCTTATTTCTCTCTGGCCCAGGGAAGGGAGAGGCTGGCCCAGCCCAGAGGGAGAGGGTTAGGGTGGAAAATTGGCTCCGTGCCTGACACCTACCCGAGGAGTCTTGTCAAGGTTGGGTCAGCCTTGCCTTGCCTTCCCTGTGATGCAATCCAACACTTGGCTGACAACATCCTCTTAAACTGACTTAATTCAGGTCAGGTACGTTCCCAGGGGCGGCTGTGTGCTAGGTGCTCTGAGTACCCTATTTCCTTCCACAACATAGAAACTACCATCTTCCCAGCTGCTCCAGCTGGAGGGACTTTGAAGGGATTCATGCCCCTTCTCTGCTTCTCACGGCCCACATCTCAGCCAGCAGGAAGTCCCGTTGGGTTGACCTTCAATGCGTATCCAAAGTCTGACTGGCAAACTGCACGCTGGCCCAGCTGCCAGCATCTCCCACCTGGACGGTTGCATTCACTTCCTCATTGTTTCTGCCTTTGCCTCCAACAGAAAGGTCTTTCCTTGCCTGCTAGCTGAATCCTTTTACAGGAAGTGAATGTTGTCACTTCCCTCTTCAAATTCCTCCTGTGGCTTCCGCCTCACTCAGCTGGACCCACGAGGCCCTCATCCCATTTCTAAGCTCATTTCTCTCCTTCTCCCCTTTGCTCTCTCTATCCCAGACACTGGCATCATTGCTCTGCTCTGACCTTCCCAGGCCCAGTCCTGCCTCAGGGCCTTTGCACTTGCTGTTTCTCTGCCTGGGACCCCCTCTTCCCCAGACTTCCGTGTGGCTCATTTCCTCACCTCCTTCAGGTCTCTGCTCAGACATCATCTCCTCAGTTGGGCCTTCCTGTCCTCACCAAAGAAAATAGCTATCTTTCTCTTCCTCCATGGTATCACTATTTATCTCAGAACCTATTTTATTTCTTGATTTCGTCCTAGTACATTTATTATTAATACCACTTAACATAACAGATAGATAGATAGACAGGTCATCACTAGAGTGTCAGTTCCATAAGGCAAGGATAGTTTTTTTCGGGTCTTAGTTGTAGTATGCAGAATGTCTTCAGTTGGGGCATATGGGATCTAGTTCCTTGACCAGAGATTGAACCTGGGTCCCCTGCATTGAGAGCATGGAGTCTTAGCCACTGGACCACCAAGGAAGCCCCAGGATAGGTATTGTGTTCACTGTTCTACTCCAAGCCTAGATATTCAGTAATTATGCTTAATAGCTGCTCAATAAATAGTAAGTAAATGAATAAACAGACCGGTGTAAAAGGTGGGTACTCTGACTATGTCATTTTGCTGATGAGAAGACTGAAGGTGAAGTCATCCACCCATGAACTTCCCACTTGTTGAATGATTGTGGCAGGTCAGCCCTGGACGTTCAGGCTCTCAAAGAAAGTCAGGATTGTCTCCTTGGCAGGTGAGGGGCCCCAGGTTCAGAGACATGAAATCACTTAGCTGGAGCCACACAGCCAAGAAGTTCCGAGATGGAAGGAGTTCTGTATGCAGCCAGGGCCATCCTCTCACCTTTATAGGCTGGAGAGTCTCCGTGCCAAAGCCTTTATCAAAAGATCAAGCACCCTTGGGACTTCCCCAATGGTTCAGTGGTTTAGACTTTGCACTTCCCATGCTGGGGGCGTGGGTTCAATCCCTGGTAGGGGAACGAAGATCCCATGTGCTGCATGGTGTGGCCATAATATTACAAAATAAAATAAAACAGATTCACACAGCAGGACTTCCCTAGTGGTCCAGTGGTTAAGAATCTGCCTGCCAGTGCAGGGGACACGGGTTTGATCCCTGGCCTGGGAAGATTCCACACGCTGAGGGGCAACTAAGATCATACTCCCCAACTACTGAAGCCCACATGCTCTAGAGCCTGTACTTCACAACAAGAGAAGCCACCACAATGAAAAGCCCTCACACCGCAACCAGAGAAAGCCCTCATGGCAACAAAAGTCCAGTGCAGCCAAAAATAAAATGAAATGCATAAGTAAAATTTTAAAAAGAATCACACAGCTCAAAAAATAAAGGAAAAAAAAAAAAAGATCATGTGTCCTCATGTCACCATCTATTGTTTTGAGTGTTTGCTTTTCATCATCAAGTCCTTGGCTCACCCTGGGCCCTCTCTATGCTATCCAGTACCCACCCTTGTGTTTATTTTTGAAGCAAATCCCAGAAGCTATATCATCTATGGCACATTCCTTGAGTCCAGGCCACCTTAGAATTCCCAAATCTTCCAGCACAAGAATCCTGAAATGACAGACCGATCAGCCTCCAGACATGATACCACGAGCTCCTCTCTGCTGACTGACTTTGTGGAACTGAGGAGAGTTGTGACCAACGCTGAGGCCACTGAAGCCAGATGGCCCAGGTTCAAAGCCAGCTTCCCCACTCCCTGGCTGCAGCAGCTCTGGGGACCGCACCTCAGTTTTCTCAACTGTCAAGTGGGGGCACAATAATAACAGTCCCTACTATACAGGGCTGTTGCAGGGGTTAAACGAGTGAACATGCACCAACACTTAGAACTGGCACTTGGGTCAAATATTTGTCTTTGAAGCTTCAAATGTTTGAGCTATAAAACTCCCAGCAATCATCCAAAACAAACACCACAGCACAATTTCCTGTGACTAAACCAGTATTTTGGTACATGTTTTGAAAAACGCCAAAATGCTATTAGTAACACAGATACTTAAGTTTGGGAAAAAAAAAAAAAAAAAGATACTTGAGCTCCAACTTCTTTGCTTTCACACCAAAGAGTCAAGACCGATCCATCAACTGATGAATGGATAAACAAAATGTTGTGGATCCATACAATGCAGTAGTATTCAGCCTTGAAAAAAGGATGAAGTTCTGATCTGTTCTACCACATTGAAAAAGTAACTCTAAGTGAAAGATGCCGTGGGTTTCCCTGGTGGCTCAGTGGTAAAGGATCTGCCTGGAAATGGAGGAGACACGGGTTCGATCCCTGGTCTGGGAAGATCCCACATGCCACCGAGCAGCTAAGCCCATGCACCACAACTATTGAGCCTGTGCTCTAGAGCCCAGGAGCTGAAGCTACTGAGCCCAGGTGCCCACAACCACAGAAGCCCACTCGCCCTAGAGCCCGAGTGCCACAACTGGAGAGTGGTCCCTGCTCTCGGCAACTAGAGAAAAGCCTTTGCAGCAACAAAGACCCAGCACAGCCAAAAAATTAAAAATAAATAATTTTTTTTTAAAAGAAGCCATTCACAAAGACCATATAGCACATAGCCTATGATTCCTTTCTTTCTGTTTTCTTTTTTTTGGTGGCTATGTCTTGTGTCTTGTGGGATCTTATTTCCCCCAATTAGGGATTGAACCCTCAGCCTCGGCAGTCAAAGTGTAGGCTTCTAACCACTGGACTCCAGGGAATACCCCATGACTCCACTGTAGGCGAATCCATAGAGACAGGAATTTGATTGATTGGTGGTTACTAAGGGCTGAGAAGGATGGAGGGAAAGGGACTTGATGGCCAAGGAGTGTGAGGTTTCTTTGGCGGGTAAAGAAATGTTCTAAAATGGATTGTGGTGATGGTTGTGTAACTCTGTGAGTATAATAAAAATCATTCAACCGTACACTTGAAAAGGATCCCCCAATGATATAGGCTACGTGATTCCACGTATATAACATTCTTGATGTCACTGCGGCTGCTAAGTCGCTTCAGTCGTCTTCGACTCTGTGCGACCCCATAGATGGCAGCCCACCAAGTTCTGCTGTCCCTGGGATTCTCCAGGCAAGAACACTGGAGTGGGTTGCCATTTCCTTCTCCAATGCATGAAAGTGAAAAGTAAAAGTGAAGTCGCTCAGTCGTGTCCGACTCTTAGCAACCCCATGGACTGCAGCCTACCAGGCTCCTCCGTCCATGGGATTTTCCAGGCAAGAGCACTGGAGTGGGGTGCCGTTGCCTTCTCCAAGAAATGGACAACAGATCAGTGTTCCCCAGGGGTAAAGGGGGATGGGTGGGTGGGGAGGGTGGGCGTGAGAGTAGAGAAAGTGGGCGTAGCCGTAAGAGAGCACCAGGCGTGAGCTGGGGCGGGAAACGTCGACCACATCAGTGTCAACATTCGGGATGTCTTACTGAACAGCCAGTCCTCATTGTCTGCGGATTTCCTATTTGTGAAAGCAAATACAGAAAAACCCTAAAATCAGTAGGATCGCGAGGTCGCTTCCAGGCATGCGCAGAGCGGCCCAAGAAATTGAGTCCCCCGACACGCGCATTCCCAGGCGAGGTCGAACGAGGCGAGCCTCACTCTGCCCGCTCGGTTCAGCTCTCGGACTGTAAACAAGGGTCCCTTTCACGGTCTGTTTGGTGCCACGTTTTTCACATTTTTCTGCTTTTTGTTGGGGATGTTGCTGTTTAAAATGGCTCCCAAACCCTAGGGCTGAAGTGTTGCACAGTGTTCCCCTACAAGCCAGAAAGCTGTGATGTGTCTTGCGGAGAAAATGCAAAAGAGTTTTAGAATGTATCTGTTCTATAAGCTTCCTTTGTAGTGCTGTTGGTCTGAGCTCGGTGTGAGCGAATCAACAGTGTACATTACAGAAAGTATCTTTAAACAGGAAGACGCATAAAACCAAGTTATATATTGACGGGTTCAGAAAGTGTCGTCACCAGAAACTTCTGGGGACTCTAACCCCGTGTTCCCGTAGGAGCGGTGGTTCAGTATTCGTGAATTCAGTGTTTGTGGTCACATTATAGAACATAACTGCCTTCAGTAAGGGGCTTCTCTGATGGCTCTTTGGGTCAAGAGTGCGCTTGCAATACAGGAGACACAGAAGATGTGGGTTCCATCCCTGGGTGGGGGATATCCTCTGGAGGAGGAAATGGCAACCCACTCCAGTATTCTTGCCTGAAAAATCCCATGGACAGCAGAGCCTGGTAGGCTATAGTCATGTCTAAAGGGTCATGAAGCATCAGACATGACTGAACACCCGGCTTCAGTAAGGAGAATCAGCTGGAATGTAGTTTTATAAAATGGGGGAAAATGGGTAAAAGGCACACAAGGATCTCTTTGTATTATTATTGCTTCAAACTTCACGGGAATTTACAATTATCTCAAAAGAAAAAGTTTAATTTAAAAAAGAGAGAGAATGCAATGCTTGGCCCCTCTGATGAGCCAGGGCAAGTGACCTTTATTAGTAAGATACTTGTAAGACCTTTGACAGTAAGGCATGTGGTCAGAAAGCTTTCTTACTCAGTGAACTCGGTTCCTCTGAAATTATGAAATAGTCTGCAATTCTCTGGGTTGCAAATGTCTGATTACCAAGAAATTCCGAAGCCCAAAACACCGCTATTTTGGTGATTAAAAATAGCATGCTATGGGACTTCACTGGTGGTCCAATAGTTAAGACTCTGCGCTTCCACTGTAGGGGGTGTGGATTTATTCCTTGTAGGGCATCTGGTCCCATCACTTCATGGGAAATAGATGGGGAAACAGTGGAAACAGTGTCAGATTTTAATTTTTTGGGTTCCAAAATCACTGCAGATGGTGACTGCAGTCATGAAATTAAGACGCTTACTCCTTGGAAGGAAAGTTATGACCAACCTAGATAGCGTATTGAAAAACAGAGACATTACTTTGCCAACAAAGGTCCGTCTAGTCAAGGCTATGGTTTTTCCAGTGGTCATGTATGGATGTGAGAGTTGGACTGTGAAGAAAGCTGAGCATCGAAGGATTGATGATTTTGAACTGTGGTGTTGGAGAAGACTCTTGAGAGTCCCTTGGACTGCAAGGAGATCCAACCAGTGCATTCTGAAGGAGATCAGCCCTGGGATTTCTTTGGAAGGAATGATGCTAAAGCTGAAACTCCAGTACTTTGGCCACCTCATGTGACGAGTTGACTCATTGGAAAAGACTCTGATGCTGGGAGGGATTGGGGGCAGGAGGAAAAGGGGATGACAGAGGATGAAATGGCTGGATGGCATCACTGACTCGATGGATGTGAGTTTGGGTGAACTCCGGGAGTTGGTGATGGACAGGGAGGCCTGGCATGCTTCGATTCATGGGGTCGCAAAGAGTCGGACACGACTGAGTGACTGAACTGAACTGAACTGAGGGGAACTAAGATCCCACATTCTGTGCAGCTGGGCCCCCCAAAAAAGCATGCTAGCCTGTAATACTGAAAGCAGCTTTTGTAATCACTACATCACATACATACAAACACACCCTGGTTGACTTTGGAGATTTACTTATCTTTTCACTGAGTGCTTCCTGCGTGTCCACCCTGTGCTAGGCAATGATGGGGACCCAGCAGTGACCAAGGTATTCCCAGTCCTGCCTTCATGTGACTGACGATCCAGTGGTGGAAACAAACCCTTCCCAGACTGGGCAGGACTGGGAGAGGGGAGCTCAGGATCCACTGAGGGATCCCAGAGTGGGTATTGCATCTAAGGTGGAAGGAAAAATCAAAGAGGGCTTCCTGGAGGATGGGGGACATTTGAGCCGTACTAGCAAGGATTACAATGGCACCCCACTCCAGTACTCTTACCTGGAAGATCCCATGGACGGAAGAGCCTGGTAGGCTGCAGTCCATGGGGTTGCTAAGAGTCGGACACGACCGAGCGACTTCACTTTCACTTTTCACTTTCATGCATTGGAGGAGGAAATGGCAACCCACTCCAGTGTTCTTGCCGGGAGAATCCCAGGGACAGCGAGGCCTGGTGGGCTGCCGTCTATGGGGTCACAGAGAGTCGGACACGACTGAAGCGACTTAGCAGCAGCAAGGATTACACACGCTAGTAAAGTAATGCTCACAATTCTCCAAGCCAGACTTTAGCAATATGTGAAGCATAAACTTCCAGATGTTCAAGCTGGTTTTAGAAAAGGCAGAGGAACCGGAGATCAAATTGCCAACATCCACTGGATCATCAAAAAAGCAAGAAAATTCCAGAAAAACATCTATTTCTGCTTTATGGACTATGCCAAAGCCTTTGACTGTGTGGATCACAATAAACTGTGGGAAATTCTGAAAGAGATGGGAATACCAGATCACCTGACCTGCCTCTTGAGAAACCTATATGCAGGTCAGGAAGCAACAGTTAGAACTGGACATGGAACAACAGACTGGTTCCAAATAGGAAAAGGAGTACGTCAAGGCTATATATTGTCATCCTGCTTATTTAACTTCTATGCAGAGTACATCATGAGAAACGCTGAGCTGGAAGAAGCACAAGCTGAATCAAGATTTCCGGGAGAAATATCAATCACCTCAGATGTGCAGATGACACCACCCTTATGGCAGAAAGTGAAGAGGAACTAAAGAGCCTCATGATGAAAGTGAAAGAGGACAGTGAAAAAGTTGGCTTAAAGCTCAACATTCAGAAAACTAACATCATAGCATCCGGTCCCATCACTTCATGGAAAATAGATGGGGAAACAGTGGAAACAGTGTCAGACTTTATTTGGGGGGGCTCCAAAATCACTGCAGATGGTGATTGCAGCCATGAAATTAAAAGACGCTTACTCCTTGGAAGGAAAGTTATGACCAACCTAGATAGCATATTCAAAAGCAGAGACTTTACTTTGCCAACAAAGGTCTGTCTGGTCAAGGCTATGGTTTTTCCAGTGGTCATGTATGGATGTGAGAGTTGGACTGTGAAGAAAGCTGAGCGCTGAAGAATTGATGCTTTTGAACTGTGGTGTTGCCGAAGACTCTTGAGAGTCCCTTGGACTGCAAGGAGATCCAACCAGTCCATTCTAAAGGAGATCAGTCCTGGGTGTTCATTGGAAGGACTGATGCTAAAGCTGAAACTCCAATACTTTGACCACTTCATGTGAAGAGTTGACTCATTGGAAAAGACTCTGATGCTGGGAAGGATTGGGGGCAGGAGGAGAAGGGGACAACAGAGGATGAGATGGCTGGATGGCATCACCGACTCGATGGACATGGGTTTGGGTGAACTCCGGGAGTTGGTGATGGACAGGGAGGTCTGGTGTGCTGCAATTCATGGGCTTGCAAAGAGTCGGACACGACTGAGTGACTGAACTGAACTGAGCAAGGATTAAAAAAAAAAAGACCAACCAAAAGGAAGGAGTTTCAGGAGTGGGATGCAAGTGTGCAACGGCCAGGAAGAAAAAGGCACATGGCATATGAGACTTCCCTAGTGGTCCAGTGGTGAAGACACTGTGCTTCCAATGCAAGGGGTCCGAGTTTGATCCCTAGTCAGGGAACTAGAACCTGCCTACCGAAAGAAAGATCCCGAGTGCTTCAACTAAGATTCTGCACAGCTGGGAAGAAAAAAAAAGGCACATGGCATAATCTGGGGGAAATGACTGTATTTCTTTGTGGCTGCAACATTATGAAAATAATAATAGCAAAAACTTTTAAAAGCACCTACTAATTTCTAAGCTTGGTTCTAAGTACTTTGCGTGAGCTAATTCATTCACGCCTCACCATCACACTATGAGCAGGGCCAGATTTATAGCTGCAACAGAGGCACAGGGAAGGGTAAGCCATCTGTGGCTTCGGGTTCCTTAAGAGCCTGTGGTCACGGTGTTTGCTAGATCTTAGTCCCTCGAAGACTCAAGTGGGGCTGGAGATTGGCAGGAGACCTCACTGGCTGTTGGCTGGACCTGTGGGCTTCTCCTGAGAGTCCTTATGACTTGTGTTAAATTAATTAACAAGGAAGACTTTAGACTGCTACTGTTGCTGCTGCTAAGTCGCTTCAGTCGTGTCCAACTCTGTGCGACCCCATAGACGGTAGCCCACCAGGCTCCACCGTCCCTGGGATTCTCCAGGCAAGAACGCTGGAGTGGGTTGCCATTTCGTTCTCCAATGCGTGAAAGTGAAAAGTGAAAGCGAAGTCGCTCAGTTGTGTCCGACTCTTCAGGACCCCATGGACCGCAGCCCACCAGGCTCCTCCATCCATGGGATTCTCCAGGCAAGAGTACTGGAGTGGGCTGCCATTGCCTTCTAGGGTGGCTCAAACACCTTAGCAGCCTATGTATGTGAACCCAAACATAAGCCCATAAATACCTCAAGGTAACGTCAACTGAAGAAAAACACACAACATAAAAATTGTGACTTAGGTTTTATTGGGGGGCCTTACTGAATGAAGACTAAGCCCAAGAGACAGCCTCTCAGACAGCTCTGATGAACTGCTCTGAAGAGGTCAGGGAGGAGCCAGAATATATAAGAATTTTTGCTAGAAAAAGGAAACCTAACATGTACCCAAAAGATTACTGCTAGTGACAAAAACCAGACATGTCAAGTTAAAGATTTTATTGCTTTTCTAACTATGGGAAGATGCAAGAGTTTGGGATCATTGAAATTATTCCTCAGATGCGAATCTTAATTATCTAGGGCCAATATTTTGTATTTCCTCCATCCTGAATTCCCCTCAGGGCTCATGGGGGTGGCGACAGTGGTTGATGGCTTGATGGTAGGCAACATTCATTATTTATTGAAATGGCAGGCAATATCTTTTGCCGGAAGTAAGAATCAAAATACAAGGACAACCAATTACAACCGATGAATCTTTCCCAAATAAAGCAAATGCTTAAGCTACAGCCAATCAAATAATTTTCTTGCTTTGTTTCCGGATCTTCTCCACAGAAGTCTTTCCCGAGCTCCTGACAGTGTAGTGCTCCTCCTCAGTTCAGTGCAGTTCAGTTCAGTAGCTCAGTCGTGTCCGACTCTTTGCGACCCCATGAATCACAGCACGCCAGGCCTCCCTGTCCATCACCAACTCCCGGAGTTCACTCAGACTCACGTCCATCGAGTCAGTGATGCCGTCCAGCCATCTCATCTACTGTGGTCCCCTTCTCCTCCTGCCCCCAATCCTTCCCAGCATCAGAGTCTTTTCCAATGAGTCAACTCGTCACATGAGGTGACCAAAGTACTGGAGTTTCAGCTTTAGCATCATTCCTTCCAAAGAACACCCAGGACTGATCTCCTTCAGAATGGACTGGTTGGATCTCCTTGCAGTCCAAGGGACTCTCAAGAGTCTTCTCCAACACCACAGTTCAAAAGCATCAATTCTTCAGCACTCAGCTTTCTTCACAGTCCAACTCTCACATCCATACATGACCACAGGAAAAACCATAGCCTTGACCAGATGGACCTTTGTTGGCAAAGTAAAGTCTCTGCTTTTTGATATGCTATCTAGGTTGGTCATAACTTTCCTTCCAAGGAGTAAGCGTCTTTTAATTTCATGACTGCAATCACCATCTGCAGTGATTTTGGAGCCCAAAAAATAAAGTCTGACACTGTTTCCACTGTTTCCCCATCTATTTCCCATGAAGTGATGGGACCGGATGCCATGATGTTAGTTTTCTGAATGTTGAGGTTTAAGCCAACTTTTTCACTCTCTTCTTTCACTTTCATCAACTGCTTCCAATTTGGTACTGCCTGCTTGGAATTAATTTTTGCTCGATTAAACTGTTAAAAAAATTTATATGCCTCAGTTTATCTCTTAACACACGGCAGCTGGATTCCTCCAGGGCAAGTGATGAGAGAGAACCCAATATGGAAACCACAATCTTTTTATAATCCAATCCAGGAAGTGACATGCCTTTGGTTCTGCTATATTCTATTCATGGCAAGTTGAGTTACTAAATTCAACTCTCACTCAAAGAGAGGGCAATTGAGCTCCTTGACTTGAAGGGAGGATATTATGCTATAATAAGACATGTATTTGATCTTTGTCCCTGATTCTGGCACAGAGACCCTAAATCCCTTGGAATTTCCTGAGCAATAGAAGTGTCTTTTATATCCATAAGGAGCCCCTTTGATCATCCCTGAGTTTATGCTAATGTGGTAACATCATGAGTCACCTCATAGTCTACGGATGGAGCTGCTCACCAGAAAAATCAACTGATTAGGGTCTTGGAACTTTCAGCCCCACTTGCCCACGTCTGGAAAGTTGGAGGGAAAGTGGATTGGAGATGAAAGTTTTATAAAAATTATTCCCCCTAGACTACTTTCCATTTTATTTATTTATTTATATTTTTAAACTCTTTGGCCACACTAGGATCTTAATTCTTTGACCAGGAATCGAACCCATGTCCCCTGCAGTGGAAGTCTGAAGTTTGAACCACTGGACCACCAGGGAAGTCCTCTCCATTTTAATTTAAGTGAATTTTCTATCAGTTCTTTTTTTTTTTCTTTTTAATCACAAATACCATCATTTACAGTTTTACATTAGGTTAGTACTTCTAATTCCCAAGGAGTTATGAAATGGTCACAGAGACAGAAAAGTTTGACCGAGAAAGGAGAGTTGGGTCCACACGCTTTGCCCATTTCTGGTCGGTTCCTGAAGGAGACATTGGGTGCCTCTTGGCATTGGCAGGTCGCTATAACTCCCCGACAGGTTTCTGCCATAAGCCGTATGAGATCACCGTGGAACCGCAGAGCAGGGCTCCTTACTTGCTTCACACAGGGCATGCCATTCATTCACACAAGCACACGGTAGAGTTAGTAAAGCACAGCAGAAAACATGTTCGCTAAGAGAACAAAGAACTAAAGCTCCAAGCGTCCTTACCTTGTCCTGAAGGATCCCGGATGAGCCCCCAAGATGAAAGGTTGTTGTTGAATCACACGAAGACACCGGGATTCTTGGCCCCTGGAGGAGAAGAATTCAATCCAGGGCCAGAGATGAGGCTTGATCGCTCAGAGCTTTTGTGTAATAAAGTTTTATTAAAGTATAAAGGAGATAGAGAAAGCTTCTGACATAGGCGTCAGAAGGGGGCAGAAAGAGTACCCCCAGTTTTTGTTTTTAAATGTATGTATTTTTAATTGAAGAATGATTGCTTTACAATATTGTGGTGGTTTCTGCCATGTATCACCATGAATCAGCCATAGGTATACAAACAAATGTCCCCTCCCTCTTGAACCTCCCTCCCACCTTATCCCAGCCGCCTGGGTTGTCACAGAGCCCCATGTGGGTGCCCTGAGTCACACAGCATGGTCCCACTGGCCATCTATTTCACATATGGCAGTGCGTATGTGTCCATGCTACCCTCTCCATCCATCCGTCCTGCCCTCTCCTTCCCCCAACTTGTGTCCACATTTCTGTTCTCTGTGTCTGCGTCTCCATACTTTAAGGTCTTGTTTGCTTTCCTTTAATTTTTTTTTTTAAATTTGTTTCACTGTGCAGGGTCTTAGTTGCAGCATATGCCTCTTCAGTTTCACCGTCTAGGAGAAGTGAGTAGTAGTAATATTAGTGGGGCATTGTATGGAGCTTAAAACAGTAAGGAAGTTCTCTGTGATTTCAGTTATTGGTTCGGTTTTAATCGTTTTATCTGTGTCTCTGTGGATGTACCTTCTGAAAGATTTTGTTTGCATCATGACCAGAGACTGTACTTGAAGGTGAATTTCAATGGTTAATTTCACTTCCAAGGTTGGTGGGTAGGATTTCTCTCTGGAGAGCAGAAAAAAATAGTTGCCGTTCCTTTTATTTCACACTGTTCTTCCTCCAAGAACCATGTGATGAATGGCATCTCGCTTTTAGATTCTGAAAGTCTCAGCAGGGATTTTCGCTTGTGAAAACAAAATTTTGTTGAACAGGGACAGATGTATAACCTTGAATATGTGACTTTTCTGTCACAAACATTTACTAACTGTAGCAGTTTATTCACTTCAGGGATATGTTGATATCCTCCCATAAAGCTCCTCTGAAATGTTCTATTTTCTTCATTGCACATCAGTCCTCGTTTCCATAAAAACTCATTTTAAAATTATTTGTCTAGGGCTTTCCTGGTGGCTCAGATGGTAAAGAATCTGTCTGCAAAGCAGGAGATCCAGGTTCCATCCCTGGGTCTGGAAGATCCCCTGGAGAAGGGAATGGCAACCCACTCCAGTATTCTTACTTGGAAAATCCCATGGACAGAGGAGGCTGGCGGGCTACAGTCCATGGAATCACAAAGAGCTGGACACGACTTAGGGACTAAACAACAACAACAATTTATTTATTTATCTTTATTTTGGCTGTGCTGGGTCTTCATTGCTGTGTGGGGTTTTCTCTAGCTGTGGAGAACAGGGGCTACCCTCTAGCTGAGGTGAGCAGGCTTCTCACTGTGGTGGTTTCTCTTGTTGTGGAGCACAGACTCTAGGGCACGCAGGCATCAGTAGTTGGGGCTCCCGGCTTCTAGAGCACAGGCTCAATAGTTGTGGTGCACGGGCTTAGTTGCTTCTTGAAACGTGGGATCCTTCTCAGATCCGGGGTCGAACCCGTGTCTCCTACATTGGCAGGTGGATTCTTTACCACTGAGCCAGCAGGGAAACCCCCTAAAAACTCTTGAACAACAAGATCGGATGAGCTTCCAGGTTGGTAATAACACCCACGTGCTTAGCAATGGCATATTCCAGTTCTGTGGGGCCACAAGCACCTGTGCTTGAAACTGTTCAGGACCTCGCCCTGTTCATCTCTTCACCTGGCTGTCCTTCTGTATCCTTTATAATATTCTTTGTAATAAACTGGTGAAAAGTGAAAGAGTCGCTCAGTCGTGTCTGACTCTTTGCAACTCCATGGACTCTAGTCCCCCAGGCTCCTCTGTCCATGAGATTTCCCAGGCAAGAATACTGGAATGGTTTGCCATTCTCTTCTCCAGGGGATCTTCCCGACCCAGGGATGGAACCCGGGTCTCCTTCATTGCAGGCAGATTCTTTACCATCTGAAACACCAAACTGGCCCATGCGAGTAAATGTTTCCCTGAGCTTCACAAGTCATGCTAACAAATGAGCCAACAGAGGAAGGAGTTGATTTATAGCTGTTTGGTCAGAAGCACCAATGACCACCTGGACTTGTGACTGGGTACAGTCTAGTGGGACTGAGCCCTTAACCTGTGGGATTAGAGGTTATCTCCAACTAAATAAAGGACCTGTCTACCTAGTACCTCTTTAGAAAACCTTCAGGTAGTCAGAATTGAGCTGGATTGGTGGTGGTGGTTGGTTTAGTCACTCAGTCGTGTCCAACTCTTGCGGCACCATGGACTTTAGTCCTCCAGGCTCCTCTGTTCGTGGGATTCTCCAGGCAAGAATACTGGAGTGGGTTGCCATGCCCTCCTCCAGGGGATCTTTCCTACCCAGGGATCGAACCCAGGTCTCCTGCACTGCAGGCAGATTCTTTACTGTCTGTGCCACCAGAGAAGTTAAATTTTTAGAACACCGTATAAAAAGATGAGAAAGAAAGAGGGGAAGGCCTGGAAGCTCTTCAGTCCAAAGAGAGAAGCAGACCCAGGATGGGTGACTTGGGAGGGATTATATATATAATATATATAAATATTATTTAAGTAGAAGTATAGTATAGAGAAATACAAAAACATACTGTATATAGGATTATTGTGTATAAGAATATTATGTATATGTGAATATATTTAGAAATGTTCTACATATGGAAATATTTATATAGGAATTTTATATAGAGAAACATATGAAGGGATATATTAATATAAATATATTTATGAATGATATGTGGGAATAGCATATATATAAGCAAGTACAAATATTATATTTAAGAATATTTTATGTACCATCACCTTATATAGGTAGTTACAGCTAAAGAATATACATGGGGAAAAAAAAGAATATACATGGTAATATGATATATAGAAAACTTTTATTAATATGCACCAATACTATATATATTTACTATTATATGTAAAAATACATGTATTACATATAAATACTACATATAGAAATATATATAGGAGTATTATATATATATAGGAAGATTAGAGTTATTTAGGAATATTAATACATGAAAGTATGAATATATATTTGTATATAAGTCTTCCCAGGTGGCTCAGCAGTAAAGAATCCATCTGCCAATCCTAGAGATGCAGGAGATTCGGGTTCGATCCTTGGGTTGGGAAAATCCCCTGGAGTGGGAAATGGCAACCCATCCCAGTACTCTTGCCTGGAAAATTCCAGGAACAAAGGAGCCTGGTGGGCCACAGTCTGCAGGGTCACAAAGAGTCGGACACCACTAAGCGACTATGCACACGTACACACATACGTATAGAAAGTTTAGCAATTAAGAGCCCAGCGAAGTTTTAGGAGCCAGATGACCTGGGTTCAAATCCCAACTCCATCACTTAATAGCCCATAACTTTGGGCAAGTGCTTGAACCATTCCGAGACTCAGTTTTCCCATCTGTAAAATGGGGATGGTGACAGTCACACATCGTAGAGTTTCTGAGGAGTCAATGCTTAGAAGAGAGCCTGGCACATACTTGATAAACCAATCCACAGGGGACTGTTGTTTTCTCACAGAGATGTTGCTCACATCTCTGCAGCTACCTTTTCTTGCTTTATGCCACAAGAAATCCCTCCAAGTCAGTGGTTTTCACTCTGGCTATCACTTGGAGAAGCTTTTACAAAATACTGATGCCCTGGCCCCCAGGGACTCTGATTTGGCTGTTTTGCAGTGTGGTCTGAAGATCATGGTTTTAAACAACTGGTGGACCCCTGGACCAAGTCCGCCAGAATGGGTTCTTTGGAATGATTGTATAAGAATTCACAGAGTGGCCCTCCCTAGTTGTCCAGTGGTTAAGAATCCGCCTGCCAATGCAGGGGACACAGGTTCAGTTCCTGGCCTGGGAAGATGCCACGGAGCAACTAAGGCCCTGAACCACATCTACTGAAACCTGTGTTCTGGAGCCTGGGAGCCACAATTAGCCGGCCCATGCTCCGCAACGAGAGAAGCCACTACAATGAGAAACCGATGCACCGCAATGCAAAGAATAGCCCTCGCTTGCTGCAACTAGAGAAAGCCGGCAGGCAACAATGAAGATAAATAAAAATAAATAATAAACAAAAATTTTGCAAAAGATTTCACAGAGTGAGGAGACTATCATTTATTCACCCCCAGAATAGGTTTCATCTTTGATTCTCAGTTTCTAACTACTGTGTTGTTGTCTATTAGTCAATCAGTCATGTCTGATTGTTTGCGTCCCCATGGACTGCAGCACACCAGGCTTCCCTGTCCTTCACTGTCTCCTGGAATTTGCTCAAACTCATGTCCATTGAGTAGGTGATGCCATCCAACCATTTCATCTTCTGTCACCCCCTTCTCCTCCTGCCCTCAATCTTTCCCAACATCAGGGTCTTTTCCAACGAGTCAGCTCTTCGCATCAGGTGGCCAGAGTATTGGAGCTTCAGCTTCTGCATCAGTCCTTCCAATGAATATTCAGGGGTGATTTCCTTTAGGATTGACTGGTTTGTCCTTGATGTCCAAGGGACTCTCAAAAGTCTTCTCCAGCACCACAGTTCGAAAGCATCAATTCTTTGGTGCTCAGCCTTCTTTATGGTCCAGCTCTCACATCCTGCAGTGAGCACCCAGCATATAAGCCCTTACCTCCTGGAGGTTTGATTTCTATGGCATGCTTTCTCAGCAGTAGGGTTGTTAGGTCAAGGGTAAAATGCATTTCTTTTTTTTTAAGAACTTTTTTATTGATATGGACAATATTAAAAGTCTTTATTGAATTTGTTACGATATCGCTTCTATTTTATGCTTTGTTTTTTTTGGCTGCAAGGCATCTGGGAGCCTGATCTCTGATCCGGCATGTTGGATCTCAGTTCCTTGACCAGGGATCAAATCTGTATCCCCAAATCCATGTGTCCCTGCACTGGAACCACAGAGTCTTAAACACTGGGCTGCCGAGGAAGTCCCAGGAAGACACAATGAAAAAAAAAATTTTTATTGGGAATTCTTTGGTGATTCAGTGGTTATAGGACCCAGCAATTTCTCTTCTGGGGCCCAGGTTCAATGGCTAGGGGGAGAACTAGGATCCAAAGAGTCATGCAGTAGATCCAAGGTAGAAACCAGATTGCATGGGGAGGGGGTGAGGTGGGGAAGGGAGATTTGGAAGAATACTGGAAGGCTTCTTAGAGGAAGAACTAAGGCTGGTAAACGAAGGAATCCCAGGCCAGTAAAGTTCTTCCAGATAATAACATTCCCCAGGATGTGAGCCTGGCTGTTTCCTTGGAGGTGGAAGCCAGATCCCATCCTCTGGCCCAAAGGGATGGAGACATTGTCACCATGACAACTCCGCATCCTCAGGACAGCAAGGTCTGTTCCAGCCAGATGCCCTTTGGGTAGAATTAGAGTGATAGGGGATAAAAATAGCAGCTTTCAGTTCAGTTCAGTCGCTCAGTTGTATCCGACTCTTTGCGACTCATGGACTGCACACCACGCCTCCCTGTCCATCACCAACCCCCAAAGTTTACTCAAACTCATGTCCATCGAGTTGGTGATTCCATCCAGCCATCTCATCCTCTGTCGTCCCCTTCTCCTCCTGCCCTCAACCTTTCCCAGCATCAGGGTTTTTTCAAATGAGTCAGCTCTTCGCATCAGGTGGCCAAAGTATTGGAGTTTCACCTTCAACATCAGTCCTTCCAATGAACACCCAGGACTGATCTCCTTTAGGATGGACTGGTTGGATCACCTAGCAGTCCAAGGGACTCTTAAGAGTCTTCTCCAACATCACAGCTCACATTTCATTTTGAAGCTCAGCAGTCACTCTACCACCTGCTGTGCTGGCTAGTTGCAACCAACGGTGGACCCCAAGCTGTCCGGCCCTCAGTCCGCTAGCTTCTGTCACTCTTTCCTGTCCTAATTCTTGGGCTTTTCCAAATGCCCAGAGATGACTGTTTCAGCATACTTGCTCTTCAGTGCTTTGGCCTCTTCTCCCCCAAAGATCTTCCCTTCCACTCTCTCTCAGCTCCTCCCTCCCTCTTCGGATCAGAGAAGACAACTTGTTACAACCAAGAACCTCGTTTGCTCCCTCCACAGTCTCAGCTTCAAACATCCTGCACTGGCCCCACCACGTGGAACTTTCCTGCTCACCCATCTGTTGTTATTGTTTTAGTCACTGAGTTGCAGCCAACTCTTTTGCAATCCCATGGACTGTAGCCCGCCAGGCTCCTCTGTCCATCGGATTTCCCCAGGCAAGAATATTGGAGTGGACTGCCATTTCCTTCTCCAGAGGATCTTCCTAACCCAGGGATCGAACCTGAGTCTCCTACATTGGCAGGCAGATTCTTTACCACTGAGCCACCAGGGAAGCCCTTACCCAACTCCGAAATTCCTTCAACTTCCCCAGGACCTCCATTCCATTAATCTGATCCTTTTCAGCTGTCTCTGTTCCCTTTATGACTACTCTGCCCTCACCCAGCGTAGAGCCTGTGGCTGGTCATTGCAGATTCTCTCGACCGCCCTCAACCCTTGCTTCCTTTGACTCATCAGTCTCAAGGAGAAGACCCCCCACCCCCACCCCGCCCCCGCACACCCGGCAACTCTCCCCCTATGGTGGGCTGTCCCTGTAAGCATCTTAGTGGGTCTACGCTTACTTCAGGACCATGAACCTCTAGGGGGCGCTCATGTTGTCCAGCAACTCTTAGATCCCTACGCCAGTGGCTTTTCCAGTACCTTTAAGTACTTTTTAAAAAATTGTTAAAAATACATAAAATAAAATTTTACCATTTTATGCTGGACAGGGTGTGGAGAAAAGAGAATCCTCCTATACTGTTGGTATAAATGTAAACCGATGCAGCCATTATCGGAGAAGGCAATGGC
Organism: Bubalus kerabau; assembly: GCF_029407905.1. NCBI lineage: Eukaryota > Metazoa > Chordata > Mammalia > Artiodactyla > Bovidae > Bubalus > Bubalus kerabau. The sequence continues at coordinate 57,304,510 of NC_073640.1, read as the reverse complement.
ACCCCACTCCAGTACTCTTGCCTGGAAGATCCCATGGGTGGAGCAGCCTGGTGGGCTGCAGTCCATGGGGTCGCTAAGAATCGGACACGACTGAGCGGCTTCACTTTCACTTTTCACTTTTATGCATTGGAGAAGGAAACGGCAACCTACTCCAGTGTTCTTGCCTGGAGAATCCCAGGGACGGGGGAGCCTGGTGGGCTGCCATCTATGGGGTCGCACAAAGTTGGACACGACTGAAGCGACTTAGCAGCAGCAGCCACTATGGAAAACAGTATGGAGGTTCTAAAAATAGGGTTACCATTTGATCCAGTATTCCCATTCCTGGGCATATATCTGGAGAAATGAAAACTCTAGTTTGAAAAGATACATGCACACCAGTGTTCATAGCAGCGCTGTTTACAATAGCCAGGACATGTAAGCAGATGAATGGATAAAGAAAATGTGATATATATAAATATATGTGTGTGTATAGAATAGAATACTACTCAGCCATAAAAAAGAATGAATAATGCCATTTGCAGCAACATGGATGGACCTAGAGATTATCATACTAAGTGAAGTAAGTCAGACAGAGAAAGACAAATATATCACTTCTACATGGAATCTAAAAAATAATACAAATGAACTTATTTTTGAAACAAATGGACTCACATAGAAAACTAAATTTTGGTTACCAAAGGAGAAAATTAGGAATTTGGGATTAACAGATACACACTACTTGATGTAAAATAGATAACGACAAGAATTTTTACTGAGTACCACAGGGAAACTATGTTCAATATCTTTAATAACCTATAAAGGAAAAGAATCTGAAAAAAAATCTGTATGTATATCTGAGTCACTTTGCTGTACACTTGAAACCAATGCAATATTGTAAATCGATCACTTGTTGTTGTTGTTTATTAAGTCGTGTCCGACTCTTTACAACCCAATGGACTGCAGTACACCAGGCTTCCCTATCCGTCACTATCTCCTGGAGTTTATTCAAATTCATATGCATTGAGTCCGTGATGCTATGTAACCATCTCATCCTCTGCTGCTCTCTTTACCTTTTGCCTTCAATCTTTCTCAGCATCAGGGTCTTTTCCGATGAGTTGGCTCTTTGCATCAGGTGGCCAAAGTACTGGAGCTTCAGCTTCAGCATCAGTCCTTCTAATGAATATTCAGGATTGATTTCCTTTAGGATTGACTGGTTTTATCTCCTTGCAGTCCAAGGGACTCTCAAGAGTCTTCTTCAGCATCAATTCTTTGGTGCTCAGCTTTCTTTATAGTCCAACTCTTATATCTGTACATGACTACTGGGAAAACCAGCTGAGCTGTTTTTAAATCGTAAAAGATGATGCTGTTAAAGCACTGCACTCAATATGTCAGCAAGTTTGGAAAACTCAGCAGTGGCCACAGACTGGAAAAGGTCAGTTTTCATTCCAATCCCAAAGAAGGGTAGTGCCAAATAATGTTTGAACTCCTGAACAATTGCATTCATTTTGCATGCTAGTAAGGTTATGCACGAAATCAATCATACTTCAGGTTTTTTTAAAAATTACCATTTTAGCATGTACAATTTGGTATCATTAAGCATGTTCATAATGTAATGCTACCATCACCACTATCCATTTCCACAGCTTTTTCATCATCCCAAACAGACGCCCTGTACCCATTAAGCAATAACTCCCCACTCCCTCCTCCTAGCTCCTGATAACCTTTCTTCTCCTTTCTCTGTGAATGTACCTATTCTAGGTACTTCGTGTAAGTGAACCAGTACAATATTTGTCCTTTTGTGTCTGGCTTATTCCATTTAGCAAAAGATTTTCGAGGTTCATCTGTGTTGTAACATGTGTCCGAATTTCACTTCATTTTCTTCCCATTGAGGTATTTTATCTGTATGTTTTTGTTATAGCTCTAGAAAAAAGAATCTGAGGACTGTCCCTCCTGTGTGTTTCTGTCTCACTTCCTCTTGGTCCCAGATGCCAGGTGTGGTGATCAGAACAATGAAACTAAACTAACGGGACAGGCTTGTGAGGTTCACAGCAAGTCACCCTGCTCTGTGATCATCAATGGTTTCAAATTTGCCAATGTAATCATGCTTCATCATCACTATTAAAAGCTGGAAAATGACTTTGGAGCATAGCCTAACAAGAACTTGGCATCTGCCTCTCATTTTGGCCTTGTTGATGCTCTCGAGAACTTTATCCTGGTCATTCATGCCAGCACAACGGTGGCATACAAAGATGGCAGCTTAATAATATTCCATTGTGTAGACATACTGTGTTTTGTTCATCCCTTCATTTTTTGATGTCAATTGGTTTGCTTCCTAGACTTTACAATTTTTTTAATTGACTAATCAGTTTTCTTTTTTGGCCGCACTGTGTCTTTGTCGCTGCGCTCAGGCTTTCTCCAGCGGCAGCAGGTAGGGGCTACTCTCTAGTTGCGGTGTATGGGCTTCTCATGGCAGTGGCCTCTCTTGTGGAACACGAGCCCTAGGGACCACAGTCTTCAGCAGTTGCGGCTCCTGGGCTCCAGAGCACAGTCTCACTAGTTGTGGTGCATGGGCTTCGTTGCTCCGAGGCGTGTGGGATCCTCCTGGAACCAGGGAGCAAACCCTTGTCTCTTGCATTGGCAGGCAGATTCTTTACCCCTGAGCCCCCAGGGAAGCATCCCCCAACAGGCCTTTCGAGTCTTTTGAATTCAGCACCCCAATCAGATCTTATCTATTTAAATTAATAAATGACAATATTTTAAAAATTAGCCCAGCACCTGGCATGAAATGAGTCAGCAACTGGAAGTTATGTGTTTATAACCATGGGGAAACAAATGGGCCCTTTGGCTGGCTCCACGTGCTCCTTCCTCCTCAACCCCCACCCCCCCCACCCCCATTCTCCATTCTGGAATACTCCTGCCTGGGAAACTGCATTGCCTTTAAGCCTCCCCGATGCTGGCCCAGCCCAAGGCCAGCTCTAGAGATGTTTGATCTGACCACTTCAGAGCCTTCATCTTGGGCCTGCAGCCCATCAGAGGTGGCTAGAACTGGGAATCCTCCCCACATGGGCCTTTGAGGATAAGATGAAAGAGGCTGGGGATCCTCCCCAGAGGATCCTTTGAGGATGGGATGAAAGAGGCTGGGCTGAGTCAGGAAGAGGCGTAAGCAGAAGGGAGGCCAGGAGGCAGAGAAGGCAGGCCTTCCTGGTGATGACCAGGGCATTACCTGAGCACCTGCTGTGTACTCAGGCTTGTGCTGGATAGTGCTGGAGAGACAGCTGTGACTGGCTTTACTTCACAGGGCAGAGAGGGAGACAGGTCTGTGACCAGGGAACTACAACCTAGAGTAAACAGGATTAGGGCGAAGGAGCCTGATGCAGTCAAGGAGGGCTTCCTGGAGGAGGGGACACCCAGCTCCTTGCAGAGTCTCTGACATCCCTCATGGAAACCTACCTTTCCAGCTGCCTCTGATGATACTTTCCCTCACTCCCTCGAATCTAGCCACACTGGCCTTCTTTCTGATTCCACAACTCTCCGAGCTCATTCTTATCCTCTGAGCCATCACACTTGCTGTTCCCTCTTCCTGATTCTCTCTTCCCAGTTCTTCACCAGGTGAACTCCTCCTCATTCAGACTGCAGACCACTTACTCTTGCAGTTTTTAGTTCTTTTAAAGAATTCTCTTGTTTCTGGTTCCTACTGACTCCTTTGTTTCCTGCCCTTCCCAGCTAGGATGTGGCCTCTCCTTAGCGCTTGCTCCCTGACCCCTGGCAGGGTGCCTGACAAACCCTTGATGCCTGGTAAATCTCTGTGACATGAAGGAAGGAAGCTAAGACCTCCGGGCTAAACCAGGGTCCAGGGAAGAGGCAGGGGAAAGGAGTTCCAGGAGGAGGGAACAGAAGGGACAAAGGCACTGAGCCTTTGGAGAGGCAGTTGGTGTTTCAGAGGCGCTGGGGAGGTGGTGTGTGGCTGGAGGGAGGCTCCAGACAAGGGAAGCAGGGAAGTGGGAGGAAGAGGCGGGGAGAGGAGCAGGGAGCAGGAGGAGAGAGGAGGAGGTCGGAGGATAACTGGGAAGGCAGAGGGAGAGCAAGAGAGAGGAGCTTGTATCCGCTGACGCTGACCGGCTGGGGAAAGTGGACTCTTACGGGGATCTTTTTATGTAGAGGCGGAGCTGCCTTTTTTTGGGAGACCCGCCTGTCTGGCTTGCAAAAACCCCAGGCTTGAGGGACAGGCCTGGCCTCCCAGAGCCTTCTAAGGGCTTCGTGGAGAACATTCCACAGGCGGACCTTCTGGAACAGGCCATGAAGGCTTGGCAGCCGCATCCGGCCCCCGCTCCCGGGTCACTGCCCTGGCCTCCTCCTGGCTCAGGCTCACTCTCCTCGGTGTCCCAGCTCACACAGCAGCCTGCGGCAGTACTTTTAATAGAACACTTGAAAAAAAAAATTAATAGGTAATTAAAGGCACATGGCACAGATTTCCAAAGGTACACAAGGGATACAGCGAAACCTTTCTCGTCTCTGTTCCCCTGGAGCGCTTCCTGCGAGGCTCTGGGGCCGGCAGTCTCTTGGATTTTCTCCCAGAGACTGTCTGTCATATGTAAGTACAGCTAGGGGAATATTATTAAGGTTATTTACACCATTCTGCAGCTTATTTAAAAAAAAATTTTTTATTCATTTTTAAAAAACTGACCTAGAGTTGATTTACAATGCTGTGTTAGTTTCTGGTAAACAAAGTGATTTAGATATATATGAGTGTGTGTATTTTCACATCGTTTTTCATTTTAGGTTATTGTTGCTGTTATTGTTCGGTTGCCAAGTCGTGTCTGACTCTGCACGACCCCGTGGACTGCAGTACACCAGGCTTTCCTGTCCTTCACCATCTCCCAGCATTTGCCCAGGTTATAGGTTATTACAAGAGATTGAACAGAGTTCCCTGTGCTATATACAATAGGTCCTAGCTTATCTAGTTTATATATGGTGGCTTGTACCTGTTAATCCCAAACTCCTAATTCATCCCTCCCCCCTTTCCCCTTTGGTAAGCATCAATTTGTTTGCTGTGTCTGACTCTGTTTTTTAAATAAGTTAATCTGTATTTTTTTTTTTTTTTGGCCACAGTGAGGCTTGTGGGATCTTAGTTCCCCAAGCAGGGATCCAACCAAGACCTCAGCAGTGAAACTACTGAGTCCTGCCCAGTGGTTGTTAGTCTTGTTGTCCAGTTGCTAACTCGTGTCCACTGGACCACAGGGAATTCCCCATCTGTATGATTATTTTTAGATTCCACATATAAGTGATATCCTATGATATTTTTCTTTCTCTGTCTGACTTACTTCACTTCGTATGATACTCTCTAGATCCATCCACGTTGCTGCAGATAGCGTTACTTCATTCTTTTTTTATGGCTGAGTAGTATTCTATTCTGTCTATGTACCACATCTTCTTTACCCATTCATCTGTTGATGGATACTTAGGTGGCTTCCATGTCTTGGCCATCGTAAATAGTCTATGCTTCATTTTTTTACCTAAGTGTATACTCATTTATTCAATAAATATTTATTGAGCACCCTATATGCCAGGCACTCTTCTAGGCACTGGAGTTAAAGCAGAGAAGAAAACAGACAGAACCCTCTGCCTTCAAGGAGCTAATATTCTAGTGGGGAAGACAGACAGTCCATGAATGAAATGACAAGAACTTTTTTTTTTGGCTGCAGGGTCATGTGGGGTCTTAGCACTGCATGTGTGATCTTAATTCCCAGACCAGGGATCCAAGACACGCCCCCTTCATTGGAAGTGTGGCGTCTTAACCATTGGATCATAGGGAAGCCCTGGCAGGTATTAATACATTTTGACGTTACATAGTAGGTCAGCTGGCACAGTCAGTGCTGTTGCTAGAACATAAGGCAAGCAAAGAAGGTGGAGTGTTGAGGAGGCTGGAAGGTTTCTATTTTTTTAACAGGGTGGTCAGAAAAGGCCTTGATAAAGGTGGCATTTGAGTAAAGGCCTGGAGGAGGTGAGGAAGCGAGTCATGTGTATTATGTGAGTGGGAGAAGGGTAACAGCAAGCGCAAAGGTCCTGAGGTAGGTGTGAGCCGGAAGTGTTCCAGATCCATCCTGGAAAGAAGTAACAGGGAGGGCATGTGTATATGTGGGGGGTGAGATAGAATCCTGCAGAGCCTTGTCTGTAAATCGACTTTGCTGTTCCATCTTGGAACTGCTCCGTGGTGTGTGGGTGCCAACTTGTAACAGTTTGTGAGGGCTGATTGCTAAACTTCCGGGAATTGTGCAAGCCTGTCATTAAGGATAGCTTTTACCAAAACTTAAATTATAAAAATTTACAACTCAATAAGTTTGTACATTGCCTGGGAAATCCACTGGACAGAGGAGAAAGGCGGGCTACAGTCCATGGGGTGGCAAAGAGTCGAACATGACCTAACAACTAAACAACTCAAAAAATTCTATTATGCACAATGATAAGTAGGCACAATTTATCACTTCTTAACTGTTATCCTAAAGGAAATCAATCCTGAATATTCATTGGAAGGACTGATGCTGAAGCTGAAGCTCCAGTACTTTGGCCACCTGATGCAAAGAGCCGACTCATTAGAAAAGACCCTGATGCCGAGAAAGATTGAAGGCAGGAGGACAAGGGGATGACAGAGGACGAAATGGGTGGATGGCATCACCGACTCAATGGACGTGAGTTTGAGAAAGCTCCGGGAGATGGTGAAGGACAGGGAAGCCTGGCGTGCTTCTGACTATGGGGTCACCAAGTATGAAAATCTCATATCATGGTGAGCTATTGAGGAGATCTTCCAAGTTCTGCCTTCAGTGAGGCCATGTTGGTAGCTTACAATCAGCTGTGATGGAAGTATTAACACTTCCGTGCATGCCTGTGTGCCAAGTCACTTCGGTCGTGTCTGACTCTGCAACCCAATGGACTGTAGCCCGCCAGGCTCTTCTGTCCATGGGGATTCTCTGGGCAAGAAAAATGGAGTGGGTTGCCATGCCCTCCTCCAGGGGATCTTCCCGACCCAAGGATCAAACCCACTTCTCTTATGTCTCCTGCCTTGGCAGACAGGTTCTTTACCACTAGTGCCACAGACACTGGCAAACGCTACATGTCAGGACTGTTTCTTCCCCCAGAGACCTGGCAGTTAAACATTTACCAGCCCACCAACCTAATGCATAGAGATGTGGCTCATTCTTTTGTAAACTGCATAGTACTCCAATGCACAGATGGGCCATGGCGTAGCTTGCTGCTACCTTCCTGACGGTTGTTTGACTAGCATCCAGTCTCTTACACACACAAACAGTGTTGATTTCCCGCCTGTGTGCCTGTAATGGTAGGATCAACTCCTTGAGGAACTGCTGTGTCAGAGGCCATGGGACCTTCTAATGTGAATGCCTCTTGCCTAATACATCTCCATGGAGGCTGTACCAATATCCACAGCCTCCAGCAAATGGGTCAGAGTGCAGAGTCTTCTTCTAAGGACACAGATTTGATTGTGTCACTCTGCTGTTTAAATCCTTAGATGACTTCTGCTGCTCCCAGGACAAAGCCTTCAGGTTTTTACCAAGGTCTAGGCCCCTCATCATCAGGCCTTGTCCTTTTCTTTCTGCAAGTGGAGGGTGGCCCATGACCCCCCTGTGACCGCTCGTAAATTCCACATTGCAGTCACCTTGATCATCTGCTGTTTGTCCCTGGAAATGGGCCATGTTCCCACCCACTGTTGTTTGTTCATGCCTGTACCTTCCCTGGGAATTACTTCCCAGCATCTTAATCACCTGGCTAACTCCCACTCCATCGTTCTGTCCCTTTAAAAAAAAAAAAAATCATTTATTTTAGTTTTGGCCATGCTGCACAGCGTGCGAAATCTTACTTCCCCAACCAGGGACTGAACTTATGCCCCCTGCAGTGGAAGCTCAAAGTCCTAACCACTGGACCGCCAGGGAAGTCCCAATTATGTCCCTTTTTGTTTCAAGAGGCTGAAAACCCCAAGGTAACTGTCTTCTGCAAAATCGGGAATTGATCAGCTCATCTGAGTAAAGACATCACCGAGTCGATTGGTTTCAGGCATAGCTGGTTTCAGGAATTTCGATGATTCCATGAAGCCAGTCTTGGCCTGTCAGCTCTGTTCTCTTCAACATCGGGACTTTTTGGCACCCCTGCCTTCAGAAAGGTGGCTCAGCAGCTAGAGAATCCACTTGCAGTGAGGGAGATGCAGGAAATGTGGATTCGATCTCTGAGTCAGGAAGATTCCCTGGAAGAGGGTATGGCAGCCCACTCCAGTATTCTTGCCTGGAGAATCCCATGAACAGGAGCCTGGCGGGCTACAGTCCATGGGGTCACAAGAGTTGGACATAACTGAACTGATTGAGCACATATGCACGCACGCCTTTAGAAAACTCCCTCATGGTCAGAGGAGGCAAAGAGTTAGAGGTGGAAAAGAAGGTTCTAGGCAGAGAAAACAGCCCAGAACCGGTGTTCGTAAAGCCAGATCCTGACTGGGTGTGGTGGATAACCTGATAGGTTCACAACATCCTGCAGGGTGAACTCCAAGGAGAAGACAAATTCTTGCCCCCATGCTAAATTCTTCAACTGAGGGGACTTCCCTGGTGATCTAGGGGCTAAGACTTCACATTACCAGTGCAGGGGGCCTGGGTTCAATCCCTCATCAGGGAGCTAGACCTCGAATGCTGCAACTAAAGATCCCAGATGCGTGTGTGCTCAGTCGCTTCAGTTGTGTCCGACTTTTTACCACCCTATGAACTGGAGCCCGCCAAGCTCCTCTGTCCATGGGGATTCTCCAGGCAGGAATACTGGAGTGGGTTGCCAAGCCCTCCTCCAGGGGATCTTCCCGACCCAGGGATCGAACCCCAGTCTCTTACATCTCCTGCATTGTCAGGCGGGTTCTTCACCACTAGCGCCACCTGGGAAGCCCCAACTGAGACCCAGCACAGCCAAATAAAGAAATAAATGTTTTGAGAAAAATAAATAAATTCTTCAACGGAGAGGCAGGGTAGGAAGAGCTGCTTGGGTTCCGGAGGTAGAAAACCTGGGTTCAAATCCTGGGGTGATGAAAAATATTCAGAACCAGGTCGGGGTGATGGTTACACACCACTGGGAGTGTGCTCAAGGTCACAGGGTCACTGCCACGTTATGTCTCCTTCACCACAGTATAAAAGTAATGAGGCTGACGATGCGAAAAAAAAAAAAATAGAATAAAAACACAAAGAGGAAAAAAAGCCTGACTTACCACTTATCAACCATACGCCTTCTCTGCTGTTCAGTCGCTCAGTCGTGTCCAGCTCCTTTTGACCCCATACACTGGAGCACACCATACTTCTCTGTACTCTTGTTCATTGGACTATAAAATGAAGACAATAATAGCCCCCCCCACACACCTGCTTAGTTAGAGCCTCAGGTAGATTAACACATGTACAGTCTTTGGGGGTAGTATCTGGGATCTAGTTAAATGTTCAACAAATATTAGTTTTGATGGTTAAATCAAAATATTGGGTGGATGGCCCTATGAAATAGGCCAGATGCAAAAGGTTACTGCTTTAGCTTGTTCGGGCTGCTACTCTAACAAAAAGCACAGATGGGGTGGCTTATGAACAACATAGATGTATTTCTCAGGACTTCCCTGGCAGTCCAGTGGTTAAGACTCTGCTCTTTCAATGCAAGGGGCATGCGTTTGAACTCCCCTACTTCCTGGCAAGGTCCAGGAACTAAGATCCCACAAGCTGAGTGGCGTGGCCAAGAAAATTTATTTTTTGAAAGTGTATTTCTCACAGTTCTGGAGGCTGCAAGTCCTCGATTAGGGTAAATGGTTGGCTGAGGCTCTTCTAGGTTATATAAACTTCTCACTGTATCCTCCTCATATGGGCAGAAGGGCTGAGGCATCTCTCTGGAGCCTCTTTTATAAGGGCGATGATCCCAACCTTAGGGCACCAGGAAGTCAGGACCTAATGATCTCCCAAAGGCCTTACCTCCTAACACTGTCATCTTGGGGGTTACAGTTTTTTTCTTTACATGCATATATATCTATAATTTTAGCTTCTTTTCCTTTATGGGTTATTACATGATACTGAGTATAGTAGGCCCTTGTTGGTTATCTGTTTTATGTATATGTGTGTGTGTGTGTGTGTGTGTGTGCGTGCACGTGCGCGTGCACACTGTGGTTTCCCTCATATACAGGTGGCGTCAGTGGTAATGAATCCGTCTGCAATGCAGGAGACGCAGGTTTGATCCCTGGGTTGGGAAGATCCCCTGGAGGAAGGCATGGCAACCCACTCCAGTATTCTTGCCTGGAGAATCGCATGGACAGAGGAGCCTGGTGGGCTGCAGTCCATGGGGTTGCAGAGTTGAGCACAACTGATTGAGCATGCATGCATACATACGTTAATCACAAACTCCTAATTTAGTCTTCCCCCCCTTCCTCTTTGGTAACCATCAGTTGTTTTTTTTTTTTTTTCTATGTCTGTGGGTCTATTTCTGTTTTGTATATAAGTTCATTTGTATTATTTTTTAAGATTCCACAGGTAAGTGATATCATATGATCTTTGTCTTTATCTGACTTCACTTAGTACAATAATTTCTAGGTCCATCCATGTTGCTGCAAATGGCATGATTTCATTCTTTTTTTTTAATCCCTGAGTAATATTTCTTGTATAAATATACCACATCTTCTTTATCCATTCCTCTGTTGATGGACATTTAGGTGGTTTCCATGTCTTGGCTATTGTGAATAGGGCTGCAAGGTGGATTGCAACATATGAAATTGGGCGGGGGGAGGGGATGCAAATACTCAGACTATCACAGTCACATGTTGTAGGATTCCATTTGTCTGAAAACATCCAGAATACGCAAATCCTTAGAGACAGAAAGTAGACTAGTGGTTGCCAGGATCCGGTGGGAGGGGGTGCAGAGTGACTGCTGGATGGGTGTGGGGTGTCCTTTGGGAAGGTGATGAGAATGACTTGAAACTACCTAGTGGCGATGGTTGTGCAATGTTGTGAAGTTACTAAATGCTGCTGTGTCATACACTTGAAAATGGTTGATTTTTATGTGAATTTTACCTCGAACATTTTTTTCCATTAGTACTTTGGGAAAAAAAAGATGGAATGTATCTTGATGTCCTTCTCAGACTGTGAAGCCTTGAGACTTCGTTGTCCTGGATGGATTGGGCCCTTCTCTCTTCCAGGGACTGATAAACCACCCCTACCCAGGGCCTTAGCTGGCTTGGCTTACAACTCATCCCCTGGGTCTTGCAATAATTAGCTTGGTCTTTGGAACTCAGCTTCTGTGTCTGTACCAAGAGGGACTTGGACCCATTGGTTTCTCTTTTTTTTTTTTGGCCATGCTGTGAGGCTTTCAAGGGCTTTCTAGGTGGCTCGGTGATAAAGAGTCCCCCTGCCAAAGCAGGAGACACTGGTCTGATCCCTGGGTTGGAAAGATCCCCTGGAGAAGGAAATGGCAACTGACGCCAGTATTCTGGCCTGGAAAATCTCATAGACTGAGAAGCCTGGCAGGCTACGGTCCACGGGGTTGCAAAGAGTCAGACACGACTGAGTGACTGAGCACGCATGCACGCACACATATGAGGCTTGTAGGATCTTAGTTCCCCAACCAGGGATTGAACCTGAGCTATGGCAGTGAAAGCGCTGAATCCTGACCACTGGACCTTCAGGGAATTCCCCAGACCCACTGGTTTCCAACGTGTCCTCAGATTTCACAGGCCCAGGCATTACTTGAGCCCAATGCCGAAGCTGAAGCTCCAACCCTTTGGCCACCTGATGCGAACAGCCAACTCACTGGAAAAGACCTCGATGCTGGGAAGGACTGAGGGCTGGAAGAAGAGGGGGGTGACAGAGGATGAGATGGTTGGATGGCATCACCGACTCAATGGATGTGAGTTTGAGCAAACTCCGGGTGATGGTGAGAGACAGGGAAGCCTGGCGTGCTACACTTCGTGGGGTTGCAAAGAGTCAGACATGACTTAGCGACTGAACAACAGCAACAAGGTGGTACCCCTTCACTCTACCCTTCCCCCTAAATGCAGACTCTCTCCCAGATCTAGCAGGATTTTGCACAGGGCCTGGGAATCAGCATTCAGACACCCACCCCCATATTGGACTGCAGACTCTAACTCCTCTTGAAATCAGGCCACCTGCTCCTCACTCCTCTCAGGAAGGGAGACCGGGGCTCTTTGGACTTTTCTCCCGGGATCCAGCTGGCTGCACACAGTGATGGGAGGGACCGGGCACTCCAGGTCTCTAGCCCCAGGCAGTCAGAGGTGGCCACTGTCTGCAGACTCACAATGTCCTGGTCCTTCGGGCTGGCCGCCTTCAGAGATGGTGCCCACACAGTCACAGGAGCAAACTGTGTGGTTATCCGCCCTCAGAACTGGTTCTTGACAGGCCCTCATCCTTTACAGCCCCAGGGCAGCCTAGCATCCCCCAGCCTCCGCGCTGCCCCCCGCCCCCACCGTCTGTGGCTTGGCTTGCCTCTGACCGGGGCTCTCTAAAGAGAAAAGCTAATAATTGCAGTAATAAAAGACTCCCCAACATACTGCCTCTTAATACATCATCCAGACCCACGCGAAGGACTTTGGTCATGCCATTTGTTCGTTTCTTGTTTTTTTGGTTTTGTTTTTTGTTTGTGCTCTGGTGGATGTGGGATCTTAATTCCCTGGCCAGGGATTGAACTCGTACCCCTTCCAGGGGCAGCAGTCTTAACCATTGGACTGCCAGGAAAGTGCCCTCTCACATTCTCTTACACCACTGGGGTGGAAACTCCATTCATCCTGTTTTAGACCGGAGGATCTGAGGCTCGGAGGTGGAATCCTTTGTCCAAGGTCAGCTAAGGAGTGGGCAGGCTCGTGTCTCTGGCCCTGCCCCCTCTGCCTTTGATCATTTGATGTTGTTGGTTGGTCGCGACGTCGAGTCTGACTCTTTATGACCCCATGGACTGCAGCACGCCGGGCTTCCCTGTACTTCACTGTCCCCCGGAGTTTGCTCAGACTCGTGTCCACTGGGTCGATGATGCCATCCAACCATCTTGTCCTCTGCCGTCCCCTTCTCTTCCTGCCCTCAATCTTTCCCAGCCTCAGGGTCTTTTTCAATGAGTCCGTCATCTTCTATCTCCCTGGAAGCATCAAATATCTTTCTCTGCAGGTCACTTGAGCTCCTGGACACCTGTGGGGTCCCAGGGCAGGGCCTGGAGTGGTGGCAGGGTCGACTTCCTTGGAAAACAGCTCCCATGGCCTTGGCTGATCTGGGCGAAGGGCACTGTCCGACTCTCCCCGCTCTGGGCCTCGAGAAACCTGAGTTACATGTTGCACACAAGCTGCAGGGGCCGGACAGCCTACAGCTGGGGGAGGTGGGGCAGAGCAACCCAGACAAGCCCGCTCTTAAATAAATAACTAGAGAGGTAGGAAAGGACGGTCTGGGCCAGTCTCCAGTACCCCCAGTTGCAGCTTCCCAGCCAGGCCAGAAAGCATGAAGTCCCCATGATTCTTGGCCCTGATAGACCCAAGGGTTCTGCTTCCTCGTTTCCTTCCTGTTTCTTAAAGACTCAACCCACACTCCCAAAGTCCCTACTGTGTGCCTGGCCCCATGCAGGGCAATGCCTGGGGGGATTCAGCAGGGGTTGAGAAGGCTCCCATCCCCAGTCCAAGGGAGGGCACAGACTCATCCCCAGAGAGTGACCACCCAGAGTGGGCAGGGCTGGATGGGGGCGTCCAAGGCGCTGGTGGGGACTAGAGGGACACCTGAGCCGGCCTCAGGGTCATGGAGACTCCAGGGATGCCCCAGGGGAAATCTGAAGATCTTAGTTACTTGAAGAGAAAAGCACGTGAGAAAAAGAGGTGAGGAAATAGGTCTAAAAATTTAAGGAGGGAGATCATGCGGGGCTCCTTTGGCCACCGGTTTTCAAGCTGTCTTGAATTAGAGACACCATATAGTGTTCATTTTGCACGCAACACAGTATGTGTATGAGCAAGTATGCACACACACGCATAAATGAAAATTTCAGGAAACAGTAATGACTTGTACACTATGTTCTATTTGACCTTTTTTTCACTTTTTTAATCGGAGTATAATTCCTTTACAATGTTGTATTAGCTTCTGCTGTACAACAAAGTGAATCAGCTATATGTACGCATGTATCCCCTCCCTCTCGAACCTCCCTCCCACACCCCTCCTCTATTTGACATTTTGAAAAATTAACTGCTTGGAACCCACTACTTTATTTCATGCCCTATTAATAGGTTAACACTGGGGTTTGAAAATATAGATGTCCAGGCTGTGCTTAGAACACCTGGACTCCAATCAAAGGAGGAGAATTCTAGAATCAGCAGGCATGATGTCTTAGGTCAGCTCAAGGATTCTCCCATCCTCCTATCCCTCTGGGCACGTGGTGTGATTGTACTTACCTCCCTTTGGAAGGTAGCCTTGAAGCCCAGGAATCTGCATTTTAACAGACAATAGGAGCTGTGAGACTTGGGAAATTTAAGAAACAGTGACGTAGTGATAAACTCTGAGAGGATAGGGCAGAATCTGCTTTGGCCATTTGCACAGACCCCAGAAGGTGCTTAGAAAACATGTGTTCAAGGAATGATTTTAACTTCAGTCTTTTTATTTCTGTCTACCTGATCTAAGGCTTCCCTGGTGACTCGGTGGTAAAGAATCTGCCTTCAGTGCAGGAGCCACAGGAGATGTGGGTCCAATCCCTGGGCCAGGAAGATCCCTTGGAGGAGGGCATGGCAACCCACTCCAGTATTCTTGCCTGGAGAATCCCACGGACAGAGGGTCGCAAAGAGTCGGACGTGAATGATAGCACTCCTCTCCAGCTTCAGTTCTCAGTGATTTCCTGCTTCCACTCTGCCGGATGGAACTCTTCTTGGTTTCATAAATTTCCCATCTCCAGGTCTTTGCCCTTTCTGTCTCCTCTGCCTGTTTCCTTTTCCTCCTCTCTTCACTGTACGGCTCTGACATCCTTCCAAATGCAGCTCAAATGTCCCCTCTTGCAGGAAGCCTTCCCTGACTCCATTTCCCAAGCTGGGTTTCCCCTCTGAGCTCCTCCATTCCAGCCTTACTCACTCTGGGTCATCACCGTCTGTCTATCCCGCTGGATTCTGAACCCCAGGAGAATAGGAACTAGGCTCGTCTCAGCCACTGATGGGTCCCCAGTGCCACCCAGAACAGGGCACCCAGTAGGTACTCAGAAAAGGTCCAGTGAGTGCATGAATGCAAATCTGAAGTAGGAGGAGAAGCCTGATCACAGGCTTGATGGAGAAGCCTGAAGCCCTGGAGTTTACTCAATCCCTCCCGAGGTCAGACACCTAGTCCTCTAGGGAGGATGAAGCTCAGAACTATGCCCATTCCACAGGCAACAAACTGAGACCAAAAAGGACCTTCTTGTTCTCATCCCAGCCTTCTCCTGGACCCTCTCACCTCCTTCTCAGAGTCTTTTTTTTTTTTTTTTCCTAATGATGAAATCTGAATCTGGGTAGGAGGTTTGGCTGAATAGCAAGAAACCTGGCCGAGACCAGTTGTCTGTTTTTCTCTCCGAGCCTGAGGAGGACAAGGGGTGGGGCATTCCTGGCCAATCCTGAACCAAATCCTCAAACCCTGCCCTCATGGCTGGGACCCACTCTGTACTTCCTGAAGGTTCTGGGATTCCAGGATCCCTTGAGTTCTGAAGCCTTCTCCCTTCCTCCTCTGCCTGTCTGGCAGCCCTGTAGGTGGCCAGTGACTAGACCAAGCCTGGCCCATGCTCATGTTGCCCAGCTGGCCTGGGTTGCTTCTCCATTGCCAGGGGCTCTAATTACCAGGAAGGCTGCCAGCAGCTTGCTGGCCCCCAGCCTGGCCACCTGGTGCTGGGTCCCACCTGGGACCTCTCATGCTCTTTTGCTCAGTGGTCCCTGGGGCCTGAACATTCCTGGGCAGAAGCACCAGTCCGTGAGTCTGCGGGAACTCACAGAGAGCTTTTTTTTTACTTTCACCCTTAGGTATAATGTCAATATCAAAAAGTCTTCGGAGCTTAAAATACTGTGAGGCTATGATTTGCCAGACACCAAGCCAAGCATTTTACACACATGAACTTGGAGGTTTGTGTGACCTTGGAGGCAGATGCTACCCTTTAAGCCCATTCCACAGTCATGCAAACTAAGGCTGGAGGATTGAGTGACTTGCTGGAGGTCATTCAGCTACTAAGCCATGAGACACGAAGATGATGGTTTCATGGTGCCGTGCTGTACTACAAAGCCACAGACTTCCTTCCTGTAAGTTTCCATTCTGAGCAGTTTCTGTGATTCTTTCAGAGATAGTCAATGCAGAGGAAACATTTATATATATATATATATTTTAATTTAATTTATTTTATATATTTTACTTATTTTTAATAAATTTTTATTTTAATTATTTATTTTAACTTTATTTAATTACCTATCAATAATTACCTTAAATGTAAAGGGTTGAATGCCCCAACCAAAAGACAAAGACTGGCTGAATGGATACAAAAACAAGACCCCTATATATGTTGTCTACATATTTTATTTTTATAAATATTTTAATTTATTTATTAAATTTTTGTTATATATTTTTAATTTATTTTTATTTAATTTTTTACGTCACTGGGAGGCATGTGGGATCTTAGTTCCCATCTACCTAACAGGACTGACCCACTCCAGTGTTCTTGCCTGGAGAATCCCAGGGACGGGGAAGCCTGGTGGGCTGCCGTGTATGGGGTCACACAGAGTTGGACACGACTGAAGCGACTTAGCAGTAGCAGCAGTAGCAGTAACAGGACTGAACTCGAGCCCCCTGCAGTGGAAGCACAGATTTTTACAGATTCTTAACCACTGGACCACCAAGGAAGTCCCTATATACATATTATTATATGTATACATATATATTTTTTGTTATATAGATTGTTTTTTTCCCCCACAGATGGTAGGGTGCCCTGTCTTATATACTCCTCCTGCATCTTACCTTTATTTCCTTAGCAATATTTCTTGACCACCTGATTTGGTACTGAAACCTGCCCTCCACCCAGATCCCCATCTGTCTCATTCTATCTGGTGCCTCTCAGTGGGTCAGGAGGGCTTCCCAGGTGGCACTAGTATAAAGAATCTGCCTGCCAGAGCCAGAAACTCGGGTTCCATCCCTAGGTTGGGAAGATCCCCTGGAGGAGGGCATGGCAACCCACTCCAGCATTCTTGCCTGAAGAATCCCATGGACTGAGAAGCCTGGCAGGCTACAGTCCATGTGGTCGCAAAGAGTTGGACACGACTTAGTGATTGAACAATAAAAACAACAAAATGTTCCATTCAGTGGATACGGTTTGTTGAATGATTGAAGGAATGAATTACTGAATAGACAGATGCCTGGCTAAAGAGCTTGGACTTTGTCCTGAGAGAAGCCACTGGGGTGACTAGATTAGATCTGTGCTTTTGAACATTCTAGGCTCTTCTCATGTACTTGTCCCTTCATTCTTTCCCTGGATTTGGTCCAACCCCTCCCTATTCCAACTGGGATGCCTCCTCTTCCAGGCAGCCCTCCTTGACCCCTAGTCCGGGTCAAGCATCCCGTCTGGGCTCCTTCAACCCAGCTCTGCTCGCTCTGTGTTGTCACAATCGGAGGGTGTGTTTGTCACCCTCTCTGGACTGTGATTCTCCAGAGGATAGGGTTACGACTATCTTGGTCATTCTTGGATCCCTGGCACCACCTATCATAGGGCCCAAAGCTGTGATCAGAATAGATGATGGTCCCTGGAAGGAAATAGCTCTGCTTGGGATGGGGACCAACTGTAGGATAGCTGAGGTGTCAGATAAGTGTTGAGGACACCTGAGTTCAAATCTCCTGCCCAGGTAGGGGTGGGGCCACAACAAACCTCATTACCCTGTCTGCTTCCAAGTCACTAAAACGGGACTGATCTCAAAGATTAGTGAAGATCTGAAAACGTTTGATAGCATCCACACAAGGGCAGAAACCCCTTCTGCTGCCTTAGAGGTTTGGACCAGGTTCAATCCCTGCTCAGGGAACTCGATCTCATGTGCCACAACAAGAGCCCAGGTGCCGCAACCAAAGATTCTGCATGTTGCAACTCAAAGATCCCACTTGCCGTAATGAAAAGTTTCCACGGGTCACAGTGAAGATCAAAAATTCCATGTGCAGAAGCTAAGACCCAGGGCAGCCAAAGAAGTTAATTAAATAAGTATTTAAAAAAGAGAGATTTCTTCCCAGATTGTCCCAGTGGGCTCCTTCTTGTCATTCAGATTTCATGGCAAATGTCACCTCCTCAGAGTGGTCCATCCTGTACTGTTTGTTCTTGCTGTATCTGCTGGGCAATGAACGGTTTCTCTTTCTCCAGCTCTTATTCCCACCTGACAACCCAAGTTCATTTCCTCATCTCCCCTTGCTAGAACACTAGTGAGGAGTTTTGTATGAGTTATTATTTTTAAATTTTATTTAAAAAGTTTTTATCAAAGAATGGTTGATTTACAATGTTGTGCTAGTTTCTGATCTCTAACAGTGATTCAGATATATATATGATTCATATATATATATGTATATGATTCAGATGTGTGTATATATATATATAGTTTTCCTTTCCATTATAGGTTATTGTAACATATTGAGGGAATTCCCTGGTGGTCCAATGGTTAGGACTCATGTTTCACTGCCAGGGCCTGGATTCAACCTCTGGTTGGGGAACTAAGATCTTGCAAGCCACATGGCATGCCCCCCCCCAAAAAAGATAATGAATATATTTCCTGGGCTTTATTTTTAATTTTTTCCTTACTGTGGAATCCCCAGCCCCTTGAATGGCACTTGGCCCCTAGTAATGGCCCGAGGAGTATTTGTGGAATGAACAGAGTGCTGAGGAATTGTCCCCTCGTGTTTTGCGTCAGGGGTCTCTGTGTACGCCATCAAATTCACGCTCACAATGACTCTAGGACAAATGCGGAAACTGATGCTTAGCTGATAAGTGGTGGAGCCAGGACTCGAACCAGTCTGTGTGGCTTTAGGGCCCACGTTTTGTGTCTAGCAGAGCGCCAAGCATGTGGGAGTTTAATGTGAGTGTCGAACGAATACAGCTTTAGACTCGGAGGGTGGGGTGACGGACGGGGGCCTTCTGAAGTAGGAGGCGTGGAATCTGGGAGAATTTAGGAGGGAGAGCATCCAAGAGACCCAGGAAGGAGGTCTATATGGCCACTTGTGCCTGGGTGGTGGGCTCTTCAGGTTCTGGGCAAATTCTCTGCTCGGTTTGGCCCCTTCAGTTCCTGCCAGATGTCATCATAAGCTCTCAAAGCTCCTGTCCAGGCAGGTGGAGGGCTAGGGCTGGCTGAGACCAAGTGACCAGGAGGAATAATTTACCACCAGGGGCAAACACCATCTGGAGCTGGTTGGGGACTCCCAAACCATGTTCTTCAATAATAATGACAACAACAACAATAGGGTCTTCCTTGGTGGTCCAGTGGCTA
This sequence comes from Bubalus kerabau, assembly GCF_029407905.1. NCBI lineage: Eukaryota > Metazoa > Chordata > Mammalia > Artiodactyla > Bovidae > Bubalus > Bubalus kerabau. The sequence goes on along the minus strand of NC_073640.1, from coordinate 57,285,048 downwards.
AGACTCTGCATTCTCAACGCAAGGGGCCCAGGTTCAAATCCTGGTCAGGGAACTGGGATCCCGCACACCACAAGGAAGATCAAAGATCCCGTATGCCATAACTAAGACCTGGTGCAGCCAAATAAATAACATAAATGCCAAAATATTTTAATAACATAATAATATTTATTTATTTATTGCTTCTGGGAAGAAAAGCTATGACAAATGTAGACAGTGTATTGAGAAGCAGAGATATTACTTTGCCAACAAAGTGATTGCAAACAGTCAAAGCTATGATTTTTCCAGTAGTCATGTACAGATGTGAGGGTTGGACCATAAAGAAGGCTGAGTGCCAAAGAATTGATGCTTTCAAACTATGGTGCTGGAGAAGACTCCTGAAAGTCCCTTGGACAACAAGGAGATCAAAGTGGTCAATCCTAAAGGAAATCAACCCTGAATATTCACTGGAAGGACTGATACTGAAGCTGAAGCTCCAATACTCTGGCCGTCTGATGCAAAGAGCCGACTCATTGGAAAAGACCCTGATGCTGGGAAAGATTGAGGACAGGAGAAGGGAGTGACGGCATCACCGACTCAATGGACATGAGTTTGAGCCAACTCCAGGAGATAGTGAAGGGCAGGGAAGCCTGGCATGCTGTAGTCCATGGGGTTGCAAAGAGTTGGACATGAGTGAGTGGCTGAACAGCAACAACAAATATTTTAGAGAGATAGTGACAACAATAAGAGTAGTTATAGTTAACTTTATAGGGGTTAACCTGTACCCCATCTAAATACTTTGAATGTAGGGTCTCATTTGATCTTCAGTACCCAAGGAAGTCTGAGCTACTATTATTCTCCCCATTTTACAGACTTATAAGAGAAAACAGGCTTATAGAGGTGGTGACTTGCCTAAGGCCCCACAGTTGCTTTAGAAGGAAGCCTCTGAGATGATCACTATCAATAATCTTTACAAGTGTGAACACCTGATACGTTATCAGAGAACAGTCCAGGTGGGAAAGAAGTAGGATTTCAACATGGCCAGGAGGAGGAGGAGATCACAACTGATTTCCTTTAAGGGTAGAGTCTTGAGAGGCAGGCTTGCAGCTCCCAGCTCCCTTCAGGTATGGCTTCAAGATGAGTGACTTCCTCTGGCCATAAGGCCCAGTTTTGCCCATCTGGAGAATGGGTATATTAGTGGACCCAACTTCACCAAGCAATTTTGGAGATTCCAGTGAAATCAGGCATATGCATTTGTTAAAAACCAGCAGGCGTTACTAACGGTTTGTGCATTTTGTGAAAAAGGACTGTCTACAGGGAATTCACTGGTGGTCTAGTGGTTAGGATTCAGCACTATCATTGCCCAAAATGTGGGTTCAAGCCCTAGTCAGGGAACTAAGATCCCACAAGCCAGTCAGCATGGCCCAAAAATTAAAAATAAATAAATAAATAAAGAGGACTGCATACAAATATTGAACTGTGATTAATAAATGCATCCTTAATTGTTTAGAAAGGGTGCTGATATTTGCAACTTACTTTGATATGTAGCCAAAGAAGGTGAATGGGTAGATGGCTAGAGAAAGATAAATGTATAGAAATTGTATATAGAAGTATGGTGAAATAACTCTAGACTCTAGGTCTAGGCTATATGGATGTTCACTGTAAAATCCTCTAAACTTTTTTGTATCTTGAAAATTTTCATAATAAAAAGAGGAAACTATTTGGTGAAAGCAAAAGCCTTAGATTAAACTGAATTACCATTTAAAATAGATAATTGCAAATTACCTACCTAGGGGGAAGTGGATTACAATCTTCAGTTCAGTTCAGTCGCTCAGTCGTGTCCGACTCTTTGCCACCCCATGAATCGCAGCACGCCAGGCCTCCCTGTCCATCACCAACTTCCAGAGTTCACCCAAACTCACGTCCATCGAGTCAGTGATGCCATCCAGCCATCTCATTCTCTGTCGTCCCCTTCTCCTCCTGCCTCCAATCCCTCCCAGCATCAGAGTCTTTTCCAATGAGTCAACTCTTCGCATGAGGTGGCCAAAATATTGGAGTTTCAGCCTCAGCATCAGTCCTTCCAATGAACACCCAGGACTGGTCTCCTTTAGTATGGACTGGTTGGATCTCCTTGCAGTCCAAGGGACTCGCAAGAGTCTTCTCCAGCACCACAGTTCAAACGCATCGATTCTGCCATTAATCGACACGTGTGGGGCTCTGAACTGAGAACCTTTATTCTGAAAATTATTAACATCATTCACGTGAGGGATCTGTATTTTACTTTGACATCGAGGAACAAAAAACCGGAATTTAGGGTGGAAGGAGCTAAACAGATTTACACGATAAGCCCCCCGCGGATCACCTGGCACTTTCTAGATGATTTGGCTCCACGGACTTTTGTGGTTTAAAGCCTCCAAGCCTAGCCTTTGGCGGGAAAAACAAACCTCCTTCCAACGCCCCGCCCCTGCGGACTCTCCACGCCCCATCCGGACCCCGCCCCTGAATGCAAACTCTGTTATTTCGCCATCCCTAGGGATGTCTTGGCCCCACCCCCGTCCTAAGACCCGCTCTATAAGCGCGAGAGCCAATCGGCAGCGGCGCGCTGGTCCTGCCCACCCCCCCTCCCCCCCCGCGCTCTCTCCCGCCTCGCCCGAGGATTCTTGATTCCACCAGCTTCCGCTAAAGCCACTCAGAGCCACGCGGCGCGCTCAGGAGGTTTGGTGTAGGCTAGCAGCTGTTTACTCCTGGGGTCTCGGGCCGCCGCCTTCGGCACCCCGGGGCTCGAATCTCCCCTCTTGGACCCAGGAACCTGGCCCCCTCTCTTCCCGGAGCTCCGTCTTCTGGCCCCCAGACTCAGACTCCCCAGTCCTCTGTTTCCAGGACCCCGCCAACCGCCAGGTTCCCGCCTCCCGGATCCAGGCGTCCCGGATCTGAGCCACCAGGACCTAGTCTCTTGAAGACCTCCGCCGCCCAGACGTCTTCAACCCTTCCGGAGCCGAGGACCCCAGGGTCCCATTTCGAGAACCTCCCATATTCCTGACCCCTACGGTCAAGAACGCCAACGCTCCCACCTCCCAGCTTTGAGCGCCGGACACAGAGAACAGAGGAACCCCAGCGCCCAGCCAAGGGACTCTCAAACATTTCAGCTTCTAAGAGCCAAGGAACTTGAGCGCTGTGAACTCACAACTGCAAAGAATTCTTGAAAGTTCTAGCCTCCGGACTCTGTTAAAGTTTTAAGGAACGTCAGCGTCTTGAGAAGGAACCCCAAGCGCTCCCAACTTGCAGGCGCTAAGGAACCCCAGCGGCGTTCATCATGGTGGCCGATCCGGCTAAGGGAGACCCCAAAGGGTACGCGGCGGCGGAACCCACCGCCAACGGTGTCTCGATGTTGGTCCCCATAGAGGACGTAGGCTCGTTAAAAGGCGGCCGTTGCGGTTCCGGGGATCAGGTGCGTCGCTGCTTTCGCGCCAACCTGCTGGTGCTGCTGACGGTAGTGGCCGTGGTGGCCGGCGTGGCGCTGGGGCTGGGGGTCTCGGGAGCCGGCGGCGCGCTCGCCCTGGGCCCCGCGCGCCTGGAAGCCTTCTCCTTTCCCGGAGAGCTGCTGCTGCGCCTGTTAAAGATGATCATCTTGCCGCTGGTGGTGTGCAGCTTGATCGGCGGCGCCGCCAGCCTGGATCCGAGCGCGCTCGGGCGCCTGGGCGCCTGGGCGCTGCTCTTTTTCCTTGTCACCACACTGCTAGCGTCCGCGCTCGGCGTGGGCTTGGCGCTCGCGCTGCAGCCGGGCGCCGCCTTCGCCGCCATCAACACCTCGGTTGGGGCTCCGGTGGAAGAGGCCCCCAGCAAGGAGGTGCTCGATTCGTTCCTGGATCTTGTGAGGTCAGAGCCCGCCCTACCTGGTGGAGGGGTGGGGGATAGGGGTGCTTCAGCCTGGTGGGAAGGGGAGTCGCCACGTGGACGGAAGAGGGGTTTGGGGTCCTGGGGTGGAAGGCCCGGGACATCCCCAGGGCCTCAGGAAAAATGGGGAGGGATAGTTGGGGGGGCTCTGGGGAGGGTCAGGATAGGGAGGTTTCTAAATATGAGAGCTTGGGTACATAAAGGGGACCCCACAGGAGAGTGATAGGCATGAAAGTTTTAGGAGTGATGCTTGGCAGCCAGGGTGGTGGGGAGGGTGTGTTGGGGGGGGGGGCTAGGGGGACCTCTGCTGTGAAGGGGGAGGATGCTGAGGGGATATTGGAAGGGAATCTTTGAGTGTTGGAGGGCCCCAGGATGAGATTTCTGGATAAAGATTTAAGTCCCCTGTCTGGATAAAAGTTTGGGGAGCCCTGTATCAGGGGGCCCTGAAGGACTCGAGGAGATTGGAGGGGACCCCCCCAGCCAGGCCCTCTTCCCACGTGGTTCCCCCACCACGTGTCACCCAGACAAAGCCAGGTCCTTTTCTGAGCCTCTCTTCCACGCCTAGTTCATCTGTGCTGGACCATGCATGCTGCCACCTGTGCAGCCTTACCATCCCATTTCCTGTTCTGTCTGGTCCCCGGCCGCCCTCCGCTGGCACTAGGCTGCCCAGAGAGGGGGCAGATTCTTTTCCTTTGGGCTTTTGCTCCCTGTGCCTCAAGAATGTCTCTTCTCCCTTTTAAGGAGGGCAGACGGGCTGGGTCCACATGGCCTTGCCTCTGAGGGCTGCTGATTCAGTGTCTCCAGGTTGGTTGGGGACTTCCTGGAAGTGACAGAAGGAAATGATGAGTCACGGAACAGGGTTCCCCCGTGGCCTCTTGGCATCAACACAGGCTGATATTGAGGGAAGGCTGGGTGTCCAGAAGTTAACGTGGGTGGGCACCTCCTGGGTCAGGCAGATAGCTGCGTCCCGACCCAGCCCTGGCTGGCCTGGCTGAGTACAGGCTGACCTGCTGACAGGCAAGCCACCTGAAGGCTGTTTTTATGTGTACAAGCTTTGGTGTTGTGCCAGATCCAGGCACACTTGGCCAGTCACTCGACAACTGACCTGGAACATCTCAGAACCACTCAGCTTTATAAGCAGCTGACACACAGCTGGACACAGGCACGCAGACACACGGCTGTGCCATCTCACCAACACATGGGCTTATACCGTCACACACACTGGGCACTGCCACCTTTTTAGCACAAACAGCCACTCACTGATGCTGCCGATCACACCAACATGTGAAACCCTGCCTAAACACAGCTCAAGAGCACATAGACACTCACATACACCTTCAGGGTCGCACATCTCTAAACACTAACCCGCGCCCCCCCAACCCCCCCCCCCACAACCAGCTGCGTACCCATGGCTTTGGTGAGAGGGAGGATCTGAGGTTGCTGCGTAGTTAGGACTGTGAAACCAGCTAGCAGGGCTCAAATCCCAGCTCTGCCGCTCCTGCAAGTTTCTTCACCTGTCAGTGCTTCAGTTTACTTTCCTGTCAAATGGGGATAACAGGGCCCCGCCCCAAGGGCTGTTGGGAGGATGAAATGAGTTGATTTATATTCAGCACTTAGTCCAATGCCCATAGTTGCCTTGGCTGTTATTTTTGTCTTAACCTGAGAGACAGGGGGCCGCTGTCTGACTCCCTCACACACTGCATGGGGTTTCATGTATGCTGCTGTATCCTTAATCACACCCAGACACCCTCACACAAGAGTGGCCGCATAAACAAAGATGCCTTCACGACAGCACAGGCAATCCTTGTCACTTTCTCACCAACACACCCAGATTTTCCCCACCCCCTGCAAGCCACCAGGCAGCCCCCAGGGCCACCCCTTCCTCAGGCCTGAAGGAGGAAGTGGCTGATGCAAGATGTCCCTGGTATTGAGGCTGCTACAGGGGTGGAGCCCAGGCCCTGTAGCCCTGCCCCAGCCGGCATGGGAAGGGCATGGGAAGCTGGCATTCCTCAGTCTCAATCAGCACTCCCTTGGGGCTAGAATACTAGTCTCCTGGGGCCCCAGGAGTCCAGCTCAGACTCCCCACACCCTGGAAAAATGTGCAGGGCCAGGTCCATCTGTACCTGGCTGAACCTGGCTGAGGCATGGTTGGGGACCACGTCTGGGTACAAATGGGGCCTCTAAGGTTCCCTTCACCCCAAGAAGCCAACCCAGTAACCCTGATACCCCCTGATCTCCTGCCTTATCTAATACTCCCTACCCGCCCCCCTCCACCCCACCCATGTTTCTTTCTGCAGAAATATCTTCCCCTCCAACCTGGTATCTGCAGCCTTCCGCTCAGTGAGTCTTCAGGGGTGTCCCTCGGGGTTGGGGGGGGACAGGGAGGGAGACAGGCAGTCACAGCTGCTGGATGCCTGATTTGGGGTGGCACCTGGAAAAACACAGATGCCTGCTTATTTATAGCCATAGTGCAGGGCTCCTGGATGACCTATGAATGAAACCCATCCACGCCTCTCATGAAAATATGGGTTCTGAGCCCCTTCTGGGTTCTAATTCTAGTTGGGCGACCCTGAGCAAGCGCCTTTACCTCTGTGAGCCTCACAGTTTCCACCTCTGGAAAATGGGGGTATGAATGGTCCTAGTGCAGTGGGGTTGATGGTGGGATGGAACAAAATCAGTATAAGGGATGCCTAGGGTGGGCTTTGAGTATTAACAGAGCCAGGGTCGGATGGGGGAGCCTCGATGACAACTGACAAAGACAATTGATCCTGACTCTTCTCAACCCCTCCTGCAGTACACTACCTCCTATAAGGAGAGATTGTTCAACGGCACCTTGGTGAAGGTAAGAGGTGGGAAGGGTTGGGGTGGGCGGGGGGCTGCACCGTGGCCCGTTGCTGTAGATTTTTTCATTTTGTTCTTACCCCTGTCTTGTCTGCCCTCTGGGTCTTCTAGCATTTGGGGTGCAGTCTGTTTTAAATTCTCTGAAGCCCTTCCCCAATTTCTGTCTTTTCTGCCTTTCTGGAATCTCCATTTTGCCCTTCTTCCTCCCTACAGCCATGCTCTGATCTGGGTTGTTATTCTCACCCCCACCCCGCTTCAGCCTGGCTTTCCAAAGCGCAAACCTGACCTCTCCTCTCTTCCACCTAAAGCCCTCTCCTGCTCCTGAGTGCCCTCTGAAGAAAGCCCAGGCACCTCACCATAGTCCATGGGGCTCTGTGAGGCCCCAGCCCTGCCCATCTGCCCACCCAGCCCCATCTTGTGACTCCGCCCGGCTCATTCTACCCCAGCTTCTTTCTCTTCTTTGAATGCCTGGATTAGAGTCATTTCTAGGTTGTTGCATATTGTTACCTCTCTAGAACCTTCTACCTCTTCCCTGCTTTACCTTGTTCACCCCTAGTCTCCAAGTCTTTACCCTCTCCTCCAGGAAGTCCTTCTGATCCCTCTCCTCTGAGTTTCGCAGCACTGCCTTCCTCAGTTCCCATACTCCCTTGGGTTCTCCCTTGCCCACTCTGGGTGGTCCCTGGACCTGGACTATGAGCCTTTGGAGGAAGGGGCCTGGGGAATGGTCTTGTCTCTGCTGGGTCCCAGCAGTGCTCAGGACAGGCCCCCAGTCCCTGTGCAGGTTGACCGAATGGCCCCTCCTCACCCCATCTGTTCTTGCCCAAAGGTGCCCACTGGGGGTGAGGTTGAGGGTATGAACATTCTGGGCCTGGTGGTGTTTGCCATCATCTTTGGCGTGGCCCTTCGGAAGTTGGGGCCCGAGGGAGAGCTGCTCATTCGCTTCTTCAACTCCTTCAATGATGCCACCATGGTGCTGGTCTCCTGGATCATGTGGTAAGTGATGGGAGTGGGGACATCTGTCCCTTCAAACCAGATCATCTAGATTCAAATCTCGCACTGACTGTTCCCTGGCTGTGTGACTTTGGACAAGTGACTTACTCTCTCTGTGCCTCAGTTTCCTTATCTATAAGACAACAGTGCTGTATTCCATGAGAGCTAAGACTGATCCCAGAACCTTCTTGATCCTACTGCTAAGTCGCTTCAGTCGTGTCCAACTCTTTGCAACCCTTTGGACTGCAGCCCACCAGGCTCCTCTGTCCATGGGGATTCTCCAGGCAAGAATACTGGAGTGGCTTCCCACGCCCTCCTCCAGGGGATCTTCCCAAGCCAGGGATTGAACCTGAGTCTCTCATGTCTCCTGCGTTGGCAGGCAGGTTCTTTACCACTAGCGCGACCTGGCACTGGAAGGGGACCAAAAGACAGCCGCGCTGTGGCCACAGCCTGGCTAACGCATCTCAGTTTTCCAGATTTCAGGGTCATCAGATGTTTGCCTTTGGGTCGATGATTGAGAATAGTGCCTGCTTTATAGGGTTATCATGAAGATGAACCGAGTGAGTGGGGTGTAAGTAAAGCACTTAGAAAGTGCTGTAAACATCTCGCACTTACTGAGCATTCACTTAATGTCAGCTACAATTATTATTAATGTGTATGAGCTTTTGTTAAATGGCCTCAGATAATGAGGGAAAGAAACACATACTGAGGCTTTCGGCTTCACCCTTGCCACCTCCCTCTGCCGTGTCTCCCCATGGTGTCACGTGGATTCTTAGCACCCATGCTAGATCAGAAGGTCAGACATCAGGAGGTGGGGGACTTCCCTGGCTGTCCAGTGGTTGACTCTGTGCTTCTAATGCAGGCTGGTGAGGGTTCAGTCCCTGGTTGGGGAACAAGAATCCCACATGCCATGCAGCATGGCCAAAAAAAAAAAGAAATCAGGAGGTGGGTTAGGGCAGCTGTGTTTTTACCAAATCTCCCTCCCTGACCTTGATTCCAGTGTAGCTGACATCTACAAAGCTGCTGTTGGAACTAATAGAAACAGTTTTGTTGTTTAGTCGCTCAGTCGTGTCCGACTCCTTGCAACCCCATGGACTGGAGCCTGCCAGGCAACTCTGTCCATGGGATTTTTCCAAGCAAGAATACTGGAGTGGGTTGCCATTTCCTACTCCAGGGGATCTTCCTGACCCAGGGATGGAAGCTGTGTCTCCTGTACTGGCAAGCGTCTTTTTTTTTTTCTTTTTTTTTTTAACCACCAAGCCACCTGGGAAACCCAGTAGAAAACACTCGGAGGTTGGGTCAGAGTAGGCTCTGCAGCTGGATAGCCTAGTTCCCATCCTGGTGCTGCCTCTCCCCAGCTCTGTGCCCTATGACATGTTATTTATCCTGCCGTGCCTCAGTTTGCCCGTGTGGAAAATGGAATCGATAGTACCGGGCACGAGTGAGTTAATATGTGTAAAGTTCTTGGGTCAGTGCCTGCCCCATAGCGTGCCTACAATAAATGAGCTTAGCTAATATTTGTCAAGTAATGGTGTAATTTCTGGGCGCATCCCTGTGGCTAAAGTTCAGGCATTTGGCCAAACCGTGGTACACAGGTGGCTGGGAAATGGTGCTTTTCTTCTGTTACTAAAGAGGAGAAAGGGGGCACCTCCCTAGGGGTCCAGTGGTTAAGACTCCACACTTCCAATGCAGGAGCCCTGGGTTCCGCCCCTGGTCAGGGAACTAGGTCCACATGCTGCAACTAACTCTCAGCACAGCCAAATAAATGTTAAAAGTAGAGGAAAAGGGGTTTGAAAACAAGTAGCTTTAGTGATCAGACAGTCGAGGTGATGATAGGAGCCCTCCTGGCAGGGAGGCACGAGCAACCCCTGGGATCTTCGCTCTAGGAGTTAGAATAAATCCCAGCTGAAGTCTAATTGTTGTTGTTTAGTTGCCAAGTCGTGTCGGAGTCTTGAGACCCCCATGAGCTGTAGCCCTCCAGGCTTCTCTGTCCCATGGCATTTCCCAGGCAAGAATACTGGAGTGGGTTGCTATTTCCCTCTCCAGGGGATCTTCCCAACCCAGGGATCGAACCTACATCTCCTGCATTGGCAGGCAACTTCTTTACCACTGAGCCACCAGGGAAGCCTAGCTGAAGTCTATAGACTTCACTTATTGGGCACAGAAAGCTTTCAACTCATTTCAACTGGCATCTCATTTAATCCTCCCATAGTTCTTGTGAAGTTGGTAGCATTATGGGTCCCTGTTTTATAGACCGATTTGCTTTTGCTTAATGCAATGATAGCTGCAAGAGTCTCAAAATAAAAGCTCCCTCATGGGGGTGTGGTGAAGATTCCATCCTCTTCAAGGGCTCAGCACATCATAAATGCTTCATACCTGGGAGCTGTCATTAAGACATGAGTCACAATCCTTATTTTTCATGGAGAGACAGTATATTGGTTTAAGTCATGTCAGCTGCTGTAACAAACCCCAGAAAATGTAAATGGTTTGCATGGTGGGTGTTTCTTTCCTGGTCACGTGTTAAGTGCACATCTGGTGGGTGTCTACTCCAAGTGGTGATGGAACCACCCAAACTTCTTTTACATCCCAGCAGCACCATGTCAAGAGGAGAGAGTGGCAGATGACAGGGGAGGTGTCCAAACGTCAGCCCACGATGCAGTGGGCGCTTCCTTTGAGGAAGGCTGAGATGTGCCCAGCACAGTGCCTGGCACTGGGTGAGCACATGATTAGAGGTGGCAATCTGTCTCTTGGGTAATTAGGTACGCCCCTGTGGGCATCTTGTTCTTGGTGGCCGGCAAGATTGTGGAGATGGAGGACGTGGGGCTGCTCTTTGCCAGTCTCGGCAAATACATCCTGTGCTGCCTGCTCGGCCATGCCATCCACGGGCTCCTGACACTGCCCCTCATCTACTTCCTCTTCGCCCGCAAGAACCCCTACCGCTTCCTGTGGGGCATCATGACGCCACTGGCCACCGCCTTCGGGACCTCCTCCAGGTATGACCTTGGAGCAGACCAGGACAGCGTTTTTAAGAGTAGGGGTTCTGGAGTGGGCATCTGATGTCTAAAGAGCCCTAGAATTTTGTTTGTGGGACACGGGATCTGGCACAGAGGCCACACTTCAGTATGTTTCTCATAAGGTCCTGGAAAACCCCTTTTCTTAAGAAACTGCTATCCTGGAGATTTATTCCTCCCTTTCTGAGAAGCCCTCCCTGCCCCCAGGCATGCCCTTGAGGGACTCTAGGACCCTGGATCCAAACTCTCAAAATCTCCTTCCACCCCTCCTGGGTAGTTTGTCCATCTGCTGGCCCTGTCCCCTAGAAACCCAAACCTCCCTACAGCAGCCTAGTCGAGGTCTGTTGTAGGTAGAGGGAAGGGGTGTGAGTCAGCGAGCACTCAGAATTTAGGTATGAGTCTATGTGTATTTGGCGAGTAGTGGTCGGTACTCTCCCTGGGGGTCCTGGACTCTATTTTGGAGTGCTTTCATTCTATGGGATCCCTAGTGCTTTCTGTCTCTGGGAAGAGAAGGGCATGGAGGGCTGGGAGGGCTGGGGGTGTGGGAAGCAGGGGGCGGTCTAAGGTGGTGGGCGGAGCTTGTGCCCCAGTGGAGGCGCTGTGGGCGGGGCCTGACCCAGGGCCTGGTCAGGGGCGTGCCTTGGGCGGTGGGCGGGGCCCAAGTGGCCCAGCTTAGGGAGCGAACAATGACTCTGATCTGTGGTCCTCGCAGCTCCGCCACGCTGCCGCTGATGATGAAGTGTGTGGAGGAGAAGAATGGAGTGGCCAGACACATCAGCCGCTTCATTCTGCCCATCGGTGCCACGGTCAACATGGACGGTGCCGCCCTCTTCCAGTGTGTGGCTGCCGTGTTCATTGCACAGCTCAACCACCGGTCCTTGGACTTCGTGAAGATTATCACCATCCTGTGAGTGTGGGGTGGCTGCGGCGGGGACCGCCCACCCACCTGACCCCTCCCTTGACAACAGAGAACCTGGGCAGAGCAGCCGCCCCCCCGCAGCTCCTCCCACTACCCAGGGACCTTCTTGTGACCTCCCTTCTCCTCCCCCAGGGTCACGGCCACAGCATCCAGTGTGGGTGCGGCGGGCATCCCATCTGGAGGGGTTCTCACTCTGGCCATCATCCTCGAGGCGGTCAACCTGCCGGTTCACGACATCTCCTTGATCTTGGCCGTGGACTGGCTAGTGTGAGTGTGGGTTTGGGATTTCAGGGTTTGCCCAGGGGTACTCCTGGGGAAGGGAATGAGCAAGTGGGTCATTGATAGCCTCTGAGCAGAAGAGGAGAGGAAGGAAGGAATTCTAGAAGAAAGGGGAAGGGATCTAGAGTATTCCAATCAGAGGGAAGGAAGGGATCTTTGGGGTTCCAACAGGAACCCCAAAAAAGTAGCATGCCCTGGTAGTTAATAGAGCAGACTCTTCAATCAGGCTCCCAGATCAGCTGTTGCTGGCTATTATGACCTTGGACATAAGATGTGTAAGATTATTACACATTAATATTACACATAAAAACTTTATCACACATAAAAACTTAATCGCCTTGTGTCTCAGTTTCTCCATCTGTAAAATGAGAATAGTTTCTCCTGAAGGATTAGATAACTTAATACAAGCAGCTTTCTTAGAAGAGTAAGTAGTAAGTGCTACATCATTGTTAGCTATCATGATGAAGTATTAAGAACCTAAGAGATTAGAAGACAGTTTAGTTTCAAAACTTAGAGAGTTACCATGTATCTTAGCAATACCACCCCTATGTTTAAACGCAAGAGAATTGAAAACATGGCCACAAAAACTTGTACATGATTGTTCATGGCAGCACCATACATAATAGCAAACAGGTGGAAACAAACCGAATACTGATCAGTTGATAAATGGATAAGCAAAGTGTCATATGTCCATACAATGGAATATTACCCAGCAATACAATGGAATGAAGCAGTGATAAAAACATACATAACATATGACCCTTGAAAATATTATGCTAAGTGAAAGAAACCAGACACAAAGGGCCACATTGTATATGATTCCATTTATATGAACTGTTCAGAAGAAGCAGATGTATAGACAAAGTAGATTAGTGGTTGCCTAGGGCTGCGGTGTGGGAGAAAATGGGAAATAATTGCTTAATGGATACAAGGGTTTCTTTCTGCCGTGATGAAAATAATCTGGAATTAAATAGTAGTGATTGCCTAACTCTGAAAAAAAACTAAAACCCACTGAGTTGTATGCTTTTAAAGGGTGAATTTTATGATATCTGAATTAGATCTCAATTTTTTTTAATAGCATACACACCCACACAAAATGTATAAGAAGAGGAAGGAAGAAGATCCTTAGGGTTCTAGGGAGTTCAGGGGGCCTGAGGGAGAATGTAGTATTTCAGAAGGAGAAAGAGGCATTGAGGGCTCTTCTGGGGCCCCCAGGAAAGGAGAGGTTCCAGAAGGAACGAATCTTGTATTTTACTGGAAGGAGGATCGCTGGGGATCCAGGGAGAATGGAGGAGATCTTTGAGGTTCTAAAGCAGAGAACTGCATGATGGGGCACTTGGGATTATGAAGATTTCGGGGGAGAGGGGTGAGGCTGGGGCCTGACCTCTCCCCTCCCACTCACTTCCCTGTCACTGTTCCCCCTTCAGGGACCGGTCCTGTACCGTGCTCAACGTGGAAGGTGATGCCTTTGGGGCGGGACTCCTCCAGAGTTACCTGGATCGCACAGAGAACCGCAACTCCGTGCCGGAGCTGATCCAGGTGAAGAGTGAGATGCCCCTGGCCGCGCTGCCGGTCCCCAGCGAGGAGGGGAACCCTCTCCTCAAAGGCTGCCCGGGACCTGCTGGGGATGCTGACACCTGTGAGAAGGAATCAGTCATGTGAATCCCTGCAGAGACCTTCCCTGCCCCATAGGGGTGCTCTGGACATTGGAATCATGGGGGATGGATGAACGGACAAACAAGGCCTCTTAGAGGGCCCTGGCCACACACTCGGGAGCCATGGGCCTCAGCTTCCCTCCCTGTCGTCAGATCCGGGAGGCCTCGCTGCTGGGGTGTATGTTGCTTGTGTGTGAATGAGTGTGTGTGTGTGTGTGACTGTTTCCAAATCTGCCCAGTCCTCAACTCCTGGCCCCCCCCAAGGCTAGGAAACCATATAAGACGGAGAAGTAGCATGGCCTCCACACCCCATCCTGGCAGCCTGCCTGGCCTTCCTGTCTCAGGGCATAGGGCATCATGGGAAATTCTGCTGTCTGAGAGCAAGGATGTTCTGACAGGTTGCTGGCTCCTTTTCTGGTTATTTTGGTGGCTGTGGCTCTGTGTGTGTGTGTGTGTGTGTGTGTGTGTGTGTGTTCTGTGACTCTCCACGGTACATCCCACCCTGTCCCCGGGCCCTCTGTCCCCTCCACAATACCAAATACTCCTTGGGAACACTGAAGGGAGACTCATAACATGTTGCTGTTACTCTGAGGATGTTTATAACAATAAAACTGTCAGTTTGTAGTCTATCTCATCAGATGTTTGTAAGAATTTGACTAAAAATGCTAGCTATGCAGAAAACAACAGAAAATACAAATAGGACTTCATTGAAATGAAATATCTGCTTATCGAAAAACACCATTGGAAACCACCATGAGATACTGCTTCACTTGGCAGGGCAGCGATCAAAAGCAATACCATGTGCTGATGGGGTGTGGAAGTGGATAGAGCCCGTGTTGTTGCTGGTGGGAATGCAAAATGGTCTAGTCATTTTGGAAAATCACTGGGTGATTATGAAAATGGGGTGTTTTAGTGTCAAAGCATATATTAAAATATCTACTTAACCAGGGAGCTTGTGAGTCTCAGTCCTGGGAATGTACCCAAGAGAAAGGAAAGCTCCTATTCACTCAAAAACTGGTACACAGATGTTTAGAGTTGCTCTCCGTAATTGCCAAAACTTAGAAACATCAACTGGATTACTGGGTACAAGCATCATTTGATGAAAGGCTGCTGGGCAAAAATATATATAGATAGATAGATAGATACACTCAATGCGATGCATCTCACAGATAACACTTTGAACGGAACCGGAAATAGTAAGTGCCTTATAATTCCATTTATATGAAGGTCTACGTGCAAAGTTGCTTCAATCATGCCCAACTCTGTGTGACCCTATGGACTATAGCCCACCAGGCATTTCTGTCCATAGGATTCTCCAGGAAAGAATACTGGAGTGGATTGCCATGCCCTCCTCCAGGGATTTTCTTGAGGGATTGAACCTGAGGTGGGTTCTTTACCACTAATGCCACCTGAGAAGTTCCATATGAAAGTCTAGAGCAAGCTAAACTGGTCTATAATGAGAGAACTCAGAACAGTGGTGACTGATACCTGGGTCAGGAAGATCCACTGGTGAAGGGATAGGCTACCCACTCCAGTATTCTTGGGCTTCCCTTGAGGCTCAGCTGGTAAAGAATCTGCCTGCAATGCTGGAGACCTGGGTTTGATCCCTGGGTTGGGAAGATCCCCTGGAAAAGGGAAAGGCTATCCACTCCAGTATTCTGGCCTGGAGAATTGCATGGACTGCGATCTGCAAAGAGTAGGGCATGACCAAAGAGTAGGACATGACTGAGTGACTTGCACATGAAGATCTATCGATTTGGAGAGGGCAGAAAGGAACTTTAAAACAAGCTGTAGGGCATGTGCCATCTTAGTTCCCAACCAGGAGTTGAAATGGTGCCCCCTGCCTTGGAAGCGCAGAGTCTCAATCACTGGACCACCAGGAAAGTTGAGGGCAACTTTCTATGACGGGAAATGTGTATCTTGATATGACTGATGGTTACACAGATGTAAACAGTTGAGAAAACATTAACTGGTACACAATACGTGGGTATTATCTCTCCTAGGTATTTTATCTTTTAGTTAAAAGTTTTGTACCACCAGTGGTAAATTCCTTTCCCACTGTAACCACCTCCATAGTAATGCAGTTTCCTCTTGGTATCTTTTTAAGTCTGCTGAATTTATCACAACGCTGCCTCTGTTTTGGTTTTTTTGGCCCCCGAGGCATGTGGGATCTTATCTCCCCAACCAGGGATGGAACCCACATCCCCTGCATTGGAAGGCAAAGTCTTAACCACTGGACTGCCAGGGAAGTCCCTACCTCTTGATATCTTAAGTCTCATTACCCTAAAATAATGGCTTGCTCTTTTTTTTTTTTTAATCCCAATTTGCTGTTTGCATCAAAAACTTGCCGTGTAACTGTTGGCAGTCCTGTTTGAATCCCTGATGCGGAAGATAGCAATCAAGACTCATCTGTTCTAACAGGATCCTGTCTTGTGCATTGTTGAAGCACATTACTCCTGACTGATAGTCTCTTCCCCTCCCTGGGTTGGTATGTAGGCTTCTGCAGGTGCCTGGAGGCACCACCAATATGGATCCAGTTATAAATGTTATCTTGTAGCTTTGACCTTTCTGGAGAGTTATTTAGTTACATCTCCTGATCATTGCTGTGTGACCCAGAAAAAAGATTCATATCTGATTCTGTGCAAAACTGTGTATTGTGCACAAACATAGCCACTAATGAGTCCACTGAGTAGAAAAATTAATTGTTTTCAATGTTTTCTATTATGCCAAAATCCTTAGTGGGTAGTTATAGAAGTGTTTGATAAGAGTGTTGAATGATATTTAGGGAAATCATTTGGGGTTTTTGGGTGGAGAAAGAGGTGTCTTATTTTCCTCAATTGAAACAGTTATTTATTCTCCAATTTTCTATTTTGTGCTTTTGGGGGAATGGATTAGATTTGGGTGATGAGGGATGGCTGTTTAAAGAGATAAACACCTATATATGTAATAAATTGCGTATACAATCTATGTAGAAAATACATGTACATATAAAGAATATGTAGTGGCCAAGTTCTGCTTTCTGGGGGGTCAACATTATTGAGTATAACTTACATACAATAAACTGCATCAGTCAAAGCACACAATGGGAGGAGGTTTGTTTTTTGCCTCGAAAACAGTGGGATCTTAGTTCCCTGACCAAGGATCGAACCCACGCTCCATGCAGTGGAAGCTCAGAGTCCTAACCACTGGGGGAGTTGAAGGATGAGTTTTGACAGATACTTACACTCGTGAAAAACCACCACCACAAAACACAGTATTCCCACTGCCTCCCCAGATTTCCTCATGCTCCTTTGCAGTTATTTCCTTCCTTCGCCCCGGGTCCAGCCACCACTAATCTGCTTTTGATCCTGAAGGATTTCTTTTTGTCTCTTAGAATTTCACAGTACCAGAATCGTACAGTATGGAGCTTTTTGCATCAGCTCCTTTGACTCAGCATAATGCTTTAGAAATTCAGTCATGTTTTCACATGTATCAGTAGTTCATCCCTCCCCCTGTCCACCTTAATTACTGAGAAGTATTCCATTGTCTGGATGTATACAGCTTATTTCATGTGTTCAAGGACATTGCATCGTTTCCATTTGGGAGTTGCCGGGCATAAAAGTGCATTGTAAACATGTCTTTGTGTGCCATTCGCTTTTCAGACCAAATATTCTGTAATGTCCAGTGGTGATACACAAAAGAGATGCTACTTAGTAAATGCATTGGCCCATCTGACAGCCACTGAGACATTCCTCCCACTGTGCCTAGTGTTAACCCTGGGCTGCTGGGTCAGGGGGAGATCTAGGGAGGGGGTCCCCAGAGAGAGCCAGAATAATAGGGTACTCTTGGTGGTCCAGTGGTCGGGGCTCTGCACTTCCACTGAAGGAGGCATGGGTTCCATCCCTGGTCTGGGAAATAAGATCCCCCATGCTGCACAGGGACACAAAAATTAAATTAAACAAGAGAGACTCTTGGCAGGGACCATTTACCAATGAATTAATAACCCGTAAGTTAATGCTTTTGTGTTTAAACCACAGGCAGGGCCACAACAGTGCTTGTGCTGACTTGCATGTCAGCTCTGGGAAACTCCTCTTGGTTCTCCTGAAATGAGGTTCATAGGTAATATAACCCACTCACACCTGATATTAAAAATGATTCCAAAAAGCAGCAAGGTCCTGCTATGCAACACAGAGAACTAGATTCAGTATCCTACAATAAGCCATAACAGAAAGGAATGTGTGTGTGTGTGTGTGTGTGTGTGTGTGTGTGTGTACAACTGAATCACTTTGCTGCACAGCAGTGATTAACACGACATTGTAAATCAACTATATTTGGATCAGAAATAAAAATTTAAAAAGCAAATCCTTTCACACACACAAAATAATCCCATATTGCCCAAACTGTAAGAAAAAGGAGAAATAAAAGAATAGGAATTTGGGACTTTCCTGGTGGTCCAGTGGTTAAGAATCCACCTTCCGATGCAAGGGATATGGATTTGATCCCTGATTTCGGAACTAAGATCCCACACTGTGGTAGGCCACCCTCCCTTCGTGGTGCCTCAGATGGTAAAGAATCTGCTTGCCATGCAGGAGACACAGGTTTGATCCCTGGGTGAGGAAGATCCCCTGGAGAAGGGAATGGTTACCTTGGCTTCTTGCCTGGAGAATTCCATGGACAGAGAAGCCTGGCAGGCTACAGTCCTGCCAGGGGTTGCGAAGAGTCCGACATGACTAAGTGACTAACTCTAGCTGCTGCTGCTGCTGCTAAGTCGCTTCAGTTGTGTTCGACTCTGTGCGACCCCAGAGACGACAGCCCACCAGGCTCCCCCGTCCCTGGGATTCTCCAGGCAAGAACACTGGGCCAGCCCACAATTACTAAGCCCGAGAGCTCTTGAGCCCATGCTCCACAATAAGAAAAGCCTGTGTACCGCAAGGAAGACCCAGTGCAGCCAAAATAGCAAATAAATAAAACTTTAAAAAAATGATAACAACTTATAATATGTATTTCAATATGCAGATATGTGGGGCCACCTCCCCAGAAGCTGAGAGAAACCAAACATTTACACCTGTAAAGAAGGCAGCTCCCTAGTCAGCTATAAACACTCAACGTAGGTATCAAGTTACTGAGAACCAGGTAGAACATGATTTTTTGATATTGTTGACAATCCCTGGCCAAGCTTTGAACAAAGCCTGATACTTCCTTCATCTTTCATGGTAGTTGCACTTCCTGGAAAATTCAGAACTAGTGAAAACCATCCAATAAGGACTTTGTGTTTGCCCAAGGAGAGTCTAGTTCTGGACTTGGATGATTCTTAACCAGGTTTTTCCAAGTAGGGCTAAAATTTCGTTCATTTGTGCTAATGTGGATGGGCTGGTTGTTAAAATATTGAAAAAGCTTCCGTTCTGGCTGGTGAACAGTATAAGAGTAATTGAGAAAGCAGTAAAATTCAAAAAGACAAATTGCAACAAACTTATTAGTGAAAGGTTGTTGTTGAATCACGCGAATACACCGGGATTCTTGGCCCCCGGAGGAGAAGAATTCAATCCGGGGCCAGAGACGAGGCTTGATCGCTCAGAGCTTTTGTGTAATAAAGTTTTATTAAAGCATAAAGGAGATAGAGAAAGCTTCTGACATAGGCATCAGAAGGGGGCAGAAAGAGCACCCCCCTGCTAGTCTTCAGCTGGGTGTTATATAGTCACTAGCAGTCTGTTAATGAAAGAAAGGAATGTCTTATAATTCAGAATAGCACCAGGCCCCTCGCCCATAAGATGCATTTTGGGATAATCTTGGCACCAAATGGTTTATCTTGGGCCATAAAATAATTAACTTGAATCTTAAAGAATAGCTAACTTCAGGCGAAACCAGGTGTCATTATGGCAACACAGTATTTTAAGAGAAACCTCTCTTTACATTTGTATAGAGAAGGAAAAAAATATTGCTAGTTTGTTTCCTCCTGCCGCTTAAGAGAGATAAAAATGTCTGACACTTGCAGGCTATGTCCTCCATTTGGAGACCCCTGGCCTTCCTGCCTGTTACCCTCTCATTAGTTCAAGTTAGTTGTTGTGATAGGTTTTCTGTCATCCCATTATTTAGTTGAATATAAAGATATTGAACAAAGTGATTACACAATATTTTAAGGGCTAGAAAAGTCTCAAACGTAATTGCTGTTAGTTCAGGAACTGCAGAGACTTCGAAAAAAAAAAACACCAACACACTAAGTTTGAGTCTAAGAGAAATTCTTTATCTACTGAGATCTCAAGTTTCTAATGATTCTCATTTAATGGAAAGTTGCTAGAAGCATATGATGTGGTTCCTTTCTCAAACCACAGCTAAGAAAATGTTGTTTTAAATACATATATGTACATATATTTTATGTATATATGCATATACAGCTGTGTCAATCAAGAAGTCACACTAACAATTTCTAAATGAAGCAAAACCATTACAATAATTTAAGTGATTTGAGCTTCAAGTTAGGTTCTTGGCAATAAGAAGTATGGATATATAGATAATTTTGATCATTTTGAGAATTAAAAAATATTTTTTAAATGTGATACATATATTGATTTATACATTTATATTACCATACCAGTTGCAAAATATTTTGAATATCACCAGTCCTTCAGGAATGCCTGATGGGACATTTTGAAACAGTATGTGACAAGGGTCCCTGCTTCGTTGTGTGCAGGTGCCCTGCGTATAAGACATTTCCCTGGACTGTGCAGAGAGCCAAGAACACTGTCCAACCACATCGATAACCTGAATCATCCCCATAAATTTCCAGAATGTTCCCTGGGAACCCAACAGACTGCCAGCAGTTGGCAGTTTCAGTGGTTAGAAACAGGCTGCATTATAAGAGGTCAGGCTTGGGATGTCTGAGCCTCTGGAGATTGGGCCGAAGTGGCATTTAGCTTCTCTTGCTGGTGAAGCTTTCTCTTCCAAGGGCTTCACATTTCTGCAAGATCACCAATCCCTCCACCCGTTCAGAGAAGCAGTGAGTTGCCTTAGGTCACAAAGAAAGACAAGAGCCACACTTGGTCCTGAATCACAACCCCTTTACTCCTGTGGGTCGAGGATCACCGTTACCTACTTCTCAGGTGCATACTGAGGTGCAGGAAGCATAGTCCCTCATGGCCCAAGTTCATAGTGGGAGTACGCAGCAGTCCTTGGATTTGAACCCAGGCCTCTCCCTTTTCAGAGCCTGTGCTCTCAAAGCCAAGTGCACATACCCAAGGGGTGTGCAGGACATGTCACTGGGATAAGGCTGATCAACAAAGCCCTCTCTGTTTATTTTTTAATTTTAAAATGGAATAATTTGAGCTGTATTACTAATATACAGAATGCCAGTAGTGCCTGGATATAATTTAGCAATAAATACGCATATTGGAGGTACACGTCCAAGCAGGATTTCCTCTGAGGTGCCCGATCACCAGAGAAAGGCTGCCACCGCGTCACCTGCTAAGTGGTTTGGCTCCCCAAGCCCCCACCTTGGGGTACCACATCTGCAAAGACGATGTGGGCAACGGCAGTGAAGTCTCCAGACTGACAGCCTGGGTTCGAGTCCCCCACTCTGACACTTCCCAAGCTGTCTGGCCTTGGACAAGTGACTTTATCAGTTTTCTCCTCTGTAAAATTAAAATAATAGCAGCTCTCACCTCTGACGATGGAGGTGAAGGATAAGTCAGTTACTCCGTGTGAAATGCTGAGAACGAAGCCTGATATACAGTAAGTGCTCAGTAAATGTGAGCTATGAGGACTGTTCACCCTGCCTCGCGAGTGGGCGAACAGGTGCAGAGAGCTAAAATAATGAGGTAACGCAGTTCAGTGGCTTGGGCTGGGATCCAGAACCATATCTGCATCTCTGAGCTCTGAGCCTGCTTCCTTCTCTGCAAGATGGGGTGAATAGCAGCATGCACCCCCTCAAGGGCTCGCCCAGGAGGGAAGGAGGTCATTTTCTGGGGGGGGGGGGGCGCGGGGGCGGTGGTGGTGGTGTGCGGATTGTTATCCTGTCCAGCCAGGCGCAAGAGACCAGAGAGAAGACCAAAAGGCTCAAAGACGTTAAAGCCAGTGAACTCAGGTCCTGGGCTTACGCTCACCTTGGCTCCAAGGTAGGACAAGGTCGCCCTCTAGTGGCGAAAGCAACCCAACAGCCAAGCGTCCTGGGCTCTGCGCTCGACTCCGAGGGTTCGCGTGGAAAACCGAAGGAAACCCGAGGCACAGAAAAATTGCAACAAGACAGTCTGACCCCAGAACCTACACTCATATTCTCCTTCTCTTTCCAAAACTCTGTCCCAGCCCCGGAGCCCCGGTTCTGAGACTCTTGGGTAGGGCGCATCCTTGACATACGGGGCTGGGCGGTTTCGCAGCCCTGGCCCGCTCACCAAACGCCAGCTGCACCAACCAGAGGACAGCGCCCTGTGCCCGAATGTTCTCCGGACGCCGGGAGCCGACGCGGCAGCTTCAACTGTTTCCCCCCAAACTCAGGAGCGCCGGGTTGGGATATTCGGGGTTCTCGATGACCCCGGGGCCGAACTTGAGTTCCAGGAAGCGGCGGTAGTTGTTAGGCGCCTGGGCTACGAAGCCTGCAAAGGGCAGGGGCACGAGAGGTTGCAGGAAGTGTTCGGGGAACTCGACATCCTGCCGGTGGTCCAGCCACGTGTCCTTGGTCATGACCCCGTTCCGGGGGTAGAAGGGCCACAGGTCCACGTGCAGGTGGTTGCTCTCGCTGTACTGCACGCGGAAGAAGTCGCCCTCCACCGCCTTCTCCCACACGAAGCCGCGCTCATCCACCACCGAGCCTGCCTCAGCGCCCCGCAGCTGCTCGCAGTTGCCCACGTCCTCCAGGTAGATGCCCAGGTCCACGTCGTAGTCCCACGGGATGATGTCCCCGTGGCGGGCCGCCCCCAGCAGCGAGCCGCCCTCCAGCCAGTAGCGCACGCCGGCCGCCTCCAGCACGCCCACCACGTAGCGGGCAGTCTCGCGCAGTGCGCGGAGGCAGCATGGGGGCGTCCAGCGCTCCTCGTACAGGTAGGCCGGCGTGTCGCCCACCACCGTCCCGAAGCAGCGCGGGGTCTCCTTGTTGCAGCCGAACCACTCGAGCCGCCCGCCCTCCCAGCTCACCAGGCGGATGCCCAGCGCCCGCAGCAGCGCCGCCCGCCGTGCGCGCCCCTCGCGCTCTGCCTTCCAGCGCGCATGGGCCGTGGCCAGCGGAGGCTGGTGCGCCGCGCCGAAGGGCAGGTCCAGCATTTGCACCGTCCAGCCGCGGAGAGCGGTCTGCAGGAAGAGGCCAGTGCCCACGGGCCGGGCCAGGGGCGCCGAGAGATTGAAGAGGTCGCGGGCGCGCAGGAGCACCACGGCATCCCCGTCCAGGGCGTCGCAGCGCGGTGCGGAGGGTGCTGGGCCGTAGCGGGCGGTCCACTCCCGCAGGCTGATGTTCAGGGCCAGGCACCGGGCCGGGTTGGCCGAAGCGACGGGAGCGGCCACCAGGCGTGCGCCGCCCGCTCGGAGCACCTCGACCATGCGCTCCAGCTGGCCTGGTGCCTCGGCCCTCGCCCCGTCGGGCACCAAGGCCACGTACTCGGTGGCCACGTACGTCTCCGGGCGCGAGGCTGCGGCGGGTCGGTCCAGGGCGGGCTGGAGCAGCGCCAGGCGAACGTTGGGAATGCGCGGCAGGGCCAGGGGCGGGTAGGGGAGCGTGTCGGCCACCACCACCACCGGCTGGGCGGGCTCTTGCTGCAGGAAAGAGTCCACCAGCTCGGGTACCGCGTTGTCAAAGGCCTCGAACTCTCGCACCAAGATGGTGACACGGGGGCCAGAGGCGGATCCACGGCGGGAGCCCCTGGTCCGGGAGCTCCTGGGCTGGTGATGCAGCCATGAGACGTAGAACAGGACCAGAAGGTTGAGGGTGATGGCGGCTGCCAGGGCAGCCTGGCAGCGGGTGAGCCGCATGGGGCTGAAGTCAGGCCCTAGCCGGGCTTCCGGGGTATCCTGGGGGTGGGGGGGGGTGATAAAAGGGGAGACTAGAACTGGTGTCAGAAACTCCCCCACCCATCCTCATCCTTGTCTTCCTCTCCCAGCCCTTTCTTTATTTTTCAGTTCTGACCTTTCCTCCTACAGGAAGCCCTCCCTGATCCCAGGCTGAGTCTGGGATCCTTCAGCCCCCCTCTCTGGTCTCCTTCAGCCTCCTCCAGGTTCTCTGACTCTAGCTTACCACTCTAATTCATTACGATTAGGGACCAAGCTGTGTGAGGGGGGTCCAGAGCCTGTCTTGGTCACTGTTGGGTCCCCATGGTCACCCAGCCCAGAGCCAGGGACACACTAGATGCTCAGGAAGTTTTTATCAAATGAACCACCTTCCCATCTTCCTTGTTCAATCCCACCCTTTTATTCATTGTCAACTTCTTCAGTTTCCGGTTCAGTTACAAATGCCCAGACCCCTTCATTGCCTGCTCTTACCCCAGGTCTTTCCTTCCTTCCCCTCCCACACTGTGGCCCTGGGGTCAGAGCTGTGGCCATCCAGCCCCTCTCCCCTACTGTCTCCTCCTCACTTCTTCAAATCCTGTGCCATCTGGCCATCTCTTTCCTGATGATAAGCCAGATGGTTTTGCAAGAAAAGCTAGAAGTTTTAAGTCAGAAATTCCAATTTGTAATGTTGGCCACTAATTAATTTTCTTTTTTAATGGAATGGGTCAAACTCACAGAAACAGGAAGTAGATGGTGGTTGCCAGGGACCATGGGGGAAGGAGAAAGGGGGAATTGTTAGTTAATGGGAATGGAATTCCAGTTTTGCAAGACAAAAAAGTTCTGGAGATTGCTTCCCCAATAGTATGAATATACATAACTCTACTAAACTATGCACTTGAAAACAGTTAAGATGACAAATCTTGCTATGTGTCTTTTGTTACAATTAAAAAATCATTTTTTAAAAAGTAGAGTATGTGCATGCTAAATCGCTTTAGTCGTGTCCAACTCTTTGTGACCCTATGGACTGTAGCCTGCCATGCTCCTCTGTCCATGGGATTCTCCAGGCAAGAATACTGGAGTGGTTTGCTATTTGCTTCTCCAGGGAAACTTCCCGACCCAGGGATTGAACCTGCGTCTCTTAGGTCTCCTGCATTGGCAAGCAGGTTCTTTACCACTAGAGCCACCTGGGAAGCCACTCTCCCCACCCCCAAAAAAGTAGAGTGGGCTGCATCAAAGGAAAGGCTGTGCTCCATAGAGCACCCTCTACCGTCTGTTCACTGGTCACATTTCTAGGCAACCCCCAGGTGGCGCTGTCTCCTTATACTCTTCACAACTTGACGCTTGCGCGGGTTTCCAGCATAGAAGGAATAACTAACTCGCCCCATTTTGAGCAGATACTCAAGAAACAGTTTCCCCACGAAGGATCATCTTAGGTTCAATCCTTCCCAGAAAGGGAGACATTAGAGACCCAGCTAATCTTCCTCCCTCCTGAGTACTTCTGACCCCTCCTCTTCATTCCCCCAGCTCCTGCTTCAATCCAGGTTCACCCAGATCCCCACTCAGCCTCCTCCTGGTCTCCTGACCAAGCCCCTTCCTCATGGTAGCCACAGGGGTCTGCAGAAAGCACAGGCTGACCTCCCCTTCTCTTGCTCAGAATCTGCCATGGCTCCCTAGTGCTCTGGGGAGAAAGTCTAAGTTTCTCACAATGTCCCACAAGGTGTGACCTGCCTGCCCAGCCCCGTCTCCTGCCACACTTCCTTGAATTCTGAGCCTAAGCCATCTTGGGCTTTGCTTCAAACAGGTCTTATTCACCCCCACCACACACGATTTTTAAATTTTTTCTGGCCATGCTGCACTGCTTGTGGGAGCTTAGCTGCCTGACCAGGGATTGAACCCAGGCCCACAGCTGTGAAAGCTCAGAGCCCTAACCACTAGACCACCAGGGAATTCCCAAACAGGCTTATTTCTAAGCCTTTGCATATCCTGTTCCTCCTGCCTGGAAGAGTCTCTCTTGAACACCTTCTCCCCATGCCTCTCTTCCTCTGAAGAACTCCTGCTTATGTTCAGGCTTCAGCTCAGATGCCCCCCTCCTCCAGAAAGCCCTCCCTGAACCACCAGCTGAGTGAGAAATTCCCTCTAGGCTCCCAGAGCCCTTGGGCTGCCCATTCTGGTTTGCCACTATCTGGTAATGGGTCTGTCTGCCCCCAATAGACTGTGAGCCCCAAGAGGACAGAGCCAGGGCTGTCTAGATCACCGCTGTGTTCCTTGCATGCAGCTGGACACTGAAAATGTACTTGGGGAAAAGATGATGACCTGGGGCATGGTTTCTGTGTGTCTGTGTAGCCCACTCAGGTCCCCAGGGCTGCACGGGGGCTATGTACCTGGGGCCCTGCCCTGGTCTCCCTGTCTCTTCTCTTTCACCCACCAGGAACACCCTCCCATCCCCTTCAGCCATCCAGGCCTGCTTGTCCTTCTCTGATCCAATTCAGATGGCGCTTAAGAATCTGCGTTGCACTTTCAGAGTGACTTGTTATTCTTTAGGACCTTGGAATTGACTTCTGGACCTTCCATGGACCCCTCCTTCCTTTCACCCTTCAGCATCTATTTGTGGAACTCTACAACACAGAGGGCGCTGTCCTAGGCAGTGGGGACCCAGCCGTGGACACATAACATAAGAGACAGACGAGACTCCTGAGCTCGGACAACGCACATTACAGTAGGGGGAGGAGACTTTGAAACCACAGAATGTTTGGGGTCTTAAAAACCTGAGAATTTTAGCGCTCAGGTACACAGAAGCACAAAACAGACCCTTAGGTGGTTTCAGAATCGTCTAACAATTCTAAAGAGACCATCCTGGGACTTCCCTGGTGGTCCAGTGGTTAAGACTCTGCGCTTCCAATGTGGGTTCAATCTCTGGTCAGGGAACTGAGAATTGCACATGCCGCTGTGTGGCCAAAAAGTAAAAATTAAAAATTGAGGACTGCTTGGCTTCACTTACAAAAAAAATAAAGAGACCATCCTGCTGCTTCACCCTTGTCCTCTATGGTCTGGGTCCCACTCGGAGCCCAGAGGGATCCTGTCCTGCCTGCGTCTGCTCTCAAACCTTCTGTGGCTGGAGACTCACTCAAATGGAGGGCCAGAGTCTTCACTGGGACCCACCTACTGGGACTCCCCCTACTGTAATGTGCGTTGTCCGAGCTCAGGAGTCTCGTCTGTCTCTTATGTTATGTGTCCACGGCTGGGTCCCCACTGCCTAGGACAGCGCCCTCTGTGTTGTAGAGTTCCACAATAGATGCTGAAGGGTGAAAGGAAGGAGGGGTCCATGGAAGGTCCAGAAGTCAATTCCAAGGTCCTAAAGAATAACAAGTCACTCTGAAAGTGCAACGCAGATTCTTAAGCGCCATCTGAATTGGATCAGAGAAGCCCCACGTGATCCCTGCCCTCTCCCACTCAGCTGCAGTCACGTGGACCACCATTCTCCAAATACACCCGGGAGACCTCAGCTGCAGCACTCACTTGTTCCCTCTGCCTGGATGCTCTCCCGGCCCAGCAGCAGCTGCATGCCCCCCACCCCCGCCTCGCCAGCCATCAGATCTTGGCCCCTTCCTTTGGCAACCCTACTTAAAACGCCTCACCCTATCACTCTCATACTTCCTATGTCTTTTTTCCTCTCCTAATAGTTCTCATGTAGATGTGACTTATCTTGTGTCTTATTTTGTCTGTTTTGTTTCATGTTGTATACCCGGAACATGGCTCAGTACCCTGCCCACTCCAGGTGCTCAATAAATTTGCGTGGAAAGAACGATTCCTGTTATTCAAATGTGGAACCTGAGCCCCAGAGAGAGGAAGGTCAGAGGGAGCAGAATCCAGGTCTCCATCCCCCAGCCCTGACTCTCACTAGGCACTGTCTGGCTGACTCTGGGCCAGGAGGCGCCCAATAGAACACAGGATAGGAGCTGGTTTCTCAGAGACCAGTGGGTGCGAGGGCCAAATGAGGAGGTGATGGGACCAGCGAAGAAAGAGAGAGGACTCATCTAGTATCGTGACAAGTTCGGGCTTGGCTTCCCCAACTGTAAAGACTCAAAAACACTGGGGCCAAGTGGATGAAACGAGGCTTCTGAAAGATCATAACAGGATCATAATAATATCAGCAATTCTAGCCACTCATGCTGTGCCAGACTGTATTCTAAGCATTTTACCAGTATAAACTCGTTTAATCTTCACATTTGATCACATTAAAAGATGAGGAAACTGAGGCACAGAAAAGTGAAGTCACTTGCTGCAGGTCACATAGCGGGGAAGTGGGCAACCCAGGATTGGATGGGGAAGCTGGGTTCAGAGTTCTGATTTTAGCCAATAAACTTGGCTGTCTCTTTTGGGTCCACAAAGACAGTCCGACTCTCAGCCCATCTTCAGTGAGACAACCCTCTTTTCCCAGTCCTCACCTAACAGGTGCTTTCAAAGCTGAATATGGCCCGTTAATTAATTTAACTCGTTACTCAACAAACAGGTATTTATTGAGTGTCCTCTGTGTTCTGGAGACCCAGGATGAACCAGACAGTGGTTGGGCAGGTCCTTCCAGAGGTTGTAAGACAGACAAAATCCCTGCAAACAACTTATAGACAGAGCAAGAAAACAAAAGGGGGTGTGAGCGAGAAAAAGTGGTCAGTGAGGAGAGGATTGTTAAGCTGAGACTGTCCTGCCATTGCCCACGAAACAGTGTAAGGGGATCGATACTCACTTCAGGCCAGGCTTCACCTGGCCTGAGTCTCAATGGCTGCATCTGTAGAATGGTAATGTGATGGATAAAGAAAATGTCTGACGTGTGGAGAAACCTTTGGGGACAAGGGCAGTTTCCCCATGAGTGCTGGTAACACTGAGGGATTTCTTACCTTTTAGGTTGCAGGATGAGGGAGCTTTAGGGGGGTGGTTCCAGCCCAGCTCAGCTGCACCACTGAGGGAAGGAGAAACCAGGAGACCCCAAATCAGTCAATTTCACACAATAGAACACAATTGTCTCACCTACAAAAGTGAGATGGGAAGGATGTCATAGCAACGTATAACCACCCCTTCTTTCATAAATGTGTCCAGAAAGGTCAGACTAGGAGTGACAGAAGGTGTTACCATGACAACCCCTTCCCTAGACCCACTCCATCCTGAGAAACAATCTTAAAATGTCCTTTACCTTGGTGGGTCTTAGGGTCACTGGAAGGGGGACTGCCCCCATTACCATAGTAACCAGGACTTCGCTTTGCTTGTTTCTCACCTCTCTGGGGATGGTCCAGGCCTCGTAACCATAGCAACTACTTCTCAGCAGAGCATCTCCTCTAAATAAAAACACCTGGTTGGTTTGGTCCACAGACCTCCCACGATGGGAAAGGGGGAGATGGTTACCATGGTAATGCCAACTGTGTGGCTGGGGGGAGGGGCTGGGAAAGAGCTGCTTCCCTCAGCAGTGTCCTTGGGGCTGGGGTCCTTTCTACCTGAGTGCTAGGTGAGGTTGCCATAGTAACCGATGAGGGTAGGGGCATAAGGACCACCAGGGACTTGGGTTACCTTAGCAACCTCTTCCTGGTGCAGGGCCAGGAGAGAGTTGGAGCTCCATAACTACAAAGGTGGAAGGGAGGGGAGGCTAAGGGTGTTCCAGACTGGGAGGAGTTACCATGACAACCGACCTGGGCCAGAAATCAGGATGGGGTCATTGCTGAAACCACCCCTGGTGGTAGTTCTTTCCCTCAAAGAGTGACAGTGATTGTGGAGGAGAGTGCTATTTGGGTCTGGAGAGGGCTAGAGTCTTTCTTTGGGGTGAAACGGGAGGAGGAGGGTAGAAAGCGGTCCCTCCCCAAGTACCGCGTTTCCCAGGGGCGACCCTCGCGCGGAGCCTGGGTCGCGTTTGCCTTCCTCCGGGCGCGCGCCCCCTTTCCGCCCCGCGCCCCCTCCCACGCGCGCGCCTTCGGGGTCGACCCGGGTGGGCGAGGCGCGCGCCCGACTTCGTTCCCGTCACCCGCCCCACCGGCCCCCACCGAGCGCGCGCGCGAGGGCTGGCGCGGCCGCGCAGGCGCGCGAGGCACAGCGGGCGCGCGGGCCGGCCCCGGGGCCTCCATGATGGAGGAGCGAGCGGCCGCCGCCGTTGCCGCCGCCGCCTCCTCCTGCCGCCCGCTGGGCTCCGGCGCGGGCCCCGGCCCGACGGGGGCGGCCCTGGTCTCCGCCCCCGCCCCCGGGCCCGGCCCGGCTGCCAAGGGAGGCGGCGGCGGCGGAGGCAGCCCCGGTCCCGCAGCGGGACCGGAGCCCCTGAGCCTGCCCGGGATCCTACACTTTATCCAGCACGAGTGGGCGCGCTTCGAAGCGGAGAAGGCCCGCTGGGAGGCCGAGCGCGCCGAGCTGCAGGTGAGCACAGCCCCGGGACCCCCGACCCCCGCCCGCCCGGCCCGGCCCAGCCTCACCCGCCGCCGCCGCCGCCGCCATCTTGGAGCAATGGCCGTCGGGACGGCCGGGGGGGCGGGAGGGGACGGCGACCGGCCGGGAGCCGGAGTGAGGGGCCGGCCGAGGGGCGTCCGGAGGGCACCCGGGCGGCCGGCGGCGGGAGGGGGGCCCGCGCGGTCGCCGGGAGAAGGCGGCGCGGGGGACTCGAGCCTGCTGAAGGGGGAGTGGGAGTGAACCGGCCGGCGGAAAGGTTCCTGAGAGAGTGGCCTTGGGGCGCCGAGGGGACCCCAGCTCAGCGAAGGGCGTTGGGAGAGGATGGAGGGGTCTTGTATACGAGTGAGCCAAAAGCTCCCAGGGTGCAGCACGAGGGACTCCCCATTCCGTCCCCGACCAGGTGCGCGTTGGAGGTGGAGCCCGATGGACCCCGGGTGGGTGAGAGGGGGCGTCGGGGGTGACCTAGGATCAGCCGGGGGCGAGACCGGGGCGGGGAGCCCGTGTGAGTCGAGAGAGGAAGTCCGGGAGCCCGGGACGGGTAGGTGTTTCGGAGCGTTTGGACTGGAGGGACTGAATGACGGCTGTGTTGAGGACTCCAAGGATGCGGAGCAAGGTCTCCGGGCGGGAGGTGGGGGGCGTGAAGGTGTGTGACCTCTCCTCTGAGGAGGGAACTTTGGGGAGCCCCGGCAGGCCTGGCTTCCGAGTGCAAGGTAGGGGTCCCAGGGTTGGAAGCACGAATGGAGCCAGGACGTGAGCCAGGAGCCTGTGTTGGAAGAGAACGGAGAGCCGAAACTCTTTGGGGATGTGGAGGCGTGGGGGCCCCCGCCGTGAGATGGGAGGTGTGTGGGATGTCAGATGGAGAACCCCCGAACTGGAGTATGGGAGGGTCAAACTTGGCCAGCTGTGGAGAGAGGCGGTGGGATGGAGACAGTGAAGAGGAATCGGGGGACCTGGGGCATGGCAAGGGGAGCCTTTTTGTAGAGCAGGAAGACAGCCAGAGGAAACATTTCAGAAGGATCCTGGGGTGGGAGGTGTTTGTGGAAGTTTCTGGGAAAGAATCCTATGGTTTGTGGAGTAGATTCGGGGAGGGAGGTGTCCTGAGATGTTTGGAAGAGGCTGAGGAGCTGGGCGGGTTTTGTGACCTTGAGAAGTGTGGGTCAATTGGCACAGTGTCCTGAGGAGCCTGGGTATCCCGGTGGCAAGGATTTGGAGGGTTGGGGCATTGTTAGCAGAAGTCAGTATCTCCTTCTAGCATCTGGTCTTTCCTCTTCTGAGTTGCTGTTTCGTATCTGGTTGAGGTGGGGACCCAAGTAAATAACCAGATTAGAATTTTCTCCCTAGGATGACTAGAGAGCATCCCACACTTCTCCCTCCCCGAAAGGGATCTTCACTGTGTGGTAGCTGAGGCTTGGGGTTAGGGTGGGAGAGAAAGCCTTATGTAAGTACCCCTTGCTATGGTATCCCATCTCCACTTCCCGAGTGCTTGCCCAGGGTCTTACTAGATCTTCTCAATACCCCCATTGTGGAGACAGGGCCAAGGACATTGCCCTTATTTAGCAATTATAGTAGCAGCTGCTATTTATTGAGTATGTATTACAGGCAAGACACTGTATTAGACACAGCAGATACATGGTATCGCTTAGTCCTTGCAACATTCCGGGAGGGTGGGAGATGTTATTCCCCTTCCCTTCCTTTTAAAAGATAATCAAAAGAGGAAGTGGAGATTTGGAGAAGGTCAGTAATATATCGAGGGTCACAGCCTGTGGGTGGCAGGGGTGGTCTCTGGGCTTTCGAGCCCATGGATTATACCCGTCTGACGCCCAGGACAGATGACAAGCTTGTTTCAGGGCAGCTCAGTGACCTTCCCAGGATCATCCAGGCGGTCATAGCAGACCAGGGTACCCTACAGCACCCACCACGCCGCTGCCTCATCTTTGAGACCAGCAAGAGGAAAGATGCGTGTGCTCCCGCACTTAGTGATCCTTCTTGGAGTCTGAGCGGAAGTGGTGGTTTGTGCCCCGTTGGGCTGTCATTTGTCCGGGCTCTAGCATCATTTACTTTGTACTCTTTTGTTGTTATTGTTCTGTTACATTAGTAAATTTCAAGGATCTCAGAAGTGCCTGTGTGTATAGATGTACACACACACCCAAGTGAGTGAGAAGGGAAGGATCCACTCCCCCAAACTCTATTATTGCTATAAAAGTAATTTAGCTCTGTGTGTGTAATATACGAAATCCTATTCAGTTCGGTTCAGTCGCTCAGTCGTGTCTGACTCTTTGTGACCCCATGGACTGCATCATGCCAGGCCTCCCTGTCCATCACCAGCTCCCGGAGTTTACTCAAACTCATGTCCATAGAGTCGGTGATGCCATCCAGCCATCTCGTCCTCTGTCGTCCCCTTCTCCTCCTGCCTTTTACATCCTATCACATGCATCATTTTGTGACTTATTTTCATGTACTTATACATCTTTTGCGCTTCTTTCATATGAGCACACAGAGCGCTTATTATTTTTAGGAACTGCACCCCGCGGGTGTCTGCGCCATAGCTCATTTAGTTTGTGTCCCCCTAATGGATTTTTTGGTAGTTTCCAGGTTTTGCCCATTGGAAGTGGCTGCAGGGACTGTCCTTGTATTCCCTCTTGTGTGAGTGTACAGCAGAATAAACAGGTGGGGTGGTAGAATAGACGTGTTTATAAACTGGTGATTGGTTCTGCCAAGTTGTCCCACATTTACACTCCCCACAGCAGCACCTCTTTTTATACACTTTTACTTGAGCACTTATCACTTAGAGAGGTGTGACTTCTCCCGCGAGAGCCTTCACGGCCTGGACTGCGTCAGATTCTCCCCATAAACCCCGAATACCTCTTCTCCAAATAGCTTCTTTGTGCAGCTGCTCCTGGCACCAGACGATCAGTGTGGGGTAATGGCAGAAAAGGCAACTTCTTGGGAGGTCCTGCCAGGAGGCGCCCAGAAGATGGGAGCAGGGAGCTGGCATCGTGGGGGGATTCTGAGAAGGAGGTGGTGAGGTTTCTGCCCTTCAGAAACCTCCAGGCTAACGGAGAAGGCTGGTTTGCGCAGGGGGTTACAGAGGTTCGCACGTAGTTGAGGTTTCAGTGGTGTGGCTCTGGCACTTCTGCAAAGGGCTGTGAGCTTTTTTGAGGACAAGAGGAACCTCGAGGGGTGGGGGTGGGGGCCTGACTGGACATTCAGGGATGAGCGAGGGCAGCGAGCACACTGCTGCAGGTAGAGAAGATGGGGAGCTGGTCCCCGCCCCCTGCCCCTCCACCGCCCCCGCCAGCCTCACAAGGAGCTCTGAGGGATCCACAGGGACTCAACCCTGCCAGAGCCTGGGGAGGAGGGAGTGGAGTGCAGGAGACACAGGGCCAGATGGGACTGAAGGGCCTGGGGTGGGGGGGGGGGTGGTGGGACAGAAAGCTTGGGATGGGGAGAGTCAGCAAGGGCTCCCAGGAGGACTGAGATAGCCAGGTTCCTCCCATGCCGCCTGGATGGGGAGGGAACAGCCAGAGGAGAGGCGGCCGCCCTGTCTCAGTGGCAGTGGGCAGAGGTGCTGGTTGGGTAGAGGACTTCCAGATCCCAGCCTTGCCTGCCGGCGTGCCGTGATCCCGGCAGGTCAGGCAGCCGTGGCCATGTGGCTGTGACCGCTGGTGTGTGCAGGGTGGGAGGGCCGGGCCCCCAGCGCTTCCCCTCTCTGTGGCATTCCAGCAGCTTAGGACACTTCACCCACGTGTTTCTGGTTCTCCTTCTCCTTTCTTTGCTGGAGGAACTGGGAAGGGGACCACAGAGCAGAGTGATATTCTCGCATCATCATTGGATGGATGCTCAGGGAGCAAGGGAGGTCATGGGGGGTGAGCAGGGCGTGACTCTGACCCTGCTTCTCCCCCTCCACTTTCTTCCCCCACAGGTGAGGGCCACCTCCTCAGTACGCTAAACCTACTCCTCACCCCGCTGCCTGTTCCTGGTTTGAGCCCCTGTCGTTTCTTTCTGGGATCTGCCTCCTCCTGTGACTGGTTTCTGGGTCTTTAGCTTGTCCCTCTCCCTGCCCCCGCCCGCGAGCAGGTTTGATAATATCTCTCGTCTGCTGAAAAAGCCCTTCCATAGCTTCCCCTGTGCTTTACGGTGGGTTTCAAACTTGTTTGCGTGGTCTGTGACTCTTTGTCAGGCCGACAAGCTTCTCTGACTTCCCTCACTAACCCTTTTACGCATTCTCAGATGGAGCCATACTGGCCGTTGTAGAGTTTGCCGTTCTCTACCAGCTGCACGCTCTACCCCGGCCGCCTGCTAACCAGGCTCAGATCTCAGCTGAACTGTCACTTCTTCACATAGGTGTCCCTCCTCCCCACCCTCCTCTGCTCCCTCCTGGGGTCCGAGTCGAGTCATGTGTTAGCTGTGGCTGCTTGTGCCCGGCCCGTGCCCTGGACTGAGGGCTCTGTGGGGGCAGGAGGCGCTCATCTTCTCTGTTACTCCGCCAGCCCCGCACCCTGAACCTGTCCCATCAGGGCGGGCGGTCACCAGTGTCCAGTGGGGAATGCCTGTGGGCTCAGCAGGCGGGGCAGGCACCCAGTATCAGAAACTTGTGGATGGAAGCCCAGAGTGGCGAGGGCATGGGGAGACAGGGACCTGGGGCATGTGTTTGGTGATCAACCTCGTCTTCTCCGCCACTCCCCTCACCTTCTAAAACTCACTCCAGACAGCGTTGATTTGGGTGGCTGAGAAGATCCACAAAGGACATAAATTCAAACTCCGAAGATGTTGATCACGTGTGTGTCTGCTTGTCTGGCCTTAGATATTTATGTACATACGTGTTGATTTAAAGCGTAGAGAAAAGAAGTATTGGGAGGAGTCCCTTTCTCTCAGCGGACAGGTGAGGTTTATTTTCCATAGCACACCTGTGACATGTATTTATTTGTTCACTGCTGGTCCCACACCCTCCTCTAAAATATGAACTTCATCTTGTTCAGTTTTGTGTCCAGGATTGTATCTGATACATAGTAAATGTTTGTGGAGTGAATTAAAGATACTTTTGTTGTGCATTAATATATGCAAAGGAAGGAAGTCTACCCTTGCAGTTATACATATGGGGTAAACTCCTTAGAAGTGGAACTGCTAGGACAAAAGGAATGTGTATTTAACATGTTTGTGGATGTGGCCAGATTGCCCGCTGGAGGGGTTTGTGAACTTGTGGCCCCCCCCCCAGCGGTGCCTGAGTGTGCCTTTTCCTCTGGCCCTGTGCTCAGGCCAGTGCTCAGCAGTACTCAGCCCACATTTGATTCTCTGCTGACCTGAAGGAGAGACCTGGTCCCTGGAGCAGGAGGCGGGTGACGGGAGGCATTTGGGCACAGGGCCATATGGGGCATAAGTGCTAGGGGCAGGGAGGTCGGGGCTCTTCGAGCCCCAGGGCGAGGAGTAAGCCTGTTCATGGGCATCTGAGAGGCCACCAACCGCAGACAGTCCTGGAGCAAGGCTTTGGGAATGTTCGCCGCCTGGCAAAGGTGTCTGGGGGCTCCTGAGGGAGCTGCGGAAGTTCTTCAGCAAGCTCGTGATGTGTGAGGGTCGGCTCCAGGACGACGCAGCTGCCGAGGAGGGGGCAGGAGGCCTGTCAGCCACGGACACCTCTGCTCCATGGTCTCAGGTCTTGGGGATCCTAGCTCCCATGAAGAACCGGGCCCCGGGACTTTTCTGGTGGTCCAGTGGTTTAGAATCTGCCTTCTAGAGCAGAGGATGTGGGTTTGATCGCTGGTCGGGGAACTGGGATTCTACATGCAGCAAGGCAGCTAAGCCCACAAGGGAAGCCTGTGGACCACAAGGAGAGATCCCGCATGCCTGCATGCCAGAACTGAGACCCAATGCAGCCAAATAATTAAGTACTTTGAGAGAATAAAAATAACAAGAGGTGGGAGCTGGCATTTGTTAGCCCTTCGTCTGTGCCAGGCTTTGGACTGAGAACAACTTCACACGTGAGGAGCAGGCACTCTCAGGAGCCCCATTTTCTGGAAGGGGAAGGGGAGGTTCAGAGAGGGCTAATGACCCGCCTAAGATCGTCCCTCGCGGAAGTGGCCAAGCCAGGCCTGAAGCTCGGGTGGTCCCAGCCTGGGTCAGAGGAGCACTTGAGGGGAAGCCAGGGAGGAGCACGGCACTCAGGGCTCTGGCACTGGGCTTCCGGAACATGGTCGGGGGCCAGGAGCATACCTCGAAGGCTGTTGGTGTCTCCAAAAGGCCCGTTGACAGGCCAGAGCAGACGGGGGCAGACTGGGCCAGCAGATGGTGTGAAGTGGTTGGCAGGGGTCCGGGGTCATGTCTGTGACATGTCTCCCTTCCTCTGGGCCGACTCCCCCAGGACGGTCGATCCCCACCGTGGAGGTCAGGCGGCGAAGCTGTTGCATTGCAGCGGGAGCCGAGCCGAGCCACCCACTCCTGTCCCTAGACTCCAGAAGCAGCTTCCCACACCCCCCAGAGACAGAAGCTCTTCTTGAACAGTGCCGTGCCACCTCCCCCAACAACCTCGGGGACGGCACCTGCCTGGGGGTGGGGGAGGAGGCGCCCAGGGCTCTTAATACCTACCGCCCCCACCTTCTCCCCAGTGGTGGGGGCCCAGGGAGCCCCAAGCTGTTCCCATTTAGTCTCTCTTCAGTTGTCTCATCGCGGGTGACAGGGAAACAGATCCAGCCGCCCTCTCATTGCCCCGCTGAACCCTGGCTCAGGGTCTCCACTCTTGAAGAACTGGCTGCTGCATGTCCCGGGGGTGGGGGTGCTGGAGCTGCCTGCCCCGAGCGAGCATGAGACACAGGTCGGCGAGCCTGAGCCCTGCTGTCCCCCGCCCCCTTCTGTCTGCCCACAGGCTCAGGTGGCCTTCCTCCAGGGAGAGAGGAAGGGGCAGGAGAATCTCAAGACAGACCTGGTGCGGCGGATCAAGATGCTGGAATACGCGCTGAAGCAGGAGAGGTGAGCCCTGCTGTGCCCTAGCTGCCTGCCTTCATGGGTCGAGCCCCTGGGAGAATCCTCTCCTCCATCACTCAGTACCGCACGGTCCAGGAGAGGGGGGCAGAACAGGCCCTCGTGGGTGGGGTTCAGGGCAGACCACAAGCAATGGCTTCATCGTGGCGGCAGCCCACCACGTTGCAGACTCCACACAGTCCTCGTCTCATCCCTCCGTTCCAGGGGCCCGATGGGTGCAGGTGAGGCTTCTGGAGGGAGAGGACTTCTTCAAGGACTCTAGAGCTGGGACAGCAGCCCGGTGTGCCTGGCTCCCAGCAGCGGGCTCGCCACAGTGCCATCTGTGCCACTGCCTCTACCACGGCTGCTTCCCAGTCAGGCAGGGCGGAGGGCGGAGAAGAACGAGAACCCGGGCTCTGGGATTTTGGAGGCGAGGGCTGGCCCTGTCGACGCTTCGGTGCCTCTCATTCATTCATCATTTGACCTCTTAGGGCCAAATACCATAAATTGAAATTCGGGACAGACCTGAACCAGGGAGAGAAGAAGCCAGAACTGTCGGAACCAGGTACCCACGCCAGCCTGATCCTTCCTGCATGCCCGCCCCCTGCAAACCGAGCGTGACAGAGCAGAGATGGACCCCTGAGTCTCATATGCTCCATGGAAAGCAGCTTGGCCGGGACTGGGAGTGGTTGGGTCTCACTCATGGTGCCCTCCTGTTGGGGGGCAGGGGGCAGGGAAGGCCTGGGAGTCCTGCCTGCTGTCCCTCTGTCTGTCTGAGGCAGACAGACACACGAGGCCCCTGGGAGTCGGAGCTCCTAGAAAGAGGCATCAGTTCACCATCAGGGAAGTAGGGAGGGTGTTCCAGGTGGAGGGAGGAGGGTCCAGGAGCGTAGAGACGTGGAAGAGTGGCGTGTGTTCACAAGGTGAGGCTGCGGTGGCCGTTGTTCTTCATGTCGGACGCTGACCAGAGCGCCTTCCACAAGGACGGGTCTGTGCCGACCCATACAGTCCAGGCACCTAGCTGGCCACATAATAGATGCCCCATAAATATTCGATGAGGAAAGTAAACAGGCTGCCTCATTCAGTCCTCACAGCAGTCCCAAGAGGTGGGTGCTGTGATTGTTAACTTCGTTTCTCAGATAAGGAAACTGAGGCTCAGAGAGGTAAACCGACCTGCTCAGGCCACATAGCCGGGAAGCGGCCGAGGCGGGCTGGGCCAGTCATCTGCCCGTTCGTTCAGAGCCCAGCCCGTTTCCTGTGTGGGGAAATAGCAGAACAGAGTCTGAAGACAGTCCGGGGACGGTCTGGGGAGTGACCCAAAGAGACCAGAGAGGAGGAGGGCAGGGGAAGAGGGAGGCTCCAGGCCCTCCCAGCGTGTGGCTCCACAGTGACCGACTTGGGTTTGAGGGTGAGGACAGGGCCGGTGGAGGAGGTGGTGGGCGCCTGGATGGTGCCCTCGAGACAGCCCGCCTCCTTTCTCTCTACCCCGCAGTCTCCAATGGCCCCGTGGAGTCGGTCACCCTGGAGAACAGCCCGCTGGTGTGGAAGGAGGGGCGGCAGCTTCTCCGACAGTGAGTGTGCGCTGGGCCAGGGCGGAGGCTGGGCCAGGGAGATAAGCCCGGGGACGCCACAGTCCTTCCTGTCCTCATTGGGGACCGTGAGATCTCAGGATCCCTGCTGGCCACAGCCGAGAGGGCCCATCACCCTGTGGGGGTGGAGCGTGGGAAGACTCCTGGCAGGAGGCAGCCCTGGGAGACCCCCCACACTTGGAAAGCAATCCCACATGCCCTTCCCCCCCACCCAGGATGTAATGTTAAAATTTTTTTGCTTTTCATTAGAGAGAGACATGTGTTTTAGAAAACTTGGGAAACAGGAAAACACAGAAAAGAACAAAAATCACCCATAATTCCACCACCCAGGGAATCCATGCGCCTGTAAACATGTTGACACACAGGCTTTCGCTTCTGTGTATATGTATCTGTGCGCGTTTTATAAAAGCAGGGCTTCCCCCTCTGCATTGTTTCATAAGGCATTGCTTTTAAGTGTTGTGAACGTTTCTCCGCGTAAATTAGTTATGTTGCATCATTTCAAGACCTATGTAATCGTAATTTCCTGTGGCCAGTCTCTTCTTGTGTATTTTGTTGAAGGCATTTTTTTAATAGTGTGACAAACACCAGGAAGTTATTTGTCTGTATCCTTGATTTCCTTACGCTAAACGTCAGAGAGGATAGTTGCAGTTGCTAGCTTAAAGGGCGTGCACACAGTGATGACAGAAGGATTGTCCCAGGCGACGCCTGCCAGGTACCTGTTATGTGCCCGGCGCCGGGCTAAACACCCGGCACACAAGGATTCCTCACGGAAATCCCTGGGCAGTGTAACTGCTAGCGTTCCCCTCATTTTCACAGGCGAAAAAAACGAGGTGCAGAGAGGGCATCCGTGCAGAAGGTCCAGCTAATAAGTGGAAGGTCTGACGTGTGATCTTAGGAAGCCGTCCCCGGAGCCCAGCTCCTTCCACCCACCTTGCCCTGCCTCCCCCGCCTCTCCCTGGTGGTGGCGGCAGGGGAGCCTCAGACACAAACGCACATGCCCAAGATGGTGTGTCTGTTGTTGCCCAAGGGGCAAGGTCACGGTCAACAGAAAAGGCTCTGCGGGTGCTCCCTGAGGACCAGCCAGGGACTCCTGTCTCCAGTGATTTGAAGCCACAGATACTCATAGTTGAATTTTTTCCGTTTTTTTTAGCCTTTAGGCCAGTCTTAGCTGGCTTCAGGTTTTGTAATCCTGGGGGTGATAAATGCTCGTGTGTAGAGTAAATGACAGAAGTTCCTACTGACATCCCTAACCTCACTCTGCAGAGATCACTGCTCTGAAGTTCAGTGTGTTTCTTTCTAGGCCTGGTGCAGGGCATGATACAAATGTGTGTTTGTGTGTGGTCTATCCTTAGAGGCACATTCTTTTTTTTTTTTTCCTACAAACACTTGAATTGTAAGGAACACTTAACTTACAATTTCTGTTGTGCTATTTATTGAGCAGGCTCTCTCCTCTTCGGGCTTCCCAGATGGCTCAGTGGTAAAGAATCCACCTGCAATGCAGGAGCCGTTAAGAGACACGGGTTCGATCCCTGGGTTGGGAAGATCCCCTGGAGAAGGGGCCGCACCCTGCTTCAGTATTCTTGGACAGAGGAGCCTGGTGGGCTACGGTCTGTGGGCTCCCAAGGGATCGGACGCGACTGAGCACACATTGAGCACTTGGCACTCTGCCTCGTTTATCCTGTGCCTAGTGTCCCATCAGCTGTCTACTTCCACAGTCCTCGTCAGCAGACGTGTGGGTCAGCCCCTGCCTTTAGGTCCCCCAAATGTACATTGTCTCTGCGAGCATCTGCGACAGCGCGATGCCCACATAGAAAGGCTCAGGGGAACGCTTACGTGAGAGTTCGGTGTGTTGTCTTCAGTTGCTTCTCCAAAAAGGCTGGCCCAGCTTGCATCCACCCCTGCAGTATAGAAGGGAGCCATGTGGTGCCTGACCCACCCCGGTTCCGCCTCCCCGGCCCGACCTGTCCTGGTTCTGCCTCCCCGCAGGTACCTGGAAGAGGTCGGCTACACTGACACCATCCTGGACATGCGGTCCAAGCGCGTGCGCTCCCTCCTGGGCCGCTCGTTAGAGCTCAACGGGGCTGCCGAGCCCAGCGAAGGGGGCCCTAGGGCCCCGCTGGCACCCGGGGGGCTCAGCGGCGGAGAATCGCTGCTGGTGAAACAGATCGAGGAGCAGATCAAGAGGTGAGCCCTGGGGTCTGGAGGGTGTCTCCCCACCACTCCCCCTCCATGAGGCTGGTCCATGATCTGGGGTCGCATCCTTCCTGGAGCGTATCGTGGGTTTCTCTGCTCCGGAACCCGCTGTCCATCCCTTGTGGAATGTACAGGTTCTGTCCTGGGTGGCCCTCCCCTGGCGTCACCTCCGTGCTGCTGCGCTCCATAGCTCTCCTCCGGCCTGGCCCTGCACGAGGCTCCGGCCTGCGCACGCCCCATCAAACGCCAGGTCCCTGCTGAAGGCAGCCCTGGGCCCACGCCAGGACCTGGGGAGCGTAGCCCAACACGTGGTCACTGCCCCCCGGGGAGCTCTCCTGTGTTCATTCTCTCGTCAGTAGCTGCTGTTTGTCAGAAAATAACTAAATTGCTGATGACATGAGGAGGTCTATGAAAGGCAGTGAGAAAGCAGTGGGAGGGGGCTTCCCTGCGGTCCAGTGGTTGAGACTTTCCCAGGTCGAGAGCGAAGATCCCACATGCCTCGCAGCCAAAAGCCCAAACATAAAACAGACAGAATATTATAACAAAGTCAGTAAAGACTTTTAAAACGATCTACATCAAAAAAGAAAAAAAAATGTTAATTTAAGAGAAAAAGAGAGATGGAAAAAGCAGTACTGCTTAGGACAGGATGACGTTTGGGCAGAGAACTGCATGGAGTGGAGGCCGAGCCAGCCGAGTAGCTGGGAGGGAAGTGTTCTCGGTAAAGGATCCAGGACAGGAGAGGGCTGGCACGCCCAGGAGCAGGCAGAGGCTGGCGTGGGGGCAGCACTGCCAGTACATGGTGCCATGATCTGTGGTGAGGCTGAAATCTCAGGAGTCCGATCACAGCAGGCCTCACGGGCCACGATGAGGAGCTTGGAGACAAGCTTGTGGTTTTGAGCCAGGGTGTGACATCATCTCATAGGCTTGGTCTTCTTCGAGATGGAGAGGCTGACCGAGGGCCGGGCTGGGAGCAGGGAGGGCCAATTGGAGACTCTTGGAGACGTCCAGGCCAGAGATGGTGGACGTCAGCAGTGGAGGGGTGAGGCTGGTCTGCTTCTCAGCGGGTTTTCAGCAGGAGCCGACGATAACAAAAGGACTGGCTGTAGGGGGAGACGCAAAGAAACTGGGGTAACTGGAGGGTGGAGTCTGAGCAGCTGGGAGCAGCACTGACCCGGGTGGGGGACTTTAAGGGGGCCATTCAGAACGAGTGGAGTGTGAGGTGTCTGTGTGAGCCCCCGTGGCGAGGGTAGGGGCAGCGCTTAACTCGTAAATGTATCTCCAGTTTATCAGCACACAGGCGGGCTTGAAAACCCTGGGGTTGGGCAGTCACTGAGGCAGAGGGTGTGGAGATGGTGCCAAGGAAGGAGCCTGTTCCACGTGTGGAGGCCCCCAGGGGAGCAGGGAGGCTGGGAAGTGAGGGCTGGGGGCTGGACTGGCAGCCCAGGGGTGGGAGGTCTCTACCGAGTGGCACCCATCTTGCCCGGGCAGCTGACAAGAACACTTGGAGCATCAGCCCGGTGGCAACCTCCTTTTGGGAGGCCGTTCGCGTTAATCTGAACTTCGAATTCTGCCCTCCTTTCTGCCCTGGAGTCACGTTTGGTGACTCCATTTGGCAAACAATTCCTTGGCTTAAACTTGTCATCCCAAGGGAGCCACTCAACAGCAGGCCCAGAGGTGGACTGGCAGCACCGTCTGGTGGTGGGGAGGGCGCAGGCCATGAGGGGCCCGAGCAGTCATGGGATGACTGGTTCCGCTTCCCTGCCACCAGATGTGTTCCTGCCGTGCTCTGCCCTGAGTGTGCGTGGTTCGGCTGTGGTGACGGGGGCTGCGGAGTCAGCGGCGATCTCTCAACCAGCTCTCTGTCTGACTCGGCACACACAGGGGATGTGTGGTCAGGGTGGGGGTCTGGTCTGGAACTGCTCTGGCGAGGGTCAGAGCTCAGTGAGGGGTCTAGCCAGGGTGTGCCCGGCCGAGGCTGGGCTCCAAGCCCCATGCAGGGTCAGAGTCAAGGCTCCCCTGGGCTCAGGCTCCCAGCAGGACTGACCCCCCACCCCCCGCCCCACCCCCGTCCTGGGCAGGAACGCGGCCGGCAAGGACGGCAGAGAGCGCTTGGGTGGCTCGGT
Organism: Bubalus kerabau; assembly: GCF_029407905.1. Lineage (NCBI taxonomy): Eukaryota > Metazoa > Chordata > Mammalia > Artiodactyla > Bovidae > Bubalus > Bubalus kerabau. The sequence continues at coordinate 57,242,268 of NC_073640.1, read as the reverse complement.
GCTGGAGCAGATCCCCTTCCTGCAGCACTGCGAGGACGATGACAGTGACGAGGACGATGAGCTGGACGGCGCGCAGCACAGGAAGCAGCGCGTGAAGGTGAGCGCGCCGGCCCCGCCCCGGAGGAGCCCTGTCCAGGAGGAGCCCCATACACAGAGGGCCTCCAGGGCGTGCTGGGCTCTTCTGAAGGCTGCTCCATCCCTTCCCCACGTCCCCGGCTCCTGCCAGCCGTGCTGTGGCCTCTGGTCCCTTCTGAGGCACCTTGATCGTTTTTGTTAGGGCAACCCCTTCTCCAGCTGTACCCCTGTCATTCTTTCCACATTCCCTCCTTGGGCTCTGATGTTTTCAAGAGGCCTTTCCTGAATCCCCAGGCCAGGCCAGCCCCGAGACGCCCTCTCATGGCGCGTTCTCCTTCTTGCCAGCCCGACCACAGTGGGACTTGGAAATGTTCTGACGTGCCCCCAGCTCTGTCTCCTGCAGTAGACAGTGAGCTCCCTGAGCCAGGGGCTGTGTGGGTCTTTTCTCTTTCCTCCCCGGCACCCTTAGGGGATGTGGCCGAGCCCCCGGCGTAGCCTGAAGTCAGGTTGGGGGGCTCTGGGGGCACTTCGTAGGATGCGAGTGTCTAGTCTGCTCTTGGTGTCCCAGGCCCAGGGACACTGCTCACAGGGTAGAGTCCAAGTCTTCTCAGCTTGGCCTGGAGGTCGGGCTCCCACCACATTTCACCCCCGCTCCTGAACTGCCGGAGCCCAGTGCTCCTGCCATCCTGACGGCGCTGTCCTTAGGCGGGGCCTGGTCTCACCAGTCAGTGTAGGCCTTGTGGGCCAGGCTCTGTGCTGGCAGCGAGGACAGGGAGACACCGAGGCCTGGTCCCTGCAGGGAGGAGCTTGTGGCCAGCAGTGGGCTTATAGGTAGTCACAGGCAGGTACACGCACCCATGAGGGGGGGCCTGTGGGAGAGGAGACAGCCTCAGGGGCTTTCCTTGACCAGCTCTTCCCAGCTGAACTCCCTTGCTCCCCTTCTCTCCACAGGGTCAGGAATCTCCTGTGGGCTGCCCCATCCTGACTGGGACCACCCTGGGTCCTCCCTGTCTGGTGTCAGGCTTGTCTTGGCCTCCACTCTGTATCCAGGGTGCCCACCATGGCTCAGCACAGGGTCCCACGCAGGTCAGGCACTCAGTGACCACGCTGAGGGGAACGGAGCGCCCAGAGCCGGAGCCCTGGCCCTGGGGTTCCAGGAAGAGCAGGGTGTCTCTGAGTCCAGAGCACCTGGTCCCTCCTGCCCCCTGCTGGATTTCCACTCCTTTCTCAGGTCTCCCTCAGCCCCCTCTGGGAAACCTCCCCTCTCCCCTGCACGCCTGTTAGAAATGCTCGCGTGCTCCCCGCACGCCTGTTAGAAATGCTCGCGTGCTCCCCGCGGCGGCCACCTCTGTCCCCGCATCTATCCCACACACCCTGTCAGGCGGCTCCCTGTGCAGGGTCTCACGCTTCCCTAGGCCTCTGTCTCCACGAGTGCCTCCCAGAGTGGCCACTGGCCTGGCTCTATAACCAGGGTCACGTGATTCCCTTTGTCATGGTTTTGCCCTCAGAGGCTGGTAGTTTGTTTCTGAGTTGTTGAGGAATTCAGTAAAATGAGTCCTGGGAGTTCTCTGGCGGTCCAGTGGTTAGGACTCGGCGCTTTCACTGCTGCGGCCCAGGTTCAGTCCCACCTCAGGGAACTGCAATCCCTAAGCCCCCACATGGCAGGGCCAGAGATAAATGAATAAGTGAATAAAATCTGTACGTTTGAAAAATAAATGAGTTCACACTGGGTAGATGCGTGGCACTGACGGTCCCAGGCGGTGAGAGAGAAGAAAGGCCCCTCTCAAGGACCAAGCCCTACCGTCCTCTCTCTGGGCAGGCCAGGTGTTCTCCCAGAAAGGAAGGGGAAGGCAGTCACATCCCATCCCCCTCCTCCCACACAGGCCAGAGGCTGGCCCCTCAAGATGCCCTAGCACAGCCACCTCCATGTCCATACCCTCAAGACCCAGCGTGGGGTGCTGAGCCTCTGGGACGGAGTCACCCGCGCCCCGGAGGAATTCACAGCCTGACTGAACCTGGGTCCAGGCTGGGGACACTGAGGAGGGGGAAGGCTTCCTGGAAGAGGTAGTGTTTGAGTCCACTGGTCCCGGAGTCCCAGTGCTGAGGGAGGGCTGTGTCCTAAGCCAGCACTGAAAGCAGAACTCAGATATCCAAACGGTCTTTGAAAACTCTGAAACTCTCTTTAAGCGATCTAAGTGCAGTCTGTGAAGAGCCCAGTACACAGCTCCCTCCCGGACGGCACTTGATGTAAAGCATAGTGATGCGTAGGGAGTGGGAGGCTGAAGGATTAAGTGCGAGATGTCACTTCATGAGGCTGCGTCTCAAAGGTGTCTGGTGGGGAAACGCAGGCGTGATGCTGCCCCTCAGTTCACAGGCCTGGGATGGGGTCCAAGCTCGTGGACTGAGGAAAACGAGGGGATTTGGTTCTCAGCCCTGGTTACGACCAACTGTGGGAAAACTCAGCAGACTCTGTGTTCACTCGCCCAGCATTCTGTTTCTCAGAAAGGAAGACCTGGGGTGTTTTCTCATTCTAAAAGTAGCTCCTGCTTGTTATATAAGAAAACAAAAATGCAGCCAGTATAGGAAGTTATCGGGAAGACTTGGAGACCCCCGGGTAACCTCACACCCCAAAGCTTGTCTTTGATGTATGTGGAATGGCTTGGACCTGGGCCAAGGGGCTTCACTCGGCTCAGCCTCGGTCTCCTTAATCTGTAATATGGGAATAATAATTAGAAGAGTGATAACTGTTCGTGGGGTTGTGAAATCATATGCAAAGCTGATCAGTGCACTGAGTAACTCAGAGAGGTCGGCACTGTGGGAAGTGTTCCTCGTCATTACTGTTGTAGCCATGGATCTGGTCTCACTTTGTAGTGTCTCCTTCGACGCCTGTACACCCATACACCCAAATATAGCTTCCCTTGCCCCCGAAACAGGTTGTCATATTATCTGACATTTTTTTCATGAGAAGTGTACTGGGCTGGGAGGCAGGGCACAGGGGAGCAGGACCAGCCTGAGCGAAAGGAGGAGGGCCCTGTGTGGGGGTCCATGCGGGCAGCAGCGAAAGGGGTTTCCAGAGCCAGGCTGGGGGCTGGTACGCCCCGAGGGCTTCCAGTAGGGGGAGCACGGCGGCAGGCTGTGGGACTGGGGGCCGCAGGCGGAACGCTGGTTTCCCCGCTCTGGGCTAGCAAGTGGGCCAGGGCCCTGAGCTCTCTGCTGGTCTCCACGCCCCAGCTGCCATCCAAGGCCCTGGCCCCTGAGACGGAGGACGAAGACGAGGAGGACGACTCAGAGGACGCTATCAGCGAGTTTGACTTCCTGGGCTCTGGAGAGGATGGGGAGGGCCCGCACGACCCGCGGCGGTGCGCTGCAGAGGGCGCCCACCACGAACTGGGTGAGCTGGGGCGTCTGGGCCCGCCTTCCTCACCGAGGGCACCACCGCTGCCTGCGCCTGCAGCTGCTTCCTGCCCCAGGGTCCCCACCGGCCGGATACGCTTCCTGAGAGGAGAGTGGCCTTGCAGAGCCGGCGGCTGCACTGCCGTGGCCAGGCCTTGTCCCCTTCCCTGGAGAATCTCAGGGGGTCACAGGCAGGCCCGGCTCTTCCTGAGGCAGAGCCTCCAGACCTCCAGCCCTGGGAGGATAGGGAGGGGAGGGGGGACAGGATGCAGACCCAGCGTGGGGGAGGCAGGGGGACAGCGCTTCCTGTCCTGTGACTCTGAGCTCCGAGGCCCCCGGGGTCACGTAGGATGGCGGGGGATTGAGGCCATGGAGGGTCCCCTCTCCATCTGTCTCCTCCTCCTGTCCCCCACCCCTACTCGGAGCCCAGGGCTCTCCAGCCCCCCCACAGTGGCAGGAGAGCACCCTCCCCACGTGGCTGAGTGGCCGGTCAGTGACACCCACCCACCTGCCCCCTGTGCCTGCAGAAAGCCGGCGGGTCAAACTTCAGGGGATCTTGGCTGACCTTCGGGATGTGGATGGGCTGCCCCCCAAAGTGACCGGCCCACCTCCCGGCACCCCCCAGCCCCGGCCCCACGAAGGTAAGCAGCCCCTGCACCCTGGCCCAGTCCTGAGGGCCCCACAGCAGAGGGAGGCTGCAGAAACTAAGCCCCGGGCTTCTGTGTCCTCAGGGTCAAGGCCCAGCCTCTCTCTGGTCTGCAGCCTCCCTGTCCCAAAAGTTCGTCTGTCTATCTCTGTCTCCCTCTCTTTTTGTCTGTCCTGCCCTGTCTGTCTGTCTGACTCTCCCTGTTTCTTTCTCTCCAGCTGTGATTCTTGATCTTGTCCTCTGCCTGCCTCTCTGTCTCCCTTCTCACCTCTCTCTGCCTCTCTCTGTCTCTCTCTCTCTCTCCCGGCCCTTCTCTGCCCCCTCCCTCCCCTCCCCCTACCAGGTTCCTTTGGCTTCTCCTCAGACGTTTTCATCATGGACACTATCGGGGGCGGGGAGGTGAGCCTGGGGGACTTGGCAGATCTCACCGTCACCAACGACAACGACCTCAGCTGTGATGTAAGTCCTTGGGGTGCCCCATCCCTCGCGGGCCCCCCCAGGCGTCCGGTGCAGCGCTGGGACTGGCTGAGCTCTGGCCGGGTGCCTGCCTGCACCCAGCCCCTCACGCAGCAGGACGATGTGAGATCATTCGCCAGCTCACCCTGTGTCACAGGGGTGCCGATGCAGACAGGCACCGGGACTTGACGGGGTCACCAAGGTGCCTGGCCTGGCAGGCTCTGGGGCCTGGGTTTCAGTCACGCTGCCAGGCTGCTCCTCTCAGCAATGCTCCCTCCCACCCCAGACTTCCCATGCACCTCAAATCTAGGACCCACCATAGGCGCGAAGCAGGGGCAGAGGGGTGCTGAGTCCAAATACAGCATCAGAGGCGGCAGATGCTTTGGGGCTGGGGCAGAGCAGGTAGGAGTCTGTGCAGGAGGTGGGGATTGTGGACGGGAAGGTGACCTCCAGCCACAAAACAAAACAAAAAAAATCAGGCTGATCTGGTATGAGTGGAGGCTGGTGGGGCAGTGGGGCTGGAGTGCAGAGAGACCTCAGGGCCAGTGTCCTGAGCCTGAGATCTGTGGCCAGGCCGCTGGCTCTCCGGACATCTCTGAGGCGGGCGCGTGTGAGCTTCTTCCTGTGGTAGGACACTTACCGCAGCTTCCAGCGAGACTCCATGCGGTTGGTGATCTCAGCCAGGTTAGGCATTCTGGGGGTGGGGGGGCGGGTTGGGAGAGTTTGAGCAGGAAGATGCAGGGTTCTTCTCCCCCAAGACGAAATGAAGACACTCCCCACCTGGGTCTGCATACGCATGAGGGGGTAGAGCCTCTAGTCCTGAACAACTGTGGCAGGAGCGATGACCTCGAGTGACAGAGCCCAGATGTAGGGGTCCGTCGGGGTGCACCCCACCTTAGGGCAGGGCACTGAGGCTTGCCTGACAGTCTGCTCGTCTCCTTACCCCAGGGGCCCTCTCTGGGTCCCCTACCTCGAGAGCAACACCATGGTCCATCAGGCCCTCTGTGGTGTCTCGGGGACTCTCCCCCAGAGGCCTGTGGACTCTGCTCCCCGGTCTCTCCCGCACGGTGTGCTGGTCCCCTTTTCCACTCCCCGCATCGGGTCTGCCTCACCACTCCTGGGAGACTTCCCTGGGGACCTCCTCCCACCTCTCTCTGCAGCCACTCTCCTCTTCCCCAGTCCAGCACCCCCGCCATGGAGCAGCCAGAACAACCTGGGCCATTCCTCTGCTCTAAACCCTCCCGAGGGCCCCCCCCGCAACCCCATCCCTGAGAAGGAGCAGCAGGTTCCTGAGTGTGGGCCAGCCCCCTAGGCCTCTTCCCCTGCCGCTCTCCCTCACTTGCTGGGGCCCTGGCCTCCTCTCAGCTCAAGATCCGCCTTTGCTCCCTCTGCCTCAGGGACTTCGCACATTTCGTTCCACCCTCTGTTCCCTTCATTTACCTAGTAACATCCTGATCACATGTCAGTTCCCCAGGAAAGCCTTACTGACCCGCACAGATGGGGACGGGTTGCCCGGCACCTCCTCTCAGTGCATCTGAAATTCATGGCATTGCTTGTTAATCGTCTCTGTGATGGAGACCATCTCTGACCATCTCCCCCAGGCTCCCCCTGATGGGGACACCCCAGGGCTTGGGCTCACCGTTGCCTCCTCAGAAGCTATCATGGGCCCTGCACACTGCAGGAACTCACTGAGCGACTGAGGGGGTGCTGCGGGCGGGCGAGAAGGAAGTGGCTGGGCCCAGGCCAGAGGCTCGTGTGTGCCGCGTGTCGCTTCATGTGGGGCTGGGTTGTGGGGACCGTCAGCTGGGATGGCAGACCCTGAGGCAGCTCCCCCACCCCAGCTGTCTGACAGCAAAGACGCCTTCAAGAAGACCTGGAACCCCAAGTTCACTCTCCGCTCCCACTACGATGGCATCCGCTCCCTGGCTTTCCACCACAGCCAGTCGGCTTTGCTCACCGCTTCCGAGGACGGCACACTCAAGCTCTGGAACCTGCAGAAGGCGGTCACAGCCAAGAAGTGAGGGCAGCAGCCCTGGGGTGGAGGGCTGGGTGGGGATGTCCGGGCGTGGGGATGCAGGGTGACCCCGGCTCCTCTCCCTGCCCACAGGAATGCCGCGCTAGATGTGGAGCCTATCCATGCCTTCCGGGCTCACAGGTAGGGAAGCGCCCCTGCCCCCGTGGCAGCCTGCCCCCGGCCCGCTCGCTGCCATCCTGGGGGGCAGGGCAGCCAAAGGCTCCAGGTCCCCGTGGCCTCTGCACACACCCCACCCTCTCCTGGCACCCTGCAGACTTCCAGTGCCCCACAGCTGGTTCTTGGCACAGCCTTTAGAGGAGTTGGGGAGGCTGGGGGCGGGCAGCTAGCCTGGGTGGCCCAACCAGAGGTCCAGATGCCAAGTTCCTTTTCAGCAGCCTTGAAATACGCTAGCAGTGTACCCTCAGGTCCCGTTGAGGGGAGGAGGTGAGCCCAGAGTGTCTGGCCCCCCTCACCGCCCCTCGGTCTCCTCCAGGGGCCCCGTGTTGGCTGTGGCCATGGGCAGCCACAGTGAGTGCTGTTACAGTGGTGGGGCAGACGCCCGCATCCACAGCTGGAAGATCCCAGACCTCAACATGGACCCCTACGATGGTTACGGTGAGGACAGCTCCCTCCCGTCTTCCTTTCCCCCACCCACCTGCCCCTGGGAGCCTCTTGGTTCCTCAGCACCCGGGCTTCACACTTCAAGAACTCAGGAGGGAACGCCAAGGGCTCCCGCTCTGGGGAAGCCAGGACCCAGGTGATTCAGCACGTGACCGAGGGTCAGATGAGACAAGGCAGCGAAGGGGCGATGGGTGAGCGGTGCACAGAGCAGCTCATTGGGGTGGAGCTTTGGGACAAAGCCAGGCAAAGGCGTGGTGGCCCTGGCAGCACTCCACGGTCTCCGCCTGCATCTGCGTGGTGGAGCGGAGGGGCCAGGGCAGGGGAGGTAGAGACGCTGGCTGGGCTGGGCTGCAGGGTTTACTGTTAAGTGGAGAAGGGAGTAGACCGTCCCCTTCGGTCAGTGTCCGTGTTCCTGCCCTCTGACACCTCTTGATAATGCTTTTGATCACACGCTTGGCTCCATGCCGCAGTGTGTCGGGGCAGAGTTTGGGGATCTGTGTCTCCTCTCAGGATCGTCTCACCCTGTCAAAGGTCAGGGGTCAGCCCCAGGCAGTGTCTGCTGTTCACCTGGCAGGCTGTCACACATTGGGTGTCAGCAGGGCCCAGCCAGAGCACCCCACATGGACCCGAGTGACCAGGGAGTCCATGGTGGGAACAACCAGAGGGCTTTGGAGGAGAGAGTGGGCAAGAAAAGACCGCGGGGACAGAGGGTGGGGCTGACTCCAGGGGCCAGGCTGCAGAAGTCTTGGCCCTTATCCCCTTAACTGAGTCCTAAAAGGTACGTCCCGTGCAGGGCTTTGTGGCAGGCACTGTCGCAGGCCTGGGGGAATAGCTTGGGAGCCAGATCATCCCTACCTCTGGAGCTTCCACTCTGGGGGCGTTGAAAGCCTGAAACCTTCACAGAACAGCCGGCCCACGGTTGCAGCCTGAGCAGCTCTGAGGGCATGAGGACTGGGGGTGGGGGGTGACGGCAGAGCCGAGGCTGCCGGGCTGTCCGAGCTGGAGCTGGGCCGCGGCCCTGATGCAGCCCTCTCCCCTCTCCGGCGGGTCCAGACCCGAGCATGTTGAGCCACGTCCTGGAGGGCCACGGGGACGCCGTGTGGGGCCTGGCCTTCAGCCCCGCCTCCCAGCGCCTGGCCTCCTGCTCTGCCGACGGCTCCGTTCGCATCTGGGACCCCAGCAACAGCAGCCCGACCTGCCTCTTCACCTTTTCCACAGCCAGCGGTGAGGGGCAGGGCGGGGGGCCGTGACACCCCGGGGGTGGAGGCCCCAGAGGAGGGTGACTCCTGACGAGGGCCCAGGCTTCCCGCCGCAGGGCAGGAGCGGGGCTGTTGGCAGCCTTCCGTTCCCTCTGCCTTCAGATCACGGGACCCCCACCTCAGTGGCCTTCACCAGCACCGAGCCTGCCCACATCGTGGCCTCCTTTCGTTCTGGCGACACCGTCCTGTATGACCTGGAGGCTGGCAGTGCGCTTCTCACGCTGGACTCCCGGGGGAACAGTGGTAAGGGGGTGCCCAGAGCCAGGGACTGAAGTCTGAATGCTTCCAGGGCCCCAGTTTCTCCTGGGGCTTTGGTGGCCTGTTGCCCAGTCAGTGGACAGTGGCTGCCCTACCCTGTGCAGGGCTCTGAGCAGGATGGAGATCAAGTCCCAGTCACTGTGCCCTTACGGACAGCTCCAGAGGGCTGGGGGAGAGACATCCCAGGGGCTCCCCTGTGGGCCGCTCGGTGGAGCAGAAGCACTGCCCTCACGGTTGCCATCCCTCCTGCTTGCCCCGGGACCGCGCAGTGTCCACGGCACAGATGGAGAAGCCCTGGGCCCTGGAGGGAGCGGCTGGGGCGCCCAGCCCTGCTCGGCATCTCGGCAGAGGACAGGGATGGGATGGCAGTTCTCCTCTTGTCTTTGTCCCTTCTGGTCTCTCTACTTGCACCCCACTTTACTTCTTCTGTTTTCTCTCCTTTTCAGGCCCAACCCAGATCAACCAGGTGGTGAGTCACCCCAGCCAGCCCCTCACCATCACCGCCCATGATGACAGAGGCATCCGTTTTCTGGACAACCGCACAGGTGACGCCCAGCCTCCCCGGCCCCCGCTCATCTGTGCTGGTGGGGGGCGGGGTCAGCCCAGCTTAGAGAGGGAGATTGGTCAGTCCACCTTGGAGGCTCAGTGTCCCCGCTAGCCCCTGCACCTTTCCAGGCTGGGCACAGAGTGGAAAAGTAACCTGCTGCCCACCCTCTCTCTCTGCAGGGAAGTTGGTGCACTCCATGGTCGCCCACCTGGATGCGGTCACGTGCCTCGCCGTGGACCCCAATGGCGTCTTCCTGATGTCAGGAAGTAAGTCGGGAGCCTCCTGGCCCCTCAGGAGTGAGGGCACATGCCCTTCCCAGCAGGAGAGGGAGAGGAGTGCTCGGGGGCTCCCTGAGGCTGGGGCGCTGGTGGGAGTGCTGTCTGAGCAGGGCTCAGGAGCTCCTCTGTGGCTGGTTAGAGTGGTCACAGGGGTGGGGTCATCGGAGCCACGGTAGGCACGCTCCCACACAGCCCCGTTGCATTTGAATGAGGTTGGTACTGCAGCCCCCATTGCGCACATGTGGAAACTGGGCCTAGAGAACTCACTTCACTTGGTCACAGCCCAGCAGGTTGAAGGGATTGACGTTCAGGCCTATCTGACTCTCAGTCCCCGCAAGACAGGGGACTCTTAGCAGTTGGGGCACCTGCCGTTTGTGGATAAAGACACCAAGCCCCAGTGACCGCGGGGCTGCTCCTCAATGGCGTGGCTGGGACTCGGGTGGATGGAGAAGGGGCTGAAACTCCCCAGGGGGGTGAAGGGGGTGCACTGGCCTGACCAGAGCCCGCCCTGCCCCGGGATATCAGCAAATGCGAGCACGCGCAGAGGCACGAGCTATGGTGGCGGAGGGCGGGGTGGCCCAGGACAGTTCAGCTGTCTCCAGGGAGGCCAGGTTCAGGAGGCAGGTCTGGGCAGGGAGCTGGGGGACCCGGAGCTGCTGAGCGACAGCCCCTTCTGCTCCCGCACCCGCACAGGCCACGACTGCTCGCTGCGTTTGTGGAGCCTGGACAACAAGACGTGCGTTCAGGAGATCACAGCCCACCGCAAGAAGCATGAGGAGGCCATCCACGCAGTCGCCTGCCACCCCAGCAAGGCCCTCATCGCCAGTGCAGGCGCCGATGCCCTGGCCAAGGTCTTCGTATGATGCCCACCTGGCCCCCCAGCCCAGGCTGCCACCCTGGCTGGGGGGTGGGGCCGGGCAGTGGGACTGAGGTGAGGGGATGGAGGGAGGGAGGCTTGGGTTGGGAGGGCAGAAGCCCCCGGCACCCTCACTCCCGCCTGGCATTTCCGGCGGGTGCCAAATACCGACACCCTAGCTGGGATGCCCTGCGAGAATTGCCAGGGTGGCCCCAGGCATTCAAAGGAAGGGCCGGAACTACCTGACCTCTGGCACTCTGGAGACTGTGGTCCAGCCTCCCCTCCCTTCTGTCTCCCGCAGGTGACTCCTGGCCTCGGTCTGGAGGCCCCGAGGCGTGGCCGCCTCCCGCCTGCCTTGGGGCCTGGTGGTGCTATGGGCCCTCTCCCCAGGAGGCCCTTCCCGCAGCCTCCCGCCGGGTGCGGCCTCCTTCAGGAATCGCCCTCCAGCATGGTCTCTGGGAATTTTCCCTTTACCCTGGCACCCACTCCGGGTCTCTGAGCCTCCTTCTCGGGAGCCACACATCCAGGCCTGGGTGTCCTTGGGGCTCAACTTTTCCAAGATGCCAGAAGGTGCCGGGTTCTCTTTTGGAACCCCTGACTGCTCCTCTCCACCTCCCTGGCCCCGGGTGGGAGCCGGGCGGGAGGCGCCCCCACGCCCCTGCTCTGGGTCTGCTGGGGCCCTGGAGCCAGCTACAGGCAGGGATTGTCCTCCCTGCGGGGGCCTCCCCCATCCCCACCAGCGTGCCCAGTGATCCCCCTCCCCTCAGTTCCCTCAGCACAGCTTTCCAGACACTACCCGGCGCTGCCAGGGCCAGTAACTGCCTGGGGAGCAGGTGATGCCCTCGGGGGAGCGCCCAACCCTACCTCCCCCAACACTCCTCCAAGGGCAGACCCCCAAACCCCCATGGGGTTACCCATGGGGAGAGAGATAGCGTTCTCTTGCCCCTCTGCAGGGCATGGAGGGTGGAGTGGGGTCCCCTGGGCCCCCCATAACTCCCTGTATATCTGTATAAATAAATGGGATTTTAATGGAGCCCCCCCCCATGTTGTTATCACTGTGTGATAGTCTGTCTGTTTCCGCTCCTGACCCTTCACTCTCTTCCTCTATTTATTTCACTCTGTTTTGGGTTCCACCCTGTGCCCCCAGGTCCCCCTCCCAGGTTCCTGTTTATAAGCCCCATTCCCTCCGCCCTGACTTGTACGTGAAACTTGTCTCAATAAACCCTTTGGAGTAAGATGGGTGGCAGTGCTGACTGTCGAGGGGACTGGGGACTTTCGGGGAGGAGTCACTGGCTCCGCCAGGGGTGGGTGGAGCTTGGGGAGAGGAGATAGGATGGGTTGGGGTTTTGTGGTAGGGTTGGGGGGGCAGAGCTTGGGCGGGGTGTGGGTGGAGGGACGGAAGTTGGGGCACAGGACCGAATCTCCCTTTGCCCCTCCTTTCAGTCCCTAAGCGCTCCCTCCCCAGGGGCTCTAGCAGCAGCCTGGTGGGGCAGAGCCCTGACTGGCCAATGATAGACGTGACAGTTCAGCTCAAGACTCTTGGTCCCCTGCCCGCCCCCAGCGTGGCAGCGAAAAGCTAGTCGAGAAGTCAACGTGCCAACCCAGAGTACTGAACACCCCCCTTCCGTACCTGCCCGCATGGGGTGTAGGGCCTGCCAAGGGCCTGGGGCCTGCCCACTCGGAACACCTCCACCCTGCTGGGACTCCTCTCCCTTCTCGAGGTGGCCTTATCTCAGTGGCTGGGTGTTCCCTCAGTGGGAGCCAGACCCTGTGCTTAGCTCTTCAGGTGCCATTGCACCGGGTTCCCACAACCTCAGACCATGACACATGATGTAGAGGATGAGAGATGGAGGCCGGGGCTCGAGGCAGCCCCGCAGGTTGTTGAGGGCCCAGCAGGTCATCAGCGTTTGTATCCAGTCCCTTGGGACCCCCTCTGCTTGCTCTGAGGCCTCCACCCCTACCAGCCAGGGGTCCTTGGGCCAATCCCAGCACCTCTCTGGACCTCAGCATCCCCAGAAAAGAGAGCCAGACAGTAATGCCCACCTCCTGGCTTATCAAGGGCTGCCCCCCAATGCCCAGAACAGGGCCTGCCGCCTGTCAGGGCCCCGTGAACACTTAGGGAAGGATGAAGGCCTGTGAAGGGCACTTGAGGAAGGATGAAACCCTGAGAAGTACACACTGCTGTTGGGACTTCACGGTGGCAGTCGCCCGCCCATCTGGACAGAGGGTGCAGGTGGGCAGAGGGCCATCAGGTGAGGCTGACAGGAGCCCAGCTTCAGGCGCCACGCGGCCTCACCCGCCCCCATCCCTCTAGGCTCCGTGCTGCTTCCCCAGGTGGTGGTTTAGGTTTTCACCCCAGCCTCAGACTTCCTTCCCCAGCCCCAGCCAGCCCCCGGATGTGGTGGCAGATTCGCTACTGTACCAACCTCAGCTGCCCCCAACAGCCCTCTTAGGAGCAGCAGGGGGCTCGTCTTGAGGTCCTCACCCCCACCCAGCCCTGCTGGTCAGGAGCCCATCTCAACCTGGGTGCCTCTGGGGCTCAGCCAGGCCTTGGCCTCTCGATGCAGCCTATGGGCGGCAGCTACCCGCTGGATGATCTTGGACAAGTCACTCTGCCTCTCTGAGGGTTCAGCTTCCTGTATGTAAACTAAATGGTAGCCGCCCTTATTATTAGCTGGGGAGGAAAAATCAAGTCCAAATGGCTCCTTGAAGGGGTGTTTTATGACAGGCCTGGCCTCAATTCATACTTGCTGAATGACTGAGCAAACCCACCCACAGCACCGGAGTGTCTGAGGTGCGCACCCCTCTATCTCAGCACATTAGAGTCACAGCCAGCAGGACTGAGCTTCTGCTGTGTTCTAGGCACACTTACACCGTCTCATCCCCACAAAGACCCTCGGGGGTCAGTCCAATTGTCCCATCTGAGAGAGAAGAGAAACAGGCTCAGAGTGGAGAAGTCACCAACCTAAAGTTACCCAGAGATAAGACACGTGCACACTTCCCCAGAACAATGTGCTTTCCCTCTGTGAGGTGGTGAGGATGTGTGGTCCTCCCTGGTTGCTATGGTTCTTTCAGGCTCCCCTAGGCTTTTATCTGGCTCTTCACCCTTCTAAAGACTGGGGCAGAGTGGGAAGCTGACTACAGGAGGAAGGAAACTACACCCCTTCTCCGCCGGCCCTGAGCCTGACTCTACCGGCACTGGGCGCACCAGCCCTGACACTCCAGTCTGTTCGTGGCACTTTGGCCACGGTCGTTGGGGCAAGACCTGAGGCAAGGATCTCTGTCCATCTGGAGGCCTCGGTCTTTCCACCTGTGGAATGGGCTGGGGTGTGTCGCGAGGGAGGACGGTGACGCTCTGGGAAGACGCAGGCTCACTCCGGAGAGCGGACCGGACCTGACACCGTCTCCCACCCTTTCCCCTGCGGTGGGCGCCGGATGCAGGCCAGGCGAGATGGCTCCCTTCCTTAAAGGGCCAGACGCCTCTTCAGCCCCGGCCTCGCGACCTGTGGTGGGGGTGAGGGTGGCTTGCTCCTCCCTTACCAGCTGAGGGAAAAGTCAACTTTCCAGACAAGGCTTTGTTAGTGGGAGGAATCAGTCTCTCCTCCCAGTCCTGCATCTCCCAGCCCAGGTCCCCAGGCCTGGGCGGGGGAGGTGTTACCCCCAACTTGGAGGCGCGCTGAGCCCGCCCTCCTCTTCCGCCCCCAGGCTCTCATCAGGTTCCACCCTCTCTGACGTCACCAAGAGCGGTGCCGATTGGCCGACTGAACTGTCACTCTAAACACTTCCTCCTGGGCCGCCGCCGCGGAGTTAAACTTTGGAGGGGGAAAAAGAGCCACCGGCTCCCTGCGCTGGGCGACTTTCCCATCCCTCCCACCCCTCGCCACCCCACTGCCGATGGTAACACCGCCTTCCCCGCGGGCCCCGACCGAATTTTTCTCCAACTTCCGAGACCCGTGAGATTCCCTCCTTAGCACCCCGGCCCTCGGGATCCCTCTGCCCATCCCCGGGCCCGCCATCGGATCCCTGGGATCCATTCGATCCCCGACTCAGAGGCTCCTGCTCTCCACCCCCAAGGTCTGGTGAATCCCTCTGGCCCCCTTCTTAAATGGATCATCTTTCTAGAGCCACTGACTTCTCGACTCCACCTGCTCCCTTTCCAATCCCTTCTCTCTCCACGGATCCTTTGGATCCGGGGCTCTTTTGATCGCTGTGACTCGGACCTACTAGATTTTCCTCTTTGATTTCTTGGTATCTCCCAATCGCTGGCCCCCCTCCCCAAAAGCACTAGATTTCTCCTTTCTGATCATCTGTGATCCTTTAATTCCCCGGGTGGGTGTCTGATCCACTGGATTGCTTTTCTCTAACTTCCCAGGGTCCCACTATCCTCGAGTTCCCTCAACCTGCCAGGCACGGTTCTCTTCTTGGATTCCCGGGATCCCCGCTTATAAGGTCCCTGGGATACAGTGACCCAAGCCTCCCTGCTCAGGCTTCTCCAGCCGGATCCCGGGGTGGGCGCCGGGCGGCGGACCCCGGGCCTCGCCCTATGGCCGCCGCCCCCTCGCATCCCGCCGGGCTCCCGGGCTCTCCCGGGCCGGGGTCACCTTCGCCCTCCGGCGGCTTGGAACTGCAGTCGCCGCCACCGCTGCTGCCCCAGGTCCCGGCCCCGGGCTCGGGGGTCTCCTTCCACATACAGATCGGGCTGACCCGCGAGTTCGTGCTGTTGCCCGCCGCCTCTGAGCTGGCCCACGTGAAGCAGCTGGCTTGCTCCATCGTTGACCAGAAGGTGAGCACACAGGTTTCCCACTCCCGCCCCAGCTTTAGGAGAGGTCTGGGGGGTGGGAGGGCGCTGGCAGAGGTGGCTTCAAGCCCATTATAAGGAAGGGGGAGAGAAGTGGACTAAGCCTCGGGCTGCTGAGGGGTGGGGGTGCAGCATTGGCCCCCCAGTTGCCTCCTCACCCCACTACCCCTTTGAGAGAGGCCTGGTCCGGGGTGGGGTGCCCCAGAGGCCTCCCCGAATTGCATGTCCCTGCATGTTGTTGTTTGCTGCAGACAGCAGGGAGGAAGGGAGGGGCCAGCCAGGTGTAGGCACCCAGAAGGAGCAGGCGGGAGCCCCAGATGTGGGAGACCTCTCTGTCTGGGCCCACCCCAGCCTCCCTCCGACTTGGTGGAAACAGTAGAAATTGAAGCCGGGCCGGCCTGGGCGATCGGGTGACATGTGTGGGTGAGGGTGTGGGTGCGCACCCTGGACTAACTGCCAGGGGCAAGTGAGGTCTCAGGGACCAATTTCTGCCCTCCCCCAGGACGGAGGTGTGTATGGAGGGGCAGGCGCGCCTCTTCAAAATCCCCAGAGGTTCTGAGGTCTCTGTCCCCGCTCCTGATCGGTGTCCCCACCCTTCAGCTCTGAGGCTGGCCTGTCAACACGCGCCTTCCCCACTCCACCCCACGCTTTGCTTTGGACATCACGGTCACTGGGGTTGAGGCCTGGAGAATCTCATCAAGGGGAAAAGCGGGTGGGACACAGTGTTTGAATTCTAGAACACTAAAAGTTAGAATAGTGGGCTACTCTACTGTTGGAATTTTTGACTTTAAAAATGTTAGAATTCTACATTGTTGGAATATGCAACTGCTAGGTAACTGACTCCTCTGGTATTGAAGTGTTCAAACATTAGACCCTGAGGTGGTTGAAGTACTAAAACATTAAAATGTTGGAATATTCTTTTTTTTTTTTTAATGTTGGAATATTCTATTCCCATGTTGTTAGAATCCTAGAGCATTAAAATGTTAGAATTTTGGTATGCTGGGTTGTCGAAAACTTTCAGGCTAAGATATTCAAATATTAGAATCCTAGTTTGGCAGATCCCTACAACATTAAAATATTAGGCTACTGCTAATCTAGGTAGTTAAAAGTCTAAACTTTATAATAATTTGTTGGAATCTAGAAATGAATCCTACCATAGGAGCATGCTGGAATCCCCAAATATTCAAATTCTAGAATCTTCTTAGACTCCTGGGAATGGATTCTCTGGGCTTCAGAGAAAACACGAGGAGCCTGGCCAACTCTCCCATTTTACAGACAAGGAAACTTAGAGAAAGACCTCCGGGGCAGTCAGGACTCAAGTCCTGGCACCTGGGGACCGTCTCCCAGCAGCAAGAACAGATGAGTTTCCTTTGCCACCAACCCCTCTTCCCCTTAACCAGCTCCCACATCCAACTCAGCCTGCTCCTTGGGGAAACAGGCTGGGGGGAGAGCAGTTGTTCCCTGGGTAAGATTCTTTATCTGCTCAAGTCCTCAGCCTACCCCCTCAGGCCTCACCCCAGTTTTCTCTTCTGCCCCCCTGTCCAGGTGTAGTAGGGCCCCTTTCCTTCCTTCCAGCGGCTCCACCTGGGTGGTTTCACTTTCTGTTCTACAGGTTTCATTTCCTGCCCCCCCCTCTCCCTAAGCTGGGGACCGGGGCACCTGGGTCCTTGGGGCTTTGGGTAGGGGCACCTTGCCTATCTCCCAACTCCTTGGAGCCCTAGACTTTCTGCACCCCCACACCCCACACCCCCAACCAGGAGTCTTAAATCTCCTCCTTCCAGATTGCCCAGCCCCAGTGCTGGGCGTGGAGCCAGGTAACAGGGACAATAGATTCAGGAAGGAAACTGGGGGTTGGGGGACAAGGAGGGGGGAGGCGGGGGGCTGCGGGAGCAGGAGGTGGTGTGGAGATAAGGGAAGGGGTGCTCACTCAGCCCTGCCCCTCTCACTTCCAGAAGATTCTAGGTCCCAAGATCCCAGAACCAGTCTCCTTCCCCAACTCTGGCAGGTGGCTCTCGCCCAGCACACCTGGGTCTCTGGCACCCTGCCCGGCTCGACTCGAGCTGGGTTTGGGAGGGTACAGACAGGAAGCAAGGGGCTGCGGGGTCCCTTGAGTTTCCGGGGGAAACAGCCCGCCCTGCCCTGGGAAGGTTCCAGACCGCTGCTCGGAGCTTTTCCGTCACCACGTCCCTCTCCCGCCCCCTCAGTTCCCTGAATGTGGCTTCTACGGCCTTTACGACAAGATCCTGCTCTTCAAACATGACCCCACGTCGGCCAACCTCCTGCAGTTGGTGCGCTCGGCCGGAGACATCCAGGAGGGCGACCTGGTGGAGGTGGTACTGTCGGGTGAGAGGCCGAGGCCCGCCTAGGGGCGGAGCCTCGAGCGGGGGGGCGGGACATCGGTAGGAGGCGGGGCGGGGTAGGCCCAGAAACAGTTCTTCAAGTTAGGGACCCGCGGTTCTAAGCGCTGGCTGCAAATTAGGAGCCCCGGGGAGCTCTTAAAAACTTCCGCTTCCCGGAATGGGTAGATGTGGTCCCTGCACACCGTGGAATTCGCCCCGCACTGAACGTAAATGAGCCAGAGCAACCGGGATGGATCTCACACATCTTGCTTAAGGGACAGAAGCTAAGCTAGGCATTGAATCATGCCATTTACGAAGCACAAAGACATTTACGCTATTTTGGCAGAAGCCAGGAGAGTGGGTGCCTCTGAGGAAGCTGCGGTGGGCGGGTCACAGTGGTTGAAACTTCCATTTATCCATCAGGATGCTGGTGACACGGCGTGAACAGTTTGACGGTTCATCGAGCTATGCGTTTCTGATTTGGCCCTTTCTAGACCTATGCGTCACCTTGATATAAAGTTCAAAATGTTTTGCTGTCTGTGTCTCCTCTCGATGACATGCTTAATTCAATCAGATTCTGCAGCAGGAGATGAAACCCGGGCACCTGGATTTTCAGCCAGAATCTAGCCCACCCACTGGCCCTTCCCATTTGATAGATGCGCAAGCTCTCAGCACTTAGAGGAATCTTTAGCCCTTGGTTCTTTCAGAAAGGCTGAGGTGGGTGGGAAGCACCTTCCTTACTCTGGTTGTGTGTCCTCCCCCCGCCCCCCCGCCCGCCCCCATCCCCACCCCCACCCTGAGTGCTGCAATGCTCAGTAAAATTTGCTGGATGGATGGATGACAATTAGAAGTTTGGATTTACCTCCAACCTAGAGTCTCACAACCCTTGGATGTTTATCTTCATCCTGGTTCTCCCCTCAAACCCTAGTCTTGTTCATGTAGCTATCTTCCTGATGCTTTCACCAGGTGCCTCCAGGCATCTCAGATATAGCCTGTCCAAGACAGAAATCTTGATTTTTGCCTTCTTTTTTGTTGTTGCACCACTGGGCATATGGGATCTTAGTTCCCCCACCAAGGATTGGACCCATGCCCTCTGCAGTGGAAGTGCAGTGTCTTAACCACTGGACCACCAGGGAAGTCCCCTGCCCTTCTAACCCTTCTCTTCCCACAATCTTCTCCAGCTTGGTGAAGGATATCATACAGGTGCTCATGCCCCAAACCTTGGGTCATCCCTGACTCTTCTTTTTTCCCGTACCCCTTTACTTGGTCCATCATCAGACCTACTGATCTCACCCTTAATTTACATCCTGAAGCTACTTCTTATTCTCTCCATGGATCCAAGCCACCATCACTTCCTGCCTAGATTATTGCAGTAACACCCAAGTCAACTCATGACATTCCACTGTTCAGAATCCTCCCATGGCCCCCCAGTACCCTTGGAAGAAAAGAGGCAAACTCCTCCTCAAAGTGGTCTCAAGGCTGTGCATGACCTGGCCCCTGCCAATTCCCTGAATTCATCTCTTAACACTGTCCTTCTTTCTTTCTTTGTTCCAACCATCTTGTCTGCCTTCTGTCCCTTGAAGAAGCCAAGCTCCCTCCCACCTCAGGGCCTTTGCACTTGCTGTTTTGTTTTTGGTTTTGGCTTTTGGCATTTTTGTTTTTTTTAACATTTCTTTACTTATTTTGCTATGCCAAGTCTTTTTTTTTTGGCTTGTGGGATCTAGTTCCCTGTCCAGGGATCAAACCTGGACCTCCTGCATTGGGAATGCAGAATCTTAGCCACTGAATCACCAGGAAGTCCCTATTCTTCTTCTTCTTTTTTTTTTTTGTAGTGTTTCTTGTCTCTTTCCTGAAAAGAATGTCAGCTCTCTGAGAGTGGGGCGAAAAATCTCTCTTGTTCAGAGCTTTATCCTGAGTGTGTAAACAGTGCTTGGCACATAGAACACAGTCCCCTTTCCATTGCATAATATAAGAAAAGTAACTTAATGATAGACAAAAAATTGGGGTGGGGGTAGGGAGCCCAACAAGATTTAGTCCAAAAACAAAACTTTTAAAATAATAGCTAACATATTATTGGGCATTTTCTCTGTGTCAGGTACTGTTTTAAGAGTTTTCCAGGACTTCCCTGTCAGTCCAGTTGTTAGGACTCCAAGCTCACTGCCAAGGGCCCAGGTTTAATCCCTGGTCTGGGAATTAAAATCCCATCAGCAATATGGTAAGGCGCAAAACAAAACAAAACAAAACAAATAGAGCTTTCCATATATTCATTTAACCCATAAAAAAGAACTGTAAGCAGATACTATTAAGATACTGGGCACGGAGATGTCCCTGGTAGTCCAGTGGCTAAGACTCTGTGCTCACAATGCAGGGGGCCCGGGTTCAATCTCTGGTTGGGGAACTAGATCCCACATCCCACAGCTAAGATCCAGTGCAGCCAAATAAATAAAGTACTTAAAAGAAAGAAAAAAGGTACTGGGCCTGTTCTTTGCTAGATTCCTGCATAGCCCAGACTCTTACCTTTTTCAAGCCTGTATCCTCATGTCATCTCCTCAAGAAAGCCTTCCCTGACTACCTATTTTATTTTGGCCATGTAGCACAGGTTTTGAGGATCTTAGTTCCCCAACCAGGGATTGAGCCCCAGCCCCAGGCAGTGAAAGCACCAAGTCCTAACCACTGGACCGCCAGGGACTTCCCCTGGCCACCTATTTAAAATGGTACCTCTTGCATCTTCCCTATCTAACCTCTTTGCTTAATTTTTCTCCCAAGCATTTACTGACTTCTCACTTAGTGTATATTTTATTGCTTAAAAATTTCAGAAGCAGTATGCACAGTGGCTCAGAAAGATCCCCTGGAAAAGGGCATGGCAACCCACTCGAGTATTCTTGCCTGGAGAATCCCACGGACAGAGGATCCTGGTGGGCTATGGTCCATGGGCTCGCAAAGAGTCGGACACGACTAGCAACTAACACTTTCATGTACAGGGTTAAAAGCATGAACTCTAGAGCCACCTTGGCCTGGATTTGGATTTGAGTTCTGCACCTTGCTAGCTGTCTGACCTTGGGCAGATTGCTTCACCTACCGTGCTGTAGTCTTTTCATCTAGAAAATAGGGATAATTATGTCCCTCAGTGGGCTCTTGAGAAGGCTAAATTTGTTAATATTATAAAGTACTCAGCACAGTGTGGCTTGGTGGCTCAGTGGTAGAGAACCCACCTGCCAATTCAGGAGACACAGGTGTGATCCCTAGATCAGAAAGATCCCTCTGAAGAAGGAAATGGCAGCCCACTCTAGTATTCTTGCCTGGGAAATCCCGTGGCGGGCTACAGACTCCACAAAAGACTCGAACACAACTTAGCAACTAAGCAGCAGCAACAACTCAGCATAGCGCCTGGCACAGAGTAACTGCTAGATTGAGAGACTGTTAAATGAGAGTATTTCTCTTACTTGTTTGTCAGTCTCCCTTACTAGAGGCCAGGCAGAGATTTTGTCTGTGTTGTTCTGTGTAGTGTCCCCAGCCCCTGGAACAATATCCAGTAATTATCTGTTGAATTTCCATTTTACGGATGAGAAAAGTGAGAAACATAGATATTTTCTTTTGTTTTGTCTTTCTCTTTCTCTCTCTCTCTTTTTTTACAATTCCCAGATCAAGTAGATAAAAAATTCTGAAGGTGGGACCCAAACATTTGTATTTTTTTTTAGTTAAACATTTTTAAATTGTGATGAAATATACATAACATAAAACTGCCATCTTAACCGTTTTAAAAGTCCAGTGTTTAGCAGTGTTAATCATATTCACATTGTTATGCAATCAACCTCCAAAACTGCTTTCATATTGCAAAATTGGAACTCTGTACCCATTAAACAACTCCCCATTCCCCCTCCCCTCAGCTCCTGGCATAGGTACATAGGTGTTCTGGCCAGTGGTGGAGCTGGGATTTGAACCCAGGTCGAATGTAGGATGCGAGTAAATGATTGAAGGCGAGATCAAACCTTGCAGCCGGGAGGACTGAGAAACCTGGGAACACGGAGGCTGAAATGGCCACCGCTGGTCGCGGCTCAACCATGCACCCCTCTCTGCTGCCTGCAGCTTCGGCCACCTTCGAAGACTTCCAGATCCGCCCGCATGCCCTCACCGTGCATTCGTACCGAGCGCCTGCCTTCTGCGACCATTGCGGGGAAATGCTCTTCGGCCTAGTTCGCCAGGGCCTCAAGTGTGATGGTGAGAGACCGAGGGGGCTGGAGGCGGGGCCAAGAGGAAGGGCGTGAGCGTGAGGGCGGGGCCGAGGTGGAGCTCAGGACCTGGAGGTGGGGCCTAAGAGGCGGGGGCTCGGAAGGCGAGGTGAGCGCCCAGAGGCAGGGCTTGGGGGAGGAACTAGAGGTGGGGCAGGAGGTGGGGCCTGGGTGGGGGCGGGATCTGGGTGGGACTCGGTTTGGGGGTGGGGGGTGGGGACTGGGAGGTGGAGCTCCGAGGGAGACGTAAGAGACAGAGGCTTTGGGGTAGAAAAGGGGTGATGGAGAAGAGAGCGGCGGAACCCATACCAGTCAGGCACCAACGGGAGAAACAGAGCCTGTAGGGAGCACATATTAAGGGATATTTGGGAAAGGAATTGGATACCAGGATTGTGGTCACTGGCAACTCTGAAATCCACGGTGTGGGTCGTCAGGAAGGGCAGGCTGGAACTCAGGCAAGAGCTGAAACGTCTCTCCACCTGGGAAATCTCAGGTTGCTCTTTAAACCTTTCAACTGACTCAAACAGGCCCACCCAGATTAACTAGGATGATTTCCCTTTGTGGACTGAATCACATCGCCAAATACCTTCGCAGTAATACGCAGATTAATAACTGGGGATGTGACACATAAAGCTGACCATCAGCGTCCACCCCTTGGCAACTTGGCACTTCCTTCTCCTAGGGCTGTCCTAACAAAAGATCATGGGCTGGGTGGTGTAAACAATGGAAATTTATTTTCTCTTGGTTCTGGAGGCTGGAAAGTTCAAGATCTGGGTTCTGACAAGATATGGCTCCTGGTGAGGGCTGACTTCCTAGCTTGCCGATGGCCACCATCTCATTGTGTGCTCACACAGCACGTGGGGAGAGGGAGATTTTTCATGTCTCTTCTTTTTATAAGGATCCCAGTCCCCCTGATCAGGGCCCCATCCTTAGGGCCTCACTTAAACTTAATTCCTTCCTTAAAGGCCCCATCTCCAAATACAGTCACATTGATGATTAGGGCTTCAATAGATGAATCTGGAGGAGAACACAAGCATTTAGTCCATAACAAGCACCTTTAACGCATCTCCTTAGGTCATACTTAAAAAAAAATAAAGGAACACAGTGTGTTCCTTTGAGACAAGTTGTCTTAAGGTTAAGCCCAAGAGTTGGGATCCACAGGTTCACTGTTTCTGTCTTTGATGCTTCTGATCGGGAACGTTGAGATCATTCCTACCCTGAAGATGAGGGCGGCACTGCACGCCTTAGCTGGGCTCTATACACAGCAAATGAGGACCATCCGTTCTAAGATGATGATCTGAACCACCATTGTTTATTCAGTGTGACCCACTATTAAAGAGTATTCTCAGATGCTCCACTGTCTAAGGATCTCCAGCTTTGTGGCTGTCAGGCTCATATGGAAATCTGGAGTCCCTGATACCCTGTGTTTCAGATGGCCCACAGCACTGGTGAGGACTCTTATCATGCATTCCTAAATATGGGACTTC
Source organism: Bubalus kerabau (assembly GCF_029407905.1). NCBI lineage: Eukaryota > Metazoa > Chordata > Mammalia > Artiodactyla > Bovidae > Bubalus > Bubalus kerabau. The sequence continues at coordinate 57,219,012 of NC_073640.1, read as the reverse complement.
CTTAGTGGTTCAGCAGTAAAGAATCTGCCTGCAGTGCAGGCAGGAAGTGCAGGTTCAATCCCAGGGGTCAGAAAGATGCCCTGGAGGAGGAGGGCATGGCAACCCACACCAGTATTCTAGCACCAGTATTCTTGGAGAATCCCATGGACAGAGGAGCCTGGAGGGCCACAGTCTGCCTGTGTGCACGCATGCTAAGTCGCTTCAGTCATGTCCGACTCTCTACAACCCCATGGACCGTAGCCCGCCAGGCTCCTCTATCCATGGGATTCTCCAGGCAAGAATACTGGAGTGGGTTGCCATGCCCTCCTCCAGGGGATCTTCTCGACTCAGGAATCAAACCCATGTCTCCTGCGGCTCCTGCATTGCAGGCAGATTGTTTACCACTAAGCCACCAGGGAAGCCCAGGCTACAGTCTATGGGGTTGCAAAGAGTCGCACATGACTGAAGCTACTGAGCAGCAACAGCAGCCCTAAATATGCTTGTGGAGGACTTCCCTGGTGGGCCAGTGGTTAAGACTCCACTTTTCCACTGCAGGGGACACAGATTTGATCCCTGGTCGGGGAAGTAAGATCCTGCATGCCGCATGGCCAAAAAACAACAACAAAAAAACAAAGCATAATTAAATACACTTGTGGCATTATTTAAGGGCTCTAGAGATAATAGCTGTATTAGGCCTGCAAAAACCAGTTTAGTGCATTCAAAGCTGCTATCAATATTGCCATCGTTCACACATCGTATCCAACTCTTGATGTCTTGGTTTGCATAACCTTCATCACGGTGTATCCCTGGTGTCATTAAGTTCTAATGGCCATTCTCCGAGTGGACTTCATTGGCCTGGCGTCACAGATGATGGTCCAAGTACACGTGGTTCCAAAAGAGGCCCAAATGCCTGTCCTTAATGCCAGTGACAACCTTCCTACAGGAGATTGACTCCACTTTGGTATTCATGCTAGGAGTCAAAGATGAGATTCTGAAATTCGGTGAAGCATGTGAATAATTAAAGACAAACTGAGACATGGTTCCTGTGTGCGATTTGCAACCCTGGAACTCCTAGCAGTGCCAACAATGGTCCTGAGGCTTGCATCTGCAGTTGTGACATCATGCATTCGAGACTGCCTAGGAGGAGGAATTACTGAGCAGGAAAGTCTGCAACAGGCAGGCTGCCAGAAGACAGGTTTCATGAGGTGTTTCAAAAGAAGTTTCCAAAGGATGGAGGAACGCTTTTTTTTTTTTTTAGTATTTCTTTATTTGTTTGACTGTGCTGGGTTTTAGTTGCAGCATTCCAACTGTTAGTTGGAGCATGTGGCATCTATTTCCCTGACCAGGAATCGAACCCAGGCCCCTTGCATTGGAAAGCATGGAGTCTTAGGCAAGGGAGTCCCTGAAGGAAGCAGTCCTGGAGTCATCTGGAATTATCAGAGATGTATGGAGAAGCGTTCAGGAAGTCCAGTAGGAAATGACAAGCTGAGCCTGACTCTATCATGGTCAAGGATTAAAAATAGAAAAGAAAGAACAAAGTCACACTTCCACCTGATATGATACAACCATCCGGAGTGGGACTGAAAACGTGCTCTTTCTCCAGAAGGCAATGTCCTCGTGTGATAGTCCCTCTTCTCCTTTGATATCCTGTAACTTAGATGTCAGGACTCTCCAGGTGGCTCAAAGAATCAGCCTGCCAATGAAGGAGACGCGGGTTCCATCCCTGAGTCGGGTAGATCCCCTGGAGAAGGAAATGACAACCCACTCCAGTATTCTTGCCTGGAGAATCCCATGGACAGAGGAACCCAGAGGTGCCTCAGTCCATGGGGTGGCAAAAGAGTCAGACACGACTTAGCAACTGAACGACAACAACTTATATATCATGATATAAAGCTAGTTATTATTAATATGTTATAGAATAACGGGGTAGAAGAGGGAAGAAGAAAATATTTGGTATCCGCATGTATTCATAACAAAGTAAGGAAGAAATAGTCATAACTGTGAAGTCCTCGGGGCTGCAACTAATCACGTGGCTTAGGTTTCCTTGTCTTCCTTCTCCACTTCCTGGTCCATATTTCCCTCGCCCTCAGCCAACACCTCACCTGCCCAGAGTGGTGGCCCAAACCTTTCTTTCTTTCTTTCTTTTCCGGCTGCCCTACGCATCTTGGAGCTTATTTTCCCAACCAGGGATTGCACCACATCCTCAACAGCGAAAGCGCCGAGTCCTAACCAACAGGACTGCCAGGGAATTCCCCAGACCTTTATTCCTGCAGTCTCTCAGCCCTTAGCAGTTCTGCCTGAATTGGGTTTTGTAGTTTTCCGTTGAAGTTAATTACACTAGGAAGAGGTATCTCGAGGGATCTGCTCTATTCCAGAGCTTCAGAAGAGGAGGAGGAGGGGGTGAGCGGAGCTTTAGAGCCCGGACCCGGTAGAGGCTATGAATCTGACCGTCTGGCGCCCCCCACAGGCTGCGGACTGAATTACCACAAGCGCTGCGCCTTCAGCATCCCCAACAACTGCAGCGGGGCGCGCAAGCGACGCCTGTCGTCCACGTCTCTGGCCAGCAGCCACTCGGTGCGCCTGGGCACCTCCGAGTCCCTGCTCAGCATGACTGATGAGCTGGTGAGCGGCTGGGGGAATGGAGAAGGTGAGTGGCTGGAGGCTGACGGGGCTCCCATGTGGGGGAATCTCACTGGAGTGTCCCTTCCACTCTTGACGTCTGATAGAGCCGTAGTACCACCGAGCTCATCCCTCGCCGCCCTCCCTCGTCCTCCTCTTCATCTTCTGCCTCGTCCTACACCGGTCGCCCCATCGAGCTGGATAAGATGCTGCTGTCCAAGGTCAAGGTGCCACACACCTTCCTCATCCACAGCTACACACGGCCCACCGTCTGTCAGGCTTGCAAGAAACTCCTCAAGGGCCTCTTTCGCCAGGGCCTACAGTGCAAAGGTCAGCAAGGGCCCCGGGGTGGGGGTGGGGACAGAGTCAGAATCTGCCCCCACCCACACGCACACTCTAAGAGACTTAGGATCTCAGCTGGGCTTGTGGCTGGAAACAAGAACCTCTGGCCTGTTCTTTAGAAGCACAGGGTCTCAGAAGGGAGTGCCCTGAATCCTGGTGTTCTAGAACCTTTGGAATTCCGGAATCCTAGAACCTCAGTCTTTAGAAACTTGTAATCCTAGTGCCTGAGAAATCTAGATTCATATGACTCTCAGCATGGAATTCTAAAACTGTAGAACTTGAGAATTCTCAAATCAGAGAATTATAGAAACATAAGTTTCAAGACTTCTGGATCATAGGATTCAACAGAAGGAATCACAGAACCTTCAGTTCAGTTCAGTCGCTCAGTCGTGTCCAACTCTTTGCGACCCCATGAATCGCAGCACACCAGGCCTCCCTGTCCATCACCAACTCAGCACAGAACCTTAGACTCAGAAATATTAAAACTCTCAAATTATAGATTCTCAGGTGTCCATTGTTCGTTTTCATACCTTATTCAAGACTCCCCAGTGTATTTAATTGCATTGAGCAACTACAGCTTCATGCAACAAATTCTGGCAAATTCTCTTTTCATATCTATTCTATGACACATATTATCTATGTCCTTGTTATGGTTTCTTAGATACACCCATCATTTAAAAGTGGGCATTTAATTTCCAAATACATGGGATTTTTAAAGTTAAAAAAAAAAAGATTCTCAGAATGTTACAACTTTAAAACCATAGGAAGCGAGAATGATAGTGAAGTGAAGTCGATCAGTCATGTCCGACTCTTTGCGACCCATGGACTGTAGCCTACCAGGCTCCTCTGTCTATGGGATCTTTCCAGGCAATAGTCCTGAAGTGGATTGCCATTTCCTTCTCCAGGGGATCTTCCCAACCCAGGGATTGAACCCGGGTCTCCCGCATTATAGACAGACGCTTTACCATAGAAACCTAGAAACAACACTTTTGAGTCTGAGAAGTCTAGAACCATATAGCCTTGGAGGCATCCTAGAAATCTAGGATCCCAGAACTTTGAATGATCAAATTCTGGAATACCAGAAGTCTAGATCCATAAAAAGTTAGAGCCATCCAATTCTAGGATTCATCAGAACAAGCAAATTCTAGAATCTTAGGTGTTTGGCGCTAAAGAACCATAGAAACATTAAGTTCTAGGTTAATGGGTGTACAGAATCCTAAGGATTTTGACACTCAGATTCTAGAGGCTTAGAAGTCTAGAATCATAGAAGTGTAGAGTCACCAAATTTAGACTCTTTGAGTCCTAGGACTGTCAAGCCATGAACACTTCATCTGGCCCTCTTCCATTTAATTGAGCCACTCCATAGTTGAGGACTTTGACTCAAAGGCAGGATGACCAGAGTAGGACCAGTTAGCTTTCCTGCCCCACAAAGCAAGAACAGACTCTTTTGAGACTAGGGGCTAGGGGGTCAAGGGTTAACCCTTAGAGGTGACCTCTCTTCTCCCCCTCCCACTCATCTCCACATTCCTTGTCCTCCTACCACCAGATTGCAAGTTCAACTGTCACAAACGCTGCGCCACCCGCGTCCCTAACGACTGTCTGGGGGAGGCACTCATCAATGGAGGTAAGAAGCTAGGGGTGCTGAGTGGGAAAGGGCGACAGGACTGGGTGGAGGCCCCTCTGATTTCCCTGTCCCCCCAGATGTGCCCATGGAGGAGGCCACTGATTTCAGCGAGGCTGACAAGAGCTCCCTCATGGATGAGCCAGATGACTCTGGTTTCATCCCCGGCTCCCACTCGGAAAATGCTCTCCATGCCAGCGAGGAGGAGGAAGGCGAGGGGGGCAAATCTGAGAGGTACCCAGGGCCCCATCCAGCAAAGGCCCTTCTGCATCCCTACTGTGGGTTGACTACACCCTGTGCTTTTACATTTCCCAGTTTCCTGAGATCTGTTGCAGGAATAGCAAGCAACCTGGTGTGGCTGAAGCAGGGAGAACAAGGGGAAAAGGATGGGAAGTGAAGCTGGCGGGGGGTACTCAGATCACAGTGGTCACCCCGAGTTTCCTCCTAGTGCCACCGGCCCTGGCCACCTGGAACCTCAGGATCCCTTTCTCCCAGGTCTTTCCTATCATTAACAGAGTGATAAGCTCTCAGAGCTGAACCTTGAAGCACTTGAGAAGAGAGGACTATTGGGAGAGGCAGCCTATTTCACAGATGAGGAAACTGAGTCTCAGCGAGGCAAAGAGAAGTGGCCACAGCCAGTGCAGTCCAGGTTCTCACACAGGGATCAAGAGATTGTTGGCTCTGGAGTTGCACGGCCACTTAATTTTTCTCTGCCTTCATTTCCTCACTGTAACAACAGTATGTGCACAGCGGCACAGAGAGGCTGAGCCACTTGCTTGGTGTCACACAACTGGCTCCACAATCAGTGGGTTCAGGACTCATTACCGCTTACTGGGGGCCCACGATGTGCCAAACACTCTGCTAAGCTGCTAAGAAGGGCTTCACTTCTCACAACACCACCTTTGGTTGGAGAAACTGAGGCACGAAGAGATTAGTACTTGCCAGGCAGCCTGACTTTGGAAACCAGCCTTTTAATGTGGGTCTCTCAAGAGTCGCCTTCCTCATTATGGTAAATCTGGAAACACAGGCAAAAAAGCGGGGCCGAAATCGCCCTAGCTACCCAGAGATTGACTCCCACTTCCCCACCCCTCCCCCTGCTGTAGCCCCAGGCACTATGGTTATTTTCTGCTTGTAACTTCTCACTCCTTCTCTCCCCGACTCTCAGCTCCCTGGGGTACATCCCCCTAATGAGGGTGGTGCAGTCAGTGCGACACACAACGCGGAAATCCAGCACAACGCTTCGAGAGGGCTGGGTGGTTCATTACAGCAACAAGGATACACTGGTGAGTAGGGGCGGGGAGCCGGGTAGGTGGGGCTAGAGTTGGAGGAGGAGGGGTTTGAGGGGGCGGGGCTGGTTGGGGCTTGGAATGGGCGGAGTCATGCTTGAGGCAGAGCTAGAAATGGGTGGCCCTAGGCGTTTGGGGGCGGGGCCGGATTTGGGGGCGGGACTAAGGCAGGGTCAGGGGTGAGGCGGGGCTAGAATTAGGGGCGGGATTTGGCTGGGATTAGTCAGAGCAGCAGTAGCATGCGGGGCGGAAGACCTCACCCTCTCAAGCACCTCTCCCAACAGAGGAAGCGGCACTATTGGCGCCTGGACTGCAAGTGCATCACGCTCTTCCAGAACAACACGACCAACAGATACTACAAGGTGGGCCTTCTGGCTCCCAGGTCCCCCAGCCCTCTCCTCTTTGTCCGCTGTATTCTCCCTTCCTCTCCCAGTTGCTTCAGCCAAACGCCTGCGAATCACACCCTCTGCCCACCCCCTGCTTGTACGCTCCCGTCCCATCAGCAAGTGTCGCCTACGTGGACACCGTGCCCTCAGTTTGATTTCGGCTCCATCACTTTTCAGCTGGGGGACCCAGGCAAGTTACCTCACCTCTCTGCACCCTGCGCCTCTCACCTGTAAAGGGCGTCCAAGAATAGTCCTTGCCTCAGGGCTGTGCCAGAATTCAAAGAGATAATCTATGTGGAGCAATTAGTTTAGGACCAGGCGTATGTTAAGCTCCATTAAACTCCCAGTAATTTTAAGTGTGTTATCATTATTACTTTATAGTTAATTTATTGAATTCTTTCTTTGTATTTATTCATCATTGCCTCCCATGCCAGTCCTGGGTTCCAGCAACTCTCCTCCTGGGTCCTTGCTTCTGCCCTCGACCTCACTGTCTTTTTCCACACAACAGTCAGAGGAGTCCATTAAAACCATTACAACCTCCCAGTAGCTCCCACTGCCCTTGGAATAAAACCCAGACACCTCACTGTTTACCTGCTCTGGAGCATCCTCCTAACCCGTCCCATGGCTACTTTCTTCTCATCCTTCCCATCTTCCTCAAGCCATGTTATCTTAAATACCATCCCTGTTGCAACATCTCCATCTCCTGGTTTGTTTGGTTTGGCCATGCGGCATGTGGGATCATCCCTGACCAGGGATTGAACCTGTGCCGCCTGCATTGGGAGCTCGGAGTCCTAACCACTGGACCCCCAGTAAAGTCCTGGCTCCTGGCTTTATTGGTTTCACAAGTCTCTCTCTCTCATTCTTTCCTTCTTTTCTTCCTCCCTTCCTTTGTCTTTCAACACTTTTCAAAGCATATTCTTCCTCTCCATAGACCCTCCACCTTCTCTCCTCCCAGGGCCCCCTCTGCCTCCCTCCTCGTCTCCTCTGTCAGTCCCATCCTCTCTCATTCACCTTCCACACACAGTTAGAGAGAAATGTTCCCTGCCTTGCACTAAACCCTTCCATGGTTCCCCAGGGCCCTGGAGACAAAGCCCAGGCTCCTGCCTGTGGCCCATTAGGCCCTGCAGAGCTGACCCTAGCCTGATCCTTTTTTATTCATCAAACCTGGCATACCTACTTTGTGCCAGGCACCATCCATGTAATGGGGATATGGCATGTCCCTTGAACACAAACCTTTTCTACCTCAGAACCTTTGCACATGCTTCCCCCCCAACATTCCTCCACCAGCTGGCCTCTTCTTACCTTTCTGATCTCTGCTTCAATGTAAATTCCACCAGGAGGCCTTTCCTGACCACTCCATGCAAACCAGGCTCTTCCCCACCAACCCTGGATTCTTTGTGCTCATCTGAGTAAGTAGAGAGCTCCAGGGTCTGCCCAGAGCCCTCACGCATACTGTCTCTGTCCTGCCAGGAAATTCCACTGTCCGAAATCCTCACCGTGGAGCCAGCCCAGAACTTCAGCCTTGTGCCACCAGGCACCAACCCACACTGCTTCGAGATTGTCACTGCCAATGCCACCTACTTTGTGGGAGAAACCCCTGGTGGGGCCCCAGGAGGGCCTAGTGGGCAGGGGGCCGAGACTGCCCGGGGCTGGGAAACGGCCATCCGCCAGGCCCTGATGCCTGTCATCCTCCAGGACGCACCCAGCGCTCCAGGCCACACACCCCACAGTAAGGGCCCCACTTCAGATCCCTGTGAAGAGCGGTCTCGGAGGGCTTGGGTGGGGCCCTGGAGAAGGAAAGAGCTAGGGAATGGCAGAGCGGAGAATGTGGCTTCTGGTCTCAGCAGAAATCAGTCTAAATCATTAAGCCCCAGACCTCACATGTAGCCTTGGGCATGTCACTTCCCCTTTCTGAGTCTTGTCCTGGGGCAGGTAATGACTCCTTCAGGTTGTTAGTTCAGACCTTTTAATTCATGTTCCTTTGTGCCTGGCCTGTGCCCAGACAGTGCTGTGGGCCCAGCTGTGACCAAAACAGCCCCACTCTTCCGGGACTCACAGTCCCAGAAGGAAGATAGACCTGTCCCCAGACACTGATGACTCACAGTTGGCAGGGCTGGGACAGGGGAGCCAGAGGGCTATGGGAGCTCAGAGTGGGGTGACTAACCCAGGCTGAGTGTCCAGGAGGGCTTCCTGGAGGAGGCAACATCCAGGCTAAGACATGGAAGTTGAGGAGGGGTGAAATGAAGAGAAGGGAAATGGGAAATCGTTTCAGGCAGAGGCAAAGGATGATCAGAGTCCTGGTTTACTATGTTATGGAGCTCATAGTCCAGGGTAACTGACAGATGTTCATCAGATCTTCCTGGAGGAATGACAAGTGGGATGTAGAACGTGTGCTAGAGGAATCCAATGTGGTCCCAGGGTGACATGTGAGCTGAGACTGGGAGACGAGGAGGATTTAACTTGGCAACCCACTCCAGTGTTCTTGCCTGGAGAATCCCAGGGATGGTGGAGCCTGGTGGGCTGCCGTCTATGGGGTCACACAGAGTCGGACACGACTGAAGCAACTTAGCAGCAGCAGCAGCAGCAGCAGAATGAGAGAAAGAGCATTCCTGGCAGAAGGAAGAGCAAGTGCCAGGGACTGGAGATAGGAGAGACTTTGACGTATGGGAGGCCTGGCGAGGAAGCCTGAGTGTCAGGAATGCACAACAACAAGGGAGAGGATGAAGTCAAAGAGGCAGAGGGACCAGACACTTCCTGTTAGGCTATTTAAGGGACTTGGCCTTCCCCTTCAGGACACTGTGGAGCCATAGCAGAATTTTTTTTAATTAAAAAAATATTTATTTATTTGGCTGTGCCAGGTCTCAGTTGCAGCACACGAGAGCTTTAGTTGGGGCATGGGAACTCGTGGTTGCATCCTGTGGGATCTAGTTCCCTGACCAGGGATTGAACCCAGCCCCCTGCATTGGGAGTGTGAGGTCTTAGCTACTGGACCACCAGGGAAGTCCCCATGGCAGGGTTTTGAGCAGGGGAAGGACAGAGTTAGGCTTATGCTTTCAAGATCCCTCTGGCTTCCCTATGGAGGGGGAATAGGAGAGATGGAGACAGGACAGAGAGACCAGGGAGGAGGCTAAGGGGCAAGGACTGAATATTCCTCAGGGAGGGGACAGATGTTCAAATGGCAGAAGGATCAGGACTTTGGAAGTGTCTGGCCCTGGTTGGGTTGGTAGTGGGGCAAATTCAGGGGAAGAAGCCTGAGTCAGTTTCCTACTGAGCCCCAGTTTCCTCCTCAGTAAAATGGGATCATCATGCCTCCCTTGGGGCTGAGATCACAGAATGAAATGCTCGGTGAACTGCTTCATGACAACATATTTTGAGCTCCTCTCATTTCCTCCTCCCACTGGCCCTAGGAGGGAGGTCCTTTTATCATTCCCGTTCTTCGGGATGAGAAAACTGAGGTTCTTAGTGAATGAGTCTAGTCTAACTACTGGCTCCAGAGGGTGGAGTTATGGGTGATCTTGAGCCTGGGGTCTCCTCACGTCCGCCTTCCCCCTCTTCCCAGGACAAGCTTCTCTGAGCATCTCTGTGTCTAACAGCCAGATTCAAGAGAATGTGGTAAGACCCCACCCACACCCGGCAGCCCCGAGGATGTGCCCGCCCCCCCCCGCCCCCAAACCACCCCCCAGCTCTCCCACCCTCCCAGCTTCCTTGACCACCCCCCATCGCCAGGTGCACCTCTGACTCTCCCTCTTCCCACCCTGCAGGACATCGCCACTGTCTACCAGATCTTCCCAGATGAGGTCCTGGGCTCCGGCCAGTTTGGAGTGGTCTATGGCGGTAAGGATGTTTCAAGAGCCGACCTAGAAAGGCATCCTGCGGGTTTCTGGGCCCCAGATCGCCCCTTCTTTTTTTTTTTTTTAAATTATTTATTTGGCTTCCCTGGGTTATGGCACACAGGATCTTTGATCTTCACTGTGGCATGTGGGATCTAGTTCCCTGACCAGGAATTGAACCCGGGCCCCTGCATTGGGAGCTCAGAGTCTTAGCCACTGGACCACCAGGGAAGTCCCCAGACCTCCCCTTCTGATTGGCCACATGCTCACCTCCTTTTCTAGTTGATTAAGAAGGCTGGATCCTGGGGGCAGATGGTTGCAGGCTCACGTTTTCTCACTCGGAAAGGCCAGTGACTTTCTCCCATTATTAATAGGAAAGTAAACTCTGCCCTGATTGGCCACAGAGCTAGATGCTGGATTCTGATTGGTTACAAATCTAGTTTCTTATGTTATAGCGCCTCAGAGCTCTAACTTAACCTTCCTTCATTCTACCTTTATTCCTAGCGCCCCCCCCCCCCACCCTTGACATCACTCCTGGGGGCCCCTCAGAGCCCCCTTGGTGGCTTTTCATCCACCTCTGCCCAACTGTAGCTGTGTATCTCTAGTGGGGTCTTCCTCTTGCCAGGACTGGAAGGTCCTGCTCCTTTCATCCCCCACCTCCCCTACCCTTTCCCCAGGGAAGCACCGGAAGACAGGCCGGGATGTGGCAGTAAAGGTCATCGACAAACTGCGTTTCCCCACCAAGCAGGAGAGCCAACTCCGGAACGAAGTGGCCATTCTGCAGGTGACCCCTGGAGTCTGTGGTCCCGCTCTGCCCCCATCCCCCCCCTGCAAAGACTTGCCCTTCCCACTTCCTCCAGTCTGCGGGTGGTCAGGGAAGGCTTCCTAGAGGAGGCGGTATGCATGTTGAGACTGAAGGGGTGGCGTACGTATTCTGAACAGAAGGACCAGCCTGTGCAAAGCTCCAGAGTTGAGAAGGAACACAAAGTCTTCTAGGAACTTGAAGGGGTTCAAGGTTATTAGATGGTTTATGTGAAGCAAGGTGGTAGGCGGTGAGGCTAGGGAACAGGGTGGGGTCCCAGGGTGGGGTCCCACCCTATGGGCTTTCTCCTGAGGGTACTAGGGAGCCATGGAAAGATTTTGAGCAAAGAGGGGGACAGAGTCAGATGTGTGAACTTTAGAAAGATCCCACTGGCTGCTCTTGGAGTGGAGGTGGAAGATTTGTGGGGCTGGTGCCTGGAGCCCTGGGAGGAGGCTGGGTGGGGACCTGTGTGAACAGATGGGGTTCAGCTAGGCAAGGGTTGGGGAAGAGCCAGGAGGGTGGGGATTTAAAAGATACAGATGTACAAAGCTCCTTCCCATTTCTTCAGGCTCCCCTCCCTCTTGCTCTCTCAACCCTGGGCCTTCACCACAATTTCATGATGTAAAGATCCTTCTGGACACCTGGTGGTGCGGGAGGGGTGGTCCTCTCTGGGGCTGTGGACACCCTTTCCCCTCCCCCACTGCCACCCCCAGGGGGGAACGGCCCTCCAGGGACATCCTCTTGTTTGTTGTCCACCCGCTCCTGTGGCTTGTCCTCTGGGGTCCCAAGCTCATGGGCGACCTGGGTCCTGACCCCCCTCCTCCCCACCCCACCTCACCCACCCCAGAGCCTGCGGCACCCAGGGATTGTCAATCTGGAATGTATGTTCGAGACCCCGGAGAAGGTGTTCGTGGTGATGGAGAAGCTGCACGGGGACATGCTGGAGATGATCCTCTCCAGCGAGAAGGGCCGGCTGCCTGAGCGCCTCACCAAGTTCCTCATCACCCAGGTGCACACGCCCCGCCCACTGCCCCGCCCACCGCCCCCCTCCCCAGCCTGGCTCCCCACCTGTCCTGCAAGACGCACCTGTGCTGTGTGCCCTGAAGGGCAGGCAGACATTGGATGAGAATCATAATCGCAGATAAGAGAAAATGTAGTAATAGAGTAATAACGATCAGAAAAAGTATTAGAATGATACTTTAAAAATTATAATAGAATATGATAGAACAGTTAGTAGAATAACAGTAATAGAGTAATAACAATAGATACATAAGACAAGTTGAAAATAATAGAGCAGTAATAATAATATTATAGAAAATAACTATTATTTTTTATCTTTTATTACTTTATATAATGAGTCAGGCTCACTGGGCCTGACTTCACAAAGAAAAAGGGAAGGAGAGAGAAGCCTTTCCCTGGGGAGCTCATTCATTCATTTATTAAATGGTTCAGCAAACAGTGTCTGGCCCCATGTTGGGCAGTGTGAGGACACAGTGGTGACCTCGATAGCCCTGGGTCTGCACAGTGATCACCCAGAGTGGGCAGGGCTGAGATGGGGGTGCTGATAATGAGAATGATAAACAATGTGGTCACTAACCTTTATTGAGCCCTTACTGGATGCCAGCCACTGTTTTAGTTCATGTAATCTTCCTAGCAACCCATGTGGTAGTGGTTATTACTACTCCCATTTTACTGCGGCTCAGAGACTTTAAGTCACTCACCCAGGGTCACACAGCTGGTGGGATTTAAACCTGGAAGCATGCTTTTACCGAGTAAAGTCAAACAGTGTCTTAGTCGCTCAGTCATGTCTGACTCTTTGCAACACTATGGACTGTATGTAGCCCACCAGGCTCCTCTGTCCATGGAATTCTCCAGGCAAGAATACTGGGGTGGGATGCCATTCCCTTCTCCAAAAGTCAAACTAATTTGTGTTATTTGTCTCTGTGTGTGCATACATACATTTAAATTGATTTCACATCACATATAACACTGTTGTTCTGCTTCTTACTTTCTTCACTGTAATAGTGCTTCTGAAAGACCGTTCTATTTCAGTATGTAGTTAGCAGAACTGTCTCTTTTTCTTAATTGTATCCCATGACAATATCACTAAATTCTGCAGTTGCTGAGCATGTAGTTGGTTTCACTATCCCACTACTGCAAACAACAGCCTGTGAACATTTGTCTACAAACATCAATAGGCTCTGGTGGGAGGATTTCAATAGAACATGTTTCAAATAGTAGACTCCCGAGCCTAAGGAAATGTGCTTAAAATTTTTTTGAAAGGTGTTGCCCAGTTATTCTCTAAAACCTCTTTCAATCTTTGCTCTCACCAACAGAGTTTGAGGGTGTCTATTTTCTCAGTCCTTACTCTGGATAATATATTCACCAGTCCTTTTTTTTCCCCCCAAGCCACATGGCTTGAGGGATTTTAGTTCCTGACCAGGGGTTGAATGTGGGCCATGGCAGTGAAAGTGCTGAGTCCTAGCCACTGGACTGCCAGGGAATTCCCAATATAATCACTAGGCTTAAAGGTAGAAAAATAATACTTCATATGGCTTCACTTGGTGGTTTAAAAATTACTAGTGAGGTTGAGCATATTTTCACACATTTATTGACCTGTGCTTTATGCACTCTTTGGCCATTTTTTTCAGTTGTATTATTCTTATTGAATTGTAAACAGTTCTTTGTATAAGAAGGACCCTGGATCTTTGTTGCTTGTGTTGTTCCCATCTTTTATCCCAGTATTTCTTTTCCTCTTCATTTTGTTTGTGGTGTTTACTTTCATTTTGGGGGTTTCACAGCCTTCTTGGAAAGATCTTCCCACCTGGCTGGGCCCACACTTAATTCTGGGACCTGTTCCCTGTCGGTTGAAAAGTCTCCTGTGCTGGCTTCCTTTCTGCAGGCCCAGCACCCTTCCTCTCCCAAGCTGTCTGCCTTTGTCAGCCTGGCTTGTGGGGTAGGGATAGAAACTCACTGAGTCAGGCCCATCTGGACTTCAGGTGGGGAGAGGAAATTGCCTGCCTTCAGCAACTGAGGCAGTTTCTCTTTCATTCTGGTCTTTCATCTCTTTCTCTCTTTTTGTCTGTGCTCTTCTCTATCTTTCTCTCTCTCTGCAGATTTCTGCTTTTTGCCTCTTGCCTGCCCCACCCCAAGTCCTGGGCTAAGCCCTATACCTCATGAACTTATAAACTTCACAACCATCTTTGAGGTAGGTATTATTATAATCTCCATTTTACAGATGAGGAAACTGAGGTTGACGGGTTTCCTAGGTCTCACCCAAGGTCATACAGGTACAAGGTCACACTGCCAGGTAGCAGTCTGGCCGAGGTTTGAACCTGGGTCTGTCCAGCTTCCCATCTACCCTCTTTGTTCACCATATTTACTTGGAGAAGGCAATGACAAGCCACTTCAGTACTCTTGCCTAGAAAATCCCATGGATGGAGGAGCCTGGTGGGCTGCAGTCCATGGGGTTGCCCCATAATCTCCATTTTACAGATGAGGAAACTGAGGTTGAGGGGTTTCCTAGGTCTCGCCCAAGGTCATACAGGTACAAGGTCACACTGCCAGGTAGCAGTCTGGCCGAGGTTTGAACCTGGATCTGTCCAGCTTCCCATCTACCATCTTTGTTCACCATATTTACTAGGGGTTGGGAAAATCAGTAAACTGAAGCTATGTAGGAGAGGATTCCCATATATAGCTTTGGACCTCCAGTCTCTCTGTCTGTGGAGTGAGGAACTTGGACCTCAGCAGTAGCTTCCAAATAGCATTTCCATACTCCAAAATCATCCAGTGAAAACAACGAAAAAGTCCAAATATTTCAGTTCTAAGATATAAATTACAGCTTCATGCTTATGTCACACTTTTGACAATTTGACATTTTGTTTGAGTTGTGTAGAATCAAGGAAAATCATGGCTTCCATAGATAAGTAGTTACAAATGGTAACAGTTTTGGTGTGTTTTTTTGCATTTATTTATTTTTGGCTGTGCTGGATCTTCATTGCAGCCTGGCTTTTCTCTAGTTGTGGCGAGCATGGGCTTCTCATTGCAGTGGCTTCTCTTCTTGTGGAGCGCAGGCTCTTGGGTTCAAGGGCTTCAGTAGTTGCGGCTCCTGGGCACTAGAGACCAGGTTCAATAGTTGGGAGCAGGGGCTTAGTTGCTCTGCAGCATGTGCAATCTTCCCAGATCAGAGAGTTAATCCATGTCTCCTGCATTAGCATATAGATTCTTTACCACTAAGCCACTAGGGAAGACCAACAGTTTTTTGTTTGTTTGTTTAAGTCAGCTCACCTTGCCATCATAGAATACTCTTAAATTAACAGCTACAGCAGGAAAAGTTTTATTTGAAACACTCACAGGAAGGTGTCCACTAACAGGCCATCACAAGAATAATAACCAAAACAACAACAATAATAATAGCTCACATGGAGTGCTTGCTGTGTGCCAGACACTGCCCTAAGCACTTCATATACCTCACTCAACTCACTTAAAGCTCACAGCAACCCATGAGGATGGTTTCTATTATTACCCCCATTTTACAGGTGAGAACACTGAGACCCAGAGAGATAAAGTGACTTGCTGTAGGCATCAGGCTAGTAAGTGTGGAGCCAGGTATGCTACCTTGATAAGGCTGGCTCTCAAACCCACCTAACACCTACCTAACACCCCACCTCTTAAGGGTGTTATGTTTGATTTATGTCATATTGGTATTGTTTGTAATTGTTTAGTATTTCAGGTTTTTAATCCGTGAAAAAATATTTTTTAAAAAATTGAATCACACAGTAGCACCTCCTTGAAACCGCTGCGTTATTCATAGCTCTTTTCCAGCAGGATCTGCATGTCAAAGGGTGTCAGGATCTTCCCAAACCCCCTGCTCCAGTTCAGTCTCCCTAGAATTATGTGTCCAACTTCTATCTTTGACTGAAATGGTTCTGGGGTTCTGAGCTTCTTGTTTGGCACTCCAATGCCTTCCCTGGTCTGGGGCGGGGGGGGTGGAGTTGCAGGGGGCTGGTGATGGCATGGATGGGGTTTGGAGGACTGGCTGCTGAAGGCAGAATCTCACAGCAGGGATTCTTCTAACTTTTTTACTGGTGCCATCTCCTCCCCTCAGATTCTGGTGGCTTTGAGACACCTTCACTTCAAGAATATCGTCCACTGTGACTTGAAACCAGAAAACGTGTTGCTGTCATCAGCTGACCCATTTCCTCAGGTCAGAAATGTCCCCTCCTTATTTGGGGAAGTCCATCTAACACTAACGGTGGGTCGGGACTGTGTTAATCAAGATAATTAATCAGCCACAGAGACCCAAGATAATGGCTTAAGTGAGCCAGAGGCTTGCTTCTCACTCATGGAGGGACCAGCATAATCATTTTGAGGGTGAAAAAGCCGTGCAATGGTGTTAGGACCACAGCTCCTGCTGTCTTGTTCTGGCCTCTCTATGGCGTTGCCTGGTCTTCATGGTTCATGTTGTGCCGCTGCTGCCCCGCCTCCCAAATGTAAAAGGATAATGCGGCGGAGGAAAGAAACGGGGTAGAAGAAATGGAGGCATCATTTTCCTTCCCTAAGGTAATACTATGAACGTGCACGGGGCACGCCTCACATTCCATTGGCCAGAACTTGATCACGTGGGGCTTCAAAAGGACGCTGGGAAATGTAGTTTTCATTCTGAGCGGCCGTGTGGCTCATTAAAAATCCGGAATTTTTATTAAGAGGAGAAGCAGAGAACAGATCGGAGAAGGCAATGGCACCCCACTCCAGTACTCTTGCCTGGAAAATCCCATGGATGGAGGAGCCTGGACGGCTGCAGTCCATGGGGTCGCTGAGGGTCGGACATGACTGAGCGACTTCACTTTCACTTTTCACTTTCATGCACTGGAGAAGGAAATAGCAACCCACTCCAGTGTTCTTGCCTGGAGAATCCCAGGGATGGGGAAGCCTGGTGGGCTGCCGTCTATGGGGTCACACAGAGTCGGACACGACTGAAGTGACTTAGCAATAGCAATAGAGAACAGATATTGGAGGGGAGCGACTGGTAATTTCTTCTGTGGGTCTCTTAGGAAAACAGTTTTTTGGTGTTCTTCTTTGTTTGTTTTTCATATTTATTTATTTATTTGGCTGCTCCTGGTCTTAGTTGCCGCAAGTGGGATCTTCAATCTTCCCTTTCATATGTGAGATCTTTTTTAGTTGCAGCATGTGGGATCTAGTTCCCTGACCAGGGATCAAACCCAGGCCCCTTGCATTGGGAACGTAGCCTCTTAGCCACTGGTCCACCAGGGAGGTCCCAGGAAAACAATTTTGATGAGCCTCTGACTGGTTGGATGAGCATCCCCTTGGGGCAAAGCCCGATTGAGCAAGGGTAATGATTGTAACAGCTCCAGTTGATTGGGTGCCCGCTGTGGTTAAGGGCCTTTAGCTACAGGTTCTCATTTAGCCCCTCCACACCCCTGTGAAGTTTTTGCTTCCTTATCTCTCTTTTGTGATTTTCATTTCATTTTAAAAGTTCATTTTGGTCATCAACTAAAAATTATTGTGTGCCTAGTATGTGCTAAGCTGCATTCTGGAGCATTAGGAACTGTAGTAAGTAGAGACATCCCCATCTCCATGCCCACTGGTTTACAGCTGGGGCTGATTTTGCACCCCAGGGGATATTTGACAACATTGGAGACGTTTTTGGTTGTCACAAGCTGTTTGAGGGGGAGCGTTACTACTGGCATGGAGGGATTGCTAAGCAGCTGACAGTGCACAGGATAGCCCCAAAATACAAGACTATGCTATGCTATGCTAAGTCACTTCAGTCGTGTCCGACTCTGTGTGACCCCACAGACGGCAGCCCACCAGGCTCCCCCGTCCTTGAGATTCTCCAGGCAAGAACACTGGAGTGGGTTGCCATTTCCTTTTCCAATGCATGAAAGTGAAAAGTGAAAGTGAAGTTGCTCAGTCGTGTCCAACTCTTCGAGACCCCATGGACTGCAGCCTTCCAGGCTCCTCCATCCATGGGATTTTCCATGCAAGAGTACTGGAGTGGGGTGCCATTGCCTTCTCCGAAATACAAGACTATCTTTCCCTAATATCAGTAGTGCAGGGTATGAGAAACTCTAACTTACAGCAGTAATATCCACTAGAAATATAATGTACTGGGACTTACTTCCCTGGTGGTTCAGTGGCTAAGACTCTGTGCTCCCAAAGCAGGGGGCCGGGATTCGATCCCTGGTCAGGAAACTAGATCCCACATGATGCAACCAATAGTTCACAGGTCACAACCAGAGATCCCGTAGAAATTAAATTTTATTAATTTATAAATAAAGATAAATTAATTAAAAAGAAATATAATGTGAACCCCTATCTATAATTTTACATTTTCTAGTAAGCCACATTTTAAAAACTGAAGAGAAACTGGTGAAATTAATTTTGCTAATATACTTTATTCTAGTATATCTAAATATTACCATTTCAACACATAATCAACCACATAAACATTATTAATGAAATAGTCTTTCTTTTCCTACTAAGTCTTCCAAATCTGTTGTGTATTTTACACTTAAAGTAAATCTCAATTTGGGTAATAAATTTCTATGAGAAATACTTGATTTTGCACTTAGATTTCAGAAAGTTAACAGTTGGGAAAGTAGGTTGACACACCTAAGTTGTTCCAAGCTTATTTAAAAATTATCCAATAAAAAAATCTAGGACCCCCTTTAAAATATAAATTAATTAAAATTAAATAAAAAATAGTTTCTCAGTTGCACTTGCCACATTCAGGTGCTCTGCAGCCACATGTGGCCACCATACTGGACAGCAAAACTCAAAGAGGAAAGATGAAATACTGGTCAAATTGTCACAAGAATGTAATTATATCTGTGATGAGTTCTGTGACACAGTTCTATGAGCTCAAACTGTATAGCCCAGTGGAAGTTCAGAGAAAATTTATCTGAAGAAAGAGTAGGTTTTTTTGGGGGAGGGGACAAGTGTTCTAGTCAGTGGGAGCAGCCTGTGCAAAGGCCCTGTGGTGTACTTAAAAAAAAAAGTTTTATTGAGATATAATGTGCGTACTATACAATTTACCACTTTATACAATTTAGTGGTTTTTAGGGTATTCAGAGTTGTGCAACTATCACCATGATCAATTTTGGAACATTTTCATAACCACAAAAGAAACCTCATACTTCTAGTCAACATCCTCCAATTGCACCATCCCCCTACCCACAACAACTAATCTACTTTATGTGGATTTGTCAGTTAGAGCATTTTATGTAAATGGAATAAACAAACACTTCTCTCTGTCTCTCTCTTTGTATGTGTGTGTGTGTGTGTGTGCTCAGTAGCTTCAGTCGTGTCCAACTCTTTGCAACCCCATGGGCTATAGCCCACCAGGCTCCTCTGTCCCTGGGATTCTCCAGGCAAGAATACTAGAGTGCATTGCCATGCCCTCCTCCAAGGGATCTTCCTGACCCAGGCATTGAACCTGGTTTCCTGCACTGCAGGCAGATTCTTTACCATCTGAACCACCAGGGAAGCCTATTATACATGGCCATAAAAAGAAGTAAACTACTGACACATGCTGTAACATAAATGAACCTTGAAAACAATTAAGAAAAAGAAGCCAGTCACAAAGGATGACACATTATATTATTGTATGTTCCATATTATGTATTTCATGTGTACATATATGGAATATACAATAATAATATGTCATCATTTGTGACTGGCTTCTTTCCCTTAATGTTTTCAAGGTTCATTTATGTTATAGCATGTGTCAGTACTTCACTTCTTTTTATGTCCATTTAATATTCCATCATAAGATAGGTAGAAAAGGGTGGATCTTAGAAAAGTAAAAGATTATAAGGTCTGTTAAAAGGGCAAAGGATCCTAGGAAAAGGCTGTCAGATTTGGATCAGGGGTTGGGGTGTGGCTGTTTTTGAATGCAATAGAGGCTTGGGGCAATAGTGAGCCAGAGAAGGGTTTTGAGTAGGGGAGGGACAGTATACGAATAGAGGTGGCAGCTGCCTATGGACTGGTAGGCAGCAGACAGGACCTTGAACCCAGACTTGCTGGCTCTGAAGCCTATCCATGACCCTAGACTGCCTCCAACAAGGGCAAGGTCGGTTCACACCTATTACCATGGATGCCGTGCTTAGCTGTTTACATGCTGGGTGCCCTTTAATCCCCAGGGAGGCCTGATCGGCAGCTGCTGTTAACATCCTCAACCCGGATGACAAAAACGGGGCTTCGAGAACTTCTGTCCCTCAGCTGAGATCCCCGAGGCTCTCTTTACGCCCGCCACTGCTCCTATCATTTTCCCATATATTTACTCTTTCAGTTCACACAGCTATCCTTTAAGGTAGGGACTATTAGCATCGCCGTGGTGCAAAAGAGGAGATAGAGGCAGAAGAAGGTTGAGACCTGTTCGACGTGACAGAGGGATGACAGCAGGGAGCCTTTACGGAGCCTCACTGCAGGTCGCGCATTTATTGTCCTGTGAGCTTTAGATGGATGAAACCCATATAATCCTCACGACAGCCCTTTGAGATAGGCGCTGGTACGATCTTCCTCCTCGTACAGATGAATAAACGGAGGCCCAGACAGAGGAAGCACCCTGCCCAGGGTCACCCAGCTAGCTAGTGAGCAGAGGAGCCTGAATTCGAACCAGCATTCGACTTTGTCTGGAATACCGTGGTGGCGGTACGCTTGCGCAGAGGCAGGAGGCACGCCCTCCATACGCCCTGAGACCCTCTACCCCCCGCCTCCGCAGGTGAAGCTGTGCGACTTCGGCTTCGCACGCATCATCGGCGAGAAGTCGTTCCGGCGCTCGGTGGTGGGCACGCCGGCCTACCTGGCGCCCGAGGTGCTGCTCAACCAGGGCTACAACCGCTCGCTGGACATGTGGTCGGTGGGCGTGATCATGTACGTCAGCCTCAGCGGCACGTTCCCCTTCAACGAGGACGAGGACATCAAAGACCAGATCCAGAATGCTGCGTTCATGTACCCGGCCTGCCCTTGGAGCTGCATCTCGGCTGGAGGTGCGGGGCTAGCTTGACTCCTGGGAGCAGGCGAGGGGCGGGGCCCCGCGGTGGGGGCGTGGTGGGGATAATGGGCGGGGCTGTCCTGAGAAGGCCTGTGGCCGTGAGGGTGGAGCCTAGTGAAGGGGCGAGAGCACCCGGAAGACTCTGTTTAAGGGAGGCACTGAGACCGGAAACTTTGCGGGAGGGACTCAGCACGTGTGTGAAACTAGGGTCCGAGGCCTCAAGCCTAAACTAGGTTATGCGAGTTGGAAAGGAAGTGCCCTACAAACACTAAGACACTTGCCACCTTGGAGGCTATTAATTAATACTTGGCTTGTCTAGGGCGAGACCAGGAGAAGGACTAGACCCGAGAAAGTCAAAGGGCTGGGGTGGCCAGGAGAAAGAACAGGTCCTCCCAAGGTGTTGGCTGGAGCCTGAAGTCTTTGGGGTTATGACCTCAAAAGGATTAACCCCATAGAAGCAGTGGCGCCAGGGGGCAGGGTTGAGGAACAAGGGCTTGGCTAATTTGCCGGGTACTGGGGCCTTGACTGGGATAAAGATGGGCCTGGGCCCTGGGATTAGATCCAGTGATGGAGGGAGCTGGTTTAGGGGCTTAGCTAGAGAAGGGGCAGGGCTTCCCTGGTGGCTTAGGTGGTAAAGAATCTGCCATCAGTGTAGAAGACTTGGGTTCGATCCCTGGGTTGGGAAGATCCCCTGGAGAAGGGAATGGCAACCCACTCCAGTATTCTGTCCTAGGAAATCCCATGGACAGAGGATCCTGGCGGATGAGCTACAGTCCATGGGGTTACAAAGAGTCAGACATGACTGAGTGACTAACACTTTCACTAGAGGAGGGGCAGGGCCATGGAGGGTTTCTGCAGACTTCTAAGGGAAGGACTGATCCTGAAACCAAAGTCAGGCCTGGAATCTGGGAGCATGTGGCGGTCAGGAGAAGAATGGGGCTATGGGGGTCAGGGCTAGAGGGCAGGACAGAGGTGGACATTGGGATCTCTGCATGTAGGGGCTTTGGCATCGTGGCCTGGTGGTGGTGATGGTCTTTGTGATGCTCCTGCCGACTTGGAGACAGGTCTGGAAAATTTAACTCCTGAGGGCCCCCAGCTTTGGGGCAAAGCCAGGTGTGAGGATGAGCCAAGGGTGAGGCTAAGATACTGGGGTGTGTGAAGATGCCTTAAATGAGTTAGAACAAAGGGCAGGTTCTGAAACCAGAAGCTCAGGAAGACAGAAGTGTGGGAAGGAGGTTAGTTAAAAAGACAAGCATTTGCGAGTTCCCTGGTGGTCTAGTCATTAAGATTCAGTGGTTTCACTGCCATGGCCAGGGTTCAATCCCTGGTCAGGGAACTGAGATTCCAAAAGACATAAGGTGCAGGGGAAAGAAAACAAAAAACCAAGCTCATCCATAAGAGTTTCTTCAACAAGTATGTGTTGAGTGTCTACTTTGTGCCTAGTACTCACTGTCCTATGTTCTGGGAATACTGGAATCAGGTGAAGAGAAGGGATCATGAAAGAAGGTTGCCCAGTGGTCTGTGAAGAGGAGGGGGAGGGGCATAGAGGGTGTGACCTCATAGAGCAGGCAAAGGGGGTTTCTCAGTGCAGGAAAAGGTGTTGGTGGCCCAAGAAAGATGAACACTGAGCAGTGAGGAGGTGGATTGACTTGAGTCCTGGAGCAGTATAAGGGGTTGTCTTTTGGGACCTGATCCGGAGTCCCTCAGTCAAAGTGTGTCCTCCGGTGTATGCGAGTGAATTTGAGTGTGGATAGGTCTGTGCAAGGGAGCCTGTGAGAACAAGGCCTATACTCAGAGGAGTTTACACAGTGGGGCCTTGTCTTTCAAGGCTCATGATCAAGCAGGGAGCCTTGGACGAGTGCTAGCTTGTCTTGAATGCCTGACGCTCGCTAATCCTTTTCATAGAGAGCAGACCTCTGACTCTGGGCCTTCTGCAGGAAACTGGTGCCTGATTAGCATCTCCTAACATTGTTTTCTTTTCATTTTATATTTGTGGACATGGCAAGTTATCTTAGGATTTCTATTGACCAGGGTGATAAAGTTTCCATTTTATATAATTCTGTATCCTATATTTTATATAAAGTACATATTTATACAATTACATATATAAATATATATTTGTGTATTTTCACCTTAAAAAGTGAGTTGAAAAAGTGAATTGACTTAAAACCAAATTCTACCTATTTTCCAAGGGTTATGTACATGGTTCAAATTTTTTCTATGTACAAAAGGGTCTAAAATGAAAATTCTCTCTTATTCTTTTATTTGACATCCTTCCCAAAAGCAGTGTCTATTACAAGTCTATATACTTATGCAAGCCAATACGGGTACATACATTCTCTTATTTCTCCTTTTACACAGTGGCAGCGTGCTATACACAATATATTGTTTTTAACCAACTTGCTTTGTCCGCATCCCAGCAATCTTGGGTAAACGAGTTGGCTTAAAGAAAAATACTAAGTGAAATATAGTACAGATGTACCTGTACATACTTCTGTATGACAAAAAAACCTATGAAGGTGACATAGGAATGGGGAAGGATTCCTATGGTATGAGACTTGGTGAGGAGATGTAGGATCCAACGATAGGGATGGGGATAAATGTGTAGTTTAATGAGGAAATAGGTGGGAGAGTGATTCGTGCAGGTGAGGCTTACTGCACTGAAGGAAGGCCCCATGGCAGGTGAGTAGGGTGGGGTGCCTGTTGAAGGAGGGGCGGCCCCTCACCCCACAGGATTTAAGCTGTCTCTCTCCTTCCGGTGCAGCCATCGACCTCATCAACAACCTGCTGCAGGTGAAGATGCGCAAGCGCTACAGCGTGGACAAGTCTCTCAGCCACCCCTGGTTACAGGTGATCCAGGGGCGGGGCTTAGAGCCAAGTGAGAGGGGCTGAGTCATTCGTTGAGATAGAGGAAGGCGTGGAACCACGTCTCTTATAGGATACTAAGGTAGTTTAGGTTGTAGGTACATTTCCCGTGGACAGGGAATGTGGCTGAGTTTCCCATTGGCTGGGCTGTAGAAGGAGGTGGAGCTAATTGGCTAGGTAGGTTGTGAAGGGTGTGGCTTCACGGTCCTTGGTATCCGGCTTCTCACTGGCAGGGCAGATCTCATGGGGGTGATGCTCTGGCAACTATTGGCTGCCCTTGGAGCAGTACCAAAACTAATCCCTGTTCTCCCCGGCCCAGGAGTACCAGACGTGGCTGGACCTCCGGGAACTGGAAGGGAAGATGGGCGAGCGGTACATCACGCACGAGAGTGACGATGCGCGCTGGGAGCAGTTTGTGGCAGAGCACCCACTACCTGGGCCGGGGCTGCCAGCCGACAAGGTGCTCGTTGGGACCCTCCCACCCCCGGACCACGAGATGCAGGGGCTGGCCGAGCGCATCAGTGTCCTCTGAGGTCTCGGGCTCCCACTCTGGCTGCCTCATGATGCTGTCCTTGCGTGCTCAGAGAGCGACGCTCCACACCTTACCAGTGATGAACTGTTCTAAGGAAAGCAGTTTCCTGCCCGAATTGGACACGCCCCCGGGGGAGGGGCATGGCGGGGGCAGGGGCAGGGGCCGGGGTTATTTCCAAAGTTAATTCCCCAACAATTAAAATGGACTCATCTCTGGCCCTATGGCCTTGGTCTTTGGCCACACCGCACTCTCGTATTATTGAGTCTGTTGCTCACCAAGATGGAGTTCATCTGGAAAAAAAATGGGATGGAGGAGGGATGGAGGGAGGGGCACTGAAGGGAAAGGAGTTTTGGAAGGAGAACTAACGGATAAAAAAAATATACGGAGGGAGCACTGCCAGGCGGCAAGACTAGAAAGGGAAACAATATGAAAGAGCATAAAGAAGAGAGGGAAGATTAATGGAGGAGAGATAGAAGGAATATGATCGGAGGGGTGAAGGATTTAGAAAAACTCAAAAACTCAAGTAATCTCATGGCTTAATGGTTTAATTTTTTAATTTGGTGTTACTGCTACTAACTGCACATCTGGTCTATGGTAGAAAATCGATACACTGTAGTTGGTATTTTCTTATAAGTTGATGTGATGACTTCTCTTGTTCGCTGGCTCATCCATTTGTCACACTGTGCGGAGTGATGCTGGGGACACGGTGGTGACCGAGCCAGCCCAGGTCCTGCCTTCAGGGACTTCACCATCCAGTGGGAGAGACAGGCTTGTTCCTGGCTAGTGAGGACCCAGAGTGGGGAAGGCTGGAATGGGAGAGCCCAAGAGGGTGGGGCAGCCTAGAATGAGCCTGGGTGTCTTTGGGGGCAGTTCTTCTAAGCTGACTTGAGGTTCACCTTCACCCAAAAGGTTGTAGGCAGAGAGAACTTCTGTCCTTTGACCCCTGTCCTTC
Source organism: Bubalus kerabau (assembly GCF_029407905.1). Lineage (NCBI taxonomy): Eukaryota > Metazoa > Chordata > Mammalia > Artiodactyla > Bovidae > Bubalus > Bubalus kerabau. The sequence goes on along the minus strand of NC_073640.1, from coordinate 57,193,780 downwards.
AGTGCCCTCAGTTCAGTTCAGTTGCTCAGTCGTGTCTGACTCTTTATGACCCCCTGAATCGCAGCACACCAGGCCTCCCTGTCCATCACCAACTCCCGGAGTTCACTCAGACTCATGTCCAGCGAGTCAGTGATGCCATCCAGCCATCTCATCCTCTGTCGTCCTCTTCTCCTCCTGCCCCCAATCCCTCCCAGCATCAGAGTCTTTTCCAATAAGTCAACTCTTTGCATGAGGTGGCCAAAGTACTGGAGTTTCAGCTTTAGCATCATTCCTTCCAAAGAAATCCCAGGGCTGATCTCCTTCAGAATGAACTGGTTGGATCTCCTTGCAGTCCAAGGGACTCTCAAGAGTCTTCTCCAACACCACACTTCAAAAGCATCAATTCTTTGGTGCTCAGCTTTCTTCACAGTCCAACTCTCACATCCATACATGACCACTGGAAAAAGTGCCCTAGCTCCCCATTATCACCCAGACTTTTGGCTGTAGAGCTGAAGGCAAGAGATCAGAGCATGCACTTAGCCAAGTTCTCTATACACCTTGGTCATGCTCGAAGTTACACACCATAGTTAAAGATTTTCCTGAGCCCCATAAAACCAGGATGGTATTCAGCAGCCAATTTAAAACTGCCTGCAATGCAGGAAATGTGGGTTTGATCCTTGGGTTGGGAAGATTCCCTGGAGGAGGAAATGGCAACCCACTCCAGTATTCTTGCCTGGGAAATCCCATGGACCAAGGAACCTGTCGGGCTACAGTCTATGGGGTCACAAAAGAGTCAGACACGACTTAGCAACTAAACAAATTAGGCTAGTACCTAGAGCTTAGGCTCCATGTCTTCCCAGTTCAGTTCAGTTCAGTCACTCAGTTGTGTCCGACTCTTTGCGACCCCATGAATTGCAGCACGCCAGGCCTCCCTGTCCATCACCAACTCCTGGAGTTCACTCAAACTCATGTCCATCAAGTCGGTGATGCCATCCAGCCATCTCATCCTCTGTTGTCCCCTTTTCCTCCTGCCCCCAATCCCTCCCAGCATCAGAGTCTTTTCCAATGAGTCAACTCTTCACATGAGGTGGCCAAAGTACTGTAGTTTCAGCTTTAGCATCATTCCTTCCAAAGAACACCCAGGACTGATCTCCTTTAGAATGGACTGGTTGGATCTCCTTGCAGTCCATGGGACCCTCAAGCATCTTCTCCACCACCACAGTTCAAAAGCATCAATTCTTTGGTGCTCAGCTTTCTTCACAGTCCAACTCTCACATCCATACATGACCACTGGAAAGGACCTTTGTTGGCAAAGTAATGTCTCTGCTTTTGAATATGCTATCTAGGTTGGTCATAACTTTCCTTCCAAAGAGTTAGCATCTTTTAATTTCAAGGCTGCAATCACCATCTGCCATGTCTTCCCAACTTATATCAATTAGCCCATCTGCTGGTTGGTTGGGGAGTTGCAGCTCTTTAATTTGAAAAGGTTGAATGAACCCTAGTCAATGAGGATCTCCAAACAAACCAGAACACCTCTGAGGCATATTCCAAGCCCACACTTTTGGGGCATGTCTCTTAGACCCCATCCTGAGTGTTTCTCCTAAAACTAACTGGTCTAAAATTCAGGAGGGTAGACAACAGAGGGACAAATCCATCTGCAATGATAGAGCCAGGCCAGGAAATAGATGGAAAGAGTACTCAGGCCTGATCCCTGACAATCACACTGCTTCTATCTTGGCCACGACTTTTGTCAACATCCTGGGGTCAGAAACCAAAGACAATCAAAAACATCGTGTTAGCCTGATTACAGAACTCCAAGAGAGTCCAACATGAGGATGCAAAAAAAAAAAAAATCCACACAATCCAATTTAAGGTCCTGATACTTAAACAATTGGAGATAAATAGGTAAAAATCCATCCTATTGGGCCATCAGAAACCACTAAGCCTAATCTTGAGAGAGACACCTACAGGTACTATAAAGAAAAGGGACGTTGGACTTGAGCCTGTCCAGCTTTAAAATACAAAAAAGGAATTTGAAGGACTTCCCTGGTGGTCCAGTGGCTAAGACTCTGTGCTCCCAATGCAGGGAGCCTGGGTACCATCCCTGATCAGGGAACTAGATCCCATATGCTACAACTAAGACCTGATGCAGCCAAATAAATATTTAAATAAACAAATAAAAGGAATTTGAACCTGAGATTCATTCTCCCCGGTGACTCCCAGCAGACCTTCTCCTCTTCATCCATAAACACCCCTCAACCCACAGAGGCAAATGACCATCCCCATTAATGGGCATGCTACCCCCAGCTTTGTAGATACAGGGGCCACCCCACCCCTTAAGTATCTCATTGTCTATCCACCTTTCAACCACCCTCAGGGCCCAGCAATGATTTTGATGAGATGCCACAATTTGCCACACTTTAATTTTTTATTTTTTTGGCCTTAGCCATGTGGCATGTGAGATCTTAGTTCTCCATGGGTGTCTGCGTGCGTGCCCAGTTGCTCAGTGGTGTCTGATTCTTTGTGACCCCATGGACTACGACCTACCAGGCTCCTCCGTCCGTGGGATTATCCAGGCAAGAATACTAGACTGGGTTGCCATGCCCTCCTTCCATACTCCCTTCCAAGACCCTTCCCAACTCAGTGCTCCATCTGCACAGGAAGCTCCCCCTACCCTATCTATGGATCAGGAGTCATGTGTGGTACATTCATTCCCAGGAACTCTGCAGACATCATCATCCCTACCATCCAAAGGCCAACAAGGAAATCCAGAAAATTGCTACCACTCTTCTGACTCCACCTACTAAGGATCTCTCTTCATCTCCTACTTGGAACCCTCTCATCTGGCTGCACTCTTGTCTCAAATCTTTGGTTTTACTCCCTAATTGGATCATGAGCAATTCTCTTTTTATTTATCTTCCTAGGGATACTTATCTTCAAATGGTGGTGACCAGAACCCTAAGTCAGCTCCAGATCCAACATTTTACACAGAAAATGGTTCCACTGGTCTTGCACAAACAGCAGGGATGAAAACCAATCCTGACATCACCCCACACACTTACTGCCAAGAAAATCTTGTTTGAGAGCGAGCTTTCCATATCCCCTTTCATCAACCTGATCATCTCCCCACTGTTGGTAAATTAATGTAACTGAAGGAAATGGTAACCCACTCCAGCATTCTTGCCTGGAAGATTCCATGGACAGAGGAGCCTGGTGGGCTACAATCCATGGGGTTGCAAAGAGTTGAACACGACTTAATGACTGAACAACATCAACGATAAATGGCAGTCTACATCTGTCTTAAACAAGAGGAGGATTGAATAAAGTTTATCTCTACTAAAATCCAGACTCATTTTTTCTCCGTGGGACTCATAAGATTATGTTTACCTTATTTATCAGACCCTTCTGTGGCTCTTTATAATGGAAGTGCGCCAAGCACTTGACAAACATCTCCCTTAATCCTCAACAATTCTATGCAGTAGACAGTATTACAGCCCCGATTAGACAGCTAACAAAAGGGGCACAGGGAGGGCAAGCATGTTTTCCAAGGTCACACAGCTAGAAAGTGGTAGAGCTAGGGCTCACCCCAGATAGTCTGGTTCTGGAGTCTTTGCTCGCAATCTCTAACATTTTCTCTCCAGTCCAGGACCAGAAGGTAACCCGGGATCATAAAGGAGGAAGGATCTTGCACTATCTTCTGGGTTCTGGTTTTTAGGGAGTCAAAGTCAGTCTGAGAAATGGGTATAAATTTTGGAGCTAAATCTTGACGCACACTCAGCGTAGTGACACAGGCTGGCCGCCTGAGGGGGCTTCAGCCCTGTTCAAGGAGCCAGGGGAGGGAGGAGGGAACCTTGCAAACGAATGTCAGGCTCAGACTCATGAACTGTAGAGAGTTGAGAACAGAGCATCTTAGAAGGCCGAGAACAAAGCCTCTTAGAACGTAGTACAAAGGCCCCTGGAATCGTTGAATGGTGAGCGCAAAGCCTCACAGCATCTGGGAGATAAAAGACACTTAGATTCTGTTCGGCCCAGGGTCTTATAATTCCCAAATTTGGGGCATGACCGATCTTAAGACTCTTAGACGTAAGACTGGCTACAGAATTTGAAAGGCCTAGTGCAAGGCCCTTTTTCAAAAAATAAGAATTTCAAGACAGTAACAGCAGAGTATTAAACCAAACTCGGGGCCCTCCTAAGCGGGTCATATGCCCGTGAAGCCGACCTCGCTTAGAAGCACAATTTTATGGGTGGATGTCGTCTCAGTTGGCCTGGCCCTCTCGTATTACAGCTGAATATCTGGGAAGGCTTCCTGGAAGAGGAGGCAAAATCAGCACTAGACTCTCAAATCCTTTCCGCCCCGCGCGCCGCTTCAGAAGCTGAAGGTTAGGAGGTGGGGAGAGAGGAGCAGCTGCCAAAATGTCCCAAGGACCCCTTCTTTATTTATAGATCACCCCTGCCCTTCTCGCGGGACAGTCCAATGACAGCCAGAGCTCTCCCGCAAGGGGGCGGAACCAGCTGCGGGATGGGAGAGACCAGGACCAATGACATCCGGGCAAGGGAGGACTTGTTTCATTGTGACGCGTGGGGGCGTGGCCAGAGCCCAAAAGGCGGTGAGAAGGGGGGCGTGGCGAGGAGGGCCGTAAGCCGATCGAGTAGGCAGCTGCGAGCATGCGTCGCGTTGGGGGGTGCACAGCAGAGCATCTTCGTAAAGAAGGGTACCAGCCAATAAGCCGGGGTTGCTCTGTCGCTGGGGGCGTGGCCATGCAGATAAGGCGCGGGTGGGCGGCCCAATGGGCGGGCGCCTATGCAGATGAGACGGTGACAGCCGGGCCAGCGGGCGGGCTGGCAGGCGGGCTGTTGGGGCGGGGAGGTGGGACCGGGAGAGGGGTGGCCGCGGGGCCCGGCCGGTCTGGGGCGGGGGGCCGCAGCCATGATCCGGGCCTTCTCGTTCCCGGTGAGCCCCGAGCGGGGTCGGCTGCGGGGCTGGCTAGAGGGCAGCCTGGCCGGGCTCTGCGAGTTGCACTGGCTCCGGGAGAGGCAGGAGTACCGCGTGCAGCAGGCGCTGCGGCTGGCCCAGCCCGGAATGGGGGGCGCCGAGGCCGAGGACGAGGAGGACGCCGACGAGGACGAAGATGCGGCGGCGGCGCGCCGGGCCGCAGCGGCCCTGGAAGAGCAGCTGGTGAGGGGCCGCCTGTCCTTCCGTCCCTGTGCTCTCGTCTGTGTCTGTCTGTCTGTCTCGGTTGGATGCTCAGACACCCGTCCGGGTGGGGGAGGGAGGAGGGGAAAAGGAGAGGGGGGTGGGGCTGGAGAGTCTGGGTGGCGGGCGGGATCAGGCCTCCCCGCCCCCAAACTGGGAAAGGGGGCTACCTCGCCTCTGCTGGTCCCTCGTGTGATGCACAGGCCCGCATTCCCTACACCCCTTCCCCAAAGAAAATCCATCTGGGCGCCAAGTACGTGTCAAGCCCGGGCTAAGTATTCGGCAGGCGTTGTCTTCTTGCAGCTTGGGGGATAATGGGGTGATAGTACCCATTTTATAGAGGAAAAAACCTGAGGCTCAGACAGGGCAAACGACTCACCCAAGGTCACACAGCCGGATCCAAACATGCCCCTCTCCTGGCCTCCCTATCAGCGCTCCCCCCCCCGCCCCACCCCCCCGTCTTCCCTAAGTCCTGGTGTGCTTGGAGATCTCCGGAGGGGGCGGGGAGGGGGGAGGGGATCCTCGAACCTCCTGAGGGAAGGATTGCTGCTGAGAGGAAGTTCACAGTCCCTTAGGATCCCACGGTGATCTCGACCCTCTGGTGACACTTTGCCTCCTTTGCTACCTGGTCACAGCCCTGCTTAACCCAAGCGGTGGCAAATTGAAGCAGCATGAGAGTCTGACTTCTAGACGCCCTGGGTGCTTGATGGTGGAAGATGAGGCAAGGTATCCAGAATGACTTAGGGAACATCACCCCTCTCTCCCTCTCTTTGTTATTCCTTAATTCTCCTGGGTTTCTTGCACTCTTTTCCCTCCTGCCACATCTCTGTGACTTTCTGTGCTGTTTCTTTGCCTTTCTCAGTCCTCTGTCTCTCTGTCTCCCTTGGTCTTCTTTTCTTGCATTTCTTCCTGCCCCACATCCCTGTCTCTCTCTTCCCCTCCCCCCAGCCTGCCAGGCCCCAGACCCCAGCTCCACTTGCTGATCCCATCCCCAAGCCTGTGTGTGGTCAGAGCTTCCCGTTTGGGGAAACCTGAGCCGAGGTAGCAGGGGGAGGGGGCTCTCCCTGCTACTGACCTCGACTGCCCCCTCCTTGGATGGGGAATGGCGGGGAGGTGGGGGTAAACTGAAGCCAGACTCTGGGGCTGGACGGCCAGCCCCTCCCCCCACCGCACCCCCCCAACCCCCGCCAGGAGAGGGACCCTGCACATTCTTCTGTGGAAACAGAAACAGCTGTGGGAGGCCCCACCCCCTCCCAAAGTTAGAGCCGCGCGTTGTGGGGGCCCTCACCAGCTCACCCCACCCTAAACTGGCTGGGCTTGGGAAGGCACCTCCCATCCCTCCAAAGAGAGGCAGAAGGCATGGGGATGGGCCAGCTGCGTCCTGCCTCCCTGCCCCTCATCCTCTCCCTCTCTCTGCCTCAGTCTCCCCCTTTTCTGCCCCTCTGTCTACTCCCAGCCATCAGTACTCCCACCCCACCCCCCAACAATCTCCAAGCAGAGCTCCGTCCCCGCATCAGGGAGGAGGCGGTGGCAGGCAACGGGAGGGAGACAGCGCCACTGAGGGAGGAGCAGAGAAGCGCTAAATATAAACTCCTCTGGTGTTGGGGGTTCCTGGGTCCTTCCAAAGAGGGGGTGGGGGGCCTCCCCTGATCCCTGAGCCTCTGTTGTGTGATGCTCACCCCTTCGACTCCTCCATCCTGCCACCCAGGGATACACTCCCTTTGAAACAAGAAAGATTGAGGCCAGAATTGATTCATTTCTAGTAGGAAAGATAGGGATGCAGGGAAAGATTAGGGGGAACCTCAGAGAAAAGAGGCAAGAATCCTGAATGGGGCAGGAGTGCTGTTTTCTCCCGCCAAGGAAAATGGTCCCCTTCCAGCAAGAAGGACTCAAGTTAGACTTGCAGAAGGACTTCCTAACAGAGATCAAGGGAACTGGACACACACCAGGGCATGTGAGTGGGGGCAGTAAAGGTCTGGGAAAGTTTGGGCAAAGGGGTCTCCAGGGGTCCAAACCACATTCCTCTTAAACCTGCCTGAGTTGGACAGTGTCAGGTCCACTTGCAAATGGGCTTGCAAAAAAAAAAAAAAACCAATGAGGGGCACTGTGAATAGGCAGAGAGCCAGATTCAGGCCAAGGACCTTCTGGTCTTTTAAAGATTCATCCTCTTGCAGCTGGGAGGATGAAGAAATGAGGTCAGACTTGCAAATAGGGGAGTGTTGTGGGGTCCAGGCACCGGGGAGGAAGAGGCCTCTGCTATTTATCTTCCTTACTCCTGCTCTTCCCTGCAGTGGAAGAACTGAAATTGGACCTACAGAACTTATTGGGGGGAAAAAAAGTCTTTTTTCATTTATTTCTAATTACACCAGTAAAGCATGATTTTATATTTTCCCTGTTGGAAATTCATGGCTTTCATGTAATAATAAAAGTCAGTATTTATTAAGTGCTTAAAAGGAACTGCTGTTTAAATTTGTTTAATCCTTACAACAACCCCATTGGAATCAAAAGATGCCCATGTTAGAGATGAGGAAACAGAGATGAGAAACTGGCTCAAGGTCATACAGTTGGCAAATGGCTGAACTTGAACCCTGGCAATTTGGCTCCCAGCCGTGCCTCCATAAACACTTCATCCTACTATCCAGTCCCCTCATCCATCCCCTGACCCCCTAAAATCCACCCTCTTGTCTGTGATCACCGTTGTCACCCTGGTGTGAATTCTGCATCTATGCACAAAAACAGGCTACATTCCAAAATACATAGAGTTTGCTTTGCTTTTTTCAAATTCCAGTTTCTTGGGTGAGGTATCAGAGACTATGGTTCTTAAAAAGTATGGCCTGATGGACTAGTAGCATCACCCAGGAACTTGTTGGAAATTCAATTTCTTAGGCTCCTGCCTGGAATCAGGGGTCAGACCCAGTAACTTAGCTTTTAATACAACCCCCAGGTAGTAGTTCTGACTCATCATTATACTGTACATTCTGCTTTTTTTGGCTGTGCTAGCTCTTTGTTACGGCACTTGGGCTGTCTGTTGCGATGCACAGGCTTCTCTAGTTGTGGAGTGTGGGCTTAGTTGCCTCGGGGCATTTGGGATCTTAGTTCCCCAACTAGGGATCAAACCCACATCTCTTGCCTAGTTGAGCTTAACCACTGGACCACCAGGGAAGTCCCTCTGCATTTTCCTTTTTTCACTCCACAATAGGTCTTGATGATGGTTCTGTTATATAGAAATGGCCTCGTTGCATTTTAACAGCTGTATAGTATTCTGCTGTATTCATTCATTCGTTCCTTTCCCAAACATTTCCTGGGCACCTACTTTGAGCCAGGAACTGTTCTAGGTACTGGGACTGGGTTGGGGAGGTGGTGACAGGGACAGTGCAGCAGTATACAGAAGAGACACGAATCTCTGCCCTTCTGGGGCTGGGGCTGACGATCTGGTGAGAAAATGAACAAATGACAGCCTGATACATCATTTTAAGTCAGGAGGTCATTGCTGCTATGTTGCGGGTGGGGGGTGGGGGAAAGGCAGGGCAACCCAGGTGCAGAATCATGGGGAGCTATTTTGGAAAGAATGATCAGAGAAGGGAGCAGGTAGGCATCTGAATGAAGCAAGGGAGGGAGCCAGGAGAGTGTGCTGGGGAATCACATCCTACTGAGTTAGGAGCGTGTCTGGTATGTTCAGGGAACAGTCAGGAAGCCAGTGTGGCTACAGCGGGGTGAGCAAGGACATGATTAGTGTGGGACAGGATGTGGGATATAGGGGTGGTCCTTGATGTGTTTCAGCCATCCCTGACACTGCATCATGCGGCTGCATCCCTGGGATCTGCTCAAGGATGACACCACTCTGAGCATCTCTGTCCACTGAGCTCAAAGTGAAATGATCTGTTGACTTTCCTCCCAGATACAAGCCCAGATGGGGGCTTCTGTTCTAGGGGGGAGGGGTAAGGACCAGGGCCCAGGAGAGCAGCCACAGGAATAGGAAGTTGGAGGGGGGGGGTTGTCTGCGGGGGAGCCGGCCAGTCTTTCTGCCCTAAATAGGCAAGCCTGGGCGGCTGCCCTCTCAGCCCCTCCTCCCCCCTTCCCTCCCTCCCGCTGCCTGCCTGCCGTCCAGACAAGCCGCTTTTGTCTGAGGGTCAACCGTCAGCCCGAGGCTGCCCCCACCTCTGGCCTCACCCAGATCCGTGTGAGACTCTTCCTGGCTCCAGTCCTGTTTTTCAAAAGGGGGTTAAGTCCTAGTGTCTTGGAGACCCCATGTGTGTTGTTTCAGCCCCTGCCCTCACCGTGTCCCAGTCACTCCCCTTAAAGGGTTTCACCTTTATTTATTCACATCTGATAGGAGGCGGTCTTTTCCTGCAGCACAAAGGATCCAGGGTAGACTCCATTCCAGGTAGACTCGACATTTCCCATGGGGATGAGGTGCTGCGACCCACACTAGGGCTTCTGGGTGAGGATGGAGCTAGGGCAGGAGGAGGAGGGGTCGCTGCTGGAGGCAATGGAACCCCCTGGGGTTTGCTATGGTAGTTCCACTAAGGCTAGATTCACAGAAGGGCATTTGCTGTTGTTGATCAGTCACTACATCGTGTCTGACTCTTTGTGACCCCATGGACTGTAGTCCACCAGGCTCCTCTGTCCATGGGATTTCCCAGGCAAGAGTACTGGAGTGGGTTTCCATGCCCTCCTTCAGAGGATCTTCCCAACCCAGGGATCGAACCTGCATCTCCTGAATTCCTGCATTGGCAGGTGGATTCTTTACCACTGAGCCACCAGGGAAGCCCTCCAGTAGACATGAGGGGATTCTTTCTGGGATGTGCAAAGATTTATATGAATCGTGGTCACCCTGTTTTACCCAAATGAGGGACAGAGTCAACCTACAGCAAGAAAAACTTACGACTTGCAGAAGGACTTTTCATTGGTGATAAAGGGCACTAGGGGGACTTCCCTGGAGGTCCAGTGGCCAGGTGGCCAGGACTCTGAACACTCCCAATGCAGGGGGGGCCCGGGTTAGGTCCCTGGTCAGTGAGTTAGGTCCCACAGGCTGCAACTACAACCTGGAGCAGCCAAGTAAATAAATAAATAAAGACTAAAAAGGGGGGCCGTGGGGGGGAGGTGGGAGCATCTGAGACAAGAGAGTCAAAGTATGGGAGAAGGCAGATGAATGAATGGCTGAGAGATCTGCTGGGTCCTGAACACTAACTTCTAGCAGTGACCTGCCTTTACAGCAGGAAAACCTGAAGTTATGCTCAAAGAGCATTCTAATAGGGGTTAAGGAGCCATGAGCTCCAGATAGAGGGAACAGCTGGTAGAGAAGGGACAAGAGATGGGGCCTTCTGAAGCCTTATCACTCACACTTAAGAGGGAATGAGGTGACTGCAGAATGAGGGACTGGAGTTAGACGACCAGGAAGACTTTCTAATGGGTTGAAGGGACAGAGATATTGAAGGGAATTCTGGAAGTTGGGTACTGCTTTTACCTTTTTGAAATTGAGCCTCACTGTCAAAGCGAAACTCTGCCCATGAGCTGCTAGAATAGAGGACCAGTTGGCAGAGGACTGGGGAGTCTTCTGACCATCTTGCTCTCCCTACCTCCTTAGGAGGCCTTGCCTGGGCTCATCTGGGACCTGGGCCAGCAGCTGGGAGACCTGAGCCTGGAGTCTGGGGGCTTGGAACAGGAGAGTGGGCGCAGCTCGGGTAAGCATGGGTTAGAGGTAGTGGGGTCTGCTGGGCCACCCCACCCCGCTGTCTCCTGTTTCACAGGCTCCTCACTCTGCCTCTTGATCTCCTCTCCTCCACCCCGTGTCCCCCTTTCAGCTCCCACTGATTGTTTTCTCCCCTTCTCTTTGAAATCTAGGCTTCTATGAAGACCCCAGCTCCACGGGAGGCCCAGACTCACCACCCTCGACTTTCTGTGGGGACAGTGGCTTCTCTGGCTCTGGCTCCTATGGACGCCTGGGTCCCTCTGAACCCCGGGGCATCTATGCCAGCGAGAGGCCCAAGTCCCTAGGTAAGGTGGGTGGGGTTGGGCCCCCGTGAGCCAGGCTTTTGATCACAAGCATCTGAGTCAGACCAACCTGGATTTGAAGTGTGGCTGTAACTGTCCCTTTCTGTGTGATTTTGAGCACATTCCTTCTTTCTGGGCTTCTTCATCCATTAAAATAGGATTCATAACAGCATCTACTTCACAGGGAAGTTTTGACTATTCAGTGAGCCTCTGCCCAAAGACATTGAAACTTGGCACATGGTAGCCATTCGGTAAACAGAAATCGCTGCTCTTCATTTGTTCAACTACGTTTCTGAGTCCCTACTATGTGCCTTCCTGGCACATATCATAGGGGTGAGGAATAGAGCAGTAAAGAAATCGCTGTCTTCATGAAACTGACATTCGAGTGAGAAATAGATAATATACAAGATAAATAAGTAAAACATTTAAGATATTAGATTTTTATTTATTTATTTATTTAATAAGCTCCCTGGTGGCTCAGACAGTAAAGAATCCACCTGCAATGCAGGAGGCACGGGTTCGATCCCTGAGTCGAGAAGATCCCCTGGAGAAGGAAATGGCAACCCACTCCAGTATCCTTGCCAGGGAAATCCCATGGACAGAGGAGCCTGGTGGGCTACAGTGCCTAGGGTCACAAAGAGTCACGTGACTGAATGACTTTCACTTTCACTTTTCATTATTTAACGGTCATGTCCCATGTTAAGATCTTAGTTCCCCGACCAGGGATTGAACCCATGCCCCCTGCATTGGAAGCACGGAGTCATAACCCCTGGGCCACCAGGGAAGTCCCTAGGATGTTAGATATTGACATGTACCATGAAAAGAAAATTATGGACGGGGACGAGAGCATGTTTCTTGGAGCCGGGGAGGGAACTGCAACTGTAGAAAATTTGGCCAGAGACGGCGTCACTGACACTGTGACACTGGAGTGGCGCCCTAAAGTAAGAGAGGGACTGGGTCAAGCAGACATCCTGGGGGAAGGGTAGTTTAGGTAGCAGGAGCAGCCAATACAGAGGCCGTGAGGTGGAAGTGCGACTGGCCCGGTGCATCCAGGAGGTGGAGCTCTCTAAGTGCAGAGGAGCTGGAGGTCAGACACGCAGAGGCAGGACGGACCATGCAAGGCCTTGGAGGCCACTGTGAAGACTTGGTTATGAACCTGATGTGTGGAAAGGGGTGAGAGCAGGTGCTTCGTTGCGACTGTCGTTTTTAATGGGAGTGGGAGAGTAGGGCAGGCGGCAGGCAAACTGCTCCTCCTAGGCTCATAGGGAAAGGGCTTTGAGAGCTTCTCTTCTCTCTTCCTTTTTTGCCTCCCTCCCCTAGGAGACGCCAGTCCCAGCGTACCCGAGACAGTGGGCGCTAGGGCAGCCGTGCCGCGGTCCTTCTCGGCGCCCTACCCGACGGCTGCGGGGTCTGCGGGCCCGGAGGCCTGCTCCTCCGCGGAGCGACGAGCCCGCGCGGGGCCCTTCCTGACGCCCAGCCCCCTGCACGCCGTGGCGCTGCGCAGCCCGCGACCATGCGGCCGCCCTCCCCCGGACTCGCCCGACGCCTCGGGCGCGGGGCGGCCCCTGGACGGCTACATCTCGGCGCTCTTGCGCAGGCGCCGCCGCCGGGGGGCGGGCCAGCCCCGGACCAGCCCCGGGGGCGCGGACGGGGGCCCGCGGCGCCAGAACAGCGTGCGCCAGCGGCCGCCCGACGCGTCCCCGCCCCCCGGAGGCGCGCGATCCGCGCCCGAGCCCCCGGTGGAGCGCGCGGGGGTCCGTCCCGCCAGCCCGGCCCCATTGGGCCGCGCCTGGGCCTCGCCGTGGGAGGCGGAGGCGACCCCCGAGCCCGTGGCGCCGCCCGCTGCCCCCTCGCCCCCCGACAGCCCGGCGGAGGGCCGCCTGGTGAAGGCACAGTACATCCCGGGCGCGCAGGCCGCCACCCGCGGCCTCCCTGGCCGCGCGGCGCGCCGCAAAGCGCCCCCTCTGACGCGGGGCCGCAGCGTGGAGCAGTCCCCACCTCGGGAGCGTCCCCGGGCCGCGGGCCGCCGCGGACGCATGGCCGAGGCCTCAGGCCGCAGGGGCTCGCCCAGGGCTCGCAAGGCTGCGCGCTCCCAGTCCGAGACCAGCCTTTTGGGCCGCGCCGCCGCAGTTCCGCCAGGTCCCCCCAAGTACCCCACAGCCGAAAGGGAAGAGCCCCGGCCGCCGCGGCCTCGCCGTGGTCCGGCGCCCACTCTCGCGGCTCAGGCCGCGGGGTCCTGCCGCCGCTGGCGCTCCACGGCCGAGATCGACGCTGCCGATGGGCGCCGGGGCCGGCCCCGCGGCCCCGCCGCCCGAGGCCCAGTTCCTGGCCCATCCCCTTCAGCTCCTCAGCGCCGTCTGCTCTACGGCTGCGCGGGCAGCGACTCGGAGTGCTCGGCCGGGCGCCTGGGGCCCCTGGGGCGCCGGGGCCCGGCGAGCGGCGTCGGCGGAGGCGGCTACGGGGAGAGTGAATCGAGCGCCAGCGAAGGCGAGTCGCCTGCCTTCAGCTCCGCATCCAGCGACTCCGATGGCAGCGGTGGCCTCGTGTGGCCTCAGCAGCTGGTGGCAGCCACCGCGGCCTCCGGGCCAGGGGCTGGTGCGGGTGGAGGGGCGCCTGCGGGCCCCGCCAAAGTCTTTGTGAAGATCAAGGCTTCCCACGCGCTCAAAAAGAAGATACTGCGTTTCCGTTCGGGTTCTCTCAAGGTCATGACTACAGTGTGAGTTTAGAGGTTTGCTTGGGATCCCCCTTCATGGCCTCTGCACCACCACACCCCCACTCACTGATCCTTCTACACCTCCTTTCCAAAGACCACCATTCTCTCTGCTTCCAAAGACCCTTCTTCACTGCCCCATCCACTGCAGTCTTGGTTGAAAAGGCTTCTCCTCCACCACAGGGAGGAGTGCTGTTTGACCCAGTTGAGCTGCGGACTCTGCAGCCCTTGGGCTAGAAAGTTCCCTTTCTGTGGGCCTCACTTTCTTCATCTGTACTATGGGTGTACTATGGTATACAGAAGGGGTAATTCAGTTTGAATTTCCCCATTTTAGTTTAGACAGTTAGTCCGTTTTTTCCTCTTCGTTTCTCTCACTGAGCCCTCTTATTCCTCGTTTCCATGCCCAGTTATGGCCCCCGTTCACATTCACAAAGTGCCCCCCTCCACATCCTTGAACCCTTAAGATATCCCCTTAGCATCCTGGTCAGAGACTCTGTGGCTGACCCAGAGGGTGCTTGCAGAGTGCCCTGAAAAGGGAAGGAGCACTGACTTTGGGGTTTTGAGGGTCAAGTAGGAGTTGGTAACACCAGGAAAGAAAGAATCTTTCACCTCCCTCCCTGGACAGATATAAAGGATTGGGAGGTAGAAGAGGGAAAGGAAGATGGCTTCTATCTCGTGGCACCCCCTGTGAGAGGGAGTGGGGGAAGCCCAGAATGACCCTCAGTTGTTCCAATCCAGTATTTTTTCCTTTTTTTTAAAAAAAAAAATTACTGTATTTATTATGACGATGGTGACTCCCCAGTGCACAGGGGGGCCAGAATCTGTGTGTTTCTCTAACCTCTTTGTAAATAAATGCACAGTGTTACATAAGTGGTGGTGGACTTTCCTTTTGTGGTTAAATGGACTTTTCCTTTGGACTAATATTTATTGAGCAACTACTGTTTGCTTTGGGTATGGTAGTGTCAGAACCAGATGTCAAATCCTAGCTTAGGTCTCAATAGCATCTTTTTTTAACCATTGAATATTTTATATCAATGAATAATCCTAGGTTGAGTTTTGTTTGGTCATAAATATAGTTTCATAAAATGGAAATAATAAAGAAAAAGCAAAATGTTTAGAAACAAATAATATAGGTAAAGTGACAGCCCCAAATGCCTTCTCTCAGAAGTCATAATCAGTTTGATGTACATCCTTGTATGTTTTTCTTTATGTGTTTGCATACATGTACGAATCCTAGTAGCTATACAAATACATGTGACTATACATATGCATGAAGTGAAAGTCGCTCAGTCGTGTCTGACTCTTTGCGACCCCACGGATGTATAGTCCATGCAATTCTCCAGGCCAGAATACTGGAGTGGGTAGATCCCCTTCTCCAGGGGACCTTCCCAACCCAGGGGTCGAACCCAGGTCTCCCTCATTGCAGGCGGATTCTTTACCAGCTGAGCCACCAGGGAAGCCCATATATATTAATATACATACCAGTACTCTTGCCTGGGAAATCCCATGGACAGAGGAGCCTAGTAGGCTGCAGTCCATGGGGTCGCTGGGAGTCGGACACGACTGAGCAACTTCACTTTCACTTTCATGCATTGGAGGAGGAAATGGCAACCCACTCCAGTGTTCTTGCCTGGGAAATCCCATGGACAGAGGAGCCTACTAGGCTGCAGTCCATGGGGTCGCTGGGAGTCGGACACGACTGAGCAACTTCACTTTCACTTTCATGCATTGGAGGAGGAAATGGCAACCCACTCCAGTGTTCTTGCCTGGAGAATTCCAGGGACAGCAGGACCTGGTGGGCTGCCGTCTATGGGGTCGCACAGAGTCGGACACGACTGAAGCGACTTAGCAGCAGCAACAGTTATACTCTATACAGCTAAAACTGTTTACATAAGTTGAGCCATATGTATACATTGTTTATCAAATTTTGATCTGTGCCTGGAGATTTCTATATGGGAAGGGTTTTAATTAGTTGAATTTCTTTGAGGATTTAGTACTGTTTAGCTTTTCTGTTTATTTGTTTATGCTTTTCTATTTCTTCATATGTCAGTTTTACTAGGTTGTATTCTAGGAATTTTTTCATCTCATCTAAATTTAGGTGACATATTTTCCTATCACTGTAGTAGCTGAGTATGATTCCATGATCTAACCTTGTCAGCTCCTCAGTTCTTTCTATTTTGGATTTTAGTGCAGTTGTATCTTTGTATATGCCTCTTTGTGCATATCCATATTTCTGTAGGATCCTAGAAATAGACTTGCTTGGTCATTACAGTACAATCATTTGAAATATTAATTGACATAGTCACAATTCCTTCCACTGAGACTGCCCTCAGTTGACATTTCCAACAGTAATTTCTGAGATGCCCATTTTTTTTTCACCCCTTCACCAAACAAGAGATACTATTAATCATTTTCATTTTGCCAATCTGGGGGGGAAAATGATGTTTTTATTTTAATTAGCATGTCTCCCTACTTTTATACAACACATTTTGTATGCTTGTTGAAAGTTAAGTCGCTCAGTCGTGTCCAACTCTTTGCAGCCCCGTGGACTGTAGCCCATCAGGCTTCTCCATCCATGGGATTCTCCAGGCGGGAATACTGGAGTGGGTTGCCATTTCCTTCTCCAGGGGATCTTCCTGACCCAAGGATTGAACCCAGGTCTCCCACATTAGAGGCAGATGCTTTAACCTCTGAGCCACCTGGGAGGCTGACCCACTTGTAATTCTCTGAATTGCCTGTTCACACCTTTTGCCCATTTTTCTTTTGGGTAAGCCCAATAAAATCCCATGGATGGAGGAGCCTGGTAGGCTGCAATCCATGGGGTGGCTAAGAGTAGGACTTCACTTTCACTTTTCACTTTCATGCATTGGAGAAGGAAATGGTAACCCACTCCAGTGTTCTGCCTGGAGAATCCCAGGGACGGGAGCCTAGCGGGCTGCCATCTATGGGGTCGCACAGAGTCGGACACGACTGAAGCGACTTAGCAGCAGCAGCAGCAATAATTATACTAACTGCATGGATGGGTAAATAGAGACTCAGAAAGGGGCTATTACCCTGGTCACAAAGCAAGAGGGAGCCAGGACTAGGATCCAATCTCCACCTGACTCCACAGTCTGAAGAATGGGTATTTTTGTTGCTGCTTTGACCCTTGTGACTACATGGCTACATGGGTGCGTCCACCTCTCTGTCGCTTTGACTTCTGAGAGAGTAAGTTCTGTTGTACTCAGTTGTATGTCCAGGGCCCACTAAGGCAATTTGGATATGCTGCTGCTGCTAAGTTGCTTCAGTCGTGTCCGACTCTGTGCGACCCCAGAGACGGCAGCCCACCAGGCTCCCCCATCCCTGGGATTCTCCAGGCAAGAACACTGGAGTGGGTTGCCATTTCCTTCTCCAATGCATGAAAGTGAAAAGTGAAAGTGAAGTCGCTCAGTCGTGTCCTGTCCGACTCCCAGCGACCCCATGGACTGCAGCCTACCAGGCTCCTCTGTCCATGGGATTTTCCAGGCAAGAGTACTGGAGTGGGTTGCCATTGCCTTCTCCACAGTTTGGATATAGTAAGGAACAAAACAGAAAAAAAGTCCTAGCGGCATGGAGCTTCCCTTCTGGTAGGTGTGAGTTGTAGTGGTGGTGTGTGTGTGGATTAAAAGATACTTCCTTCAACAGTAACAAAGTTTATTTTTTGCTTTGTTTTGATTTTTTTGCTTTTTTTTTTTTTTGGCTGTGCCATGAGATTTGCAGGATCTTATTTCTCTGACCAGAGAACTGGGGCATTGCACTGAAAGTGCCATCTAAAATCACTAGACCACCAGGGAACTCACAAAGTTATTTTTTAAAGTTTCCGGGAAAAGTCATTGCTTCTCAGGCCCTTGGGAATATTTCTCCCATCTCTGTTTCATAAAAAGAGCAACTAAAGCTGAAAGGGGGAAGGGACTTGTCCAAGGATACACAGATCACTCAGTGGTCAAGATGGTTGAAGTGCAGATGGCTGACCTTTCTTCCTTTTTAAGATTTTAGTGCTTAATCATAAAAAAATAACAACTAACACTCTGTGAGCACTTACTATATGCCAGACTATTCTCAGTGACTCATTTAATTCTCACATTCTCACGGAGGTGGATATGATTCTTATACCCATTAAAAAAATATATTTATTTATTTGGCTGTGCTGGGTCTTAGTTGTGACACTTGGTATCTTTAGTTGCAGCATGTGGAATTTAGTTCCCTGACCAGGGATCGAACCCAGGGCCCCCCTGCATTGGAAGCATGGAGCACTGGACCACCAGGGAAGTCCCTCTTATGTCCATTTTGATGGAGAAACGGAGGCACAGCTCTCTGGAGTCACTTACCAGAAACCAAGAAGTAGCAAAGCCAGACCTTTAAGTTCAGACTGCCTACGAGTCCACGTTGTTAGCCATTGCCCCATCAGCCTATTTCTGTATGGATTATCTCTAGACAGATACACAAGGAACTGCTCACAGGGATGGAGGCTGAGCTGGTGGCCGGCAGGAGAGGATGCTGACATAATAAATACATAAATTCTGTAATTTTTAAAAGGAGATAAGGACTGTGAGGGGAAAACAGCAGAGATGAAGGAATTGGGAGGAATGGGGAGGCAGAGGAGTTTTTAAGTAGACTGATCCGGGGGTGCTCTAATTGAGAGGGTGAGTTTGAACAGAGACCTGAAGGAGGTGGAGAGTTGAGGCTTGTGGCTCTCTTGGGAAAGAACCTCCCAGGCGGAGAGGTCAGCCAGTGCTGAAGCCCAAACAGTGCCTGGTATGTTGGCAAAATAGTTGGGAGTCCAGCATGTCTGGAGCAGTGAGTGATGGGGGAGAATGGGGCCTGGGGAGGGTGCGGGGGAGGCGAGGGCAGAAAATGGTCTGGGACCACTGCATCACGTGGGGTCTCATGGGCCACGGTGAGGAATTTGGTTTTTATTCCTCCAGAGAGATGAGAGCCATGGGAGAATTCAGAGCCGAAGAGGAACTTAGATGTTTGGGGTGTGGGAGGAGGGGGTTAACAGCTCTATTGAAACATAATTCACTACCATAAAATTCGCCCATATAAAATATGGGACTCAGTGGTTTTTGTTTAAATTTTTTCCCCCTTGTGATGAGAGCTTTTAAGATGGACTCTCTTAGCACCTTTCAAACATGCAACACAGGATTATTAATTATACTAACCATGTTGTACTTTATACCCCATGACTTACTTGTTTTACAACTAGAAATTTGCTTTTGACTCTCTTCACCCATTTTGCTCATCCCCCAACCCCTCAGGCAACCATCAATCTGTTCTATGTCTACAAGCTTTTTGTTTTTAGATTCTATATGTAAATGAGACCCCATGGCATTTGTCTTTTTCTGTCTGACTTGTCATCTGTTGTCCATCCATGTTGTCACAAATGGCAAGATTTCCCTCTTTTTATGCCTGAATAATATTCCATTATATTCACATTTTCTTTATTCATTCCCATCAGTGGACACTTAGGTTGCTTCCACAGCCTTGGCTATTCTAACAAATGCTGCAATGAACATAGGGGTGAATGTATCCTTTTCAATTACTGTTTTCACTTTCTTTAGATAAATGCCCAGAAGTGGAATTGCTGGACCATATGTTAGTTCTGTTTGTTTGAGGAAACTCCATACTGTTTGTCCATCCTGGCTACACCAGCTTACATTCCTAGGAATAGTGCCCGAGGGTTCCTTTTTCTTGACATCCTTGAATGACACCTGTCATTCTCTTTTTGATGACGGCCTTTCTGATAGATGTGAGGTGATATCTCATTGTGGCTTTGAGTTGCCTTTCCCTGGTGTTTAGTGATGTTGAGCACCTTTTCATGAACCTGTTGGCCATCTGAATGTCTTATTTGGAAAAATGTCTCTTCAGATCCTCTGTCCATTTTTTAAATCAGATTTTCTTTTTGCTTTTGACTTGTATGAGTTCTTTATATATTTTGGATATTAGTTCTTTATGTATGCTGGATGTTAATCCCTTATCTTGTACATGGTTAGCCATGTGCCCCATTCAGTAAGTTGCCCTTTCATTTTGTTGATGATTTCCTGTGCAAAAACTCTTAATTTGATATAGTCCCACATTTATTTTTGCTTTTAGTGTCAAATCCAAGAAATAAAATCTCCACATCTGATGTCAAAACATACTGCTTGTGTTTTCTCCTAGGACTTTTGTGGTTTCAGTTCTTAGGTTCAAGTATTTAATTCATTTGAGTTAATTTTTGCACAAGGTGTAAGATAGGGGTCCAGTTTCATTCTTCTGCATGTGGCTGTTGAGTTTTCAGAAGACCATTTACTGAAGAGACTGTCTTTTCTCTGTTGTGTATCCTTGACTCCTTTATTATAAATTAATTGCCCGTGTATGCGTCAGTTTATTTCTGGGCTCCCTATTCTAGTTTGTTGACCTATGTGTCTGTTTTTGTGCTAGTACCATGTTCTAATTACCAGAGCATTGTAATATAGTATGAAATAGGGCACATGATGCCTCCAGCTTTGTATTTCCTTTTCAAAATTGCTGTGGCTATTTAGGGTCTTTCCTGATCTCATACACATTGCGGAATTGTTTGGTCTATTTCTGTGAAAAATGCCACTGGAATTTTGATAGGGATTGCACTCAATCTCTCAATTGCTTTGGATAGTATGGACAGCTTAACAATATTAATTCTTCCAGTCCATGAACACAGGATGTCTTTTCATTTATTTCTGTCTTCTTCAACGTCTTTTATCAAGGTTTTATCAATGGCTTTTATTATAGTCACAGAGTTGTCTTGTGATTATATTATCACCACAGTAAATTTCAGAACATTTCCATCACTCCAGGTAGAAACTCTGCATCCCTTATCTGTCATCCTACAGTCTCCCCAGCCTGTGGGGATCCACTTTTGTAGATCTATTTTTGTCCTTATAGAGTGGCCTGTTCTGGAAATACATGTGGAATCACACAATATATAGTCTTTTGTAACTGTGTATTTCACTTAGCATAATGTTTCAAAGTTTATCCATGTTGTAGCACATGTCAGTACTGCATTTCTTTTTATTGCCAAATGATGTTCCACTGTTTGAACAGACCGCATATAGTTTATCCACTTATCAGTTGATGAACATTTGGGTTGTTTCCACTTTGGGGCTTTTGTGAATTATGCTGCTAGGAACATTCAAATACAAAGTGTTTGTGTGACTACCTGCTTTCATTTCTCCTAGGTAGATACATAATAGAGGAATTGCCGGGTCATCAGGTAACTCTGTTATCTTTTGAGGAACTGCCAGAGTATTTTCTAAAATGGCAGCATCGTTTTACATCCCCACGGGCAGTGTATGAGAGTGTCAGTTTCTCCATATTTTCACTAGCACTTGCTACGGTTATCTTGGGACTTTGTTTTAAACAGGGTCCCTCTGGCTGCTCTGTGCCGAACAGGCTGAGGGAGACAGAGATATTAATAGAAGCTGGAGACCCAGTGAGTAGGGACTATAATTGTCCAAGCTGCAGGGCATGGTGCCTGGACCAGAATGGGGGCAGCAGAGGAGGTGAGAAGTGACTGGATTGTGGACAGACTTTGAAGATGGAGTTAATGGGATTTGTTGCTAGAGCAGTTGTGGGGTGTGAGAAAAGGAGACGGGGAATCAAGATTGACCCATCAACTGAGATGAATAAGACTGGTAGGAGAGGGTTTGGCAGGTGGAATCAGGAGCTCAGTTTTGGGCAACTGAGTGTGAGATACTGCAGACATTCATATGGAACGTCCGGTAGGGACTGGGTATTCCATGCTCGATTTACTGTTGGAAGTCATCGCACGTTTCCTTAATAATTCAAGTCAGAATTGAATCTGCAATCCAGGGTCTCAGTTTCTCCCTCCAGAAAATGGGATCAGGAGTACCACTGCCATGAGGCTGGGGAATTCCTCTGCAGCACAGGGCAGGGTTGCACATCTGGAAACCAAGGTAATGCGTAGAGTGAAAAGGTCCACAACCGGGAAGAGAAATGGAGGTTACGCTTGGTTCAGACAGCGTCCGCCTGTCCATCTCCCCGCCCCCAGCCTCTGGCTGCCATTAGAGACAGGGAGGGAAGATTGGGTCGTCACCCTGTCTTTCCCCGCTCTGAGCCGTGTTTCCTCCTTGGGGGCTGCCCGGGCCAAAACTGCTGATGGAAAGCAGCTGCGGGAGGCGCCGAGGTTAGGCGTAAACCCAGGCCCCTCCCCGGCGCCGGCCGACCCCGCTAAGGGAGGGGGACGGGGGCGCCCTAACTCCCCTCCGCTCTTCCGCAGCCGGGCCCGGGGCCCTGGCACGTCCGGCGCGCCTGATGCTTTCCAGATGTGAGCCTAATTCCCCTCCCCCCTCCAACCTGGCCCTGCTGCTCCCGCGCGATAGGGGTTTGGGGAGCCAGGGTCCGATATCCCCCTATCAAATTGGGGACCCAGGCCCGTATCCCCTGCCGGCCGGTCTTGCTTCCCTGTTCAGGCGGTAAAAACCGAATTGGGATGGAATGACTGCAGTAAAGACGCTTCTCTCCCAGACCTCCACGTCTCTCCTGGGCTTGGCCTCCGCCCCTCCCGTAGCCGGCTAGGGAGGCGTAGTCGGGAGCTGGTCCCATGACCCGCCCCTCGCGGCAAACCACACCCAGGACACGCCCCCAAAGACACGCCCCGAACACGCCCCTCCTAACCCCGGCCCCGAACTTCCACGCCCCTTCGGCGTCCCAGCGGTCTTGCCTCTGGGACGCGCCTCTGCAGCCCCCGCCTCTGTCGTCCGGTCCCCAGCGGAAGGCGCGGTCGGTCGTGTCTGTCTCTCTTCCCCCTTCTGTCTGTGTCTTGGTGTACGTGTTTCTCAGTCACTGTTTCTGACTACTTTTCTGTCTGCGTGTCTCTCCTGTACCCTGCACGTCTCAATCTCTGAAACCCTCTGCCTGTCTCTGTCTCTCTTAGTCCCTAGGTCTCCATCTCTCCAAATCTCCGTCTCCGTGTCCCTATCTCTGCCTCTGTCTCTCCCGGCATCTCTGTCTCCCTCTCTCTGAATTTCTGTGTCCAGTCCATCTTCAGTGAGCTTTCTGTAGCTCCCTCCACCTTTCTGTGTCTCTCCCACCTCTAATTCCCAGCTTGCCAGCGGCGGCGCTTTGCCCTCCGGGTTTCTACCTCCTACGGCTTTGGCGCCGGCGGGGTGGGCGGTTCGGCGGACCGCGGGCGCCCCCGTGTGGCCAGCAGGGAGCTGCCAGGAGACGACTGCGGGCTGAGTGTGCAGCGCCCGCAAGAGTGTGTTCAGGGCAGGACACTATGGGCATCCGTGGGTGATACTCGCTCTGTGAGTGTGTACTACTCTGAGATCGCGCGTGACGTCCAGAGGTTGTGCGTAGCTGTGTGACCTTGTGAGATTTTCTCTGACAACCAGAAACTGGGCGTGACTGTGTAAAATCGTGTTCAGTTCAGTTCAGTCGCTCAGTCGTGTCCAACTCTTTGCGACCCCGTGGACTGCAGCACGCCAGGCCTCCCTGTCCATCGCCAACTCCCAGAGTTTATTCAAACCCATGTCCATTGAGTCGGTGATGCCATCCAACCATCTCATCCTCTGTTGTCACCTTCTCCTCCTGCCTTCAATCTTTCCCAGCATCAGGGTCTTTTCAAATGAGTCAGTTCTTCAAATCGTGTTACACCGAGACATTGTGTGTGACCGTTTACGTGAGTGACCGAGATGACATATCGGTGACTGCGTGTGACACCATGAGTTTGGGTGTCTCTGAGACACTATTTGGGGGACTGTGACATCGAGAGACCATGTGTGAGCAAGAGGTCGTGTGTGACTGTGCAATATGGTGAGGATGGGAGAGTTGTGTGTGTCCACGGGGAGACGGTGTGTGAGAGAGGGCAAGAATGAATGAGAATGGCCCACCAAGTAATGGTGTGAGAAGCAGTATGAGAGACCTGTGGGGAGGGAAGCTGAGTGTGAATGACTTTGTGAGTGTTCGACAAGGATGTGTCAGCCACAGTGATGACATGTGAGATGCCGGGTGTGCCTGTGTGTAACACAGATCGTGTGGGACCCTGAGAGACTGGCAGAGTATCATGACAGTGCATTAGAGAATGTGCAACTGTCCAGGACGCTCAGATGAGCATGCAAGAGAAACCTCATGGGTGTTAAGTTGTGACGCCGGGAGGCTGCGGTATGAAGGCAGCACCTGTGTGTGATACAGATTGTGTGAGGCTCAGCAAGGCATCTTGAGAGGTGGTGTGTGGAACTGTGTATGTGTGTGTCTACACTTGACGCTCAGGGTTGTCCCTCTGACTGTGGTTGTGTAGGATGTGACTGGTGGTGATGGGCCTCTCGGAGAGATCGTGAGGGACTGTGTGACATTTCGAGAGGTCGAGTGACTGTGTCGCCGCTGAAGGTTAGGGCAGTTCAGGAGACTGTACACAGCATCATGTGACACAGCGAGGGGTTGTGCATCTCTGCGAGGGACTGTGAGTGTGATTCTGTATGCTGAGAGGAGATCATCTGGGATGGGGTGACACGGAGGTTGTGGGTGTGACAGGGTGGCAGAGCGTATGTAATGGAGTGTGAGGCTGTGTGGGACCCACAGGAGAGATTTGGATGACTGTGGGATAAATGTGGCAGAGCTTGGGGGGGGGGGAGGGCCCATCCCAAGACTCTTTTCCTGTGAGTGTGTGTGTGTGTGTGTGTGTGAGTGTGACAGAGACAGAGACAGAGATTGAAAAGGGAGACTGACACAGAGAGAGAAAGGGAGAGAGACACAGACACACAAAGACAAAGAGAGAGATGGACAGATGTAACGAGAGGACCCAGAGAGACAGGACGCGAGGGTGATGGGTATGCTGGTGGCGGTAGCAGGAGGAGGCGGGTCCTCAGGGGCTGTGCCCCAGGAGAGGGGGCGGGGCAGAACTGAGGTGGGTACCCAGACGCTGTGTCTCTGCCACCCGCCGGCCTTCCCAGCCCTGAGCAGCAACAGGTAGGAGGCTATGGTCCTGAACCCCGACAGCTGGTCCCTCTGCCTGGGAATGAATGAATGCATGAGTGAATGAGTGACTTTATCCTTGCTCATCTCCATCAGCCTGTCTTTCCCTGTCTCTCCATGTGCCCTCCTCTGTCCTCTTTCATCACTCTGGGTCCCCTCCTGCCCCTCCACTTCCTTCTGTCTGTTCCCTGCCCTTTCTGTCCTCTCTCCCCTCTATCACTGTCCCTGTCTCGAGCACTCCATTTGCCCTTCTGTCTACCCTCTCCCACCTCCGTCACTCCATCTCTCCCTAAGCCTTCCGTCGCCCCTTCTCTTTCCTCCCTCTGTCCTTTCATCCGCTCTGTGCTTCTTTCTCCCATATCACTCTGTCTCTGTCCTCACACCCCTCTCTCCCTGTCTCTACTCCCGTCCCTCCCGCCTGTCTCTCCATCTTTCTCTCCCTCAGTCTCTTTATCCCCCCTCCCCCTCCCCATCTCTCTCTGTTTGTCCCTGTCGCCATCCTCCCTGTCCCTCTCCCAGTCCTGGCTGTGTTGCCCCCCTCTCCAGCCCTTTCTCTGGCTGCTAATGAGCAGAGGAGCCTTTGAGGTGGCCAGGGCTGAGATGGGGGGCTCCCTTAGGGGGGGCGAAGGGGGCAGCTGCTGCCAAGGCCCTAATGAGGCCCCCTCTGCGCCCCTCCCGCGGTGATCTTAATTCCTTCTTCTCCCTGGAGCCACTGCTAATTGGCCTGGGGAGGGCCCCCTCCTGGCTCTTGCACTCTCCCCGGGAGGTGAGGACACCTGGATCTCTGGATCCAACACCTGTGTTCCTGTCCTTCTGTCCCTCCCTCCACCTGCCTCTCGGCCTCCCATCTGTGCTTCCCCGCTGCCTTCCCTCTCTTCCCTCTGTTCCCTCCTTCACCTGCCTCTAGGTACCCCATCTGTGCACCCCTCCAAGCCTTCTCTTGGCCCTCTCGTCCCTGTTCATTGGTCCCTCTTTCGGCCGGCTTCTTGGTCCCCCATCTACGCAGATCACCATCTCTCCCCTTTTCTTCTCTTTTCCTGTCTCTTCCTCCACTCTGGGCACCGCATCGGTGAGCCCTTCCACGCACGCCCCCATTACTGGGTTCCACCACCACCGCCAACCCTATCTGGGAACCCACCTTTGCCCTAGCCTACTCCTTCGCCCCCACTCCCACCGGCTTTTAACCTTTCCCCGCCGCAGCCATGTCCAACAACATGGCCAAGATCGCAGAGGCCCGGAAGACCGTCGAGCAGCTGAAGCTGGAGGTGAACATCGACCGCATGAAGGTGCTGGGTCGGGGTGGGGAGGAAGGCCGCGGGCTTCGGGGCTGGAGTCTGGACTGGTCAGACTTGGGAGTGGAGCCGGGAGCCCGGGTGGAAAGATCCCCTTCGGAACCGGACTGGACTCCAAGGAAGGGGGGTGGGGGGTGGGGAGCGGCTGGACAAGGGGGCTGGACCGAGAAGGGGCGGGGCCACACCTGGGGTGGGGCCTAAGGGCGGGGCCTGGCAATGGGAGGGGCCGGACACGGGGGCGGGGCCTGACAAGGGACGGGCCCGACTAGAGGAGGGGCCCAGGCTGGGGCGGGGCGGGGCGGGGCGTGGACATCTCCCCTGGGTGCTCGCAGGTGTCGCAGGCAGCGGCCGAGCTCCTGGCCTTCTGCGAGACTCACGCCAAAGATGACCCGCTGGTGACGCCGGTACCCGCCGCAGAGAACCCCTTCCGAGACAAGCGCCTCTTCTGCGTCCTGCTCTGATCCCTCCCGACAGTTTGACCCCCGCACCCCGTCAAAATATGAATCCAATAAACGTGGTGACTGCGGGGGTGCCTGTGCTCTCAGGGAAACTGAGGCGCATGCAGAACCTGGGGCCACCATAGAGGAGCCCGTGTCCCTTCTCATTCCTTCTTCGTGTGTGTGGAGTGTGGGGGTGTGGGGCGAGGTTATGTGGACGCGGAGCAGGGGGATATCAGAGGACATCCTGCGTCCTGGCTCTGGCCTCCACCGAGTGTTCCCGCGATCCTGAATTGATTTAATCGTCCCAACAGCCCCAGAAAGCAATTGGCTACTTGTATGAGGAAACTGAGCCAAAGGAGGTCCCTTAATCAGAGTCACAAGCTAAGAGAGAATGGGGTGAAGACTGGACGCTCCCGCTCCCTGAACCTCTCAGCTGGCGGCTCTTCTTGCCTCTCTCCTGGGTTGGAGGTCCTTAGAATATCCAGTCCCCACCTTTCTTGTCCCCTGAATGGTTCCAGCCCCTTTTTACACATGGGCCTACTCCCTACCACAGCCCCGCCCCCACAAGCACTGAACTTGTCCCTGTTCGTTTATTCATTCTTCCAAACACTCTTGGTCCTGTAATGGTTGAAACAGGGGTCATGGACACGTCCAAGACAGCCCTGGCCCTGGGTTCCTGGGGTTCAGAATCCAGTGGGAGTGACAGACCTGTCCTCGGATAGTGATGATTCAGAGTGGGCAGGGCTGGGATGGGGGAATTCAGAGGGAAGGCCTGACTCATCTTGAAGGTCAGGGAAGGCTTCCTGAGGGAGGGGACATCTGAGCTGGTACATGGTGGGAATTAAACATGGGGACCTAGAGAAGAGAGAAGTTGGGCTACAGGAGACAAGTCAGTATGTACATTCTTTTCTATTTCCTTTTATCTGGGGACACGGATTACGGTGACAGCCCTGATTCCTCTTCTGTGTTTCCCACTTCATACACTGGTGATCTCCAGGACCTGTATTTGTTGTTTAGCTGCTAAGTTGTGTCTGACTTTTGGGGACCCCATGGACTATAGCCCACCAGGCTCCTCTGTCCGTGTGATATTCCATGCAAGAATACTGGAGTGGGTAGCCATTTCCTTCTCCAGGGGATCTTTCCCACCTAGGGACTGAACCCATGTCTCCTTCATTGCAGACAAATTCTTTACCACTGAGCCACCAGGGAAGCCCTTTTAGGACCTATGTAGCCAGCAGTTAAATGAGAGTTCTTCACATAAAAGCCCACCTTGATGGCTTCTTCCATTTGCAAGGTCTGGGTGACCTCAGAACTGCACAACCTCCACGGTGACCAGAGGCTATGAGATGGGGCCCTGGCTTTTCAGTTTGCCAAAATCCCCACCACACCCGATTGTCTCCCAGTGAGGGACACTGGGGGTCAGACACTATTTATCACAGAGCCTATGCCAGGAGCTTCTTACAGAGAAATGAAGAGAAAGGTTAAATGTCTTGAACCCACGATTCTATGGAAAATAAACGCAGACTGGGTGAGCTATGGGCTTGGTTAATTATTTAACCTGATTGGTCTGAGGTCCACTGAGTTTGCGACCCCTCCCCTCTCCTCGAGCCCTCTTGTCTTGAGTCTGCACCCCTGGATCTGGTGGAGATGACTCCCTAGGCCTCCCCTTCCCAGAGGGGCCATGCCTGTGTCTGGCAAGTGCTCCATTATTCACATTGAATTAGGGTCCCCTGGGCCCCAAATCTGAGCTTCCTGTTGAATTGAGGCAAGAGACGCTGTAATTACATCTCCCTTCTGCCTCCCACCTCTCAGCCTGGCTCCGGCCCTGGTTGCATCATGTCTGTGGGAGCCCCGGGGGAGACAGGGAGGGGGACAGAGAGAGCCAAGGATGAGCTGAAGGGAGGTGGAGTGATGCTGAGGGGAAGTTGCCAGAAGGATTCTGGAATTTCACAGACTCAGCATCCTTGCATCTTAGAACCTGAAATGCAAAGGAATCTCAGAAACTCAGAGGGCTGGAATTCTGGAGTCTTTGAACCCTGTGGGGCCAGGATGGTGGGGTCCTGTCCCCTAATTGGGCTAGGATTCCAGGACTCCGCACTTCAGAAGTGTACGGACTACTTGAGCCTGGCCTGTTAGACCCTTTGAACCCTGGGATCTTGGAATTGGTCTTGGGGAATGGGAAGCTGGGGAGAAGCAAGTGGGGTTGGCTGACCTAGTGGTGGGCAGGGAGCTGGAGGAATGTGTGCCTGCCTGGAGGAGCGGGGCTGGGTGAGCCTGCACCCAGACTGAGGCTGGGAGAGACGAGAAGCCAGAAAGCAGAAGCTGGAGTGGGTCCTGGGTGACCAGCCTCCAAACCGATAATCTCATTAGCTGGGTATGACTTCTGGTTCCCTTTTCCTGCCACCCCCAGCTGTGAGGTCAGCTCTGGGGTCAGGCTCAGGCCAGTCAGAGCCAGGCCAAGAGGCAGAGGTGAATACCTGGGGAAGTGCTGGTATTCAGCAGTTCCTTCCCACTTCACTCCAAACCCCAGGGCTTCGGGCTGCCCCACCCAGCTGTCCTCCTTCCACACCCCACCCCGCATGCTTGGCACTGAGGGGCTGGAGAGTAGGAGTGGACTTAGCAGGGCCAGAAGGAGCCATAATCCTGGCCATCACTTATCAGGAGTCTGGTTTCACAAGCCCATCTCACTCCATTCTAATGGCAGCTCCCACAAGGACTCTGCTTAACCCCATTTTACAGACATGGAAGACGGGCACAGAGAGATAACCTGGTCAGTTGGGGCTTGAGGTTGGAGTGGGAGGAGCAAATGGATGACCTCCGGAGGGGCCGGAGGGGTTCAAAGGGGGCCTTGAGGGACAGAAGTGAGGGGATCCCAGGGGAGGCACCCAGCCCAGGCAAAGGCAGGGCAGGGGCAGAGTAGGGATACCAGGGGTCGGTGAAGGAAGCGGCGGCTAGTAGGTGGGCAAGGGCTGGAAAACGGGGTGGTGGGCAGAGAATATTGGCCTCTAGCTGAAGGGGCTGGGGCCTGCTAAGGAGGGATGGGTCAGGATGGACACACGGCAGCTCCTCACAGCAGTGAGTGGGCACAGATGACAAGCGGGCCTGGCAGGCATGAGCAGCTGGTGGCATGTGTGTGTGTGTGTGTGTGTGTGTGTATGAGGTGGGGCCAGCTCCCTCCCAGGGCAGAGCCTGGAGGACGGAAGCCCGGGAGCCAGGAGAGGGTCAGGCCCAGGGCAAGCTGGCATCTTAGGTCAACAGCACGACCAGATGCAGGCCTGGGCAGGCAGCTGTAGGCGCAGGCCGGCAGGAGTGGGAGAGCTTGTCCCGGTCCCATTTCCTGGCCTGCTTGGTGCTTGTCCACATGAGGACACTCACCCGGATGGAATGACTCAGCTGAGGGCCTGCCCAGGCTCCAGCTATGGCCCTCCACTCCCACCGCTTGTCGAACGTCACTTGGGACCACGCCCCGATCGGATGGTACCACCTCTGAGTCCCTCAGCCCTCTACTCATGGTGGTTTGTTGAGTGAATAACAACTCCACCAGTAACTGTCTGAGAGCTCCCTAAAAGCAGGCAGAGTGAATTCCGTCTCTAATCTAGGTCCGTATAGTCAAAGCTATGGTTATTCCGGTAGTCATGTAAGGATGTGAGAGTTGGACTATAAAGAAAGCTGAGCACCAAAGAATTGATGCTTTTGAACTGTGGAGTTGGAGAAGACTCTTGAGAGTGCCTTGGACTGCAAGGGGATCAAACCAGTCCATCCTAAAGGAAATCAGCCCTGAATATTCATTGGAAGGACTGATGCTGAAGCTGAAGCTCCAATACTTTGGCCACCTGATGCGAAGAACTGACTCATTTGAAAAGACCCTGATGCTGGGAAAGAGTGAAGGCACGAGGAGAAGGGGACAACAGAGGATGAGATGGCTGGATGGCATCACCGACTCGATGGACATGAGTTTGAGCAAGCTCTGGGAGTTGGTGATGGACAGGGAAGCCTGGCATGCTGCAGTCCATGGGGTCGCAAAGAGTCAGACACAACTGAGGGACTGAACTGAATCTTTGTTCAGTCGCTGAACAAAGTACAACATCCCAACAAAGGCAAGGCAGCCATTTGATGAAGAACATCAAGGCTTAGATACATACGGACACACGTGGGCTGACACAGCCATGAAGAAACACGTGGTCACCAATGAACAGACACAACACACCCATAGACACAGATAAACAAAGAGACCTTACAGGAAAGAATACCCACCACTCACACACACACACACACACACACACACACCATGCTGATACAATGCTCACTTAGGTGACCCAAACCCATACACGCGAAGTTCACAGGTCCACAGTCTCTAGCACGCTCCCTTCTGGGTACCCATTCCTCCCCCACACGGTGCTGTGTGTCCATTCCCAGTCCTCCCAGGGCTGTCCTCCGTCTTCTGTAGTGCTGCCCCGGGGTCCCTCTGGGGAGGCTCGAGTCCCTTCTCAGCACTGCGTGGCAGGGTAAGGGTGCTGACTCACCCGTTCAGAGCAGTTCCCTCCGACAGCTCTTTCCACCCCCCTGGAAGCCACCACCCCACCCTCCAGCACACCCCAGCTGGGGTGACCTCTCACAGCTGAGCAGGAGGCTGGGGGCTCCCCAGAAGGTGAGTGTGTCTGACCCCGGCACGGACCCCAGGGATTCTTAGGAAGGAGTGAGAGTCGTCACTTCTCCTGCCTGCTCTGGAGCACAGAATTCATGGCAAGGTCGCCAGGGCTTCTGACCCTCAGCGGCAAAGGTGGGGAAATCAACCGAGGCCTGGAGGGGGGTACCATCTGAGACCTGGCGGGTCAGGGGAGCAGCATGGACTTCCCGAATGCTCAACAGTGCCTGGCGGGGGCAGGAAGCCAGTGATAGGGAGGCTCCGGGCACCAGAGCACCCCCTCCCACTCCTGCAATTCCCCTGATGTCAAGACAGGACACTACCCTGCCAGGCATCATCCTTCATTAATATGAGAGAACTTCCTGAGTTCCCTTTGGTCTGGCTGGGGATTGCGCAGAGTATGAGGAGGGAACCACGTGGCCAAGTAGGCCTGAGACACAAACACCAGGCACCCTCAGAGCAGGGCTGAGTGGTCCCTCTCCAGAGCCCCTGGTATGGTCAGGGCTGGGGCACCCATCCTGGCGGAAGCTGGGAGTGCCAGCTGGCCATGGGTGATAGGGAGCCGGGAGCCGGGAGATGGGGGAGAGGGGAGGGGATCATGGTCATGGAGGCCGGGGTGACATGAGGACAGAGAGAGGAAGTCGGGAGCTGCCCAGTGTCCAATCCTCAGGGTCAGGACCATTCTTCCCGGCCTTGGATGAGCTGGGATATCTACACAGGTTCTCGCCTTGTTCCAAAGAGGGGTCTCGGATGGGTCACTGGCCATGATCAGTCCATCAGGCCCACGGAGTCAGTGTTGCCCCATTGTACAGACGAGGACACTGAGGTCCCCTGGCTTCCCTTCCTGGCCTTGGGACCACCCCATAGCAAGGAGGTGGTTAAATGGGGACAGGAACTCCAGTCAAATGGCATAAGATCTTGAATTTGTCATCTCTGCATTTAAATGGCCTCCCTGAAAAATATGGGACGTCTGAGAAGGTCTCTGAGGTCTTATCTGACCCTTGGGTGGGGAGGCCGCATGGGAAATGGGCTCAGTGGGAATAAGGACTGGTGACCACTGTGCTGGCCGCGGGTACACACAGGCAGACCACACAGGCGGGAGGGTGGTGTGGCTGGCAATGTGTCTGTGGAGGGCTGGGAGACATTCTGGAAGAGCAATGTTGGAACCCTGGACTGGAGGGCTGTCTGTGGCTAAAATATTATTCCTTAAAGTCAAGGTCACCAGCGCTTGGCCTGGGGCCCGGGAGGGCTGCTGGGGTGAGAGACAAGAGGGCGGGAGGGCGCTCCCCTTTGATACTGACCAGTGGAAATCCTGGCAGGGGGAGCTGTCCCCTTTCTGTGGATGTCAGGTCCCTCCTCCCCCGACGGCCTCCCCAGGGCTCAGCGGGGACGGAAGTGTGTGTGAGCTGGGAGCCTGTGGACCAACGGGGCTCCAAGGACTGGCATTTCTTTTCTCTGGCAGGGCCACCTCTTCCCCCAGCCTTGTGGAAGGAGTGAAGTGTGTCCAGGGAACAGAAATCTCAGTTGCGCCTGGAAAACACTCCATAAGGGAAGAATTTCCCGGTCGTTTCTCAATCCTTAGGCAATGCCCTAACCCCGAGGGGCCTGAGCCTAGAATAGATGCCAGAGGCCACCCCCAGACCGCCTCGCAGACTGACCGGCTATGCCGCTCAGGTCCTGTCCGGGTCCCCACTCGCGAGCTCCCAATTCCAGGGACATGATGACTCAGGTGATCCCCCCCAGGGTGCCGCTGGGCAGTGTGGGGGAAGGCAGAAGGTTGCAGAGGCAAGAGCGAGCCGGAGGAGGTGGCAGGTGGTTCAGGATGGGGTCCTTGAGAGGACGTGAGGAGGGAGAGGGAGGCGCGGGAGACGGATGGGTGTCTTGGGCAGGAAAGTGGAGGGGAGCGCGCCAGGGAAGGCGGGAGGGAGCCAAGGGGCCTCTGGAGAAAGCAGGGGGAGGGAAGGCGGGGCAGAGAGAGGAAATGAAAAGCCAGGGGTGAGTGATCAGGGCTAGATGAGTTCGGGAGCGAGGAGGGAGGGAAGTCTGGAGAAGCTGCCACTCGAAGCCGGACCCAGGGAGCAAGACCCCCGGAGAAGGAGCGAAGGGGGACAGAGGGGCTGAGAGAGTCGGCAGAGGTGCGGTGAGGAGGGGCTGGGGAAGCAGAGATGCAGAGGAGGGGATAGGTCGGAGGAGACAGGGAGGGAGGGAAGGCAAGGTGAAGGGAGTGGACCAGGGAGGGGACTGAGCCAGAGCCAGAGCCAGAGACAGAGCCAGAGACAGAGCCAGAGGAAGAGAGAACTAGGGGCTTGGCAAGGGAAGGACTAGACGGAGAGACAGAGGTAGCGAAGGAAAGAAACAGGAGGGAGAGACCGGGAAGGAGCCTGGGGAGACAGAGGGCAGAGAGAGAAATAGATGCCCCAGAAGTGCGGAGGGTAGCCCGGGACTCCCCTCGCCTCCAGCTGCACCAAGGACCCCAAGGGAGCAGGGAGCGAGGTGCTGCGCATCACTGGGGCGGACCCATCTCCCCTTCCCTCGACACCTCCCACCCTCCACCTCCCGGGAACCCCTCCAGCCCCCCTCCCCGGGAGGCAGCCGGAGGCCGGGGATGGCGGATTCGTGCCAGAACCTCACGTACGTGCGGGACTCGGTGGGCCCGGCCACCAGCACCCTGATGTTCGTGGCGGGCGTGGTGGGCAACGGGCTGGCGCTGGGCATCTTGGGGGCGCGGCGGCAGTCGCGCCCCTCGGCCTTCGCCGTGCTGGTCACCGGGCTGGCGGTCACCGACCTGCTGGGCACGTGCTTCCTGAGCCCGGCCGTGTTCGCGGCCTACGCCCGCAACAGTTCGCTGCTGGGCCTGGCCCGGGGCCGCCCGGCACTGTGCGACGCCTTCGCCTTCGCCATGACATTCTTTGGCCTGGCCTCCACGCTCATCCTCTTCGCCATGGCCGTGGAGCGCTGCCTGGCGCTCAGCCACCCCTACCTCTATGCCCAGCTGGACGGACCCCGCCGCGCCCGCCTGGCGCTGCCGGCCATCTACGCCTTCTGCACGATCTTCTGCTCGCTGCCCTTCCTGGGCCTGGGCCAACACCAGCAGTACTGCCCCGGCAGCTGGTGCTTCATCCGCATGCGCTCGGCCGAGCCTGGCGGCTGCGCCTTCTCGCTGGCCTACGCCAGCCTCGTGGCCCTGCTGGTGGCCGCCATCGTCCTCTGCAACGGCTCCGTCACCCTCAGCCTCTGCCGCATGTACCGCCAGCAGAGGCGCCACCAGGGCTCGCTGGTCCCCGGCCCCCGGGCAGGCGAGGACGAGGTTGACCACCTGATTCTGCTGGCCCTCATGACGGGCATCATGGCTGTGTGCTCCCTGCCTCTTACGGTGAGTCCCCTGGGCAGCTCTAGTGGGCAGTGGGGAGGAGGGCAACGCCCAGTTCTAGCCGCCACTGTTTGCACCCACTTCACGGATGGGGAAACTGAGGCTCAAAGAGGTCAGAGACTTTGTCCACAGTCAGACAACTCCAAACTTTACAGAGACGTTTCTCCCCACTTGCTTATGCTCCATTTGACTCCTCCTGATCCTTGTCTCCCCTCTTCCACATCCCTAGCCCCCCACCTCTCCGCCAGTGCTACCCCCACCACCATCCTTCCCCTACCCCTGCAAGACTAATAAGATCCATCATTCAATACTGCACTTGTCTACTCTGTGCTCAGTGGTTTAGAAATCCCTTCTCTGATCATCTCGAGAATGATCTTACGCATCTATTCCATAAGCATTTAGCAAGAAATGTGATGAAGTTTCTGTCGGCATTTCTACAAAGGGTGGGGGGTGATGATGTATTTTGCCCACGATCGCACAGAGGCAGGGCTGCACCCTGGGCTTCTCTGAAGCCAGGGTCTGATCGCCTTGCCACCCTGCTCCCCACTTCTCCAGCCCCACCCATGTAGGTGCCCTTGGGCTCTCCTGGCCTCACCCCTTTCCTGCAGGAACTCCTGCCCTGCCCCTCCCAGAGGGCAGCAGGGCTGATCCTGGTCCTGTGGCACCCAGTCCTCCTGATACTGTCTGGACCTCAGCTTCTCTTTCTGCAAAATGCAAGGGCTAGGGTTAGAGTTGAGAATCACCAAACCTTTGAGGGGGTGACGGAGGACTCAGAGATGGGACACACACACACACAGCTCTGGGACCCAGCCTTGCTGCCCCACCTCTCTCCTCCTAGAGCTTTGCTGACTGTCTCCTGGGGCTTTCTCTCCCTCTGCCCTGGATGCATTTCTTATTTAGTTCTCATCTTATTTCTTTCCCCTTCTGACAGGCCGCACCTCCCTCATTTCTGCCAGTGAGCAAGGGAGAGGAGGGGGTCCAGAATGGGGTGTGTGTTGAGGGGTGGGGCAGAGGAGTCCTGGGCTGCTTCTTGATTGCTCTCTGCTTGCCCTCAGATCCGCGGCTTCACCCAGGCCATCGCCCCGGACAGCAGTGAGATGGGAGACCTCCTGGCCTTCCGTTTCAATGCCTTCAACCCCATTCTGGATCCCTGGGTCTTTATCCTCTTCCGCAAGTCCGTCTTCCAGCGGCTGAAGCTCTGGTTCTGTTGCCTGTACTTGAGGCCTGCCCAAGGCGACTCTCGGAAGTCCCTCTCTCGGTCCGCCTCGGGGAGGAAGGACTCAAGCGCCCCCCCTGCTCTTGAGGGGAAAAAGGGGAACTGGGTGCCTTTGTCAGCCTGGGGTGAGGGGCAGGGCGGGCACTTACCGGCTGTACAGCTACCCACTAGTACCGTGGGAACACCCTCCAAAGCGGGGTCTGAGGCAGCCTGCTCCCTCTGCTGACATCTGCCCGGTGAGCTCCCGCCCTGTCTTCCGGCCGCAGCTGCCAGAAATTCAGGGACATGACCGATGGCTGCGGGCGGATCAGCCCAGAGATGGTTCCTGGAGCCCTGCCGGCCGGAACATGGACCCTCTGGATTCAGGGGATGATCAGCTGCTATTTCTCCTTTCTCCGGGTGGCCATGAGGGGCTGCTGCGGGAGGAGGGAGATGGGGAGAGGAATTACCCTGGAACATAAAAAGAACAGTTGTCTCAAAATATCCGGCAGCCTGGCCGGCCTGGTCTGGCCCTCACTTGCCCATCCATCTCACTGTCTAAATATTTAGAAGGCAGAAATGTTCCCAGCAGCTTCTGTGCGCTCAGGTCTGCTCTGGTTAGGGTTCTGCCTCTGAACTTCCTTCATTCAGGGTGCCCCTGATGCCCACCCCAAGGCCCCAGCAGACAGCCCTGAGCCCGGCTCTGCGGGGAGGCAGGGGGCTCAAGAGCCACCCTCTCTCTGCCTCATGAAACCTGGGATTTCCTGACAATTTCCCTGTCTCCCTTTCCTTCCTGATTCCCCATTGAACTTGGGAGGCCTGGTCCACCCCCTACCCCACCAGGGGAGAAGGGGCGACTGTTGCCTTGGGAGTGACACCACTGGACAGTTGCTTGAAAAAAACTGCATGGCTTGGTGAGTTGCAAGATGTGGATGGCGGGTGGCAGGAGAAGCTGGAGAATGAAGGGGTGGGAGCTACAGAACCCAGGGACGGCCCAAGGACTCAGACCTAAGTCCTGTACCTATCCCTGGATAAACAGCTGCCCCCGCAACCGCCCCTGCAGAGCCTGACCGCACCCCCTGTGTCCTTGGAACCCTCGCAAAAATGTCATTCATCCATTCATTCATTCAACAAATAGTGGGCCCTGAATCTACCAGGTGCTGGGGACACAAACCGGTCTCAGCCTCACCTGGGAGTCTTTTAGGGTGATTTCCAGCCTTCAATTCCCCTTCTGATAGCCGGGGCTTTTCCAGCCATCCACCCCTCTCTCCTCATTAGCCATCCCCTGCCTTTAGGCACTGAACTCAAGGGTTTTCCAGGAGTGAGCATGAAAGGAAGTGGTGCTTCGGGTGGTGGGAGGAGGTGAATGGGAAAGCCCCCAGACTCTCCCCAGCCCTGGTCCCACTTTCCCACTTGCTTCAGGGTTAAAGCAATCATTCTGCCCCTGGGCGGGATGAGGGTGGGGGTGGGTGGAAGAATAGATGAGGCAAGAGCTTCCTATAAAGACGGTGGCTAAAGTGAGTCCTCCACCTCGTGAGTTGCACCCTCCTCGCTCCAGCCTGCTATTATTAGAGCCACTCTACATAAGCTGGAATCAAGGTCCAGAGGAGGCAATCACCAGCCCCAGGGCACACAGCGAGGAGAATGTGCAGCCTGCAGGTGGAGCTGGTTTGTGTTTTTTTTTGGCTGTGTTGTGCAGCTTGTGGGATCTTAGTTCTCCATTCAAACCCAAGGCTCTTTGCAGTGGAAGCGTGGAGTCCTAACCACTGGACAGCCAGGGAATTCCCTGGTTTATCCTTTTATTTCCTTAATCCAGATGGGGTTAGTGAGTTTCCCTTAGTTTCCTTTCTCCTAGGATGGTGATCATAATCTAGTACTTAATTTACAGGGCTGTGCTGAGGATTAAATGATTCAATTTAATCATTAAAAAGCAATTTAGCATAAGACCTGGAGTAAAGCCCACAGTATGTGTTACTGTTGCTGCTGCTATTGCTGTGGCTATTGGTGTTTGTTGTCTTTGGCATCTGAGCACATGTGGCTTGAAAACAAAACTTTTCTCCATTGTCATGACATTGTTCCACGGTCCACCGCCCCCCTCCCCCCCAAGTCACTTTGTTTCATTTGAAGGAGTGGCTGTGAGAGTTGAAAATAGATCAAGATGACTGCTTAATGGGTAGGGGGTTTCCTTTTGGGGGAATGAAAATATCCTGGAACTAGAGAGCGATGGTGGTTGTACAATGTCGTCAACGTACCAAATGTCACTGAATTGTACATTTTGAGATGGTTAAAATGGTACATTTTGTGTTATGGGTATTTTACCACAATTTGAAAAAAAAAAACCATGTAATACTGGACAAAAATTGAGGAAGTTTAGAAACTTTTATAGCAGTCTTGCCAGAGTCATATTGTATCGCTTGAATTTAATAATAAACATGTTGACTTGTACCAAAACAAACCAGAAAACGGGTCAAGCAACAGCAGATGGGGGTCCGGCCTTGTTTACCAAATCTGCCTCAATAGGAACCAACTCAAGGGACCTGGTGTGGAGGGGTTGTGTTTCAGGCAGGAGTCAAGGGCGCACCCTCCAGCCCCACCCCTGCCTATCCAGGTAAGATTCCCTGGGGTAGGGGTGCGCCTCCTCTCCCGGCCTCCGTTCTGGCCCCTCAGAACTCGCTGAATGGCAGCACAGGGCTGGGCTTTTGAACCCCCAGCACCCCAAGGTGGGCGCCACTATCAGTCCTCGTTTTCGGATGTGGATTAAGGGAAGGAGAGGATTCAGTGTTGAAGCTGGTTTTCTGCTGACTTTTACCCACCAGGCCTAACAGCTCAGGACTCCGCCCCCTCCTCTGCGTCCCACTGTGGATGTCTAAACTGTCCAACTCCTGCCCCATCTGCTCTGATCTGGAAGCTCCTCTCCTGGCTGGTTCCTGACTGCTGGGGTAGCGTCTCCGCTGTCAGCCACGGTCCTGTCTGGAGTTCCTGTCTGAGTGGCCCCTCCCCTGCCTGCCAAGCTCCAAGGGCTCCCACTGCCTGGAGGCCAAGGGCCAAACTCCCACGCTCTCTGCTTAGCCACGGCAGAAAATCAAGATTTCCCCAAAGAGCACAAGACCTTTCAGGCCTCAACCTCTTTACTCATTGGGCTCACCCTTCCTGTAAGAGTGTTTCCCTTCTCCATTCATCAAGAGCACCCTTGCCTTTCAAGGTCCCACTGAGGCTCCTCCTCATCCTTGAAGACATCATCACTCCTCTCAGAGGCTCTAGGCACTTCCGGGGCTCTATGGTGGCCCTTGCTGTAGCCTGTAGCACAGACATCTGTTCATTTATTCAGCAGGCTTTGATTGAGGGCTTACTGCATGTCAGGTTTTGTCCCTGTGATGTTGGGGACACAGTGATGACAGATAGCCTTGGCCCTGCTCTCCTGGAGCTCACCGTTCAGAGTGGACAGGGCTGGGGGATTGGGACCAGGGAAAGTGGAGTCGAGGGAGAAGATCAGGGAGGGCTGCATGGAGGAGGAGATGGCTTAGCCAGGATGGATCTGAGGATTGTAAGAAAGTGAGCCAAGTAAAGAGGAGAGCTTCTGTTCTGCTCAGGGTTCTACCTCTGGTTTCTAATGCTTCCTTTCTTTCATCTCTCATTCATTCATCAATTCAACGTGCATTCCCTTGAGCCTGCCCTAGGCTCAAGGCGGCTCTGTGCCTTTAGGGAGATAGCAGTGACTGACATTGCCTTGGGCTTACCTTGCTCACAATCCAGTGGGAGTGACAATTTTCCTTCCCCGCTGCAGCATGTGGGATCTTAGTTCCCTGACCAGGGATCGAACCTGTACCCCATGCCAGTGGAAGTGCAGAGTTCTAACCACTGGATCACCAGGCAGTTCTCAGGGGGTGACAATTTAATAATCACAGAAATATGTATTATAATAAGCAGTAAAAAGACAAACTTACAAGCTGTGAAATGTACCGAGATCACAGGGCAAGGGAGGTGCCAGCTCTGGTCTGGAGTTGGGGTCAAGAAGTGAGAGACTAGGAGCAAGTATGCCTCCTTCAAGGAGACTTTGTGCACTTTTAACTTCATTTCTTTATTCATTTCTGATTTTGAAGCACAGATGGGACTTAAGCATTCACGCTCATATACACCCTGGCGGGTCCTCGGGAGTTGCCGCTTTCTGGTCCCTCTGTAGTCACTGCCCCACCTGCTGGCCGCAGTGGGAATGACACTGAGAAGTGGTCCCACAGCCACTCCCTCCCGCAAGTGAGGGGAGCCTGGGGTTTCTCTCCTGTGGGCCCCGGTTGGGGCACCTCCACGTGTGTCCCCCTGCCTCGTCACTTTCTCAGTGACAGGCTTTGAGCTGGCCCAGCGGATCCATGAGCCTGAGTTGGAAATGACTTCCACAACCAGAATCAGCTGATGCGTGCTCCTCCACGTTTGCCATGTCCATTAGCAGTGCAGAGTGCCATCTCTGTGCCTGTGGTTAATAAAGAATGGGAAGGGGAAGTCATGCCTTTTTAATAATGCAGGTTGTATGGGAGTAAAAGTCTTTCAAAAACTAGGGCCCAAGGGGGGAAATAATTGACAGGCAGTAGAGAAGTGCAGGCAATGCGCTGCGGTGGTTAAAAGCGTGGGCGTTTGGGATGTGAATAACCTGGGGTTCAAGTCCCAGTGCAACCACTTCCAAGAAGAGTGCTGCGAGAGGCTTTACTGCCCAGGCCTCTGTTCCTTTCCTGTAAGCTTTTTTTTTTTTTTTAAATATGTATATTTTTGGACACGCTATGTGACATGCGTTTCCTGACCGGGGATCAAACCTGGGTGGGCCCCTCCCCACCTCCCCCCCACCCCTGCAGTAGAGGCTCAGAGTCTCAACCACTGGACTGCCAGGGAAGTCCCTCCTGTCAGCTCTTGATAACTTGTGCTCATATGCTCACTGGGGAGGATACATGTCATAAATGGGAAAGAAAAAATGGGAAAAAATTTTTATTAGGACTCAACCTGGCCTGAGTGAGACATAAATGAGATGATGTCTAGAAAGTGGCACTCCCCTCTGAGATGGGTGTTTTTATGTTCCTCCTTTGAGAGATGACTGTTTCCCATTTTGCAGATGGGTAAACTGAGGCTCAGAGAAGTGAAGTCACTGCTCCAAGGTTATGAAGCAGGCAGCATCAGAAGACCTGAGGCTTAGTGAGTATAGACACTTAAGTGAGTGGTCACATTGTGCTGGAGCCCAATTCTATGTCACCAAGACCTGTCTTCTTCTGAACTATAAGACCAGAGTTTTCCACAGGTATCCTGGCTGCTAAGAAGGCAGCCCTCATCCCAGATTCCAGTTTTGACCCTAGCCTCAGCCTAGCCTTCCCCTTACCTCTGGCCTGTTAGTCGCTCAGTCGTGTCTGACCCTTTGCCGCCCCATGGACGGTAGCCCACCCAGCTTCTCTGTCCATGGAATTCTCCAGTCAAGAATACTGGAGTGGGCTGCCATTTCCTTTTCCAGGGGATCTTCCTGACCCAGGGATCGAACCTGAGTCTCCTGCATTGAAAACAGATTCTTTACCATTTGAGCCACCAGGGGAAGCCCTCTGGCCTACCTGAAGTCATTGTTTAAGAGATTGAGTATGTTTGGCTTTGCAGGGCCTTTGTTGCTGAGATTGGAGGCTGCTCTCTAGGTGAGGTGCTTGGGGTCTCAATGCAGTGGCTTTTCTTGTGGAGCACAGGCTCAGTAGTTGTGGTGCGTGAGCTTAGTTACCCTGGGGGCAAGTGGGATCTTCTCCATCAGGATCCAACACTGGCAAACTCTTAATCACTGGACTACCAGGGAAACCACACTCCTCCCCCCACCCTTTTATTTTAAAATGACCATTTACTCTGAAGTCACAGGAAAGCCCCTGAGTTTGGGCCTCACCAGGCTTCTCCATCCCCCCAAGGCCAGGCAAAGGTGAATAGGTGGCTTTTTACTGCACTGAGCTGTTTCTGCTCACCTCCTGCCTGGTCCTCGTGGTCAGAGACAGCTGCTCAGATGTTAGACTGTGTCTATTGACCGTTCACTCCTGCCCAAGAGGGAATCAGATGGGTTTTGTAGCTGGGGACTGGGCCTCCCCACCTAAGATTTTTTTTGATATAGACAATTTTAAAAAGTCTTTGACTTTGTTACAATATTATTTATTGAAGGATAATTGCTTTACAGAATTTTGTTTTCTGTTGAACCTCAACAGGAGCTTGTTTTTGTTGTTTTGGTTTTTTGGCACTATGTGGGATCTTAAGTGAAGTCGCTCAGTCGTGTCCGACTCTTTGTGACCCCATGGACTGTGTACCCTACCAGGCTCCTCTGTCCATGGAATTTTCCAGGCAATAGTACTGGAGTGGATTGCCATTTCCTTCTCCAGCGGATCTTCCCAACCCAGGGATCGAACCCGGGTCTCCTGCATTGTAGACAGACGTTTTACTGTCAGAGCCACCAGGGAAGTCACATGTGGGATCTTAGCTCTCCCTGAATTGGAAGACAAGGCCTCAACCACTAGACAGCCAGGGAAGTCCCATGCCTTCTTTTCCATAGCTCTGCCTTCCTTGGGGAAGTTGAGGAGCTTTCTAGGGTTTACAATAGTTGTTCTGAGCTTTAGTCCTTTGTCTCTTGGAACTAACTGAAGCTGTGAGCTCAGGAACACACCTCTATTCTCCCCACTGTGTTCAGTTCAGTTCAAACTCAGCACTTAACCTGCCAATGGGCAGTGGTCACCTCTTAGCCAGAGGGCCCTGTCAAGAATCCCCGACCTGGCCTGGGCACCCTGTCTGACCTGGCCTTCCTCTTCCTCCTCCTGCACAGCAGGTGACCACCCTTTCAGCTTGCCACTGGTCTGCCCCTAAACAAGGACGCTCCTGTGACGCGATGGACCTGCCTCAGGCCTTCTCAGGCCTCACTGTGCGGTCCTGTGTGTGACTGACAGGTGGCCCTACTAAGGCGGGCTTGGTCTTGCACACCCGTGTAGGCGCCGAGCACTCAAAGCTGACAGGCTGGGACTTCCCTTGTGGCTAAGACTCCACACTCCATGTGAGGGGCCCAGGTTTGATTCTTGGTCAGGGAGCCAGATCCCACAGCAGACAGACTCTTTTTGGGCAGGGCTTCAGGCCTGTGCAGGGAGCAGGCCCAGAAACCAAGAGGGGAGGAGCAGTCAGGTAGTCACTGTATTTTATTGGAAAACATTGATATATATTTTTCTTCACAGCTTGAACACAAATATTGCCCGGTTTGAAAAAAAAAAAAAAAGAAAAACCAAAACACTCCAAAAACGTCCACAGCTTCACGCCTACCTGCCCTTACCCTCAGCTCTTGGCTGGGTCTCCCGCTATGCTCCACCCCCCCTTCCCTGGAGGCTGGGTGCCACAGGGTGGACGAGAAGATTCTCAAAGCTGGGCAGGTCCCAGGAAAAGCCACTTGATCGACCTGAGGGGTGGGGTGGGATGGGGGTGGGGGGCAGATGAAATGAACGGAAAAAAAAAAAAAAATCCAGACGACCGAACTGCCCGTGTTGACTTACTTGTCCCAGAGGCGAAAGTCAGAAGCCAGGCTGCGGATCATGCTCTCCG
Organism: Bubalus kerabau; assembly: GCF_029407905.1. Classification (NCBI taxonomy): domain Eukaryota; kingdom Metazoa; phylum Chordata; class Mammalia; order Artiodactyla; family Bovidae; genus Bubalus; species Bubalus kerabau. The sequence continues at coordinate 57,150,421 of NC_073640.1, read as the reverse complement.
CTGGGGAGTGTGGGGGCAGGCAGGCGGGCGCACAGACAGCACAGATGGGGCTGGGGAGCCGCCAAGCCACCACGGGAAGCGGGAGGGGCCGGTGGCCCGGCAGGGCTGTTTTATTGCAGGTTATGTTCTCTTGAGCGCTTGGTGGGGCACATCCTCCCAATCCCCGCCCCTCAGCTAGCCCGGCATGGTTTCAGACAAAATTAAGAGTTTTAAGGGGTATAAAGAAAAAAACGGAAGGATGAGTAGCATGTGACAAAGCGGCCAACTCCACATGCGTTCCCTCGAGGGGACCGGGATGCGGGTGGGCGTGGGACATTAGCACCAGGACAGCTTGAGATCGCTTCGGGAACACGGGATGGGGGCAGCGTGCAGGGGCACCAGGGGAGCTGGCCCCACTCGCCCCGCCTCAGGGAGCCAGTCGGATGCTTCACAAGAGCAGCCAATGGGATCTGAGCGCTGCCCAGCCTGGCCGGCCTCCTCACGTGTTAAGAGCATGCCAGCTGCCAAGCCTCCCTCGCCCTCTGGCCTCCTCCTGGGCCACATCCAGGCAACACCGCAGCTCCGGGCCCTCCCCACCACCCTCAGTCCTTCTGGAACGCCGCACTGGGCACTCCTGCCCCGACAGGCTCTGGGATGGGCACAGGGTATCACAGGCTGGTCGCATGCAACAGCAAGAGGCGTGCCTCTCGCGCCCGGCCCTCCTGAGGGCCTCAGCCCCTCCCCAGCAGGTCCCAGGACAGCGCCGGCGGCCACCCCGGCACCCCAAAATAAGATGACAAACGAACAGAAACAAACCAAAATGGACGAGAGCCACCCGGGCTGGAGGAGGAGGGCAGAGGCCCCCTGGAGGGGACGGGGGGGGGCTCATCTTATGAATGCATCAGGCCTTGGAAGATGTGAATGGAAGGCGGGAGGGCCGAAGGAAGAGATGGCGGGGGCCTGCAAGGAGACTCGGGAGGAAGAGAAAGAGCAATCATGCAGCTTGGGACAAATCTTTTGTTGCTTTATCAGATTCTCAGTCCATCAACTGGTGTTTGCTAAAACCGGGATAGGCAGGGAGTGTTGAAGAGAGTGCGCGCGGGGAGAGAGATCGAGAGAACGGGAATCGCCAGCTGCCCAGGGGCCTTCACTTTGCAGTCATCATCTGTACAAACTCTGTGGAGAGAAAGACAGGAGGTCAGCAGAGGGCGGGCTCCCCCAGCCCCCGCGGGCACGCGGACGGGGCGGCAGCTCACCTTCATAATTGACCTGGCCGTCCCCGTCAATGTCGGCCTCCCTGATCATCTCGTCCACCTCCTCATCGGTCAGCTTCTCACCCAGGTTCGTCATGACATGGCGCAGCTCTGCGGCGCTGATGTACCCGTTGCCGTCCTGCATGTTGGGGGACAGACGAAGGCTCTGAGCGTGAGGCGTTCATCTGCCCAGCGTTTTCTTGGGGGGCAGTGGGAGAGAGACCCCAGCACATCTGTCCTGGGTGTCAGGGGACAGACAAAGGCTCCAAGCCCGAGGCATCTGTTCACCCGGCTCTCTCCTGGGGGGCAGTGGGAGAGAGACCCCAGCATGGGGCCTGTCAGTCACCTCCCTTGGCACAGGCAGGGGCTTCCTGTGGTGGCAGAGCAAGCTGGCAATGGGGTTGGCACTGGAACCTGGCCGCCCCAAGTGGTGACTCTGGTTAGGCGGGGTGTCCCGCGAGCCCTCCTGTCCTGCTCTCTGCCAGAGTGCCAGAGGCCCTGGGGAAAGCCTGCTCACCTTGTCAAAGACACGGAAGGCCTCTCGGATCTCCTCCTCGCTGTCCGTGTCCTTCATCTTTCTGGCCATCATGGTCAGGAACTCGGGGAAGTCAATGGTCCCGTTCCCTGCGAGGTGGGGGAGGGAGGGAGGGAGATGCTCTGGGCCTGGGCCGGAGGAGACGACCCCAGGGCCCTAGCCATCCACCCTGGAGGGCGGCTCCCTGGGGGCACTGGGAGGCGGCTGCCCTCCAGCCCTGGGTGCAGGCTCACCATCTGCGTCCACCTCGTTGATCATGTCCTGCAGCTCGGCTTCAGTGGGGTTCTGCCCCAGAGACCTCATCACTGTCCCCAGCTCCTTGGTGGTGATGGTGCCGTCCCCGTCTTTGTCGAAGAGGGAGAAGGCCTCCTTGAACTCTGCGGCGGGAGGACAGCGAACCCGAGGTGAGGGCATGGGGAGGCCTGAGTCAGGCCTGCCTCAAGAAACAGGAGGCCCAGTGCCAGCCCCAGCCTCTCGCCTCTGTACCGCGAACAGGCCCCTTCTTTCTTTCCAGCACCCCTCACGGAGCACCTGCTCAGTGACGGGGAAAACTGCCTGCTCTGCCCAGCTCAGAGGACACGGGGGCAAAACGGGCTGACGGTGGCCTTAGAGCCTCTACATTTCTTTTTGGTCCCTGGCTTCAGTCTCTCCCTCGAGTGATGAAACGGACCAGTGTCCTGGAAGGGAGGAGAGCCAAGAAAGCCTCGTCTGAAGTGTGCCAGCCAAGGTCAGCGGGCCAGGAGAGGAAGGGCAGGAGAGACTGCAGGACAGCGCTGGGCGCCACGGCATCCCGCCTGATGGGGACTACCAGCCCGGCTCTCAGCTTCCAGAGGAGCCGCGTGGGGCGGAGTGTGGGGGCGGCCGGCAGCAGAGCACGGCTGATGGACTGTGTTGGGTAGGCGGGGTAGGGGGTGTGGAAGGAGAGGGGACGGCTGCCAAGCCAGGCGGCCGAGGAGCTGGGGGTGCTGAGTGGGAAGGCCGCAGCTGGGCCCGCATCAGGAGCGGGAGAAGCACGTGGCTCCTGCCCTCCCACTGGGCCCATTTTGGCACCTGGTGCTCCTGCCCCCAAACCCTCAGGGAACAGATGCCTGGCAGCCTATTCCCAGAGGGTGTGGGCTGGGGTGAGGCAGCGGACAGTTCGCTAATGGGGATGGGGGTGGGGGGTGGCATGGAGCGTGTGTTGGTGTCAAGTGAGGGCAGAGCTGGGGCTGTGCATGGCCGGCACGGGAGCCACACGTAGAACCGAGAGGCTTTGCCCCCGCCTGAGCCTCTGGGCCCTGGAGACCCCGAGTCTCCTGGGGGATGCTGGCGCCTCCCTGTGCCCAGGCCTTGTTGTTCTCAGGGGTCATGCAGGCACCCTGCGCTCAGGATCTCTGAACAACAACGCAGTTCTCTGGTTTTCCTTGGTGGGTCTCCGTAGCCACCCACCTGGGGCCAAAGTTCAGAAGCCGAAAATGTCGGTGGAGAGGGGAAGGGAGGGGAAGAAAGAAGAGAAGGCAAGTCCACTCCTGTCTCCCGGACTTCAGAAGCTGGGCTTTCTATGCTTGTCACATGCAGCCTGTTGACCCTGACAGTAAAGCCAGGGTCCAGGGGCTACTTTGTGCTGGCCCATGGCTGCGAGACTTAACTGGGAGCTGGTCCCTGTCCTCTAGAGTAGCTCACAGTCTGGGGGGGCGGGGGAGACAGGACACAGAAACCTTCTCAGCACACAGGCTTGCTGTAGCTGTGGCTTACTGGGCTTTAGGGGAGTCTACAAAAATGAATGACACAGGACTCAAGGACTTCTGCAAGCTTACTGGAAGATACATGATGGTTCCCTTGTTCATTTAGTTATTCAGTCAACAAAAATGTATGCAGCAACCATTATGCTGTAGGCACCAAGCGCACAGCAGGGACCAACACACAGAAAAGCCCCCAGTAAGGGACTCGTCTAGTGACAGGTAGGTGCAGCTAGCAGACATCAGAGATTAATTTCAGATGGTGAGAAAGGCTATTAAGGAAACAGAGAGTAGTGGAAGGCTGTTTATTTGAGATGGGACCAGGGAACGCCTTTCCAAGATGACATTTGAATCAAGACCCAAAGGAGGAGAAGGAGCTGCCTGGTGCAAAGAGCTGGGGGAAGGCACTTCCGGCCCAGGAATCGAGTGCAAGCATGCGCAAAGGGCAATGCAGAGGTGGGTGTGACGAGCCCTCTCCTGGGTGGCTCCTGAAGTGGGCCAGGAGCCCCGCAGGGGAGTTCACCTTCTGAGCCTAACTGGCAAGAGCCAGGACAGACGGCCAAGCTCACCCTGCAGCCACCGATTAAGAAGCCCGGTGACCCCTGGCAGGGAGGGGAGCACAGCCCTGCCACCTGATGAGGGCCTGGCTCAGGACTGTGGGGTCTGGTGTCACTGGTACGCTCTCATACACGTGAGCTTCTGTCAGATGCCCCTCCTGGCTGCAGTAAGACTCAGCTGGGGGTGCAGAGGCATTCATGCGGCAGGGTGAGGGCAGGAAGGGGGAATGGGGGAGGGAAGGAGGGAAGCAAGCTCACCTGCGATCTGCTCCTCGGTCAGCTGGTCAGCCTGGAAAAGCAGGAAGGAGAAAGTTAGTCACAGGTTGGCACATCTTTCCTTGCTCAGCCCGGCCCCCGCTGGTGCGGCCAGCTCCACATGGCAGTCCATGTACCTGGGCAAGGGCGGTCATGCCAGAGCCAGGACTGGGATCAAGTCTGGTGATCCGGGAGGCTGGAGACCCAGGACCCGATGACACCCCCGACCCCAGGGTCTCCAATCGGAGCCAGGGCTCTGGAGCCAGCCCCAGCCCAGCTGCACTGCACTGGTTCACGTCTCGGCGTCATCACAGCCGCTGGGCGCCCCAGGGGCTGAGTGAAGGGAGCAGTTGCCCTGGAAGCCTGATCAAGCAGCTCTTCTAGAAGGCTCCAAACTGAAGCAGGCCAGGCCCAGGGTAGGCAGCCGGCTCTTTCCTAGTTTCTATGTCACCAATGTGGAAGCACCAGGTCCAAGCACTGCGGATCCAACTGGCAACAGTTCTCCCAACTGGTGTCTGTGGAGTGCCTGAAGAGCCCTGGGCAGGCAGGGGGCAGACCCCGCTCTCTTCGCCATGGGGCACCATTCACTCCACTGCTCTTTGGGGCAGGAAGGGTGAGTGTTGGGAGGGGACTGCAGCCGGCATGACGCTGGTGGCAGAGGCTGGAGGACTCAAGTCCCCTCCCCCTGCTGCGCTGCAGTTTTTAACCCTTGCTGGCCCTGGCCACTCTAGGGACTGGCCAGTAGAGTTGGGCAGCCCTTGCTGCATGCTGGGCTTGGGGGCGGGGCAGAGGAGAAGCAGAGGCCAGCCTGTCCTGAACCAGCCCAGCAAAGGGATCCTCTGGGGGAGGAGCCACGCGGGGATGGGGGAGCTGAATCCCAACGTTTAGCTTTAGGCAGTAAAAGAGGAATTTTCCTTGGGGTCCGTGAATGCTGCCAGAAGGCATGGCTCGCCCTTGGACCACTGCCCCCTTCCTCATTTCCTCTTACAACTAGGGGAAGGGGCTCCACATCTACAGCAGGCTTCCAGCTCTGAGTCTGAGAGCCCCTCAAACTAAGGCGTGCCACTGTGTGCACTAGTGTTATTCTACACAGAGGTTCTAGAACTTCCTTGGGAATCTAGCAAGAGCCCCCCGCCCCCCTTCTGCCCCATCCCAAATGTGAAGACCAATCACATTAGAACAAGTCTGACATGTCCTTTTTCTTTTTTTCTTTTACACATAAAGGAAGAAGGACTTGAGGTTAAGCCCCAAATGGGTAGAACAGGACGGGAAATCAAGGTGATGATTACAGAAGGGAAATGGCTAAGGGAGGGGGAAGCAGGAAGGTAGAGAAGGAAACACACCACACATGTACATTCTGGAAAAGTCCGAAGTCTAAAGGGAAGGTTAGGAGGCCAAATGGAGATGCTTCTGCCTTGCTTTCAAAAGAGACCCAGGGCTGACATGCTCCTGCATGCCAGCCTGGCAGCCCCAGGCCCATGAGCCCTTTGCTCCTCTGCTTCCCTTGGCTTCTATGGGCAAAGAAGCCTGAGCCGATCGCCTAGGTCCTGACACCCGAGGAAGCTGCTGGGGGAAATTGAGAAGACAGGATGGGCTTCTGTTGCCAAGGCCAGGCAGTGCCAGGGGTGCGGAGGAGGGCTGGGAGAGGGCTGCCCTCCCCCAGCTTTCATCCTTTCCCCTGGCCTACGTGGTAAGGGCTACCCAACCAGGGCCCTTCGCACCCCTGCCACATCACCCTGGGCAGCACCTGCAGGGGCTGGGGGCAAGGAGGCTGGGGCAGGTCGTGGAATGCCCGAGTGGCGCTGAAGGCTGGTGTCTACCGCTCCCTGCCGCCAGGCTGCAACACGCAGAGGAGGTACTGCCACTGTTCCAGGCTTGCTGCAAATAGGCGTGGCTCTCTGCCTATAGGGCCGTCACACTCCCTCCCTCCCTCTTAGGAGACCCTCTCCCCTGCTGGGGAAGGAAAGGGCCCAGCTCCCAGCTAGAGATCTCAAAGCAAGGCTGCTGCCCAGAAAACTGATCACTGCCGGGGATCCCTTCCTTCTCAGGGCTTTTTCCCTTTCCAGATCTGCAGATTTTCAGCTTTCACCAAAAACTACCTGCAAAATAACCCAGCTGGTCCCCTGCTTCCCCATCCCTTTAGGCTCCAGCAAGAGGCTGGACAAGAAAAAAAAAAAATCCTGGGGTGGGGGAGGGAAGAGGTATTATTTCTCTGCCTTGCCCCAGCTCCCAGCCAGTGCCAGAGAGCAGTGTTAGATGAGATCAGAAACCAAGGCCAGGGCCCCTCACCAGGGCCAAGGAGGAGCCACAGGGCTCAGGCCAAAGTCCAAAGCCAGTTAACAGTGACTTGTCCCACCCATACTTTGATGATTACAAAGGGAAAGAGAAACTAGTGGGGCCAAAGCTCAGGTCTTATTTGGCAGGTGGGGGCCTCCTGGCGCCTGTCAATGATTTGGTGCCCCTTTAGCAAGGCTCTGCTGGGGGAAAATGGGGTAGCGGCGAGAGGAGCCATCAGGCCTGTGTCAGCAAGTATGAGATCTGATACACAGCAGTGGCTGCCTGTTCTCCCCAGCCTTGCCAGGGAGGATGGCTGCACACGGTTCCGAGGCTGAGCCTGGGGGGGCTGGGGGACTGTGGGTGGCAGGGACCAGGAAAGAACTAGTCTGCTGGTTTTCTCTCAAAGCCCAAGCTGTGGGAATTAACAGAAGCACTCAGGGAGGGCTCCAAAAGGAACAAGTGGCCCTGGGGCGGATGAAGGGGTCCCTGTGGAGGTCCTCTCTGCAGCCCCCACCCCGAGGCCACAGGAACAGGCGTGCGATTGTCACCGACGCCACACTGTACTGCACTGTCATTCGGCACAAGTGAGGAGATGCAGAGCGGTGCGTGGAGCTGGAGACCAAGATAAAACCAGCATTCCTGTTTGGGAAAAACAGCTCTCTGGGTCTGAAAGGGGCAGTGAGCAGGTGAGGTTCAAGGCTTTAAAAGCTGGCTCATTTGATGCATCCCAAACTTTGCTCCTCCCCACCCCCATTTCATGCGGCTTCGGTGCGCAATAGAGGCCCCAACAACTCCGCCCACCTGCTCCCACTGCTGGGTGTCTCCTGCCCAGCCCCATTCTTCCTGGGAAAGGGACCCTTGAGACACTCCCTCCGGCCTCTGCAGCCCATTCCCCATCCAGACTGAACAGTCTTTGTCCCGGCTTTGCCCTGGAAACTTCCAGGGAGCTACCCACCACATCCACCTCCAACCCTAGGCCCACCTTGGCTGCCATTCATTTTCTTTAACATGTCCCCGGATCGCCTTCCATCTCACCTCCCACTACAGAAGCCGAAGTTCTCTCCCACCCCTCACTTTGAAAACCCACCTCTTCATGAACCCAAATACAACGCCTCCCTTCCCCCCAAAAACCCCCAATCTCCCTTCCTAGTTCAATAGTCTTAACCCAATAGGAACCTCAGAACCTTCTCTGGCTGCCCCTGTCCCCCCACCACTGACAAGCTCGGCACCCCTTTTTGACCCCTTCCCCGACTCCATCCTTTTCAGTCCCTGTAGGCTTCCAGGGCATCTTCAAAAGGCTTCCAGAGCATCTTCTAACCTTGGCTGCCACCCACCCCAGGCTCTTCCTTCCAGAGCATGCACCTCACCCTCCTCCTCCTTCCTCTGCAATGTCGGTCTTTGGAGAACCCCCTTTTCTCCCCTCAAGGGTCTGATCTGCAGAAGCGACCCTCCTCCCTGCCTCCCGGGACGGCTCCCCCTCCACCCAGGCCCAGGTAACCACCACCCCCTCTTAGGGAGTTCCCCAGCAGCCCGGCTTCCCTCCGATCCCCCTTCCTTGCTACCTATTAGGACCCAAAATCCTTTATCAGGCCACAAATCACCTCCTTCCTTAGCCAATGGCTCTTACCTCGGCCCCCTGGAATCCAAACACCCCACCTTAGCGACCAAACGCCCCATCCTGGGTCCAAGAGTCCAGATGCTCCATCTTCGGCTCAAATGCCCCCCTGGAGGGCTCAAGTGCCCTTTCTGGGGTCTAGACACCCCACCTGGTACTAACTGTCGCTTCTGGAAGTCCACAACTCCCTTTGGGGAGCCAAACGCCCCACTGTGGGTTCAAATGCCCCCGATCAAGGGGCAGAGAAGGGTCCAGAGGCGCTCTCCGGGACCCAAACCCTTCCCCCACCCCACTCCATTCTCAGTCCACTCGTGCTCTCAGGGGTCCTGCTCCGCCGTGCCCGCCTCAGTGGTCCCAACCTCGGCGGCCCTCAGTCTCACTCACCATGGCGAGAGCCGGGTGTCCGGAGCGCGGGTATCAAGGTTCCTCCGGCGGCGGCAGCAGCTGCAGCAGCTCGAGCTCCGCCGCGCGTCTGCGCCTCCACACTCACTGCCTGCAGCGCGCGCCGCCGCGCCGCCGCCGCCCGCCCCAACGGTCCCTCAACGGCCGCCGCGCGCGCCCCGCCTCGCCCGGCCCCGCCCCGCCCGGTCCGCGCGCCGCCGCACTGCGGCTCCCACGGATCCCTCCGCGCCACTCTCCAGACTGTCGGGCCCGCGGCTTTCTCACTCCTCACAGAGTTGGGTTTATGGTCGGCCGCGCGCGCGCGCGCACCCGTCGCGGGACTACTTTCCGTCGCCATGCGCCCCGCCCCCTGTGCCCACTCTACTTTCCTCCTCGGCGGAGGGGCACCGCTCGGCTGGCGCGTGATGCGTCCCTGTGTGACACGCGCCGCTATTGGGTCTGGGCCACGGCGGAAATAAGAGCGCGGTGCCGATTGGTCTGGCCTTCCCTGCAATGCGTCAAACTGGGGCGAGCCACTGTGTGGTGCTGGTGGGCAGCCTGAAATGTGTGATTGTGTGGAGCCGTGAGGCGTAACGAGGCTAAGGGGAAAATTGTGTGACTGTTAGAGAAGCAAATACATCGTCTTCGTGGTCAGGGAGTGGTAAAAAGGATGGCGGAAGGTGCAGAAGTACTTTCTTGGTTCTCCCCTCCGACAGATGGAACATGGTGCAATCCAAAATGCTGGTCTGGAAGCCCCGCCCCCAATTGGGCCCTCGGGGTGGCGGGGTCTTCAAGGTTCAGCTTTTAGCCTGAAAGTTCCGCTCTTCGGCCGTCGGGGCAGGTGTCTGCACCGTGAGACACACTCCACAGGTGTGCGAAGTCCCTGTCCTCGCTTCACTTCGCTTATAATCGGTTCAGGGTGTGTGAAACGGGCTGTTCCAGGACAGCCCTGGGAACAAGGTATTAATTCAGTAATTCATTCAATAAGCCTCAGTGCGGTGCCTGCTGTAATTCAGGGACCTGTGGTTGGCTGGGAGGGGGATACCAAACTTCCCAACCATTGTCTTGCTGTCTTGCAGACCACCTGAGTCTTGCACTCCTTGTTACAGGGTTCCAACCACAGAAGGAAGAAGAGTGGGAAAGTTAGCTGAGGCTATTTACTGGCGCGCAGAAACGGCAACACCCCCCCGCCCCCTAACTTCTCTTGTTTTGAATTAGGGCTATATTTGCGTCTGTGCCCTGCCCCCTCTCGGTGATTGGCTGACGAGTGTCAAGTGAGTCCAGCTGGACCAATCTTTATGTTACACCTGGAACAGGATGTAGGCTGAGCCAATGAGAGGCCTTCCCTGGGTTTTTGGATCTAGACTTTTGGGGGCAGGAAGTCTTTTCCTTTTGTGTGGTGAGGCTGTGAAGAAATAGATCTGGACCTATCTATACATATTAAAAAGCAGAGACATTACTTTGCCAACAAAGGTTCGTCTAGTCAAGGCTGTGGTTTTTCCTGTGGTCATGTATGGATGTGAGAGTTGGACTGTGAAGAAGGCTGAGTGCCGAAGAATTGATGCTTTTGAACTGTGGTGTTGGAGAAGACTCTTGAGAGTCCCTTGGACTGCAAGGAGATCCAACCAGTCCATTCTGAAGGAGATCAGCCCTGGGATTTCTTTGGAGGGAATGACGCTAAAGCTGAAACTCCAGTACTTTGGCCACCTCCTGCGAAGAGTTGACTCATTGGAAAAGACTCTGATGCTGGGAGGGATTGGGGGCAGGAGGAGAAGGGGACGACAGAGGATGAGATGGCCGGATGGCATCATTGACTCGATGGACGTGAGTCTCAGTGAACTCCGGGAGTTGGTGATGGACAGGGAGGCCTGGCATGCTGCAATTCATGGTGTCGCAAAGAGTCGGACACGACTGAGCGACTGATCTGATCTAATCTGATCTGATGACCTTTTGGAAGGGAAGTTATGACCAACCTAGATAGCATATTAAAAAGCAGAGATTATTACTTTGCCAACAAAGGTCCGTCTAGTCAAGGCTATGGTTTTTCCAGTGGTAATGTATGGATGTGAGAGTTGGACTGAAGAAAGGTGAGCGTCGAAGAATTGATGCTTTTGAACTGTGGTGTTACAGAAGACTTTTGAGAGTCCCTTGGACTGCAAGGAGGTCCAACCAGTCCATCCTAAAGGAGACCAGTCCTGGGTGTTCATTGGAAGGACTGATGCTGAAACTCCAATACTTTGGCCACCTCATGAGAAGAGTTGACTCATTGGAAAAGACCCTGATGCTGGGAGGGATTGGGGGAAGGAGGAGAAGGGGACGACAGAGGATGAGATGGCTGGATGGCATCACCGACTTGATGGACGTGAGTTTGAGTGGACTCCGGGAGTTGGTGATGGACAGGGAGGCCTGGCGTGCTGTGATTCATGGGGTTGCAAAGAGTAGGACAGGACTAAGCGGCTGAACTGAACTGATGACCTTTTTCACACCCCAGAGGAGACAATAAAACTGAATCCAGGGAGAAGCGATGAAGAGGTGGAGTGAGAGAGTCCTGTTACCGTTCCCTTCCCTGATTCCAACTTGAGGCCAGCTGCACACTATCATGCCAGGATTTTGATTATATGAGCTATTAAAAGTGTCCCATTTATCCCAAGCTGGTTTGAATTGAGTTTCTGTCACTTACAACCAAAGAATTGTGATGGATGTGACCCAAGCTAAACTCTGTCTTGGTCATCAGCGTTGGCCCTGAAACAGAGAGGGCCAAGGACCCAGTCATCATTTGCTGAACAAATAAGCAAAGGAAGTCACACACATGCTCTCTCTTCCTGTTTCTCCTCTCCATGTCTTTGAGTCTCAATTTCTACCAGGAAGACCTTAACTTCTGAATTACTTAGGCCTACAAAACAATAGATGTACTACTATCAGCACGTTTGAAGACGTACTGTGTTCCAGGCACCATTTCACCTGCTTTGACTGCGTTAGTTCATTTAATTCTTACAACCTCCCTATGAGTTTGTTACTTTCACTTTCCACCTTTTGAAACTGTTTTATTGCCACTGGAATTAGATGAGATCAGAGAGGTATAAAGCCTTGACCAAGAACAGAGAAGTGAAGTAGCTTGCCTATGGTCACACAGTAGGAGGCAGAGTCAGGATTTTAATGCCAGCAGTTTGACTGAAAATCCCACAGTCTTAACCACATTATACTACAGGTGGGAGAGATCTTGTTTTCCATTATCCATTTTCTCTGTTTTCCAGCCTAATAGAATTTTAGCTGGGCACATTGCCATCCTAAGTAAAAACGACATTTCGTAACCGTCCTTGTGGTTATGAGTCCTCATTTGACGGAATTCTGGCCCAAAAGGATGTGAGCAGCAGTAATACGTGAAACTTATGGGTATAACCTTAAAGGGACAGGACATACCTTCCCTTTTCTTCTTGCCTGCTGGTAGAGCGGCCATGAGACCAATGGTGACCATACTCACCTGGGACTTTGATGATTTTCCTGAGGAGAGCCCACTTTTCCTTCCCCAGGGTCAAACTTTTATTTGAGAGGGAAATAAACTTTTATATTGCTTAAGCCACTGGTATTTTGGATCACTTGGTTATAACATATACATGTCCTCTCTTTGGTTACTGCCCTTGTTTTGGTGGAAGCCAACTTGTGCCTAATTTAGTGAGAGGTCATGGGGTTCAGGTGTTAACCAGTCATCATGTCCTACTTCCATACCTCTGATTGCTTCAGAGCCAATTGTTTGACTTTTTATCTCTTTTTTAAATTTTTTTTGTATTTTTTTGCATGTGTGACATAATTTACACTCAATAAAATGCCACAGATCTTAAGTATTCAGTTGAATTGTGTACACCCATGTAACCACCACCCAAGACAAGTTATAGAACACTTCCATCACCCCAGAAGTTAGATCCCTGTGGCTCTTTCCAGTTGATTCCTGTTCCCCTCAAGCAACTATTGTTCTGGCTTCTGTCATTGGAGATTAGTTCTGCCTGTTCTAGAATTTTGTAGAAATGGAATCCATATAGCATGCGTTTTTCTGGTCTTGGCTTCCTTCACTCAATGTAATATTTTTAAGCAAAAGTTGCATGGAACATACTTACACTGAAATATATTTTTTGTTGATCTGGAACTCAAATTCAACTGGAGTCCTGTATTTCTAATTGCTAAATCTGATGATCATAATCTCAAGGCACTTTCTTCCCAGTTTGGGAAATAATCTTAAGTGACCTTACGGGGACCAACAGGCTTTGTGGTGTCCTATGCTACAGCCCGGCAAGAATCGTGACAGCAGCTTCAAGTTTTCTGACTTTTGGAATGATCAATTAACTAAAGCCCAACCCCATTATTGTCAGGGAAATTCACGTTAAAATCACAATAATATACCAGTCCACATCCTGGCCAACCACCAAGCCATAATGCTATCTGTTGCTGGGCCCACAGCAGCATCTGGTGGCCTTGTTCTTTCTCTGGCCTCATCTCCTGGTGCTCTCACCTTTACGCTCTCTCTCAGCTGCATCAGCCTCTCTGCTGTTGCTGGAACACATGTGGCTGATACCTGTGTATGAACCTCTGGATTGCTTCCTCTCCTTCAAATGCTGTCCCCACAATAGTTATGTGGTTCGTCTCCTCCTTAGCTTTGTTCAAGTGACACGTCCTCAGTGATGGCCTCCCTTGATCATCCCATTTAAAATTGTAACCCAACACTCCAGACTCCCTTTCCTATGCCTTATTTTTTCATAGGCATGACCGCCTTCTCAACTATGATATACTTTTCTTATTTATTCTATTTACAGTTTGATTCTTCCACTGGAATACAAGCTCCATGAGGTCTGGTCTTCTTTTTCTTTTTAAATTTTTGTTTATTTATTTACTGTTGCCTGTGCTGGGTCTGCCTCGCTACACGGGCTTTTGTCTAATTGCAGAGAGCAGAGGGCTACTCTCTGGTTGTGGTGCATGGGCTTCTCATGGCAGTGGCTTCTCTTGTCGTGGAGCACGGGCTCTACAGTGCTGCGGGCTTCAGGAGTTGTGCCTTGTCTCATCAGTTGCAGCTCTCAGGCTCTAGATCACAGAATCAGTAGTTGTGGCGCACAGGCTTAGTTATTCTGCAGCATGTGGGATCCTCCTGAGTCAGGGATCAAACCCACGTCTCCTGCATCTGCAGGCAGATTCTTTACCACCGAACCACCAGGGAAGCTTGGGTCTAGTCTTTCTATTTTGTTCATTGTTGTATCTTCAGTACCAAAAGCAGAGCCAGGAATATAACAAGTGCTCAGTAAATATTAAAAAAAAATAACTAGATAAAAATGGGGAGGTGGAAATTCTCCTGCAGTGCTGCTGGGAGAATATATTGATACAGAGACTCTAGTGAGTGTCCCATTGAGAACAGGCTAGTTATAGTACAGTAACAACTGCAAAAACCTCAATTAACACAGTAAGTTTCTTTCTCACTCACATAAAATCCACCAAGGGTCTTAGTCTCTCCATGGGACAGCTGTCCTCCCTGTGGTTACTCAGTGTCCTGGGCTCTTTTCTGTCTCCTGAAGTCCTCTGTGTTGCTACAGCACGGGAAGGGAGACTGAAGAATGTCCCAGGGAGTTTTCATTGTCTTAGTCGAAGTGACATCTGTCACTTCAGCTCACATTTCATTGTCCAGAACTGGCCACACGGTCCCATGTCACCGCTGGGGGATAGAGAAGTGTATTTTCTTGTGTGCCTCAGAAGAAGACATAGGAAACAGAATGTGGTGACCATATCATGGTCTTGGTCATGGAGAACTAATTGACCACCTCTATAGACAACTTGGACATGTACATTTGCTAAAAATCTAGTAATTCTGCTCTTAAATGTGTCCTTGGTCATTTCAAATTGTTTTTTTTTGTTTGTTTATTTTCGGTTTTTCTTTGGCCATGCCCCGTGGCTTGTGGGATCTTAGTTCCCTGATCAGGGATTGAATCCGTGTCCCCTGCAGTGGAGGCATGAAACCCCAATCACTGGACCAGCAGGGAAGTCCCTCAGATTGTTTTGGATGAGCTTCACAATAAGAACCACATTTTACATCATAACCCAGCCATGTTTCATATACATATATATATATTTTCAGAAACTATATATTTAGTCTGAAACAAAAAATTCAGAAACAGAACTTAGTCTTATTATGGGCAAGGCACTCTTGATGTTTTTGAAACTATTCCATTTCATGTTTCAGAAGTTATGTTCATTGTGACCTACTGATTCTACCAGCCTCATCGTGTGTGTAGGTGTGTGTAAGTGTGTGTGTATGTGTGTTAGCACTTCCTTACTTTCTTGCCTTATAGACTGTTTCAGACTCAAATTGTATAGTTCCTGCTTCAGTTCTAGAATCAATCATTTCTCTAAGGAACCTTGGACCCTTTTGTTGCAGAATGATGTTAGAAATGAAGATCTGGGCTCTGAGTGTCCTTGTTGCTATTGATGACTGCTTTTTAAAATTCTACCTCTTTGCATTATTATAGTTATTGCTCCAAGTATCCTTAAATTGATCACCTATCTATAATTACTACCATATTAATTTTTCTTTAAAAATCTTAATGGTTATCTCACGTGGTCTAGAGGCAGGTGAGACCAGGATTGGTTCAGTGGCTCAATGATGTAACAAAGAGCCCAGACTTTTTTCCCCTTCTGCTCTAGTATCTTCAGTATTTTCTGTCTTCAAGCTCATTGCTTGAAGACAGAAATATGGTGGCAAGATGGCTGCCACGGCTTCAGACCTTACTTCTCAAGGCAGTAACTGAAGTCAGGATGGAATGGAATAAGATTCTTTCATTTCCCTTTATCAGAGAGAATAAACCTTTTCTCAAAACCCCTTCAAGTTTTATTGGCACATAATGGATCACATGATCACTCCTAAGTCAATCGCTAGCAAACAGGAACAAGGTTTAGACCAATCAGGCTTCACCTTTTGGGGCAAGACTCGCTTTCCTTAGTACACTGCCACCTGACGCCTGGGCAATACTGGGGTTGGGTTAGCGAGAGGGACGTGTGGAGGGAAAAAGGTCCACCCCATGGAAATGGTTTGGATTTTTCTTGGGAAATTCCTGGGGTAAAAAAAGGAGGAGAGTTAAGTTATCTATGATATGGGGAAAGATTCTTAATCCTCTTCTTTGTGTGTGTGTGTGTGATAGTCGCCCTCAGTCGTGTCTGACTCTTTGTGATCCTAAGGACTATAGCTCATCAGGCTCCTCTGTCCATGGGATTCTCCAGGCAAGAATGTTGGAGTGGGTTGTCATCCCTTTTTCCAGAGGAATCTTCCCCTCCCAAGGATCAAACCCACATCTCCTGCATTGCAGGCAGATTCTTTACCATCTGAGCCACCAGGGAAGCCCAAGCCCCTTGCTTACTTCTTTCTATTTTGTCTCCAAACTTTTTCTCCCAAAGCAGTTTCCTCAAATTCACCTTCTCCCTCCTGAAGCTGACTCACCCCAGCATTACTGCGTGAGGGCGTCCAGGGCTGGAGGGTTGGCCGTACTGTCATCAACGTGTGGCTTCCATGTCTGCACACAAGCAGCTGTTACAGTCGCTAAGTAGCCTAGTCACTTCAGTCATGTCTGACTCTTTGCAACCCCATGGACTGCAGCCCTCCAGGCTCCTCTGTCTATGAGGAGGCATTCTCCAGTTAAGAATACTGGAGTGGGTTGCCATGCCCTCCTCTGAGGGATCTTCCCGACCCTGGGATCAAAACTGTGACTCTTCTGTTTCCTGCATTGGCAGGCGGGTTCTTTACCACTAGCGCCACCTGGGAAGCCCCAGTTAGCAGGAAGGCAAAAAAAAACAGGCCAAGAAGAGCATTTAGGGACTTCCCTGGTGGTCCACTGGCTAAGACTCCATGCTCCCCAGTGCACAGGGCCCAAGTTTGATCCCTGGTCAGGGAACTAGATCCCACATGTTGCAACTAAGAATTCAGATGCCACAACTAAAGATCCCACATGCTGCAGTGGAGATCGAAGATCCCACCTGTTGCAACAAAGACCCAGTGCAGCCAAATAAGTAAATAAATAAATATATCTTTAAAAGGAGAGCATTTAGGGTTGTCTCTGAGAAGATCAGTAGTTAGGGTAAATAATTCGAGATGCTGTAACAAACATACTGCTAAGTCTCAGTGTCTTAACACAAAACTATGTATCTCACTTACACGATGTCTAACACAGCAGTTCCTTTTAGGCAGATGGTCTACAGGGCCCCGGTTCCTTTTCTTTTGTGGTCCTGCTCTCCCCAGCGGGTTTCCCAGGTGGCGCTAGCAGTATAGAACCTGCCTGCCCATGCAGGAGATGTAAGAGATGCAGGTTAGATCCCTGGGTCAGAAAGATTCCCCAGAGGAAGCATGGCAACCCACTCCAGTATTCTTGCCTGGAGAATCTCCATGGACAGAGGAGCCTGGTGGGCTACAGTCCACAGGGTGGCAGAGTTGGACATGACTGAGTGACTGAGCACGCACGCATGCATCCCCTGCACACTCAGCCTTCTCTTCTGGATCCTCTATCCAGCCAGAATTTGGGAAAAGAGAAGGCACAGAACGTCATGTAGTTACTTGTCCTGGAAGCAGCACATGTATTTTGACCGTGTTTCATTGGCTAGAACCCAGCCCCATGGCCAGCTGTAACTGCAAAAGAGTTACTGGGAAACCTATCTGGCCATTTGCCCAACAAGAGGAAATAAGATTCAATGGACAGTGGACATTTTTTGCCACAGGAGATGACCCAGACGTTCCAAACGTCACTTCTGCTTGCATCCTGTTGGTCTAAAATTCTTCATGGCTGCTTCTAGCTATAAGAGAGGCTGATTTTGTAAAACTGATACTTAATAGATTTCTAAAACTATGATCGACTTAACTTTAAGAATTAATTTTGGGGAAGAATTGGCGTGTTCTCTTTTGAAATTTCCTCATTTGACTCCTACTAATGTGGGTTAGGATTATTTCTAGGTATTTTAAAGTATTTTTGCTGACAATGTGAAAGGAGCCCAATTTCCCACAACATTCTCTAGCAGCCCAGGATCTATCGACATGATGAGTTTTTAATAAGTGATCTTGAATCCAGCCTCCTATTGAAAGCATTAGTTGCTCAGTCATATCTGACTCTGCTATCCCGTAGACCATAGCCTGCCAGGCTCCTCTGTCCATGGAATTCTCCAGGCAAGAATACTGCAGTGGATTGCCATTCCCTTCTCCAGAGGATCTTCCCGACCTAGGGATCGAACCCGGGTCTCTCACACTGCAGGTAGCTTCTTTACTGTCTGAGCCACCAGGGAAGCCTCCTATTGAGGTTGATTCTAATACTATACCAGTTTGTTCTCTGGATTATTTCTAGGTTACTACAGATTTACCTTTTTTATCAGGGCCATTGCTGCTCAAGATATTGTTCTTTCTTTCTTTTTGCTTTTTGGCCCTACTGTGCAGCATGTGGGATCTTAGTTCCCTAACCAGGGACGGAAGCTGCGCCACCTGCATTGGAAGCTCAGAGTCTTGACTGCTGGATCACCAAGCAAGTCCCAAGACATCATTGTCTGTGCCATCACGATGCAACCTTTCTTAAAGGATGCTCTGTTTTTGTCTCCAGGATTTTCTTCCAAGTCACTGTCACCCATGCCCAAGGTTAGATGTGTGCAGACAGCCAATGACATCTGCAGGTTGACTGCTGCCTGACTGACATTTGTCGAAGAGGAAGCCTGCATTCAGACACGTTACAATGAGCAACCAAGAATCAGTATTATCCACGGATACATTTATTTATATATTTTCTGGATCATTTGATAATAAGTGGCAGGCCTCATGTCAGATTACCTCTAAATGCTTAAATGTGAATTTCCTAAGAACAAAGACTTGCTTATGGGATCACAGTGTGTGTGTGTGTGTGTGTGTGTGTGTGTGTGTGTGTTGCTTAGTCGTGTCTGACTCTTTGCAACCCCATAGACTGCAGCCCATCAGGCCCCTCCATCCATGGGATTCTCCGGGTAAGAACACTGGAGTGGGTTGCCATTTCTTTCTCCAAAAGGAATTATAGAAAGAAAGAAAGTGAAGTCACTCAGTCATGTCCGACGCTTTGCGACCCCATGGATTGTAGCCTACCAGGCTCCTCCATCCATGGAATTTTCCAGGCAAGAGTACTGGAGTGGGTTGCCATTTCCTTCTCCAATGTAACCATAGTACAATGATCAGAATCAGGAAATTCAGCAGTGATATAATAATCTAATCTACAGACCTTTATCAAAGTTTGTCAGTTGTTCAAAAAATGACCTTTATAGCAAAAAAAAAAAGTTTTGTTTTAAACCTTTATTTTACCAGTCAGGATGACATAGTCTATTTAGTTATCATATCACTTTCATTTGGAACAGTTCCTTGACCTTTCTTTTTGTTTTACGACATTGACAGTTTTGAAGGTTTCATGTCAGTTATTTTGTAGACTGTCAGTTTGGGTTGGTCAGATGTTTTCTCACAACCAGATTCAGGTTATATACTTTGAAAGAAGAAAAATTGTAAAAGTCATTCTGTGTCCTCAGTGCCTCTTATCAGGAGGCAGACAATGCATTTTGTCCCATTACTGCCCATGGTGATGTTTCTCACTGTAAAGTTACTCTTTCTCCCTTTGTAATTAATAACTAATCCATAGGGAAATACTCCAACACTGAGTGAATATCAGTTCTCACCAAACCTCCACTTGCTTGCTTTAGATGACTTCATTTTTCCCCCACAGATTGCTTTTCAAGAACCATCCTAAAAGATGGGATCTAAATTATCCAGTCTAAAAGATGAGATCCCCAAACATACATGTGGATGCGTCTTAAGTCACTTCAGTCATGTTCAATTCTATGCGACCCCATGGACTGTAGCCTGCCAGGCTCCTCTGGCCATGGGATTCTCCAGGCAAGAATACTGGAGTGGGTCGCCATTCTCTTCTCCAGGGGAATCTTCTCAGCCCAGGGATTGAACCTGGGTCTCCATCATTGTAGGCAGATTCTTTATCATCTGAGCCACCAGGGAAGCCTCACAAGTACAGAACTCTTCAAAGGCATGGCTGCAATGGGTGCTTTTCTGTCTTTATATGAATTATATATAAATCGTAAACCCTCATCATCTTTTTCACCCCAGAAGTGTAGGACAGCCTAATCTCCATCCCTCCATTAACCCTCTCCCAGGACATAAATGATGGGTACTACATTCAGCAAAGATGCTCCCAGGGGTCCATATTCGTGTCTGTAACCACTAAATGGCAGTGCACAGGACCATTTGCACATATTTCTGCCACCTTCTTTTCTTTCCTGGCAAAACTGTCACAGACATAAAATTTCTGGAGGGGGTGGCTTTGTACTCTGCAAACTCATCGCATGTCTCACCTTGGGGCAAGTGTCGTTGCTTTATTCCATTCATATGGTGAGCATCCCAGCTTGTGGGCAGTTCTGATGGGGAACTTGTCATCTGGGGACCGTGAACCTGGATGGCACAGTTGTATCAGCTTGGCTCCCCCCCTCCTAGGGGCTGGGACCAGCTCTGGCGCTGATGGAAGCAGACGTCGGCCTTGGCGGACCTGAAGCACCTGCCAGCAATGCCAATGCCGGTTCTTCCTCCAGATCCCGCTCTGATCCATACACCTGGCGCCCCAGTCTTCCCCAGGTCCCAACTGGATATTCTTTTGATTCCCACTTTTAAAATTAGGAAAGTGAGGTTACCATGGACCAGGGATACATAGATAGTGGCAAAGCTTGGGTTTGGGCACTGGCCTGCCTGGCCCCAAAGGCTGGGGTCTTGTTGTTCAGCTGCTAAGTCACGTCCGACTCTTTGAGACCTCATGGACTGCAGCACACCAGGCTTCCCTGTCCCTTACCATCTCCCTGAGTTTGCTTAAACTCATGTCTATCGAGTCAGTGATGCCATCCAACCGTCTCTTCCTCTGTCGCCCCTTTCTTCTCTTGCCCTCAATCTTTCCCAGCATCAGGGTCTTTTCCAGGATTTTGACTCTGATGCTATTCTGCTTCTGGAATTATTCATGGAGTTATCTAGAGGTCTTTGATAAGCTATTCAATAAAAGGCAGATCCAGCCCATGAATCCTTAAATATTCTCCCAAAGAGATGCTCTCTCCCCAAATGACACCTTTTGTCCTCAAAACAATTCTTAAGTTCTTGGATTCTTAGGGTTTCAAGACCAAAGCTAGGCAGAATCTTCATCTTCCCGTCTCCCCCCCCTCCCCCCGTAAAATGTCCCCTCCTCCTAGGGAGGGGGCAAGGAGAGATCCACAGGGAGATTTCAGTCTTCCCTAGGCTGCCTTCAAGAGTATGGCAGATTTTCTTTTCTGGAAATGGCTGCAAAAACCATCTAGGCTGCAGCAAGGCTTCTAGAACCTTGCTACTCCTGCATCAAGAGTGGAGTCTGTGTCTCCTTCCTCAGGAACTGAGAGGGCCTTGGTGACTGCCTTGACTAATAAAGTGGAAGTGATGTTATGTAATTCCAAAGCTAGCTCATAAAAATGCCACACACTTCTGAGCTGCTCTTTTGGGACACTTGCTCTTGGAATCCAACTGCCATACTGTAAGGAAGCTCAAGCAGCCAGAGGAAGAGGAGGAAAAGAAGCCTCAAGCCCTCAGTTCCAGCTGAACTTCTCACATGAGTGTGAGGACACACTCACATGAGTGTGGCATTTTTTTTTTTAATTTTGGCCATGCTACACAGCATGTGGGATCTTAGCTCCCCAACCAGGGATCTAACCTGTGTCCCCTCCATTGCAAGTGCAATATTAACCGCTGGATGGCCAGGGAAGTCTCCCGAAGTGTGCCATCCTGAAAGCAGGCAATGCCATGTGAGGCAGAGTCCTGTCATTACCTTCCCTGAATTGCAGTTTTGTGAGCAAAATGAATAGCTGTTGTTTTCAGCCACCAGGTATTGGGGGTGATTTGTTATGCAGCAATAGATAACTGTGACACACATGTAAAACTAAGTAGCTACCAGTTGTCTCTCGGTCTCCACAAGGGATTGCTTGCAGGATCTCTCCCCCGACTCTCCCATTAGATCCCCAAATCCTGAGATGCTTAAGTCCCTTACATAACATGGTATAGTATGTGTGCAGAGGCCATGGACGTTCTCATGTAGACTTTAAATCATCTCTAGATTACTTATAATACCTAATACAGTGTATTTGCTATGTAAATAGTTGTTGGAGCAACTATTCACAAATTCAAGCTTTTGCTTTTTGGAACTTTCTGGAATTCTTTCAAATATTTTTGATCTGAAGTTAGTTGAACCCATGGATGGGGAACCCATGGATACAGAGGGACTGTAATCAGAAAATGGCACAGCTGTTGCCTAGGTCCAGAAAGCATTTTTTGCACCGAGTCAGGGCCACACTCTCATCCAAATCCTTCAGAAGAGCAGAACCCTTGGAGTCAGGCAGGCACGAGTTATCAATCAGGAGAATTTAGTAAGATTATGTATCTCAAGTGCTTAGCCAAGAACATAGCATGTAACCGGTGCTCAATAACTGTTAGTCACAATTTACTAGGACTGTTCTATGGGTGGATGTGGAAAGTCTCTTGCTGGATATTCTCTCTCGAAGGTAGGCTGGGAGGCTTCTGAATCCCACCACACTTCCTTTGGGCTGAATTTCTCTGCCTAGAGTCAGAGAGCTTGCATGCTCACTCAGTCATGGCCGACTCTGTGAAACCATGGACTGCAGCCCGTGGATTGTAATGGAATTTTCCAGGCAAGAATACTGGAGTGGGTTTCCATTTGCTACTCCAGGGAATCTTCTAGACCCAGGAATCGAACCTGTGCCTCCTGTGTCTCCTGCACTGGTAGGTGGAGTGTTTGCTACTGAGCCACCTGGGAAGCCCAGAGTCAGAGAGATCTAGGTTTAACTAACTTGAGGCTCCTCCAGTTTCTGGCTGTGTAACTTTGTGCAAGAGACTTAACCTCTCTGTTTTTGAAGTCCACATCTGCAGAAAGTCAAAAGGTCATATTCCCTCCCTAAGGGGTTGCAATGAAGTTGGCTAGTGTGGAAGGCTTAACACAATGCCTGGCATACAGTAGGTGTCCATAGTGTGTGCTGAGAGAGCAGCGGGTATTCCCTCCACCCTCTGCAGAATCTCCAGGGATCGCCGTCCTCGCTCTGTCCTCCACCGCGAGTCTGACCGGGTAGGTGGTGGTGGTGAGAGGTCCAGAGAGAAAAGGAGGGGAGGGGTTCTTCTAGCCGGGTCAGCCCTGTTGTTCTCTCATTTCCCAGCAGCGGGCGCTCTGATGAAGTTAGGATTACAGCTCACCTCCATTGCGGTGACCATAGCTAGCCCCGTCTGCGCAGATCTGACTGCACGCGGTTTTGGCTCTCTTAAATGAGACAGGATTCTCAATGTCTGTCTTAAAATTAAGAAATCTGGCAGAGTCACGGGCTTTTATATTCACTATATTTGTGGAAGAAAAGTGCCAACCATCCTCTTCTGATGGAGAGAGAAAACCGACAAGTATTTATTCCTTTTAATAATAGAGATGATGTTATCACCATGGCAACAGATGATCAAGGAAGACAACCAATCAGAACTGCAGCTTTCTCCCGGAGGTTATTTTTCTCAAGACATGGCAACAATTTTTAGGAGACTCTCAGAGACTCTTTTGTTCAACTTATCCTTCAAGGACAGTCTTAAATGAACAGACCAGGTTGGTGACAGGAACTCAGCCTCCAGGTTGCACAGGAAAACCAGATGGGTGCTCTCAGTTTGCTTCCTTATGGGATGGATTTTTTAGATGGTTTATTATGCAAAACAGCATCTCTGTGTGTAGCTAGCTGCAGGGGAGAAAGGACATCTTTACCTCTTTTTTACATTTTAAACATTATTTTTATTAAAAATTTCAAATCACTTTTTCACACTCCCTTGGTTAATAGTTGGGGACTTGCATGTTAAAGAGCTGGTTCTGAATCTCTTGGGTTGACATTACAGAAAAAAGCAGCACCTTGATCTTGGACTTCTCAGCCTCCAGAAGTGTGAGAAAATATATGTCCGTTGTTAAAGCCACCCAGTTGAGGGGATTTTGTCATGGAAGCCTAAGCAGACTAAAATATTGAGTTCCCTTCTTCTGCCCATAGTCTCAGTGGCCCACAGACTAACACACACCTCTCTGTCACCTCTGTCCCCTAAACACTCCTGAACAAGGGATTTTTCCCAGATGAGCCTGAGTGGGTAGAGGTTGAGAAAAAGTTCTATTTTCCTAGAATTCTTCTCTGGTTGAGGCTTTGTCATAATAACCACTCTTCATCTTACTCCCTTTCCAGCTGTGTTATGTACACAATAAAAATACACACACAGAAACTGAGCTCTGTAGAGCTGCAGCTTCTCAACAGAAGCTCCTCTAAGTATTTTGAACAGAGAAAATTTAATGCAGGAGATTTACTAGCAAGGTGTCCATAGGGTCAGAAAAGTGAGAGCCAGAAAGGATGGTGGGGGCAAAAAGAACTAGCATATATCAGTCCTTCATTCCTTTTTTATGGCTGAGTAATATTCCATCGTAGGGCTTCCCTGGTGGCTCAGTGGTAAAGAATCTGCCTGCAATGTCAGATGCAGTCTGTGGTGTCGAAAAGAGTCAGACATGACTTAGCAACTAAATAACAACAACGTTCCATTCTATGGATATGCCGAACTTTGGATTTTTTTAAAAATATTTATTTATTTGGCTGTGCTTAGCCTTAGTTGTGGCATATAGGATCTTTTAGTTGCAGCAGATGGGATCTAGTTCCCTGACCAGGGATGGAACCCAGGCCTCCTGCTTTGGGAGCCCAGAGTCTTAGCCACTGGACCACCAGGGAAGTCTCCTGCCATACTTTATTTTATCTGTTGATGGCCATTTGGGCTGTTACTACCTTTTGGCCATCATGAATAAGGCTACAATGAACATAGGTATGCAAGTTTTTGTTTGAATACTTCAATATTTCTGTTCTTGGGTGATGAAAAATGCTCTAAAATCGATGGTGCTGATGGTTGTGCAGCTCAGGGAATATACCCCAAGCCACTGACTAGTACACTTTCAAACGGTGAGTTTTATGGTATGTGAATTATATATCACTTAAGCTGTTACAAAAACCCTGAAAACGCTCAAACTTAATTTTACATTTACCCACATACATTTATGATAGGAGGCAAAGCACACAAATTCTTCCTTCACAGGTCTGGACCTTTCATTCTCCAGGGCTTTGTCACGGCAAGATGCCCTTGTGTGTGTACCTGTGTGAGCTCAGTCGTGTCTGACCCTTTGCGACCCCGTGGACTGTAGCCCACCAGGCTCCTCTGTCCCTGGGATTTCCCAGGCAAGAATACTGGAGTGGGTTGCCGTTTTCTCCTCCAGGATATCTTCCCCACCCAGGGATGGAACTCGAGTATCCAGCATCTCCTGCATTGGCAGGCAGATTCTTTACCACTAGCGCCACCTGGGAAGCTCTTATGGTAGTTGCTTTTCTTACATGGCGGCTCAAGTCTCCAAGAGATCGAGATGGAACTGCTTGTCCTCTTAAAAGCTAGGTCCTGGACTGGCATAATGCCACTTCTGTCATATTCTGTTGGTCAAAGCAATCAGGTGTTCTGGCCCAATCAGTCTAAGATTACCAGGAATGAGTCTGTTGTATTGTTTATTCAGTTCAGTTCAGTCGCTCAGTTGTGTCCTACTCTTTGCGACCCCGTGAATTGCAGCACGCCAGGCCTCCCTGTCCATCACCAACTCCTGGAGTTCACTCAAACTCACGTCCATCGAGTCAGTGATGCCATCCAGCCATCTCATCCTCTGTCGTTCCCTTCTCTTCCTGCCCCCAATCCCTCCCAGCATCAGAGTCTTTTCCAATGAGTCAACTCTTCGCATGAGGTGGCCGAAGTATTGGAGTTTCAGCTTTAGCATCAGTCCTTCCAAAGAACACCCAGGAATGATCTCCTTCAGAATGGACTGGTTGGATCTCTTCGCAGTCCAAGGGACTCTCAAGAGTCTTCTCCAACACCACAGTTCAAAAGCATCAATTCTTTGGCGCTCAGCTTTCTTCACAGTCCAACTTTCACATCCATACATTACCACTGGAAAAACCATAGCCTTGACTAGACGAACCTTTGTTGGCAAAGTAATGTCTCTGCTTTTGAATATACTATCTAGGTTGGTCATAACTTTCCTTCCAAGGAATAAGCGTCTTTTAATTTCATGGCTGCGGTCACCATCTGCAGTGATTTGGGAGCCCCCAAAAATAAAGTCTGACACTGTTTCCACTGTCTCCCCATCTACTTGTTGTTGCTAAGTCACTTCAGTCGTGTCCGACTCTATGCGACCCCATAGACGGCAGCCCACCAGGCTCCCCCATCCCTGGGATTCTCCAGGCAAGAACACTGGAGTGGGTTGCATTTCCTTCTCCAATGCATGAAAGTGAAAAGTGAAAGGGAAGTCGCTCAGTCGCGTCCGACTTTTCGTGACCCCATGGACTGCAGCCCACCAGGCTCCTCTGTCCGTGGGATTTTCCAGGCAAGAGTACTGGAGTGGGGTGCCATCGCCTTTTTAGGGCTACCATAACAGTGTCTGCCAACAACTTAAGTAAATACAATCCTGCTGTTCTCCCACTGACCACCAGATAGCGCACTGGATTTAATATTAATACTTGACACTGAAGAAACATGCGGGGGTATAGCTCAGTGGTAGAGCGCATGCTTAGCATGCATGAGGCCCTGGGTTCAATCCCCAGTACCTCCATCTTTGTATTTTGTGTTTCCCTAGTGGCTTAGACGGTAAAGAATCTGCCCGCAATGCGGGAGACCCAGATTTCATTAGATCCCTGGGTTGGGAAGATCCCCTGGAGAAGGGAATGGCTACACACTCCAGTATTCTTACCTGGAAAATTCCATGGACAGGGGAGCCTGGCGGGTTACAGTCCATTGGGTCGCAAAGAGTTGGACAGGACTGAGTGACTAACACAACAGGTAGAAGAGCAGACACTGCTAAATGCTTTTGTTAATTTAGTTGAGATGAGACTTTTGATTTCTTTCTTTAAAAAAATTATTTATTTATTTATTTTTGGCTGCACTGGGTCTCATTGCTGTGCTTGGGCTTTCTCTAATTGTGGCGAGTCGGCTCTAGAGTGCAAGCTCAGTAGTTGTGGTATATGGGATCCTGCCAGATCAGGGATGGAACCCATTTTCCCTGCATTGGCAGACTGATTCTTAACCACTGCACCACCAGGGAAGTCTGAGTCTTTCAATTTCTTTATCTAAAAGCAAGTCTAGAAAAGACTTGGGCCTTTATTTCGTAATGTTTGTGGAAAGATAGAAGTAATCTTTTCCTGGTTTGATAGAGAAGACCTGCAGTTATTTATTCTTTAAAAAAAAAATACACAAAGGCTATTTAGTCTTCCTATCACCATGGCAACAAATAATCAAGGAAGACAGCCAATCAGAAACCTAGGCTTCTTTGAGAGGTTATTTTTCTTTGGAAATTGCAGCAATTTCTAAGAGAATCTCCAAGACTCCTGTTCAAAATCTCTTTCCCAGGACAGGCTTCAATGAACAGAGAACAGAGGAGGTTGGTAACAGAAAAATTCACTCAAGCCTTCTGGTTGTAAAGGAAAATAAGATGAATGTTTTGAGTTTATTCGTAATCTGTCGATTTATCGAAGCTGATTTGATTTACTGATTGATTTATTGTCTTTTGGCTGCACCAGATGGCTTGTGGGGATATTGGTTCCCCGACCAGTGTCCTTGACGGCGAAAGCACAGAGCCCTAACCACTGGACTGCCAGGGAGTTCCCTTGCCTGAAGTTGATTCTTTAGAAGGATTTACAATGCAAAATAGAATCCCTCTCATTGAAAGTGCAGGAGAGAAGGGACATCTTTATCTCTCTCGCTTTCTTTTAATGTTTAAAAATTATTTTTGCCCTGTGCATGAATTCACCTCAGTCATTAATAATGTTGATTGGATAATCTGACAATCACTTCTAACCTCTTCCCATGTATTGCTATGATACTATAATAGGTGATGGACAAGGAGGCCTGGCATGCTGCAGCCCATGGGGTCACAAAGAGTTGGATATGACTGAACTGAACTGATAATAACTAAAAAGGTCAGCGCCACTGTTTCCCAGACCTACTTGCAGCTACCGGTATGTGGTAACCTAGTTCTGGGCAATGAGTGTGCCGGAAGCTTTGGGGAATTATTTTTACTGCTGGATAAAAGAGGAGAGGCATGAGAGGAAAAGATTATGTCATCACCCCTACCTCCCTGCTTTTTTGCTTGTTGTGTGAGAAGGTGATGTCTGGAGTTTGGCAGCCACTTTGTAACCATAAGGCAACAAGGAGGAAGGCAAAAGCCAACAAGTGGAGGAATCGATTCTTGGTTCTCAGTAACATGCTTTATTAAATCTGGAAGCCTCTTTCCTCCAAAATTTTAATTAAAAAGCTGAGAAATGTCCTTATTGTTTACGTCTGCTGTCAGTTTGGTTATCTGTAACTTGTAGCCAAGACACTCCAGGCTGAGCCATGTTCCTTCCCAGATTATGCTAGGGCTCCCAAGCTCAAATATCCACAGAGATCAGGTAGCTGATGTGAAAATGAAGCTACTATCACCTTATTTTCATTTTATTTGCATAAACTTATAAAAGGAGGGAAAAAAGCACACATCCATTTCTTAATGCCAGGAGACTCCCCACTTTCTGGACAAAGTGAGTTAATCATAACAGGATCAGTGATGCTTTCATCAGGGAGTTAAGTATTTGCAGCCAGAGCAATGAGCTTTACTTCCTATTTTAAAAACATGCAATGGATAAATAAAATTTCCCACCCCCAACATTTAGAACATGCTTTGCAGGGTAAAGAGTTACATTCCAGAAGAGATCAACCAAAAACAGTGGGGTTAAAGTGGCCTCTGCTAGGCAATCTTCTCATTTATTCATTCGTTTATCCATTCATTCAGCTAACACTTATCTTCTCCTTGGTTCCACACACAGTTCAAGGCGATGGGGACGCAGCAGCGAACGATCAGGCACTGGTTCCTGTTTGTTTGGATCTTACATTCTTGAAACCTAATCAGAACCTTTCCCCACCTGTCTGGGAAAGATTTGTGTCAACAGTCTCTCCAGGGGACTTCCCTGGTTGTCCGGTGGTTAAGACTCTGTGCTTCCAATGCAGGGGGTGTGGGTTCAATCCCTGGTCGGGGAACTAAGATCCTTTATGCCTCATGGTATGCCTCCCCCCCAAAAAATAAAACCACAACAGTCTTTCCAGGCCAAAGTTTCTGATTGTTATGTGCTGACTTGTGTCATTCCCCAAATTCGTATGTTGAAATCCTAACCCCAGCACCTCAAAATGTGACTGTATTTGGAGATAGGATGCTTAGAGAGGCGATTTTGTTAAAATGAGCTTAAATTGGATTAACAGGTCCTAATCTGAT
Organism: Bubalus kerabau; assembly: GCF_029407905.1. Classification (NCBI taxonomy): domain Eukaryota; kingdom Metazoa; phylum Chordata; class Mammalia; order Artiodactyla; family Bovidae; genus Bubalus; species Bubalus kerabau. Next base: position 57,121,428 of record NC_073640.1, on the reverse strand, counting down.
AGGACTGGCGGTATAAGAAGAGGAAGTTAGGGCACAGACCCAGGGCAGAGCTTATGGGGACACAAGGAGAAGTCACCTGCAAGGCAAGGAGAGAGGCCGCAGAAGAAACCAACCTCTGCTGACAGCTTGATCTCAGACTCTGGCCTTCAGAACTATGAGAAAATTAATTTCTGTTGTTTCAGACACCTAGGCTGTGGTGCTTTGTTCTGGCAGCCCAAGCAAACAAGTACATCCATCAGCACTTCTAAAAATTTCTTAATTTTAATTTATTTATTTAGTTGCATTGGGTCTTAATATAGGGTGTAGGCTTACCTCACCTTGAGGCATGTGGAATCTTGGTTCTGCATCAGTGCTCGAACATACCTCCCCTGCATTGGAAGGTGGATTCTTAACTGTTGGACCACCAGGTAAGTCCCCCCATCAGCACCTTTGAAACTTGGGACCAATGGTTTCAATCCTAGTTCTAATCAATGCAGAATCTAAGTACTTGAGACTTATTTTTTTTTTAATTTCCAGGAATACTCTGACGGTCCAGTGGTTAGGATTCTGCACTTCCACTGCAGGGGGCATGGGTTTGATTCCTAGTCAGAGAACTAAGATCCCACATGCTGTGGGGCTGTCCAAAAACAAACAAACAAACAAACCCTGGATTTTAAAAATTCCACAAAAAGATGAGTCATTCATCACATGCATATGCACCCAAGTTTTCTGTCGACTATTCTATGAATTGTCTTTACATGCTTCCTATTTATCCTGTGAAGTCCTTCTCTGAACTGTTCCCCAAAGGCTTTGGATTTGTTCACTTTCCTGGGGCATAGTAAGCCCAAATCACAAATACGTAGTATTTGATTGGGCTTCCCAGGTGGTGCTAGAAGTAAAGAACCCACCTGCCAGTGAAGGAGACGCAGATTCAATCCCTGGGTCAGGAAGATCCCCTGGACGGGGGCATGGCAACCCACTCCAATATTCTTGCCTGGAGAATCCCATGGACAGTGGAGCCTGGCAGGCTACAGTCCATGGGGTTGCAAAGAGTTGGACACGACTGCAGCGACTTAGCATGCGGCAGTATTTGATTCTTTCAGCCATTAGATCTAAATCTTCTGCTACAAGGGATCTGTTCTGGGTGGGGTTCTTTACCCTCCATCAAATGGCATAGTGTAGATAAGGGGTGTACAGACTCTCAGTGCTTCAGCTGGGATGGTCAACTGCAGCGTCTGCCCACGACCTCTCCATGTGGCTTAGGCTTCCCAAAACTTAGCAGCTGGGTTTTCCAAGACACTCTCCCAAGAGCAAGTGTTCCAAGAGTCAGTAAGCAGAAGCTGGCAGCCTTAATGTCACCTCCACTTTCTTCTTAATAAACTCCATCTCCAGATGGGGAGGCCACTAGATAAGGAATTTGCACTTACCTTTAGTTCATCACATCAATCTAGTAATTTTACACGCATTAGCTCAATCAGTTCTCAAATAACCTCCTCACGATGCTGACGTCACCATTCCATCATTTTTACAGAAGAGGTTCTGAGATGTTGAGTGGTCCCTGGTCTGGGCAGCCCTGCTGTTGTGTCATCATCGTCCAGCAGAGGGCGATCCACACCCAGTCCCCATCCTATTTCTCTGGCTCCTAATAGCCGCAAAGCCAAGGCTTACATTCATCTCCTGCCTGTGAAAAAGTCAAAGTGTCAGTCGCTCAGTCGTGTCCGACTCTTTGCAACCCTATGGACCGTAGCCCGCCAGTCTCCTCTGTCCATGGAATACTCCACGCCTGGGGCTATATTAAATACATTTCTTGGACGATCACAGCTAAACTTCACAAGAACATCTGAGGTTGAATTTTACAGATGAGGATGTTGAGGCTCAGGGAGGTAAGGGCCAAGGTCACCCCCATAGCCAGTGGCAGTTGAGGGGCTCAGCTGAGGACAGCCTGATCCCCAAACTTGCTGTCCCAGGAAGGTTCCTGAGCGCAGAGGGGGTCCCATCTCCCAGCACGACCCAGACAGCAACTCCCAAGTTGGCTTTTGTCCCTGGGCATCCAAGGTGGGGCTCGGACAGCCCAGCCAGGCTGTGGGGACACACCCAGGCCTTTGTGCCTCCCTCGAGATGTGCGGGGGTGGGGGGTACCTCCTGACCTCCTGGGGGTGGGATCTCGGTCACAGATACACAGATGGCTCCAGGACAAGAGGACCTGGAAGGGCAGAGATGGAGATGGTGATTCAGGGAAAACTTCGCGATGGACAGTGGGGGCTGGTGCCCACGTCACCACAGGGATGAGAACACTTCCCAAAAGCATCCGCACTTGAGACAGTGTGTGCTGATGCTCTGCAGAGCCAGGCTGGGCTATCTGAGTGGACTCTAGGGCTAGGCTGCACTCCCTCCTGGGAACATTTCCTCCCCTCCTAAAGATGGGCCCTGGGGCAGCTTCAACCCCGGCCCAGACCAGCCTCAGCCCCTCACAAGTCCCTGCTAAGGGTCCCTTCTGGCATTTAATTCACCCAGATGCTGAACTGGGGAAACCTATCCCCTTAAATTATCACCTTAAGTCAGGGGCTACAAATCAGTGCTGGGGGTGGGGAGTGGACAGCCAGCCAGGGACCCACAGACCTGTGGGAAGGGCGATGCCCATCATTGCTACTGAGAAAACCTGGAAATCTGGATTTTCCGTGAACTGCTCTGAGTTGAAAATCTTTGCAAATAATTAAGGTTTCTGTTAAACACTCAGGTCGAGTGTCAGATTCAGCCTGTGGACACCAGCAGGAGGCCTTGGCCCTGAGAAGCTGGTGTGTTTGTACCAGCTGCACTTTAGATGGGCAGGGTCTTTCCCTCTCCTTCTACCCCTCCTCCCCTGCTCCTGGTGCCCTGGTCCCCAACCCTCCCTCCCCCTCCCCCACCTCTTCTCCCCTCCCCCAGAGGCACAACCCCTGCCTCTCAGGCTTCTCTGCCTGGAATCCTCTCCTCCCCAGCAGGAGGTTCAGCCTCCTGGCTCAGCTGCACCCTGACACTCTCCTTGCCTGGCTGGAACCTCCATCACACAGGCTAGTCCCCATCAGACTGGGGTGGCGGACGCTGGCCAGAAGCATGAGTCTGGAACGAACCAGGGCTCCAGGGAGATATGGAAGGACGCCCTGGCCCTGTTGGCCTCTCCCGGTGCCCGGTGTCCACGGACACACTCGCCCCTGTGCTAAGCTGGGAGACCCAAAGCCAAGCCGGCTGGGTGGGCCCTGAGACCGTCGCGTCACCTGGGGCTGCTGCCTCCGAGGGCGCTCATTACACGTTACATTCTTCTTGCATCAGGATCGCCCGCGCCACCTGCAAAGGAGGGACTGAAAGGACCAGAGAGCGAGCGGTGGGCGGCGCGCACAACTGAGCCGGAATGCGTGGTTCGGCCAGAGCTGCCACCGCGGCGGGGAGGGCGGAGGGAGCGCCGAGCTGGGACCCCACGGGCAGCTGCAGCCTCGGCCCCTCGCGGCGGCCCTAGCGGCACATGGGGGTGCAGCCTCCTGCCCCAACCAGTTTTCTTCCCACGCGGGCAGCTGAGCCCTGGGCCGGCCCGGGCCTGCGTCCCGACTCCCGCACGCCCCTTCCTGCTCTTGCTTCCCGCCGTCTCCTCCTGGGTTTTCGTCTCGGGAGGGCGCCCCTCCAGCCTCGGCCGCCGCTCCCCTCCTCTCGGGTTTTGCGGGTTCCCAGACGGGGCTGGAGCTGACGCCGCCTGCTCGACCCAGGGCCCTGCAGGCCGTGCGGGTCCGCTTGGCCCAGGGGTTTCCTGGACGCCCGGTCCTCGGACTCGGACTCCGCTCTCCGCGTCCTTCGACGCCCTCTCGGAGCCTGTGTCCTAAACCCCCTCCTACGCCTCCTTCGACTACCAGTTCCCGCGGGCCTCCTGCAAGGCCAAGACCTCCCCCAGGTGGCCTTTGGACAATTTCAACCTCCTTTTCCTTTTTTCCCCTCCATCACCTCAGCCACGTCTTAGGTCGCCCGGAGCGCCACGAGCTCCAGGAGCGCCCCCCCCCCTTCTTCCTCCTCATCCCCCCAGCTCCGCAGCGCGCCCCGGGGAGCCTTCTTGCCCTTGGAGGGGGTCTGGGGCTCAGTCTTGGTGGAGACGCATTCATTCCAGCAGGTTCCCCGCCGTTTCAGGCCTTCCTCAGGACCATGGTGGCCACTTGGCAGGCTGCCTCCTCCACCTTCATGCGATTCGGAGGTGTCCTCGGCCATGACGGACAAAACCTGGAGCAGGGCCTCTTGTCTTCCTTGTCCCTCAGCCCAGCGACTCCACCACAGAAACCATTTTCAACATCTCCCCGCGAGTTTTGATGTCTGATGAAATCCCATGGGCCACGATGACTAGAGCTTGGGGTCCTCCACATCCTTCTGGGTGACCTGGCCATCTCATTTCTAGGACTCACCTCCGGAAGAGTCACTGCCCTTGAGAGTCTCATCAGGTGTGTCCCTCTCGAGCACAAGAGCCACCAGGTCAGGATGCCGCTTCTGGCTCCTCTGATGGTCAAGCTCATCAAATCCAAGGGCTCTTTCTCTGTCACCTTCTTGGTTTTGTCCAAAAGAGTCACATGGCCAAGAACTCCATGGGACTCTCTGCCTCATTCACGTCTCTACAGGCCTTCCTTGCAGCCTGTCTGGAGTATCGTGTGCAGCACACTGTACTTGTCATTTGTCCCCGCTCAGGTCCTCCTCTTCCACCTCTGCCATCCTGAGGCCCAGGCTCTGATGCTTCGAAGAAGGGTCCTTAGAATCACTCTTTGCAGAGGTACGTGGCTGCCCTCCTCGGCCCCTCTTTTGGCTTCTGGCTCCATTTCTGTGACCCTCCCCCAACCACCTGTGCTAGCCTTGCTGGCTGCACCAGAAAGGGGGACCTGGGTCTTCTAATTAGGAGGGGTGTCCCTGAGGCCCTGGCCGCTGTAGCCTGTGGGGCCTTGCAGCCAGCAGCTATCGTTTCATCTGCCTCAGGACTCTCATGTCCTCTGCGCGATCCTTGTACAGAATCCTCCAGACGCTGTCCTTGTCTGGGATCTCCTTGGGAATGGTGGTGTGATTAATGTCTTCCACAAGCTCTACCAGGGTGCCCTTGGCCTTCTTGTCCCTCGCGGCTCTCATGTTCTGGGCAGGAAGACCGGGACGGCTTTGACAGCTGCCTGCTCTGGGTCCTTTGGGGAGCCCCCTGCACTAGTTGGGACCTCCTGGATGATGAACCACAACTCTCCCTCCTGCTCCAGCCAAGGGTGACCCACGCGGCCCCTCCCAATCCTGCCAGTTTCTTCGGTCAGCATCAGAGCTGGCAGCAGGCTTTGGCTCCCTGGGCGCTGGCACCCCTCCCTCTCCCATTGGCTACCTCCGGTTCCATGGCAACCGCTTTTAGGCTGTTGCCAGTGTCTGAGCATTTGTTTTAAGAAACCCAGTGAAAATGGGAAAATGCATTTTGTTGGTTCACTGGACGGGCCTCGCACAGAGAACTCCATTCCACTCACTCGGGGACCGAGTCTGGGGGGACCTGGCCTTAATGGGGTGGGGGGGATCAGTCCTCACTCGGGATAATCTGGGTCTGGAGTGAGTTTAATAGTGAGGGCCAGGAGGCGGGGTGTGGACTGAAGCCAATGCTGAGGTGGGGATGCAAGTGGGAAGTCTGGGTCCCGGCAGGACGAAGGGCCCTGAAGGTGGCCGGATGAGACGGAGGCTGAGTCGGGGTCTAGCAGCGGCCCGGGCCTGGGGCAGAGGTACAGCTGCTGTCCAGGTTTTACAGCCCTCTGGGCTGGGGGGGGGGAACCTTCTCTGTAGAGTGGAGCAGGTGGGGGCGGGGCTCGGAGGTCAAGTCCCGCCCATGGGAGGGGCCTCAGGCCAGCTCAGATCGTCGGATGATAGTGACCCACAGGAAGCCGCTTGAATGATTACCTGCCCTATTGACACCCCAAGGGCTCCCCAGGATGATCAAGGAGACTGCACCCCATGACACCTCCAACCTGCCCATTCAAACCCTAGAGCCTGCCGTCCCTCCTCCTCTCCCCACACTGTGGTGGTGGCCCAGGCCCCAGGCTCCAGGATGGACCCCAGGTAATGGGATTCATCCCCTCCTTCCATCTGGGCAGAATATTAGAGATAAAATCAGCGATTCCCTTCAGCCCATCCCAGCTGGTGGCCGAACTGTGGGCGTGCGCAAGCGCGGTCAGATCTGCAAGCCCAGAGAACTTTCCTGCCATTGGGTCTGCTCTGGGGGCAGCAAGACCGCCTTTCCTGCCGCCCTGTTGGCATGAGACCTGGGTCCCCAGGAATGAAGGGCAAGAAGCCTCAGGAACCTACGGCAAGTGAGAGTGCCGGGCTTGAGAAATCAGGAAGACCCTTTCCTAGTGCCCTCAAGTCCTGCCCCAGCCCTTGGAGCAGAGGTAATGTCTGCCAGGGCCCAGAGAGGCCCCTACGCCCCTTCCTCTTGGGACACTTGGAGAATGCTTTAGGGAAACTGATTACACAAAACACTGGGTTTCAAGTACAGAAACCAAATGTGTCCTGGGTTATGCTGAGAAGGGACTTCAGTGGCTCATGGCACTGTAAAGTCCAGGCTGAATTAGCTTCAGGTCTGGCTGAAGGCCTCTACTTCCGTTTATTCAGCCAAAGACTCATGACCAGCTCCCATTGGATCGGCTGGGTCACGTGCCTGCCTCTGCATCAATCACAGTGACTGGAGAGGGACTGGGAGCTTTGATTGGCCAGGCTTCAGTGAGTGAAGGTTAGTGATCCCCACAGGAACCACCTGGATCACTCCAGGTGAGGGAGCATATGCCACAAAGAGAAAGGGACATGAATCACTTAGGAGATGGGGGTTGGAGGTTTTAGGGCAATGTGTGTGGACACGGGGCTGGAAAGTAGGAGATTCTGTCCCAATGGGATGAGGGGCAGTAGTGAGACTCACTGTACCTGGATTGGGGAGGGCCTGAAAGGGAGTACGGGATCTTTTCCTTGGTTGTGGGTATTTGTTGGAGAATCTCTGGAGTCCTGATAGGGAGAAGAGCATTCACCCATTTAGGTGCTCACTGAAGTCATTCCTGCCTGGAGACTTCATTCATTCATTCAGTGTTCCTCTGGCGTCTGTTCTGGGACACACCTGTGCACGTCACTGGGAACGGTGATGATTGAGATGGGCTCTGGCTCCTGGAGCTCAGAGCCTCCGTGATCACGTACGGAAGTGAGTGTTAGAAACGAAAAGGCTGGATCCTCAGGGGAGGAGGGTCGAAATTGCTGGAGCTGATTCTGGATCAGGACCCACTTCCCTAAACGGGTGACATAGACCAGAGTCTGAAGGGAGCAGGTGACCCTCGGTGAAGCAGGGAAAGGGAGACAGTGCTTTTGAAAGCGGAGAAGGCAATGGCACCCCTCTCCAGTACCCCTGCCTGGAAAATCCATGGACGGAGGAGCCTGGTAGGCTGCAGTCCATGGGGTCGCTGAGGGTTGGACACGACTGAGTGACTTCACTTTCACTTTTCACTTTCATGCATTGGAGAAGGAAATGGCAACCCACTCTAGTGTTCTTGCCTGGAGAATCCCAGGGACAGGGGAGCCTGGTGGGCTGCCGTCTATGGGGTCACACAGAGTCGGACACGACTGAAGTGACTTAGCAGCAGCAGCTTTTGAAAGGGTTGGTGTACAAAAACCCCGGTGGCAGGATGGAGAACAGGAGACCCGAAGAGCTGATGGGAGTGGGGTGTGACTGAGTGGGGAAAGTGGCAAGGCCAGGTCCACGGGGAATTGTGAGCTGATTGTGCCAGGGATGTGACCAAGGAGCAGAGGGCAGTTGGGTCACCAGGAACAGAGCTGGAAGTTTCTTTGCAGTTTAGGCGCTCTGTGTTGCTGGGAGAGTTAAACATCTTTGAGCCGCACTTTCTTCCTTTGTGGGATACTTTGAGCTACTGTGTTGAGTTAGGCACGTGGAGGATTTCGCACACGTCCTGGGGTGCAGTAGGGCTTTAAGTAACGGATATTGGTATTAATCCTCTTCCTTCTCCTCAGTACAGTCCTAAATCCCTTTTTGTATCGAGAGATGAGACGATGCTTTAGGGATTTGCTGCTTCAGGGCGCCCTCTGGTGGGCACAGGGAGACATGGCTCACAGAAGAAAGCTGGACCAAAGGTTTCTAATTTAAAGATCTTTCTTCCCTCTCTCCCTCCCTGCTTCCGATCTCCCTGTCGTCTTTCCTTCCTTTCACATACATCCCCCCAGGACCTTAGCTGGAGACCCAGCGGGGTCCTGGTTTAAGGCAGGCGTCCTTCCCTCACCTTGGAGTCGTCCCCAGGCTGGGAGTCTCAGGGCGCGCGGGGTGGGCCCCGGGGGGTGCTGAGTGGGGCTCCCTGACACACGCCTACGGACCTGACCGAATCTCCAGCTCCGGTTGGCTGTGGCACCCCTTCAGCCCACGGGGTCCGAGCTCCCTGCGCCCCAGGGCAGGTCCGGGTTGAACCTGGTGAGCCCGAAGGATAACCTAGAGGGTCCCTCGGGGAGGGCTCTGTGCGAGCATGGGCAGGCGCGACCCTCCCGACTCCTACGGGGTGGGGGGTGGGTGTGAAAGTGCGCAAGGGGCGTCGGTCGCTGAGTCAGGGGACCCTGCTTGGAGGTCTCCTTATGGATTTGATTTTGTTCACGTGCTTGTAGTTGCGGATGTGGGTGTTTCTCTTCGGGGCCGAGGCATATGTAGTTTATCTGTGTGTTTCACTTGTGAGGACTGGGTGGGTCTCTCCGTGGGTGTAGGTGGGCGAGTCTTGGGGTGTGTACACATTGTGTGTGTGTGAGCGCGCGTATGTGTGTGTATGTATGTAGGCTCAGTCCAAGTGTGTGTCAATGTTAGTTTGTGTGAGTGCGTGTAAGCCAGTGTGTAAGCGTTTTGTGAGTGTGTGATCGTGCGATTGTGGCACGGGCTGACATGAGCCTGGTGCCACACCTTGAATCCAGCAAACCTCCAACACCAGCCCCTTCAGTCTTGGGGGAGGGCCGGGGAGATAGATCTAATGTCCGAACCTGAAGTCGCAAGTGTCCGGCCTGGGACCCCCTCCCTCAACACTCTCCCTGCCTCTCAGGGATGTTCCATGTCGCAGAATCGCGGGGAGGGAATAGTGGAGGCTGTGAGCAGTAGTTGAAGGTCTGACGGTGCTACGTGAGCCGATTGGAGTGTCTGCAGATTGTGGCTCCAGCATTGACCACCAGGCGACGCTCCAGGGTTGCTACTTGACGCACCTGCGAAGGCGCCTCCCCAGAGCTCAAGCTGCTGCTGCTGCTAGGTCGCTTCAGTCGTGTCCGACTCTGTGCGACCCCATAGACGGTAGCCCACCAGGCTCCCCCGTCCCTGGGATTCTCCAGGAAAGAATACTAGAGTGGGCTGCCATTTGCTTCTCCAATGCATGAAAGTGAGAAGTGAAAGTGAAGTCGCTCAGTCGTGTCCGACTCTTAGCGACCCCATGGACTGCAGCCCACCAGGCTCCTCCGTCCATGGGATTTTCCAGGCAAGAGTACTGGAGTGGGGTGCCATTGCCTTCTCCGAGAGCTCAAGAGCATGAGCGAAATAATTTGCTCAGACTCAGCTCCAATGTAGGGGGCTGGAGCTCAGCACTAACAGTAAGAACGATAACTTATTTATAGATCTCAATACATGCGCGCTGATTATTTAAATGCAAGTGTAGGCGCTCTTATTGTACCCATTTTACAGATGGGAAAACAGATTCAGAGAAGGTAGATGACTTGCTCAGAGTCACCCAGAGCTGGAATATGAACCCAGGCGGTCTGGCTTGACTCAAGTCAGGTCAGTGTGACTCCAGAATCTCTGGCTGGACCCGTTCCTTGCTGTCTCCCCAAACTCTGGAGGGAGAGGGGAGGGGAAAACTGGACGTGGAGGAGTGAGGGCCGGGGAAGTGGCCAAGGATGAACTGGTGCAGAATGTTAGGGACCTGAGGTGCTGGGATGGGGACTCGGTGTTGGGACTTGCAGTGGTCTCTGCATAAGCTGCCCCTATTGCGATCATGGTCGGGTGTGGGTGATCTGGAAGCCACTAGCGGCTGATTCATAACCTCAATAGGACTTGCTGAGGGCTGCGGGGCTGTTGCTGGGCACCAGCATGCCACAACCTCTCCTATCTTCCTGATGATGGTAAAAGAACGTGATCCCCATTTTCAGGGACATGAACGGAGGCATGGAGAAGTTAGTTACCAGCCCAAAGTAGTAAGGATGGGACAGTGTGTGCTGGCTATTTTTTGCTGCATAACAAAGCACCCCAGAGTTTCCCTGGTGGTTCAGGTGGTAAAGAATCTGCCTGCAATGAAGGAGACCAGGTTTGATCCCTGGGTCAGAAAGATTCCCTGGAAAAGGGAATGGCAACCCACTTGCCTGGAGAATCCCATGGACAGAGGAGCCTGGCAGGCTACAGTCCGTGGGGTTGCAAAGAGTTGGATGCGACTGAGCTATTAACACACATATATACACAAACCACCCTGAACTCAGTGACATAAAACACAGAATGCTTTATTATGTTCATGGAGTCTGTAGGTCAGCATAATGAAAAAGCACAGTGGGGGTGGATTTTTTTTTAATTTCGCAATGTCTGGTGCCTTAGCTGGGGTGACTCTAATGACTAAGGTCTGGAATCAGCTGGAAGCTTCATCAGTCATGTTTGGTGCCCCATCTTGGATGATCTGAAGACTGCACTTAGCTGGAGATGTTGACTTGAGCACATACACTGGTCTCTATGTGGGCTGGGCTTCCTCACAGCATGGCAATTATGCTTCAAGCGGGAATGTCCTGGGAAGGAGGTCTCGAGAGCAAATACTCCAAGAGAACTGGGCAAAAGCCTTATAACTGACCTTGGAAGACACAGCATCACTTCTGCCATACCTGTTGAGGTGGTCACAAGCTTGTCCAGGGTCAGATTCAAGAAAAGGGAATGTGGACCAACCCCACTCCTAGAGGAGGATCAAAGAACTTGTCGCCTTGCTTTAAAACTGTTATCAGTGTCTCTTCTTGGAGGAGTGGACAGGAAAAAGGTAAAATGTGATGAATGACCATCTTGCAACCCTGCTCAGCGGGTAGAATTACAGACAAGATAACTGGTGTTGCTCTAAGACACTTTATCACCAGTGCTAAGAAAGTGGGTAACATTAGGGAGTTTGGGATTGACCTGTAGACACTGCTATATTTAAAATGGATAACTGGGACTTCCCTGGCAGCCCAATGGTTAAGACCCAGAGCTTCCATTGCAGGGGGCACAGGTTCAAGTCCTGGTCTGGGAACTAAGATTCCACATGCCATGCAGCATGGCAAAAATAAAATAGATAAGCACTACTGCATAACACAGGGAACTCTGCTCAATATTATGTAACAACCTAAATGGGGAAAGAATTTGAAAAAGGATATATATGAATCAGTTTGCTGTATACCTGAAACTGTCACATTGTTAATTAACTATACTCCAAAATAAAATTTAAAATTTAAAGAAGTGAGAAATGAATGGAGATAGATACCATACAAGGAATTATGCAAACATAGCATAAATGCCCCCAAACAGCAACGCACATTTTGCAAGAACACATGAAAAGAAAAAGACAGACATGAAAACATACAAAATGCAAAGAGTTGTCCAGGTTGATGGAGGAATGGGAGAAGGGGGTGAGGATCAGATGTCATTTTAAAGACATGGAAGCAGGTGGAGTTGACAATTCCTTGGATCTAGATGTCCTGAAAGGCATGCCACTGGCCACTGAGATCCAGACACAAGGCAGTGAAATGAATTTTGCTTTGAGGATCTGCTGTTGCAGTTTCCCTGGTAACCACTGGAGGGAGAGATTGAAGAAAGAGGAGCAGAAAGACTATGGAGTGGGGACAAAGAAGCAGTGAACTTCATTCCTGTGATTCAATTATAACCTGCAGGAGAAGCACCCCCAGTCACCTTTCTCTTATCTGAGGGCCCTAGGGCACCTCGTGTTGTACCAACTCAGCGGTGTGTGTCTCCAACTCAGTGGTTCTGGAATTGCTTGGTCTCAAGATGTCTTACATTATTAAAAAACTCATCAAGGACCCCAAAGAGCTTTTGTTTCTATGGGTTCAATCTGTCTATATTTACCATTGGAAGAATGTCAACTGAGCAATTAGAAGTATTTACTTATGAACTTGTTTAAAAATAGCACTAGCAAACATATGTGACGTGTTCACCCAAATAACATATGTATAGCTATATTTTCCAAAACAAAAACAAATTGAGAAGAGTGGCATTGTTTTTATCTTTTGGGAAATCTCTTTCCTGTCTGACTCAACAGAAACTGGTTTCTCATACCTGCTTCTGCATTTGTTCAGCTACAATATCTCATGTCTTGTTGCCTCTGAAAAATTCCACTGAACACTCGTGAGAGAATGAGAGTGAAAAAGACAGATAATGTTTGAGCAGTATTATGAAAATGGCGTCGATCTCATGGACCCCCTGAAAGGTCCTTGCGGATTCCCTAGGGGTCCCATGACTACACTTTGAGACCCTCCGCTCCAATAGCGCTGTTGTCGTTCAGTCACTGACTCGCATCCGACTCTTTGAGACCCCCGGGACTGCAGCACGCCGGCCTTCCCTGTCCTCCCCTGTCTCCCGGAGTTTACTCAGACTCATTGCCATTGATTTGGTGATGCTGTCTCACAATCTTATCCTCTGCATCCACCAGTTCAGTTCAGTTCAGTCACTCAGTCGCGTCTGACTCTTTGCGACCCCATGAATCGCAGCACGCCAGGCCTCCCTGTCCATCACCAACTCCCAGAGTTTACCCAGACTCACGTCCATCAAGTCAGTGATGCCATCCAGCCATCTCATCCTCTGTCGTTCCCTTCTCTTCCTGCCCCCAATCCCTCCCAGCATCAGAGTCTTTTCCAATGAGTCAACTCTTCGCATGAGGTGGCCGAAGTATTGGAGTTTCAGCTTTAGCATCAGTCCTTCCAAAGAACACCCAGGAATGATCTCCTTCAGAATGGACTGGTTGGATCTCTTTGCAGTCCAAGGGACTCTCAAGAGTCTTCTCCAACACCACAGTTCAAAAGCATCAATTCTTCAGCACTCAGCCTTCTTCACAGTCCAACTCTCACATCCATACATGACCACAGGAAAAACCATAGCCTTGACTAGACGAACCTTTGTTGGCAAAGTAATGTCTCTGCTTTTGAATATGCTATCTAGGTTGGTCATAACTTTCCTTCCAAGGGGTAAGCGTCTTTTAATTTCATGGCTGCAGTCACCATCTGCAGTGATTTTGGAGCCCCGAAAAATAAAGTCTGACACTGTTTCCACTGTTTCCCCATCTATTTCCCATGAAGTGATGGGACCAAATGCCATGATCTTTGTTTTCTGAATGTTGAGCTTTAAGACAACTTTTTCACTCTCCACTTTCACTTTCATCAAGAGGCTTTTTAGTTCCTCTTCACTTTTTGCCATAAGGGTGGTGTCATCTGCATATCTGAGGTTATTGATGTGTCTCCCGGCAATCTTGATTCCAGCTTGTGCTTCTTCCAGTCCAGTGTTTCTCATGATGTGCTCTGCATATAAGTTAAATAAGCAGGGTGACAATATACAGCCTTGACGGACTCCTTTTCCTATTTGGAACCAGTCTGTTGTTCCATGTCCAGTTCTAACTGTTGCTTCCTGACCTGCATACAAATTTCTCAAGAGGCAGATCAGGTGGTCTGGTATTCCCATCTCTTTCACGATTTTCCACAGTTTATTGTGATCCACACAGTCAAAGGCTTTGGCATAGTCAATAAAGCAGAAATAGATGTTTTTCTGGAACACTCTTGTTTTTTCCATGATCCAGCGGATGTTGGCAATTTGATCTCTGGTTCCTCTGCCTTTTCTAAAACCAGCTTGAACATCAGGAAGTTCACAGTTCACATATTGCTGAAGCCTGGCTTGGAGAATTTTGAGCATTCCTTCTTAACAAGCAGGCACAGCGTTTGTCCTCAAACACAGGGAGTGGGAAGAATTTTGCAGAACATTTGATAAGCTCTCTCTCTCTCTCTTTTTTTTTTTCCCCAGCTTGGAGGCAGTGGCTAGGCCAGTCATGGGTCCCATCTCTGTCCAACAGAGCATCCTAATTCCAGGACAGATATCCAGAGAGGGGCTAGGCAGAACAGATTGGGGTTCCCAATGCCCTGCCTGGCTGGTCCTTGCTCTCTAAGTTTCTACTCGGTTTCTGGGACCATGTTCCTGCTCAGCTCTGGCTCACTCTGATCAGGAGAGAAATGAGGAAGAATTCCATCTGCGGCCAGAAAATGGAGCAAAGATCCATTGCACCTATCTTTCGGGAATAAATGTGGGCTTGAGTACGAACAGAAACTGGAATTATGCAAGAAAGATGGCAGGGGCCCTAGAATAGAAGCTGCCATAGTCAGCGGTGATGAAAACCAGTTTTAAAACTATGCTGTGTGCTTGTATGTTACATGGAGTTAGGTTCTGAGCTGAGATCACTGTGAACTGATTTTTTTGTATAGGTGTGAATGCCTGGAGGGATCCCCAAAAGTAGGGGAAGATGTGGATCAGTTCAAAGTTCATGACCGTTCCCGGCAGCCTACATACAGTCTTCCCAAATGGGGCGATAAACGCTTCAGGTGCCCAGATCACATTTGCAAACTGCCCTCTGGAGGTCAAACTGCTGTTAACAGAAACTCCTGAAGTATACTTCCGGGACTTGCCTTTGAATCTTGATCTCTTTCTATTTCTTCACCCCTACCACCACTGCCTGACAACCACTGGTTTCTCTTCTGTATCTGTAACTCTGTTTCTGTTTTGTTATGTTTGTTCATTTGTTTGTTTGTTTTTAGATTCCACATATGAGTAAAATAATATAGTATTTGTTTGTCTCTGACTTATTTTGCTCAGCACAATACCATCTAGTTCCATCAGTGTTATCCCAAATGGCAAGATTTTTTACTTTTTAAAATGGGTCTTTAAATAATAAATTCCATTATATTTAGTGGAATATTACTCAATCATATATATAGATAGAAAATCTTCTTTATTTATAAACACATGTGTAAATCCTCTATATATTATAATATACAATAAAGATGAAGGAATCTTGTTTATCCATTTTATCCATTCATCTGTTAATGGGCACTTAAGTTGCTCCCATATCTTGGCTATTGTAAATAATGAATAATGTAAATAAATGAAAATCTATTCCTAAAATTCATTTCCCCTGTTTTTTATGTATTGAAGGTAGCCGTTAGCAAACTTACGTATTACACATGTGGCTTGCCTTGGGGGCTCGCATTATATTTCTTTTAGGCCACACTGCTCTAGAGAGAAAAGTGACACCCATTTGGTGGAAAGGAAAGGAAAAGGGAGAAGCAGGGAAAATGAAAGCTGGGGGGCAGGTAGGAGAGTGAGCAAGCAGTTTGGTTTGTCCTAGGACCAGTTGCCATGGTAACCTTGCAATAAACTCTCTTCCTACATTAAAAACAAAACAAAAACTAAGTGTTTTGGTTTCTTTTTTTTAAATTCCCTTCTTTATTTATATATTTATTTGACAATTAAATGTATATATTTATATTAAATGATTGTAAAAAGGGTCAAGAAAGAATGAATTCTCATCACCATCTTTCAGGGAGCACCAGCTCTGGGCTAACCTCTGTTCCAAGGGCTTTTGTGGATCATCCTATTTAATCCCCATAAGGATCCTATGAAAGTGAAAAGTGAAAGTGTTAGTCACTCAATCATGTCTGACTCTTTGCCACCCCATGGAGTGTAGCCTGCCAGGTTCCTCTGTCCATGGGATTTCCCAGGCAAGAATACTGGAGTGGATTGCCATTCCCTTCTCCAGGGGGTCTTTCCAGCCCAGGGATCAAACCTGGCTCTCCCAAGTTGCAGGCAGATTCTTTAACATCTGGGCCACCAGGGAAGCCCAAGGATCCTATGAGTAGGGTTAATGGTTATGTGCATTACACAGAGGAGCAAACTGAGGTGTAGAGAAACCCAGGAAACTTCCCAGAGTCATAGCGAGGGCAGCAGCAGAAACCCAATGGCTGGGCCACAGTGCCTGATTTATGTAGAGCTGGGGTGAGGGTTAGCAAGGATGATGAAGGGGAAGTGTGTTCGTGGTAGCTATGACATTCACCCATCCCAGCCTGTGGACCCAGTCAGGATCAAGGTCTTCTTCCGGAAGTAATGTCTATTCTCACTGCTGATCACACCCACACAGGAACCATATGCAAAAACACACAGTTAATAGTAGGTGTATGGTTATGGCTACAGAAACATCTGTAAGAGTGAGGCCGGACCCCATCAGTGAGGGCTGTGGACCCTAAAGGATGCCAGCACTTCGCAGCCGAGGCCTGTGTATCCTTACTGAAGCCGATTCCCACTGAGTGAGGCCCGAAAACTTTGAGCGTGGCTTGCACCCCAAAAGTGAGTCCTGGTTCCACCGTGGGCGGCCAGAGGCTCTTGATCTACGTCTCTGCAGCCTGAACCCCACCTGTACATGGTGGAGGGCTGGAAGCGTCTACCCCTGAAGGAGATCGCGGATCTCCCTAACTGCTGTCTTGCCCCCTGTGAATATGGCCTTTGGGGGGGCTCACCACAGATGGTGATCCCAAACCCCAGAGTCTTCCTTTGCTTGGGCTCGTCTAGAGCTGGATCCCTTCAGACCCCAGCAACTGAGACCCAGGCAGCAGCCCCGGCGTTGCCATGGTGACGCGGCCCAGCTGGGAGCAGGGGCGAGCCTGTGTGCGCAGGCGCAGGGCCGAGCAGACGCCTCCGCTCAGAACTGCAGAGACTGAAAGAAGGCCGCATGGCCAGACTTGGCCCCGGAGCCGCGAGGGGGACGCGCCTCTCCCTGCGGCTCTAGGTGCCGACCTCGCCCCTCTCCCCACCAACTGGCATGGGCGCCGCCGTGTCACTCCGCCTCGGTCAGGCACAAAGGGCAGAGCGGAGGGGCCGGTGGCATCCCTGGGTTTGCACGCAAACTCCCTGTGGGTGCTAGGACCCCCATGAGGAGGGGGTCTCGGGAAGGGCCGCCGGGTCAGCCGCCCGGGAGCAGCGGGAGCCGGAACCTGGTCACGTTCATCTGAACCTGAACTCCAGGCCCTGCGGCGCTGTTCCAGGGTGGCATTTGCCCAGGGCCCCGCAGCCCAAGTGCGCCTCGGGCTCCCTCCTGCTCCGCGATCAGCGCCAGAGGCGGCACCATGGCCACGGGCCCTCTGGGGGGACTGGTGCAGGGGGCTGGCCCTGGACGTGCACCGGGCCTCCCAGAGGACGTGGAGCCAGCGGCCATACAAGCGGTCCTGCAGCCGGTCTTCCTGCCCCAGGGCACGTTCGGGCTGAGGAACGCCAGGGCCAGGAGGGTCGAGAAGGCCAAAGCCACCGTGATGGAGTTTGTGGAGAACATTAAACACAGCGCCATCCCCGGCGAGATCCGGGCAGGGACGGCGTCTAGAGGATTCTGTGCAAGGAAAGTGCGGAGGACACGACGGTCCTGAGGCAGATGAGACTGTCGCTGCTGGGTGAACTCCCTTCCCCCCGAGGCGGCAGTGGCCAGAGTCTCTGGGGACAGGTCCACCCCTCCCGATTCGGAGACTCAGGCTTGGGGATCGGGGCCGACGGTCAGGGAGGCTGACTTCGCTCCTGGTGCAGCCAAAAATGCTAGAACATCCGGTCATCAAGATCGCAGAAACGGAACCAGAGGCAGCAGGTGGACCCAGACGGGCAAGAAGAGGGACTGTGGAGGGCGGCCATCCACATTGGGGAAGCGAGAGTCGGAAGACTCTTCTGAGGAGAGCCTGGGGCTTGTGATCCAGGAGATGGACCGGGAGGACCTAAGCGGGGATGAGGGTCATAGCACGCTGCAGGCCGCCGCGGAAGAGTTCCTTTGGTAGTGGGGCCTCCAGAGCCAAGGAGATGACGGGCAAAGTCCTCCGTGAGTTCTTGGTCCTGGCAACGGTGATGGACAAAGCCAAAAAAAGGAGAAGGAGAAAGATTCCCCCTTCGGGCGGGGGTCGACTTATCAGCCATACTGGCAGTGGGAGACGCGTCTGGTGAGGAGACCGTGGACAGCGACGCCTCCCAAAGCGAGTCCCAGGAAAACGGGGATCAAGAAAAAGAGAGGGTGAACAATCCTGAGTTTATGGCCCCTGTGGCTCATACAGACCCCTCTGCCCAGGACGAGGTGTTGAAAATGGCTTATGTGATGGAGTCGCTGGGCTGAAGGACAAGGAAGACAAGAGGTCTTGTCCGTCATGGCCGAGGAGACCTCCGGAACCGCGTGAAGGTGCAGGAGGCAGGCTTCCAGGTGGCCGCCGTCGTCCTGAGGAAGGCCAACGACAACACCTGCCGGAATGAATGTGTCTCCCCACCAAGACTGAGCCCCAGACCCCCTTCAAGGGCAAGAAGGCTCCCCGGGGCGCGCTGGGGAGCTGGGGGGAGGAGGAGGAAGATGGTGGGGTGGGCTCCTGGAGCTCGAGGCGCTCCGGGCGACCTAGGACGTGGCTGAGGTGATGGAGGAAGAAAAGGAAAAGGCCTGGGAGGGCGGGAGGTTGAAATTGTCCAAAGGCCACCTGGGGGAGGTCTTGGCACTGCAGGCGGCCCGCGGGAACTGGTAGTCCGAGGAGGCGTCGGAGGAGGCGGAGAGCGGAGGAGAGCGGAGTCCGAGTCCGAGGACCGGGCATCCAGGAAGCCCCTGGACCAAGGGAGCCCGCAAGGCTTGCAGGGCCCTGGGTTAGCAGGCAGCGTCAGCTCCCGCCCCTTCTGTATGTATCGTCACTCAGTCGTGTCCGACTCTTTGTGACCCCATGGACTGTAGCCTACGAGGCTCCTCCGTCCATGGGATTTTCCAGGCAAGAGTACTGGAGTGGGTTGCCATTTCCTTCTTCAGGGGATCTTCCCGACCCAGGGATTGAACACGGGTCTCCTGCATTGCAGGCGGACGCTTTACCCTCTAAGCCACGAGGGAAGCCCGCCCCTTCTGGGAACCTGCAAAACCCGAGAGGAGGGGAGCGGCGGCCGAGGCTGGAGGAGCGCCCTCCCGAGACGAAAACCCAGGAGACGGCGGGAAGCAGGAGCAGGATGGGGTGCGCGGGAGCCGGGACTCAGGCCGAGGCCTGCCCAGGGCTCAGTCGCCCGCGGGCTCCAAGTCGGCGCGTGGGAAGAAGACTGGTTGGGGCAGGAGGCTGCACCCCATGTGCCGCTAGGGACGCTCCGAGGGAGCGAGGCTGCAGCTGCCCGTGGGGTCCCAGCTCGGCGCTCCCTCCGCCCTCCCCGCCGCGGTGGCAGCTCTGGCCGAACCACGCATTCCGGCTCAGTTGTGCGCGCCGCCCACCGCTCGCTCTCTGGTCCTTTCAGTCCCTCCTTTGCAGGTGGCGCGGGCGATCCTGATGCAAGAAGAATGTAACGTGTAATGAGCGCCCTCGGAGGCAGCAGCCCCAGGTGACGCGACGGTCTCAGGGCCCACCCAGCCGGCTTGGTTTTGGGTCTCCCAGCTTAGCACAGGAGCGAGTGTGTCCGCGGACACCGGGCACCGAGAGAGGCCAGCAGTGCCGGGGCTTTCTTTCTTGTTTTCCGTGGAGCCCCGATCCCTTCCAGACTCATGTTTCTGGCCAGCATCTGTGAGCCTCTGTTCCTCATTCCAATCTGATGGGGGCTGGCCTGTGTGATGGAGGTTCCAGCCGGGCAAGGGGAGTGTCAGGGTGCAGCTGAGCCAGGAGGCTGAACCTCCTGCTGGGGGAGGAGAGGATTCCAGGCAGAGAAGCCTGAGAGGCAGGGGGGTGTGCTCCTGGGGGAGGGGAGAAAAGGTGGGGGAGGGGGAGGGAGGGGTGGTGACCAGGGCACCAGGAGCAGGGGAGGAGGGGAAGGGGGAGAGGGAAAGACACTGCCCATCTGAAGTGCAGCTGGAACAAACGCACCAGCTTCTCAGCGCCAAGGCCTCCTGCTGGTGTCCACAGGCTGAATCTGATACTCGACCTGCAGTGTTTTCAAACAATGGGACTTCTTAGCAACACTTTCAATTTGGGACAATTCACATACGGTGTGTTGGCTTTTCTCTGCAGTACCAAGCAGTGCACCTCCCACAGGTCTGTGGCTCCCCCTAGATGTCCCACCAGCTCTCCCCTACCCACCTCCCGTGGGGTGGCAGTCCCCTGGGCGCTGGAGGGAAGGGGTGAGGCGGGCGGATGCCCGGTGGAAGCGCCCTCAGGAGGCAGAACATCCCGTGCAAAAGCCCCAAGCCACTGTGGAGACTGGGGTTTATTCATGTGTAACCCTTGAGGGTTCGGGTGCCAGGATTCCCTGCTGGGCATAGAGGAGACCATGTCTCCAAACAGGCCACCTCCCTTCACAGGGTTGGCCGTCTAATTACATTCCACGTGACTGGAGTTGTGAACTCTGCTGAGGTCCCTGGGGTCGGAGCCTGCAGACATGCCAGCAGCGTGTCCCCTTCCTAGTCCTGGGACCCCTAGGAGGAAGCTGTCCCGCCCCTCGGTCGGCTCAAAAGGAGAGAGGGGCGTCCTGAGACTCTCGGGAATGTCATCTGGTCCTGGAACGGCCCGGAGGGAGAAGCCAGAAACCCGTAAGTCTTTCCCGCTGTTAAGTTCTCTAGGGCCCGGAGCCCACGAGGCCCCACCTTCCTCATTGCAGGCTCCGCCCCGCTGACAACTAGGCCTGCGGAGGAAGCGTCAACCCAGGCGAGCGCTGTCGTGGCTTGTTTATCCACTAGGAGGCGCCCTAAGACCAATAGCTTAAATCACGAGCACAATGACCGTTCTTGGGGTCCACCGCCTTGAAGTTCCGCCTGTTTTCTCAACGTCAGGCAGCCCAAAACCGACTTTCCAGTAAAGCTGCAAAGTAAGGTCCTGAGACCAACTGCATCCACATCTCCTGGGAACTTCTTAGCAATGCATATTCTCAGGCCCACCCCAGACCTACAGAATGATGTCTAAGAAGTCCAGGCCAGGACTGCAGCCTGTCGGGAGGACCCAGCTGGGCTTTAGCACTACCTCCAAGAATTTCCCTTTATCCGGCCTCTATGGAGGCCAGGGGATGGTTATTTGCTGTCTCTTTTCCCCCTGGGTTAGGGGGAAAACAGACAATACAGAGAGAAGTCCCCCAGCTCCCAGGGTGTGTAGCAACCCGATTATAAGCTCACTAATGGGCTGCCGTCTATGGGGTCGTACAGTCGGACACCACTGAAGCGACTTAGCAGCAGCAGCAACTTGATACACTGTTCACTACCACACCACAATTCAGTTCTTTGGCCTGTTCCTATTGCAATGATTTTTTCCCAATGTATCCAGTGACCAAGCTGCCCCAGATTCTTGGGCCACACAGCCTGCTCTAGCAATTCACAGCTCTGATGTGAAGGGCCCCTGAACCCGCACTTTGGACATGTTTCCCAAATTATTCTTCTGTACGTGGAAACCAAGAAGGGATGAAGCATGTAAACTGTAGGACCTGGACCCACCAAGCCTGCAGAACCCAGATGTGTGGGAATGGCAGGAAAAGTGATTAAACACAGGTAGGCATCACGGACGGTGGGATTAAAGGGGACACAAGGCTGTGACAAAATCACCCCGGAGCATTTTTCAGTTGCCAAGCCAGAGCCAAGAAATAAGTTGGTAAATATTTTTATTTGCATGTTGACCTGCACCCTCTTTTCCAGTTCCAGGAGGCAGTGAGTGAAAGTGTACGGGCAAAAGGGGGAAGAAAAAGGGGAAGAGGAAGGGATTTCTCCTTTGCCTCACTCCCTTTTCCAGGCTGAGCACCTCGAGTTGCATTTGAGGAGGTTAAAATCATAGGGGATGCAACTCCATTGTATGGGTTTCTTTCATTACATTCCTTGGGTTACTATAAAGAGTCTGTATTTTTTTTTTTTTTAAATCAATGCATAGGGAATTCCCCGGCAGTCCAGTGGTTAGGACTCAGCACTTTCACCACTGGGGAGACCTGGGTTCAATCCCTGGTCAGGAAACTAAGATCCCACAAGCCATGTGGGGAAAAAGAAAGAAAAAAAAAAAAAAATCAATGCATAGAAAATACAATTTTAATAAGAAAGGGGCATTCGGTAGAGATGTGAGAGGCACTGCCAGGCCCTCAGTCTACCTCCGTTTTCAAGTGTGGAGAGTTAGAGACATGCCGTGAGTGACCCACACTGTGAAAGGTGCTGAGGTCCTCCGCGGCCCCCCTGCCCTCACCTCACAGCTGGTCCTCTTGCTCTCCATGCTCTGCCTCTGCTCTGGCCTCAGCCCGCAGGACCCTGAGGCTCCTGGCCTCGCCTGCCCTGGGGACTCTCTTGGGTAGCGTGGGCAATCGGGGAGTGTGCCAAAAGGCTCTCCGGCGCTTCCGAAACCATGAAAAGCGTCCGGGGGTCTGGAACCTCACTGTTTTGACCGGTTTCCGGGTCCGAGTTCCTGCAGTGGCCCCTGTGGCCCTTCTGGCAGCTGAGGATTCAGCCTCCTGGACAGCCGGGGTCTCTGCCCTCTGATTACAGGCAGCTTCTGCCCTCTGGACCAATCCAGCTTCTTCTCCATCAGGTACTGCCTCTGCTCCCTGGACAACCGGGGCCTCTGGCCTCAGATCCTCTGCAGCTTCTGCCCTCGGGTCAGCCGGGGCCTCTGCCCTCTGATTGTCTGGGGCCTCTGCCCCTTGGACAGGTATGGCCTCTGCTCCCTGGACAGCCAGGGCATCTGCTCTCTGATTATCCACAGCCTCTGCCTCCTGGACAGCTATGGGCCCTGCTCTCTGATTATCTACAGCCTCCCCGCTCTGGTTACCTACAGCCTCCACCCTCTGATTACCTACAGCCTCCACCCTCTGATTATCTATGGCCTCCCTCCTCTGCTCATCTGCAGCCTCTCCCCCCTGAGCTCTGGATGCTGTTTCCTCCCTCCTGCGACGTCTGAAGGAAGCCCAGTTAATCTGGGGCCTCCATCGCCTTGGGGGGGTCTCAGGCACCGGCCCATCTCGTGCATTTCCCACGTTACACCCCCGGCTGGCGCTGCCTGGCACCGATGCGCTGTCCCTCTCCACCCTGGTAGAGGCCTGCCTGGCCTCGCCCACCCCGGGGCTGGACTTCGGTGCCCAGCCCTTCACCCTCCGCTTCAGCTTCCCCCAGGACACCTGGCTGACACACTCCCGCCACCTGTCTGCTTTGGACTGCTGGGGCCCCGGGCTGTCGTCAAACATGGGCACGGGCAGGTTCACCCGGCGGCGGGGAGGAGGCGCGCTGGGTTTCTTCTCCCCTCGCCGGAGGAAGGCCTCCACCAGTTCCTCATCATCCTCGCTCTCCAGGTCGCTCCCGAGGAACTTGCTGCCCAGGTAACTGACGGGCATTTTGCGCACCTTCCTGCCACGGCCGGCGCCTTTGCGGCCCTTGTCAGCCTTGTTCCTGGAGGTCTCGAAATCGCTGAACTCGCTGTCACTGGCGTTACTGCTGTCATAAGTGCCCACGACCAGCCGGGGGGGTGGGGTCACCATCTGCTGGACTCTCCTCCTCACTCGGGGCTCCTTAGACTTTCTGGGGGGCTGGGGTGGATGCGGGGTGCTCTTCTCGATGATGCGGGCCACGTCCTCCAGGGTGCGGCCCTCTTCTTCCAGAAACTGGATCAGCCGTTCCCGAAATTCCGCCTCCTTGGTGGCCGGCTTGGAGATGACCCTCCAGACGCCTCCGGCCAGCCGGACCTCGCGGGGGATGAGCAGATAGTCCACGTCTTCCCCAATCTGTAGCATCCCCACCGTGGAGTCCTCCTCCCGGCGGAACACCTTGCCGATTTTCTTAAAGGTCCCCACGGGCTTCAAAGCTTCGACGAGAACGTCCAGATCCACGTCTTTGCAGACGTCCGGGACGCTCCAAAGGATGAGGCAGTCGGGGGACGGGAGGAAGCCCCAGGGGAACCAGCCCCCCACATGGCTTTTCTCGAGCGTCTTTAAGATCTCCAGGGTGAAATCTGGGCTGGGGGCAATGAGCCCAAACTACTCGTAGCCTCGAGTCTTGGGCGGGGAGAGAGGAGTAGGTTGCTCTCCCCGCAGCGCTGCCCAGAGTCTCACCTCCCACTTTTCTCTGCAACAAGTCGGGTCTCGATCCGCTCCCCGCGAAGTATTAGTGGGAATCAATTCCCAGGATGCTTACGTGAGCCGGCGTGAGGTCAGTTCTGAGGCTCCCAGCCCACTGCAAGCTGCAGACGTGGTGTCCCGGCTCCAACTGCGGGCGCACGGGCCGTCCGGTGGTTCTTCCTGTTCCACAGATGCGCCTGGAACTTGAGAGGACTTCGCAGACAAAGACGGCTCAGCCTTGGCTATTCAATATGGCCGAGGCGCTCGGAGGCCGCGGCGCAGCTCCCCAGGAGGGTCTCCCACTCCTAGGCAGGCTGCCACCTCAGGCCAGGCTGACCTTGCCGCTTCTCCCGCCTCCCAGCCGAGGAGCGCGCGCGCGGGCAGGAAGTTCCTCCTCGCCGGTCCCCAGGATGGGGCCCACCTTCCCCCTTCTCATCTTACACTCCGGGACTCGGGAAGACTGACAGGGGGGCTGTCCACTCCCTTCGGGACGCCCTCATTTCCCCTCCCCCACAGGGGTGTGGCCGCGCCCCGGGCCTCTGTGAGGCCCCGTCTTCCTAGCCGATCGCCCCGCGCCGAAGCGAAGCCCACGTCAGCAGCTTTCCCCAGGAAAGGCGGCCGTTCCCAAACCTGCCATCCCAAACGTGCGGGTTCCAGCCAAGCCCGGAAGGTGGGCGTGCAAATGGGGCAGTCCCTCTGAAACCCGTTGGCACTGTGTGTTACTATTTTAAAATCACGTGCCTTTTGGTATCAGCACTTCCTACCTATAGACCCAGACAGGTGGGTAGAGAACTTGGTACCAGCTCCAGGATGGAGCTTGGCACACAGTAGGTGCTCTAGAATACTTCTGAGTGAATGAATGAATGGTTGGATGGGATCACAGGCTTCACTGGACAAGAGACTGAGCAAACTCCCGGAGATAGTGAAGGACAGGGAAGCCTGGCTGTGCTGCATGCAGTCCATGGGGTCGCAAAGAGTTGAACACGACTTAGCCACCAAAAAGGAACCTGATCATCAGTAGAAACTCTGTTCTTTCAGTAAAATATTAGGCAGCTATGAAAAAAAAAAAAAAGTAACTGAGGATGCTGCTGCTGCTGCTAAGTTGCTTCAGTCGTGTCCGACCCTGTGCGACCCCATAGATGGCAGCCCACCAGGCTCCCCCGTCCCTGGGATTCTCCAGGCAAGAACACTGGAGTGGGTTGCCATTTCATTCTCCAATGCATGAAAGTGAAAAGTGAAAGTGAAGTTGCTCAGTCGTGTCCGACTCCTAGCGACCCCATGGACTGCAGCCCACCAGGCCCCTGCGTCCATGGGATTTTCCAGGCAAGAGTACTGGAGTGGTAGCTATGTATTAATACTAGACATCACTCTATTAATACAAATTAACTCATGAAATCTTCACCAAAGCATTATGAGACAGTTAATAGGATGCTCATTCCCATTTTATAGCTGAGGAAATAAAATCACTTGCTCAAGGCCACATGAGCAAGAAAGATGGGAACCTGGATTTGAATCTGAAATAGTCTGACGTGTGAGAGAGGGTGTGTGTGTGTGGGCATGTTCACATGCATAGGCCAAATGGCATAGACGGGAGCACGTTCTCTTTGGATGTATGACTGAGTGAGTGAAAGTCACTCAGTCGTGTCCGACTCTACAGTCCCTGGAATTCTCCAGGCCAGAATCCTGGAGTGGGTAGCCATTCCCTTCTGCAGGGGATCTTCCAAACCCAGGGATTGAACCCAGGTCTCCCATATTGCAGGCGGATTCTTTACCAGCTTAGCCACGAGGGACGCCCAAGAATATTGGAGTGGGTAGCCTATCCCTTCTCCTGCGGATCTTCCCGAGCCAGGAATTGAATCAGAGTCTCCTGCATTGCATGCGGATTCTTTACCAATTGAGCTATCAGGGAAGCTTTGGATGTATAAATGTTGCCAACAGTGGCTGTGTATGGGGAGGGGGACGGGGGACCCCAGAAGTGGCAGACGTGTACTTTTCACTCTATATTCTGTTAGATGGCGTAGACTTTTTTTTTAGCAATCGAAAATGTTCATTAAAATAAGCTACAAAATCCGACGCCTAATCTGCGAGGTCATTCTCACGTGGAAGGCTTGACTTCTCAGAGTTGGATTCTTCCGAGATCAGACGAGATCGGGCGCCTTCAGGCCGATACGGCAGGAGACTCAGAGTTGGATTCTTAAACCTCAACCAGAGGTGTCCTAGAGATTTTTAGTTTCCAGCTTCCACAAAACAGCTTCTTTGGGAAGCCGATTTGGGGAATAAAGTCTAGGGAAGTAATAAGCTGAGAAGTAATAAGCTGTGGCTCAGTGGTTAAAACTCTGTTTCCAATGCCAGGGGCACAAGTTCGATCCTTGGCTGGGGAAGTTCCATGTGCCCTGCAGGTCAGCCAAAATAAATAGTTACACTTTTGAGGATTTCAAGTTTTTTTTTGTTTTGTTTTGTTTTTTTTTAAGTTAAATTAAATAGAAGGTCCTCAGATGTGGCCACAGACCTATGGGGTCAGAATCCCTGGGACTTGGGGACCAGGATTTGCAAAGCTTTCCAGGTAACTTTGAGGCCCACAAAGCCCTATCACACGTGCCTCCTCACCGTTCGTTCAAAAAACAGGCTCACTGCCACCTCAGGGCTTTGCACAAGCTGTTCCCCAAGTCCAGAGAGTTGTGTTTTCCCCTCCTCTTGGCAATCTCCCTCTGCTCAAAGGTCATCATTTTACAGAAGTCATACTGCACTGCCCTCCCCGTCAAACTATTGAGTGACCTCTACCCGCTTCTAGCCCAAGAATCCTTAACCTGTTCTGTGCCATGGACCCTTTTCAAGATACTGTTTCAGTGCGTAGGATTGCGACCATGAGATTACAAAGGAGAATGATTATAACGAAATAGAAGTGTTAAAGAAAAATCCCAGCAACAACAAAATCTGTACTCTAACCACGTTAACATAAGATAAAAATGAACACGTGTAATTTTGTTTAAGTCACCACGTGTGATTTTATTTCACTCTTGAAGGAAGCACGCAGATGTTTAGGGAAAGTGGGAAGGGAGCGAAAAGAAAGGGAAGGGAGAGAGGGAAAGAAGGAAGAAAAATGCTTGGGGCGGGGGGCGGGGACGGTTAAGGTCTCAGCGAGGCTTTTGCACAGGTATTGGCTCATTCCGGTTGTTTTTGTTTTTGCAGAGCCGAGTCGTTAGGCTTCGCTGGATTTTCTCCTCCTCCTC
Organism: Bubalus kerabau; assembly: GCF_029407905.1. NCBI lineage: Eukaryota > Metazoa > Chordata > Mammalia > Artiodactyla > Bovidae > Bubalus > Bubalus kerabau. The sequence continues at coordinate 57,094,167 of NC_073640.1, read as the reverse complement.
CTCACAAACTCCATCCCAGTAGCCGCCGGGCTCAGCCCCCGCCGGGCCTCCCTTTTGCACAATTTCTCCCCTCGCCGCCCAGCGGTCTCCATGACAACGAGGTGCGCTCCTCCACTCCGGTCGGCTCTAAGGAGGTGGGCGGAGGGTGGCGCGGGGCAGTCCCCCTTCTCAGCTTATTTCTTCCGTAGACTTTATTCCCCAAATCGGCTTCCCAGAGAAGCTGTTTTGTGGAAGCTGGAAACTAAAAATCTCTAGGACACCTCTGGTTGAGGTTTAAGAATCCAACTCTGAGAAGTCAAGCCTTCCACGTGAGAATGACCTCGCAGATTAGGCGTCGGATTTTGTAACCGGTAAAAATCGTGTGTGTGGTGGGGGAAGGGGTGGAGGATTATCCTAGAAATAAAACCCTCAAATGTTCAACATTCTTACAAAAATTGCCAACCCCTGAGCCTCCCGCTGTTGGGCCTTCATCTCTGGCAGGCGAGATTCTTCAGCCGCCCCAGAAAAAAAATGATAATTATAGCTCCCACTTGTATTCTTGTTTAAAAGAAATGAAAAAAATCCAAAGAGGATGGAGGAAGAAAACAAAACATGGCTCAGATTTCTCTACCCAGCTATACTTGGTTGCCACTTAAAAAAAACAATAATAAAAGCGACACATTTAAGAAAATGCTGAAGTTATAGAAAGGTGTAAAATGAAAAATGTCTCCCTCTCCCAGCCCCAAGCCTCCAGTCTCTCTCCACAAAGTAACCAGAGTTAAATGCCTCTGTACTTTTCCAGAAAAAAAAAAAAAAAAACAACTTCTTTCATGGGTAGAATTTATTTACCCCATGAGGATTTTTAATATCATGAATTATTTTCATCACATCACTTACTTCCTCCTGGTATCTTCTTATTCATTTATTTATTGTCTCACCCTATGAAAATACTGGGGATTCCCTGGTAACTCAGCTGGTAAAGAATCCACCTGCAATGCAGGAGACCCCAGTTTGATTCCTCAGTCGGGAAGATCCGCTGGAGAAGGGATAGGCTACCTACTCCAATATTCTTGGGCCTCCCTGGTGACTCACATGGTAAAGAATCCACCTGCAAAGCAGGAGACCCAGTTTTGTTCCCTGTGTTGGGAAGACCCCCTGGAGAAGGGAACGGCTACCCACTCCAGTATTCTGAGAGAATTGTCAGTATTCTGGAGAATTCCATGGACTGTATGGACCGTGGGGTCACAAAGAGTCGGACATGGCTGAGTGACTTTCACTTTCACATGAGAATACTAGCCCCATGAGAGCAGGGATGCTTGTCTGCTTTGTTCAGTGCTGAATTCACAGAATCCAGAACAGTCCTGATGGGAGCTCGAAATATTTATTGAATGATTGAGTGAGGGGATTGGGCTGGACCTAGTGCTATAAAACTTGCTTTTTTCACTTAATAGCATGTCTTGAACTCTTTACATATCAAGCAGATCAATCTCAATTTTTCTCAACAGCTTTCCCCTTTGTGTAAGCCTTCAAGCCTGGAATGTAACAATACTGATAATAATTCATTTTTTTCAAGCACCTATTTTGCCCCCGACCCTGTGTATTTTATCTTTGAATGCTGCAACCGCTCCGGAACAGGTATTATTCCCATTTTCTAGAGGAGGAAAACTGAGGCTAAAGGCAGTCACACAGCCAGGAAGTGGCAGAGCTTTGAATTACTCAGGTTTCTGAGGTTCTAGCCTCGTACTATTTTATTATTATTTGCCACACTGGGTCTTCATTGCAGTGTGCAGGCTTTCTTCTCTTGTTGTGGCCCACAGGCTTCTTGGCGCATGGGCTCTCTAGTTGTGGAGGGCAGGCTTAGTTGCCCGGCAGCATGTAGAATCTTAGTTCCCTGACCAGGGATCCAACCAGCGTCACCCGCATTGCAAGGTGGATTCTTAACCACTACACCACCAGGAAGTCCCCTGCCCTACACTCTTTTAAGCTCCTTTATTTGGCCTGTTGCCTGTGGAGGGTTGGGGGTGGGAGCAAGGTTGACAGGCAATCTCTGAAGACTTCTCTCCCAGGTGACATATGTAACCTTGGCACAGTCACTCTGTTCAGTTCAGTCACTCAGTTGTGTCTGACTCTTTGCGACCCCATGGACTGCAGCCCTGTCCATCACCAACTCCCAGAGCTTGCTCAAACTCATGTCCATTGAGTCAGTGATGCCACCCAACCATCTCATCCTCTGTCATCCCCTTCTCCTCCCACCTTCAATCTTTCTCAGCATCAGGGTCTTTTCCAATGAGTCAGTTCTTTGCATCAGGTGGCCAAAGTATTGTAGTCTCAGCTTCAGCATCAGTCTTTCCAATGAATATTCAGGACTGATTTCCTTTAGGATGGACTGGTTGGATCTCCTTGCTGTCCAAGGGACTCTTGCCACAGTTCCCATGGGAACACAGTCCAAGGGACTCTTGGCACAGTCACTAGATTTGTCCTAAATGCACGTAAATAAGATCCCTGTCTAGAGTGAATAGGATATAAATTATCCACACTTTTGAACCAGATACCACTGGGTTAACTGACAGCACATAGTAGGTCCTCAACAAACACAGCAGGAAGTAGCCTTGTGATCCACACTCTACCCACATAATTGGGTCACTCCCACCTCCCACCCTCCCTAATCCCAAATCTAAAGGCTTTTGGTGAGTACAGAAGCAAAGTTGGCTTTTAGAGCAACCATATATTTAAAGAAAGATTCATTCATTCATGTGGTGTATTTCTCTAAAGTAGTGATTCTCAAATCGCTGGGGCGAGTTTTAGAAATCCCAGTTTCCTGAGTCTAACCTATTGGATCAGAAGGTCTTGAGGTGGGGGGTCGGGTACTGCATTAAAAAATCTCTCCAGGGATTTCCCTGGTGGTCCAGTGGCTAAGACTTTGCATTCCCAATGCAGGGGACCCGTGTTTGATCTCTGGTTAGGGAACTAGATCCCACATGCTGCAACTAAGACCCGTCACAGTCAAATCAATAATATATATATATATATATATATATATATTTAAAATGTCTATTTTTTAAAGTCTTCCCAAATGACTCTGATAGAGGTGATGGCTGGTGGGGCTGGGCAGAGGTAGGAGAGAAACTGAATGTCCCCATAGGAACTTGACCGACTGGAAGTACCACAGTACCAGCAAAAAGCCAGATTGGAAATTAGGGTTTGTCCAATGTTAGCAATGGAGACAAGCCCTTTAGAGTGGTGGAGGTGGGGAGGCCTCTCAGGTTGAAAAATATCTACCCAAAGATTTTACACCCTAATCCCTGCAATTTGAAAATGTTGCTTTGTTTGGAAAAAAGGTCTTTGCAGATGTCAGTAAAGATTTGAGATGAGATTGCCATGGATTATCTGGGTGGACCCTAACTGCCATCTGGAATGTCCTTATAAGAGAGAAGCAGGACTTCCCTAGAGGTTCAGAGGTTAAGAATCTGCCTGCCAGTGCAGGGGACATGGGTTCGATCCCAGGAAGATTCCACTTGCCACGGGGCAACTAAGCCCATGCATCACGATTCCTGAGCCCATGTACTACATACAGCTACTGAAGCCTGCACACCTACAGGCCATGCTCGGAAACAAGAGAAGCCATTGAAACGAGAAGCCTGAACACCGCAACTGGAGAGTAGCCCCTACTCGCTGCAGCTAGAGAAAGCCTGCGCACAGCAATGAAGACCTAGCACAGCCAAAAAAAGAAGAGGCAAAGGAAGATGATACAGACATAGAAAAGAGGTACAGAATCAGAGGAGACGATGTGAAGATGGAGGCAGAGACCAGAGTGATGGGGCCCCAGCCCAGGAACACCTAGAGTCACCAGAAGCTGGAAGAAGTAAGGAAGCCTCCTTCATAGAGTGTCTGGAGAGCGCACAGCTTTGCAGACACCTTGATTTTGGACTTCTGGCTGGCAGGACTGTGAGAGAATAAATCCTAGTTGTCCTGAGCCAGCTGGTCTGTGGTCATTTTTTACAGCAGCCATAGGATAGGAACCCAGAGCCCCTAGTGTAGCTACTAATTCCTCAGACTCCAATGGAGAAAACTTAGCTTAAAACCTTCAACTTTTATTCCTTGACCTTGTCTCTGCAGAATAATTATTGCTGAAGTGAAAGAATTCTTACGCTGTGTCCTGACCCCCAGCAAGCTGTTTTCGGTGATGGGAACCTTGGAAATGTTTTAAAATGCCTTCTGTCCCGGCCTGCAGAATTTCTGTCTGCTGCCTGCCCCTGGTTGCCAGCCTCGTAACCAGGGCAATCCAGTGGTTAGACCTCCCTTCTCTCAGGAGTCAATTAAACCTTTGGCGTTTATATATCCTTCATTGAACTTTCTCGCAAAGTTGTCTCCCCCTTACTGACCACTTGATCTTACAGACAACATCTTTTTGAGTCTTCATGACCACCCTCAGCAACAGGTACTATTATTATCAACCCATTTCACAGATGGGAAAAATTGAGGCATGGAAATGAAGTACTTTATTCATGCAGCCCACCTCCATACCACCCCACTGTTTATTTCATTATCAGCTTTACTGAAAGTATACTTTACATCTTATACAACATATTCTTTTAAAAATGTCCCCTGTGTAAGTTTTAGAGTCATGATCACCACCATCAAGATACAGAACCAAAAAAACCAACCCCCCCAAAAATATATAGAACACCCAAAGCTTCCCTTGCACTTTTTATGGCAGTCCCCTTTTGCCTACCCCCCGACCACTGATCTGATTTTTCTGTCCTTCAAGTGCTGCTTTTGCTAGAATTTTATATCAAAAGATTCATATAACACGTGCCCTTTTTGTCTGGCTTCTTTCACTTAACATCATGATTTTGAGATTCATTTGTGTTGCTCTGTGTATCTGTAGTTCATTTCTTTTTGTTAGTATGTGTGATTATGCCACAATTTATCTGTTCATTGGCAGTGGAGATCTGGGTCCTAGCAGTTTTATGATTAAAGTGTGTTAGTCTCTCAGTTGTGTCTGACTCTTTGCGACCCCCTGGAAGACTGTAGCCCACCAGGCTCCTCTGTCCATGAGATTCTCCAGGCAGCCATAATGGAGTGGGTGGCCATTTCCTACTCCAGGGTTTATGATTAAAGCTGCTATGACTATTTCAGAGCCTCTGTTTTTCACTGCAGGTTGTATAATCTCTGGTTGCAAAGAATCTATAGCATGGGTACCAGTAGCCCCACTTTACAGATGAAGAAACTGAGGCCCAGAGCAGTGAAGTCAGCTCCCTGGAGGCACATAGCTAAACAGGGGGCAGAGTCAAGAGTTGAACCCAGGCCTGTGTAGCTCCAAATCCTTTGCCTCTCCCTCTATTGTGTGCTCTGTTGATGCCAGCCACAGTTGGGTACTATCTCTTGAAGGTCAGAACCTTGGTGGATTCACCAGCCTGCCCCTTGGCATCCCACATTCCAAAGCAGCCTTTTGTCAGCACACAGAGAACATATTGTCTCCTGAAGGAGCTTGGTACATATTTGTCAAGTTCTGGAACCGGAGATCTAATACCAGGTTGACGTGTTCTTTGTCAACGCAAAACGCCAGTTGACACTGGGCCCAGGATCCCAGTGGCCCACACTGAACAGCTTCCCCCTGTGGGTCACTGCTAAATCAGTTACACACCTGAACAAATGTACTCCTCTCATAAACCTGGTGAAATAGGTTACTATTATCCCCATTTTACAGATAAGCAAGCCGAGTCACCGGGGGTTAAGTGGCTTGCCCAGGCTCACGCTCTGCGAAGTGGAGGAGCCAGGACTTGAGCTGAGGCCATCTGTTCAACACTCCTCCTCACCTCCAAACCTCCACACACCAGACATGTTCCTTTAACTGGCAGGCTGCCTAGTGAGGAAACCACTTAGGGGAATTTCAGAGTTAGCTCCACTATGTACTTGCAGAGATATTTATCTGTGTTGTGCCAAGGTTTTGGATCAGGAGATATGGACCTGTAAGTCCCATAGCTCATGGGATGGGAGGATACAATGAATTAATGAGGATGAAGGACTCTGCCCAGTGCCTGCAACACAGGATAGCTGTTACTGTTTTTATTCAAGAGAAATTTTTTCACCTTTCCCATCAGCCACTGGAAGCCTGTGAGACAGGAGAAAGCTGTGTGTCTTGTGTTCTGTTGGCCATGAGATCTGATAACACCCCTTTTCAAAAACAGTGTGGGGGCTTCCTTGGAGGCTCAGTGGTAAAGAATCCACCTGCCAATGCAGGAGACACGGGTTCGATCCCTGGTCCGGCAAGATTCCACATCCCAGGAGCAGCTAAGCCCCTGCACCTCAACTGTAGAGCTGTAGGTCTCAGGAGCCGAAACTGCTGAGCCCACGTGCCCTACGGCCTGTGCTCCACAACAAGAGAAGCCCCACAATGAGAAGCCTACACGCCGCAACTAGAGAGCAGCCCCTGCTAGGGAAAAGCCCACATAGCAACGAAGACCCAGCACAACCAGAAATAAATAAATAACATTAGTTTTAAGATAAAAACAATGCAGCCCTGGAAAACTTCGGGCACTCCACAGAAGCGGTTTTCAAAGCATTTTTTTTTTAGCAGTCAGATTGCTTCTCCAAACTAAATCTACCTTGGATCCCCCCAACACATCGAAGAATGGGCTATGATTGCACTTGATGTTCGTTCTCAGTCTCTAAGTCGTGCCTGACTGTAACCCCATGGACTGTAGCCCACTAGGCTCCTCTGTCCATGGGATTTCCCCCAGGCAAGAATACTAGAGTGGGTTGCCATTTTCTTCTCCAGGGGATCTTCCCGACCCAGGGACCCGCGTCTCTTTTGTCTCCTGCACAGGCAGGCAGATTCTTTACCACTGAGCCACCTGGGAAGCCATTTATTTTATAAGTTCATATTTGTATGATATAGCATCAACCACAAAGAACAATGATTTTTAATTGAACCCACGTTCTGAAAACGGGTTTACAAAGGCCAGTTGCAACCTTCCATCAGCTAGCACATCCAGTTTACTTAGGGTCTGCAGTGTGTCAGCCCTGTCTGGACCCACACTGATAAGTAGCTTCAAATGGCAACTGTTTTATGCAACAGTTTGCATTACAATCTCAGGATACTCTTCAGTTGGTCTAGAGAAACTCGAAAGAGAAGTGGTAGGAGTTTGGGGTTTTATGAGCAGCCTTGAACAATCATTCATGTTGTGTCTACAAACATGAATGTTGTCTGGGAAATGCCGCAAGCCCACAAGAAGCACAAATGCAGTCTTAATACAGCAATATGATGAGAAGAAATGTCACACTGGCCTTTGTTGCTATACAATGAATGTGTCTTGATGGGAGAATAACATACACCACAAATGAATGTGCCTGAGGGTTGTGTAGCCTTTATTCTGTAAAATCTGAGGGAACAAGAGACAAAATAGTACAATATGCTGTGAGTGAGTATGCACAGGTTGGCAATTTACAAGGAATGCAAAGATCAATTGTTGTTCAATCAAGTCTTGTCCGACTCTTTGCAACCCTATGGGCTGCAGCACGTCAGGCTTTCCTGTCCTTCACTGTCTCCAGGAGTTTGCTCAAACTCATGTCCATTGACTAGGTGATTCCTTGGTGGCTCAGATGGTAAAGAATCTGCCTGCAATGCAGGAGACCTGGGTTCAGTTCCTGAGTCAGGAAGATCACCTAGAGAAGGGAATGGCAACCTACTCCCAGTATTCTGGCCTGGAGAATCCCATGGACAGAGGAGTGGGTTACAGTCCATGGGGTGGCAAAGAGTCTGACACGACTGAGCAACAAAGATCAGTAGAGAGCTACAAACTTTTAGACCATGGACATTCTTGCAAGTTGTTCAAATATACCTGTGAGGATGGCAGGAATGGCTTTATCCCAACCGTTGCCCAAAACAAATGCTTCCGAGGCTGATGGTAAACAGCCAGCTTGCCGAACGGACAGAAATCGGAGTCTTGCAGGCTTTAGATCATATCAAAGCAAGTGAACTCTGAAACTTCCTCTGTCTTGACAGCTGCTGCAAATGCAAGGTCTTAACAGGAGTTTCTGACTGCCTGAGGGTGGGTGGCTTGCCTGCATCCTGGCTGCCAAGGTGGGGGCATGGGGAAAGGACTTCCACCTCCTGACTCTGGGAGGGGGGCAAAATGGAGGTAGCCCTGCAGAAATAAGAAAGGGGATTGGATGCTGGAATTCACAGACATGACTGACACCCACCATCATAATACACTGAGTGGCAGGGGAGGGGGGCTGTCTCCACTATTACAATTTGGCAGGTAAGGATCTGAGTCTGTAAATTGCATTTAAAAAATTATTTATTTGTGGCTGTGCGGGGTCTTCATTGCTGTGTGGGCTTTTCTCTAGTTGTAGAGAGGGGGGCTACTCTCTAGCTGCAGTGTGTGGGCTTCTCATTATGGTGGCTTCTCTTGCTGTGGAGCGCGGGCTCTAGGGCACTCAGACTTCAGTAGTTGCGGCACACAGGCTCAGCAGTTGCAGCTCCCAGGCTCTAGAGCACAGGCTCGCTCAATACTCTGGCCCACAGCACACAGGCCCAGATGCTCTGCGTGGCATGCGCAATCTTCCCGGACCAGGGATCGAACCTGTGTCTCCTGCACTGGCAGGCGGATTCTAACCCAGGTCTCCCACATTGCAGGTGGATTCTTCACCAACTGAGCTATCAGAGAAGCTCAGTCCTTATAAAAGACAAAACAAAACAAAAAAAATGGCTGTAGGCTTTGCAATGGGCAGATTTCCAGAAGAGCCCAAAGCTGAAGGGGTCTGGGCCTCCTCCCCACAATACCCACCCAGCAAGAGGGTTAGTCTCCTGCCACTATGAATGGCAAAGGGGATCGTGGCCTTGCTCCCGAGCACGGATCTCTCTAAAACATTCTTGCTGCTTGGCTATTCCTCAACTCTGGTAAGAGTTGTGCAAAACCCTGGAATTCCGGACCCTATTTCCTCTTCCACGTCTCGAAAACACCTGTTTACGCAGGCGCCAGAAGCAGCCCACAGTCTCCATAGCAACCCTCTGACCGGCAGCTAGGCTCCAACTGCGACTGCGCAGCTGGTACCCTGGCATCTCCGGGTTGTTACACTCTTTGGGACTCATCCTCACTCAGAAGTTAGCCTCACCCCACTCAAATAATACCCACATGTGTATTCAGGTATCACTCCCACAGCTATTCCCTTTTCCAGATCTTTCAGACCCAGGGAATGAACTCAGGTCTCCTACATTTGCAGGCAGATTCTTTACCTTCTGAGCCACCAGGGAAGCCCTAAATGTTGTGTACAACTACGCAAATACTACCTATTCGAGTTTATGTACTCACTCATACTCAAGATGCTACCCACACACTCAAAGGACCCATGCTCACTCGTATGTATTCAACTATTCAAACCACTCAGACGTTACCCACATGTACTCAAATATTCAATATGCATGCTGCGAGGGCAAGGTTTGGGTCTCTTTTGTTCCCTGATGTATCCACAGTGCCTGGAATAGTGCCTGGTAATGCTTTCAAACTGAAGTGCTGGAGAAGACTCTTGAGAGTCCGTTGGACAGCAAGAATTTCAAACCAGTCATTCCTAAAGGAAATCAACCCTGAATATCCATTGTAAGAACTGATGCTGAAGCTGAAGCTCCAATACTTTGGCCACCTGATGTGAAGAGTCAACTCACTGGAAAAGACCCTGATGCTGGGAAGGATTGAGGGCAGGAAGAGAAGGGGACGACAGAGGATGAGATGGTTGGATGGCATCACCAACTCAATGGACATGAGTTTAAGCAAGCTCTGCTATTGCTAAGTCGCTTCAGTCGTGTCTGACTCTGTGCGACCCCATAGACGGCAGCCCACCAGGCTCCCCCGTCCCTGGGATTCTCCAGGCAAGAACACTGGAGTGGGTTGCCATTTCCTCTTGAAAAGGACAGGGAAGCCTGGTGTACTGCATGCAGTCCAGGGGGTTGCAAAGAGTCTGACATGACTTAGCGACTGAACAACAACAACACTGTAGGTGTCCAGGAAACATTTGTTGAGTGAATGAATGATTCATACTCAACCAGATACTATCCACATCTGTTCGCATGGTACCCGCACCCACTCAGATGTTCCCAAGTAACTCAGACATTAACCACCCACTAGAAGGGGTGTGAAGGTAGAACCTTGTGTTGGGTACGCTCAGTTCTGTATCCCCAGCTCCTGGAACAGTTCCTGGGGCATGGTAGGTGTGCAATACACATCTGTAGAGTGAATGAATGAATGGACCAGTGATCCCCACTCAGCTAGATGTTAACTGCACCCACTCAGATGTCACCCACGAGTTCACTCAGATAAAAATACCCACCTTCACTCACACTAGTCAGATGTTACTCATTCTTACTCAAAAGTTACCCACTCTCTTGAATGATACCCATCCTCACCATATCATCCACACTACTCACATTCCCCAAATTTACTTAGAGGGTACCCACCTTCCCAAGTCGCTCAGAGAAGGCGATGGCACTCCACTCCAGTGCTCTTGCCTGGAAAGTCCCATGGACAGAGGGGCCTGGTAGGCTGCAGTCCATGGGGTCGCTAGGAGTTGGACACGACTGAGTGACTTCACTTTCACTTTTCACTTTCATGCAATGGAAATGGCAACCCACTCCAGTGTTCTTGCCTGGAGAATCCCAGGGACGGGGGAGCCTGGTGGGCTGCTGTCTCTGGGGTCGCACAGAGTCGGACACGACTGAAGTGACTTAGCAGCAACCTTCCCAAGTCGCTACCGGCACCCACTCAGCTGACGCCCAACCTCACTCAGCCGCCCCCAACGCCCACCCGAGGTCACCTCACCACTCCTTGTCAGATGCGTGGTGTTGTCGATGATTTTTCTTGTGCTTCCCGTTGCCTTTCTTGCCATCTCCAGCCTTGCTCTCCTTCTCTGGGGAGTCCAGAGGTGGCACTTCGACCACTCAGTTGGTGGTCCCGGCCCCCGGCTTCTTCCCTGGCCCCTACACATAGCACTTCCTGGCAGGAAGCTCTCTGGGGCCCATCACTGTTGGACGCAGTTCCCGTCTCAGGATCCCGGACACATCCTCCACCGTTCTCGCCTCGCTCTGCATGAAGAGGGTTGGCTTGGTCAGGAACTGCTTCCGGGGCATGTAGATCACGCTCCACGTTCTGCCGTTGCTCTTGATTTCCCCGGGGATCACGGCGTAATTGATGCCCTCAGCCAGCTTAAAGGTGGTTGCCCTAGAGCTCTCTTCCACAAAGGCCTTTCCAGCCACTTCAAAGTTTTAGGGTGGGGGCGGGGGCTTATGATCTCTTCAAACTTTTCATGGTTGCAGTCTTCCGGGATACCTCGGATCATCAGGGACTTGTAACTGTTCACTTAAAGGGCCTGGCACCTATGCTCCAACAGTGTAATGTCCTTGCCCCCAAACAGCATCTTGCCCAGCTCTCCGAGGAGCAAGTATACCTGCAGGTGCACACCTGAGCTGCCTCGGGAATCAAAAAAATTATCCATGATGCCACGCTTAAAGATGAAGGGAGAGGCCTCAGAGGGCCCAGTTTGTCCAGCTTGGTCAGAGATGCCCTTGGCCCTGCCCACAGGGCTGCAGGTGTCCAGCCTTCTATAATCTTCCTCTGAGGGGATGCTTGGGAATTCCTTAGGGACTTAAACAGTGTGAAGCAGGGGATGTGTCTGCCAGCGGTCTGGGGGATCCTGAGTCCTAGGCCAGGCTGCACCATGGAGGGTCTGAAGATGCTGCTCCCTCGTTCTTGGCGGTGGTCTTCAAAGGTCTTGTAGGCTCTGGCACTCTTAGCAGATCTGGGACTGCTGAACGTTCCGGGGCTGCTGCCACTGGGGTATCGTGGGTGGGTGTCCAGCAGGCAGGAAGGCTCATGCTTTGCCATTGGCCCAAAGGCTGCCCTCACCTCCCTGTGGCCTGGCGGAGATATGGATGCGGCCTCTCTCTGCACTAGCTCCCTCAGTGACGTCACCGCCTCCTGCTCCGAGGCCCAGTGGTCTCCATGGCAACCGTCAGAGGATTGCCTCTGCTCTGCCCAGTCGCGTAGAAATCAGAGTCCGAGGGGCTCATTCAGGAATGAGGGGGTCAGCCACCTGCCTTCAGAAGTACACCCTTTTCTCCCTTGAGAAAATGACTGATTCAAGGAGTCGTGGGACAGGGAATATACAAGATGATCTTGTAACATTTGGGGGTCAGAAAGTAAGGAAATACTAAATGATGAAAATAGGTGGGAAGGGCACAGAGCCAGCTTGAAGCGCTCCCACAGGGCTCCTACAGGTCAAATCTGCACGTTTTGAGCATCAAGGTTATAAATGAGGGCAACAGATCATAGCCCCTTGAATAAAATAGGGATCCATGAATCTATGTGGCTATAAATAAATGGATAAATGGAAAGTTTGGTGGAAGAATGTGGGCTCTTACTTTTTCTTGTACAAAACATGAATCAAGAAGAGCAAAAATATCTTTTATCCCCCTCCTGGACCACAGTGCCATGTGCGATCTTCCCAGACTGGGGATTGAACCTATGCTCTGTGCCCCGGGAACACAGAGTCTTAACCACTGGGCCACCAGGAAGTCCAGGAACAAGTCTGTTCAACTAAAAAGATCCTGCATGTCACAGTGAAGATCTCTCATTTGCAACGAAGATCCTGCCAGCCCCAACTAAGACTCAATGCAGCCAAATAAATAAATAATTTTTTTTTAAAGAAGAATTCTAAGAGTTCTCAACACAAGGAGAGAATTTTTTTTTCTTTTCCTTCTTTTTTTTTTTTTATTGAGACGAGGTGGATATTGGCTGAAATTACTGTGGTAATCATTTCACAATACAGGTAAGTCAAACCCATATGCTGTACACCTTAAACTTATTCAGTGTGTGTCAGTCACTCAGTCATATCTGACTCTTTGTGACCCCGTAGACTGTAGCCCACCAGGCTCCTCTGTCCATGGGATTCTCCAAGCAAGAATACTGGAGTGGGTTGCCATGCCCTCGAGGAGGTCTTCCTGACCCAGGGATCAAACCCAGGTCTCCCAGTTGCAGGCAGATTCTTTGCCATATGAGGGAAAGAATCTCAGGGAAAGAACCCCTTGCCACAGGGAAGTCCAAAATTTATACAGTGATGTATGTCAATTATTTTTCAATAAAACTGAGGGGAAAAAGAGACTTGTAATAAAGATATTTCTAACTTTGCAAAAAACTTTTTTTGCCATGAATTTATGAATCCTTGGGGCACCATTGCATATCCCTGGGTTTACGCACATTCCAAGTTGAGAGGGAGGGGCCCAAATGGTTCAGTTATTGGGTCCACCAATATTGCCTAAGAAGTCTCCCTGTTCCTGGCTCCAGGCGACGTGTTGGGCATATTTGAGTGAATGAAACAAGCTCTGCTTTTAGGAGCTTAATCCAGTGGTTATGACTGGCCAGGCCAGCCTGTTTACAGCCAGAGAGAGAAACACTATAATTATCACGACTATAATATTCTGATCCTTGGTGTAGGGTGTAGAATACAGAGTATAATAATTGGGACATGTTTTGCTGAGGTTTAAAGAAAGAACTAAATAAAATATTCTGGGGAAATTTGAGCAATGAATCCTATCTGGACTCACCCGGGAAGGCTTCCTGGAGGAGGTGACACTGGAAGGGATCTTGAAGGACACATATAATAACCACAACAACAGTATTGTTTTTAAAATGTGTCATTACTGCAACTTACATAGGATATGCTGCATGCCAGACAACATTCTAAGCCCTGCATCTGTCATTTAATTTTTTTAACCACTTTTTAAAAAATTCAAATACAGTTTATTTACAATGTGGTGTATGGTATAGCCATAACATGGAATATTATTCAGCCGAAGGAAGGAATGGAATTCTGATACATGCTTTAACATTGATAAGCCTTGAAGACAGTATGCTAAGGCAAAGAAGCCAGACACAAAACACCACATGTATATGATTCCATTTATATAAAGTCCACGACTTCCCTGGTGGTCCAGTGGTTAAGACTCTGTGCTCCCAATGTGGGGTCATGGGTTCAGTCCTTGGTCAGAGAAGATCCTGCATGCCATGCAGTAAAAAAAAAAAAAAAAAAATTCTCCAAAATAAGTAAAGCTGTAGAGATATAAAATTGATTAGCAGGTGCCAGGAATTGAGGGAGGGGGGAATGAGGAGTGACTGCTTAATCAGTATCAGATTTCCTTTGGGGGTGATTATAATTCTTGGACTAGATAGAGGTGATGTTTGCACAACATTGTGATGGTACTAAACGCCACTCATGTGCACTTTAAAATGGTTACTTTTAAGGCTTCCCTAGTAGCTCAGTGGTGGAGAGTCCTCCTGCCAGTGCAGGAGAAGCAGGTTTGATCCCTGGTTCAGGAGGATCCCACATGCTGCAAAGCAACTAAGCCCATGCATCACAACCACTAGGCCTGTGCTCTGGAGCCCAGAACCGCAACTATGGGCCCATGTACCACAACTGCTGAAGCCCTGGAGCCCCTGCTCTGCAACGAGAGAAGCAACTGCAATAAGAAACCCACGCACCACATGAAGAACAATCCCTGCTCGCTGTGACTAGAGAGAAGTCCTTGCAGCAACGAAGACTCAGCACAGCCAAAAATAAATAAAGTATTTTAAAAATAAATAGAAGTCATACATGCTTAACAATGAAAGTGAAAGGGCTTCTCTGGTGGCTCAGATGATAAAGTATTTGCCTGCAATGCAGGAGACCCAGGTTCGATCCCTGGGTCGGGAAGATCCCCTGGAGAAGGGAATGGCAACCCACTCCACTATTCTTGCCTGGAAAATCCCATGAACAGAGGAGCCTGGCGGACTACAGTCCATGGGGTTGCAAAGAGTCGGCCATGACTGAGCAACTAACACTTCTACACTTTATTCCTGCTTAAAATGGTTAATTTTATATTACATGAATTGTACCTCAATTAAAAAAAAATTTAAATGACTCCATCTTTGGCTCAAATGTTTAGAATGTTGGTGGGTATATTCACTATGATGGGGAAACTCTAGGGAGAAATGAGCTATGAGATCAGGAATTCTGTTTAGGCGGGGGTTCTTAAATTTGATATGCCTAGCAGACATTCAAACAGACATACAAGCCTGGAGTGCAGGGAAGAGATGGGGCGGGGATATAAATTTAGAAATCATTGGCACATGGGAGGAATTTTAAGCTGAGGAGCAGGGTGAGATCATCTAGAGAGAGAGTGTGGAGAAAGGAGAGAAAATAGTGGATCAGTGTCAGGAAGAAGAGGAGAAAATGAGAGAAAGGATTAAGCATTGTGCCAAAAGGGAGAGGGCAGGAGAACCCCAAGAGTATGTATTTGAAGAACAAAGGAGTAGCAAAAGACTGGAATTGGCCCAAATATCCGTTTATAGGGGCTTCCCTGGTGGCTTAGTCGGTAAAAAATTTCTGTTTGCAATGCAGAAGACCCAGATTCAATCCCACTCCCGTATTCTTGCCTGGAGAATTCCATGGACAGAGAAGCCTGGTGGGCTACAGTTCTTGGAGTCGCAAGAGTTGACTTAAAGACTAAACCACCACCAGCACCATCCATCTATAGACTGTTTAGCAAATCATGGTACATCCATATAATGGGAGAAACACATATGTAAAAGAAAAGCAGGAGAGAGTTCTCTTTGCTGGTATGGCAAGATTCCTTTTCTAGGAAACAATGTACTGAAATCCTCAAGATGTACTGCTTACATAACAAAACAAGGTGTATGTGTTTAAAGCTAAGGGAGGGATTACAAAGAGAAAAGTAATGATTCGTACCTGAGCAACCTAGCAGATGCCACTTTAATCCAGTAATCAAAGCAAACATCCCCAGGTGTAGAATATACTGAAATCAGGTGCCCTTGCAATGACAGACCAAGGAGGACATGTCCAGGGAATCACTTCTGGGAAATTCCTGCCAAAAATGCATCTGATCGCCAGGAGACACCAGACAAATCCACATGCAGGGTCATTACACAAAAGAGGCCTGCCCTTTTCAAAGTGTCAGGGTCACAAACATCCAGGAAAGATGGGAAGGGCTCCAGAGTGAAGGAGGTGAGAAAGAGATGATTGAGTTCAACTTCTGGTCTCACATGACATCCCAAGCTGGAAAAATACAGTTGCTGGAGAGGATATGACTAGGACGATTGACGAGACTGAATATGGACTTTAGATTGAATAAGCGTGTGGTGCTAATGTTGAACTTTCTGAATTTTTAAAAAGTATTTTTTTTCTTTACCATTATTTATTAAGCATCAGCTTAATACTGCAGACATTTCAAATCACCAGTCAACAACTCATTCTTCCCCACCCATCCCACCCCAAATTTCTTGATAAAGAGCTCTTCAAATAAAGACACACACTCTTCTCTCCTCTGTATAAAACTTTAGGAAATAAAGGCAAAGGACTACATACATCTTGCTGTAAATGCTGCCCACAGCTATGAGGACAGTGTCTGCCCAAGGCTGCCTTTATTGTCCAGGTCCTGAAAGACTCTTGTTCATGAATTGTCCCTTCACAAAGCAAGTCCACCACTTGCTGGGTTTATCATTCTGAGAGTCAAAAACTTTCTCACAAAGTCTCAGTCCAGCCTCTTGCTTCAGCCGTTGTACGTAGGCCCTCATCACTTTATCGTCCACATTTGCAGGTTTGGGGTAAACGGCATTAAGTGGAAAACCAGGCTCTCCGGGAATGGGAAAATTAGTGATTCCCAGTGTATACATTTCTTTCTCGCCTTGGCTTTTAGAAATGCACTTTTGGAGTTTCTTTAGACACTCAGAAACATAGAGTTATGTATATCAAGGTCCTATCGGCTTCATTCTTAATTTCATAGTTTTTGAAGAAGACATTGGCCTTAAAGTAATAGATAGCTTCATCCACAGTATCTGTCTCTTTTGTCTCTCTAGGGGCAGATCCTTTGAACTGATTTCTGATGGGCAACAGTGCCACGTCTCCAATGAGTTTGGTGTCAGGGTCCATGAAGGAAGAGTAGTAAGCTGGCATCTTGGAGGCGCCCGGGTCTCAACCCCGATGAAGAGAATCTGGTTAGAGCTCAGTGGTTCTGGTCTGGTCAAAAAAATAGTTTTTAACTTAGGTCTTACTCTCTTTTATTTCATTTATTTTTATTTTTAGTCTTTGCTTGGTAGCATGTGAGATCTTAGCTCCCAGACCAAGGATCAAACTTTAGCCCCTGTACTGGGAGTGTGAAATATTAACCACCAGACCACCAGGGAAGTCCTGAATTTCTTGATTTTTGATAACTTCCATGGTTCTGTGAGAAAAAGTCCCTCTTATTTTTAGGGAAGGAACACTGATAGACTGAAAGGTAAAGAAGCATGACTTATTCTCAAAAAGTTCTGAAAAAAATACTATATAGAGAGACAAGGATGGAGGATGGAGTGTGTCAGTTTCCTAGGGCTGCCATATCAAAATGCTACAATCAGGATAGCTTAAAACAATAGAAATATATTCATTCACTTTTTTGAGGCCAAAAGTCTGAAATCAATAGGGCCATGCTTCTGCAGCTTTTAGAGGAAGTCATTCTTGCCTCCTTGCCTCTTCCTAGCTTTTGGTGATTTTTTAATTTATATATTTTTATTTTATTATTTATTTAGGCTGCACTGGGCACCCCACTCCAGTACTCTTGCCTGGAAAATCCCATGGGCGGAGGAGCCTGGTAGGCTGCAGTCCATGGGGTCGCTAAGTGTCGGACATGACTGAGCGACTTCACTTTCACTTTTCACTTTCATGCATTGGAGAAGGAAATGGCAACCCACTCCAGTGTTCTTGCCTGGGGAATCCCGGGGACGGGGGAGCCTGGTGGGCTGCCATCTCTGGGGTGGCACAGAGTCGGACACGACTGAAGCGACTTAGCAGCAGCAGTAGCAGCAGGGTCTTCATCAAGGCGCATCGGATTTCTCGAGCTGGGGCACTCCAGGGCTTCTCTAGTTGCTGTGATGTTAGTTCAAATTCTGGATCGGGAAGAAGATCCCCTGAAGGAGAGCATGGCAACCCCCTCCAGGATTCTTGCCTGGAGAACCCCACGGACAGAGGAGCTTGGCGGGCTACAGTCCAAAGAGTCAGACATGACTGAAGTGACTTAATACACACGCTGCCGGCAAGTGGATCTTAGGTCCCCAACCAAGGACTGAACCTGCAGCCTTTGCATTGGAAGGCAGACTCTTAACCACTGGACCACCAGGGAAGTCTGCTTCCGGTGGTTTGCTGACAAGCCCAGGCTTTCTTTGGCTTACAACCGCACAGCTCCCATTTCTCCCTCTGTCACGTGTGCCTTGGTCTTGATTCACGTGACTGTCTTCTTACAGGACACCAGTCACATGGGATTTGGAGTCCGTTCTACTCCAGTAAAACCTCAACTCAACCGATTCTGTCTGCAACCACTCTTTCCAAATAAGTTCACATTCTGAGCGACTGGGGATTATGACTTCACGACTTCAATATATCATTTTGAGGGGAGGGACACATTTCCTAACAGGAAGAAAAAGGGAGGGCTGGGGAGAAAGAGAGAGAGAGGGAATGATGATTTATTCATGGCAGAAAATTACAGGGATGCAGTTCTTAGTCCTGGTTTGCACCTCAACTGTAAGCTTGAAATTATTTCAAAGTAAGAATTTAACCAGCACAGAGCGGAGAGGATTTCAGGGAAGGGGAGGATGGCCAGATAAGGGCAGAGAAGCAGCTGTTTTGTTGACTTTACATGACGGAAGCCTCTGCACTTTGGTAAAAGTCACCCCGTTTGAGAAGTGGGGACAAGAATCAGATACTGAGAGTTGGAAGAGTGAGTGAAAGGTCTATTTGTCCAAACCCAAGGATGGTGGTTCTTTGAAGGTGTTTAAAACAGGGGAGGGACTTCCCTGGCGGTCCAGTGGTTAAGACACTGCACTTACGCTTCGAGGGGAGCAGGTTTGATTCTTGGTCAGGCAGCTAAGATCTCACATGTCTCCGAGCATGCCAAAAAGTTTTTTAAAAAAAGGAAAGGAGAGGTGGTGGCTGGAGGTGGGGGTCAGGAAGGGAGTCTAAAAAAAACAAGAAATGATTGATGCAAGAGAGACTGTTAAACAGGTTAGTGTGAGATGGAACCTTCCCCAAGTAGGGGAGATGGGACCCCACTGCAGAGAAGGGACTGGCTTTTGGTGGAAGTGTGGCCATTTCCTCCAAGAACAGAAGAGAAAGACAAGTAAATGTTGGCAAAGGCGAATTTCAGGCTGAGATTCTAAAGAAGCAAATTTTAATTTAATTTTATTTTTAAACAAAAATTTATATAGTGCTCACACACCAGACCCTGTCCTAAGCAATTTGCAAATATGACTCATTTTATTTGCAGAAAAAATCCTCAGAGAAAGATATGGTTATAATTTCATCCCCATCTTGCAGATGAGAACCCTGAGGCCCAGAGAGGGGAAGTGTCTTCCTCAGGGTCACACAGCTGGTAAGAGGCAAGTCTTCCTGGAGTTGGGCAGTTGGGCTGCAGAATCCGGACTCAAACCCTACCCCATAATACCTCTGCCTGTCTGGCCTCTGTTCTTAACAAAGGAAGATGTGCGCTCAGCAGTCGGGGATTCGGGCTCGGTGGGGGCACTTGGAGGTTCAAGGACAGTGGAGAATCACCAGCCACAGTCTTGGAGAGGAAAACTTTCTAGAAAAACAGGAGGGTTAGGCATCTGAGGTTTGAGGTTTGTTTTCTGTGAAATCGAGGAGGCTGGCTGTGGGAGTTCTCCCTGCCTCGTGGCTGGCCATGGCATTTGGACGAGCAGCAGGGTGGGGAGGGGGCCCTTCCCCAGGCCCCAGACCATCTGCAAATCCTCCAGGCACTCTGGAATCTGGCGCCATCTGGCCCATTGGTCCTTCCAACCCGCCCACCTGGTGCCGTTGGAGCTGAACGTCCCCAGGCTGAGGGCGAGGGAAGGGCCTGGAAGGGTGTTCACAGGCTGAGGTCCAAAGGAAACAAGTTCCACTCCAGGAGCGGGAGCCCACTGGCTGGGGGTGGGGAGCTGTGGGGACGGAGGGAACGGAGGGAATGAGGGAACGCAGGGCCCAGAATTTGGAAGCTTTGCTTTGAACCCCCAGGACTGAATAGGGGTGGGAGTGGGGGGACAGTGGGGACAGGAGCGGGGGTGGGGCTGTGGCAGGTCCCCACCCACTGTTCTGGCGACTAAGACAGGCCCAGGACTCTGGAGTCAGCCAGATGGGAGTTTGAATGTCAGTGCTGCGAGTTACATCCAAGTTTCTAGATGTAACTTGAGGCTCTGTGGAGGGCTGAATAACGTCCCCCAATGCCAATTGCTATGCTGATCCTGCAAGCGTGTCACTTCCGGTGGCAAAGGACTTCACAGATGTGACCAAGTTAAGGATCTTGAGATGGAGAGAGGAACCTAGATTATCCAGGTGGATACCCAACAGAATCGAGAAGATTCCTTGTAAAGAAAAGAGAGAGGCAGGAGGGTCAGAGTCAGAGAAGGAGGGAAGCCAAGTTCCAAGAGATGCAAGAAAGGGCTCTGGGCCAAGGAATGCAGGCGGCCCCTATACACTAGAAAAGGCAGGAAAGTGACTGGTGCCCGGAGCTCCATAAGGATCATGGCCCTGCTGACCTGCACAGACTGCTCACCTCCAGGACTTAAGACAATGAATGTGTGCTGTTTTAAGCTGCTAAGTTTGTGGTGATTTATTGTTGTGTTGTTGTTGTTATTCAGTCGCTGCTCGGTGTCCGACTCTTGGCTACCCCATGGACTGTAGGATCAGGCTCCTCTGTTCTCTACTGACTCCTGGAGTTTGCTCAAATTCATGTCCATTGAATTCATGTCCAATGAGATGCTGCCTAACCATCTCATTCGCTGCCACCTCCTTCCTTCTCCTTTTGCCTTCAATCTTTCCCAGCATCAGGATCTTTTTCAATGACCTGGTTCTTTGCATCAGGTGGCCAAAGTATTGGAGCTTTAGCTTCAGCATCAGTCCTTTGAATGAATTTACAGTAATTTACTACCATAGCAGAAACTTGGTGGAGCAAGTTTCTTCATCTCCTAGGACCTCAATTTCTCAGTCTGTAAATTGGGGATAACTGAGTCATCACAGCATTGTAATGAAGGGTATTTTTTAAAAATAAACATTTAAATATATATATATGTGTGTGTGTGTGTATGTGTGTGTGTATGTATGTATATGTGTGTGTGCTATGTGCTAAGGTGCTTCTGCTGCTGCTGCTAAGTCGCTTCAGTCGTGTCCGACTCTGTGTGACCCCATAGACAGCAGCCCACCAGGCTCCGCCGTCCCTGGGATTCTCCAGGCAAGAACACTGGAGTGGGTTCCCATTTCCTTCTCCAATGCATGAAAGTGAAAAGTTAAGTGAAGTTGCTCAGTCGTATCCGACTCTTCGTGACCCCATGGACTGCAGTCTACCAGGCTCCTCCGTCCGTGGAATTTTCCAGGCAAGAGTACTGGAGTGGGGTGCCATCTCCTTCTCCGTGCTTCAGTTGTGTCCAACTCTTGGTGACCATATGGACTGTAGCCCACCAGGCTCCTCTCTGTCCATGGGATTCTCCAGGCAAGAATATGGGAGTGGGTAGCCATTCCCTTTTCCAGAGGATCTTCCTGACCCAGGGATCAAACCCAGGTCTCCTGCATTGCAGGTGGGTTCTTTACCGTCTGAGCCACCAGGGAAGCCTTTGTATATTTATTCAGCTACATCAGGTCTTAGTTGCAACACACAGGATCTTTGTTGCAGGGTTTTTAGTTGTGACCCCTGGTCCCCCTGCATTGGGAGCGTGGAATCTTAGCCACTGGACCATCAGGGACCATCTCCATTCTAGAGAAGGAGAAAAAAAAAAAAGAAATGAATAAACTCTGTGGGCGATAAGATGGTGGTAAGTGCCGGTTAGCTAACAAATCAAGAAGGGGGCCTGACAGAGCTGGGGGACTGGGTCAGGGAAACCCTGTAGAGAAAGGGACATTTCAGAAGAGACCTGAAAGACGTGAGAGAGCAAGTCTTGTGGAAATCAGGAAAAAATCTTGGCAGAAGGCTTTAGCAAGTGCAAAGGCCCTGGGGCAGGAGCATGCCTGGAGTTTTCAAGAGAAAAAAGCAAGAAGGCTAGTGTGGCTGGCAGTGAGAAGTAGGGGGAAATAGGGCCAGAGAGATGGCCAGTGGAGGAAAAACAGATTGTCTGAGGCTTTGGGTCCAAGGCAAGGTCTCTGGCTTTTAAAAAATCTTTTGGCCGTGGCATGTGGGATCTTATTTCCCCAACCAGGGATCAAACCTGCATCCCCTGCATTGGAAGTGCAGAGTCTTAACCACTGGACCACCAGGGAAGTCCCAAGGATTCTGGCTTTTATTGGGAGTGAGATAGAGAGAGACACAATCTGACTTCAGTTTTAAAGATTCCCTCTGGCTGCTGAGTGGGGAACACACTGTGAGGAATAAGAGTAAATCCATGATCCCAGTCAAGCTACAATCACAGGAATAATAATAGGGTTTGTTGGAGCAATAAACGAGGCTGTGTTTGTAGAGCAGGTGCCTGGCACATATGTTAGACTCTAATTATTACTGCTGCATTATTATTGTTGTTGCTGTTACTTCTCCCTGTCACAGAAGATTTCAGAGTCATAGCTTACCATGGATTGTCCCCCAGACTGTAAATCCTAGTCTCCAGAGAGAGGAATCATCCTTACCCCCACAGGACCTTCTGTTTCCTTCTCTCACACTCCCTTATTCATCACAATCATGACACTGGACTCCAGTGGTTACTATGGTAACCCAACAATTGTTCCCTGCCCCTTTCTTCATTACCCACTTCTGGTTTTGAGGCTGAAATCAGGGACTCATTTTTCCAGCATTCTTGACTTCTATTCACAGTCATGTGACACCATTATGGCCAAAGAGATGAAAGCAGAAGTCAGCTGAGAAGCTTCTGGTAAACTTTTGCGTCCCTGATAACAAGAATCTTCCTACCTTGATTGTAGATGTGATGGTCAGAGTTGTGGCAGCCATCCTGTGGTCATGAGGCAACAGTCATGACCATGAAAGTCAACACTCTAAGGGATTATGAGGCAGAAAGACCAAGAACCTGGGACATCAGATGTCATTGGACCAATACCTGAAACTACCTTCTTCCAGATTTTGTGTTATGTGAGAAAAATAAGTACCTATTGCCATCAAACACATTCTTTACTGAAGAGAAACTGGCCCAGAGAGCCATGGGCTGAAACTTAGCATTACCCAGACAGTTGTTGGAGGTGCCAGGACAGACGTACAGGAGTGGGTGGGCTCTCAGACCTTAAGACCAGAGAGAACAGCCTCAATTCTTCTTTGGAAAAAAGAATTTGGGGAATGTGAGCTTATAATGTGCCAGGAGCTTCTCCTGAAAAACAAAAATTGGTCTCAGATTCAAAAGATAAAGCCAACAGGCAGAGACACACAGAAAGGACAGAGTCAGAGACAGAACCATTTACATTCCCAGTTGTCCTAAAAGTGCCAACAAACAAACAATAAAACCACCCTGCTCTGCCCACATTGTATTTCCAAGAGCAATTCAGCTTTTTAAAAACAGAAGCCTGGGGTGGGAGGGAGATGTAAGAAAGAGGGAAAATATGCATGCTTACGGCTGATTCACTTCACTGTATGGCAGAATCCAACACAACACTGTAAAGCAATTACCATCCAATTAAAAATTAAAAAACAGAATCCTAAGCTTCTAGACTAAAAGTAAAATAGCCTAATAAATACAGCCTCTTAACTCGGTGCAGTCAATACATAGGGGAAGATGTTTGCTATCACTCTTCCCTGGAAAGAGACTCTATGACATTTACACCAGAATCTACCTGTGACTTGTAGGTCTGGAGCTGGGAAAGGAATATGTATCTTTCTACGAGGTAGACTTCACCTGTGGAAACCATAAACTTCATTTCTCCTGTTGTATCAGTCAGTCGGGGTAACATCAGCTGCTTTAACAAACCAACCCCAAAATGTCTAATGACTCAAACAGTGTTAGGAATTTATTCTTGCTCACATAAAGTCACAGTTGTTCTTCATTGCAGGTGATTTTCCTCAAGGTGTTCTCAAGGAACTCCAAGAACCCGAGTTCCTTCCACCTTCTGGCTCACCCATGTTCAATATTTGGCTTCTGAGGTTCTGGGGGTCATCTCTCTTCCAGCTGGCTTGAAAGAGGAACAGATTTAGAAAATCATGGGCAGGAGGTTTAAATTCCCTTCCTTTCATGTCCTGTGGCTTAGAACTCAGTCATGTGGTCACACTCAAATGCAAAGGAGGCTAGGAAAGTGTCTTCCAGAGGTGTGCAAAGCAAAAGAAGGAATTGGTTTTGCAGAACTACTAGGAATCTGCGTCATGCTGCACAATCCTAAAACAATAATATAAAACACAATTACAGGTAATATAATGATGATGATGCAGTGAAATGCATATTGGTCTAGCTAGCATCCTGTTTAGAACCACTACCTTCATGTTCCTCAGGAAATCATGCCTCTCTCCATCTCCTCCCTGTTATTCCCATGGCATGAACTCTATATCTGGTCCCAGGGTCAGCACACGACCCACTCAGGCACGAACAGCTCAACCTGGGGCTTTTCCTAGAGTGACTCAGAGAGGGGTCTCTCTTTCCTCTTTCCCCTGGATGAATCTGGGAGAACAGAAGCCCAGAGTTGCTGGAACTGTGCTGTGAATACAGCCAATGCCCCAAAAACTCTAGAGACAGAGGGAGACCATTGCTCAGCGCCTGGATTCTGCCATGCCTGAAGTCAGACTATCCTTGAATTCTGTTAGCCAAAAAAATCCCTTTGTAGTGAAAGTCACTCGGTTGTGTACAACTCTTTGCAACCCCATGGACTATACAGTCCATGGAATTCTCTAGGCCAGAATACTGGAGTGGGTAGCCTTTCCCTTCTCCAGGGGATCTTCCCAACCCAGGTCTCCAAAGTTGCAGGTGGATTCTTTACCAGCTGAGCCACAAGAGAAGCCCAAGAATACTGGAGTGGGTAACCTATCCCTTCTCCAGTAGATCTTTCCGACCCAGGAATTGAACCAGGGTCTCCTGCATTTCAGGTGAATTCTTTACCAACTGAGCTATCAGGGAAAACAAAAAGTCCCTTTGTAAGAAAATGTTATTTAATGTGAGCCAGTTTGAACTGTGGTTCTGTTATTTGCAATGGAGATGGCTATATGGCATCACTGACTTGATGGACGTGAGTCTGAGTGAACTCCGGGAGTTGGTGATGGACAGGGAGGCCTGGCGTGCTGCGATTCATGGGGTCGCAAAGAGTCGGACACGACTGAGCGACTGAACTGAACTGAACTGAATGTCCATTTAATTCCCAGATGCTCAGCAGTAAAGAATCTGCCTGACAATTCGGGAGACTTGGGTTCCACCCCTGGGTTGGGAAGATCCCCTAAGGAGAAAGAAATGGCAACCCACTCCAGTATTCTTGCCTGGGAAATCTCATGGACAGAAGAGCCTGGTGGGCTACAGTCCATGAGGTCACAAAAAAGTAGGACACGACTGAGCAGGCATGCATGCAGTAAAACTACTGGCACTCTCAGTATTTCTCTAATTATAATAATGAAAAGTTAAAGGGACTTCCCTGATGGTCCTGGGGTTAAGAATTCACCTTCCAATGCAGGGGACTTGAGTTCATTTCCTGGTCAGGGAACTAAGATTCTACATCTGCATGTGTGCTGAATCGTTTCAGTCTTGTCCAACTCCGTGTGACCCCACGGACTGTAGCCTGCCAGGCTCCTCTGTCCATGGCATTCTCCAGGCCAGAATACTGGAGTGGGTTGCCATGCCCACCTCCAGGGGATCTTCCCGATGCAGAAATGGAACCTGTGTCTGTTACTGCCTCTTACCCGGGCAGGCAGGTTCTTTACCACTAGCGCCACCTGGGAAGCCCCAAGATCCCACATACGGAGGGACACCTAAGCCTGTGCGCCACAGCTAGAGACTCCACGTGCTGCAACTGCTCAGCCTGTGTGCTCTAGAGTCTTGGAGTCACAAAGACTCAACACAGCCTAAATAAACAAACAAATAAGTAAATGTAAAAAAAAAGTAGATGGATTCTGAGTCCATCTGGAAAGTAGAACTGCTAATATTTCTTAACAGATCCTGTGTGATATATAAGCGCACATGAAGACATTTGTCTGGCTACTTCTGCTGTTACCATACACACACACACACATACACAAACACACACATGTACCACACCAACATAAATGCATACAGATATGCACACATACACACGTGTACATATCCAACCATGTACATACGAATACTCATAAATACATATGCATCTATATACACATACACACAAAAATATACACACACATACACACATGTACATACGACGTATGGACATAGACACATGTACACACACACCAGTACACAAGGCACACACATAGAGAGATGTGCTGGGATATTCATAAACATGTCTTCTCTTTTTGAAGGAAAAATGAGGACATGCTATGGTCTTAGGCTTCGGCAGAGGCAGAGGAGAGGGGTGATGGGGTGGGTGCTTTCTATTTTCAATTTTGCTCTGCTTGAATGTCTAACACTGTGCTTACCTTATTTTTAAAGTCCACAGGGGCTATTTCAGCTGTGGGTTAATGGGTCGTTTCTCATTTTCTTCTTTATATGGTTCCTTATTAAATAAAAACCAAACCACCACAACCTAAAAATAAAATGTGTTGGAAGCCAAGACCACATTATTGGCAGCAGCCACAGTGATTCTCTTTTCTTTCTTTTTTTTTCCCCCTTCCTTTTTCTGCATCTCTGATTGCTCTTGTAAATCTGTCACTGAATAAAACACTTTCAGCCATGTTGGAACAGCCCCGTACTCGGCGCCTGTGAGATTGTTTAATCCAGCAGCTGCCTCTCACATTCCTCAGGCTCCAAAAACCGACAAGAGCATCTGCTAAGGATTTATTCAGCCTTGTGACCTAAGAACTTGGTAACAAATGCCAGGGTAACAAGTTTGAGCACAATGGTTTTCTATTCTAGATGGCTTCAGGTTGGCAAGTTCAGAGTATTTCGCTTGTGAGTCTCTCATTTGTGGTAAAAAATGACAAGTTGCACAATTCTGCTCAGAAACTAAAAAAAAAAAACCACCTCACCCCACTGCACCATTTTGACTCCTTCTGGATCTGCATTACCAATATTAGAAATGACAAGAGTTTCACAATTTGATCAGAAATTAAAAAAGAAAAAATTCCCCCACCACACCACTTTGAATCCTTCTGGATCTGTATAACAGAGATTAGAACTGACAGCTGTTTAAAAATTGTTAACAACAATAGCAAGGAAAATTGTTACCAGAGCTGGGACATTGTTGAAAAGCAAGTTGAGACCAGCTCATTTAACAACCATGAAAATGTTAAAAAAAAAAAAATACAGGAATGAATAAGTTTTGGAAATGGAAGGAGGAAGAAAAAAACACATCAATGGAATGATTTCCAATCTATGCATTCAGTCTGTCAGTCAGCATTTTAGACTTCTTGATTTTTTGATTGCATCCAAGCTTTAAAATTCAAATGTATCAAGTTTGCCCCTCATAGTTTCTGAGTTCTGTTTTTCTGCTTAGAAAAAGATTCCACCAACTTCTAAGTACGTGTTTTGTTTGGTTTTGTTTTCTTTTAAGTGCATGCTTTGATTCACCATTTTTTTTTTTTTCGTGGAGTGCTTCATGTCTTCGTGGTTTGCCTTTCAATTTTGGATCCATCTGGATTTCAGTGAAAGGAACACGGAAATCTAGCTTTTATCCCTTCAGTCGCCAAAGAAAGGTTTGGACATGTGATTCTTATCTTGCCTGCTGAATCGCAACACTGCCTTCTTCAAAACTGAAAATCTGGTACTTGTGGGCCCCAAGTGGTTAGGATGATTACCCATTGATGACGCATTTTGTTATCTGATAGGGCTTAATCTTGCCTCCACCATAAATTTTGCTTCTTCAAAACTTATCTGTTACTCTCGTACGGTAACAATTTTCGACAGTTTATCTAGCAAGCATATGTCAATTTTCAGGAGGTGAACAATGGGGAACTTTCATTTTAGAGTCAATAAGAATCTCAGCTGTTCACATCGCTTAGCCTGAATGTCAAAGTCACGGGGAGGCACCAAGCTTATGTCCCCCACAGCATGCCATCACGAGACAGCGGTTACACATTCACTGGCTCTTATAGAATTATTACTCAGGGATCAGAACCTCCTCCAGGACGGCCGTGCCTGAGGTTTACTTGTCATGGAGTTGAGCGTGACAAGGCATGCACTTTGTGGAAATAGTTGGTGGAGTTTTGCAGGCACGGACCTGCCCAGACCAAAAGTGTTTAAAAACTAACCAGCATCCACAGGGATACACCTTCCAAGACAAAGAGGCTTTATAAGAAGTGCAAATATTTGTCCATAAAATGGTAGGAAATGCTGCCAATAACAGCTGAAAAATCTGGTTAACTTAGCAATATCTGTAAATGTGGTTTGGGGGTAATTTCACCTTTTTATTTTTTTTTTTAAGTACAGTGTTGCCTTTCTCTGAGGAATCACCATGACAGCCAGGACCCTGGACACATACAGTAAGTCCCCTACATATGAACAAGTTCCATTCTGAGATCGAGTTCGTAAGTCCAACAAAGACAGTCCAGGTACCCAACTAACACAATCTAGTCTATAATACTATACTATAATAGGTTTCTAATACTTTTGCACAAATGAGGCATTAAAAAGGCACAAAAATAAAGAAAACATTTTTAATCTTACAGTACAGTACCTTGAAAAGTACAATAGTACAGTTCAGCAGCTGGCATACAGGTGCTAGCGTTGAATGAACAAGCAAGAAGAGTTACTGACGGGAGGAGGGAGGAGGGGTGGGAGATGGTAGAGCCGAAGGGTCGTCAGCAATAGGAGACGGAGGGCGAGATGCAATTTCACACACACCCGGCGTTGACGGGACACACGTTGGGACACGCATCTTTGAAAGTTCGCAACTTGAAGGCTTGTATATAGGGAACTTACTGTATTCTAAAAAACCGATTGCTCAGAACAGTGGGGCTCAGTTTTGTGTGCTCTCCGCACCACCCCACTTCCATTTTGGTCCAACCAACCACGCCCCCAAATTTCTCCATAAACTTCCTGCGCACAAGGTTCCACCCTTTGAGGGTGTGATGGATTCTGTGTGTTCGAGGTCAGTGCCCTTGTCAATACGTGAAGACGAGGACTTTTCCAGTGGGCAAATGTGTGACGCTGGCGGAACTCACAGTTGTCTACACCCCGTTGTGGCTTTATACACAGGTTCTGGAACCTTCTTTCCACCAGGTCTTCCTTAACACCAACTGCACTTTCCTCACCTGCATGAACCAGCCTCAGTTCTGGGCTGTTTCGTCTGTTAGAAAATGACCCAATGTGATGCTAAAAAGTTTGTAGGAAGTGAAAATGTTAGTCGATCAGTTGAGTCCGACTCTTTGTGACCCCTTGGACTGTAGTCCGCCAGGCTCCTCTGTCCGTGGGATTCCCCAGGCAAGAATACTGGAGTGGGTTTCCATGCCCTCCTCCAGGGGATCTTCCTGACCCAGGGAATGAAAAAAGGTCTCCTGCATTATAGGTGGATTCTTTACTGTCTGAGCCACCAGGGAAGCCCCCTTGAAGGAGTTACCACGGGATTCATTTAAGACTACGTTGCAGGAGAAAACTGCTAGCAACAGGTTCCCTGGGAGCCCAAAAAAAAGTCATTTTGAACATTTGACAGCTATTGCCAAATGGCCTTTAAACCAGTTCACACTCCCACTAACAGTGAGTGACACCGTTTCATCACACCCTGGCCAGCACTGGCTATTACACAATTTTGAACGTTTCTCAGTCAGATTCGTGGACAAAGGAAGGTCCTCGTTGTTTTCTAGACTCTTGGCTCTATTCCATTGATCTCTCAGGTCATCCTTATCTCAGTCAATTCTTATCTCATGACTGTTTCTTTAGCTGGGCTTCCCATGTGGCGCAGTGGTAAATAATCCACCTGCTACCGCAGGACACTCAAGAGGCGCAGGTTCCATCCCTGGGTCGGGAAGATCCCCTAGAGGAAGGAATGGCAACCCACTCCAGTATTCTTGCCTGAGAAATCCCATGGACGGAGGAGCCTGGTGGGCTACAGTCCATGGGGTCGCCAAGAGTCCTACAAGACTGATCAAGCACGCACTCTTTCTGTAAGTGTGATGTTGAGCCTCTTTTTATGCGTTTACTGTGGAAACTTGTTTTTCAATAAACTTCCAATTCGAGGTTTTTGCCTATTTTTCTCAACTGTTCTTTCTCTTGATCATTTAATGAGCACGAAAAGGGAGGCACGAAATCTCTATTTGTCCCCAATTTGTCACTACCTTTTGATTTAATGTTATTTTTTTTCCCCTCAGGTAATAACTTTAACTTTTCTGTTAGTCACAGTGCTGAAGAAGCAGGCTTTCTTTGATGGTTTTGGGTTACAGCAGACTGGAGCCCCTTGCTGGGTCTCAGGGTTGCCTACATTTAAGTAAGATCTTTGCACTTTGCAAGTCCACTCAGCTTTGACAATCTTCCTCCCCTCCAGACAATGTGGATAAAAGGGAACCCTCCTACATGGTTCGTGGGAATGTAAACTGGTGCAGCCATTGTGGAGAGCAGTATGGAGGTTCCTCAGAAAACTAAAAATACAATTACCATATGACCCAGCAATCCCACTACTGGGCATATATCTGGAGAAAACTCTAATTCTAAAAGATATATGCCCCCCAGTGTTCACAGCTGCACTGTTTCCAATAGCCAAGACACAGAAGCCACCTAAATGTCCATTGACAGATGATTGGATCAAGAAGATACACATAATGGAATACGACTCAGCCATAAAAAAGGATGAAATAATGCCCTCTGCAGCAACATGGATGGAACTAGAGATGCTCTGCTGCTGCTGCTGCTGCTGCTAAGTCGCTTCAGTCGTGTCCGACTCTGTGCGACCCCATAGACTGCAGCCCACCAGGCTCCCCCGTCCCTGGGATTCTCCAGGCAAGAACACTGGAGTGGGTTGTCATTTCCTTCTCCAATGCATGAAAGTGAAAAGTGCTCATACTAAGTGAAATAAGTTGGGAAGAGAAAGACAAATACCATATGATATCACTTATATGTGGAATCTAAAATATGACAATTTAACCTATCAATGAAACAGACTCAGGTTTGTTATTGCCAAGGAAGAGGGGCCTAGGGGAGGAATGGAGTGGGAGGTTGGGGTTCGAAAATGTAAGCTATTGTTTATGGACTGGATAAACAACCAGTTTACTTTGTTTATTTTTGCAAGTAAAATTTTGCAATTTTATTTTCCACGTTTGATCCGTCTGGAATTTATTTTGGTATCAGGAGTGAGCTGTTTTTTCCCCAGTTACCTATTGTCCCAAGACCACTTTCTGCATAATTCCTCTTTCCCACGCCAGTTTGAAACTCCACCTGTACTGCACTCTTTGTAGATTTTGGTCGCTCTGTTTCTTCAGTCTGTACCAAACTATTGTTATTATCGCAGGCTCATCATACAGTTTAATATTTATCAGATAAACAGTCCTGCAGCCAGGCCTCTTGCACGACTGACCTATCTCTCTGTTTTCTGCGTGTTTATTTTGGATGTTTCCCTCCCTATTCCTACATGTTGACAGTTTTAAAAACAGCCAGCCTGCCCTCATAGGAAATGCTTCAGTTAAGGGTGTACAGAATCATGGAAAAACAGTGGGAGGGAAAGTTTTGCTTCAGAGATTTGCCCTTGAACGTTCTGTAAGTACTCACATTTCTTATCAAGTGTGAAAGTCACAGGGGAAACACCCAGAACAAGCCTGGAGCGTGAGAGCAGGCCTTAATCTCTGACATTAGCTACACATTGACCAATGTTCCACACCGTTCCCACTGAGGTGGGGGCCCCAGGACTTGACTTTACTTGAGCTGACCAGACTTGTACTCTCTGCAAACCCTCTTGCTTTTCCAGTTTTGCAAGAATAGAAGAGCCCAGGCCGGAATTTTAAAAACTGACCCTTGGGAAGCTTAAAAACTTTACAACTGAAAACACGTTGATGAAAAAGAAAAAAAAACAACAACTCAAATACACATCGAAAGAGGACAGCAAAAGCGTTCTTCCAAGATCTGCAGCACGGCTTGTTTACTCGGCAGCCAGAGATGATGTGGTGTCTGCAGCCAACGAGGGCATTTGGCATCGTGGCTTTTTTTAGGGGGTGAGGGGGCTTCACCCCGAGGCATGTGGGATCTTATTTCCCTGACCAGGGAGGGAACCTGTGCCCTCTGCGCTGGAAGGGCGGAGTCTTAACCACTGGATTGCCAAAGAAGTCCCTTGTGGCTTTTTTTAATATAGGGAAAAGTATAAAGGAGAGTCTCTATAGTACCACCTCCCCCTGAAAAGGTCCATGATCTAGAGTTTTTTTACTACAATTTTTTAAAATAGCATTGAAATTTACAAGACATAAAATTAACCATTTTAAAGTGTCCAGTTCATTGGCATTTAGCAATCACAGTTTGGGGCAACCACCACCTCTATCTAGATCCAGAATATTTTCATCACCCCAAAAGGAAACCCTGAACTCATTAAGCAGTAGAAGTGTGACAGTCTTAGAGGAACCCGTTCACCCTCCCTGCAGCCCTGACAACCACTATCTACTTTCTGTCTCTACAGATTTCCCAGTTCTGGGCATTTCATATAAATAGAATCACACAATATGTGGCCTTTTGTGCCTGGCTTCTCTTACTTTCCCTTCTCCAGGGGATCT
Organism: Bubalus kerabau; assembly: GCF_029407905.1. Lineage (NCBI taxonomy): Eukaryota > Metazoa > Chordata > Mammalia > Artiodactyla > Bovidae > Bubalus > Bubalus kerabau. The sequence continues at coordinate 57,061,406 of NC_073640.1, read as the reverse complement.
TCCCAACCCAGGGATCGAACCCAGGTCTACTGTATGGCAGGTGGATTCTTTACCAGCTGAGCCACAAGGGAAGGCCAAGAATACTGGAGTGGGTAGCCTATCCCTTCTCCAGGGAATCTTCCTGACCCAGGAGTTGAACCGAGGTCTCCTGCATTGAGGTTCAGCCACATGTAGTGTATGTCAGCACTTCACATCATTTTATGATGGAATATTGACTGCTTAAAAAAACACCCATTATGGGACTTCCCTGGTAGCCTAGTAGTTAGGACTCCCGAGCTTATACTGCAGGTGGCATGGGTTTGATCCCTGATTGGGGATCTAAGATCCCTCAAGCTGCAGGTCCAACCAAACAAACAAAACATCCAATATGAGTGCATGGTTAGAAACTGACAAAGTACAAGCAGTCAAAATAAAGTATGGACAGCTGCAAAGCCCCCCTTATACCCCCTTCACCTGGCCTCCAGTGTCCTCCACCCAGTCCCAAGCTCTAAGGGTGAGCATGTGAGGTTAGTCACTCAGTCATGTCTGACTCTTTCGATCCTATGGACTATAATCCCCCAGGCTCCCCTGTCCATGGAATTTTCCAGGAAAGAACAGTGGAGTGGGTTGCCATTTCCTCCTCCAGGGGATCTTCTCGACCCAGAAGTTGAACCCACGTCTCCTGTGTCTCTTGCATTGCAGGTGGCTTCATTACCAGCTGAGGCATTGGGGAAGCCCCATTCCCATTCTAAGGGTAATCACTATCAAATAAATGTATGTACCTGTACCTTCCTAAAACAAATATGTTTGTATGCATTTATTAACATAAAAACGTGTGTTTATTTCTTCTGATAAAATATTCAACAAAAGAGATCCTAAAGCATCTTTTTTTTTTTCTTTTTTGGCACCATGGTTTGTTCACTGAATAATATGGCTTGGATGAAACTTACTTCTGCAAGGTGGATGCCGAAGGGGATGGGCAGGGGATGGGCAGGGTACAGAATAGAGTTTGGTGGGGTGAGCCTTAGGCGTTTAGGGGGCTGCACAGGTGGATTCCATTTGTGAAAATGGATCCAGCTGAACACGTATGATGCACCTACCTTTCAAGAAAAAGGTTTTAAAAATATGGCCTGACAATCAGCGCTCAGAGATCCATTTTATCTTGACAACCGCACAGTGCTCTTTTCTATGGTGTCACATAAATCTTTGGAAGACTATTTCCAGTTTCCACCTCCCTTTTACAAAAGCGCTATAATCAGCAGTCCTGGCATCTCTCAGCACAGTTTGATGAGTGTATTTGGCCAGAACCATGTCACTCTCAGGAGGATGTACTGATTTCCATGCCTATTAAGAACATTTGGGTAGAGTCTGCTAAGTTGCAGGTTTTTCCCTTTCAGCACTTTGAACGCATCATGCCATTCTCATTAAAAAAAAACAAACAAACAAGGGATAGCTGGTAGCCTGCTCCCCCAAACCCTCTCCAGCACTGGGCACCCCTAAACTTTTGCATTATTGCCCAGTTGTTATGTGAATGATGAGATCGCATGACTGTTTGGCTTTGCACTTATTTTAATCATGCATGGAAGAGGTGGGGGAGTAGGGTGGCATCTTGGGTAACAGCCTATCTTGGAAGCCCGGGCTCCAAACCTGGGCTGTGTCATTTGCCAGTGGAGTGAACTTAGCCTGGTTATTGACCTGTAGATGATGTTTCCTCGTCTATAAAAATGGGGAGGAACATAATAGCACCTCCCTCCCCATTATTATTATTATTATTTTTAGGCTTAAATAAGATATTGTGCAGAGTACAATATGCAGAGTACTTATATGCAGAGTACATCATGAGAAACGCTGGGCTGGAAGAAGCACAAGCTGGAATCAAGATTGCCGGGAGAAATATCAATAACCTCAAATATGCAGATGACACCACCCTTATGGCAGAAAGTGAAGAGGAACTCAAAAGCCTCTTGATGAAAGTGAAAGAGGAGAGTGAAAAAGTTGGCTTAAAGCTCCACATTCAGAAAACGAAGATCATGGCATCTGGTCCCATCACTTCATGGGAAATAGATGGGGAAACAGTGGAAACAGTGTCAGACTTTATTTTGGGGGGGCTCCAAAATCACTGCAGATGGTGACTGCAGCCATGAAATTAAAAGACGCTTACTCCTTGGAAGGAAAGTTATGACCAACCTAGATAACATATTAAAAAGCAGAGACATTACTTTGCCAACAAACGTTTGTCTAGTCAAGGCTATGGTTTTTCCAGTGGTCATGTATGGATGTGAGAGTTGGACTGTGAAGAAAGCTGAGCACCAGAGAATTGATGCTTTTGAACTGTGGTGTTGGAGAAGACTCTTGAGAGTCCCATGGACTGCAAGGAGATCCAACCAGTCCATTCTAAAGGAGATCAGTCCTGGGTGTTCTTTGGAAGGAATGATGCTAAAGCTGAGGCTCCAGCTCATGCGAAGAGTTGACTCATTGGAAAAGACTCTGATGCTGGGAGGGATTGGGGGCAGGAGGAAAAGGGGACAACAGAGGATGAGATGGCTGGATGGCATCATGGACTCGATGGACGTGAGTTTGAGTGAACTCTGGGAGTTGGTGATGGACAGGGAGGCCTGGCGTGCTGCGATTCATGGGGTCGCAAAGAGTTGGACACGACTGAGCTACTGAACTGAAGATATTGTGGCTTCCCTGGTGGCTCAATGGTAAAGAATCCGCTTACAATGCAAGAGATGTAGGTTTGATCCCTGGGTTGGGAAGATCCCCTGGAAAAGGAAATGGCAACTCACTCCAGTATTCTTGCCTGGGAAATCCCACAGACAGAGGAGCCTGGCGGGCTACAGTTCAAGGGGTTGTGCAAAAGAGTCAGACACAACTGAGCGACTAAAGAACAATTACTTCTCTTTTTATCTAAACGCTTATTAATTTCTTTTTAAATGTACGACTGTGATCCTTCTGAAAGATAATGGCATACAAAGCAGGAAGTAGAGAACCCGGCTTTAGTAAAGAACTTTAGTCCTTTATTCCAAATGGCTGTCCAGTTTTCCTAACACTAGCTATGCTTAGAAAATCCTCTTTCTCCCCTGCTAACTCAAAATAAATTTCTACTTCTGGACTCATTATTCTGTCCCACTGTTTTGTTGGTCTATTTCATTCCTTTTTTTAATTAAAGAGCATAATTGATTTACAATATTGTGTTACTTCCAGTTTTCCAGTAGTCATGTACGGATTTGAGAGTTGGACCATAAAGAAGCTGAGCGCTGAAGAACTGATGGTTTTGAACTGTGGTGCAGGAGGAGACTCTTTAGAGTCCCTTGGACACCAAAGAGATCGAACCAGTCCATCCTAAAGGAAATCAGTCCTGAATATTTATTGGAAGGACTGATGCTGAAGCTGAAGCTGAAGCTCCAATACTTTGGTCACCTCATGCGAAGAGTCAACTCATTGGAAAAGACCCTGATGCTGGGAAAGATTGAAGGCAGGAGAAGAAGGGGGCAACAGAGGATGAGATGGTTGGATGGCATCACTGATTCAACGGACATGAGTTTAAGCAAATTCTGGGAGATAGCGAAAGACAGGAAAGCCTGGTGTGCTGCAGTCCGTGGGGTCTGTCTTGTTTCTGGCTGTCTCAAGGTAGATGACCAATAAATTTTGGCTAAACAGAGTCATGGATGGATGACCAAACTGTACCTTCTGTCCCTCCTGTCTGTGTGCAAGCTGCTCCTCCCAGCATCGCCCCACCCCCACCCTCTTGCCCGGGAGGCACCTCTGGCCGGGCCTTGCTCCAAGGTACACCACAAACAGAACACTGCCCCATCCCACAGACAGTCTGAGAGGCTTCCTTGGAGACTTCCCCGTACCCCACGGAGCCCCACCCCTGGGTCTTCCCCCACCTCGGGTCATGTTCCCCCCACTACCAGTCTTTCCTGGTGGATTGGGTCTAACTGGAGGGAGTGACTGCTCCTGGGAGGTACTTAAAGATCTTGGCCAAATCCGGCTTTCCCCCGCGAGGGGTGGAGGCGAGGACTCAATAAATTAACCTCTGACCGGGGTCTTTGTGCTCACACTCCAGGGTGTAATTAGCTCCCCTGTCCTCAGAGTCCAGCTTCTTTGGTCTCCAGGGCATCACGTGACTCTGGTACAGTGATCACCATGGTTCAGGGGTCCCTAACAGGGGAGGGGCTTGGGCAGAGGAAATTTAACTCGATTGTTTGCTGAAAAAAACCTCAATTTCTGTCTGAGGGGAAGAGAGGATTTTCATCTTCTAGCTGCTTTTACAAGTAAACTCGCCCTTTCAGGTAATCCATACCACCTGTTACCTGTCCTAGGAACCTCTAGAAACCCCAGGATCTGGGGTTGGGGGGGGCGGAGTTTTCACATTGGTGGCAGGTCATATAGCAATGGGGACAGATATCTTGATGACTTTCTCTCATGGAAAATTGACGATTCTTCCAGCTTGAACCCAGGTTTGACAAGAGCTCACGCTGGGGCTTCCCAGGCGGCACTAGTGGTAAAGAACTGGCCTGCAATGCAGGAGCTGTAAGAGACGAGGGTTCAATCCCTGGGTTGGGAAGATCCCCTGGAGGAGGGCATGGCAACCCACTCTAGTATTCTTAGCTGGAGAATCCCATGGACAGAGGAGTCTGGAGGGCTACAGTCCATAGGGTTGCAAAGACTCAAATACGACTGGAGCAACTTAGCATGCACACACCCCAGGCTGGGAGTCTAGGACAGTGTGTATCATTCAGTGTGGGGGGAACCCTTTCCTCAAATGAAACAGTTCATGTCACTTGCATCTATAAGAGACTCAACAATCACTTAGTTTGCTGAACTTTATTTGATGACATGTACATCTACATTTACTAATCATGGTGTCAATTTGTTCACACAATGAAGCCCTAATGGACCTGATTTTGAAATCAGGAGCTGGAGAGCCACAAGCTTGAAAAGCCAGTTTACTCCCGTGTTTTGTTTTGCTTCGATCGACCCAAGGATAACCGTGATACACACAGATGAAGAGCTGCAAATGGAAACCGTTTCCTTTTTTCCTGCATCCTCAGACTCATCCAGAATTTTGAAATGAATTGCCATGAGAAACCTGCTGAATCACTAACGACATCTAATAACTGTTCACATCCTTTATCACAAAAACGTTAAGTCACAAGATAGACCACAAAACAGAATATGAATTACTGTGCGCCGTGTTGATACGTTTTGCCATCAAACAACGCAGCATCACAGTAGGACAATAACATGTGGATTACCAAGGGATTCTTTCAGAGTGTTTGTTTCATGACAGGGCATTTGCCGGACCAACTTCTCCCACTTGGAACCTTTCCTATCAGCTGCATTTACAAGAAAATTAGATTATATGCAAATAGTGAAATCAACAAAATGGATACCTGTACCAAAACACTGATGAACAAAAGGTAATATTTTGAGTCTCTGGTGTGACTTGTTTGGCTTATGATACATTCAAATAGTCACTTTTTAAAAAATAAATATGTGAAAAAGTAGATTCGGATTACTTCTTTGAGCACACCTTGGGCTTCTCCAGGATACTGTCTGGAAATCATTGAGCTCGGATAACCTGGCCCTCCCCCTCCTCCTGCACGCACAGGAGACAAGGCATTCTGGTCTATTCAGAGGGCACAAATGATCAGCCAATTTTTAAAGAATATTTTCCCATCTCTTCCTATAATGGGAGATTTGGTCTTCAGCCTCAAAGAGAGTCTGGGAGGGGCATGGGATGGAAGTAGAGCCAGGGAACCCAGGAATGGCAGACTCCTGCCCCCCCCATCACTCTTTTCTGGCTGCAGATTTCCTGCAAGGGTTTCACCCACATGGGAATCCAAGTACCAGTTTTAGTAACAGAACCTTAAAGCAAACACTTCAAGGCGTAAGTGGGTAGGGACCTTACCACCGTCCGGTTAGAGAACTGGAGGATGGACACTGAAAAGTAGTGGGAGTGAGGAAGTGAGGTCTGCAGGGACGCTCCTGACTTAACTTACCCAGTGGTCGAAGCAGAGAGGATATTAGGGAGCAAAGGGCTGCCGACCTCTTTACCTCGCCAGGCCCTGAAGAGAGAGGTTGGCTCACCATCCAGAAAAGGAAGCAGGGAATGGGGGAGAAAGGCCAAACATAAGCGACCATAACAGTGAACCAGCCTGTGAGTCACAGTGAATGTTCTAGAACTTTTCCAATGTACTTCATGACTCTCCATCCTCTGAGGCTGTGTCTAGGAGGAGGTGAAAAAGCAGGACCAGGCGAGGAAAAAAAAGCACGGGGCTATGCCTCCCTCCCTAACTCCTTCCACCTAAGACCTTACACACCCTTTACCTCTGAGAGTCCGATCTCTACAAAGTGAGTTCCTAAAACAATCAAAGGTCAACAAGAGCAACTTTGTTCCCAACTTGGAGCCTCTTTCTTCTTCAACTGCTCAGGTGCAGATGGTCCCCGTTGTGTTCTGTGGATAAGTCAGAACAGCTCAAGAGGAGAAGCAGGGTGTGTTGGGAAAGATTTTTCACTTCCTGAGACTTTCTAAGTCTTTGAACATGTTGATCTCCCAACCAGGCCTCCAGAAAACTCCAGCTTCAAGGCCTCTACTCTGACAAACATGACCCCAAACAATGCCACCCTTATTGAGGGAGATGGGTCAGATGAAGGGAGAGATGACTGGAGAGTACCACGGAGACACACTCATCTACAAGGGATGGCTGAGTGGGTTTGCTCTGACCTGTCTCCACAGGTGTCCCCAAGTGTCGGCCTTCAGGGGCTCCTAGGAGGCGGGGGTCAGGGCTCTCGGCCTCTGAGGCCTCAATTGGTGGCTCACCTGCTTCCTCCACTGCACTGGGGTCCTCACCCACCATCTGACTCTCTGCCCCCTTGGGTTCCTGTGCCCCGGCCTTCCCCTGCTGCTCCTCCCCCTCCATCCACTTGTTGACACAACCCAAATGACTTCTGCCATCATTCTCACCACTGGAGGCACGTGGAGGGCCCTGTGGCTTGGCCTCTGGACCCTGTGAGGCTGAGGTTGGTGACTCATGGGGCTGGGGGTCCCCAGGGGCCTTCTGGTCCGGTGCATCCCGGCCGGAGCCTGGCCCTTTCTTTGAAACCTCTGGCTTCTTCCTGGGGTCTTCCGAATTGACAAGGACATAAGAGACAGGGCCCAAGCTCACCTTCTTTTTCTTCCTCATGTGGGCAGGGCTCTTTGCCGAGGCCCAGCCCATGGCCTTCTTCTTCGGGGGGCCCTCCAGACCACCATCTTGATCTGACTCAGAGGCAACTCCCCGGCTTGCAGCTACATGAAGCAGGTTGCTGGGAAACTTCCAGGCATATTTTACTGGGGCCTTCTTCAAAGCCGACCCCTCCTGCTTCACACATGGCTTTTTGTTGTTCCTGACATGTTCTAACGTCTCCCTATTTTTATCATCATCAGCTTCAGGATGCTTCAAGGAGGCCGAGCTGTGGGAATGGCTGCCTTGGGATTTCTTCCAGGGCACTGGTTCCTGCTTGGGAGTTTTTTTCTGCTTCTTCCTCCTGGAGTGAGGAAGAGCTCCAGCCTTTCAAACCAAAGGTTTAGGACCATCACCCCCATCTGCCACGTCATTCCAGCCATCCGGGTTCTCCATCTGCAAGGCAGAGCCCCTCTCTGCAGCCCTCCCTGGCTCCTTCTTGACCTTCCTCCCTGCTGCTGAAGCCAAGGATGCTACCGCTTGGGCCTTGGCAAGATCTTGCGCCCTAGCTTCCTCCTGGCTGCGCATTTCGGCAACCATATAGTAGATGATTTGCACCACAGCTCCCAGAAACACGCCCAAAGCTTCTGCCCAGTTCTCGGTGGACCGATTCTGGGTCTGGGGTGGTGAGGCCCTGCTGAGTTCAAGCAGGCGCACCACATCCTCCAAGGTGCGCTCCTCCACGTCCAAGAATTCATTCAGGTTTTTTAAGAACTCAGCATCCTGGGTGGGGTCCCTACAGACCACTCTCCAGATGCCCCCCCTTCCTGGGAACTCTCGGGGTATGGCCCTCAGATTCACACCCTCCCCGACCTCAACGAGGGCAGCTTTGGCATTTTCTTCCCTCAAAAAAATCTTGTTGAGCACGGAGTACGGGCCCAGCGGGGAGAGGACCCCATTCAAGGTCTCCTCGATTTCCGCTTGGCCACAGTCCTCTGGAATGCCCGTGACCAACAGGGACCTATGGATGTCCGCTTCCACCCCCCGGCACCAGTCCTCCAAAAGGTTCACCGCCATGGTCGTGGACACCGCGGGGCTCGATTCCCAGGTGTGCTGAAGCGTCTACGAAGCGGACCGAGCCTGCAGCGGTCCCTCAGCAGCAATCCTGAAAGGTGACAGGAGAGGGCGGTCAGAGAGCCGATAAACACGACCAGGCTCAGAGATCTCAGCTGCCCCCTCCAAGGTGGGCCTGCAAGAGGCCTCGCGCTTTCCCAGGGCCTTCCTCCCCAAACCGGGCCCCGGGTGCTCACACGTGTCCTGAAATCTGCCGAAAACCGCGCTCAGCCCCTCCCACCGGGCCTGGGGACAGGGATAAGGCAGCCCCGCCTCTGGACGCCCAGACGAACCACAGAGAAGCCGCCGGGCTGGCCAGGTGCCAGCTCGGGCCGCTCCAGCACGGATGCTGTGGACGAATGGGCCGGGACGCCAGCGTCCGCCCCTCCTAGGATTCCCGGCGCCTCGGCTAGGTCCCAGTAACCGCGCGGAGCCGAGGCAGGCATCTCAGGGCGCGCTTGCTCCCGCCATCTGCCCGCGGTCTCCATGGCAACCGGTGGTTGCTTCCGAGCGCGTGGGCTACGCAACTGGGCCTGAGGAGCCGCTGGGAACGCGACTGTTAACCTATTGACCGAGCCAGGGATTTGCATGTTCTCCAATAGCCCCTCCTGACCCAGACTTTCAACCCTTCTCTACTCAAAATGTGGGCCTCCAGGATGGGGGTTGGGGGCGCTGACTTCCGTGGCTGTGCCAACTACCCCTCTTATTCTCCTCCTTCCTGTTGGGTTCAGCCAACAGGACCCCTTAGGAGACATCAGAAAGCGTAAGGCGAGAGGAGAGAGCGCCTTCAAGCCCCCTGAGTTTCCCCAACAAAAGCCACAGTTCTTGTTGAGAGCCGTCTCAGCTACATTTTCTTGTTCCTGCAATATCCAGAAGTTTCTAGAAATGTCTTGACTTCCCCCGCTTCCCCTCCAAGCCTGGGGATAGGGCTTCACATTTCCTTGCCGGTTTCTTCAACCTCCTGCCTTCTGGCAACCCCTTTTGTTTTGTTTTGAACACCTTTATTAATAATTAATGAAATGCTCCTCAGTGACTCAGTTTGGGTTTTCCTGTCAGGCCCTCAGTGATACAGCTAGCAATGAGGCTTCCTAACTGTTCAGTATTAGACTAATAATTTGAGCTCTCTGAGTTCCTTGCTGTTCTTCACAGTAGGAATATCATTGATTCCAGGTTCAATGATTTGCTGAGAGTTTTCCTGGGACTCAGAAACATCATAGTGTTCACAGTTCCGGTGTTGTTGTTTAGTCGCCAAGTCGTGTCTGACACTGTTGAGACCCCACTGACTGTAGCCCGCCAGGCTCCTCTGTCCATGGCATTTTCCAGGCAAGAATACTGGAGTGGGTTGCCATGCCCTCCTCCAAGGGATCTTCCAGACTCAGGGATCGAACCTGAGTGTCCTACTTGGCAAGCGGATTCTTTATTCACAATTATAGTTTATTACAGGAAAAGGATACTGCTTAAGGTCAGCAAAGGGAAAAGAAAAGGGCAGTCTGGGAAAGAGTTGTATGGATGGGCTTACTTTTCCCAGCAACGTGTGACAACACGTACGGAGTATTAACCAGGGAAGCTCACCTGCGCCTTAGTGTCCAGGATTTTTTTTTTTTTCCTGAGTCCATTTGCATGGAGCACACTTGTGGTTGACCTTAGTTACTCAGCCTTCAGTATCTTCAGAAATCGAAGAGATGCTGCAAGGCCCAAGGCCACGACCATCACTCACATTTTAGTACAGGATCCTGTAAGGCTTAGCAGTTACCCAGGAGTCACAGAAGGGCTAAGTTGGTTCTTTAAAATAGACAGGGTTTGGGGACTCCCCTAGTGGTCCAGTCGTTAGGACTCCAGGCTGCCACTGCAGGGGGCATGGGTTCAATCCCTGGTAGGGGAACTAAGATCCCACATGCCATGCAGTGTGGGCAAGAACAAAAAATAAAAAAATAAAAGGTACAGAGTTTGAGCAACCCAGATCTGTTAAGTCTTCACTGCACGGATGCCTATAAGTGTTTCAATCAGGGTTCAGTCAGAAAAGAAGATTCTGAGTTAAGCATTCCAAAATATTTGAGAGACAATTTTAAATTTGTTATATATATATATATGTATGAACATACAAATATTTATTTGTGATTACATATATAATATACAATTCATGTAATTATAAATGTATATTTGTATTATGTATATAGGCATGTATGTGTGTGTGTGTGTGTGTGTGTAAGAGAAGTCAGCCGCCTGCCCCTTCTCCCATCAGTGAACCACCCACAATTACCAGTGGATCTAAAAATAGTTCTGAAGCACCCTTGGTAGGAGTCCTGGCTGTGGTTTCCATGACAACACTTCCAACTGCAGTTTCCATGACGATGGGTCCCTGCAGCCCCTACCCTTTCACCCATCTCTGCACTTTAGAGTTACCTTGGCATCCTCTTCTTTTCACCTTAAGGTTTTTATTTTGTTTTCCTGTGTATTTTGGATGAGAACCCACAGAATTTCCATAAATACTAAGGTCCCGGGGGATCTGGGCTTTCACCCAGATTTCCCCTCCCGAGTAAGTTGTAGTAACCCACCCTGGTGGTTCTGTGACTCATCTGACTGGTTCTAGCCAGTTTGTGCTGTGAGAGCTCCTTCTTGCTCCAGAGTTTCTTCAGTTTGTACTTTCTAAATGTCCCAGGACATGGCTTTCCCCCTCATTGCTAACCTCCAGACTGCCAGCCTCAGCATCTGATGTGAGTCTCTACACATATTTCTCCAGCTCATGTAATCATTAAAAATACACAGATCCTAGGGAAGTCCCTGGTGGTCCAGTGGCTAGGACACTGTGCTTTCACTGCAGAGGGCTGGGTGGGCACTAAGATCCCACCAGCCTCACAGCATGGCCCAAACAAACAAACAAAACCAACAGACTGTTTTCAAATACCAATAATTTATTTATATTTTTTAAAGTATTGTTAAAATACTCCAGAAAAAAAAACAGGAGGGAAGGGGGATAGATGGAACAAACTGGCTGAGAATTGACCTTGAAACCCTTTATTATAGATGGAGGTCATTACACTATTCTTTCTGCTGTTGTTTTCATTTTAAAGTTTCCTAAATGAAAAAAAAAAAAAAGTTAATGAAAGAAAGCAAACGCCTTCTGTCTTTGGTATTTTCTTTTTTTGTGTTTTTTTTTTTTGCTAAAATGGTTTACAGAAAGAATAAAAGTCGTTCCCATAGGATTTTATTGTTTTGATCCTGACTCATAAAATAGAAAATAAAATATCAAAAAATATCTTGTACTGTTTATCAGAGAGACAGTAGTCTTGAAGCAGGATCTTATTTCCCTGTCCAGGGATTGAACCTAGCCGGCCAGTCCACCAGGGGCTAGAGGCTAGAAGCAAAGTTCCCCAATTCTTACCCTGTTTGAAAGCAAAAATGTTTCAAGGAGGCAAAAATTGCAAACAGGTACAAAGTTTATTATTACAGACACAGTGACACAGCACAACATATAGGAGAGCACATAGAGAAGCAGTTTATTTAAGTCAGAAGCAGGGCAGAAATACACACCCAGAGAGGGGTGCGGGCTTCCTGAATGAGGAGGTGCGCAGTGAAGAGGTGATTTAAATCCCTCATCGAAGAAGGCAATGGCACCCCACTCCAGTACTCTTGCCTGGAAAATCCCATGGATGGAGGAGCCTGGTGGGCTGCAGTCCATGGGGTCGCTGAGAGTCAGACATGACTGAGCGACTTCACTTTTACTTTTCACTTTCATGCATTGGAGAAGGAAATGGCAACCCACTCCAGTGTTCTTGCCTGGAGAATCCCAGGGACAGGGGAGCCTGGTAGGCTGCCGTCCATGGGGTCGTACAGAGTCGGACATGACTGAAGTGACTTAGCAGTAGCAGCAGCATACAGGACAATCCTTCCTGGTCTTTGTTTACATTTGACCAATTATCTTGTTTCTCTCATCACACCTGCATGGTCTCAGGACTCTCCCCAACATGCGTGCGCAACTTTTCTCCAAGATGGATTCCACCACAGATCCAAAGGGTTGGACATGACTGAAGGTCATGCACGTCCTGTGGGTGCACGTCCACACTTGATTTAGGTTGGAGCCCCCCTCCCTTTTTGACCCCCAAGGAGACTTTCTGCATAGACAGGGAAGTCTTCCTTGACCTCAGGAGTGGTCATCTTGTCTCCTTACTTCAGCAGAGCTCAGCTTCTGTCTCCTGCTTTGTCCTTGGAGTGTCTGGGTGACAAAGCTTCGATTTTACTCCACTTGACAAGCACGGTGTCCAGCCCGGGGGCCCATCTGTTTCCTACTTCAGTGCTACAAATTTCTTGCCTTTTTTTTAAAGACTTATTTGTTTATTTTTATTTTTGGCTGCAATGGGTATTCAGTGCTTCACTTGGGCTTTCTCTAGTTGCGTCAAGCGAGGGCTGCTCTCTAGTTGCAGTGCGTGGGCTTCTCGTTACGGTGGCTTCTCTTGTTTCTGAGCACAGGTTCTAGGTGCGAGGGCTCAGTAGTCGTGGCGCACGGCTTAGTTGTCCTGAGACATGTGGGATCTTTCCAGACTAGACATCAACTGATGTCCCTTGCATTGCAAGGCGGATTCTTAGCCATTGGACCACCAGGGAAGCTCCAGTATGACAACTTTTAAAAGTGAAATTCATATTGTTAACTGGTTAGAAAGAGACACCCCACCTCTCCTTGTTTTGTTGAAATATTTAACCAAATAAATATATGCCATCTTCTTTATTTAAATAATTATTCTCATAATTCTAGAGAACTGTCATTATCAAGTACTTGTGTGTGAAGTCGCTCAGTCGTGTCCGACTCTTTGCGACCCCATGGACTATAGCCTACCAGGCTCCTCCGTCCATGGGATTTTCCAGGCAAGAGTACTGGAGTAGGGTGGCATTCCTTCTCCAGAGGATCTTCCCCACCCAGGGATGGAACCCGGGTCTCCCACATTGTAGGCAGACACTTTACTGTCTGAGCCACCAGGGAAGTCAGATAAATGAAAAAAGTATACATAAAAATGGAATGAATGGTGATTTATCCACCACCCCCACCCCTAGCTTAAGGACTGGAGCATTTCTGTGTTCATTTTGGTCTTTTTCAGCCATATGCTGTGCTGAGCTAAGTCGATTCAGTCATGTCCAACTCTTTTTTGACCCCGTGGACTATATATAGCCCACCAGGCTCCTCTGTCCATGTGATTTCCCAGGCAAGAATACTGGTTACCATTTCCTCTTCCAGGGGACCTTCCCAACCAGGGATCAAACCCGTGTCTCTTGCATCTTCTGCATTGGCAGGCAGGTTCTTTACCACTAGCACCCCTGGGAAGCCCTTTCCAGCCATGCTCTTCCACAGTTCTCACCTTAAGATGTTTGTACTTGCTGTTCCTTTTGCGATTTCCTCCTTGTCATTCAAACTTTGGTCCAAATGTCACTTCTGAGAAGCCTTACCAGACTTCACCTAATTTACAGACGTTTTTCCCTCACGTGTGTGTGTGTGTGTGTGCACGCACTCAGTTGCTCAGTAGTGTCCAACTCTTTGCAATCCCATGGACTGTAGCCCTCAAGGATCCCCTGTCCATGGGATTTTCCCGGTAAGAATACTGGAGCCGGTTGCCATTTCCTCCTTCAGAGGATCTTCCCAACCTGGGGATCGAATCTGAGTCTCCTGCATTGGCAAGAAGATTCTTTACCACTGAATCACCTGAGAAGCCTTCTCCTCCTCACATACCTTCACAAAAATCACTGTCGCACCACATTGACTTATTAGCATATAAGTTAGCATCACTGTGTAACAAACAATTCCCAAAGTGGATTAAGGGTAGTACATACACCATCTAAAGTTGTAATCCCTATTACAGTGGAAGCCCCCTAAGGGTAGACACCTTGCCTGTCTTCTTCACCGTCAGATTCCCAGAATCTAAACTGTGTTTGCCACAGAGGAACATTTAATCATTCTCTGTTGAATGAATAAATGACTATGTCCATTGACTGTCTTGGGTTGGAAATCAAGTCAGCCACTGGGACAACCGCTGGAACTCTGAAGCCAGAGAATGAGACACTCTCTCTGAAAATAAATAAACAAGAAGTAAGAGAGAGGGTTGCCTCTGTCTGCAGTGCTGGGGAGGAAGCCGGAACAAAGGAGTGCTTATTCTTCAGTGTAGACAGGTAAATAGTAAACTCCACATGAGAGACGCCCGCCCTCCCCTGCCCTAGAGGGAGATTTTTTTCCCCCTGATGACAGTCAATGAGGCCAGTCACTCCAGATAGCCATAAATACTGTGGGTGGCCACTCCCAGGAAACTTTCCGATCTGCAATTTCTCTGCCTCCTCTCTCTAAATTCAGGTCCCCGTAGCCAAATCAAGGTTGGAATGAATATTCACAGCTCACGTCCTCTCCTCACCCCCTTCCCCATCACCCCACATATGTATGTTTTCAAAAATCTCCACTGCTTGTAACAGATCTTACCACAAAAATTTACTTTTTATCCTGGCAAGCTTTCCCATGGATTTCTTAAATTCCGTCTCCCTATTGGTCCAGCTAAAAGAATTGCCAGATGATCAGAGTCAATGAGAGCCATCTTCTAGGACAACCCCTGTTGGTCTGGCTGCAGTGCATGCTGGGACCCAGAGATAGGGAGGGCCAGAGGTAGGGAAGCTGTAATCGGGAAGAACAAATCTGACTCCATATTGGATCTGTTTCTTTTACTTTAACCTTCTTGTTTTATTGCTTCTAAAGGAATGTTGCCTATGGTTTAAAGTATGCATAATGGCCAATCTCCAGGAACCTTGTTTCCTATGCCTGAACATTAAGCTAAAAATACCTTTGTTTAGGGAATTCCCTGGTTGTTCAGTGGTTAAAACTCTGTGTTTCCAATGCAAGGGGCGAGGGTTTGATCCCTGGTCGAGGAACTAAGATCCCACGTGCCATGATGTGTGGCCAAAAATAAATAAATAAAATAAAATACCTTTGTTTAGCTCACAGGAAACTTCCTGATCAGGCTCACCTGTGAATGGCTGCAGGAAGAAATGAACGTATCTCCTCTGGAATCTGGCTGGAACCAGGAAATAGTTAAAATAACTTATCACCTTTTGGGGAGGCTTTCCTGGCCCAGTGGGAAAGAATCTGCCTGCAATGCAGGAGACCTGGGTTCAATCCCTGGGTCAGGATGATTGAGGAGGAAATGGCAACCTACTCCAGTATTCTTGCCTGGGAAATCCCATGGAGCAGGAATCCTGGCTGGCTACAGTCCTTTGGCTCTCAGAAGAGTCAGTCATGACTGACTAAACAACATCACCTTTTTCACTCTACGTCCTTACCTCTCCCTCTTTGTTCTATGGAATAAACTAGCATCCCCCCCAGGGAAGATGGTTCTTTAGGACACTAGTCTACCATCTTCTAAGCCTGCTGGCTTTCCAAATAAAGTTGCCATTCCTTGCCCCAGTGATTCTTCTCCCAGTTTATTAGCCTGTCATGTGGTAAGAAGTACAAGCTTAGACTTGTAACAGGGCAAGTTGAGGGTTGGATCTGAGCCCCTGAATATGCCTACAGGCTCTTGTAATCATTATCATCATTACTACTATCATTATTTTATTAATATATAAAATTACTGTTATTATGAAAGTACAGTTCTAGTACTGTTTATACAGCAGTGAACGAGGCAGACAAAATCCAGGAGCCTGGCAGATAAGTGGAGTAAAGTCTTTCCAGATGAGGAAGACAGCCAGTGCAAAGGCCCAGGGGCTGGAGAGCATGAGGTGTTTGAGGAACACCAAGGAGGCTAGTGGCCTTCCCTGGTGGCTCAGACAGTAGAGAATCTGCCAGCAGTGCGGGAGACCTGGGTTCAAACCCTGGGTCAGGAAGATGCCCTGGAGGAGGGCATGGCAACCCATTCCAGTATTCTTGCCTGGGAAATCCCCTTGGTCAGAGGAGCCTGGCTGGCTACAATCCATGGGGTCGCAGAGAGTCAGACATGACTGAGTGACTAAGCACAGCACAAGGAGGTGAGTGTGGCTGGGGCAGAGGGAGGGAGGGGAAAAGCTGTGAGTTGTGATAAGAGTTGTGATCAGAGGCAGGAGTTGTGATAAGAGAGTCCTCTTGGGAGGACTCAGCTTTTTCTCAGAGGAACATGGGAGACACCACGGGGTTCTGAGCAGAGGTGTGATCTGATCTGAATTTAACCCTCACAACAGGCATGTGGACTAGAGATTATCAACCCATTATAAAGAGGAGGACACTGAGTCTCAGAAACCACACATCCAGTTTGTGGGGGAGCCAGGATTTGAACTTACATCTGTCTGACTGGGTGCCTCTGACTGGGGACTTGGACCTCAAGCAGAGAAGGTAAGGGGGGCAGTCTGGTGACCCCGGCTCCGGAACTGAGCAGAGAAAACTGGGGAACACGAAGATCCACAGAGTTCCCTGAGCAGCGCTGTGTCTGGCAGAGATGGCCAGCTGCTCTCATCAGAGACCCTCCTCTGTCCCCTTGCGTGCCAACCGGAGAACAAACCTCATGGCCAGTCCTGAGAGATGTGATAATCCAAGACCTCTCTGGAGAGGATCTGGGCTTTACCTTTCTGGTTCACTTTGGATTCCTCCCATCATTGTAGGGTTTTCTGGACTCTCAGAGCCCCCTGGGCTTCTCTATGCAAGACCTCGGTCACACGTGACCTGGATCACACCTCCTTGTCCTCCAGGACTCAGCTTCTTCCAGGAAGCCCTCCTTGACTGCCCAAACTGGGTCCAGCACCCCTTTAAGGCTCCTTTGGCCCAACTCTGCCCACTCTGGAGATGGGTCTGTCTCCCCGACTGGACTGTGGGCCCTGGGAAGGCCAAGCTGGGGCTGTCACTGGTCACCACTGTCTCCCCAGCACAGGTCAGACACAGAGGAAGGGCTAGGGGAATACTCTTATTGGAAAAATTTGCCATAAATACCCCAAAGACACTAATGCAAGAGGGAGGAGGTTTAAGGTGATGGTTTAAGACAACTTAGGTCAAGCTCAGGCTCAAACCCAGACTCTATGACATCAGAGCTGGGAAATGTTAAACACATTGCTCCATCTCTCTGAGCCTCAGGTTTTCTGCCTGCAAAATGGGGTGCTGAGAGACTCTGGGGGATGGTGATATGAGTAATGGGGTCTGGCATACGTAACTCACTCAGCACACGTCAGTCTCCTTTACTATCATCATCCAAGACGGGGAAATTAATGATTTTCCTGACAGTCACTTGTTTTGTCTTTTCCTAATTTGGGGAGGGTGGGGAGCAAGCAATAAGCAGTGGGTTTTTTTGTTTGTTTGTTTGTTTTTATTGTTGTTCATTTGCTTTTTTGGCAAGCAGCATATGGGATCTTAGCTCCCCTGAAAGTGAAAGTGAAGTCACTCAGTTGTGTCCGACTCTTTGCGATCCCATGGACTGTAGCCTACCAGGCTCCTCTGTCCATGGGATTCTCCAGGCAAGAATACTGGAGTGGGTTGCCATTTCCTTCTCCAGGGGATCTTCCCAACACAGGGATCAAACCCGGGTTTCCCGCATTGCAGGCAGACTCTTTAACCTCTGAGCCACCAGGGAAGCCAGGGATCAAACCTGTATCCCCTGCAGTGGAAGAAGAGTCTTAACCTCTGGCCCGCCAGGGAATTCCTAAGCAATAAACTTTTTAATCTGATTATAGAACATTTAAAAAAGAGCAATCTATAGCTATTATAGATCGAAAACACTGAAAAGAGTATTCAGTACTCTTTCCCCACAAATTCATGTTGCATGGAGAATCTCCTTACCATCTTTTTAGAGGTAAAATCTCGACTCTCCTACAATAATAAAGTGGACACATGCCAAACATCAAGAAAGCTAAAATGAATTTCCTTCATACATAGAAAACTGACTTCTCTCCACATCAGGAGAGGGAAATTATTTGTCCACCAAGACAAAATTCATTCACGTGTCTGTGGACAGCAATCGTTTGCATTGTTTTGTTATCTGCAATTTACAGAGAAGTGAAGAATTCAAAGATTCAGAGACCTCATAGAATCAGAAAACCTGAAAAGGGGTGGCAGATAATGTCAAATTTTCCAGCAAAGCCACCTGTCAGCTTTTTAATATATGTCAAGGTCTTTCACAATTTTTCCCATCAGAAACAACAGAATACAAAATATCCGAATTCATCTCACCTATTATGTTTTAGGAAGCTTTATTCTCTATGAAGTGTGTTTGTGTGCTGGGTCACAATAAAATATATTTCTTACCATGGACCATGGTCAATGTTGTGTGAAAGCCACTGTGTGTGTGTGTGTGTGTGTGTGTGTGTGTATTGTGTTCAACTTTTTGCAACTCCCTGGACTATAGCCCACCAGGCTCCTCTGTCCACTCAATTTTCCAGGCAAGAATGCTGGAGTCCTATTAAACACAACCTAATTAACTACTCCCCTATGGATGAACTTGGGGGTTGTTTGGATTTTGTTTGTTTGTTTGTTTGCTATTTTAGATGAAGAGCTGAGCAGTGTCGGGGAGGATGTTTGGTTTGTACGTTGCTTGGAATCAGATGGGACTTCTTGACTTGTTTGAAACGATTATGCTTTTTCAGAGACACGCTGTCTGGCTTGTACATTTTCACTGCACGGAACAAGAATCTAAAATATACCCCCATGGTTCAATAACACAGACCTGGCAACTCTATCCCCTCCCAGGGCCGTTCTGAGCTGTCTCTCTCTCTCCCCTTCTTTGGAAATAACCAACAAAACCTTGGGATTATGTGTTGTGGGGAGAGATGTGTTTTCATCTGAGCTGGGGCTCAGGTTACAGCCGCCAGCTGCAGTCCCTGAACTTTCTCCGGCAGCTCTCTCCACTCTCAAGGCGAAGAAACAAGCTTCCAAGGGAGGAAACGTGGCCAGGAAACTGGGAGGCCCCGTGTTCTCTTTCTTTGCTTGATTTTTTTCTAAAAAAAAAAACAGCCACGCGGCAAAATAATCCATACGGTAAGACTGCGTGAATCTAATGCTCAAAGATAGTCAAATCTATCGTGTTAAGAGATGCATGGTTTTGTAATAAACATACATATCTACAGAAAAGCAAGGAATTGTTTATCACAAAGCAGAGTATGACTTACCCTGGGGGAGGGAGGAGTCTGTGATGAACAGGGCACGTGGGGCTTCTGGACTGATCTTTTTTTTTTTTTCTTTACTTTTTTATATTTAAGTGACACCCCCCCCCCCCAACTACCACCCTTTTTTTTTTTTTTGGGCTGTTCTGGGTCTTGCTTGTTGCACGGGCTTTTTCTCTAGTTGGCAGTTGGGGGCTGCTCTCTAGTCGGGATACACAGGCTTCTCATTGCAGTGGCTTCTCTTGTTGAGGACGGTGGGCTCAGGGCTGTAGGGGCTTCAGTAGTTGGAGCTCAAGGATTCTGTAGTTGCAGCTCCCAGGCTCTAGAGCACAGGCTCAGCAGTTGTGCACAGGCTTGGTTGCCCTGAAGCATGTGGGATCTTCCCAGACCAGAGATTGAACTGGGGTCTCCTGCATTGGCAGGCAGATTCTTTACCACTGAGCCACCAGGAAGCCCCGACCATTTCTAGATGAGTCATCGTATCATGGAGTTTGTTATGTTTATTTGTTAAACTATGATTGGGGCACACGTCTGTATGCATGTTACATATTCCATGACTTTTAAAAATATTTTTTTTTTACAAGCAATCACTCATTCAGGGTACAGGAGAAAAATGCCTGTTATGTCTGTCTCTTAGAATATTCCACGAATGAAAATCTGAACCTAGCAGTACAAGCACACATTTTAAAAGCACTCATAAAACAAATGCACAAAACAGTCAGGTGAAGCTTCTCTCGTTTGTGTTGCGGAGGCCGATCGCATTTCTTCCTGATGTCTGGAAAATGTCACAGGGTGAGAATAGTCTTGGCCAGTGGCTAATCCTTAAGTAAAGGAAACCCTTAACTAAAGGAAAAAAGAGAGAGACTAAACTGTTTTATTTATTTTCTAAAAGATGATGTGTTTTGTTGTCTTTGAATTCTTTGAACACTAAGTTGTGTTTACATTTGCCAAAGGTTATAAATATCTACTTGAAGATGGCAACGTGGCAGAAAGACAACTGGTAAACCAAGCTTAGGAAGCAGCAGGAAGAGAAGTAGATCATAGTCTCTCTTGGGCTTGAAAGATATCGTGTGGAGCGGAAAATCACGTATATTTGGGTGTGGAGGAAAAGGGACCCTCCTACACTGTTGGTGGGAATGCAAACTGGTGCAGCTGCTATGAATAACAATATGGAGTTTCCTTTAAAAAACTAAAAATAGAGCCAACATATGACCCTGCAACCCTACTCTTGGGCATACCTCTGGAAAAAACTCTAACTCAGAAAGACGCACGAACACAATGTCCACAGCAGCGCTATTTACAATAGCCAAGATGTGGAAACCACTTGGAAGGTGAATGAGTGGATCAATAGGATGTGGTATGTACAAGGGACTCGTGCTCAGCCACAAAAAAAGAGTGAAATAATGCCATTTGCAGCGACATGGATTGAACTAGAGATTATCATATGAAGTGAAGTAAATCGGACAAAGAGAAATATATGATATCACTTATATGTGGAATCTAAAACAGTGATATAAATAAACTCACTGACAAAATAAAAATAGATTTACAGACAGAAAACAAACTTATGGTTACCAGAGGGGATAGCAAGGAAGTGGGCGGGGGGAGGAGATAAATTAGAAGTTTGAAATTAACATATACACACTACCATATATAAAAAGATAAGCAACGAGGATCTACGGCATAGCATGGCTTCCCAAGTGGCTCAGTGGTAAGGAATCCGCTTGCCAGTGCAGGAGAAACAGGTTCAATCCCTGGCTTGGGAAGACCGCTTGGAGAAGGAAATGGCAACCCACTCCAGTATTCTTGCCTGGGAAATCTCATGGACCAAGGGTTACAGTCTATAGGGCCACAAAGAGTCAAACATGACTGAAGCTACTAAATAGCTGTATAGCATAGGGAACTATATTTAATGTCTTGTAATAACTATAATGTAAAAGAATCTGAAAAAATTATATATATAATTTTAAACTTACAAAAAATATATATTTAGTATATTTAAAACTGAATCACTTTGCTGTACACCTGAAGCTAATACAACATTATAAATTAATTATATTTCAATTGTTTTTTTTAATGACATATTTAAGTTCTAAATGCCAAAGAACTGGGCTGTGGAGGACATTAAGACAAAAAAAAAAGACAGAGGGGTCATGGGAATGAGGAACACACATCTGACCCACGACTAGAGAGATTTTATTCCAACTGAACTAAGATTTATTCAGAAATGAGGCCACCTCCAAGGCCACCCACTCACACACCAGGGAGGTTTTGAGCTGAGAGGTTGAAGGGAAAAATGAATCAGTTGTACATCTTTCTTCTTTCCTGGCTAGAGGTGGCATTTCCATTTAAATGCTCCATGACCATCTCACCCTATTTAGCCCACTTGTTTTTTTTCCCCCAGTGCCAATTATATAGACATTCTTTATCTGATTATAAAATTCATGTATGGGACTTCCTTGGTGGTCCAGGGGTTAAGACTCCACATTTTCAATGCAGGTGGACCAGGTTCGATCCCTGGTTGGGGAATTAAGATCCCACATGCTATGCAGCCAAAAAAAGAAAATTAAAAATAATGTATGATTGCTATGGGAAAACCTCAATAAACATGGAAAAATTATCCCTCATTTTGGCACCATACACAATTTTAACATTTTACTGTAGAAAATTTTGCTAATTAAAGTTGGAATACTGGTTTTTATAATCTCTCAATTTTTATTCATTTATTTTTAAATGAGATATAATTGATGTACAATATTATGTTAGTTTCAGGTGTAAGAATACTGGTTTTAAGTCTTTGAGTTAAACTCAGTTCTACAGAGGACTTTAAAATAAGCCATATCCGTCTTCTCGTGCTATATAATAATAATAATGAAAGTGAAAGTCAGTCATGTCTGATTCTTTGAGACCTCATGGACTGTAACCTACCACACTCTTCTGTTTGTGGAATTCTCAAGGCAAGAATATTTGAGTGGGTTGCCATTTCCTTCTTCAGGGGATCTTCCTGACCCAGGGATCAAACCCAGGTCTGCTGCATTGCAGGTGGATTCTTTACCATCTGAGCCACCAGGGAAGCCACTGATAATAATAACAATAATAGTAAAAACAACACCATCATCATCGGCGTCCAGGGCTGACATATATGAGAAAGGAAGTTTTGTGAGGGAATCAGGACTCCTGTGTTCTGCTCCTGCCCTGCGACCTTAGCAAGTTCCTCCTCTTATTTGGCTTCAGCATCTTGCCTATGAAACGGGAGGATTGGAGAAAGTATGGAAATGGTTCACAACTCTGGCTGCATGATAGAGTCATCCAGAGAGCTTTTACAATTGCTGATGCCTGCACCCCACCCCAGAACAACAGCTTCAAACTCTCTGAAGGTGAGACTAGAGCATCCCGATTTCTTAAATGTTCCCCAAGGAATCCCAATGAGTATCCAAGGTTGAGAATCACCATCCTGTATCTAGGGTTCGGAGTCAGTGGTTTTAAGCGAGAGTAGGACCCCAGATAAATTTGTTTTCTGTGTCTGTGAGTCTGTTTCTGGTTTGTAAATAAGTTCATTTGCATCTTTTTTGCTTTGTTTTTTGTAAGGCTCAGCTTGCGGGATCTTAGTTCTCTGAGCAGGGATGGAACCCAGGCTCTAGGCAGTGAAAACATAACCCTAACCACTAGACCACCTGGGAATTCCTTGGACCTGAATTTTTAAAAGACGCTCTTCAACCCAATACACTGCCTTAAGCAGAAAAGGCTTTTTTGGAAGGTTTAGAAGTGGGCTCAGACAGATTCTGACAGCTTAAAAAGAAGAGACTCATTTTGGAAATTTTGTTAAATAGTAGTTCTGTTTAATTTCCTTCTACATATGCATCACTTCACATGACTGGATAAACATGATCACATGGGTGGTGATTTTTGTGCTCTTTGTGATTTAGTTCCATCCCCACCCCATTCCCCCTATAAATACTCCCTTTTCCCTTTATAACCAGGTTAACTAATAACTTTTGTACTTAATGCACACTTCATGTGTGCTAAGAGCTATTAGAAGCCCTTTACACGTCTCTCAGTCACCCTGCAAGGCAGATACTACTATCCCCATTTTACAGATGAAGAAACTGAGGCCCAGAGAGGTCACCTGAGGTCATAGAGTCAAGATTTGGCTATGCTCGAATCTGACATAGCCCGACACACCTCTATCGCCTGACACAGCCGTCCACACATTCTCATTGTTTGTGGACACCCAGAGAGATACAGAGGTTATTTGAGGTATTTTATTTTTTCACAATAAAAAGGAGAGACCTGTGATATACAGCCTTTCATGGCTCTTGCTGTGCTTACTCAAAAGGATCCCAGTCCATACATTTTGAGCACATAAAACCCCAGGGTGCTGTTGCACCATTGTTTCAGCCACTCTCCCAGCAAGGGCATTTCCCAGGGTCTCTGATGTTCTGCCCACACAGGTAAGACGTCCTGATTTTTGAAACCCAAGTCCCAGCCCAGCCTGCATTGCATTGCACTAGAAACTCTCACTCCCCCCACCCCAACCCAATAATTGTCTCGTGCATAGCGTGATTGTCTTAATTTGTAGTATGTATGCAAGCCTTTCTTCCTTAAATTTAACAGGTCAAATTAGACCACTAATTAGTGGTGTGCTCAGAATGTTTTGACACTTCGTTTTTATTGGCCATGTGTCTTGTGGGATCTTCCTTCCCCCACCAGTGATTAAATCTGAAAGCAGTCAAAGCGCCATATCCTAACGATTAGACCACCAGGGAGCATCCCGATGCACCTTCATTTTTTAACGAGCCAGGGGATTTCTGAAAAATTTGGATGTGGTTCTGACTTTTCTGGGGAGTTAGAGGGACCCTGGAGAGTCTGCCTGAGCCTTGGTCACCTAAGCCTGGTTATTCAGTCTCCAGCCCCTCCAGAGAGCAAACTCAAAGAGCCTGACTTAAGACCCCACTGCTCCCTGAACAAAAACAGCTGTTTGGCATAAATCACACTGTTAGCTTAGATTCTCTGGCCCAATGCTCCAGGTAAACAAAGACGCTCTTATCAGGCAAGACATTCCAAGGGCTTAGAGGTTCCCTCCCAGGAGGCCAGTTCTTTTTTTTTGGAACATGCAGGGATGGAGCCCACTAAGTTAACCCTTTACTCCACAGGGAACATGGGCTTCTGAGGTGGCTCAGTGGTGAAGAATCTGCCTGCCAATGCAGGAGACTTGGGTTCGATGCCTGGGTCGGGAAGATCTGCTGGAGAAAGAAATAGCAACCGACTCTAGTATTCTTGCCTGGAGAATCCCATGCATGTACAGAGGAGCCTGGTGGGTCCCAGTCCATGGGGTCTCAAAAAGAGTCAGACACAGTTTATCGACTAAACAACAAGCAGCATGGGGAACATCACTGGAGCCTATGAAGAAGAGGCTTGAGTGCTGGGATTAGAGGGAGGGGCACGGCTGGCCATGGATTCAGGGGGCCTCGCCTATTTGGGACTCTGCAAGGGGGGAGGGTGTGGGAGAAGAGAGATGGGGAGAGATGCTGGGCTCAGAGAGGAGCCCATGCTATGGCGTTTTCTGGTAAACCCTGTTCAAAGCCTACTGAGTGTCCTTCTGTGCCTTGGTCACGCGAACAGGCTGTTCATTCACACACACACACATACCCACACATCACACAGTCACGGATGTGCAGACACACGCCAAGACACACAGACAGTCACAAACTCACAAACCATTACCCTCCATGGTTTAAAACACCATGCGCTTGCTAGGACTTTCATACAATATTAACTAGATATGGGGACATTGCCTTGCCATGTTCATAATCTTAGAAGGAAACTCTTTAATCAAGTATGATGAAGTGTATTATGTAGTATTTTTTTTTTTTTTAATCAGAGGCCCTTTATCAGGATGACGAAAAATAAAGCCATTCCCTTCTCCAGGGGATCTTCCCAACCCAGGGGTCGAACCTGTGTGTCCTGCAACGGCAGGCAGATTCTCAGTCAGAGTGTCATCGGGGAAGTCCTCCAGTGTTTTTTTGAATCATAGAGGGCTTCCGTCCCCAAATGCAGCCTGTTGGTGCCTCCCAGGTTGCAGTTTCAAATGTGCCAAGATTTTCAGGGAGGAAGCTCCAGAACTGGAGTTTCGACTCCAACCCAACCCTTATCTGGACCAGCCTAGTTGTCACTCACTACAACCAAGGAAAAACACAGTGAGTCACAGATGTGGAGGCAATAGACACTTCTCTGTGGAAACCTCCTGGGACCCCATCCTAGAGCCCATGGTGGTGTGACAGGGGAAGAGAAAGCCACTGGGAGGATAAAATTAAGAGAGATTTTTGGAAGAGGGGTTTGGAGCCTGGCTCATCCCCTGTGATGCCACTCGTAAGCTGTGTGACCTTGAGCTACTTACTCAACCTCTCTGTGCCTCCATTTATTCATCTGAAAGGGGGATCATAATAGAGCTTTCCTCCCAGTGTAGATGTAAGAATTGAAGAAGATATTGTGTCAGTGTACCAGGGACTGGGAACCACTACCCTAAGGCTCCAGGGGAGACTAAAAATCCACAGCAGGGGTTCTCCAATGGGTGGAGCATCAAAATCACCTGGAGAGCCTTTTAAAATACAGATTGCTAGGCCTCTCCCTCAGAGTTTGTGATTCTCTAGGTTCTGGGTGGGCCTGACAATATGCATTTCTAAGTTGATCCAGGTGGTCTCAGGACCTTACTTGGAAAACCACTCAGTTCAGTTGTGTCAGACTCTCTGCGACCCCATGGACTGCAGCATGCCAGGCTTCCCTGTCCATCCTGGAGCTTACTCAAACTCATGTCCATCAAGTCGGTGATGCCATCCAACCATCTCATTCTCTGTCGTCCCCTTCTCCTCCTGCCTTCGATCTTTCCCAGTATCAGGGGCTTTTCCAATGAGTCAGTTCTTGGCAAGACGATGGACCAGTGCCCTGCACATCATGAGCACTCAGGAAACTCCGTCAATCACATGATTTTTTTTTGAACACTACTTGATTTACAATGTCATGCCAATATCTGCTGTACAACGAAGTGACTCACTCATTAAAGTGACTCGTTTAAAAAGAATGTGACAAAAAGAAAATAAATAAAAAGAATGTGACATATACACATTCTTTATAAATACTCTTTTCCATTTAACCACCTGAGTTTAACCGTCAGTCCCAGAGCGCCTCCTGGTGGGGACCGTGGGCGCACCCGTAGCCACCGGGGAGCGATTTTAACCAGCGGGTTTGGAGCGCCACCTGGTGGACACATGGGTCACGTCAACTTGGCTGAGTTGACATCTCCGCAGGCCTGGGCTTCCCTGAAGAAGCTAACGAATCTGCCTGCAATGCAGGAGATCCAGATTCGATCCCTGGGTAGGGAAGATCCCCTGGAGGAGGAGATGGCAACCCACTCCAGTATTCTTCCCTGGACAATTCCATGAACGAGGAGCCTGACAATCTGCAGTCCATGTTGTTGCAGAGTCGGACACTTCTGAGCAACTAACGCACGCACACTGCAGGCCTACATGCAGAAGGGGCGGGGCCTCCTGTGTGAAGGGCGGGTCTTGCAATAAGGAAGGCAGGGCCTTGTGGGCATCAGGCTTTACGGAACCCAATGGAAGGAAAGGTAGGGGATCATTTTTCTATTCCTGGAGCCCTGGTTTCTTCCTCAGGCACGTCTAGGACCAGCTCACATCCTTGGGAGTCAGCGCCTGTCGGTTTTGATTCGGTCCGGGGAGGGGGGACAGTTCCTCCTTGAGGTCCGAGCCTGGGGCACCCTCCCGGCCTATCTCCAGGCCAAGACCCACACCCGACCCTAGGGACCTCTGCAAGCAGGAATACTGGCATCAGTGCTGTTCAAGAGAACTTTCTGGAGTGATGAAAACATCCTGTATTTGCCTGGTGTGGTAGCCACAGGTCACGTGTAGCTTTGAGCCCCTGTCGTGTGGCTGAAATGAATGTTCAATTTTACTTAATTTTAATTACATCTTAATTTCAATCTCCCCCGTCCCCGTGGCCACTGGTTACCCTATTGAACAGAGCAGGTCTAGAGCTCCATAAGGACTTTGGCTTTGACCTTACTATAGGAAGGGTTTGGGGAAGGACGTGATTGACTGGGGTTTGACTGCTTAGTCAAACCAAGTCATAAGCCAGGCCAGAGTCAAGCAGAGAGGAGACAGACTCCGCCTCTTCAAAAAAAAAAAAATTATTTGATTGCTCTGGGTCTTAGCTGTAGCAACATTGTTCTGCCACATGGGAACTCATAGTTGGCATCTAGCTCCCTTATCAGGGATCGAACCTGGGCTCCCTGCGTGTGGAGCATGGAGTCTTAGCCACTGGACCACCAGGGAAACCTCCAGACTGCCCTTCTTGATGGGAGAAGCACCAGGCACACGTAGGGAGGGGAAGAATTGACACTGGCCATTTGGGAGACGAGTCTCTGCAGTGCGCCCTCTGGCGGCGGATGGCAGAGACGCGCTCAAACTCAGTGGGTCCCGCTCCAGAGCCACCTTCCTGACCTGTGTGAGCATCCGCCAAGGGCCGATAATAAACTGTGGGGAAATACTGGCTTGAATAAAGAAACTGTAGCGAGAAGAGTTCTGACTACAGGTCACAGCTGTAAGGTCATTCTAACAAAAATTTGGACCAGTAACTTCTGGGAGCCGTGGTCACTTCTTCAACATTTTTTTCCCTTCATTGACAGCTGATTGACCAAAGGGTATTATGGAGTAAAAAAAATGGACTGAAAAGGTGGATTTGTTTAAAACGTGTCCTCTGTTGGTTCCATTCACCTAGAAGTCCGTGATCTTTCATTCCGCTGACACTTTCTAATCAAATTATTTCATTTTATGATCTCTGAGGCATTCATTTTAAGTTTTGTGTAGGGAGCATGAGGAAATATTTGCTGTCCGAAGCCAAAGAAAAAAACAGACCCGAATTTCTTCAGGCTTGGCAGGCTGATGATACTGAGTGTGTTCCAACAGAAAAAAGGGCAGTGACTGTGGAATCTTTCTCCCCCCACCGCCCACAAAAAGCTCTGCAAGTGCCTCTTCAGAGGGCAGTCTTTTCAGAGTTCACATGAAGACCTGCCTGAGTGTGGAAGGGGACTTACAAGTTGCTGTGTGATTGCTGGCTTGTGGGCTGAAATTCAGCAAGAACTCTGGGAAGTCAGGCTAAATGAGAGCGGATGGTTTGTTACTCGCATCTCCAAACACTGATTTGACTTTTTACAGATATTTCAGATCAGTGATGCTGGGCCACTCTTGCTGCCTTTGCTGTACACCTGGACCCAGTACAACACTGTAAGTCAGCTATATGTGTCGGCTTAGTCGCTCAGTCACGCCCAATTCTTTGCAACTGCATGGACTGTAGCCCACCAGGCTCCTCTGTCCATGGGATTCTCCAGGAAAGAATACTGGAGTAGATTGCCATTTTCGTCTCCAGGAGATTGTCCTGACCCAGGGATCGAACTTGGGCCTCCCACATTCCAGGCATATCCTTTACCATCTGAACCACTAGTTCAGTTCAGTTCAGTTCAGTCGCACAGTCGTGTCCGACTCTTTGCGACCCCATGAATCGCAGCACACCAGGCCTCCCTGTCCATCACGAACTCCCAGAGGGAAGCCCCTAAATCAACTATACTTCAATAAAAATAAATACATATTTCATATTTTTAAGAAAAGATGAGATCATCCTGAATTAGCCAAGTGGGCCCTAAATCCAATGACAAGTGTCGTGGGAGACAGAAGCCCTTGTAAAGATGGAGGCATTGATTGGAGACAGGAAATGCCAAGAGAGCAAAGCTGAAAGAGGAGAGGAAGAAATCTCCCCTAGAGCCCTGCTGACATCTTGATTTCGAACTTCCAGCCTCCAGAATCGTGAGAGAGTACACTTCCGTTGCTTTAAGCCACCCAATTTGTGGGGATCTGTTACACAGCCTTAGGAAACTCACACGGAGGTGGGTCTAGATTGCACCCGGATATCTCTGTAGATAGACAGACAAGGACACAGCTGTAGACACGGCTGTAGCTCTAGATAAGGACACAGCAGTCAGTGTAGACATGGATGCATGTACTTAGATCGAGACAGAGATAACACAGATCTTGAGGAAACCCTGACACAGGAGTGGAGCCCCTGGGCTAAGCATGGGGTACTCATTGCCAAAGGGAAGCTGCCCGTGGAGTCACAGACACAGCCTCCCACAAACACACCACCAAACTCTCAAGGTTTTCTGGAGAATCCGAGTATCTGAAATGCCTTTCTTTAATGGCTCCAGCAAGTTTGCTCTTTTTTTTTTTTTTTAAAGTAAGTAACCTAGAGATGAGTTATAGGCTTCCCTGACGGAGCAGTGGGAAAGAATCTGCCTGCCAATGCAGGAGACGCAGGTTCAATCTCTGGGTCAGGAAGATCCCCCCGGAGAAGGAAACAGCAACCCGCTCTAGTATTCTTGTTTGGGAAATCCCATGGACAGGAGCCTGGTGGGCTTCAGTCCACGGAGTCACAAAGAGCTGGATACAACTGAGCGACTGAGCACACACACTGAGAGATGAGTTATTTATTATTTTTATTTTTGGCTGTGCTGTGTCTTCCTTGTGCAGTGTGGTGGTGTGCAGGCTTAGCTGCTCCGTGGCGCGTGGGATGTTAGTTCCCCCACCAGGGATTAAACGTGAGTCCCCTGCATTGGAAGGCAGATTCTCAACCACTGGACCACCAGGGAAGTCCCAAGCTTGCTCTTTTCTGTTGCAAAGTTTCTGGATAATCGTTTTTGCCCTCCCACCTCAAGTGTAAAAACAAAACTTGTTCCCAGATGGCCGGAAGCTTTCTGTCTTATCTTTTTCGTATAAATTCTGCTTTGTCTTTACGCCTTGCCAGCAATCTGCCTCTCCTTTCAATGCTGATAACTGTCTTCAAGTTAGACACAGGGCTTCGGAGCCCAGGAAAGATTCTTGGAGGGAAGTAGAAAGGGCTGGGGGAGGAGGAGTGGGCAGGGCCACTAGGGAGAGTGGGGAGGGGAGTGTCCACGATACCATTTTGAGGGTTCAGCAGCCAAGGCCTTTAAACGAAATCCAAAGAGAGAGAGACTGCCCCAAATGAGTCACAGGGCAGATCTGGAAACGAGGCTAAGAAAACTCCTTTAAACATCCCTTTTGGGACTTCCTGGTGGTCCATTGGCTAAGACTCCTCACTCCCTATGCAGGAGGCTGGGATTTGTCCCTGGTCAGGGAACTAGATCCCACAAGCCACCATATGAGTTCACATGCTGCAGCCTAAATGCTACAACTAAGACGTGGTGCAGCCAAATAAATAAATAATGAATTTTTTTTTAAATCCCTGTTAATGACAGGAAGACTGAGGTCCACATAGGAGGAGACATAAAGAAGGGTAAATGTCAAATTCTTTGATTCCGGCTCAGTTAAAATTGGTAGTTGAAATCAAATGATGCAAATTAGAAATATGTGTATCTTATACAAATGATGATTAGAAAAAAAATGTGAAATAGAGAAAAGATACTCCCTTGGACTTCCCTGGTGGTCCAGTGGTTAAGAATCCTCCTGTATGGGTTCGAGCCCTGGTCCTGGAAGGTTCCATATGCCTCTGAGCAACTGAGCCCACAGGACGCAATTACTGAAGCCCACCCCGAGGCCCGTGCTCTGCAACAAGAGATGCCACTGCAGAGAGAGGCCTAAGCTCCACAGCTGGGGAAAGCCTGTGTGTGGCAACAGAGTCAGTGCAGCCAAATTAAATGAATAAATAGAAAGGGTACTCACTTTACCCTGGGGCTTTACTGCCATCTGCTGGAACAGTGTTGTTACAAATATAGAACACTGACCCTGGAGGCTCAAACCGTAAAGAACCTGCCTACCAATGCAGAAGACCCAGCTTCGATTACTGGGTAGGGACGATCCCCTGGAGAAGGAAATGGCAATCCACTCCAGCATTCTTGCCTGGGAAATCCCACGAATAGAGGATCCTGGCAGACTACAGTCCATGGGATCCCAAAGAGTCAGACACGACTGAGTGAACGAACACACACATGACCGTTATGGCACCCCCAGACCTGTAAGAGTTGACAGTCCCCAAAGTTGTTCAGTCACCCAGTTGTGTTCGACTCTTCTCAAACTGCAGCATGCCAGGCCTCCCTGTCCATCACCAACTCCCGGAGTTCACTCAAACTCACGTCCATCGAGTCAGTGATGCCATCCAGCCATCTCATCCTCTGTCGCCCTCTTCTCCTTCTGCCTTCAATCTTTCTCAGCAACAAGGTCTTTTCCCAGTCACAAAAGTTATCTAATGAGAAATCTTGAAAGGACAGATGGTTAACAAAAATGCTTTGAGAATTGCAAAGCCCTGAGGGATTTGGGAGCCTTTATTATCTGTGGTAAGATTGCGAACCATCTGTCCTAAATGGAGAAAAAAAAGATTATCCAGGTGGGATGAATTCTTATTTAACTTAAATCTTTATGTATTCTGTGTCTGATAGTCATGAAAATTCAGTTTGTCTATTTTGTTTGAGGCAAAGGGTCAAAAGTTTTCCCCCACACATTCTACTTTTAGCATTAGCGTGGAAGGTCTTTTTATCACCCGTTCAAGAAGCTCTGCCCCTTCCTCACTGTGTCCTCAGGCAGACTGCTTGCCTGACTCTGTGCCTCAGTTTCCTCATCTGTAAAATGGTGATTCTTGTTGCGAGGAGCCAGTGTGTTCCTGCCGGCAAACGGCCTGACACGGGGAGTGCTCAGTATTACTGCAAAACGGTTAAAGGCACAGACCTGAGCCAGCTGTGTGTTCAAATTCCAACTCTGCTGCTTAACAGCTATGTGAGCCGGGACACAGAACTTAATCTCTCTGCCCTTCAATTTGCTTCTCTGTAACATGGGCATCAAAACCTGTGTCTGTTCATACAAATGAACTTCTCTATGTAACAGAAACAGACTCACAGACCTAGAGAACAGATGTGTGGTTGCCAAGGAGGAGGAAGACGGGGGGAAAGGAGGATTGGGAGTTTGGGGTTAGCTGATGCAAACTATTATATATAGAACGGATAACAAGGTCCTACAGTATAGCGCAGGGAACTATATTCAATTCTTGTGATAAATCATAATGAAAAAGAATATGAAAAGAAATGTATATATATATATCTACATATATATGTCTGAATCATTTTGCTGTACAGCAGAAATTAACACATTGTAAATAAATTATATATTCTTTAATACATTTTTAAAAAGTGTGTCTATTCATAGTGTTGGCATAAGAATTAAATGTTAATACATGTAAAGTACTTACAGCCAGCCATGTAGCAATTCCTTATGAGTTGCCTGACAAGGTCTTCACTTTATAGATGAGGAAACTGAAGTTTGCAAGGATCCAAGTGTTTCCCTTGAAGGCCTTCCGCAATGCTGATGGGAGAAACCCCCACAGGTCTGGGTAGACCGCCCTCCAGCCCAGGGTCTCTGCAGGCCAGGCTGGGCGGTGGTCCTCCAGCATCCCTTCCCCGGCTGACTTCTTTCTCCCTATGTCTGCATCCTGCTTCCCTGTTTTTAAAGGGAATGCATTTTTGTTTTTCTAAATATTGGTCCCATGTGTTTTGTTGTTGTTGTTGTTGTTGCAAAAAACACATAACAATTAACTTACCACCTTGTAAAATCATGACTCAAGTGCGTTTATTACATCCACTACATTGTGAAACTCTCACGTCTGTCTAGTTCCATAACATTTCCATCACTCTTAAAAAACCCTCGTACCCGTTAGGCAGTCACTTCCTCTTCTCCCTTCCCTCCAGCTCCTGGCAACCACTAATCTGATTTCTGTCTCTATGGATTTGCCTCTTCTGGACATTTCTGACCAATGGAATCGTACAATATGTGGCCTTTTGTGTTCAGCTTCTTCATTTAGCATCATGTTTTCAAAGGTTCTACTGTAGCATGGATCAGAACTTCATCCCCTGCCCCTTTTTTAGATATTTATTTGCCTACGTCAGGTCTTAGTTCTGGCATGTGGTTCTTTCCCGGTGGCGCACAGGCTTCCTCGTTGCCACGGGCTTAGTTGCCCTGTGGCATGTGGGATCTATTTCCTGACCAAGAAAAGAACCCAAGTACGCTGCATTGGTAGGTGGATTCTTAACCACTGGATCACCACATAAGTCCCAGAACTTCATTCCTTTTTAAGCTTGAGTTAATATTCTGTTCTATGAATAGAGCACATTTTTTTATCCATTCATCCGTTTGACGGGCCTTTGGGTCGTTTGCGTCTTTTGGCAATAGTGAATAATGCTGCTATGATCATTTGTGTACTAGTTTTTGCTTGAACCACCTGTTTTCGCTTCCCTTAGGTATACACCGAGAGGTAGAATTGCTGTGCGTCGGGACTGTACCGAGGGACGGTAATTCTGCTTAACCTTTATTAAACGCTGTATCGCAGTGGCTGTGCCATTTTCCAGTCCTACCACCAAAGGAAGGTTCCTATGTCCCTGTGGCTGCTGTTTATTTTTTGTTTTTTTTCTTAAATATTTACTTATTTGGCTGTGCTGGGTCTCAGTTAGGACACTTGAGATCTTTAGTTATGGCATGTAGAATGTAGTTCCCTGAACCAAGCGAGTGTGGAGTCTTAGCCACAGGGCCACCAGGGAAGTCCTTGATGCTGGTTTTTAAAATACAGGCTGAAAAGCATGAGGCCCCCTTGAAGCTGCCCCTTTAGTCATCCTGAGATGGACATTCACCCCAGCCCTCCTGTCACCCTCCAGCTTCAACCGCTTCCATCATGTTCGTTTCCCAGCTCCTCAAGCTGGCTCCCTCATTCTTTGGGCCCCTAGCCCTATGGTCATGTTAATTCTGGATGTAAGCAGATCTGGGGGACCAGATCCTGACTCCTTGCTCACCGGGTGCTCCGGGCCAGTGGTCTGTTTCCTCACCCTCACCGTGCAAACCCCAGAAGGAAACCAGAGGGAATTTCCCTGGGTTCAGGGAAAAGCATTCTAACCCTGACTCAAAAGCCAGAGGCAATAGAAGAAAAACCAATCCATTTGATTTCTTAAAAATAGGGAATCCCCTGGTGGTCCAGTGGTTAGGATTCAGCACTTTCACTGTCAGGAGTCTGGGTTCAATCCCTGGTTGGGGAACTAAGATACTGCAAGCCTCGCAGCCAAAAATTATTTATGTTGCATGGCAGCAACACCACAACCAAAGTCTAAAGATAAAAAGGACAAGTTGGACCATAGACAATTTTGTGATGTCATTTCTCTTTTTTTTTAACGGCAATACTAGTATTAAAAAAAAAACTGAGAGAAAATTATTTCCAATATATATCACAAATACAGGGCTTCCTGCAATGCAGGAGACACAGGAGACTTGCGTTCCATCCCTGGGTTGGGAAGATGCCCTGGAGAAGGACATGGCAACCCACTTGCTCTTGCTGGGGAATCCCATGGATAGAGGAGTCTCGTGGCTACAGTCTGTGGTGTCACAAAGAGTTGGACACAACTGAGCCCTCACCATCATCATCATCACAAGTACAGCGTCACTCATCTCACACGCTAGCAAAGTAACGCTCAAAATTCTCCAAGCCAGGCTTCAACAGTACGTGAACCGAGAACTTGATATTCAAGTTGTTCAGGCTGGATTTAGAAAAGGCAGAGGAACCAGAGATAAAATTGCCCACATCCATTGGATCATAGAAAAAGCAAGAGAGTTTCAGAAAAACATCTGCTTTATTGACTGTGCCAAAGCCTTTGACTGTGTGGATCACAACACATTGTGGAAAACTCTTAAAGAGATGGTAATTCCAGATCAGCTTACCTGCCTCCCGAGAAACCTATATGCAGGTCAAGAAGCAACAATTAGAATCGGACATGGAACAACAGGCTGGTTCCAAATTGGGAAAGGAGTACGTCAAGGCTGTATATTGTCACCCTGCTTATTTAACTTATATGCAGAGTACACCAAGCGAAATGCTGAGCTGGATAAAGCACAAGCTGGAGTCAAGATTGCTGGGAGAAATATCAATAACCTCAGATATGCAGATAACACCACCCTTATGGCAGAAAATAAAGAGGAACAAAAGAGCTTCTTGATGAAAATGAAAGAGGAGAGTGAAAAAGCTGACTTAAAATTCAACATTCAAAAATCTAAGATCTTGGCATTCGGTCCCATCACTTTATGGCAAATAGGTGGGGAAACAATGGAAACAGTGACAGACTATTTTCTTGGACTCCAAAATAAAAGATGCTTGCTCCTTGGAAGAAAAGCTATGACAAACCTAGACAGCATATTGAAAAGCGGGGACATTGCTTTGCCAACAAAGGTCTGTCTAGTCAAAGTTATGATTTTTCCAGTAGTCATGTACGGATGAGAGTTGGACCATAAAAAAAAGCTGAGCACCAAAGAATTGATGCTTTTAAACTGTGGTGTTGGAGAAGACTCCTGAGAGTCCCTTGGACAGCAAGGGGATCAAACTAGTCCATCCTAAAGGAAATCAGTCCGGAATATTCATTGGAAGGACTGATGCTGAAGCTTCAGCTGAAGCTGAAGAATGCAGTACTTTGGTCACCAGATATAAAGACTGACTCATTGGAAAAGACCCTGATGCTGGGAAAGATGGCAGGGAGGAGGAGAAGGGGACAACAGAGGATGAGATGGTTGGGTGGCATCACTGACTTGGTGGACATGAGTTTGAGCAAACTCTGGGAGTTGGTGATGGACAGGGAAGCCTGGTGTGCTGCAGTCCATGGGGTTGTAAAGAGTGGGACACGACTGAGCGACTGAACTGAACTGTGTCCTGTTTCGGGTTGAGATCCATGACCAGAGTCTGATCAGGAAGAAACATCAGACAGATCCCAAATAAACATTCTTTAAACAAAGAGGATGGGGAGAAGAATGGTCTTCTTCAGAAATGCCAATATCAGAAAAGACAGAGAGGCAGAGGAAACGTTCCTGATTAAAGACCGAAGAGACCGAACTAAAGGTAACCCAGGGCATTCAAAAAGTTTTATTTATTTGGCTCCGTCGGGTCTTCGTTGTGGCACCTGGAATCCTTGCTGAGGCAGGCAGGCTTCTCTCTAGTTGGGCTCAGTTGCCCCGAGGCACGTGGGATCTTAGTTCCCGGACCAGCGATCGAATCCACATACCTTGTATTGGAAGGCGGATTCTTAACCACGGGACCATCAGGGAAGTCCCTAACCCAGGGCATTATTGATCGGGCCAACGGATACAACTGGAATACAGTCAGTAGGTTTAAATACAAATAGTGTAGCAATGTTAAATTTACTAGTGGGTAACTGTAGGGTCCTTATGTGAGAGCAGCCTGAATCTTAGGAAAAACACACTGAAATATGTAAAGCATTGTGATGTATGCTGTGCAACTTACTCTCAAAGGGACTCGGGAAAAAAGTGTGTGTGCGTGCACAGACACAAAATGCACACACCCCAACGCAGTGCGAGCCAATGGAACAAAATGTTTTCTAATACGTGAATCCAGCTGACCCATACACAGGGAGTTCTTTGGACCTTTTTGGCAACTTTCTCTATTTAAAGTTGTTTCTAAATACTATCTCTATTTAAAGTTGTCTCCAAATACTAAGTTAAAAAAGAGAAACCATCAGTATCTTAAGAGGATACTGCCAGCAGGATGCAATCCAGAACTGACTCTTCCTTAAAAGAAAAGGCCAAACCCAACGGTTGACAAGTTAAATGCTAGCTACGGGCCTCTTCCTATAGGAATAATGGCATCTCTGGGCTTCAAGTTAATGCTAAGCATCTTGGGACCAACCTATAAATTTACTTTTAATCAGAAATTTAAGGAGAAAGAGAAAGAAAGAAATTTAAGGGGACTTCCCTGGAGGTCTGGTGGTTAAAACCTCACCTTCCGAAGCAGGGGTGTGGGTCTGATTTCCAGTTGGGGAGCTAAAGACTCCACATGGCTCAAGGCCAGAAAAGCAAACCATAAAACAGAAACAACACTGTAACAAATTCAATAAGGACTTTAAAAAATGGTCAGCATAAAAAAAAAGAAAGAAATTGAAGTGAATGATTTAAAAACTTCCTCTAGGGCTCCCCTAGTGGCACAGTGAGCCTGCCAATGTAGGAGACAGTGGTTCCATCCCTGATCCTGGAAACTCCCACATGCCTCAGAGCAACTAACCCCGGGTGCCACAACTACTGAGCCTGGCAGCCGCAACTACGGAAACCTGGGCGCCCGAGAAGCAAGACGGGAAGCGGCCACAATGAGAAGCTCACGCACCGCAACTAGAGAGGAGCCCCAACTACAGAGTAGGCCTGGATCGCCGCAACTAGAGAAGGCCCGTGTGCAGTAACGAAGACCCAGCACAGCCAAAAATAAAAATGAATAAACTTTTAAGTGCTTTAAAAAATAAGCAACAAAAAATAAAAAGCTTCCTCTGAAAGTGCCGTCAGCATGGGCCTTGGTGAGGCCGTGTGGCAGGCAGTGCCCTGGGGAGGTTTGTCATCTGTTGCCCGGGCCCTTACATCTGGGTTGGCCTAAGTGACTTGCTCCACGGACACCATATGGGGGAAGGGACGCGTGGGGACTTCTGAGACCAGGTCATGAGGTTCAGGGAGCTCCTTGGTGGGCACAGGGCAGCTGGGCGTGGGCGCTCCGGTGACAGTTCCCAGCCACCAGGCACTGGAGTGAGCCCACCTGGACCACCAGCCAGGCCAGTCTTGCGGCAAGTCCAGCCCGAGGCCACTGACCACACCTGCCAGAAGAACTCGAGGGAGAACTGTGTGGCCCGGCCTTGTCAACCCATGGCAAAGAGAAAGATGGATATATCCCTGTGTTTAGAGCCAGTGAGCTTCCGGGTTTGCAGTGCAACAAAGGATTGATCTCGCTCAAAGAAAGGTCTGGTCAAGGGGGCCCTCTAAGTCTGAGGAACATCCTCCCTGATGAGGGTCTTTTTTTTCCCCTCTGGGTGGCCTATACTTTCCCAAGATCTATGCTGGGGACACTGGGCCCCACGGCATCAGTTAATCTCTCTGGAGATTAAGGTCAGCCACGTGACCAACTGCAGTCAAGATCCTGAGAAGCAAGGCCTGGGCGGCCTTCCCTGTCGTCACCTTGTTGCTGGGAGAAGTCAGCGCTGTCCGACTCCCCTGGCAGAGACACCAGAAGCCCATGCCCGCTCTTTCTCTGCCCACGTGTCTCTTCTCTTTGCTGCCTTTTTTCTCTTGCTGTGATAATCTGTAAGCATGCACAGAACAGCTCTTTTGAGTTCTGCCTGAGTTCTTCTAGCAAACGGTTTGACACAAAGGTGGGACTAGGGACGCCTGAAATGGAGTGGCAAGAGGGTCCCCCTCTGGGGTCTCACCTGCCGCAACTCCACCTGCAGGTCCAGAGGGCCCTCAGAACTGAGGAGCAAATGCAATCAGCGCACGGGGACTTTGTGCTTATTTTCCTCAAGACCGCGCGCTCCCCCCGGGAGGTGACTCACACCCACTGGTTCACAGCCACCAGGCTGGCTTTGGAGAAGCGGACCGACCCACAAGGCTATTCTGAATGCCCCACGGAATCAGGACTGAAGGCGCCTCATTTAGAGCTCAGACTTAAAAACTGAAATGTAGAAGGGGTTCACTATTAACCGCCAATGGAGAATAAAAGGGAAAGGGGCAGAAAACACCTTCAGTCTCCTTTGGCGGGGGGAGACATCTACTTCATTGTGTGAGGTGAGAACCGAGGCTGGCCTTCCCTGAGAGGGGTTGGGCGAGGGCAAGGCTGACCTGAGCAGCCTCAGTGAACACTT
This sequence comes from Bubalus kerabau, assembly GCF_029407905.1. Classification (NCBI taxonomy): domain Eukaryota; kingdom Metazoa; phylum Chordata; class Mammalia; order Artiodactyla; family Bovidae; genus Bubalus; species Bubalus kerabau. Next base: position 57,022,316 of record NC_073640.1, on the reverse strand, counting down.
GCTGGTGAGAGATGAGGGCTCGGGGCTCCTGCCCACACGTGAACTGTGGATGGGGTTCTCTGTCCCAGGTGGCAGACACAGGGGCTGCTTGGCCAAGTGGCCCCAGGACGGGCCTGTCCAGCTCCAGGGAGATGAGAGGCGAGGGGGTAGGACTTCATGGTATCCCTCCAGGTCCCCTATGAAGTGGTCAGCCCAATGCTAGCAGCTCCCGAGGCCCCACTGTTTGAGACGAGCTGACTTACAATAATGACTTTATTTTAACATGTTTAATTACAGACATAAAATAGCTGGGGAAGGGGGTGCGCCCCAGCCGAGCCCCACCCTGGGGCTGCCAGGAGGGGGGTGCAGGTGAGGCCTCCCTGACGACCCTCCTTCCAGGGGTCTTCCTATGGCGGGGCCCTATTGCTTTAGCAGGGGAGGGGCCATGCAAGTAAGGGGGGCGGGGAAGCCTCTGGGCCCCGCCCCCCCACGGCTGTGCTGGCCTTCCTCCAGAATGCCCGGTCGGCGCCCCACCCTCAGCCTCTCCACCTCCGTCTTCTTTGTCGGGGGAGCAGACCATCTGGCCAGCCCCCCACCCCCTCTGCAAACCTAAAGGGGAATAAATACAAACTTTACAAAGTAAAAGGGGGTCCAACGTTGCCCTGGGCTGGGCCTGGGGTCGATGGGGAGCAGGGCCCTGCCACGCGGGCCTCACATCATCCCTAACTGCAGCAGCGTGCTGGCGTAGGCCATGGGCTTGACGTCGGGGTGAGGCTGCAAAACCAGAGGCACAGGGTCAGACACAGAAACGGGCCAGCAGTGGGGCTGGGGCAGGAGGGGGGTCCTCGGAGCACCAGAGGCAGAAACCAGCCCCCACTGCCCCCTCTCCCGCCCCCAGAACGGCTCTCCGCTCTGGCCCAGGCTTGGGGGCAGACTCACCACTGCTGTGAACTGGTGGAACTGGGGCCGCAGGTCGGAGCCCCGGAGGTGGATGTAGGCGGCTTTGTTCCCCATCTGGTCGCTGTGGGGATAAGAGCAGAGGGGCCGTGTGGTCAGTCAGAGGCTGGGAGGGGCTGGGGGATGAACGCGCAGGGAGAAGGGTCCTGGACAGAGAGACAGGGACACAGATGTCAGGAGAGAGGAATCGAGGTGGAGAGGGGCCCTGGGAGCCCAGAAAGAGGAGTAGGGATGAAGGAGAGAGAGCCTGGCGGGGGCCGGGTGCCAGGAGGAGCAGGCCCGGGGAGCAGTGCCAGCAGGGGCAGAGGGTGGAGGCAGGGCTCAGGCCAAAACACAGTCCCAGATCCAACCACGCCCTGGCTCTAACCACCAGGCAACACGGGGCACAGAGGAGCGTGGTGACCGGCCAGCTGGGATGGACTCGGTCTCTGGTCTTGTCCAGAGCATGGGAGACTCTGGCTTCTTCAACCAAACACGAGCAAAGCGGAGGAGGGCAAGACGGACGGGGAACTCAAACTCGCGGACCACGGGTCCTGCTTGGAAGCAATCAACTGGAAAGAGACACTGAGGAGGGCTACGTGGGGAAAGGGAGCCCTGGCGGGGTTCAGGCGACCTGAAGGACTGACAGTGGTCATCACAGTTACGTACAGAAGAGCTCCTTCCTTCAGAAACGCCCTGAGCCATCACCGGGCGGAAGACAGGACGCGTGGGGTTAGCTTCCCAAGAGCCCACGGTGAGGGCGGGGGTGGGGTGAGAGTCGGTAATTGTTGAACCTGGGTGACGGGTATGTGGGTGTTCATTACAATTTCTGATGTATCTCTGGAATTTTCTACCATGAAACGTTAAAAAGAAAAGAAAAGAAAACCAGTGGGCTGCGAAGAGCAGCCCAGCGGGCAGGGGTGGGGACGCACCAGTAGTTGGGGGCAGAGAAGACGGTGACGCAGCGGCCGCCGTGCGCCACCTCGTAGCCCTCGGCCTTGACCTCGTGGCTGCGGATGATGTAATCCAGCTTGTTCTCCTCCAGGAAGGCCTTAGTGACGTCGGGCCCGAACTGGCAGCTCACGCCCCGCTTGCTGACCGAGCGCCCGTTCTGGGGAGACACGCAGCTCAGGGCATCTACTACCCCCTGCCCTGCCCGCCCTGCCCACAGCCCGCACCTGCCAACCACAGCCCCAGGCAGACTGACCTGCGGCTGCGGGTCGGACCAGAGCAGGTCGCACATGGGACCTGGAGGGGAGAGAGATGAGCGTCAGGGGCTGGGCGAGGATGCCACCCTCCACGGAGGTCACAGGGCACCTGAGGCGGGGTTCTGGGCCACCACGGGCCTCCCCGCCAACCTCCCCGTGAGACCCCATTCAATCTGTATGACCCCCAAAGCTGGAAGGAGTATTTTTTTTTTAAGTTTATTTTTTTTTCCCGGCTGCACCTCGCAGCACACCGGATTGTAATTCCCCGACCAGGGATGGAACCTGGCCCTCTGCAGTGGAAGCATGGAGTCCGAACCACTGGACTGCCCGGGAGGTCCCTGGAGGGAGTTAAATAAATGACGGCTGCAGACACTCCTGCTCCCTGGCCAGCACCGCCCCATGAGGGAGGTGCACGGATCCAACATGCAGGACAGGAAGGTGAGGCTGTCCCCAGCCACCCGGTCACCTGAATCTGGGGGCTGCCGACTCCGCTCGATCTTCCTGATGTCATCCAGGGTGACGCCGTCTTCACTGAACAAGCCCCCGTGCATGATCTGGGGTTCAGGGGGGACAGCAGTATGAGGGGAGGGGCCGGCCACACCCCCACCCTCTGCCTCGCAGCCTCGTGTGGCGGCCGGGTCGGGGAGCCTGCCTCACCAGCACTTTGCCATTGATGCACTGGGCCAGCGGGAGCCACTCGAACACCTCGCTGAAGAGCTCGTACATCTGGGCTGTGTACTTGGCCTTCACCTCCCCCTCGAAGCCATAGATCTGGTTCATGTTGTCCGTCTCATGGTTGCCTGGCCGACAGCAGCATGAAGAGAAACCTCAGCATCCTGCTGCTGGGCGGGGCGCCCTCCAGCTCAGACCCCAGTCGAGGCCGAGAAGGACCACCCGGAAGCCCCAGCCAGTGGCATTCACGCAGCAGCTCGCGGGTCCTTCCCAGCAACCCCACGAGGTGGAGACGCTGTTCTCAGTCCTCTGTCTAGAGGGGCGGACGGGCCGAGAAGATCCACAGGTGTGTGGTCACAAGGCCTAGGCTGGCCCTGATCACCATGGGTCCAGCCCTGGTCCCAACCCTAAGTGACCAGAGGCACGTCCCTTGTCCCCTTGAGACTTGGATTCCTTCTTAAAGGACCAGCCACACTTATCATGCTAGAAGCATCAAGCAAAGGGGGGGTTTTGGAGCGGAAGAAAGGCGCCCCTGCAGTGCCTGCCGTGGGCCAGCCCCGTGCCTGGGCGTCTACCTTCCCACCAGAAACCGTCCTCCTCCCTCTGGGGCCGGAGGAGGCCAGGGAGCAGCCAGGTCCCCCACAACTGCCGAGTCCGGACTGTTTGAGTCCAGCTCTGCGCCACCTCCTCCAAGGAGGCCGGCAGTAGGCGCTCATGGGATCTGTGCCACGTGCCAGGAGCACTGCGAGAACTCCTTGAACCTGGACGTGAACCCGGGGGCATCAGCACGGCTGTCCCCTGACCGGGGATTGAACCTGGGCCCTCTGCATTGCGAGTGTGGAGTCTCTGCCACTGGACCGCCTCGTGCGTCTCAGAGCCCCCAGTCCAGCCCCTGCCCCTACTCCATCCTGCTTCTCCTCCGCTCCTCTCCTCTGCACTGTCCCCCCTCTCGGCAGGCAGGGTCTCCCCTCGGTCCTCACTCCCTGGTGAGCTGACCCAGCTCAACGCCACATGTACGCTGAGGAACCCCACTTTATAGCCCCCGGAGGCCTCCTAGACATCTCCTCTCCGCCTCACAGCCACATCCAGATCCAAGCTCCCCACCTTCCAGCCTATACTCTGCTCTTCCCGTCACCCCCCAAGTTTCTCAGTGGCAGCAGCTCTCCAGATGCTCCAGCCAAAACTCGGGAGTGTCCCCCTCCAACCCCTTCTTTCTCTCACATCTGCATCCAGCCCACCAGCAGGCACTCAGGCTCTACTCAAAAAGCGAGTCCGCACCCAACCACTGTTCCCACCTGGGTCCAGCTACCACCAGTCTCCCTGCTCCCTCTCTCAGCCCTTGGTCTGTTCCCCACACGGAGGCCCACAAGGTTCTATTAATACCAGAGATGGCCCCTGACCCTCCTCTGCTCAGAGGCCCCCCATGACCAAAGTCCTCACCGGGGCCCACAGAACTCCACTAACGCCATGCTGGTGCCCAGTGCCCAACCTGCCCAACCTGCCAGGGCGGCCCCGTGCATGGTCTCAGTGAAGACACAAAACAAACACGCCTGCAATCACTATCCCGCACATGCCCTGCCCAGGGCCCCGCGCTGACCCCAGACCCCACGCCGACCCCCCAGCTCACCTCGAAGTAAGTGAAAGTGATCTGGGTACAAGAGCTTAAAGCCAAAAAGGGTGAGGATCACTTCTACGGAGAAGGAGCCACGGTCCACAAAGTCGCCATTAAATATCTGCCCTGCTAAGGAAAACAAGAGGGAGTGCTCCCTCCCCAGCCCCTCCAACCCTGCTCCTGTTGGCACTACCCTGGGGCCAAGAACGCCAGCAGGGCTCGGGGCACCTGGGCTCTCCTCACTTTTTGGGTCTGACCCAGTAGTTTGGCCCCTCTGAGCCTCAGGAGGTACCAAGGTCCCCAATCTTGCCTGCTTCTTAGGGAAACTGACGGCAGAGGGAAAGACCCTAGGCAGTTAGCTGGCTTCAGCCTTCCCCCCAATACAGGCCCAAAGCCACAGGGCAATCGGTACATGGGCCTGGTAGCCCCGCCCAGTGGCCATTCATGGAACAATTATCCTAACATGAGCAAATACTTATACAATGAGGACCGGGACCCCCGAGCCTGTGTTCATCACAGGTATGAACACGCTACCCGTCTCAGTAGCCTGATGAGGCAGATCCATTTTACAAATGACAAACCTGAGGAACTGAGAGGTGAAGAGACCTGCCCAAGTCACATAGCCGGAAAAGGGCACGGCCAAGAGGGAAGCCAGGCGTGGGCAGGGCTGCCCCACCCTCACGTACGCGCTCTGCAGCAAGACACACATCCAGCCCCGTTTCAAGACGAGGAGAAGCCAGGGCTCGGACGCACTGGCCTCATGCCCAGGTCACAGCAGCCGCGCACCAGCCCAGGCCTGTCTGGCCCTGGAGCCTGGAGTGCAAGGCCGGCAGCTGCTCCAGCCCGGCTTGGGGCCGGGGCGCTCATCAGGCCTCTCCCTTCTCAGGTTCAGGCAGGGAGTCCTCTCCCTCCTGTACTCCACCCTTGGGAGGAGAGGCCGGGGAGGAGGGACTGGCCCTTCTGAGGAAGGATACGTAGGGGTTGGTCTCCGAGGGTAAACCGTTGAGCTCAAATATGTTCAGGAGGTCATAGAACTGGCCGTGGGTGTCCCCGCACACTGTAATCTTCTCTGTCTGGAAGAAAAGAGGCCGCCGGAGAGGGAGGGGCCCAGAGAGAGACGTGTGGAGGGGGCAGAGGGGAGAGGAGGGGTGAGAGGTCACAGTGGAGTGAGAAGAACCATGCAACAGACACAGGCGGGGAGCACGAAATGCAGAGGGGAGGAGAGGGACAGGAGAGACACAGGGTGGGAGGAAGGGAGACCAAGCCAGGGGTTGGGGAGGAGGTTGAGGGGGGGTTTATGAGTTTCTGAGCTCCGTGGGCCCTCCCCAGCCAGGGAGCTGCCCGCCCGCCCGCACACCGCACCAGCACGCACCTCTTTGAGTGTGGTCTCCACGAGCGTGCTCAGCTTGGAGAGGACCTCTTTGACCTGTACTAGAATCTGAAAGGCAGGGCAGGCTGTGAGTGGGGCCCGCTGGAGGGCCAGCCGCCCACCCCAGCCCCGGGGAGACCAGACTGGCCAGGAGATGCTGCTGGGTGGAGGGGAGGGGAGAGGGGAGGGAGGGGCAGGGGAGGCCTAGCCAAGCACGTGCCCGCTGGGAACAGAGCCTGTGACCTGAGTGGGCTATGCAGTATTAAAACATCAGGACTATTTCATGGGAAAACCCAGATTCTCCGTTTCTCTTAAAACGATCAGCATCAGGCAGAACCACGTGGGATGAATCCAGATACAGAACGTTTAAGAGAATAGCTGGCTTGCAAACATCGAAGTGTCAAAGGCACAAAAATCTCCCCAAAAGGCATGAGGCTGCTCTAAATGAACAAAAAAGTAAAACAGCAGACCATACGCAATCATTGATCCCTCAATGGATTCTGGATTAGAAAAAAAAAAGAACAGCTAAAAAGGATGTTTGGGGAAAAAAACTGGGGAAAGCTAAACCATCAGCCTGGAAACACACAGTACTAGTCCTTGCGGACTGAAGACGGACTCGGCAGCGGCGTGCACACCTGGCCATGTGGGCAGCAGCAGCCGGCCTGCGGGCTGTCTGGGTCAGCCAGTGTTATTCTCTCGCCACCGAATTTCCAAGGTGGGAACGACTATAGTCATGCAGTAGAATGTCCTGTTGTTAGGGGACACAGGTTATGGTGCAACTTATTCTCAAATGGTTCAGGAAAAAGGAAAAAAAGAAAATACTGCATGTGTGTACACATGCATATACATAGAAAGATAAAGCGAAGTGTCAACACCTTAATAACTGGTGACTAAGTGAAGGGGCTATGGACGTTAACTGTGCTGGTCTTTTGACTTTTCTGTGGGTTCAACAATTTGCTAAGTGAAAAGTTGGGAAAACAGTGCTAACAAAGAAAAGCAGGAGGTATCCACTTCCGGTCAGAATGTAGAAAGTTACAAAAGATTGTCACTGTTGCCTTAATGATGGAAACAAGCCAAGAAACAAGAAGAAAAAAGAAAAAACAAAGAACACGCTGAAACATCTCATAGTGAGGACTCAAAGGAACCTAAATGAGTCAAACTACAAGACAGGGAGGCGACCAGCTCTTCCCTGGGAGAGCGGCGGTGGCTGTGCCCCTCCCCCCCCCCCCCCCCAGCGGTGCAGCAGGAGGGCCAGGCTGAGAGGGGAGCGGGCGCGCCAGAGCCTGGGGGCCCCGAGGCAGAGGCCTCCGCCCAGGCCTGCGCATCCTTTCCCATGGCCACACAGAGGGCGCGAGGCGACATGGTGGGCAGGAGCCACCCGAGGCACAAACATGGGGGCGAGACTGAGAGCAGAGCGCCCCGCAGACACCCCAGCAGCCGGCAGCAGGGCTGAACATCAGAGCGCTTTCCTACAGCTCCATGAGCTGGAGACCTGAGAGCGTACAGGCATCCCTGGGATTCCGCCAGGGTGAAGATCCCGAGCTCCGCCCCCAGGGAGTCCTGGCTCCCCTCTGGACACATCTGAAGCCAGCTCCAACTCGAGCTGCCCCTGAACTGCAGTGGGGACGGACACAGCCCCTCACTCTGGCAGCCCAACAGAGCAGGGCCTGCCCGTGTCTGCAGGAAAGTATCTGTCTCCATCGCTACTGTGCTTCTACACAAAGTGTCTGGCCCACGAGAAAAAAGCGCTAAGACAGGAAGAGCAGACAAACAGAAGCGGACCCAGAGATGACCCAGATGGTGGGAGATCTAGACAGAGACTTTAAAATAACTGTGTGGAAAATGTGTTGAAGGATCTCACAGAAAAGGTAAATGACATGCATGAACATATGGGGCCGAGAGACGAAAGCTATTAAAAAAGTAACCGATGGAAATGCTGGAGATGAAGAATTCATCTGCAGGGTGCCCGGCACACCGTGGGCTCAGCAAGCGCCGGCCGGCGGGACCGCCCTGCTCCTGTGCCCCCGCGGTGGTGGGGTTCAGGCCGGGCCAGCGCCTTGAGGCTACCCCGGGTCCCGGGCTCTGGGGGGCGCTACCTGGTAGGCGCACTTCCGGTGCAGCTTCTTCTGGTCCTTGTACCACTGCATGAGCTCCTTCATGAAGGTGATTGTCACCCTGCCGTCCTCCAGCTTGGGCCCACTGTACTCATCCTCGATGGCTGGCGTGTGAAGGGGGGAGGAGAGTCAGGGGCCGCGGCCACTGTCAGGATGGGAAGTGGGGCCTGGCCCCCAGGCACGGGGCAGGCTCGGCGCTAGACACACAGGTTGAGAGGCGATGGGCTGAAGACTCCGCTCCCTGGCCGGGGCCTCTCTCAGCCGGCCCCTTCTGCTCAGGTGGGCTCACAGGCCCTCTCCCTGACCTCCCGCCTACAGGGCACCCCCTCTCTGGCAGCCTCTCCCCCGGACTTGATCCGCTAGCATTTAATGCGTGAACTGACTATCCGTCCTCTCTCCCCACTAGGACACCCGCTCCACGGGGCAGGGGCTGTGCGGGTCACAGCTGTATCCCCAGTGCCCACAATGGTGGCACCCAGTAGGGACCCAATAATCATCCGTGGAATGAATGACAGACACCTCTGAGTGCCCAGAGGACCTAGGGACAAATCAGGCCCATGACGGGTGGTGCAACTGCGGGATGGATATAGCAAGGAAGCTCGCCCACACCCAGGACCTCCAGCCCCCAGGCTGGACGGCGGGGTCTCCAGGAGCACAGACAGCGTGGGGGCGCAGGGACCAGAGGCGCCCAGCATGAACAGCAACGCAGGGCCCGGGCAAGGACGAGGAAGGCTCTGGGCCAGGCACAGCGGGGCACCCAGGCCCGACTCACTCATGCTCTCGATGTCGAGCGAGTCCACGACGGAGCGCTTGTGCTCGTCGCCCGCAATGGCCCGCTCGAAGGCCTTCTGCTTCACGATCTTGTTGCACTCCTGGTACTTCATCTTGGCATCCTTGTCATGTGGCTTCACCTTCACCACCTGGTACGCAAGGTGGGCAAGAGAGGACAGAAGGAAGGAGTCATCAGCCCCCAGGTGAGGCGCGGGGCAGAGGGGTCACTGGGAGGCGGGGGAACCATGACTGCCCTTGGCTGGCCTGGCCCAGGGCTCCACGGACACTGAGCAGAGCACCCAGTCCCGTGGAGAAGGGGTGCAAGCCTGGACTCGCTCCCCGTCTAGGTCTTGGTTTCTGTGTCCCCAAACTGGGCACGACAGCTGCCCACACAGGGCTGCCGAGAGGGAAAACGTATTAACCCATTCAGATGCTCCTTAATACACTGCAGCTCTGACCATCATCAAAATAAAACTGGCCCTGCTCCAGCTTCCTCGCTGGAACCAGAGGGGCTGAGAGGTCCCCGTGAGCTGGATCCAAGGTCATGGTTTACAGCCCGACTCAACCAAAGAGGCAATGACTGGCTGGATGACCCGGAGTCTCAGTTGTCTCATATCTGAGGTGGGGGAGGTGACAGGCTGTTGGGGAAGATCAGGAACCAGCACGGGCCTGGCATGCAGCCCAAGCTCTGCGGGCAGCCGCCGGCACCTGGTGGTCAGGCGCCTGGGGTCAACCTCGGGCCAGAGACCCAGGACCAGTAAGCTCCCTTGGTTCCCTCCTGAGAAAGGTGGAGGCGACAGAGCATGAACCCCGAGGCTGCCAGGAGGATGGAACGAGCAAACACTTGTTAAGGGCGTGCAGCAGCACAGGCCGCCCACGGCCCCTTTCACAGGCTGCCGCGTCCATGACATGGGATCGTATGCAGGAAGCACTGGGCGCTTGGCCATGGGACACACTCAGGTCCCAGGAAGAGGAGCCCGTCCCCTCCCCTCCCCCTGCCTTCCGTCTCGCTTCCTACAGACTCTGATCCCCCAAGTCCAGAGGGAGCGGGGGCTGCATTCAGACCCCAACTCTGCCACTTATGTGCTGGGTGACCTTGGGCAAATGAATTCACCCCTCTGAGCCTCAGTTACCTGTAACTCTTCCTGTAATTATCAGTGGACCCTGCCTGACCTGCCCCCCCTCCCCGTTGGCCTCCCCAGGAGTGGGCTCCCACAGCCCTGTGCCACAGCACAGAAAACGGGGGTGCCAGGCAGCGAATGCACCCTGGTGGAAAGCCTGGCTGCATCAGAAGCCGGGGCAAAGGTGTTTGCTGATGAACCCCGAGGGTCAGTGTGGCTCACCCCCGAGAACGGGTGTGCAGACCAGGTGTGGGGGCAGGAAGCCGGGTCAGGGCAGGCTTGGGCCAAGGCGCCCTGCCAGATGCCTCCACCTGCGGTGGGGTGTGGCGCAAGGCTTGGGAGAGAGGTGGCCCCGACAGTCCCTGGAGTCCTTCCCAACAAGCACAGGTTAGGAGTCCACGGCCCAGGATGAAATCCAAATTGCGGCTCCGCCTGGCCCACAAGGGCCCGCCCAGCCCTCTGCGTTCCCTGCTTGCCCAGCGCGAACCAGCCAGACCAAAGCCACAAGTCCCCAAATGTGCCAGCCCCCTCTCACCTGCAGGCTGGTACCCCCTGGCCCAGAACACCTCACGTCCACCCTCAGTGACTCTCCAGCCCTGCCTCCTCCTCCTCCAGGTCTCAGCCCCCCGCCCCCGCCCTCTATCTCCCAGGCTGGGCCGGGCACCCGCCGTGGGCTCCCACAGGGCCCTGGGCTCCCTCATTGCCCCACCCCAGCCCTGAGCACCGCAGGAGTCGGGTCTACCTCCCCAGTGGAAGGTGGCCGTGGCCACGAGGGCAGGGCTGAGGCTGTGTCCCAGGTGTAAGGAGCGCCCCGAGTGGGCGGATGCCCCACTAAGCATTTCCTCTGAGCCAGCGCCCTCTTTTCAGAGAGCTCGAGGAACGGGGTGCAGCCGGAAGCAAACACTGATGAGCCCAGGAACAAAGGAACGGAGCAGTAGCAGCGCACAGCTAAGCTTTCTCTGTGCCTGAGGCTGTAAGCCACGACCTCGCTCACTTTCTCCTCAGAGCAGCTCTCTGTGATGTCATCACAGCTCCACCTCACGGACAGACAGGGAAACTGAGGCTGGGAGAGGTGAAGTCACTGACCCAGGAAGCTAGGATTCCACTCTCTCTCTGCTGAAGATCCTGGTCCCACCGCACACGCTCGGACGGGACCCCTCCCCACCTACTGCCAAGGTCCCCACAGCCCCCGACACGCCTTCCAGGGACACGATGCAGGTCCGGGTCTTACGAGCAGGCTCTGGGGCCAGGCCTCCAGGCCTGCCTCCAGGCCTTGCAGTGGGGGGAGGCCCCGAGGCCTGTTGGCTCAGAACTGAATGCTGGACTTCTCTTTATGAAGAGGGATCTCACAGCAAGTGGGGTCTGGGCTGTGTCCGGTCGGCATCCTGTGACAGCGATGCCAGGCATGTCGCTGGGGGAGAGGGGTGGTGGGGTCTCTGCCTTACTCCTTACACCTGCATGTGAAACCACAACGCTCGCAGAATAAACAGCTGTTTTTACAAAGTGGTTTCAGCCACGAGTATTCCCGAGCAGTAAGTCCAGGGACTCAGACCGATGATATGGTAGCACAGGCTTGTGACCCCCACATGATGCCACGGGGCCGGCATGTATCTGGGAAACGGGAGCTCTGTAGAGTTCAGGAAGGTGACCCAGAGCACACGCTCCACACAACAGGACGTCCCCAGCAAGTCTGGGTGGCGCCTGGTAACCACGCTCACTCCTGTTTCCGCAGTAAAACCTCCAGTGGCACCACGTGGGACTGCAAACCCTCCAAACCCAGGAAGTCCCGGGGGCAGGTAGGGAGTAGAGACGGAGTCCCCCGGACCCAGCCTGGGCCCTCGTGACTGTCTGAGCTCCAGCTGCAGACAGGACAGAACACAGGTGGAATCTTGTGAGAAGAGGACCCATAAAGGGGCAGGGAATCCTGGAGCCAGGGTCCCCCTGAAAGAATGAACTTGGAGATGAGGGAGAGGCGTTGGTGGGGGGATTCAACACGGACCTGGAGAGGGGCGATCAGCTCCTGCCCTGGAGGTGGAGCAGAGTGGAGACACCCCCGAGCCCCCAGCCCCTAACAAGGCCCTGTGTCTGCACACAGCCCTTCCTGGGGGGCCGTGGGCTCTTCCCAGACACCCCCAAGAGAAAGCACAGCCAGAAAGTGCCCTGAGTGGGGGCCCAACTCTCGCTGAGTCCTCACAAGGCCACCGAGGCAGGAGATCCAAAGCGCTCAGAGCCACACAGCTCACGGCCTGGCGTTCTGACCGTGGAGCCGGTGAATCCAGCCCCTGCACGAGTGGCCTGCAGACTGGAGACCATGACTCAAGGTAAGAATTCACACCTAATACACACCTGTATTCACATAAATGAAAAATATTCGTACACACACACATATGTGTACTTCCTCCAAACTGAACTGCTGACTTCTCTAGTCTATCTGAAGAAGACAGAAGTACTGGTCTCAAACAGCCCACTGAGCATTACAAGCATGGACTCTGGGTTCACGTCTCTTGTCTCTGCTGGGCGACCTTGGAGGAGGGATATCATCTCTCTAGACCTCAGTTTCCGTGCTGTAAAATGGTAAATCCGTTTTCCTTCATGTACAAAGCACGTAAAGCGCTCACAACAGAGCTGGGCCCGCAGTGAGCGTGCAGACGAGGAAACTGAGGCTGAGAAAGGAAAGGCCCTTCACCTGAGGGCCAGGCCACGTGATGCTGTCTAACCAAGGTCGTGTCTTGGTTCCGCCTCCAGCGGTGCCAAGACTGAAGAGGGGTCTGGGCCCATGCTCCGCAAATCCCTAGCGTGTCACCACACAATGGCTCCGGAAGTACAGCCTGCATGGGGACCCCCCTGAGGCTGGCCCCTCTGCCCTGCACCCAGAGTCTGATGAAACATGTCAGAAAGGACAGCCTGCAGGCAGGTGGGTGGTCCAGGCTGGCAAGGACCTCAGGCTCATGCAGGGGGTCCCCAGGGCTGCTGGCAGAGCCTCCAAAGGGAAAGTGGCCGTGACCCGGCCCCTACAAATCCCGCAAGGCCGGGATAAAGCTGTGTATGCCCGCGAGATGGCTGGAAGTGACCATCTCAGACTCCAGGAGTACACGCTGCGAGGCCCCAGGCTGGGTCAGAGCAGTGAGAAAACCTCCATTCCGGGCCTTGGGGAGACGGCCCTGCAACCCAGGAAGGCAGACCCCGTGCAGATCTGCACTTGGGGCTCCTCTCATTTTCTGCCCCTTCCCTTCTGTCCCCAGCCCCTCCCCCGCTTTGGAGACCTGCCCCCATCCACCCCAACTGCCCTCCTGAGTTACTCATTACTGAGCCCTCCAGGCCCCGTGACCTGTTCTCACACCACTTCAGCAGCACCCGACAGCCACCCGGGAGGTGGCCACGCCTCTCGGCACCACCTCCAAATGAGGACACCCCGGGCCCAGGCAGGGGACCGGCTGGAGAACAGCCGGGGAGCCCAAGCTTGTCTGGACCCCGCTTTGCAGCTCCTTCCTCCATCCTCCTGGGGGGTCATCCCAGCCCCCGCCTCCACTCCGCCTCCCGGGCTCTAAATCTTCTCCTCCTCCCTGCCTCTGCCCTGCCTGCCCTGCCACAGGTGCCCTGGCCCAGGGCTCGGCGCGAACCTGCACTGAAGGCCGCCCTCCTCTCTGGGCCGGCGGCCAGCAGCCTGCCCCGGCCGTGTGACCTGCCCCCTCCAACCGCAGCCCGCAGCTCTCGGCCTCCCGTGTTGTCCTGCCTGACACAACAGAAGCTGCTCAGAGCGTGTGACGGAGAAAATGAAAGGAGGCAGTGAGGTTGTGTGCGCGTGTAAGGGGGGGCACGGCAATCATTCATTCAACAAACACTAAGCCCCTGCTGGGTGCCAACCACCGTCCCAGGGAGCGTCCCAGAACAAAGAGAACCCCCGCTCTCAAGGAGCAACTCTCTGGATGGGGGAAGACGCCGGCCAGAGGCTGGGCTGCCTGCGTTTAGACCCCAGCTCCACTGCTTGCCTGCTGCATGCAGGTGGGCGGGCCTTGAGCCTCCTGGGCCTCAGTCTCCCCATCTGTACAATGGGGGTAACCATAGTTCCTGCCTCACAGGGCTGCCACACAAGTCACTCAGCCGGCTGACGTGAAGGGGAGAGGACGAGCCTGGCACGCAGGCATGCTCTGTGAGGCCTTCCCCTATCACGACCAGAGCAGTGACAGCAGCGGGAGCGGTGGATGAGTGAGTGACCTGGCCGGTCCCTGCTGTCCTCTGGGTCCCCTCCCTCGTCACCTCATCAAAACACATCCCCGTGTGCTGTGCCTCTACAGCATCTCGCCCTGTTCTCTTTCTCCCACGCCCACATCCTCACCTGCAATGGCTGTTTGCCCTCCCAATGACAGCTTCATTTTTTTGCCCTCCTCCAAACTATAAGCTCCACCAGGAGGGCTGTGTGCTTCTTGTTCACCAACAGTAATAACAACAATAATCAGGATAGTTAATTACATGTGCCGACTACGCGCTAGGTGCTGTTCTAAATGCCTGAAAAGCAGAGGCTCGTTTACTCTTCACGGCAACCCCAAGAGGCAGGTCTTTGCCCCCCCCCCCCACCATTTCACAGATATGGGGAAGAACACACAGAGAGGCCTCGCCCCTCTCCCAAGGTCAAGCTGGGCTGTGAACCCAGCTGGCATGTGCTGGATGAGCGAGCGGTGAGTAAATGTGCGCACAGCCTCTTCACGCCTTGCCCGTCAGGTCTGGCCAAGCACGAGGAGGCCCCGGCCCGCCCCGCCTGGCCCCCAGCACCAGCCCGGTTCAGGCCTGCTCACCGTCTCGTAGTCACGCAGGGCGGCCCGGAACTTGCCCAGCGCCATGTTGCTGGCGGCCCGGCGGTAGTAGCCCTTAATGTACTTCTTGTCCATCTCAACGGCCCGCGTGGCGTCGGCCAGCGCGTAGCCGTAGCACTCGGTGCGCAGGTAGGCCAGGCTGCGGTTGCCATAGTAGATGGCGTTGCTGGGGTTCAGCTCGATGGCCTGGCTGTAGAACTTGATGGCGTTCTCGTAGTCCTTGGCTGTGAAGATGCAGCGGGGGGTGGGGGGGGTGGGTATGAGGCAAGGGTGCCACCCCCAGCCAGCAGGGGTCCTAGGCTGGGTGCTGGCCAGTCCCCCCACTTACAGATGGAGAAACTCAGGCCCAGAATGGAGCTCAGAAACGTCTCTCCAGCCCGCTCCCCTTCCTGACTTGTCCCACCCTAGCACAAGCCCAAATCCCTAACTCCCTAAATCACTTCCACATACCTGCCCACCCAACCATCGCCCACCAAGGCCCCAGCTGGGCAACACTTCCTCCAGGACTTCCGGAGGGCCTTCTGAATGTGCCCCGGAGAGGGTATGTTAGTGAGTGCCAGCCCTGAGATGGTAATCAGCAACTCTGAGTCTGCCCTGAGCCCCAAAACAAGTATACAAGCCCAAAGAGGGGTTCCAGTAAAACAGGAAGTGGGGACAGAAAAGGGACCTACTTAGGTCTCAGGAAGGCAACACATCAAAGAGACTCAAAGGAAGCGATAAACCAGACCAGAGGAAGAGCATTCCCCACAGAAGGAACAGCAGGTGCAAAGGTACTGGGGAGGAGAGCACGGAGTTCTAGCGCCAGCGAGAGGGTGGTGTGTCTGGGGCAGACTGAGCCTGGGGAGGGTAGGATGTGAGGGCAGGCGGGCTGGCAGGACGCATCCCGAAGTCCGCAGCCAGAGCAGGGTGCAGCGGCAGGACGTGACATCTGGCCAAGGGGAAAAGTCCATTTTATTTGAAACGCGCCTCGGCTGTGCCCTGCACATTACATCCCGACCCGGGGCATCCGCATGTCCCCACGGCACAAGCACCGTCTGGTGCTCCCTCTAAGCAAGCCACAGAGGTCTCGTTCAAGGTCAGACGCTCAGTCTGTATCTGCAGAGCTGTCTTGGCCCACGTGGCTGTTCGACAGGCAGGAGACCGAAGCCAGGGGGAGCGCCCGACCTGGGGGGACGTGGTGTGCCAGGTGCCTTGTGGGGCTCTTGGCACACGGGTCCCTGCACTGAACCCTCATGGCACCCCGAGGACAGCTGCGTTAGCCCCACTTTTCAGATGAGGCTCTAAGAGGGAAACCACATCACCCGGCAAGTGGCAGACAGGGATTCCGAGTCAGGCCAACTGCCGTGGGCTCCCACGTTCAACCTCCGTACCAGGTGGCCTCTGGGGGAGACCGGCATGGGGCAGACATGGGCATGGGGGCAGGCAGCCTGGGCCCCATCCCCGCTCTGCTCCTAGCGAGCTGTGTGTCCCGGGGCAACTTACGTACCCACTCTGGGCTAAAGTTTCAGAGAGTCCTCCCAACCTCAGCCTAAAATGAGAACTCCTGCCCTAACTCCCACTGTTCTTTTCCCCAGAGGCATCTGAGAAAACAGGTCTTTCCTTTGTTGTTGTTTGCTTACTGCCCAGCCTCCCGGTGTGAACTTAAGTCCTGTAAGGGCAGGGGCACTGTCTGTCTTATTCTGACCCTGGCCCTGTCTGAGGACACAGCCCACCCCGGCCTGCTGTCCAGGGGCTCACGGTCCAGCTGGAGGGTGGGACGGACACACTGCACACGGATCACCGCCCCCAGACCATGACACCCGCAGTGTTGTGGCTGGGGCCACCCAGAGGGGATGCCGGGGCTGAGACTCGGAGGAGGAGGAGTCGGGAGAAAAGAACGGAAGAGGACTCCCAGCTCCATGAGTGGTTCCTGAATGAATGAAAGAAGGAAGGTAGGAAAGAAAGAGAAAGACGGACACACCAACAGTAGGGAAGGAAGCCAGGTGCTGGGAGGTGCCAGGACAATATAACAACGATCCCTTCCGCAGCTAACGTCTGGCAACCTTTCAAATGGCTCGGATGTCACCTCCTTTGAGAAGCCTTCCTTGACACCCAGGCGGGGTCAGGCACCTTTCTGGGCGGCCCCCGCCCCAAGGCTCCACTCTCTCAGGTCTGCCCTCTCTGGGCAGTCACCGTTAGGTGATGGGTGTGTCTCCCCAGGACCGTGAGCCCTGGAGGGCAGGCCCAGGACTTCTCAGAAACATGCCGGGGCGGAACGAGGCAGTCCGACCGACCCTCCCTGGAATGCCAACATCTTCGAGGACTCCTTCCAGCCTCCTGGCCGGATTCCAGAGGCCGGCAGCCAGCGTGCCTACCGAGTACCTTTGGGCATGGGGTGGGGAGCCTGACATCAGGGTCTAAGGATCCTGACCATGAGATCCTGGACAGATAGCCTCCCCTCTTTGAACCTCAGTTTGCTCATCTGAAATGTGGGAAGCACAACCGGTCCCGCCTCATGGGCTGGCTGTGAGGGTTAAAGAACTCCCAGATGAAATGTGGCTATAGCTGAGAAAGCGATCAGCAGATGCTCATAAAAGAACTGACTGAACAACTCACCGAAGGGAAGAGACTAGAAAAGAGGAAACGGGAGGGGCCTGGGCTTCACACAGCTATCCGACACCAGATCCCAGCCCAGCTCTACAAATATGAGTGCACTTAACCCTTAAGGGAGGCCCCATTTTAGAGACGAGAAAAGTGAGGCACAGAGAAGTTAAGGTCTTCCCAGGGGTCACACGGCAGGTAAGATAAAGAAACAAGATTTGAACCCGGGCAGCCTGAGCCCTTAACCGCGTGAAGTCTTGGACTCAGGGGCCTCCTTGGGGGTTAAACGGAACCCCTCTCTTTATACAGAAGGCGGTGGGGGGCGATGAGGCTCAGAGAGAGGGGAAGAGGGGTGAATGACACGAGGGACCAGGCTCTTCCCCCCTGGGGCCTTTGGATCAGGCCTGAGTTCCCAGGGGTCAACCAGCTAGGGTCCTGCAAGCCCCTGGGGGCCCTCGTCTCCCCCTTCACCGCCCCGGGGCCAGGACGGCTCCAGGTAGGGCTGTGGGTAAGGACTCTGAATGTGGGAGCCAAGCACGTGGTGAGGAAGGGGAATATCCGGGCCATGCTGTTCGCACACTCTGACCTTGAGCAAGCGGTTTCACTTCTCGGAGCCTCAGCTTCCTCTATAAAACAAACAGGGCCGCTCCTGCCTGCCTCCCAGCACCCGGGGGAGGATTAGACAAAGTGGTGTACCTGGCCCCCGCGGGGGCTCAATTAAGGTGAGCTGTAATTAATCTTTTTATTGTTATTCCCCTGACCCCTGGGACTGGGGCCTGTGCCTACAGCTGCCTGCCAGACAGCAAGGGGCTTGGACCAGGAGGGGCATCCCCCTCCATTCCAGCTCAGTGCCAGCGCTGCTGGCTACCTGCCCAGTCTCAGGTCTCCCAGAGCTCAGAACCCAGGTCCTGGGGGGGCAAGGAGCCCCTCCGGAAGGCCCACTGTTTCCCAGAATTCTCCCCTCATCTCAGCATCTGCCCCCATGTTGCCGCTCTTCTCAAGCCCCATTTCAGGAGCAGTCTCACCTTCCACGCTGCCCCATGCTAGAGACTGGGCCCTGGCAGGGACACCTGATCTGTCAACCCTCAAAGCCAGGCAGTCACCTTGTTCTGTCAGGTCAACCTCCAGAAAGTCTCTCAAATCTCTTCTTTCACATCCATCCTGACTGCCCGTCTCTGCCTGGCCTGGCCTTCATCCTCTCCTGTCCAGGGTCCTGCCTCAGCCTCCCCCAAGCTCTTCCAGCCCCCAGTCCTTCCCCTCCAGAGGGGTCTTCCTAGAGCCGCAAACCCAATCCCATCCTTTCCCCGCCCAGAACCATCCCTGCCTCCTCAGAGTCCCCACGCGGGATGCTCAGGCTCCCCCTGCAGCCTCACCATCAACTCTGGCCTCTCAGGCTCCAGCCCCGCTCACTTCCTCAGTGCTCGGCTCACCTCTGGGCCTTTGGCATCCCGCTCTTCCCTCCTGGGGTTCCCTCTCTCCAGGTGACCGCTATCACTCTCCCTCTGAAACACTTCTTGAGTCGGCTTCTGTCTCTCTGGCCCGGTGGGCACCACTCACCTGTCCACCATCCTAGTCTCTTTCCGGGTCTCCAGCCTTGCCCTTGGATCCGGTCTCTGCAAGGCCACTGGGGGATCCCCTTCCATTGCTAAGCAGCCCATGTTGCTCCTCTCTTCAAATGTCCCATGGCTTCCTGCCACCCTCGCGATGACATCCACACTCCCTGACCCGCCTCCAAGGTCTACCTCCAGCCTCACCTCTCACCAGTCCCAGCTCCTTCTCACTGCTCCGGTCTAACCTGACCTTCCCACCAGAGGCTAGCTCTCTGCTAAGGCTCGAGATCCCTCCCACGCCACACCCCACCTCCATGGCCCTCTGCTATGGGCCTCCTCTCTCTCCTTCAGGATCAACTCTATTGGTCTATAGTTTTAGTCTCTTCTGCTCTTCAAAAAAAAAAAAGCAGCACCCCCCACCCCCAATTTCTCCACTCCCCCATAGAACCAAAATTCTCAAGACCCCTGTCAACACTGGCTGTCTCCACTTCCTCATTTCCCATTCACTCTTCAGCGCCCTCCCCTCTGGCTACCAGCCCCATCATCCCCTAGAAACTGCTTGGGTCAAGGCTACCACCAACACGTTACGGAGCCAAATCCAACGATCAATGCTCGGTGCTGGCTTTTGCAGTATCCCACCTCAGGCACATCCCCTCCTTCCAGAAGCACTCCTTTCTCTCAGCTTTCCTGATTTTCCTTCCACCTCAAGGACCACTCCAACGCAGCCTCTTCAGTTCTAACCACTAGAATCCCTTGAGGTTCTACCCTAATCCCCTTCTCTTCCAAGGTGACCTCCTCCATTCCTATAGGCTGTTGCGGTCCACCCAGAGGCTGATTCTGCCCAAATTCCTCACTAGCGAGTTCCAGGCTGGTCCATCTCTCCACTCAAGAGCCCCTCTGGGAGAGTCGAGTCAAATCTGAACTGGTCTGTGCAGTGACTTATGAAACCCTAAGATATGTGGCCCCTGTCCTAAGGTTATCTTGTATCTGTTTCTCTGCTAACTTGTTAAAGTTCCAGCCAAGCCAGCCAGTCTCCTTTCATTTCCGACCTCAGGGCCTTTGCACAGGCAGCACCACCCACCTGGGACACTCCTTCCTTTTCCTCCCCAACCTCTCTAAGGTCGTGGCCTCCACCCCTTATTCTCTATGTCTCTGTTGGGGGTTTTCAAAAGGAATCATCACAGCTTTTAAATATTTTATTATTTCTCTGTGTGTTTGCTCAATGTCTGATTCTCCTGCTAAATTACAAACTACCTAAGGGCAGGGCCACATCTGTGTCACCTGCTGCTGTGTACCTAAAGTCAACCACAGTCCTTAGCACGCAGCGGATGCTCAATAAACGGACCGAATCAATGAATGAATGGGTGCGCCCACACCCTACTTTCCTAAGATCCTAAGTCATACTAGTCTTGGATTGCCTCACCTCTACCCCGAGAACCTTCCCTCTCCTGGAGTAACCTCAAATCTCCTCCTTCCTGGCCCTCCCATCTAATGATCTATTTCCCATGCCTACGATCGCCTGCTCTACCGGGACAGTTCCCCCCCTTCCCCCAACTTGGTGCCTCTCCACTTGGAGTCTCCCCACTTGGTAGCGCCATCACTCCTCCGCCCCATGTCACGACTTGGTAGCGCCCTCTTCAGATCGTGCCATAAGCTGACACCTCTGGGGTCTCACATTTGGTGGTGCTCCCATTCCGGTCCCCCTCCCGTTTCACACTTGGAAGCGCCCTCCTCGGTCTCCCCACTTAGCACCCGCTCCGCTCGCCACTTCCAGGTATCACCCCTTCTCACCGGAGCCCCCTCTGTCGCCCCTTGGTAGCGCCATCCTCGCCCTCCCCACGCCCGGTCACTTGGTAGTGCCTGCCCCGCGCCCAAGCTGCCGCTCCGCGTTGCCATGGTTCCGCGCGGGCCCGGCACCCCTTGACTTGGGGCTGCTCTCCACCCTCCCTCACTCCCTCCAGGGCGGGCGCACCTTTGAAGTAGTCGTTGGCCTGCGTCTTGAGCTCCTCTGCCCTCTTCAGAGCGCCATCAGCCGGGGGCTCGTCCCGGGGGGGCTCAGCACACTCAGTCCGCTCGCCCTCCGCCATCGCCATGCCGCAAAGCGACCCCCACCCTGGCAACGGCCTCCAGCGGCACCCGGCCGAATCGTCGCGAAGGAGTGCCGACTTGCCGCTGCCGCTGTTGCACAAGTGTCGTAAAGCGCGGGCCCCGAAAGCTCCCTTCGCGCGCCTGCGCAGGGCCCTTTCGCCGTAGAGCGCGCGGAGGACAAGGTGACCAGACGGTCTCCGACGGCGCCCTTCCTAGAATGAGCCAATGAGGGAGGCGAAAAGGGGCGCGCGGGCAAAAAGGCCCGGCGTGGCCCCAGGTCCCAAAGTTCCGTGTTCCGAGCCACAGAAGTTTCTCGGGGTCTTAGAGTGGGCTCTCCCTGCCGTCATCTCCGGATGGTAGGTGGTTTGCGAACGCTGCTGTTGGGTGTGGCTTTTCTTTGTGACAATACTGTCCCTGACGCGGAACCCGAGCCGGTGGTGTCTAGCCCTATTGTCAAGTACCTGTGTGACCTTGAACAAATCTTCTCATCCTCTTCAGGGCCTCACTTATCCCTCTCTGGAAAATGGGCAGTTTCTCAAACCGACAGAAGAAAGGGTCAGAGTTTCTAAGTTATTAACTAAAGGTACCCTGGATCCCCTAGACTCAGAAGATTGTTGCACCATCTCCTCTCTCACCCCTCACTCAGCAGCCTTCCATGGCTCCTCAGTGCCCTTAGGAGAAAACCGAGACTTTTTCTGATGAGCTAGAAGACCCTGAATAGTCTAGCCTTAGGCAACATTTCCAGATGCCACTCCTATCCCCAATCCCCATTCACTGTACACCCTTCCGGGCCACCTTTCCCAAGCCCACAGCCACTACTCAATGCTAAAGTATAAATTCTTTAAAGCTCTGCTCCGGCTCCCCTCCTGGGGATAGCACGAGCTATCCCACCCTCAAAGCTTCTTGTCCTGGCAGTTAGACCCCAGCACAGCCAACAGTCACCCGAGAAGCTACAAGCTAGTATCACCTCCATTTTACAGATAAGGACACTGAGATTGGTAGAGGGCAATGCACTTGCCCAAGATCATAAAATAAGAAAGTCACAGAGCGAGAACATGAATCTGTCCCACCTTATTCCTGTGCTTTTCATTCCTTCTCTACTCTCTGTATGCTTCAGAGCCTACCCTATTGGTTAGATTTTTGATTGTTTTGAGGGCGAGGGATGCTGTAATGGATCTGAATCCTGAATTCGAATACAGCTCAGCCCTTTCCTCCTGTGTGACCTTAGCCAATTGATCATCTTCTTTGAACCTCAGTTTCATCCTCTGCAAAATGGAGATGATAACTGCCTGTTGTTTAGGATCACAGGAGAGTTTGATAAGATCATATATGTAAAGTGACAGGGGGCCTAACACACAGTACTTTTTATATCCTTTCCATTATAAGTACTCAAAGTGGGACAGAGTACCTAGAGTTGATGGTTGGGGCGGGGGTGGGAGGAGAGTGGGCAGCTCTCAGGAGGTTATGGGAGGACCTTAACCAGCAGGAGTAGGCAAGGAAGACTTCTTGGAGAAGGAAATGTCTGAATGAAGATCTAAAGTAAAAGTGGGAGATACCCAAGTGAGGGGGGAGGGAAGGGAGAAAGGCAGAGGGCCCAGCAAGTGCCAAAGCTTAAAAGTGGTTTTCTTCCTTTGAAAAGATTCTTTTGTGGAACTTAGGAGAGGAGTTATGACGGTGACATAGCAGGTCAGGCACACCCATGTACACATGAGTATCAACATACAATCTCTCTTTGATGTATATACACCCATGCACAATCAAGTACAGAGAATCATGTCACACAGATAAACACCAGTACACAGAACTGTAGTGTCAAACTCCTGTACGCACATCCAGAATCACAACACACAGGTACCAAAAAAAAAAAAAAAATCACAATGCCTTCTACACGCAGGAACACAGAAATCCAAAGTAACGAGAAACACACATAAGGCTGAATCATTTCACCCAGACACTAATACACGCAGGAGGAATTACAACCCTCCTCATGCACAGGTCCACAGAACTATGCCACAGCGACCCACACAGAGCGAAAACATCACCAGACACACGACGTTACAGAGACCTACGTAGGAACAGTGTCACACGCAGAATCACAAATGGACACCCAGTGCTCTCACACCCCCGGCAGCAACCCTAGAGATGAGTCAACACGCAGAGCTCTGGTGCCTACCAAGGCGAGATCTTTATGGAGGTTTAGAGATTAATGGGTTTCAGAGCCAGCGTGGCTGGTCTGGTCCCCTCCCCCCGCCCCAGCCCAGCCTAGGTCACCCCCTGAGGGAGAGAGGGGTCAGATCCTTCTCCCCCCAACATAGCACCGATCTGGACAGGCCATCTCTTGATGAAATGATGAGAAGTACCTTCCAAAAAGGGGAGTGAATTGGGTGGAGAGAGTGAGGCTTTCTCCTGTGGGAGACCAAGAAGAGCACCATCGTAGAAAGAAATTTGGAGAGGGGCAGGGACACCGGGTGGCAGAGTACTGAGAAGTCCAGGCCTCCTCCCCACCCCGCGATATGTAGATTGGGCTGTGCGTGTGCCTGTGCGGCTGGGGAAGTCTCCTGGATTGTGAGGGAGCCCTGGGTTCCCCAGATACTTGGAGTTAAGTAAAGGTAAGTATATGTCTGGAGGACTGAGGTGGGAAGTGGAGGGGGGTCTGGGACAGAGAATTTTTAGGGATATGAGACTGAGAACAGAGAGGTCCATTAGCCCAAGGACCTGGGGGGTCAGGATCTGGAATGGGAAGACTTAAGACAGAGAGTAGTAATTGGAGCTAGTTGAGTTGGGTGGGAAGCCCAGAATAGAATTAGGAGGGTGCGGTCTGAAATCAAAGAGTTAGAGGTCTTAAGATTTGGAACCAGAGGAATCTACAGGGCAAGGTCCAGATTCTAAAATCAGCTGAGTTCTAGAACCACAAGAATGTGGATCTGAAATCAGAGGCAGTTGGGAGGCTGTGAGATCTAGAACTAGAGATAAAGAATAAAGACTAGAATTTGAAAAAATCTGAAGACCAAGGTCTAGAACTAGAGGGATTTGGGCAAGCTTAACCCTAGAACCCAAAGCTTAGAGCTGTAAGGTCTAGAACCAGAAATGTTGATAAAGCAAGGTCTATAATCAGAAGATGTTTGAAGGCTGAGTCCCAGGTGCAGGGTAATTTGGAGTCATAAAATGTGGAATAAGAGGGAATTGGAGATTGTAAGGTCTAGAACCAAGGGAATTTCTAGGATGAGGTCTGAAATCAGAAGACATTTAAAGCCAGTTTCTAGGACCAGAGAAGAGAGAGATAATCAGATCTGGAATCAGAGTCTTGTAAATTGCAAGACATAGAGGTTTATATATAGTCCAGAACCAGTAAATCTCTACCTCATGGTAGAGATCATGAGGACTAGAGTGAAGGAGAACTGGAATGTGGTGTCTAGTTCAGAAAGTACTAATTACAAGCTCAAGACATAAAACTCATATCTTCCTTTTGATGGGAAAAGCAAGTCTCAAGTCTAGAGTTGAAAAGGAACAAGCTGGGCATCATGAATCAAAATGATCTAGACGTTACAGAGTCTGGATTTGGAAAGAAATGCATCAAAGATCAGGAAGAGTAGCACCAACTGAGAGCTTGGGGTTGTGAGGTACAACATCAGAGGAAATCTTTGGTCTTAACAGCTGGAATCAGCAGGAGTGGGAGCATGTGCCATTGGGAACCAGGGAGAAGTGTGGGAAGGGCTCTAGAACCAGAGGAAGGCAGAGAGTGAGTTCTAGAAGCAGAGGATTCTGGTGGTCCTGGGCCAGAGGGGGTTGGAAGTTGTGAGCCTTAGAACCAGACAGATTTGGTGACTGTAAAGAAGAAAGAGTTGGAAAGTTGAACTCCAGAATGAGAAAAAGCTGAAGACTAGGAGATCTAGAATCCCAGTGGTCTGGAGGATGGGAGAGCTAAAGCGGACCACATTGGGCATTGTGCAGTCTGGAACCAGAGATGGATGGGGGGGGGGCACACATCTAGAACCAGAGAAGGCGTGAAGTTTGTGGTCTAGAACCGGAGAATGTTGAAGGTTGTACAGTGTAGAACCAGAGATGCTGGGAGTAGCACAGTAGAACCACAGAGGGTCAAAAGCTGAGTGAGGACTCCAGAAAGCGTTGGAGGTTTTATGGTCTGGAAGCCGAGGCGGGAGGCTACACCTGTGATAGGAAAACCAGCGTTGGAGCTGGTGTCCAGATCAGGCTAGAACCAGCTGGAAGTCCAGAGTGGAGGTGTGGGCAGAGCTAGGTGGCTGCTTGGGAGACTAAGGGCTCAATGAGAAGTCATGGGGCCTGGAGGAGGATGTGGTTAGGCAGTTAGGTCTGGCCCAGAGGCCCCCATTCCCCATTGACACCTATGATGAGGGGGGGGAGATCAGAGTCCCACATTCTTATAGACAGACCCCAGGCAATTTGTAGCAATTAAAAACATACCATGAAAACAACAAAAATAAGAATGAAAGAAAGATGGATAGAAAGAAACATGAATATGATTATCAGTACACCCCAAAGCCCAGAAATACAGATCTGAACCTCAACCTCCCCCACCCCCAATTACCGAAAATAAATCCAAGAGAGTTGAAGAAAAGGATGAGGTAACCAGGATTGAGAACCTCAAGGGAAGTCCTGAGTGAAGCAGGAGGGGGCCAGGGACCCCCTCCCAGAGGTCACTGAGCTGAGACCACCCCAGAGCACCCCCAAATGGTGGGGGGCGGAAGGGTGGGGGCTGAGGTAGGCCCGAGGCGGGCAGGGGTCACCGAGACGGGAGAGGGAACCCTTCTCTGGGCGCCGCCATCCTGTGCGTTGGCTGCCGGCTTGGAGCATGGTTGACATCCTTTCTTGGGGAGGAGAAAGGAGATGAGAAGAGCACCTGACTCAGTTGGCCTGGGCCAAGCCTGCCGCTAGCTGAAAGTGGCTCCTGGGCTGGGCCGTGTCCTCGTCCGGGTAGAGAGAGAGCAGGGAGGGGCCCGGGCCTGTGGGGGAAGATGGAAGGAAAACCAATGGGGAGTTATCACCCCAACCCGTCTTCCCTCCCAGACAGTTAAAAGCCTGACCGCTGGGACTTCCCTGGTGGTCCAGTGGTTGAGAATCCACTTTCCAATGTAGAGGACCTGGGTTCCACCCCTGGTTGGGGAACTAAGATCCCGCATGCTGCTCAGTGCAGCCAAAAAAAATAAAATGGCAACCCCCCCACCGCCAAACTCCTTTCCCCTCTGCGTGCACTATTTTCCCCCAGTAGCACTGTTTTTCGTTATTTCTTTGTTCTGGACTGGCTCCCTCACCTGAATGTCAGCTCTATGAGGGCAGGGAGTTCTGCCTATTTCACTTCCAGGTGTGTCTCCAGCTCCTCGGGCAGCACCTGGCACTTACTGTGTGTTCAGTGGATATTTGTTACACGTATAAAGGAAAAGAATGAATCGAGGCACAGTGACCATGGCTAAAACGGAGGATGTGACGCAGAGTGTCCTCTGAGATGAGGCAGCAGTCAGACCCCACGGAGACTAGAGTCCAAGCTGAGGGTCTCCCTCTCTCTGAAGGGCACTAGGGAGCCTTGGAAGAGCTTTGAGCAGAGGAAGACCAGGGTCAGATTCGTGCTTTGGAAAGCTCCCTCTGGCTGATGCCTAGAGGTTTCAGGTGGAGCCATGGCTGTTGACAATGATGCTGGGAGCCTCACAGACACAGCAGCTTGTCCCGCTCTGCAGGGGGGCTCTGAAAACAGCATCACTGCAAGGGCACGCTTTCTTGAGTGTTTCTTAGGAAA
Source organism: Bubalus kerabau (assembly GCF_029407905.1). Taxonomy (NCBI): domain Eukaryota; kingdom Metazoa; phylum Chordata; class Mammalia; order Artiodactyla; family Bovidae; genus Bubalus; species Bubalus kerabau. The sequence goes on along the minus strand of NC_073640.1, from coordinate 56,995,738 downwards.
CCAGTCTCGGCAGTATCTCTACAAGTCCTCAGAACATCTCCTTCAAGGGTGAACTCTTACAATAGGCCTTCACAGAGGGGCTTCCCAGGTGGTGCTAGTGGTTAAGAACCCGCCTGCCAAAGCAGGAGATGCAGGTTCGATCCCTGGGTCGGGAAGATGCCATGGAGGAGGAAATGGTGACCCACTCCAGTATTCTTGCCTGGGAAATCCCATGGACAGAGGAGCCTGGCAGGCTACAGTCCACGGGGTCGCAGAGTCAGACACAACTGAGTGACTGAGCACACTGCCACTAACAGAGGCGGAAAACTGAGACTCCAGAGCAGAAACTATCCCAGGGCCCTAAGCTGGGAATGACCAAGGCACAATCAGACAAGGGCTTTGGGAGACCTGGGCTCCACTTCCACCTCAGCCTGTCTCCCTCAGGGCCTCTTCTTTCCTCCCACGGTGCCCCCCAACCCCCGAGAAAGCGGGAGGGGCTGTCTGTTCCCCCTAAGGTCGTGTACAGGCACTGACAGCCCATCACCACCCTCAGGATCACCCCACCTTCTCTCAGCCATCTAAGGCACCTCTCACGGGAGACAGGGACCCAGGGCCCGTCTACCCAGGTTGCTACTCACCCAGGGGCTCATTCAGTTCCAGGAGGTGGGTGCTGGGATCCTGCCGGCTCCCTGGGGCTGGTCCTCCTGTAAGAAGGAAGCTCTAGGGGACAGAGACAAAGCCACCATCATTACCGGCATATCCAAGGAGGCAGGATGGTGCAGTGCTTAAGGGTACCGTGGGGGTCAGTGGCCACTTATCAGCTCTGTGACCTTGGGTGAGTTGCTGTCCCAGACATGCTCTGCGGCTCCTTCCAGAGCCTTGTTCTTCCCTTCTCCTGGGCCCCTGCAAGCTGACCTGCTCCCATGGACTCCATCGAGGTGCAGCCTTGCTGCTCCTTGTTTGTTTGGGTTTTTTTTGCTCCTTGTTTTCCCTTGGGTTTCAAGGTTTCAGCTCTTACAAGGCAGACCCTACTCTCTCAAGGATCCGGTCACCACCCCCTTGCCCTGTGCCTTCAGGCTAGAGGTGGTGTTGCTAATCCCAGGGTCTTGCCCACACTTTTACCCACAGTCCTACTAAATTCTCCTCAATACCCCATTGGAGCATGCTCTCTGTGTCCTGTCCAGACTCTGACTGATAGAGTTGTTTAACCTCTTGAGTGTAAATGTGAATAATAATAATTGGGGATTCCCTGGTGGTCCGGTGTGCTTTCATTGCTGAGGGCCCAGATTCAATCCCCGGTCAGGGAACTAAGATCCCACAAGCTGCCTGGCATGGCCAAAAACAAATAAATAAATTTAAAGAAAAAAATTTAAGTATTACTATTCAAGAGTGGCTTTAGGGATTGAATAATTTATTCATGCTAGGCATTTTGTGCAGTCAGCATCTGGCACATGGTGGACACTCAAAAAGTAAGAAACTGTTGATATTATCAACCTTTATCAACCTGATATTATACCCTCATGTTCAAACAGCTCTGTTCAGACTGAGAATTCAGGCTTTTGTTTGGTTTTTATATGACCATTTATCAACAGCCCACTAGGGAGCAGCTAAGGGCCTGGTTTCATTGCATCTCATGCCAGTCCTATGGAGTGTAACTATCCCCACTCTGCAGATGAGGAGACTGAGGCTCAGAGTGGCGACATCACCCACACACCCAAGGTGTCAGAGTTACTAGGTGACAGACCTGGGATTTGAACCCAACTCAGTCTGACTCTAGTGTCTATACTCTTAAAGCTACACTAATAATCCAAGGCCAGGACAGTGCTAGATTTGCCGGGGGGTGGGGGGAAGTGGGGAGAAGGAGTGGTTCCCATGAGAGGAGAGGTTTCCTACAGATATTCACCCTTGTCATTTCTCCCCTTACTCTGCTTATTTTTTTCTTCTTAGCACTTACCACCAACTTACATCTGTTTGCAAAGCCCTTTCATACCTATCTGCCTGAGCCAGCAGATCAAGGTCCTGCCCTTGACAGGATGACTGACCATCTGACCTTCAGCCAGCCCCTGCCACCCCCCCTTGTTTTTCCATCTCTGAAAACAGTAGGTTTAAGCCTCTCTGGTTCTGAGGGCCAGAGAATCCCACGCAACCCCACACATACCAGGCTGAGGGGAGGCAACAGGAAGTTTTCGGGTTCTAGGCTGGGGGATCGTTTGGGGGGCCTGATGCCCAGGAGCTCCACCTTCTCTGCCTCGTCTTCTGAGCTCGGGACCAGGGCCCTGGAGGGAGACAGGCAAGAATCTCAGGGCCCAGCAAACCTGGACAGGTGTGGGCCCCAGTGTGCACAAGTGAGGAGCGTCCATTCACTCCCCCAAGCACCCGTTTATTCCTTTACTAATACACCCACCAGTCCATTCATTCGTCTGTCAATACAACTTCCCATTCATCTATCCAATGACCCATCACTCACCCACATACCTATATAGCCTCGATCCATCTGACCTTCCATTCATCCACCTATCCATCCGTCCACCTACTATACTCACTAATTTTCTCCCTCTCTCATTTCACAAATCCTTGTTAGGTACCCACTGTATCCAGCTCCAGGCTGAGAGCCTTGGAAAATAATGAGATGTATTCATGAAAGCCTCGTAAGAGCAGTTATGAGACCACCCTGGAGACTAATGGGCTTATGCCTGCAACTTGGAAAGCAGAAACTTTAGTATTAATAATAGTGATCTAGGGGGCTTCCATGGTGTCTCAGTGGTTAAGAACCCACCTGCCAATGCAGGAGACACGGGTTCGATCCCTGGTCCGGGAAGATCCCACATGCTGCACAGCAGCTAAGCCTATGCACCACAACTATTGAACCTGCACTCCAGGGCTCGGGAACAGCAACGACTGGAGCCCAGATGCCTAGAGTCAGGGCTACACAACAAGAGAGGCCACCCCGATGAGGTGACCAAGCTCCTCAGTGAAGAGTAGCCCCTGCTGTCTGCAACTAGAGAAAAGCCCATGCAGCAATGAAGACCCAGCATAGCCAAAAATAAAATTGTTAAAGAAAAATAGTCATCTAACATCTTTGAAAGGGGGACACGGATCCTCTGAAATTATACTTGAAATCGTGTGTCGGTATGTGTATGTGTCCAGTTTCTTGGGAAGAGTTCGTGGCTTTCAACAGATTCTCAGAGGTGTTTAGGAAACTTGGTTCTGGACAGTTTCTCTGACACCATGGCAGTGTCCTCTTCACTGTGACAAAAACTGTCACTAGGAGAAGGCGATGGCACCCTACTCCAGTACTCTTGCCTGGAAAATCCCATGGACGGAGGAGCCTGGTGGGCTGCAGTCCATGGGGTCGCTAAGAGTCGGGCATGACTGAGCAACTTCACTTTCACTTTTCACTTTCATGCATTGGAGAAGGAAATGGCAAGCCACTCCAGTGTTCTTGCCTGGAGAATCCCAGGGACGGGGGAGCCTGATGGGCTGCCGTCTATGGGGTCGCACAGAGTTGGACACGACTGAAGCGACTTAGCAGCAGCAGCAGCAGGCCAGAAATACATCCTAAAGGAGAGGTTGGCTGGTGGGATGTGGATAAACAATGAGAACAGTGGAGGGAGCTTCAGAAGGAGGGCACAGCCCAGGCAAAGACATCAAGATTGAAACAAACGTGGCAAGTGCTGGGGACACCAAGGGCCTGGCTGGAGCAGAGGTCAGGGTAGGGGGAACGATGGGGGATGAGGCTGAAAGTGGGGGGCAGGAGAAAGATGGGGTCAGGGGCCTTCTCTTCACCTCCCTTTTATCTACCCCAACCAGGGATTGAACCCGCGCCCTCAGCAGTGAAAGCACAAAGTCCTAACCACTGGACTGCCAGCGAGTTCCCTCTACACTGCCTTTGTATCCCTGCTCAACTGCAGCTCACCTCTTCCGAGCCCCAACCATGGGGGAGGATGCTGAGGGATCCCCTCTGGAAGGGCTGGAGCAACTCAGCCGGGGGTCACTCCCCCAGCGGGGCAGCAGGGAGGTCTCAGGGGTTGGGGGTGACATGCCGTGGAAGCTCCGAGCACGGGGCCGGGGGACAGCCCCTGGAGGTCTGTGGTAGGCCCTGGGTAGCTGCTCGCTGGAGTTGAGCTGAAAGTCATCATCCATGGAGATGTAGGGGGCCAGCATCTCCAAATCCAGAGCATCGACGTCCTGCAGAGGGCAGGAGGCAGTTAAGAGCGTGAGCTTTGGCCTTGGGTGGACCTGGGCTGGAGTCCCAGCTCCACCACTTCAGAGTTATGTGTCTGAGGTCAAGGTTCTGAGCCTCAGTTTCCTCATCTGTAAAATGGGCAGAAGGACTCTGTGGTAGCCAGTTGCCAAGATGGCCCCCAAGGATCCTCACCTCTTGGTATTTAGGCTCTAGTTTAGTCCCCAACTACTGTGTCCAGTCAATCCTAAAAGACATCAACCCTGAATATCCACTGGAAGGACAGGTGCTGAAGCTCCAACACTTTGGCCACCCGATGCAAAGAGCCGACTTATTGGAAAAGACCCTGATGCTGGGAAAGATTGAAGGCAGGAAAAGGGGGGCAACAGAGAATGAAATGGTTGGATGGCATCACCAACTCAATGGACATGAATGTGAGCACACTCTGGGAAATAGGGAGCCTGGCGTACTGCAGTCCATGGGGGTCACAAAGAGTCAGACGCAACTTAGTGATTGAACAATATCAAAGACCTTAGAAAGACAAAAGGTGGTGTCTGGAATATCCTTAGTCTGACAAAAGGTACTCTCGAGTTTAAGGATGTACCTCGTAGGTCTTCTCAATCAAACGATAGAACTTCTATTAAACTTCAGAGCTCTGTCACTCAGCCATCTCAACAGAAGCCTGAAGTAGAGGGGTTTATCTCAGAGATTAGTGGGTATGGCTTTTGTCTAGTGGAGTGAACTCCAAAGACACTTTCATGAACAGAAGCATTGGCAGCTTGGACTGAAACGGAAAGGGATGGTACAAAATGAAAAGGGACCTTTGGACCATCAAAACTCTAAGCAGAAAGCAGGTTACAAAAACCACTCAGCTGCAAACACATGCTATCTTTTTCGGAAAAAGGAAGGAGGACAGTGAATTGCCAAGAGCCCAAAGGGTGGAGCCAAGAGCCATGGAGAAAAACTACTGGGAAATAGTAGGAATGAGTTCTGATCCAGGAACTTTTTTTAGGTTTTTTTTTTTTTTTTTTCCAATTGAAGGATAATTGGTTTACAATATTGTGTTGGTTTCTGCCATACACCAACATGACAAGGGACTTTAGATATTTGCCCAGATGGATTTCAGAACTGCTATGGATCAGTGACCCAAGTGCTCTCCTTCCCCCCACTTTTTTGAATAGGAGTATTTTGGCAGTTATTCTACGCCTGTCCCATCACTGGATGTTGGGAATGTGGATGGCAGACAACTTGTCTCTCTAGTTCAGAGGCCAGCAGATTGAGAGGAACTGTATTTGAGGTGCTCAGCCACACCCAGACTTGACTGGAGTGATGAGATTCTGGACTTAAAATTGATGTTGTAATGGGAAGAGACTTCGGGGGGCCTTGGGAGGGGTGAGTGTACCTTGTGTGAGGGAGAGACATGAATCATTGGGGGTCCCAAGATCATGCCTTCTGGCGTTCCCACTTGTTTGTGACTGCCTTCCACACTGTGCCACGGTTGGTCTGTCTGACCAATACAATATAGCAGAAGTGATGGGATGTCACTTCTGAGATTAGGATATAAACGACCACAACTTCTGTCTTGGGTTCACTCAGATTACTTGCCTCAGGGGAAGCCAGCTGGCGTGCTGTGAGGATGCTTAGGCAGCCTCTGTACAGGCCCACATGGTGAGGAACTGAGGCCTCCAGCCAAAGCCATGAGGGCCTGCAGCCAGCCAGCAACCCTGTGCGTGAATTTGGAAGTGGATCCTCTAGCCCCACATGGCTGTAGCCCTGACTGAGAACTTGATTTCAACCTCGTGAAAGACTCAGACAAAACCATCCAGCTAAGCTGCTTCCAGATTTCTAATTCTTAGAAACCGTGCAGCGTAACAAATGTTTGCTTTAAGGTACTGAGTTTTGGGGTAATGTGTTACAAAGTGATAGCCAGCTAATACATCACGCCACTGCCATTTATCTCTCCAGACCACCAATCATCCAAACACATTCCATCTACCATCCATCCAACAGTCTGTCTATCCAGCAACCCATCCATCCATCCGGATACCTAAGCATTACCCATCCATCTCTCTACTATCGCCCACCTAGTGAATTCAGTGATCCATCCCTCTATTCATTAACCACTCCACCATCCCTCTCTAAAGCTTAGATATGTCACCTAGACCCAGAGGTAAAGACCACTCCTTCCACGCCATCCCTTACCTGAGCGATATCTAGGTCTGTCTCCACTGTCTGCAGGTCTTTCCCAGAGGCCAGGACTTTGTGTGCATTCTCCACGTCCACAAAGAGATCATCTGGGAGATCAGCCTGCGGGGACAGAGTAGAGACTCAAGGAAATCTTGGGCCTGGGAGATGTTGGCAGTAAGGCAGTCTAAAACATTTGAGCTTGGGCTAGAAGTGAGGGTCAGTTGTCAGACAGCTGGGACACCAAGCGAGTCAAACAGCAAATATGGGTTTCTGAACCTGGGTGTGCAAAAGTCTGAGTGCCTGGGTATAGATTGACAGGGCACACATTGGAGGTTCAAAAGACCGAAGTCTGAGGCCAAGATACTCGGGCCCTGGCGGGTTAAAGATCTTGGAGTCTGGGGGGAAAAAATGCCGAGTCCAGTTGTCCCAAGGGTAAAGGTGAGGTCAAAGGTCACAGTCTGTTTCCCTGGTGGAGAGAAGATATTCTGGGGGGTCATGAAGGTGGGGATAAGGAAAGTCAAGACTAGATAATATGGACCCCTGAGTCAAAGGTCAGCTTTCTGGACTCTTAAGTAAAAACAGTAACCATTATGGTCTGTTGAAGTCTTTACCAAGTGCTTGTCATGAATGATATCACTGAACCCTTGCCATAACTAATGAGGTGGCTATGTGCTACTATCCTAATTTTACAGGTGAGGAAACCGAGGCCCCACTTGTCCAGGGTAACACAGCTCTACGTGGCAGAATCAGGGTTTGAATCCAGGTTTGAGTAATCTAAAACATCAGGCATTCTTGTCTCTGTGAGGTCAAAATTCAGAGAACCCAGGACTTCCCTAGCGGTGCAGTGGTTAAGACTCCGTGCTTCCACTACAGGGGGTGCAGGTTCAATCCCTGGTCAGGGAACTAAGATCCCACTTGCCGTGTGGCGCGGCCACAAAGTAAAAATTAAAAAAACAAAATTCAGATGTTTAGTCACAAGCAATGAGGGGTTACCTCTGCCAGTCCCAAACATCCTACACTTTGATCCAGATAACAGTTGAAAGAATCTGGAATCTAGATCTTGAAGGAACCCCAACTCCATCTCATCCCCAACCTTTCCACTCCACAGAGGGAGAAACTGATGTCCAGAGAAAAGCAGGGTTCAAGCCAAAGACCCAAAAGCCTGGATCCTGAGGGCTGAAGTGGAGGGAATGCTTACCGGAAGAGGACTCTGGGGGCGCCGCGTGGCTGGGGGTGCACTGGGGGTAGCGGCTACTGAAGTCCCGTCCAGGATTGGTGCCAGGAGGCGACGGAGGTCAGGGCTACAGAACCGACGGGGGTCAGCGGCCAGGGCGGCCTCACTCAGGGCAGGGGGGTGCAGGAAAGCCAGGATCCGGGGACCAGAGGTGTCTGCAGAACACATCAAGATGGATAGGACACCAGAGGGTCACTCAGGGCTGAGGGCAGAGACTTCTGCCCACCTCAGGGAGCAGAGCTGATGATGTAATCAGTATGGACCCCATTCACAGCGTTGGGAGCTGAGTGCTGGAGAAGACATGCAGGGCCCGGTGCCATCCCTTCAGTGGCCCTGAAGGGACCTAGGGGAGGGGCCCACACGGAGCGGGGGCACACAGTAGATAGGAACAGTAGCAACTGCCCAGTCATGGGGACGTGTTTTAATATTTCAGATTGACACAGCTGGATGGGGGCACAAAATTAACCTGATTCTCCAGTAGCACAGAATAGCCTTTGGCCATTTGGCTCTGGTGGAGGGAGGGTGAGTGGGCATGTTGGGGGAGGAAGCTGGCCTAAGACCCTCAGGGAGGTTCTATGGACCCTGGAGGTCAAGATGTGGTCCTGAGCCAATTCTAAGTCAGAAATGGAAAGGGTGTGGGTGACCTCATACCACACCCAGGAGCATGGGTTGCTAGCAACCCTCTGCAGATGGTGAAGCCCTAAAGAACAGTCAGGGAGGGAAACTCATTTATCCAGGATTGGAGGGGGAGGGTGATGCTATTAACCAGGAGAGAAGGAAGAGGTAAAAAGAAGCCAGATGTGGAAGAGTCTAGACTATTGGAAGCCAAAGTATAGTGAAGTGGGAGCAGGGAACAAATTGAAAGTGGGGACAGTTGGGAGTCACAGCAGGATTCAGAGCACAGGACAACAAGACTGAAGCAATACAGGAGAAGAGGGAGGGCAGAAGAGAGAAGAGCATTCTAGGCAAAGGAAGCTGCATGTGCAAAGGCCCTGAGGCAGGAAAGAGTCTATTATGTTCCCAGAGCACTAAGGAAGCTGGTGTGGATAAGACAGTGAATGAGAAGGGGAAGGAGGCAGGAGGCAGGTCACACGGGGCCAAGTGGGTCAGATGAAGGGACTTGGGCTTTCTCCCGAGCATCCTGGGAACACAACCCCACCCAGCCCCAGCCCGGCCCCATACCAAGTCTGTCCCCAGGATTAGGAGCATCCTTCTGAGAGGGGCTGCCCCGCTGAACATGTCTGCGAGAGTGTCGCTCCGTTTGCTCCAGGGACAGCACCACTTCGGTCTCTTCCACTCGGCTGGGGTACAGGGCAGAAAGGGGAGTGGGAGTCAGGGAGGGTGCCTGGCCCCACCCCTAGGCAGTCCCTTCCTAGTGATGTCCTGTTACAGGAGGCCATCTAGTCCAGGGGTGGGAGGGCATTGTATAGAAAATAATTTGCCATGCTGACTTGTTTTAAAGATTTAAATTTTGTTGACTGCTTTTTTTTTTTTTTATTATATTAAGAATAGCATTGAAAAGAAAGTTAAGGGTGTCTTCCCAAATTCCCTCTGTGGAAGGAAAGGCAGGAAAAAAAGAGTTGGCATTTAGCACAGCCTGGGAAGAGGGAAAGAGAAGAGAGACTGGGGCCATGAAGGGCAGAGAACAGGGAGCCTGAAAGGCATGAGAACTAAATATTCTCTTTATAGACATTTACTTATAAACGCATTCTTATAAATGTATTGATAAAGACTATATATGTACCATATTCTTATGTTACCAAATATGAAGAATTTATAGGGATATATTTTTATGAATAAGATTTTATTTAGGAAGCTTCTATTCATAGACATTTGCCACATTCAAAGGAACGAATTTATAAATATATGCTTCTGTCCCTTGTGTCTTCCTGCCGCCCCCTCCCTCCCCAGTCTCTAGCTGCAGAAGCAATCCAAAAGTTCCCTCTGCAACCTGGCTTCTGGATAATGGGGCCTGGGGTGGAGGACCAGACCCTCATTTGGATCTCATTTGCATAACACTCTCCAGGATGGAGTGTGGGTGGTCCTTCCACCAGCTCTTCCAGAAGCTGGGACCCTGCCCCATCCTCACCCACCCCTTCTGGGCTGGAAACATCCCAGTTGAGGCTGGATCCAAAGTTGACCCACCCCTCTAGATAAACAGAGGCTCATACAGTCACGTGTACATGCACTCCGTACTCACAGGCACAAATGGGAACCCTCATATACCCCCAGGTGTATTCCTGGTCAGGTAGGCACACATACTCTCTACACTGGGGCTAACACATGTGCCTACATGCCACATGGAATGCACATATTCATTCCTTCCAGACCTTTCCTTGTTCGTGCTCAGTCGCTCAGTCATGTCCAACTCTTTGTGATCCCGTGGGCTGGAGCCCACCAGGTTCCTCTGTCCATGGGATTTCCCAGGCAAGAATACTAGAGTGGGTTGCCATTTCCTACTCCAGGGGCTCTTTCCAATCCAGGGATTGGTCCCACATCTCTTATACATCTTGCATTGGCAGGCGGATTCTCTACTACTGTGCCACCTCAGAAGCCCTTTCCTAGACAACCAGAAATACTTAGTGGTTAAGAGCAAGGGCTCTGCAGCCAGCAGCCTGGGATTCAGATTCCAACTCTGCCACGTACAAGCTGTGTGACCTTGAGCCTATGACTGAACCTCTCTGGGCCTCATTTTCCCCTTCTGTAAAGTGGGGATAATAATAGTGCCTCTTCCCCAGGTTGTCATGAGTCCTAAATAAGTTAGTATATGTCAAATGCATAGAACTGTGGCACAGGATGAGCTCTATATATTTGCCATCATTGTTTACTGAGCAATTACTATGTGCCAGGCACTGGAGTTTCAACAGTGAACAAGACAGACAAGACTTCCGGCTTTCATGGTGGGAAATGCTAATAGGAAAAGACAGACCTTAAGTAAAAGACATTATTTGTTGGTAAATGTATCTACGTCATTGTTGTTGTTTAGTTGCTAAGTCACGTCTGACTCTTGGTGACCCCATGGACTGACTGTAGCTTGCTAGCCTCCTCTGTCCATAGGATTTCCCAGGCAAGAATACTGGAGAAGGTTGCCATTTCCTTCTCCAGGGGATTTTCCCAACCCAGGGATCAAACCTGCATCTCCTGCATTGGCAAGCGGATTCTTTACCACTGAGTCACTAGGGAAGCCCTATCTATGTAATTACAAAAGGTATTATACACCTTTCCAGTAAACAAAGCACTTGAAACATGGCTGGTTGGAACTGAGATGTATCGTCGTGTAAACAGCTTCCCCAGTGGCTCAGTGATAAAGAATCTGCATGCAATGCAATCCCTGGGTTGGGAAGATTCCCTGGATAAGGAAATGGCAACCCACTCCAGTCTTCTTGCCTGGAGAATCCCACGGACAGAGGAACCTGGCAGGCTACAGTCCATGGGATGGCAAAGAGTCGGACATGACTGAAGTGACTGAGCACGCAGAGCAGGTCAGTGTAAAACACACCCCAGAGACTTACTTTCCTGATGGTCTAGCGGCTAGGAATCCATATTCCCAATGCAGGGAGCCTGAGTTCGATCCCTGGTAAGGGACTAGATCCCACATACTGCAACTAAAGATCCCACATGCCCCAGCGAAGATCAAAGAGTTCTCATGCCACCTGGGAGCAGCCAAATAAATAAATAAAATACTAAAAATAATAGAATACACACTAGATTGAAAAATTGAGTATGAAGAAAGAATCTAAAAGTCTCAATAATTTTTAGGGGACTTCCCTGATAGTCCAGTGGTTAAGACTCCAAGCTTCCAGAGCTTTTGATGCAGAGGGCTCAGGTTTGATCCCTGATGCAGGAACTAAGATCCCACATCCCACTCAGCATGGCCAAGAAATCTTTACAACTTCTTAAATAATAATTTTTAATATCAATTACATGTTGAAATGATATTTTTGTATGCATTAGAATATGTACACATGTCCCTACAACATAATGTGCAATAATTTAATAGTCTATTATTAATTACATTAAACCATATAGTCAAAGCTATGGTTTTTCCAGTCATGTATGGATGTGATAGTTGGACCATAAAGAAGGCTAAGTGCCAAAGAACTGATGCTTTTGAACTGTGGTGTTGTAGAAGACTGTTGAGAGTCCCTTGGACAGCAAGATCAAACCAGTTAGTCCTAAAGGAAATCAACCCTGAATATTCCTTGGAAGGACTGATGCTGAAGCTGAAGCTCCAATACTTTGGACACCTGATGTGAAGAGCCGACTCACTGGAAAAGACCCTGATGTTGGGAAAGACTGAGGACAGAAGGAGAAGGGTCCTCCAGACCTGCTTGGATCAAAACTCAGCTAACTGTGTGACATCGGGCAAGGGACTTCCTCTCTCTGGTCTTCAGTTTTCCCTCCTCCAAAATAGGGATGGAGCAACTTCCTTGGTGGTCCAGTAGTTAAGAATCTGCTTTCCAATGTAGAGGATACAGGTTCAATCCCTAGTCAGGGAACTAAGATCCCCCATGCTTCAGGGCAACTAAGCCCACACTGCCACAACTAGAGAGCCTGCTTGCAGCAAACGACCGAGCCCACGCGCTCTGGAGCCCATCCGCCACAACTACAGAGAAACTCACACGTCGAAACGAAGACCCTGCATATGAACTAAGATCTGATGCAGCCAAAAATAAATAAATGATCCGTTAAAATGGGGATCGAAATAACGGCTGTACCTCACGGGCTTCTTGTGAGCACAAAGCCCATGGTGTAGAATGCTGTCAGTGCCCCGTGCAAATGAGTTTTATTTTTATGGAGCAGGTGCTACTGGCAATGGAAGGAGGCTCAGGTGTGGAAGAGAAGGGATGGAGTCTACACAGTGTCAGCACTCAAGCAGGCACAGAGACCCATGCAGCTGCACGCCACTCAATATTCATACTCAATGCTTCTCATCTCACAGTTAACCCCCTTTCAAATCAGAATCTTTGAATAACGTGTAGCCTTGAGAAGAATCAGAGCAAAGGACAGGGGACCTCACTGTTACTGAGTAACCTCCTATTCATGCTTCATCCATTTTCTGCCAGTAAAACTGAACTCCCCAGGCCTGCTCTTTGCTTAGAGGGTGAAAAGATTGAAATTCCAGGGCCTGGCCATCCAAAGGCAAGTCTTCATAATGAATAAAAGGAGCTTCCAGAAGAGATAGGAGTGCAGGTTCCCTCTCCTTTGCTCTGATTCTTCTCAAGGCTACAAGTTATTCAAAGATTCTGATTTGAAAGGAGGTTGATGGGAGAGCATTTCGAAGATGACCAGGCTTGTTCTCCTGTGTATGAAGACTTGCATAAATATTCCTGTTACCAACCTCTGTTTTCTAATACAATCTCTTCTTGATCAAAAAGACCCTGGGAGGGACTTCCCTGGTGGTCCAGGGGCTAAGACTCCATGCTCCCCATGCAGGGGCCCCGGGTTTGACCCTGGTCGGGGAACTAGATCCTGCATGCTGCAACTAAGAGTTCGTATGCCACAACTAAAATTCAGCTCAGCCAAGTAAACAAACAAACAAAAAAAGACCCAAGGAAACTCCTATGGCTTTAGAAATGAATGCCATGTCCTGGGAGACAGACTTCAAAGAAAAGCTGTAATTCTCTGTCTTGGGTGATAATTAGCTGCCCTTGTCACATGTTGTCATGGTGAAAAACTTCTAAGATGCATGATGGAAGAGGGGAGGAGCCTATGCTTTACCACTACATGCTCATTAGAATGGTTCCGATGAAGACAGAGGAAATCAACCCTGAATATTCACTGGAAGGATTAATGCTGAAACTCCAATACTCTGGCCACCTGATGCGAAGAGCTGACTCACTGGAAAAGACCCTGATGTTGGGAAAGATTGAAGGCAAAAGGAGAAGGGGGTGGCAGAAGGTGAGATGGTTAGACAGCATCACCAAATCAATGGACATGAATCCGAGCAAACTCCGGGAAATAGTGAAGGACGGGGGAGCCTGGCTTGCTGCAATCCACATGGTTTCGAAGTGGGACACAACGACTGAACAACAACAATGAAAACAAAGACAATATAAAATAAAATGCTGGCAAGGACGCGGAGGAACTAGAACCCTCACACAATGCTGATGGGAATACAAAAGGGCACAGCCACCTTAGAGAGCAGTTTGGCAATTTCTTCTGAAGTTAAGCATACACCGACCATACGGCCCATCCACTCCATTCCGAGGTGTTGATCCAAGAGGAATGAAAACATGACCTCACAATATTATGGATGAGAATGTTTCCTTTTCTCGTAATCACCCAAATAGTCAACAGTTCAAATGTCCTCCAACTGAGGAATGCATAAACCGTGGTCCATACATATTCATAGCATAGATTACCTAGCATCAAAAAGGAACTGATGGATATACACCACAACATAAATTTAAAATCTATTAGGCTAAGTGAAAGAAACCAGGCTCAAAGACTACATACTATAGAATTTAGTGTACATGACATTCTAGAAAAGGCAAAATTCTAGGGTCAGAGATTAGATCACTGGTGGACAGAGACCATTAGGGGGTGGGCTGAGGTTCACTATATAAGAATTTTGGGGGGTGATGAAACTACTCTATAGCTTTTTTTTTTTTTTTTTTTTTGACCTTGCTGTGAAACTTGTGGGACCTTAGTTCCCCAACCAGGTATTGAACCCTGGCCCCAGCAGTGAAAGTCAAGAAAGAAGCCAAGTCCTCACCACTGGGCTGCCAGGAAATTCCCTACTCTATAGCCTGACTGTGGTTGGGGTTACACAATTCTGTGCATTTGTAAAAACTCACAGAACCACATACAAAAAAAGAGTGAATCTTCTCATGTAAATTACATGTCAATTTTTTTTTACATGTCAATTTTTTAAAAGGCCCTACGATTCAGCTGTCTTATTATAACTTGAAAATAGTCTTTTTCATTTAAATTACGGCACACACTCATATATTTGTGTCGACATGAAGATGCCTGTGTGTGATCAGTCACACGTGTTCTATATACATGTGCACACTTCCTCTCACATGTGTGCACCGTGCACATGCACACTTGAACATATACACACATACCTGTTCATACATATGCAGACCAGACCCATGCACACAGACATCCCACCTCCTTCCCGCTTACCTGATCAGGAAGTGGACGCAGACGATACTCTCAGATTGGGGACCCCGGCCCCCTGACACCACTGTGGCCTGGGTCTGGGTCCACAGGTAGCCACCACTCCGGGCCAGGAAGCGGTACTGCCCCGTTACTGCCTGGCCCTTGCTCAGCACTGGGGAGGGGCATGGGGAGGGGTTAGGGAAACTGAGGAGAGAAGGCAGTGGGGGCGGGGCATGGGGTATGAAGGGTCAGGGAAGAGAATGTTCCCTGGGGCTTGGGGAGTGTGGAGCTGGTGTTGGCTGGCGCCATGCAGCACTGGAAATGGAACCTGAACACATACACGTATGGATGCTCTGGCCGACTGCATCCGAGTCCAGCGCGTGGATGTACTCATAGGCAGAACAGCCAATCAGGTCGTCGGGGCTGTAGCCGGCAACCTCCGCGATCCTGAGGTGGGTGCAGTGGAGCCTAGGTCAGTTCAACTGGTTGAGGTGGAGGGTGGGTGAAAGGAAGGAGACGGGGACACGGGGCTGAAGCCAGCAAGACAGAGAGACAGGCTTGTAACAGAGACTCTCAAAGGGAGAGCAAGGAATAGGAAAAGGAGAGTGGCAGCCTGAATAATGGCCCCTGAAGATGTCTCCGTCCTAATTCCCCGAACCTGTGAACACACTACCTTCTACGGCAAAAGGGATTTTGTAGATGTGATGAAGTTAACGATCTTGAGATGGAGAGATGATCCTGGATCCCCTGGGTGGGCCCAGTGTAATCACGGGAGTCCTTACAAGATGGGGGAGCACACGGTCAGAGTGAGAACAGAAGATGCGATGATGGAGGCAGAGGTGGAAGTGATGTGCTTTGAGGTGGAGCGAGGGACCACGAGCCAAGGGATGTACGGGGCCCCCAGAAGCTTCTATGGCAAGGAAACGGATTCTTCCCTGGAGCCTCTGGAAAGAACACAGCCCTTGATTTTCATTTCATAAGACTCATCTCAGACGTCACCTCCAGAACTCTGAGATAGAGAATATGCGTTGTTCTGAGCCACTAGGTATGTGGTAACAGGATACAGCAGCCTTAGGAAATTAACAGCTGAGGAGCGTGCGTGCGTGCGTGCGTGCTCAGGCGCTCCAGTCCTGTCCGATTGTTTGCAACCCTGGTGGCTGTAGCCCGCCAGGCTCCTCTGTTCATGGGATTTTTCAGGTAAGAATACTGGAGTGAGTTGCCATGCCCTCCTCCAGGGGATCTTCCTGACCCAAGGATCAAACCCGCAGCCTTGCATTGCAGGTGGATTCTCTACCCACTGAGCCACCCGGAAAGCTCGAATAGGGGAGGAGGGAGAAGGTAAAAATGGGGATAGCAATGAAAAGAAAGACAAAAAAAGAACGTGAAAGAAATAGGAGAGGGGTAGAGAAAGGAAGAAAGAACATCACTAAAAGAAAAATAAGAACGAATAGAAATAAAAAGTAATCATGATAATTATTTTTTAAAAATAGGCACATCTAGGCTACTCTGCACCAGGCAACTCACTGAGTGCTTAGAACACCTGTTCTAAGTAGGCTGTTTTCTCACTTCACAGGACGGATGAGGAAAGTGGGGTACAGAGAGGTGAGGTCCTTTGGCCAAGGATGCACGACCAGCATTTGAACTCGAACAGTCTGAACTCAGATAAGAAGACCCACATATAGGGAACTTCCTTGGCATGTCCAGAAGTTAAGACTCTGCATTTCCAATGCAGGGGGTCAGGTTCAATCCCTGGTCAAGGAACTAAGATCCCCCATGATTAGAGGCATGGCCAAAAGTTTAAAAAAAAAAAAGACCCACAGACAATTCAAAGACAGGCAGACATATCAAGACAGAGAGATGGAGTCAGAGAGCCAGAAACAGACCAGAGAGAGAAACTGGGGGTGGTGGGTAGGAGAGGAGACGGTGAGTGAACTTGGGCAGAAAGGAAGGGGAGAAGCTGGGCTTGGCAGGTGGTCGGTGGGCCCCTGACTCCTGCCCACCTCTCATCACAGTAGGTGAATTTCATGTCCAGGCTGTGGCGGCTGAGGAAGGCCCCTCGGCCCAACGGGGGCTCCAGGCTGCCAGGGTGGGGGATGGCTTCACAGATTAGCACCAGGCATTGCAGAGGGGGCTCCAAGTTGGGACTCCCAGCCGGGGAAGTCTGTGCCGGGGGCTTGTAGACCCTCATGTGTCCAGAACAGTGTAGTACCTGGTGGGGGTAGTTGGGGGCAAGAGGGTGATGTACCTGGGCCTGGGGCTACCCAAGGGGCTGGGACATATGTTCCTGTGGGCCCCTCCCCTAGGGAAATGAAAGAAAAAAGCCCTGAGGATTTCAGAGTCCCAGCTCAGGGAGCTCTGAGGACCCCCAGACCCCGACCCTATGGAGACCCCAACCTAAGAAGGTTCTGACAATCTCCAGATTCTAAGACACAGGGAGCTTTGAGGACCCGATTTTCCTACCCCATGAAGACTCCAGACTCAGGACGCTGAGAATTCCCAGTACCAGGCCCACAGAGATCCAGACTAAGGAAGGATACAAGGACCACCCGATCCCCAACCTCCTAAGTACCCAGAGGATGTCCAAGACCCAACCTGAGAAAGCCCCACTGGATCCTGGGCCCAGGAGATCCCCGGACTCCAACCCGCTGTGGGAACTTAAGGGCTCAGGTCCAGCCCCGGCGGGGCCCTCCCTTCCAGGCCAGGTCCTGCCCACCTTCCAGGTGGCCGCCTTGAGATTGAGGGTGCGCCCACGGCTGCTGAGGGTGCTCTTCATGCGCAAGGAGAAGCACCGTTCCGTGGGGGCCTCCGGCTTCTTTTTGGACAGGCCTGAGGAGGGCCGTGGGGTCGGGGGCAGGGGCAGGGGTTGAGGGAGGAGGGGAAGGGAGGGGCCAGGAGACGGAGGAGCTGGTCATCAGGTAGCTCAGGACAGGGCCCAGGTCCCTCCAGCACCCCGGTTACTAAACTCTTCCCAGCCTCATCCTCAAAATCTAGACCTGAAACCAGAGAGGGTCTCCCAGGGGTATGTTACGCTCTTTAAGACCTGCCCCCCCAGAGCGGGGTGAGTCCCTGCATTCCCCCAGGGCAGGGCCACAGCGTCCTTCTTTTCCCATCTTTTTTTCTCAGTGGACAGGGAAGCTTGGCGTGCTGCAGTCCATGGGGTAGCAAAGAGTCGGACACGACTGAGCGACGGAACTGAACTGAACTGATTCCAGAGGGGAGAGGATATGCTGAGGGCAGGATGAAGCCTCAGTTTCTGTAATTTAAGGGCAGAGACCTCCAGGGAACTCACTCTGCCGGGGGGTCAGGGCATCTTGAAGCTCCTCTTGGTCACAGGGATGAATAAAATCAAAGATATTGTGTCCGATCAGCTCCAGCTGGGAGGGAGGGAAGCAGAGGGGTGCCTTGGAGGAAAAGCATTTTTACAAGGGCCTCTGACCCATCTCACCCTTCCCATCCTCATCACCCTGCCCCAATTCATGAACCCGGATTATTTTCCTAGTCTCCTTATTTATTCATTCATTCATTTCTTCAGCATGCCAGGCCTTCTTCTAGATGGTGTGGGCACAGAAGTAACTACAAAGACAAAACCCCTAACTCTCAGAGCTTACTGGGTAGTGGGGCATATGCTCAGTCGCTTTAGTCATGTCTGACTTTGCAACCCCATGGACTGTAGCCTGCCAGGCTCCTCTGTCCATGGGATTTTCCAGGCAAGAATACAGGAGTGGGTTACCATTTCTTTCTCCTGGAAATCTTCCCAAACCAGGGATCAAACCTGAGTCTCCCAGATTGCAGGTAGGTTCTTCAGCGTCTGAGCCATATAAAACAATATACTAACCGATACAAAGAAAACTAAAGCAGGGTTGTGCTGTGTTGTGCTTGGTCGCTCAGTTGCGTCCAACTCTTTGCAACCCTATGGACTGTTGCCTGCCAGGCTTCTCTGTCCGTGGGGATTTTCCAGGCAAGAATCCTGGAGTGGGTTGCCATGCCCTCCTCCAGGGGATCTTCCCGACCCAGGGATCGAACCCAGGTCTCCTGCATTGCAGGCGGATTCTTTACCAGCTGAGCTACTAGGGAAGCCCTTATGATGAAATGATGGAACATTATCTTAGAGGTAGTGGTCAGAGCTAAAGCTGAACAGGGGAGTGATGAGATCTTGGAGTCCTGGCTCTGCC
Organism: Bubalus kerabau; assembly: GCF_029407905.1. Lineage (NCBI taxonomy): Eukaryota > Metazoa > Chordata > Mammalia > Artiodactyla > Bovidae > Bubalus > Bubalus kerabau. Next base: position 56,976,873 of record NC_073640.1, on the reverse strand, counting down.
ATTTCCTAGCTCTGGGACCTTGGAACATTCACCTCTCTGAGCTCAAACTAACAGAAGTTGGCATCAAGGGTGGGATGGGGACTTTCCTTGTGATCCAGTGGTTAAGAATCTGCCTTGCAAGGCATGGGATGTGGGTTCGATCCCTGGTTGGGGAACTAAGATCCCACATGCCGAGGAGTAACTAAGACTGAGAGCCGCACCTACTGAGCCAGGAAGGCCACAACCAGAGAGTCCATGTGCCATAACAAAAGATCCCTCATGATGCAACTAAGACCTGACACAGATAAATAAATTTTCTTTTTTAAAGAGTGGGATAACAAGGCAGGGGAAAGGAATAGATGCCAACTGTGGAGCTCATCTGACATGACTGACGTGACTTAGCAGCAGCAGCAGTGGAGCTCATCTATGTGATATAAGAAAAAAAAAACAGTAGCTGTCTCATGGGACTGGGTGTAAGATGAGCTGAAATTAGTTCTACTCCCTAAGCCTCTTGTCTCCCCATCCCCGGGCCCCTCATCCTACTCCTTTTCTCCCATTTGGGACCCCACATCCACCATTTTATGGAGTTTCCAGCCTCTAGGTTCACTCTCTCCAATTCTATCTCTGTGCAGTAGCTAGAGGGATCTTTCTAAAATGAAAATCTGATTGCACCTTTCTGACACAATCTCTCCTCTGCTTAAAATCCTTCCATGACTCCCCAGTGCCCTGGAGACAAACCTTCTATTTCAGTCCTAAATTTTGACCTCTAGCCTTTCTGTCACTTTCTCTCACTGCACTCTGCACCTAACTCGGAAAAATGTCCCCAAAGGTTCTGCTTTTATCTCACATCTGTGTCTTGGCATATTCTGTTTCCTTGTCCATGTACATTCCTAGCCTTTGGTGGTCCCAACCATTCACCATACCCTTTGACTGGGTAAGTCCTTCAGGTTTTAGCTCAGATGTCTTTTCCAGGAAGCCCTTGATTCCCTCCCAGTCTGGGTCAGGTACCAGCGTCCACGCCGGGCTTGTACAGCCCCTTTAGCTGCCCCACCCCAGCCCTACTGCTGCTAAGTCACTTCAGTCGTGTCCGACTCTGTGCGACCCCATGGACGGCAGCCCACCATCCCTGGGATTCTCCAGGCAAGAACACTGGAGTGGGTTGCCATTTCCTTCTCCAGTGCATGAAAGTGAAAAGTGAAAGTGAAGTTGCTCAGTCGTGTCCGACTCTTCACGACCCCATGGACTGCAGCCCACCAGGCTCCTCCGCCCATGGGATTTTCCAGGCAAGAGTACTGGAGTGGGGTGCCATTGCCTTCTCCACCACCCCAGCCCTACCCATTCCAAATTTTCCTGTCTGGTGACATATTTGCCTCCCCTTTGCACTGTGGGCCTTGTAAAAGCAGGGCTAAGGTGGTTCTGGTGCCATCCGTATCCCAGCATCGCCTGCACAAAGGAGGAGTCCCTCTTACCTGACTGAGGCCCAGGTGTTTGCTGACATTTTCTGACAGGTAAGCCATGTCTCCCTCGGCGGTGAGCACCATAACAAAGCCCTCCAGGGCCTTCAGGTAGCAGGCATCCAGCGGTTCGCCCCCTGCTCCCACCTGGTTCCACTCCCCTGGTGTCCGGGCCAGGATGGATGGGGTGTGTCCAGTCAGCCGTGAGCCCGCCCTGGCTAGCCTCCCTCTGCTTTCCTTCACTCAGAGGGACTTACAGGTACCCCCAGGTGAGTGGTGCACATCCCAGTGACTTGGAGTCCAAAGGAAGAGGGAAGGACCAAGGAGAACTGGAATTCTAAGAGAACAAGGCCTCCCAGGGGTACAGAATTCTAGGAAGGCAGGGGTATCCCAGGGGGATAGAACTCTTGTTGTTTAGTCAATAAGTAGTGTACTATGACTCTTTTGGGACTTTAGTCTGCCAGACTCCTCTGTCCATGGGATTTCCCAGGCAGGAATACTGGAGTGGGCTGCCATTTCCTTCTCCAGGGGATCTTCCAAACCCAGGGATCAAACCTGAGTCTCTGGCATTGCAGGCAGATTCTTTACCACTGAGCCATCTGCGAAGCCCCTAATAGAACCCTGAGGAGGGCAGAATCCTAACGGGATGAAATTCCCAGGGGTCAAAATTCTAAGAGGCCAAGGTATAAGGGGAGTCAGAATTCCAAGGAGGCCAAGCTTGCCAAAGGTTCAGAATTCTTGGGCAGGACCTTCCAGATGGGCAGAATTCTAAAGAAGCAGGGACTCCCAAGCGACAGAATTCTAAGGAGGACAGAAGACAGGAAAGTCTAAGGGGGCAGAGTCTCCAGAGGACGACTCCACTTTCCCCATAATACAATCTTTGCAGGGTCCTGGGATTCCAAGGGGTGTGTGTGCGAGAAAGAGAGAGAGAAAGCCTCCTGCTAACTTTTAGTTTAACAGGGTGGGAATTCAAGGGGACAAACAATATAACTAGTGAGCCTAGCTGGGACGATCTCCCAGGGGACCAAATCCTAAGGGTCCAGGTGCCTTAGGGAGTTTAGTGAAACAGTGAAATGAAAGTGGTAGCCGCTCAGTCCTCTCTGACTCTTCGTGACCGCATGGATTGTAACCCGTTAGGCTCCTCTGTCCATGGAACGCTCCAGGCAAGAATACTGGGGTGGGTAGCCATTCCCTTTTCCAGGGGAATCTTCCGACCCAGGTGTGGAACCGGGTCTCTTGCATTGCAGGCGGATTCTTCAGGTCTGAGCCTTCTCCGTTTCCTAGAGATCTAACTCTAAGGAGGCGGAGCTATGCAAGGGAGCATTCCAACGGGCGGGGCCTAACAAATATCAGACTTCGAAGAGGACGGGGATTCCTAGGACTGGATTCCGATTGGCCAGAACTCGAAGGGGCGGGGCCTCTCCGGGGACTTGGATTCCAGAGGGGCGGGGCTCCTCCGGGAAGCCATCTGGGGGCGGGGCCTTGTCGGGACGCGGCTTCCTGGAGGGGTCTCCTCGGGAGGTACCTTTCCGAGGGCGGGACCTTGCCCAGGTGGGAATTCCCAGGGGCGGGGCTCACCTGCTGTGCAGAGGCGGTGCATGCGCAGGTAGCTGATGGTGAGGCGCATGATGGAGGCCTTGTCCAGGTGGGCGCTGACCCCGCGCGCGAAGGGCAGCGTGTGCGCCAGTTGGTACAGCACCTCGGTCTCCTGGCTGCGCCGGCTGCGGGCCGCATCCCGGGACTTCTCCTTGCGCAGCTCCGTGCTCGACCTGCGGGCATGGCCTGCGTTCACTGGAGGCGCTCCGGGAAGGGAAAGAGTTGGATGCGGCAAGCACGTGGGGTGCTGCCACATGGGTCTCAGAGAAGTCAGAACCGCGACTGTGCAGGCCTCGCTGTGTGGCCCGGGCGAGTTCCTGGAGCTCTCTGGGTGGGTTATACTATCGAGTCGCTCCTAGCCTCGGTTTTTATTGTCCGTGCGCCAGCCCATGCTGCCCTCCGGTGCCTCACTCCTCTCCAAGGCGTGCCCAGGGCCGCCCTGTCCCCTCCCTGACTTATCTGCTGATTATTCCCCGGGCTTGGGGCGACTGGGTAACAGGGAGGCCTCCTACTGGGAGGAGGCTGTCAGCGATGGCCAGGAACAAGGGGAGGGAGGGTACAAGAAAATGCCTGCAGCCCCCTCCAGGCCCTCTGCCCTACAACCTCCCTGAACCCCATCTCCTGCCCTTTTCCCTCCTCAGCTGAGCTGAGTTCTCAGAATCTTGGAGTACAGATCTCAAAGTCCAACGACCCATTTCCCGGGCCCCTGCCAGGGAGATACAGCAAACCATCCCTAGGGTCCTGAGGGGTTCTGTTCAGCCAATGGCTAACCACTTACCCCTGCCCTTTAATCCATTTCAAATGCTTGAATTCTGTGTGTGGGGTTGGAAGTAGAAAGTTATCATGTTTTTTTGTTTGTTTGATTGTTTTCATAAATATCTGCCACTTATCCAGCTTTTACTATTATGTCAGACCCTGTGCCATGTGTGTAAATTAACCCATGTAGCTCAGACATCCCTAGGAGGAAGATAATAACATTATCCCCATTGAACTTATGAAACCCAGACACAGAGAGGTGCAGTGCTTGCCCACAAGGAGTGAAGCTAAGGTTTGAACACTGGTCTGCCTGAATTCTTCAGTTTCCTCTGTTGTATGTACGTGCTGAGTTGCTTCAGTCGTGTCCAACTCTTTGCGATCCTATGGACTGTAGCCTGCCAGGCTCCTCTGTCCATGGGATTCTCCAGGCAAGAATACTGGAGTAGTTTGTCATTTCCTTCTCCACGGGATCTTCCCGACCCAGGGATCAAACCCTCATCTCCTGTTGTATGGCCCTGGATTATCTCCAGGTTTTAGTACTTCTTCCTGTTTCTGCACTGGCTTAAAAGTCAAATTCCAGGTCTCTCTGAATCCAAACTCTATAGTTTTTTGGGAAAAAATGATAAAGTATGTTACATATAGTATAGTATATGTAATCTTATCTATATTGAGATACTACTATTGATAAAAAACCATAAATTTTGTTCCCTTGCTAAGTCATGTCCAACTCTTTGTGACTCCATGAAGTATAGCACACCAGCCTCCTCTGTCCTCCATTATCTCCTGGAGTTTGCTCAGATTCATGTTCACTGAGTCAGTGATGCTATCTAACCATCTCATCCTCTGCTGCCCCCTTCTCCTTTGACCTTCAATTTTTCCCATGATCAAGGTCTTCTCCAGTGAGTTGGCTATAAATGGCAACCCACTCCAGTATCCTTGCCTGGAGAACCCCGTGGACAGTATGAAAAACCATTAATAAGCAGCTATAATTTGCTAAGTATTTATGAGTCTGGCATTGCACTAAGTAAGGACTCAGCCTACGTGTATTCATTCAATCCTAAGAAAGCCCTAGGCAGGGACTTCCCTGGTGGTCCAATGGTTAAGAAGCCACCTTCCAATGCAGGAGACAAGGGTTTGATCCCTGGTAGGGGAACTAAAATCCCACATGCTATGGGGCAACTAAGACCGGAGTCAGCCAAATAAATAATTTTTTTTTTTTTTTTTTTTTTAAAGAAAGCCTAGGCTCTGAAACCTCCATTTCACAAAGGGGAAACTGAGACTCTGAAAAGGTAAGTCCTTCGCCCCAGAGTCATAAAGCCATTAACTGGAAGAGTTGGGATCTGAACTCAGGCAGTGAGATTTCAAAGCCTTCGTTCTTCTAATTCCTTCTAATTCTTTTCTTATGAACCAACCCCCCATCCCCCCCCCACCACCCATCCCTCGCCGCCCCCCCCTACCCCGGCCCGGCCCCTTCCACAGCCTCCATGGAAGCAAAACCCGAGAAGGGGAAGCTGACCTTCCTAAAAGCCAGAGGCCATTTCTGGGGCATCAACCACACCCCCAAACAGGAGCCCTGCAGCGCCACCCCCAGGCAATGGAGGGAGGCGCGTGGTGCCTCCTGTCTCTCTGCTGCTAAGTCGCTTCAGTCATGTCCGACTCTGCGCGACCCCATAGACGGCAGCCCACCAGGCTCCCCCGTCCCTGGGATTCTCCAGGCAAGAACACTGGAGTGGGTTGCCATTTCCTTCTCCAATGCATGAAAGTGAAAAGGGAAAGTGAAGTCGCTCAGTCGTGTCCGACTCTTAGCGACCCCATGGACTGCAGCCTACCAGGCCCCTCTGTCCATGGGATTTTCCAGGCAAGAGTACTGGAGTGGGGTGCCATTGCCTTCTCCGTCCTGTCTCTCTACAGATGGGAAAAATCTCATGCAAGCAGGAGGGAGGCACAGAAGGGGACAGGCTGGGTGGAGGGGTGGAGGGAGCCAGCAACTGCCCTCATCCCCTCCCTCCTGGCTGGCGGGGGGCAGGGGCCTCCAGTCCTCCTCTGCCCAGAGGACATTCCGTCCTCCTGTCCCGTTCTGTTCCAGCCTTGTTTGTCTTCCTGCCCAGAGGGTGGGGGTGGGCGGGCCTCACTGAGCTGGGGGCCCAGACGGAGGGAACAGGGAATGGGACCAGGGACGGGGGTAGGGGTGGGGTTGGCCCCCCACCTCCCTGGCAGCTGGGCTCTACACTCCTCTCGTGGCCGACTCCTCCCTTCATAGAAGGAGCTAGCTGGTGGCTGCGGTGGGACCCTCCCTCTGGCTCCCAGCCTGCTCTCCGGATATTCTGACAGAAAGTGTGGGTGGGCCTCTCCTGGTCTCTGGCCTTTCCCTGTATTTATTTACATATTTTTATTTTATTATTATTATTAAAATTTTTATTGAATTTGTTACAGTGTTGCTTGTTTTCTTGTTTTGGGGTTTTTCTTTGGCCCTGAGGCATGTGGGGTCATAGCTCCCTGACCAGGGATGGAACCCCTACCGGCTGCATTGGAAGGCAAAGCCTTAACCACTGAACCACCAAGGAAGTCCCTGGCCTTTCTCTTTAAACAGAGTCAGGGCTAATTCCTCTGGTTCAGCATTCCAGTCTCGACTCCATGACCTATTAGCTGTGTGACTTTGGACAAGTTGCACGGCCTCCCTGCGCCCAAGAACAGAACAAATACTCATGGGGCTGTTGTGAAGACTAAATGAGTTACTGTATGTCAAGGGCTTAGAATTGAGGCTGGCAATTGGTCAATGCTATATAAAGGTTTGACTCTTTGAGACCCCATGGACTGCAGCAGAATTCTCCAGGCAAGAATACTGGAGTGGGTTGCCATGCCCTTCTCCAGGGGATCTTCCCAACCCAGGGATCGAACCCAGGTCTCCTGCATTGCAGGCAGATTCTTTACTGTCTGAGCCACCAGGGAAGCCAAAGAATACTGGGGTGGGTAGCCTATCCCCTTCCCCAGGCGATCTTCTCAACCCAGGCATCGAACCTGGGTCTCCAGCATTGCAGGCAACTTTTATTATTCCCTCTTTGTCCACATCAGGGATAGAAGGTTTAGGAGACTCACAGGCTCTGAGAAACCCTTGGGCTTTGGTGGTAACCCCGTGGTGTAGTGTGCGTGTGCAATCACACATGTGACTTTTACATAATACTTTGAGAAAAAGACTAAATCATACTGATACTAATAATAATGATAGCGCTGGTGTATTGAAAACTCATGAGCTTAGAGACCCCATTAACTCCCTTCAACAACCCTAAGCACCTGGAAAAGTGATCTCCCTTTTACAGAGTCAGAAACTGAGTCTCCAAGCAATTGCATTACCAGCCCAAGTCACCAAGCTGGTAATCCCAGGGCCCTCCACCAATGCGCAGCTATGCTCAACGCTTCTGTTAATCCAACCATGCATTTGCTTTTGCCCAGAATCCTGTCTGACTTGAACACAGTTTATTGCCCACCTATGCAGTATTCTGCCTCAAAGGTCTGTGCCATCACCACTCATCATCCAGATCTGGTGCAGGAAACGGGAAGTAGAACCCTCATTTTCCAGGCTATGAAACTGAGGCTCAGAGAGCAGCCTGCTGGCATAAAGCCACACAGCCAGGAAGCTGGTGAGCTACAATTTGAACCCTGACTTTGGGGCCTGGGCTTTTAAGTGACATGCCTTGGTGGGCATGCCACCCAAGGGACCCCTGTCCGGCCCCTCCACCGCCCAGTGGACCCCTGTCCTTTCCCCTGCTCCCACCCCTGCTGCCTCTGGATTTCCCCAGCTGGCCCCATGCCCAGCCCTGGTCCAGCCCCTTGGCACTCAGCCCAGGTTGAGACGTGCAGCTGGAGCCCTGCCACCCTTCCTCTGTGTTCCAGCAGAGAACAGGGGGTGGAGCCAGACTGGGAGGCCCCAGGGTAAGGCCTGGGATGGGGACTAGGGCCTGGTGCCCCCCCACACACACCAGGAGAGGGAGAAGCCCACTTCTTCCCTGCCCTGAAGAACTTGCCCCTGAGAGCAAAGGCACAGAGAAAGTGGGGACACTGGCCCCACATTCAGGGCTGCTCCTGCGTCTCTCCAGACAATAGACTGGGTATTGGGGGTCTTGCAAAAAGTATAGAGGATCTGGGGGGCCTTAGGCTGAATCCATGCAAGGATCCTCTTGGCATTGCCCTGAGGTGGGCTGAAAAGGCCAGAGGCAGGGTTTGGGTTGGAGAAGGGACTTGGGGAAGGGGGTTGGGGGATTCTCTCTACTCCTGACTCTGTGCATTCCCAAGGACCTGGTAATCCAGTGGGGTGCCTGTACCCCAAGTCCTATGTTCTCTGGGAACCCTCTGACCTGGGAGACACCCAGGGCCAAGTGCCCATCGGGGCTTCCCGAGAATCACCCTTGCCTGGGGTGGGATGGCAGTTAGCCAGAGCTGGAAGAGGGGGAAGCAGTAAGGGAGTATGGGGGCCCACTCACCATCACCCAGACCCTCTTTGGCCCAAATGCCATCCTAGGGGTGCAGGAGGGGATGGAGCGTGGCCGGGATCCGGGTGCAAGTTATGAGGGGGTGGTGCGCAGGCTCAGATGACACCAAAGGAAAGGGCTGTCCTTAGATGGGGAGTGGGGGAGCGCTCCCAGCTCAGCCAAGAGGGGCCCCCACCCAGTCAGGAGGGGCTGGGCCAGGGCTGGCCCAGAAAGGGTGGGATAGAGTTTCCCTGGCAGGCCCAGAGCCAGAGACTGGAATAGAATTGCAGGGGGGAGTATAGGTGAGGGGGGGAGGGATGTGAAAACATGAGGGTGTAGACAGATCCAATCAGACCTGTGAAGCCAGGGAGGAGGGAAGGGGGTGAGGCTTCCTGGATGCCTCAGATTGGACAGGAGAAATCAAGGGCTTGAGATACTTTCCGGGGTCCCATGAAAACATGGCCAGACAGGACCCCCTGGCTGTGGACCCAGAACACCCGTTCCCTGTGCTGCCCAGCAGATCTGCACCTGTTGGGAAGGGAACACAGAAACCCACTCCGTGCCCAGGATGACCTAGCTGGCCGCTGCGGCAGGGGGCGCGCCCATCACAGTTCGCACTGAAGCAGGCACAGCACCCTCTCTGGGGTCTTCCCAAATAAGGCTTGGGTGCTGCTTCCCACTGTCACAGGAACTGGGTGGGGTTGGAGGAGTCAGATAAGAGGCTAGACTTTGGGAAGTGGGTCAGGCTGTTTTCCTATTATTAAAGGGATGACCCTACCTTTCACAAGAATACAAGAAAAGCCCTTAGGAAGGGTCCCCCAGGTGGCTTCTGAAAGGTGACCGCCTCTGCCTATTTCTAGGCAACCCAAGGTTTGGGAAACAGTATCAGGGAGGGTCCAGTTATGGAGGTTCTCTCTTTAATCAATAGCTGACTCCCAATTCTAAGGGATTCCCTTTATCTGGGAAGGCTCAATTCGGGGCTGTCCCGTATTTCCTAGGACTCCAGGGGTCTTGCGTCAAAGAACAACCTCAATTCTGGGGGCTCGGAGGCCAGAAAAGTTACTCAGAAGAAGGAAAATGCCTCCCGCAGAAGCCCGGGAACTGCTCAAGTGCAACCACCCCAATTCCGTGGGGACCCCGAGTTTCACCCCTAATCAGAAAGGGAAGCGAACCAAGAGCAGCAGGAAATCGGGGATCAAGACCCCAGAGTCGCTCCTGGCTAGAGGGGCGTGGCAGCCTGGACTTGGGGAAATGCCCCCACTCCTGCGATCCCCTAGGGTGGAAAGTGCGGCGGGGATGTGCCTGCAACCGCGCGTCCGAGGGCGTCCTAAGCTTGCACCCGCTCCTTCCCCACCCGGCTCAGGGGTCGCTGGAAGAAGAGCCCCCGATTCTCATCACTCCTGCCCGCGAAGCCCAGTACCTTGCGCGCTGTAGTCCCAGCGCCATGACTCTCCAGTCGCAGCTCCGGAGCCCTTCGAGGCCCCTAGCCCCCTCCCCTGTCCCGCGAGCCCCCTCCTCAGCCCCTCCTCCCGCCTCGCGGTTGGCTGCCCCGCGCCCTGCCCGCAGCCCTGATTGGCTGATCGGTCTGTCACTTCCAAGAAAGAGGCGGGACCAGAGACGGAGCCTTAGAACGCCAGGCGTGTGTGTGTGCAGGAGGCGGGTACCGAGGAATACACACACACACCCCGCCACACCCCTTGCCGCGGACTTCTAGGCAGTGTCACCCGCACTGTGCACAGTCGGCGGGCCTCTCCTTCTGGCCCAGTCTATCCCGCCAAGTTCCGACACCGACACTCTTCTGAACCCACCTAGTTCACTCTGTCCCTCACACCCCAGCCCCCACCCTCTAACTCCCACCCCCGGCTCACCCCTCCACTTTCTACCCCCAGATGGGCCCCTCCGACTTCCAATCCCACCCCCTCCAGTGGCCCAGTCCTGCCTCCGGAGTCGCCCAGCTCCGCCTACTCTGTCTCATCTTCCCTACCCACCAAGCCCCCCGCTTTTCCTTTTCGCCCCCAACTCCCGACCCCACCCACCCCAGTTCTACAGTCCCTCCCCTTCTGTACCGCACCGTTCCCTCTCAGTTCCCTGTCCCTTCCTTCCACCCTCTCATCCCTCCATCTCTCTCCCATGCCCCCTGGTCCACGCTCCTCTGGTCTGGCACCCCTCAGTCCCCAACCCCGCCTCCTTGCCTCTCGAACTCCCTTTGCAGGTTCTCGCTGGTGAGTGATTAAGTTTATGTCAGGTAAATTTCAAAACTCAATCACACCCACTTTTCAGAAGAGCGGAGAAGTTGTAGCTTTCTACCAGTGAAGTAAGTAAGACGGTAGAGACGCGAGGTCACCGAGGAGTGTTACAATAGGCTAAGGTGGGTGTTAATCCACCGCAGGTCAATATTCTGGATACAGCTTCGGGCAGAGAAAAGGACACTATAGCAGAAGTCTGTGGATTTTGCCCACCCTAGTATCCCATTCAATTTTCTTTTGGGGAACTTCTTCTCTCTTATTTATTTATTAATAAATAAAGCACTTTTACTTATTTATGTATTTGGCTGCACCGGGTCTTAGTTGCAGCACACGGGATCCTTAGTTGCAACATACTCTTAGTTTCAGCATATAGGATATAGTTCCCTGACCAGAGACCAAACCCAAGCCCGCATGCATTGGGAGTACAGAGGTTCAGCCACTGGACCACCAGGGAAGTCCCTCGGTCTATTTAATTTGAACAGGACTGGCCATAACCCTCCCATCACCAGGTCCAGCGACTGGTGATAGGTTGGTTTAGTCACTAAGTCATGTCAGACTCTTGCAACCCCATGGACTGTAGCCCACCAGACTCCTCTGTCCGTGGGATTTCCCAGGCAAAAATACTGAAGAGGGTTGCCGTTTCCTCCTCCAAGGGATCATCTCGACCCAGGGATCGAACCCAGGTCTCCTGCATTGGCAGTTGGATTCTTTACCACTTAGCCACCAGGGACTAGACCTAGCCAGTTTATTCTGTTTCTCGGATCACAGTGATTGGTTCAGAGAAGGTATGTGACCTAACCTAGCGTAGTGACAACCAGCCCTGAGACATTTGCTGCAACTATCATGAAAGATGTTCTCTTTCTCCTGGAGTTGCCAAGCTAGAGGGATGTGAGCTTGGAGCTTACGGGGCTGTTGCCAAGAAAGGCTTTATGAGCTGAATGTCAACGCAGAGGAAAGCAGAAATGAAAGTTTGTGAAAGATAGTCTTGACACTAGCACTTAGGTGCCTGGATCTGGCCACACCTGAACACCTTTTTAATCATGGAACCATTATGGGGTTTTTGGTGGTTGCTGTTGTTGTTAAATATTGTTTTATTTATTTACTCTGTGCTTAGATTAGTTGAGTTGATGTCAGCTGCTTACCCTCCAAAGAATCTTGATAAACTGAGGGACTATGTCCTAAATCTGAGGAGAGAGATGTGTGAATGTGAAGCCAAATCTAGAAAAGCCTGCAGGAGAAGCAGTGTCCTGTTCAAGGAAGCAGGGGTTATCCAACTCACAGCAGAAAGCCAAGCTGAGGACTTATGGTGTCCAAGGAAAACTAGCATATGTTAAACGAAAATTAAAACAGGACTAAATCTTATATACATAGATGTGCCAGGCATCTATGATCTAGGTTAACAATAAACTTCACTTGGTTGTTCCTGGCAGCAAAAGCAATACAGGAAATGTGTTTGTTGAAATAGTTTCTAACTTTTGCTAAAAGGATATGTTTGAGGGACTTCCCTGGTGGTCCGGTGGCTAAGACTCTGTGCTCCCAAAGCAGGGGTCCTGAGTTCAATCCCTGGTCAGGGAAACAAATCCCATATGCTGCAAATAAGCTTTCACATGCTGCAATAAAAAGATCCTGCATGCCACAGCTTAGGTCAAAGATCCATATGCTGCAACTAGGACATGATGTAGTCAAATAAATTGATTAATTTTTTTAAAAAGAGTGAACTTTTTTTTTTTTTTTTTTGCCTGAGCTGCATGGCTTATGGGATTGATCCTACCTAGTTTGCTGACCAGGGATCAAACCCAGGCCCCTGGCAAGGGAAGCTGAAATGATCTGATGCTTCCTCACTTACCTGCCTGGTGGTTGTTGCTGCTTGTCACCTAGAACCTCCCCTGGGGACTGTGGCTGGAGCATCTACATGTGGGCCTTCCATGTGGCTGCTTGGGCTTCCTCCCATCATGGCTGCCAAGTCCCAGTGGAGAGGAAGAGTGAGCGAGAACACTTGCAGAAGCCGTGCCTCCTTTATGACCTAGCCTTGGGAGTCATGCGGCATCACTTCCCTCTCATTCCTTTTGTCACGGCAATCACAAAATACTGCCTAGTGGAGGGAAAGAGACTCCACATCTTGATGGGAAAGATCAAGCTTCCACAGGGAAGAACATGTGGAACTGGAAACATTACTGCAGCTATTTTGGGGAAATATCTGCCACACTTTTTACAGAACATTACCTTGGAGTTCTGCCTACAAGCAGTGCCATGGAGGTGGAGTCTTAGGCTTTGGGATATTGGAGGAAAAAATGCTTATTTTATCAACAGGGAAATAGGGTTCAGCAACTAAACCTCAGAACCGTGAACATTCCCAGTCTGACAAGTCAGCATTCCTGGCTACTGTTTTCTGTACATCTGCTTGGGCATTTTACTTGCTGATATTCACTTCTGTATGACTCACTCTCCCTGCTGTCAGAGACTGGGGGGAATAGCTCCTAACCGTCCTGCAGCCGCCACCTCTTGTGATCTAAATCTTTTTTAAATTTTTAAACATACTTATTTATTTGGCTGCACCTGGTCTTAGTTGTGGCAGGTGAGATCTAGTTCCGTGACCAGGGATCAGACTCGGGCCCCCTGCATAAGGAGCTCTGAGTCTTAACTGCCAGACCACCAGGGAAGTCCCATCTTGTGATTTGATTTTGTCTCAGCTCTCCCCTTCCCTGACTCTGACTCTTAATAATTTGGGCTTATAAAGGTCAGCTGGCATTGCTGGAACACTGCCAGGAGCAGAAAATCCCTCCAAACTTGAGCCAAGCCAACCTGGAACCAGACGATGGATTAAATAGGACGAGTCCTAAGTGTTATGCACAGGCTGTATGCCAAGTGCAATTCCTGCTCTTACTGGAACATCAGGACAGCTCCATTAGGTGGGCTCCATTATTTTCCTGCTGATCAGTGGTTACGATCCATGGTTCTACAGCCAGCCTGCTTGGGTTCAAATTTTTACTCCATCACTTGCCAGCTGTGTGAGCTTGGGCATGTTGCTCCGTGACTGAGTCATTTCTGTAAAATGCTTTTAGTTAAAAAAAAAAAAAAAAAACCCTGAAGTAGATCAGACTGCTGTTTCCAAATCTTCACTCCCCTGCCAGTCAAAGGGCTCCATTCTGGAGGGCGAACAGGCATAGCTCAGACAGGCATGGTCACTACCTACATGTCCACATGCATACATGTCCATGTGCATTTTGATGTCACACACATAGGTGTCATGTAACAGGCTGCCATTAACACACGAGTCAGTAGCAACACATGGATTCTGACAAATGCTCGTGCTAGCACATGCCATGATCGAGATCTATGTCTTAGTTGCTAAGTTGTGTCCTACGACTCTTTTGCCACCCCATGGACTGCAGCCCGCCAGGCTCCTCTGCCCATGGGATTTCCCAGGCAAGAATGTTGGAGTGGGTTGCTGTTTCCTTCTCCAGGGGATCTCCCCAACCCTGAGATGGAAACCGAGTCTCTTGCGTTGGCAGGCGGATTCTTTACAGCTGAGCCACCAGGGGAGCCCGTCTTGGCCTTAGGCATACCTTGATGTTAGCCTGCTTGTTGCTGCTGGCACGTGGATGCGTGTTGATGCACACCCAGATAAGTGACGCGTGTAGGTATCTGGGATCTGTAACAACGGCACCTGTCATCCATAAGACACGTGAAACTCACACGCACGACTATAAGCACACGCATCTAAAAATCTCTTGCATCACATGGTTCTCTGCAAAGACTCTGATGTGTATGTTGGTGTAAATGCAGGAAACCACCCCGCCACGGGGGTGATAGGTACAGTGACCCAAGTCCCCCTGCGCAAGTGCTCAGTGCTTTGGCGCCTCCTGCAGTGAAACCTCTCTTTAGACTCTGGAGGCCAGGACGCCCCTCCCCAGTTCTCGAAGTCCCCCTGCTCCCTGGTACATCCCTCCTTCGAGGTTCAGTGAGCAAGTCTCAGCACTTGGACCCATCCTAGGAGATGTGTGTAAAACTGTAAGTCTTCTGACATTTGGTGGCCCGGGAATCCAGATTGTTGCGATGCACTGTGCAGCCCAGACCAGAAGGGGTTTCCTGGGTTCCTGCTTGAATGGGGTGCAAGAAGAATCTCTTAACGATCATCTTAGGCTACAGAGGCTCCCATTTTTACCTATAGCCGGCAAGAATTTTGCATATATATTAAAATATATCAACAACCTCAGATATGTAGATGATGCCATTCTAATGGCAGAAAGCAAAAAGGACCTGAAGAGCCTCTTGATGAGGGTGAAAGAGGAGAGTGAAAAAGCTGGCTTAAAACTCAACATTCTGAAAACAAAGATCATGGCATCTGGTCCCATCACTTCATGGCAAATAGAAGGGGGAAAGTGGAAACAATGGCAAGTTTTCTTTTCTTGGGCTCCAAAATCACTGTGGACGGTGACTGCAGTTGTGAAATTAAAAGACACTTGCTCCTTGGAAGGAAAGCTGTGACAAACCTAGACAGTATATTAAAAAGCAGAGACCTCACTTTGCAGACATGGTTTGTATAGTCAAAGGTATGGTTTTTCCAATAGTCGTGTACATATGTGAGAGTTGGACCTTTATTTTTGGGGGCTCCAAAATCACTGCAGATGGTGACTGCAGCCATGAAATTAAGACGCTTGATCCTTGGAAGAAAAGTTATGACCAACCTAGACAGCATATTAAGCAGAGACATTACTTTGCCAACAAAGGTCCGTCTAGTCAAGGCTATGGTATTTCCAGTAGTCATGTATGGATGTGAGAGTTGGACTGTGAAGAAAGCTGAGCGCCAAAGAATTGATGCTTTTGAACTGTTGTGTTGGAGAAGACTCTTGGGAGTCCCTTGGACTGCAAGGAGATCCAACCAGTCCATCCTAAAGGAAATTAGTCTTGAATATTCATTGGAAGGACCGATGCTGAAGTTGAAACTCCGATACTTTGGCCATCTGATGCGAAAAACGGACTCATTTGAAAAGACCGTGATGCTGGAAAAGATTGAAGGCAGGAGGAGAAAGGTCAATAGAGGGTGAGATGGCTGGATGGCATCACTGATTCGATCGACATGAGTCTGAGTAAACTCTGGGAGTTGGTGATGGACAGGGAAGCCTGGAGTGCTGCAGTCCATGGGGTGACAAAGAGTCGGACACGACTGAGCAACTGAACTGAATTGAATATGCTCATCATATTAGAGAATCATAGCACTGACATTCTCCGTCTTTAGGGTATTTGAGTGCTAGACAAATTAGCCAGTCGCTCTGTTTTTTCTTCTCTCCTAATAGATATATGAATGTTTTCATTTAGGCCTTATATCAAAATGTTGTCTATCAAGAAAGATAGACATTTGACTGGATCTTGTCTTATTCACTTTAAATCTAAACTTATTAGTCATCAAAAGCAGGGACATCCAGCCCTGTAATGTCTGAGAATGTCGACCTAATGGATCACTTCCTATTTATCATAAATTACAGACTCACCATCAGTCATCCCCAATTCTGAGATCCAAAGAGCTCTGAAAAGGAGAGCATGCCATTGAGTGCACTTGATGGCAAAGGCTGGCCCCACGTGGGCTACTTTGGTGATCTATATTTATCCTACTGTGGTGTAAACAGCCCACATTTCACTGTGGGAATATTGATCTGTTTGCTTCCAGGAGTCACCCTGAACCCAGGTGGGCTGACCTCATACATGTCACGTATACAAACCACCTTTCTAAAAATCAAACACCTCCTTCATTCTTAAACACACATGCTTAGTAAAGGACTGTCGAGCTTATTTTTCTTTTGGTTCTTTTCTAAACTACAGATATTTTGCCATCATTTTAAAATTGATTTTATTTTTGGTTGCGCTGGGGTCTTTGTTTCTGGGTGGGCTTTCCCTAGTTGCGGAGCACAGGTTCTAGGTGGACGGGTTTTGGTAGTTGCAGCATGTGGGCACAGGAGTTTCGGCTCTCAGGCTCTAGAGCATGGGCTTTGTAGTTGTGGTGCATGGGCTTGAATGCTCCATGACACGTGGGATCGTCCCGCACCAGGGATTGAACCCGGGTCCCTGGCATTGGCAGGCAGCTTCTTATCCAGTGCACCACCAGGGAAGTCCTACCATAATTTTTAATTAGAGATTATAGGTACAGATGAGTTAGTCTGTGCATGAATTTCATTTCCTGGTAATAAAAGGAATATATTTTAAAATCTATTATTTTTAAAGGGGGTACTGGATTGAATAGATTTTATATCTATTATTACAGTCAATTGAAATTATATCACTAAGCCAGTGATTCCCAAAGTATGGTCTGCAGAACCCTGGGAGTCTCTGAGCTCCTTTCATGAGCTCTGCAGGATCAAAACTACTTGCATCAGAATACTAAGATGTGTTACTCTTTTAAAAATTTATTTGAAAAAAAAAATTTATTTGGCTGCGCCAGGTCTTAGCAGCATGTGGGAGTCTAGTTGCCTGACCAGAGTTCAAACTCGGGTCCCCTGTATTGGGAGTGTGGAGCCTTAGCCACTGGATCACCAGGGAAGTCCCCTGGCCTTATGCTACTTCCCGCTATAAGGTAAAGTTTTCCAGAGGCTATGTGATACTTGATTATGTCATTGCTCTGATATTAACATGCAGTCTATTTATCACTGCTACTTTCCAATCAATAAATAAGTCTTTAAAAAATTATCAGTTTAGGGGCTTCCCTGGTCATCCAGTGACTGGGACTCTGTGCTCCCAGTGCAGTACAGGGGGCCCAGGTTCAACTCCTGGTTGGGGAACTAGATCCCACTTGCCACAACTGAGACCCAGTTCAGCCAAATAAATAAATAAGAATTTTTAAGAATGATCAGCTTAGATTCATATATGGTAAATTGGAAGAGCTGTCCTGTAGTGTGCTGGTGCCAGCTCTTACTGGCTCAGGAGAGTGAACTGTTTAATTTCTGATCATATGTGCCAATTGTTAAATCTTTGGTAGCATGAAATGAGCCATGGTTTGGAGAATTTACACCACAGAGACATTATATCACGGATTCTTTTTTTCAGAGAGCTGGATGAACATCACACCATATTGTATATTACCCACACAAACAAAGACTCTTCAGGATGCTGGAGATTTCCCAGGCAATCCAGTGGTTAAGATTCCCATGCTGCCAATGCAGAGGGCACCCATTTGATCCCTGGTCAGGGAACTGAAATCCTGCATATTTCCCAGTGTGGCTAAAATAAACAAATAAAGAGATGTTGTAAAAATGATTCTTCTTTCCTCAATAATTTTTAAGAATATAAAGGCATTCTGAGACCATATCATATTAGAACCAGTCCTCTACCTAAACGAAAAAGCAATCAAGCCCTAATCTAAGCCTGACGCGCCCCCTGGTGGATGTGATGATATACACACTCAAAATACACACCTAAAAAGTGTGTGTGTCTGCTTGGTTGTGAAATAGCAATGTACAGGTAAAGATCACACTGATTATGTATTTTAACACTTTCCATTTATTTTTACAACTGTATTTATTACCTTTGGACGCTCTGGGTCTTCCTTGTGGTGCGCGTGCGTCTCGTTGCTGTGGCTTCTCTCGTTGCAGAGCACGCGCTGTAGGGTGCGCGGGTTTCAGCGGTTGCAGCTCCTGAGCTTTGTAGTTTCAGCTCCCAGGCTCAGTTGTTGCCGCCCACGGGCTTAGTTGCCCAGTGGCACGTGGGATCTTCCTGGACCAGGGATCCAACCCATGGTTCCTGCATTGGCAGGCAGATTCTTAACTACTGGACCACCAGGGAAATTCAGTCTTCACTCTTACAGGCCAATTATTTTGTAGAATATCCCTCGATTTGGGGTTGCCTGATGTTTGCTCATCATTCACTCCAGGATATGTATCTCTGGTAGGAACACCACAGAAGGGATTCAGTTTTCTTACTGTGTCCTTTCCTGGGACACATGATTCTGATTTATATCATTATCCATGAAATTAACTTTGATTACTTTTAATGATTTGAGCCTGTCAATATCTCTTGTTCTTGTATTGTTTAGTCGCTAAGTTGTGTCTGACTCTTTTGTGACCCCATGGGCTGTAGCCCACCAGGCTCCTCTTTCCATGGGATTTCCCAGGCAAGAATACTGGAGTGGGTTGCCACTTTCTTCTCCAGGGGATCTTCCTGACCGGGGGATGGAACCTGTGTCTTCTGCACTGACAGGCAGATTCTTTACCGCTGAGCCACCAGGGAAGCCCACCAGGGAAGAATGCTGCTGAGTCACTTCAGTCGTGTCGGACTCTGTGCGACCCCATAGATGGCAGCCCATCAGGCTCTCCCATCCCTGGGATTCCCCAGGCAAGAACACTGGAGTGGGTTGCCATTTCCTTCTCCAATGCATGCAAGTGAAAAGTGAAAGTGAAATCTCTCCGTCGTGTCCGACCCTCAGCGACCCCATGGACTGCAGCCTACCAGGCTCCTCCGTCCATGGGATCTTCCAGGCAGGAGCACTGGAGTGGGGCGCCACTTGTGTATAACAGTGGCACTTTTCCCGCTGTGTTCTGTGCGTCCACCAGGTGGCGCATAGCATTCCTTCAAATTAGAACGTCGACAGCCATTGATCGCCTGTTACTGCTTAGATCCATCCATCCACGAGTCACAAAAATAGTAATCATGTAATCCTGCCCTTTATCCCAACCTTTTTTTGTTTGGATTACTTCTATGAAGAAAAAAATTCTTTCTCCACTAATTGTATGTCCTGAGGTCCAGGTCTTATGTGAAAGGCAAAACAAATACTTGATTTTTTTTTTTTTGGACCAATTCTCAATACTGACCTGGTTCCCTGATCCTGTAACAGGAAGAGGGCTTGTCATTTTCTTTCCTGTCCATGGAGGGAAAAAGTGTTAGAAGACAAAGTTCAACTGAGTTCATTTTAAAGATCTTATTGGTTTTATTCAAATACTCATGAGTTGGGTAGTATCCAGTTTAGCAGAGGGAGAGGGGTACCAGGTGCTGTCATAAATCCTGTCTGTTCCCATAACAGACACAAGTCCCTTACACCCCAAAGGCACAAGGGCTGTCAGTATAGATGTTAACCCTTAAGGCAATTCGAGTGAAAGTCATTCATTCACCTTTCTGAACTCATTTAGCAAGACCTACTATGGGGCTTCCCTGGTGGCACAGTGGTAAAGCTCCTCCACTGGCCAGTGCAGGAGACATTGGTTTGATCCCTGGATTGGGAAGATCCCCAGGAGAAGGAAATGGCAACCCGCTCCAGTATTCTTGCCTGGGAAATCCCATGGACAGAGGAGCCTGGCAGGCTATAGTCCATGGGCTAACAAAAGAGTCAGACATGACTGAGGGACTGAGCACAGCATAGGGCTTACTATTCAAGCGGTTGTGTTGATTAGGGATCAACACAACCCGCCTGGAAAATGCCATACACTTCTTGGAGGTTAGAACCTTGGACATGAAGAGTAAGATCAACTTGGAGAAGAGGAATTTCTGATCAGTCTAATCTAGGACAAGATAATAATCTAATATTGGTGGCACCATTTGGGGATGTCCAATCAGGGGTTAAAGGAAGCAGGGCGTCAGGGTTAAGGTTTTGACAGGGGTGTATGGTGATGTGAGAGGCGGAGAGTAGGTCTGTAGAAACACGAGAGGTTCTGTGTGTTCTCATTAAATGATCAGTCTTCACAGCCTGAGGGACTCAAAACCAAATCATAGATGACATAGAAGTTTGGGAGTTGCACACACAGCACCTGAGGAGCATGTGCTCAAGGACAGGAATCCCTCCCTCAGAATCACTAATTCTGCTTGTAAAAATATGAACTGGTTGACATCACGAATTACTAGAGAAACGCAACTATGATGAGGTACCACCTCACACTGCTCAGAATGGCCGTGATTTAGTCTAAAAACAATAAATCCTGGAGAGGGTGTGGGGAAAAGGGAACCCTTCTACTCTGTTGGTGAGAATGTAAGCTGGTGCAGCCACTATGGAAAACAGCATGGAGGTTCCTCCGAAAATTAAAAATAGAACTACCATATGATCCAGCAATTGCACTCCTGGGCATATATATTCAGAGAAGACTACAATTCAAAAAGATGCATGCACCCCTCTATTCATAGCAGCACTATTCGCGATAGCCAAGAAATGTAAGCTATCTAAATGTCCATCAGGGGATGAATGGATAAAGCCTTGGCGCATACATACAATGGAATACTACTCAGCCATAAAATGGAATGAAATAATGCCACTTGAAGCAACATGGATGCAGCTAGAGATTATGGTACAAAGTGAAATAAATCAGAAAGAGAAATACAAATACTGTGTGATATGACTTATACGTGGAGTCTAAAATTTGACACAAAGGAACCTATTTACATAACAGAAACAGAAACAGACGTGTGGTTGCTAAGGGGGAGGGGGGCTGCGGAGGGATGGAATGGAGTTTTTGATGAACAGATGCAAACTGGTATATATAGACTGGACAAACAAGAGAGTCCTGCTGTAGATCACAGGGAAATATATTCAATATCCTGTAATAAACCATCATGGGAAAGAATATATATGTGTGTGTGAATCACTTTGCTGTACAGCAGAAACTAACACAACATTGTAAATCAACTCTACTCTGATAAAAATGATTAAAAATAGAAATTATACAGAAAAAAAAAAGAAGGAAATTTCTGGGTCATGCATTGACACACAAACAGAAGTATTCAAAGGCCTTTGTAAGTCCTAAAAGCCAGGTGCCTTTCTCTGGGTCATGCTCCTCCCCCCAGTTCCTCCTCCTGCATACCTGGCACTCTCTCTGTCCTCCTGTAAGTTTCCTGGGAGAGGTTCTCTGTGGCCAGATAAAAACAACAGTAGATGCTGCCAGGAGGATGATTTAGTCCATTTATTCTTGGGGCAAAGGGAAATCCAGTGAGGAAGCAGGTGAAATGGGAACTGAGCATCATCCTGGCTTTCACATCCAGGAGCCTGGCTCTGCCATCCTGGACTTGGAGCTGGGGGAAGGACATGGCGGGGCTTATTCAGGGGTGGCTGTGACCAGGGCCGGCCTGCCTTTCCCAGATGGGCTGGGCCAGCAGGGTTGGAAGCTCTTGGAGGGATTCAGGGGGCCTGGGGACTGCTCCAGCCTGTATCACCGACCAGCATGGGACCTCAGCTCAGTGTCTCGCTTGAATCCAGGGATCAAGTTGAGAGAATTCAATAAATGGCCAATTGATTTCATATTTACCGTCAAGAAACCCAGCATCTTTTACACACAGCAGAGTCCCAACAGCTGAGTTAGCTTCCGTTCAGCATCCTCACAAAGCTGGGCTCAGGAGCAGAAGTCAGAGCCATCCGCACACAGAGAGGGTGGGCACCCAGGTGGGCAAGAGGCAGGAGACAGATGGGCCCCAGTGTGAACAGCTGGAGCTGGTTCCCTGTGAACAGAAACTCCAGAGCAGCAGGAGCAAGAGAGGAGCAGGGCCCTGCCCAGATAAGAGACAAAAGACCACATGTTCCTCATCCTCAAAGTCAATGACACATGCACAGAAAGGCCAAAAGGGAGGGGGTGTCACCTATTAGTAAGTGATGTCCTCCTACCCACAGCCATTTTCACCAGAATCCACGTTGGCTAAGAGATGCACGTGAACACACGGGAGCAAGATGACTGGCCAAAGGAGACCCGGGAGAAATGCCCCACACGAGTGATTCAGACCACCCTGAGGGTGCAACTGTCTTTGAGCCCTCCCACCTGTCTATCCACACACACTCTTAACTCCTCTCAGTAAACACTCGACTTCCTTCACATCTCTCTCTCTCTCTCTCTCTATGTGGAAATTTATTTCTACACAGCTGATGGGCCTAGGCCTTGTCACTGACCCCTGGTCCCTGGTGGGCTAGTGGTTGGGATTTGGTGCTCTCGTTGCGGTGGTCTGGGTAATCTCCGGGAACTGGTGGTGGACAGGGAGGTCTGGCGTGCTGCAGTCCATGGGGTCGCGAAGAGTCGGACACGACTGAGCGACTGAACTGAACTGAGCTGGCTCCAGTCTCCGGCGGGGAACTGAAATCCTGCCTCAAGCCGCTGCAGATCAGGCAGAAGGGGGTGGGGGGTCTCTGAGGGAGCTGGCGGTGGCATTGGATAGCGCCACATGTAATGGCTTTTACGACACTCGAGAAGGAACAGAAGCAGGATGCCAGCCCGAAGCCTCATTTCCTGTCGAATCAGGGCTCTCAGAGTCCATCGAGCCCTGGCCTGGCCCCCCGCTGCCCTCCCAACAGCACAGCCTCTGAGTCTCCCCTGCGGTGTCGGGGTCCCCGTCCTCTGTCCCACCGCAGGGCCTGACTCAGCGGCCCTGAGACACTAGACTCCAGGCCGGGGCGTGGGGGGCTGGGCTCCTCCCTCCTCAGTGATGCTAGCCTCGCTGGCCTCCGCGCGGGGCTCCTCTCCCTCACCTCCGCTGGGATCCGGGTCTGGCCTCATGCCACTTTCTGATCGCGCTAACCAGGTTTGCATTGCTCCAGGAAACTCCTGGTAACACTGAGGACCAAAGAGAGGAACCCATTCATGGGAACACGACGTGACGGGGCAGGTAAGTTAGGGTTTCTCAGGAAAAGAGGAGGCGATTCCCCAAAACCTTCCCTATTCCCAAGTGTAATAACAACTGTGTGTAGTGACTTACGGAGGGAAATAGATATTACATCATTATGCGGCTCACATACAGCCACAGAGAAAAGTGCATGAACCAACATAGCAGAGGACTCTGCTCAGAGCACTTTCTCTGCTGTTCTAGTCTATTCTTATTCACGGAAAACATTAATACTGTTTATGCCCAAGTGAACCGGTTTTACATCCTACCCAAAAATGTCCCAATTTTTCTTAATTGGGTCCATCAGGTCTCAGTTGCAGCGCGTAGGATCTTCGTTGCGTTCCATGAGATCTTCCGCTGCAGCGCACACGGACTCTCTAGTTGCGGCGCGTGGGCTCAGGAGTTGTGGCGCTGGGGCTTAGTTGCTCCCAAGTATGTGGGATCTTAGTTCCCCACTGCTACTGCTACTGCTAAGTCACTTCAGTCGTGTCCGACTCTGTGCGACCCCATAGACAGCAGCCCACCAGGCTCCCCCGTCCCTGGGATTCTCCAGGCAAGAACACTGGAGTGGGTTGCCATTTCCTTCTCCAATGCATGAAAGTGAAAAGTGAAAGTGAAGTCGCTCAGTCGTGTCCGACCCTCAGCGACCCCATGGACTGCAGCCCGCCAGACTCCTCCATCCATGGGATTTCCAGGCAACAGTACTGGAGTGGGGTGCCATTGCCTTCTCTGTTAGTTCCCCAACCAGGGATCAAACCTGATTCCCTACCTTACAAAGCGGATTCTTTTTTAAAAAATAATTTTATGTATTTATTTTTGGCTGTGCTGGGTCTTCGCTGCTGCACAGGCTTTTTCCTAGTTGCAGAGAGCTGGGAGCACTCTCTAGGTGCGGTGCAGGGGCTTCTCAATGTGGTGGATTGTCTTGTTGCAGAGCACAGTTTCCAGGGCATGCGGATTTCAGCAGTTGCAGTTCGTGGCAACAACTCAGTAGTTGGGCCTCCCAGGCTCTAGAGCATAGGCTCAATAGTTGTGGCGCTCAGGCTTAGTTGCTCTGTGGCATGTGGGATCTTCACGGATCAGGAATTGAACCCTGGGTATCCTACATTGGTAGGTGGATTCTTTACCACTGCCCCATCAAGGAAGTCCCTGCCCCAATCTCTTCCTTGGGAAATAGAGTTCCCTGTTCACTGAAATGAACTAATCACACCTGAAACTAACACCACATGGTAAATCAATGACACTTCAATTAACATTTAAAAATTAAATTTTTAAAAAGTTAATGAAAAAAAGTTAAAAGTTTCTAGTTCAGAGGTGTTGTTACAGGTCATCTCTGGGGGGGTCTGACATGAATTCAACACTTGCAGCCCTGCCAGAGATGAGTCGGATCCCATTCACTGTAAAAGTCCTATTTGTCATCATTTGTCATTTGAGTAGCTTTTTTTTCCTGTCGTTGTGACTGCTGCTTCTGCTGATTCACAATATCCGAAGCAGGAAGGGATCTGGCCTGACCATTAGGTATGGTAAGTGGTCGCCTGTGTTACATGGAGCACAGACCAGCCTGTGGCAATGACATCTGCAGGGAGAATAAATAGCATGATCAGACATCAAAGGTTGGGGCCCTCTGGCCCTGGGGAGTCCCGGTCTCACCTCCTAACGGCAGGCACGCTGCATACCTGACATTGTTTCAGAAAATATGTTCCACCAAGTTCCTGCCCGCTCCCTAGTAGGGGATCCCTGAGGCCAGATAGCGATAAAATTTCCTACAACCCAGGAGGAAGTTCAATCTTTTTACACCCTGGTGCTGAGGGGAAATCCCTGACTCTGCAGATTAGCGGTACATTCCAGAAGCACTGCTGGGGTTTGTTCAGGAATCCCTGAACGCAGGGCCTCCTCGCACTTTCCCAGGGCTGGGCTTGAGCCTGATGGAGTTTCCCTGGTTGGTATTTGGGGTGTCTGGGACCAGTCTGGACTGTGTCTCTGACCTGCAGTGGGGCCTTATGCCAGGGTCTTCCTTACTTCCAGGGAACTGAGGTGAGAGATCACAACCAATGAGGCTTCCAGCATCTCTTGTTTCCCATGGTTTTCCGAGCATCCTTTGCCAGTGGGAGTACCTAAGACCATGGTGGTGACGAGGCAGCTGTGGTCCCTGTCTTCCCGGAGCTCTGAGTCCAGTAGAGATCCCAGACTCATCCCCAGGTGACAGGCAACTTGTTTGGGGGCTGTTGCTATTTTTTTTAATTTAATTCGTTTTATTTTTTATTGCACTGGGTCTTCGCTGCTGCCTGGACTTTCCTCAACTTGTGACGGGCGGGGGCTACTCTCCAGTTTCGGTGCGTGCCCTTCTCATTGCAGTGGCTTCTCTTGTTGTGGAGCACGGGCTCTAGGGCTTGCAGGCTCAGCAGATGTGGCACTTGGGCTCAGTTGCCTTGCGGCACGTGGGATCTTAGATTCCAGACCATAGATCAAACCTGTGTCCCCTGCACTGGCAGGTGAATTCTTAACCACTGGACCATCAGGGAAGTCCCTGTGTTTGGGGACTGTGGATGTGGGCTTTCAGTTGCCTCTGCTGCCCACTGGGCCGATGACTGCCCAGGAATGGTCCTGGATGACAGAACAACACTCAGGCACCACTGTATTTAAAATAATGCTTATGTTTCCCCTAAACAACAGCAACAGGCCTCCCCTAAGGAGGTTCAGTGCCATGTGAAGCGAGTATGAACAGTGACTTTGACTTTGTTCTTGGGTCCAGGACCTGGGGTCAGAGTGAGGTTTGTTTGTTTTTTTTAATTTTTATTTGTTTTGGGTTGTGCTGGGTCTCTGTTCCTGTGCCAGCATTTCTCTTGTTGCAGAGCCCTAGCTCTAGGGCACTTGGGTTCAGTAGTTGAGACTTGCTGGCCCCAGAGCAGAGGCTCAATATTTGCAGCCCACGGGTTCAGTTGCTCCCAGGCATGTGGAATCTTCCCGGATCAGAGATGGAACCATGTCTACTGCACTAGCAGGCGGATTCTTTACCACTGAGCCACCAGGGACGCTCCACAGTGAGGTTCTTGAATGTGGGCTGGGGTCGAGGGTGTGACTTTCCTTCTGCCCCCAAGAGAAGGAGAGCATGGTCTCCCCAGAAATGCCTTGGAGGTGAGTGAGGTGAAGCTCAAAAGCTGTCAAAGTCACACAAATATAGAGAACAGACTTGGGAGTTTGGGGTTACCAGATGCAAACTCGCACATACAGGATGGATAAGCAACAAGGTCCTGCTGTATGGCACAGGGAACTATATCTAATATCCTGCGATAAATCATAATGGAAAAAATATGAAAAAAAATGTTTATATATGTACAATGAATCACTTGGCTGTACAGCAGAAATGAACACAACATTGCAAATCAACTATACTTTAACAAAATAAAATAAAAATAAAAAGCTGCTTGGACTTCCCTGGTGGCTCAGTAGTAAAGAATCTGCCTGCCAATGCAGGAGACACAAGTTCGATCCCTGGGTCACAAAGATCCCACAGGCCATGGAGCAACTAAGCCCGGGTGCCACAATTATTGAGCCTGTGCTCTGGAGCCGGGAATCACAACTACAGAAGCCCTCCCAGGTTAGAGCCTGAGCTCCGAAACAGGAGAAGACACCGCAGTGAGAAGCCTGAGCACTGAAACTAGAGAGTAACCCCTGCTCGCCTCAGCTAGAGAGGGGCCCACGCAGCAACGAAGAACCCAGCCCAACCAATAAATAAATAAAATCATTTTTTTTTAAAGCTGTCAGAGTCAAACATGAGAAAATGGGCCCTCCTCTCATGCAAGGTGTTGCCTATAAATGGTCTATTTGGCCCTTTGAAAAAAGCATAGAAGTTCAGACCCAGGGCTCTCTGACTCCAAAGCCTCAACACTTTGGGGGCTGGTGTCCTCCGTGTCTATGGAGCCCTGGTCGGGCCCCCCACAGCCTCTCTGAGTACAGCCTCTCAGACCCACCCCCGCTGCCCTGATTTCCTCCCACTTGTCCACCCAGGAACTGACTCAGCCACCTGGAGAGACCAGGCTCTGAACTCCAGATGCGGGCAGGAGTGGCCCCTCACTCCTGAGAGACGCCAACTCCAAGCCCGCCCTGGGCAATTGGCTTCTCTTGGGAACTGGCCCGTGTCCACACCAACCTCAACCCTCCTTTTGGTAGAAACACCACGCTGGGTGCCAAGCCTACCAGGCTGGGTGCCAAACACCTGGGGTGGACGACGTGAGAGCTGAGCCCATTTTTCTGAAAGGCACAGTGGGACAGCAGGTCGCTGGAGCTTTGGAAAGCAGCAGGCAAGCCTGTGCCTGGAGATTTCCAATCTTTTCTGTGTTTATTAATCTCTGTATGTGACTCACTGGGAAAAATAGATATTACATCCTTTAGTTACACACAGTCCAAAAATATGTGATTACCAAGTATTTGCAAAGATTCTCTGCTGTGCACACTCTCCTATCTTCCATGAATTTTGTCTTCATTTTAAAAGCTTTAAAAAGCTTTCCTGGTGGCCCAGTGAATAAGAATGCGCCTGCCAATGCAGGCGACACAAGTTTGATCCCTGGTCTGAGAAGATCTCACATATCATGGGACAATTAAGCCTGTTCACTACAGCTACTGAACCTGCGCTCTAGAGCCCATGTGCCGCAACTATGGAGCCCAGGTGCCAAAACTACCGAAGCTCGAACACTGTAGAGCCTGCACACTGCACCTACCGTGGGCCTAGAGCCTGTGGTCCACAAGAGGAGCCACCGCAGTGAGACACCCACATGCTGCAGAGAAGAGTAGCCCCGCTTGCCACAACTAGAGAAAAAGCCCATGCAGCAGTGAAGCCCAGCACAACCAAAAGTGAATAATAAAATAAAAATTATCTTTTAAAAAGCCCTAAATGGAAGAGTTAAAACTAGCAAAGTCTTAGAAAAAACAACGGAGTAAATGTTCATGGCTTTGGATTTGAAAATCGTTTCTTAGATATGACACCAAAAGCAAAGAGGCAAAGGGAAAAAAAAATACAGGCTATATTGGACTTTTAAAAAAGTTTAAACTTCTGTGTATCAAAGGATACTGTCGAGAAAGTGAAAATGCAACTCACAGACTAGGAGAAAATATTTGCAAATCACAAATCTAATAAAGATCTGAAAGGTAATCTCCAGAATACATCCAGACTTGTAACTGAAAATCAAGGGCTTTCCTGGTGGCTCAGTGGTAAAGAATCCACCTGCCAATGCAGGAGACACAGGTTTGATCCCTAGTCTGGGAAGATCCCACTGCCTTGGAGCAACTAAGCCCATGCTCCACAATTATGGACCTGTGCTCTAGAAACCGGGAGCCACAACCGCTGAACCCCAAGAGCCCTAAAGCCTGTGCTCTGCAACAAAAGAATCCACCATGATGAGCAGCCCCTGCATGGCAACTAGAGAGTTGGCTTTCCACAGCTAGAGAAAAGCCAAGCAGCAGTGAAGATCCAGCATGGCCAAAAATAAACACATTTAATTCTCTAAAAACCGAAAAGTAAAAATATTTGAATGCAGATGTTGTCAGTCCAGGGAACACAAGGAACTGTCCACAACACTGGTGCTGACCAATCTCTTTCATTGTTCTGTTGCTGGAATGATACTTTCCCTGAGTAGCCTCACTTTGCAGTGTGATTTAGATTCCCACCTGCGCATGCAGAGTGAAGGCTGGTGTGGTTTACCTCAATCTGAAACCCTTGATCTGTTTGGTTCCAGATGAAACTCATTCCCTTCTCACTGAGGATCAAACACACAAGTAGGCCTGATTCTCAAGTGTCTTTCTTGACAAAGCCACAAAAAACTGTGAAAAGTGCTCAGGAGAAGATATCCAAGGTGCTATCAGGATGTCATGACGTTACAGACCTCATCCTCTGAATTGAGGGACATCTCAGGAGGGTGGCATTTAAACTGAAATCTGGGGGCCGAACGGAAGGCACGTGAAGAGAGTCGGGAGAGGGTCTGACAGAAACCATCATGTATGAACCCTGGTACTTGGGGATGTAGGGAACACACAGGAGGTGGGAAGAGAGTGGTGAGGCATACAACTGAGGAAATAGCTGTTGAGCCCTGGGAGACATCTGGGTTGTAATCAGGCTTCCCTGGTGGCTCTGACAGTAAAGCATCTGCCTGCAATGCAGGAGACTGGGGCTTGATCCCTGGATCGGGAAGATCCCTTGAAGGAGGGAATGGCAACCCACTCCAGTATTCTAGCCTGGAGAATCCTACGGGGGTCCAGCCCTGGTTGGATCCAGGGATTCCCTCGGAAGGACGGCATTGGCGAAAGGATAGATAAAAGGAGAAAGAGAAAATTTTGCAGTTAAGAAAACAGTGGAGAGAAAAGAGGCTGATATTCCTTGGTTTACGCAGAAAGCCAATAAAGCCCCAGCACAGGACTTGCTCTGTTCACGTAGGCCGCAGGCGCCCTCTCGAATCGCGGAAGGTGCCCCACCTTAGGCACCTTCTTGAGTGGGTCTTAGAAGCCCAGGCAGGAAAGTGAACGCAGAGAGCCCCTGTGCTCCATGGAATCAGTCTGAATAGGAAAAGGAAAGAGAAAGAACGACATGGGGAGGCCAAGCTTCAGAGAGCAAGGCCTGCACTTTATTTTCCAAAGTAGTTTTTATACCTTAAGTTGTGCATAGAGGATAATGGAGGAAGGGGTAGAGTCATGCAAGGTCAGCAGTCCTTGATCCTTATCGAAGCCAGGCTTTCTTTCTGCAAACTCATCATATGTAAAAGTTTTAGGTGATTCACATCGTCTTTTGGCCAGGAGGCCTGTTAACATTTTATGACCCTTTCTTCAGAAAACTTATTTTTTTCTAAAGGTGATTATTCTAAAATCAGGCGCCACCCTCCAAAAGCATTAGATAAAGTTGCATTCCTATAGGGCAAAAGTGTGGTGGGCTATAACAAGAAAAGAATTAACTCAAGGGTCCAAGGTTACAAACATTAAAGCTACTACTTACATTTCTATACACCAACTATATTAATCAATACACTCCCAGGGACACAGTAGGTAAGGGATATGGAAACTTGGCAGCAAGCATTAGCTCAACAAAGAAATCCTCTACTAGTTCTATTTTAACAATTTTAACTCTGAGAAGCTCTGCATTGTTAGAATATCTTAAGCTTCCCGTGCCTCTGGTGGTTGGGAGGCTGTGAATCTGAACAAACCTGTCAGGCAAGCTAGAAAGTCATCAGAGGGGTTTGAATTGAAACACTCCTATTATGCCCAGGAGACCTATTAACTAGAGTTTTAAGTTGATTTTCTTACAGAGAAAGGTGGTCGGGGATAGCCCCCCGTTAATGTCAGAAGAGTTGGTGAAAGTCATGAAATAGTAAAACAGACAGATTTTTGTTTTGGGGTAGATGCTCAGGCAGGCCCAGAGGAGCACCCCTTGAGTTATGGCTCACCTTGCCCACCAGATCTCTCCCACATGACCTTGTCATGGGTGGAGACTCTGGTGCTGGCTCCCGGCAGAATCCCATGGATAGAGGAACCTGGCAGGCTACAGTCCATGGGGTTACAAAGAATTGGACCCAACTAAGCAACTAACACACACACACACGCACACACACACGCACGCACACACACACACACACACGTGCGCACACACACACACACATACACATACAAGGAGTTATAATAAGCCGAGGGCAATGGGGAACCATGAGGAATGTGTAGGAAGGACACTTGGCACCACCGCCCTTCACTGAGGGCCTCCTTGTCTGCAGAGGCTGGGAAGCATCAGTCCACCTTTCCCACAAGCCCTGGCGGCTGGGGTTCCTGCAGCCCTGGGCATCACAGTCATGCAGTCACCAGGTGTTTCCCCAGCAGCAACCGTGAGTTTAGGCAACAGCTCTGAGATCTGGATCCTAGATCAATGCAAGGAGACACAGCCTAGAGCCTCTTCCTCCAGCCACTCCTAAGACACATAAGCTCTTAATCGACTATATCATTTGGAGGATCCAACCAGGGCTGGGTCAAGCCAAACCATCCATTCTTTGGTCACCTGAAGTCACGTTGCAGGGAGCAGGGATCTGTTTGTGTGATCCCAGGGATAGAGTTGTGCAAAGGAGGGACACAGCCTCCCCATCAGCCAGCAGAGGAGGGACTTCGTGGATCTGGGGAGTCCCAGCCCCTCCTCCTGCATACCTGACATTCCTTCCACACACCTGTAAGTCCACCTCATTCCTGCCTGTTTCCTGGGAGGGGCTCCCTAAGGCCAGATGGAAATAACACCCAGATACTGCCAGGTAGAAGACCTAGTCTATTTATTCCTGGGGCAATGGGAAAGCCAGTGGGGAACCGGTGAGAGCAGGAACTGACAGCAAACCCCTGGTATCACACCCAGGGAGCCAGCTCTGCCAGCCGCAGCCGGAACACGTGGGAACAGTCACCTGGGGCTTCCCCAGGGTGGTCTATGAGCAGAGTCTGCTTGTCCTTCCTAGATGGGCTGGGCCAGAGGTGTTCAGAGGCCCCTGGGCTGGGGTTCAGGAGACCTGGGATCTAGTCTAGCCTGAGTCACTGACCAACAGTTGGACCTTGGGTCAGTGTCTTCCTTGGCTTCAAGAAACAGAATGACAGAATGAAACAAATAGTTGTGTGAAGTCAGGCTCTTACACTTGTTGCCAAGACAGCTAGAACTTTCTCTAGCCGTAAGTAGAGGCAGGTCCCAACACCTAGCGATGGCATCAGCCAACCAGCCCAGGTGCCCTCACAGATCTGGACTCCGACGTGGACGGTGACTTCCCATGTGTCTCAGTGGCAAAGATTCTTCCTGCTAATGCAGGAGACTCGGGTTCGATCCCTGGGTTGGGAAGATCCCCTGGAGGAGGAAATGGCAGCCCACTCCCGTATTCTTGCCTGGAGAATCCCATGGACAGAGGAGCTTGGCGGGCTACGGTCCATGTGGCCACAAAGAGTCAAACATGACTGAGCGTGCACATACATGCAGGAGACACAGCCATCCCAGACAGTGAGTTCTCATGGTGGGCACAGTAGGATGGGGTTCCCTGAGGAGGCTGGCGGTAGGATGGGACAGAAGTTTTTGCAAAGGTTTTTTTGGTACCTTGAGAAGGGGCCGAGACAAAATGTGAGCCCAGGGCTATCTTATCCCAAAGACTCAGCGCTGCTGAGTTAATGGCTGTGGATCCCCAGGGTTGGGAAGATCCCCTGGAGGAGGGCATGGCAACCCACTCCCGTATTCTTGCCTGGAGGACCCCATGGACAGAGGAGCCTGGCGGGCTGTAGTCCATGTGGTCGAGAAGAGTGGGACATGACTGAAGCGACTGAGGAAGCACGCACATGTCCACAGGTCTCAGAAGCGGCGCTGCTCTTCGGGCAGCACCCGGGCTCCCCACCTCTGTGCTGACCTCCTTTTACTCTCCTGCTCTTCAGTGACTCAGCTCCAGGCCCAGGAGTGAGGTCTGGGCTCGTCTCTCTTCAGAAACAGAACCCCAACCCTGCCCTAGAAAACATGCCTTCTGCCACATCCTGGCTGCTATCCAGGCATCGACAGCACCCCAGATACTCACAGAGGCAACTGTCCTCCTGGAGCGATTCCAGGAAGAGAATGGAATTAAGGTCAGGAGCAATGTGCTGCTCCAAACTCTAGAACATGACTTGACAACTAGCATTGGGCAAAGGAGGATCCACCCTTGCTTCAAGCCTCCTCCATTCATAACTTTATTAACCAATACCTGCAACTTGCCAGAAAACAGACATTACATCACTACATGGGTTCCAACATTTCTGAAGGCGAGTTGCAGTACACAGCATTTAATTGTGAAATAATTAATAAGATTCTGTGTAATTAGCAGAGACGTGGATTGGTCTCAAGATCTTCATACAGATTGAAGTCAAAAGAGAAAAACAAGTATTGTGTATGTGTGGAATCTAGAAAAATGGTACAAGTGATCTTATTTGCAAAGCAGAAACAGAGACACAGAGAACAATGCATGGATGCCCAAGGGGAAAGGGACGGGGGTGGGATGAATCGGGAGATTGGGACTGACATATATACACTATTGATACTGTGCGTAAAATGGACAGCTAATGAGAGCCTGATGTATAGCCCAGGAAACTCTGTGATGACCTAAACGGGAAAGAAATCCAAAAAAGAGGGGATATATGGAAACATATAGCTGATTCACTTTGCTGTATAGCAGAAACTAACATGACATTTTAAAATAATTTTTTTTAAAGACCTGGAAAAAAGATTCTTTGCAGCACATACTAATCCATTCCTTAATCTATATTTTCTTCAATTAAAAAATGATGTAGCTGATGCCCAGCTTGAGTGGTTGTCTAACCTACTAAAATGTTGCAGTCCACAGTCCACAGTTGCAGTCCACAACTACTCAGCGACTGCAGAAACCCCCAAACTCCAAGGGGCGACGTGGGGCTGGGAGGGGAGCATGCGGTACCCTGCCTCCTCTTCTGCTGTTGTTCAGTCGCTCAGTCATGTCCGACTCTTTAAGACCCCAAGGACTGCAGCG
Organism: Bubalus kerabau; assembly: GCF_029407905.1. Lineage (NCBI taxonomy): Eukaryota > Metazoa > Chordata > Mammalia > Artiodactyla > Bovidae > Bubalus > Bubalus kerabau. The sequence goes on along the minus strand of NC_073640.1, from coordinate 56,943,313 downwards.
CCCCAGGCTTCCCTGTCCATCACCATCTCCCGGAGCTTGCTCAAACTGATGTCCATTGAGTCGGTGATGCCATCCAACCATCTCATCCTCTGTTACCCACTTCTCCTCCCACCTTCAATCTTTCCCAGCATCAGGGTCTTTTCCAATGAGTTGGCTCTTTGCAGCAGGTAGCCTAAGTATTGGAGCTTCAGCCTCAGCATCAGTCCCTCCAATAAATATTCAGGGTTGATTTCCTTTAGGATTGACTGGTGTGATCTCCTTGCTCTCCAAGGGACTCCCAAGAGTCTTCTCCAGCACCACAGTTTGAAAGCATCAATGGGAAAAAGAAAACATTTAGGACTCTGGTCACTGCACAGGTATTTCTGCTGTAGCAGGATCTTCCCTGAGCTCCTAACTCTAGCCTCAACCTTCCTGTCCAGCCTCCCCAGAGCTGACCTGGGGAGACAGATATTCATAGACACAGATCTGAATACTCTCCTTCCATGCTCAGAACATGGACACGGTGCTCAGTGCACTGAGGATAAAGTCCTGAGTCCTCAATGCTCACAAGGGACTGACCCTGCCCCTCTCCCATTCGCTCCAGCTCCCTCGTCCGCCTTCCACACTCTCTGGGGCTCAGCCTTCCTAAAATACAGTTCAGCCTCATCCTTGAAATATTAGCTCACATATCCCCTCTTCCAGGAATCCCTCCCTGAACACTCAAGGCATCTCATGACCTCCCACCCTAATCTGGGCTCCCATAGCCACTGAGTTTTTACCCAAACCTGACCTCTCTGAGTCATCATGGTCTTAAAGATGGTCTGTAGCCCTCTATGATGCTACTGAGTAATCACTGCACCTGTAGCAACCTCTAACTCAGGGCTTGCCACACAGCTCATTCTCAGTGAATCTTTCTTGCCAGGCTCTTAAATGTGTGTGTCATCTATTTTAGACTAAAAAAAAAAAAAAGGGTCGGGCTTCCCTGGTGACTCAGTGACAAAGAGGCGGGAAGAAAAGCCACTGTGATGAGAAGCCTGCACCCCGCAACTAGACAGCAGCCCCTGCTCCCCTCAACTAGAGAAAAACCCGCACGCGGCAATGAAGACCCAGCATTGCCAAAAATAAATAAATAAAATTATTTTTTTAAAAAGTCCAGAAAGTAGAAGACTTAGAGGATCTGATGGGAAAGCTGGTGGGTAGATTCATCCTGGGAGAGTGGGAAGGACCCCAAGGATCCCTATTTGCAAAAGAGGCTGCAGTGTCCGGGGTGAGAGGGAGGCTCTGGTGGGGAGGGGGAGGAGGGGGCCCCATCGGTCTCCTCCTGGCTCTCAAAGAATTGACATCATGTTTGACAGTGACGTGACCAAGCTCGCATCCGAAACCTGTTGCTGCCCCAGGGCCCCAGCGTGTCTCTGCAGGCCTGGCAGGAAGACAGGAGAGCTGATGAGAGCAGGAGCTTCTTTTTGGGGCAGGTGGGGGCGGGGCTTCGGCGGCATAGTATAAAACCACCTGCTGGGATCTGCTACACTTCCTTCCACTCCACCGCAGCCAACCCAGAGCCATGACTCCACGACGCTGCATCCTGGGTAAGAAGGACCAAATCCCGACTCTCTTGGAGCCCAAATCCAAAATCAGCCTCAATGCCATCCTCGCTTCAGTCCATTACTCCTCCTCCCTAGCCCCCAGCCAGACAAGTGACTCCATCATAGCAGTACCCCTTCCACATCCCCAAGGGCGTGCATGCCTGCTCAGTCGCTCAGTCATGTCCAGCTCTTTGGGACCCCATGGACTGTAGCCCTCCAGGCTCCTCTGTTCATGGGATTCTCCAGGCAAGAATACAGGAGTGGGTTGCCATTTCCTTCTCCAGGGGATCTTCCTGACTCAGGGATTGAACCTGTGCCTCCTGAATTGGGTGCTGCTGCTGCTAAGTCGCTTCAGTAGTGTCCGACTCTGTGCGACCCCATAGACGGCAGCCCATCCCTGGGATTCCCCAGGCAAGGCTCCCCCATCCCTGGGATTCTCCAGGCAAGAACACGGGAGTGGATTGCCATTTCCTTCTCCAGTGCATGAAAGTGACAAGTGAAAGTGAAATCGCTCAGTCGTGTCTGACTCTTAGCAACCCCATGGACTGCAGCCTACCAGGCTCCTCCATCCATGGGATTTGGCAGGAGTGTTCTTTATCTCTGAACCACTTGGGAAGACCAAGAGCAGCCCCATCCATGTCCCTGATCAATTTCCAAACTCATGCCCAATGCTGTACATTATGACAGGCTCCCACGCAAATCCTGGCATCTAAATTTTAATATTGGTCACGGACGTAACAAGACACCAGTGTTAGCTCAGCTGCCTTTACTGCTTGATTCCAGCTGAGCCTCCTGCTCTTCCCTCCCAGGGAACACCCACATCCCTCAGAACCCCAAACCCATTTCTCTGAGTCCTGCCTGCCCCTTCTCAACTTCCACAGACCCATAATCCGCAGACACCTAACACAGGTCTGCCTCTAAGCTTTTCCTGAGCCTCGGTCAGGACAGACACCCCCTCGGACCCCCCCTCCTCCAGGTTGGGCTCCAGTGCCTGCCCCATCCACTTTTGAGGCCACAGCTCATCCCTTCTTCTCCCGCAGCTGTCTTGGCCGCTGTCTGCATCCTTTTGCTTCTCTGCTCACATGCTGCCCCAGGTGAGCCCAGGAGGGACGCGGACGCTGAGGGGTGGGGTGCCGCTCCCAGAAGACCCCAGCCCAGGACTTGCCCACCCCGCTGCCGGGGTGACACCATCTCTGTTTCCTCCAGTGTCCCCCACAGGCACTCAGCTGTTGCTGTGCCAGTCACACGAGCGATGCGGGGACCAGTTCTACGACCCCCGGCAGGACTGTTGCTATGACGATGCCGTGGTACCCTTGGGCAGGACCCAGAAGTGCGGAAACTGCACCTTTAGGGTCTGCTTCGAGCAGTGCTGCCCATGGTTGGTCAACAGGCCCCAGGAGTCCTTCGTGGTGAAGGTGAAAGGTCAAAACTGTTACTCGGCTGCATCCTTGGACGATCGGGTTTGTGGCAGGTGAGGTTCTGAGCCTTCCAAGGCAGGAGGGGGCGCGGAGGAGAGGGGGGCCTGCATACCGGTTCCATGACTCATCTCCCCCCACCGAGTGCTTTTCTGGGTCCTTCTGTCCCCAACCACCTGCTCTATTCCATCCACCAAAGACCCTGATGCTGGGAGGGATTGAGGGCAGGAGGAGAAGGGGACAACAGAGGATGAGATGGCTGGATGGCATCACTGACTCAGTGGACATGAGTTTGGGTGAACTCTGGGAGTTGGTGATGGACAGGGAGGCCTGGCGTGCTGCGGTTCATGGGGTGGCAAAGAGTCGGACACGACTGAGCGACTGAGCTGAACTGAATTCCCTTCTCTGTTGCTTCTTTCTCCTTTTGTTTTTATTTCTATTTCATCCTCTTCGTTGGTTGGCTCATGTCTCTCTTTTCCACTCCTCTGCCCATATCTGTCCATGCCTCCCTCTGTGTCCATCTCTTTCTTCCTCCCCCCACCCCCACCCCGTCTCTCTTCAGTGTTGGCTGACAGATGATCAGAGGTCAGTTGGATGCTGCGTCCTGAATGAGCCTGGAGAGATGTGTTGTCCCCTTAGATCTGGGACATGGAGTGGGTTTTAGAGGGATAGGGGACACTCAGATTCAATCCCTCCCTCCTTATTCTGTCTCCTCTGTAACAGTCATCCTAAATCTGTCCTGAGTAGGGGGACTGGTCCCCTTTCTATGACCATGGACAATCGTGAGAGGTTACTTTGCTGTTGGACGTCCCCAAGACCCTGTCCTCTCACAATGACCCCTATGACCAATACCATGAGGGATGATCAATCCCCAGGCTGGCCCTGGGGACCCTTAATGAGATCCGTCATTCCCTTTGGCATTTTCTCCACCAGGAGCAAAACAGGAGGCACTCTGTGAATTCTGCAACCTTACATATTCTATCATGGCGGGACCTCGATGCACACGGAGTCCTTTCTCCACTTCCAAAGGTGGCAAGATCACATCCACTTTTCCACTTAAGAACAAATTTCAAGTTACCATGACCTCCTGGTTGCACTGAATAAAAATTCCATTTCAATCACAAGGCTCTGCTTTCTTGCACTGATCTCGACAGGGTGTGGCACAGGGTGGGGACGCAACTCACAGGGAGGGAGGGATGGGGTCTTTGGCGCCGAGCCCGAGTCTGGACTGGTCTCACCCTTCCAACCCCCCAACCAAGGAGGGTGGGTGGGTCGGCGCGCCCCTTAGCGGGCACTGGGCCCAGCGCGGGGCGGGGCGCTTCTGAGGGTGGACCAGGAGGCAGAAAGAAAAATCTCCCCTTTCTTGGAAATCCAAGCCCGGGGCTGGACTTTGCACCGGCCCGGAAATTGTGGTGTGGGGGTTGGGACTCTCACAAAGGAAGAATTTGCTTGTCTCCAAAAAGGATTTCCTAGAAAGAAATAAAAATTTGCGGCTTTACAAGATTCTGGAAATGGAGGTATCTGAATTTAGTAAGGCAGAGCACAGGGAAAGGTCAGAGTGGTCAATTTGTAAGACTTTCCTCCTCTGGAGTCAACTCTGCTCAGAGAAGGGCCTGGAAACTTCTGGAATGTTTGAACCTTTAACCGAAGGTCATTTCAGCCCAGGCCTCTCTAAGGGCCACAACCAGTGATACCAGCCTTCCACAAAGGTTTAGAACAGAAAGTTGGGGAGAGGGCTGATTGTTGGAGGCCCGTTTGGGGGCACACCCAATTCAGGGACAAAAGGTATCACTTTATTCTGTGTAATTCTGATATAAAATTGTTTTATATCAATATAAAATTAACACATAAGAAAATAATTTCCATTTCTTTCACAACTCAAAAAGTACACTACAGAAGTCTGGGTCCAGGAAGGGACGGGACTGGCCCATGAAGTAAGTGCAAGGAGAGAGGAAGGAGTTTGGTTCCAGGGTGGGGAGGTGGGTTTGGACACCCTTTCAAGTCATTCTTCACCAGAACGTTCCAGAAGGGGGCTGGGTGCAGATGTGGCTGGGCCCTTCCCTGGTAGTCCAGTGGTGAAGACTCCACCATGTGTAAAATAGATAGCTAGTGGGAACCGGGGGTAGAGCCCAGGGAGCTCAGCTCTGTACTCTGTGATGACCCAGAGGGTGGGATGGGGGGATGGAAGAGAAGGCCAAGAGAGAGGGGATGCATGTATGCATAGAGCTGATTCACTTCTTTGTACACCAGAAGCTGACACAACATTATAAAGCAATTGTACTCCAATAAAAATAAACAGAACAGAGGCTAGAATAGAACTAAGCAGGCTTCTCTGATGGCTCAGAGGTTAAAGTGTCTACTTCCAATGCAGGAGGCCCAGGTTTGATCCCTGGGTCAGGAAGATCCCCTGGAGAAGGAAATGGCAACCCACTCTAGTATTCTTGCCTCGAGAATCCCATGGATGGAGGAGGCTGGTAGGCTACAGTCCATGGGGTCGCAAAGAGTCGGACACGACTGAGGGACTTCACTTTCACTTTCTAAAAATAAATATAAATAAAATGAAGTGAAAAAAAAAGAAAAAGGCTCCTCCATGCTTCTACTGCAAGAGGCACCAGTGCCATCTCTGGTCAGGGAATAAGACTCTGCTGCTGCTGCTGCTGAGTCGCTTCAGTCGTGTCCAACTCTGTGCGACCCCATAGACAGCAGCCCACCAGGCTCCCCCGTCCCTGGGATTCTCCAGGCAAGAACACTGGAGTGGGTTGCCATTTCCTTCTCCAATGCATGAAAGTGAAACGTGAAAGTGAAGACGCTCAGTTGTGTCCGACTCTTCTCGACCCCATGGACTGCAGCCTCCCAGGCTCCTCCATCCATGGGATTTTCCAGGCAAGAGTACTGGAATGGGTTGCCATTGCCTTTTCCTGAATAAGACATTACACACCACAAAAATTAATTAATTATGAAAATAAAAATAAAGAGAAGATCAGGAGGTGGGGCTGCAAATGAGCGGGTAGGAATGTGGGACAGGGCTGTGGGAGTGGGGCACTCAGAGTCTAGTCCTGTGGGTGGACCCCAGACTCCATTCAAACATGGGAACCAGAGCTCAGTCTAGGAGATCAAGGGCCAGGCAGCACAGGTTCGTAGGTGAGAGGCTCTGGGAACTTCAGGTTGAAATCTTGCCTCCAAGTGTCCCTCGACTTTTCCTCTTTGTTCTACCCTTTCCCTGTCCTTCCCAGTTGCCTCTTTTCTCAGTCTATGGCCTCAGGATTCAGATCCACCCATTTTCTCCTCCCCAGAAGACTCCAGTTTCACTTACTATAATGTTGACACAGAGCTTCCCAGGTGGCTCAGGGGTAAAGAATCCTCCCGCCAATGCAGGAGATGCAGGTGCAATCCCTGCATTTTGAAGGAATCAGGAAGATCCCCTGGAGAAGGAAATGGCAACCCATGCCAGTATTCTTGCCTGGGAAAACCCAGGGACAAGGAGCCTGGTGGGGTTGCAAAGAATTGGATATGACTTAGCGACTAAGCAATGGTGTTGACAGTCCCTTCTGGGTGAGATTCTGGAGGAGGGAGCTGGGTGGAGAGACTGGTTCTAGATTCTCTTGCTCCTTTACTGGAGGGGGAGGCGGTAGAGGAGGGGCTTTGAAAATCGCCTCTGCTTGGGATAGGAGGACCGTCCCCATCATCTCTGAGGTGCTGTGGGACCCCCTCCACAGACACCACCAACTCAGCACAGAGACACTTGGCCCAGAATGAGAAAAGTTCTAGTGTCTGTGTGACCTCCAGTCTTGGCATGGGACTTGAAGCGGCCTTGGTTGGCACATTTCTGGGTCCACTGGGGCCTTGACGAAGATTGCGGCAGAGTCACCCCCTTGGAGAGCTTGTGGAATGATGAGCTCATCGTGCTTGAGGGAAGATTCCCATTTCTGGGAGATGGAGGTGACCATGGGAGAGATGGTGCAGGGAAAAAACTGACTATTTTCATCCTCCATTCTCTACCCAGTCACCATGACTGGATTGTTCATGGGCTCCTCTCACTAAACCTCTTGAAAAATGTCCATTGGTGCGGAAAGTGCCTTCCAATATACTAAGTATTTTATTAAAAATTCCACACCTGTAGGGGCTTCCCTGGTGGTCCAGTGGTTGAGTCCACACTTCCAATGCAGAGGTCCCAGGTTGGATCCCTGGTCAGGGAACTAGATCCCACATGCCGAAAGTAAAGATCCCGAGTGCTGCGACCAAGACCTAGTGCACCAAATAAATACAATTTTTTTTTAATTAAAGGAAAAAACAAACAAAAAAAAACAAAAGCCTTTCCTGGCTCAAAGGAACAGAGCTCCTTGGAGAAATGACTGGTCTGGGAGCTGAGGCAGGGAAAGCACAACCTAGGCTGAAACATTTGGGGCCAGAAAGTGTGAAAGGGAGTAAACAGAGAGTGACAGGGACTTGTCAAAAGGACCTTGCCCCACAGTTTCTCATCACACATGGCCCAAAGCTGGCTCCAGGTGCTTGCTCTTCACTCCGCACCCCATCAGGAGATGCGCCTGCGGCGGCCTTGGAGGGCTAGGCGGTCCTCGGTACCCATCTCAGCAGACCAGCGCCTCCATTGCGCGAAGGTGGCTCTCATGCAAACCCCTGACTCACACATCTAGACTCCTTGTTCCGCATTTCCAGACGGGTCGGGTGTGTGGCCAGCCTCACCACTGACCTCACGCATTCGCTTCATATACTTTGGTCCTGGTCCAGCGCTTGGAAGCCCCCAACCCACGTCCACTAGTACAACTCACGCGGGGTGCACGGGGCACACTCCACCCCAGTCCCGACCACATACCTGGTCGCTGTGGGGCAGAGCAGGGAGGGAGAGCAGTTATGTCACGGGAGAGACAGGCCCCCAGGGAAATCACAAAACAGGACTCCTTCGAGGCTAAGTGACCCACCTGAGACGAAGAGAGAAAACGCGCGGAGATGCGTGTGGACAAACAGGGTCGGCGCGCCCTCTGGCGGCGAAAGTGGGGACACGCGGGGAAGGATGCTCCATCTCCCACAACGCCAAGAACAATCCCCAGGTCGGAGCTGAAGGTGAAATGATACTGTATTTCATCCAAGTGAAATACAGTGTACCAGGCTTTTCAGAAGTAGTTATTCGTTTCCTTACTTACTGTCTGTCTTCCCCACATGAACATGAGTGCTGGAAAGTCCTGTTTTGCTCACAGCTGAATTCCTAGCACCTACAACAGGTAAGTGGGACACATAGCGGGTGCTTAGTAAGTTATATGGACTGGAATTAACAATTTTGCCCTTGGATTCAGGCTTGAGTCTGACTCCGCAGGGCAAGGCATCCCCAGGAGCTAAAATGAGCCCGAGTCCCCATTTCTGGACATGGTCTGGGACCTCGAAGCCCCCGAATTTGCTGAACAAGTAGCTCTTAGCCTTTTTCTGAAACTTGAGCATGGGCCTGTTCCCTGAGTCAGTGATATAGGGGATCGGGAGTGCACCTCTAAACCTGAGGAAACCGCCCTATCTCTGGGGCTGTGGACAGAGCAGGGGCAAGCTAGTGGGGTGCACAGGTGGCCCCCATGGTGGGATGGGGGAAGGGCATTTAGAAAAGAAGAAGGATGGTCTTCAAGTTAGGAGTGGAGGGGCCTCCTGTCTGGAAGTCTCCATGTTCCTGGGTAGAATTCCAAGCTGTCAGGGAATTCTAAATTCCAGTGGGATTTTCCAGCCTCCAGTTCCTCCCCATTCCTGCAGGATGGGGAGCTGGGAGCACCTGTGAATGGAGGTTGCTTGAGTTAGTCCAGGTAAGGGGAGAAGACACGTATAGGGAGTCCTGAATGGGGAGGAGGGAGGTGTGAAAGGAGAGCAGTCCCCTCCCCCAATAAAAAGGAACTAAAAGCAAGTGTTTATCACATGAGTATCGCAAATTACTGGAAGACTGACAGGGGGTACCCTCACGATCCAATAAATGTGGGAGAAAGCTGCCCCCCTTCCCCCACCCTATCTCCCCAGAGTGAACCTAGGACTTTGGCAGAAAAGGAAGTCCACTTTGAAATCATGCCACCCAGAGTCATTTGATAGGGACTGTTACTTTGCACGTATCTTTCTGTTTTCTTTTTTGGAGGTGTCTTTGTGAAGAGGGTAGATCATATTTTGTTTAGCAGCTGTTTGCTTGGTGTAAAACTTTGAAAAACTATTTATTGGGACTTCCCTGGTGGTCCAGTGGTTAATAATCTGCCTTCCAATGTAAGAGATGTGGGTTTGATCCCTTGGTTGGGGGACTAAGATCCCACAGGTTGTGGAGCAACTAAATCCTATACCACAATGAAGATTCCATGGAAGACCCAACGCAACCAAATAAATCAACATATTTTTACATATTTATTTATTTTGGCTGCACCGGGTCTTAGCTGTGGCACCTAAGATCTTCACTGCAGCACCAGTGTGGGATCTAGTTCCCTGACCAAGGATGGAACCCAGACCCCCTGCATTGGGATTGTGGAGTCTTACCCACTGGACCACCAGGGAAGTTCTGGGTGTATAACTTTTAAATCTTTAGCAATAGGGTGTATAGGCCTCTGTCTGTACTGTATTAACCATTGTGTGAGAGGCAGCCCCAGTGTTTACAACAGCCCTGTGAGGGAGGGACTGTTGTGAAGTCCATTTCACAGATGGAGAAAGATGGAGAACATGTGATATTCATATGCGTTTATTGCCAACTATGTGCTTAGAACTTAGGATATAATGGTGTGTGAGAGGGGGAAATGATAGCCCATTTTTTACCTTTAAATGGGGCAAAAGTACATCCTGTACTTCTGGGGACAATCTCGTGTTTGTCCACTGATGCAACATAAATATTAAGGGCTCCCTCATTCACTCTTAGGCGTCATGGTTTAGACAATAAATTATATGATGGCCCTTCTTAGAGACCGCACTGTATGGGAGAAACAAAGATTAAAGAATGAAACAGGGAGGTTTATAACTCCAGTTATGACAAATACAGAGATGGAAATAGTGTGGGGAAAGTAAAATAGCAGGGTTTGTCTTCGTCCAAGATATCAGAAAGGCAGTGTCAGTCTGAGAAGGCAACACTGAAGGACTAGTAAGTGACAATTAGGATGGAGCAGGTGAGCGGGGAACATTCCACGCTTGGGAACATCGAGGGAAACGTAAAGACGCTGCTTTGTGTTTTAAACTTGTTCTTGCTAGAATTACCATTTAATTGGACTTCTATCATTGTTGCTATAACAAAAAAACAAGTATTTTTTATTAACTGCAAGAAAATCTCAAGGGGGTTTCAGTTCAGTTCAGTCACTCAGTCATGTCCGACTCTTTGCGACCCATGAATCGCAGCACGCCAGGCCTCCCTGTCCATCATCAACTCCTGGAGTTCACCCAAACTCACGTCCATCGAGTCGGTGATGCCATCCAGCCATCTCATCCTCTGTCGTCCCCTTCTCCTTCTGCCCCCAATCCCTCCCAGCATCAGAGTCTTTTCCAATGAGTCAACTCTTCGCATGAGGTGGCCAAAGTATTGGAGTTTCAGCTTCAGCATCAGTCCTTCCAAAGAACAACCAGGACTGACTTCCTTTAGAATGGACTGGTTGGATCTCCTTGCAGTCCAAGGGACTCTCAAGAGTCTTCTCCAACATCACAGTTTAAAAGCATCAATTCTTCAGCGCTCAGCCTTCTTCACAGTCCAACTCTCACATCCATACATGACCACTGGAAAAACCATAGCCTTGACTAGACGGACCTTTGTTGGCAAAGTAATGTCTCTGCTTTTGAATATGCTGTCTAGGTTGGTCATAACTTTCCTTCCAAGGAGTAAGCACCTTTTAATTTCATGGCTGCAATCACCATCTGCAGTGATTTTGGAGCCCCCCAAAATAAAGTCTGACACTGTTTCCACTGTTTCCCCATCTATTTCCCATGAAGTTATGGGACCAGATGCCATGATCTTAGTTTTCTGAATGTTGAGCTTTAAGCCAACTTTTTCACTCTCCTCTTTCACTTTCATCAAGAGGCTTTTTAGTTTCTCTTCACTTTCTGCCATAAGGGTGGTGTCATCTGCATATCTGAGGTTATTGATATTTCTCCCGGCAATCCTGATTCCAGCTTGTGTTTCTTCCAGTCCAGCGTTTCTCATGATGTACTCTGCATATAAGTTAAATAAGCAGGATGACAATATACAGCCTTGACGTACTCCTTTTCCTATTTGGAACCAGTCTGTTGTTCTGTGTCCAGTTCTAACTGTTGCTTCCTGACCTGCATACAGGTTTCTCAAGAGGCAGGTCAGGTGATCTGGTATTCCCATCTCTTGAAGAATTTTCCACAATTTATTGTGATCCACACAGTTAAAGGCTTTGGCGTAGTCAATAAAGCAGAAATAGATGTTTTTTTTGAACTCTCTTGCTTTTTCAATGATCGAGCTGATGTTGGCAATTTGATCTCTGGTTCCTCTGTCTTTTCTAAAACGAGGGGGTTTATACTGGCTGAATTAAGTATTTTAAAAATCAAACAAAAGCTGATGACTTAAATATTTTAAAAATTCAGCTTCCTAAAACATAGCGAATAAATCTAATTTCATCCTATCAAAAAAGTACTCAAGTAATACTTTATATAAAATAGGTAACCAACAAAGACCTACTGTGTTGCACAGGGAACTATACTCAATATTTTGTAATAATTTATAAGGGAAAAGAATCTAAAAAAGAGTATCAGCACATATATATGTAAATATGTGTGTGACCGAATCACTTTGCTGCACACCTGAAACTAATACAATGTTGTAAATCACCTATACTTCAATTGAAAACTTACATGCGACTTGCCTGGTGATCCAGCCGCTAAGACTCTGAGCTCCCAGTGTAGGGGGTGGGGGTTTGATCCCTGGACAGGGAACTAGATCCCACATACTGCAACTAAGAGTTCACACCTGATGCAGCCAGATATTTAAATAAATAAATATTTTTAAATTGCATTAAAAATATTTAAAAGACTCAAGTAATACAGTCCCAACTGTTATGGGCAATATAACAATTACCCATTGTTATAAATTGCTCTAAATGTTCGCAGGGGCATGTCTCAATTTTAGGCTGACAAGACACAATAAATAAAATTCTAACAAGGGAAGTCTTCATCCCACCTAGCTAATGATTGCATCCTAAGTTTCGTTAAGGAATATGTGTAAATATTTCTGTCTTTTTTACAAAAGTTTAGTTGAGTGTTTTGTAATCCGAAAGTTAAAGTACAAGGTTGCTGAATTTCTTCAAATTCCTCTTTGTACAGAGTCCCCTGGGGGCAAGGTAGTCAAAGTTTCTTCATGGACAGCAAAAGGGCAGGGTAGCTGGGCAACTCCGGAAGAAGGTCTTGGCCATGACCGCGGTGAGGCTGGGGTGGAAGCAGCCCATTCTGTTGGCCATGGTGAGGAGCATGGGTCTCATCCTGAGTCATGAGGAGCCACAGAAAAAATAAGACTGGGTTTTTGATTTGAGCCTGGGCCTCACAGGGGCCAGGGTGCATGATGCAAGGTCATTGAGAAGGTAGGAGCAAAATCTAGGTGCGAGAAGATGGTAACTGAATCGGAGTGGAGAGAGCAGAAATAGACAGGAGTATCCTGATTTATAAGATATTTAGGAGATGGACTTCCCTGGTGGTCCAGTTGTTAAGAATCCACCTTGCCAACGCACGGGACACAGATCTGATCCCTGCCTGGAAGATCCCATATGCTGTGGAGCAACTAAGCCCATGTGCCACAACTACTGAGCCCGCACACTCCAGAGCTCGTGCTCTGCAACAAGATAAGCCCCTGCTCACAGCAACCAGCAGAAGTCCATGCCGAGCAATGAAGACCCAGCGCAACCAAAAGAAAAAAAAGTGGGGGGGTAGTATTTAGGAGATAGCAGCATCATGACTTGGGGATGGGTTAAACAGGCATCCAGTCATTCAGTAACTATCTATTGAGCATCTGCGTGGTGCTGGGCATCATTTTGGGTGCTGTTTTGGGGAGAGGGTAGGAGATGGTCAAGGATGGTGCTCAGATTTATGGCTTTTGTAACTGGAAGATGATCACATCATTCCCTCAGACAGGGACTCCCGGAAGAGGGTCAGTTCTGGAGGAGGAAATCGTGACCCATTTTGGAAATCCTGTGTTTGAGGTGCCTCTGGAGCACCCCAGTGGAGATGTCAAGTATGCAGGTGGATAAGCAGGTCCAGGATTCAGCTGAGAGCTCAGACATAAAAATAGGAAAGTCATCTGCCTTTTGGTGTGACTGAAGCTATTGTCTGGATAAGGTTACCCGGCAGAAGAGTATAATGATCAGGAAGGGAAGAATGAGTCTGAAAGTGAGAAAAAAAGACCAGCCAGAGAAGGAGAAGGAAAATCAAGAAAGTCTTAGGACACAAAAGCTAAAGGAAGTGAGCATTCTGAGGAGAAGGAAGTGTTCAGCTCTGTCCAATGCTGTCCAATTGCCCAAGGCTATTCAGTGGCAGGGCTGAAATGCAAAGCTAGGCTCACAGCATACGCAATTATAAATTCCAGCCCAGGTAAAAAAGTCACACACACAGTAACGTTTTTTTTTTTTAAAAGAAAATGTTTTATAATCTTATTTGTGGAAAGATCTTCTTAAGGTAAGACAGAAAACAAACTATTTTTTAAAAATTTTAATAGACTGGAGGAAAAGATTTGCAGTACATAGGGTTAAACCCTCATATGCAAAAACCCAACAGGAAAATGATTAAAGAAATAAGCAAACAGTTCCCAGAAGATGGACACAAACATGCATTAATATGTAAAAAGATAATCACCTGTCTAAGGTTGAGGAAATGCAAGTAAGACAGTAATGAGGTCCCATTCCTTGGACTGATCACATGGCTGGGGAAACGAAACACTAAAACTTCTTTAGGAATGCCATTAAGCAATATCTAATAAAATCTAAAACGTAGCTTTTTCCTGACCAGGATATTTGTCCATGGTGTCCTCATGGTATGCAAAGTAACAGAGCTCTCCACTATTCACTCTATTAACTATCAATTCTATTAATTGTATTAACTCTATAAAAAGTACATTTGTACCCTTTTCTATATGTACCTGGTTCTTTAATGCTCTATAAAGAACCGAGACACAAAATATACATACTCAACAACTCAGCAATCCCAGTAATGGGGTTGTTTTCTTCACTTTGCAACTTGATAAGAAACAGGCAAACAATCCAATTTTTTTTTAATGGTCAATGGAAAATTAAAGACAACTGACCAAAGACACATCCAAAATGGGCAGCAAACAGAGAAATACAAAGTCCCTCAAGTGGTTATAAAATCACCAATTAATGTTCCAAAGAGATTTCATTTTATACCCATAAATTTAAGAAGTGATAACACCCACTTTTGGGGCGAGTGGGGGCTCCAATACATTGGTAGTAGAAATATGAACTGTTAACAGTTTTCTGGGAAAAACAATCTGGTAATATCTATTAAATACGTATACCCTTCGACCTAGCAAATCTGTATGTATGATTTATAAACACTCCACTGTGTAAGGCTGCTATGTCTGACTATGTGCAGCACTGGGGGTGGGGGGTGAAGAGGGACTGACAAATCTTCAAAGAAGAAATTATGTCCGACTTCCCTGGTGGTCCAGTTGTTTAAGAATCTGCCTACAAGTGCAGGGGACACGGGTTGGATCCCTGATCCAGGAAGATTTCACATGCTGGAGGGCAACCGAGCCCGAGCACCACAACTACTGAACCTGCGCTTTAGAGCCCGTGAGCTGCATACTCCTCAGCCTGCCTGCCTACAGCCCGGGCTTTTCAACGAGAGAAGCCACTGCAGTGAGGAGCCCGTGCACTCGAGAGTGGGCCCTGCTCGCCAGAGAAAGTCTGAGCGCAGCAAGGAAGACCCAGCACAGCCAAAAATCAAATTTTAAAAAGAAATATTATGTAACTTTTATGAAAGACAGATTAGAACTATGTAGATGTTGCCCTGGAGAGATGCCTATGAAATATTAGGTGACAAAAGGCAAATCGATGCTATGGTTTCGATTTTACTTTTAAAAATGTGTCCATATATGTATGTTTGTAGGAAGCAGAATGTGGTTTGGCGCTTAATCTCTGGAGTCTGGAACTTGTGGCAACATCCAGGCATCACCATCTTCTCCCTGAATGTAATAACCCTTTTGTGCCTCAGCTTCCTTGATTATAGAAAAGGCAGGGTTAATAATATCTGCCTCACACACCTTGCCAGGAGCACACACTGAGATCATTCATGAACATGCTTGAGGATGCCTGGTGAGCCATTTAGCGATATCATGGGGTATAAGCATGATCTACATAAGCTTGGAGGATATGGTGGAAGAAAATATACCACACTCTTCTCATTGGTGACCTCGGGTGGGTGGGGCTGGACAGAGGGGGACACAGCTGATTAAAATTTGTGTCAATTCAACTTGTTACAGCCAGCATACATTATTTTTAATTTTTTCCATGTATTTACTTTTGGTTGCACTGGGTCTTTCTGTGGCGAGCAGGCTTTCTCCAGTTACGACCAGCAAAGGCTACTCTCTAGTTTTGGTGCACAGGCTTCTCATTGCGATGGCTTCTCTTGTTGCAGAGCCTGGGCTCTAGGCACGCGGGCTTCAGTTGTTGCGGCCCATGGGCTCTAGAGTGTGGGCTCAGTAGTTGTGGTACGTGGGCTTAGCTGCCCCTCGGCATGTGGAATCTGCCTGCACCAGGCATCAAACCCATGTCTTCTGTATTGGCAGGTGATTTCTCAACCACAGGACCACCAGGGAAGTCCTTTAAAATTTTTTCATTAGAGCATGGTTGATCTACAATGTTAATGTAGCGTCTGCTATACAGCAAAGTGTAGCATATGTTATCTTATAAAAAAAAAAGTAAAAAAAAAAAACTCTACCAAAGTAGAAGGAAAAGCAAACCAGGCAGTCTTCCCTGAACTCAGCAAGTGCCTCTAGGAGGTAATGGGAAAGGAGACCTGCGCAAGGCAGAGTCCCCAGGGAAGTCTTCTGCCCCACCTGTGATCCCAAGCGGCTGAGTGGTGCTAGGTAATGGCTGTTACTCTCTGGACCTCAGGATCCCTCCTGTGGAGCTTACCTCCAAGGGAAGATCTGAGGTCAAATCCTGGTGAAGCTTATGTGGCACTCTGAGTCAGACATCTTCTAAGCGATCATCCCCATTTTGCAGGTGGGGAAAACTGAGTCACAGAAAGGTTAGAGTCACTTGCGCAAGTTCACACACTGGAATGTCACCAAATTCAAACACAGGCAGCCTGGCTTTGAATGGGGGTTCTGGACCACCAGGCTCTCCTATCTCCCATGTGTCAGCAAGGTGATCAGCCCGCTTCTGGCCTCAGTTTACTCAACTGTGAAATGGGCTTTCCATGATACACCTCTTCCGTTTGCAGCAAGGGTTAAATGATATGGGGCTTAGGCCCAGGAGAAGTGCTTTCAAAAATGGGCGCCTGTGTTTCTTCAGTTCCTTGCAGGAAGAAGGCAGAAGAGGCCTCAGGGCCTCCCGGTTTTCTCTCCTCCTGGTTTTAAGCTTCTGGTGAGTTGTCCAATGGCTCACCGAGGGCAGAGACAAAGCAGGGCAGAGATCCAGACACTGGGTCTTCCAGAAACCACCGTTTCGCCCAGGGGCCTGTGTGCCTCTCCCCACCCCCGACTCCCAGCTGGATGAGCAGGCTCCCCTCTCCCTACCCCGCCCAGACCTGACCATACCACATCCTGTTGGGGCCCCGCCAGAGTAGGAAGAGGAGTCCCTCCAGTCGTGAGGCAAGACCTTTCCCACATGGCTCCCTCCACCCCACTGCCCCCACCGAGTCCCCGCAGATAAAGGCCCAGGGCCGCCGCGCGTCCTAGGCATCTCCGCGTGTCCTGTCCTGCCTGCCATGTCTCGCCGCTGCACGCCGCTCGCCTGGGTCCTCCTCGCCCTCCTGGGCCTCGGGGCGGCTAAAGACTGCGGCCCCATCGTGTCCCGCAGAGAGTGGAGGGCCCTGGGGTCCAAATGCAGCCAGAAGCTAAGACTGCCCGTGCGCTATGTGGTGGTGTCGCACACTGCGGGCGCCGTCTGCAACACTCCGGCCTCGTGCCTGAGGCAGGCCCAAAACGTGCAGCACTACCACATGCAGGAGCTGGGTTGGTGCGACGTGGGCTACAAGTGAGTGCACAGGGGAGGCAGGGCTGGAGCCGGGGATGTAGGCGAGAGGAGCGCGCGGGCACCGATTCTGGAGCCGCCTGATTCTGGAGCCGCCTGCAGCGTCTGTTTCTCCCCCAGCGTCGCCGCTTAGGGCTGGGCCTGGGCGTGTGCAGGCAGTGCAGACGTGCAAGGGGGAGGGGAAGGGGCTGCAGTCCTGGCTCTGACCCCAGAGGAAGGGACAGCTTTTGCAGGGGCACAGGAACAAGCCCTGTGCACTGGATTCGCTTGGTAAAGTCTAGTGCCTGGTGAAGCCGGGGTTGGGGCTACAGTCCCAGCTCCATTTACCGCTGCTTGAGCCCTGGGGCAGGCATTCCCCTCTCTCAGCTTCAGGGTCATCTCCCTCCTCTGCATAGTCAACAGGGTCGTGGGCCACTCCATTGCTGAGCCAGCCAGTACTCCTTAGAACACTGCCTGGCTGTGTGACCTCGGGCAGGTGTTGCCACCTCTCTGAGTAGCTATGGGATGGGGGCAGTGGCAGCTCATGGGGTTAGGGATGCAAAAAGGTGCACTAGAGCTGTGCTTGACAAATAGCAAGGGCGAGGGTCATTGTTTTTATTGTGGAAGATCAGGGGATAAGGAGGAGGGTTGTTGGGGAAATTGTGAGTGGCAGGGGCAGGGACAGGGATGGGGTGAGCAGAGGAGGGAGGAGTCCTCCTCCAGGAAGCCCTCCATCATTCTCCCATCCACAGTTTCATGATCGGAGAAGATGGGCTCGTGTATGAGGGCCGGGGCTGGAAAATCAGAGGTGCCCACTCTGGGCCCACGTGGAACCCCATAGCCATCGGCATCTCCTTCATGGGCAACTACATGGGTAAGTGTCCAGCCATCAGTGAGGGGGCTGACATGGGTTCTGGGGGATGGCACTTCGTGGTGCGTCCTGGCTGGGAGGCTCTGCCACCTACAACCTCTGTGACCTCAGGCGTGATTCCGTTTCTCTGAGCCTCGTTTCCTCTTTTGGATAAAGTCCATTTCCAACCACACGGTTTCAGACGAGTTCATCTCTATAAAAGTTCTTAGGTCAGTCCATGAAGTGGAGGGTTAGGGTTAACCTGAGAAGTGCTTGGAATGAATTGCCATTTCCTCCTCGAGGGGAATCTTCCCGACCCAGGGATCGAACCCTGGACTCCTGCATTGCGGGTAGATTCTTTACCCTCTGAGCCACCAGGGAAGCCCCAGAAGCGCTTGATAAGTGGCAGCTACAGCTGTGGATCGGATGGGAAGGTCTGGGGGCAGAGGAGGGTGAATAAATGATCATCTTGAAGGCCGACACTTGTGGAGGGCTTGCTCTATCCATAGTCACTCATCTTATCGTCCCCCAGCCCTGTGGGCAGGTGCTGTCATTCTTCCCTTTCACAGACGAGAAAACTGAAGCACAAAGAGCAGTGGCAGGCCGGGTTCTGGGCCCAAGCGGGCCAGCTCGGAGTGCAAAATTACAGCACTGCCACACTCCCTCGGCCCTTGGAGGAAGCCCCAGCCTAACTCCCGCCTCTCCTCCCCCAGATCGGGTGCCCCCGGCCCGCGCTCTCAGGGCGGCCCAGAGTCTGCTGGCTTGCGGCGCAGCTCAGGGATACTTGACTCCTAACTACGAGGTCAAAGGACACCGCGATGTGCAGCAGACGCTCTCTCCAGGGGACCAGCTCTATGAAATCATCCAGCAGTGGCCACACTACCGCAGCGTGTGAGGGCCTGTCCGTCTTCTCACACCCCACCCATCCCATCAGAAACCCCACCGCCTTCCCCTGCCCCAATAAAGGCGAAGCTTAAACTGTATTCCTGTGCCCTGCCATATGCCTCTTCTCTCTTCCTCCCACAGACCTCAGCCACACTCCCCGCCCCGCCCCCCGCACCCCCCCCCCCACCTCCCAGCGCTCTGACCTTGCTGGTGCTCAGAACCCAGAGGTCCCGACCCTGAACCAAGACCCCAGAGATTCCAGCTGGGAAGCAGCATCACAGCTCAGAACCCGGAGGTCTCAGGTCAGAGCGCCAGGAATTAGCACCAAGTCCGCTGAGACGTCACCACCAGCAGCTCAGGAGTCCTCACCTCCTGGACAGTGAGCCATGCTACAAGATACCCCCTCTCTACCTCACCACCAAAGACATTCAGTGCAGCATCTCTGCTCGGATCGCTGTGGGGATGAGCTGCTCACTCCCAACCCTTGGGTCCCCCTCTTTCATCGCTTTAGAAAGTGCGGGAGTCTTTCCTGAGCCTGTAGCCCCATCTGCCTCCCAAGTCATAGCCAGAAATACACACAGGTCCCAGTTACACACCCTGCCATCCCAGCCACCAGATCTTCATTTCTCCCCACTCCACCCCCACCCTTCAGTCATAAACTGAGGGATCCCAAAGGCAAATATGTTTATTTACAAAACTCACTTACCCTCCCTCCCAGCATGCCATGCCTGCGGGAGGGGGTGGGGCCTCACACGCCTGAGACCCCCCCCAAGAGCACCAGGAGGGGCAGGGCCGGGACACACCGGCCCCGCCCCCACGCCTAATCCAGCGGTGGGTGGGGTTGGAGGTCCAGCCAGCATCCGAGGTCACGACCGCGTGTCCAGTTGGTTCATGTATGCCTGCAAGGCCTTCAGGCGGGCATCTATTTCGGCCATGTCAGCTGCCTGGTGGTCCGAGCTGTACTCTGTGAGAGCAAGCGTGGGTGTGGGGGTCTGTAAGAGGCCCAAAATCCTGCCCTCGGTACCATCCTAGTGGGCTCTGGGGCAGCAGAGGGGGAGGTGTTGAGTCCCAGGCTCACCTTTGATGGGAACCCAGCCCCCTGAACTGGCCAGGCGTCTCTGATGGTGACCGCGTTCAAGGGGGGTGGACTTCTGCTGCTGGGGATGGCGGGAAAGGGGGTCAGGCACCCTCTATTCCGGCACCCCCCAAATCCCACCAGAAATTCTGAACCAAAGGACCTCATAAAAATAAGGGGTGACATCTGCTGAGCACTTATGCAAAACAAGCTCCTTGTATCTTCACCAGAATCTTCTGAGGTGAATACCATTACAATTCCCATTTAGCTGATAAAGCAACTATTGATAGCTACAGAAGCTAAGTAACTCCCTGAATCACACAGGTTATAGCAAGCGGAGGCAGGTTTTAAGACCTGGCAATTTGAGGCCAGAGCCTCGCTGTTAATCGGCATCCCCTGCTCTCCCGGTGGGCTTCCCCTGTGACTCAGCGGTAAAGAACCTGCTGGCCAATGCAGGAGGTGCGGGTTCGATCCCTGAGTCGGGAAGATCCCCCTGGAGAAGGGAATGGCAACCCACTCCAGTATTCTTGCCTGCGAAATCCCACGGACAGAGGAGCCTGGCGGGCTACAATCCATGGGGTCGCAAAGAGTTGGACACGACTTAGTGACTAAACAACAGCCACCCTCCACCGCACCGTCATTCTCCCCTCCAACCCAAAGGTCTCAAACACTGCCTCCAGAGGAATTCCGAATCGCCCTTTATAACCCGACCCACTAGAATGGAATCACGGGAGAAAAAGAGCGCGAGCTTCTGGTGGTTTAATGCTGCCCCGCCTTCTCCAAAGCCCGAGGAAAGACACTCACCGTATTGAACCCACTCCACGTGGTGGGGCTGGGCGCCTTCCCCCTGCGGCGAACGCTGAGAGGAGGGAGTGATCAGGGCCAATGGGAAAAGTCTGGGGCACCTCCCATCTCGCACTCTTCGTCGGTTTCAAGGCTCCAGCCTCCATCACCCAATCTCCCCTCAAAAGAGTGTTTTGAATCTCCCCAGACATCCGTTTGGAGGCGGTCCTTTACCCCAGCCCAAGTTTTACCCTCTAGGGAGGGACTCAGAGAAATCCTCTAACTCGCTGCAGGAGCTGGCGGACGAGTAGCGGCTGCGGAAACTGTCCACTGGGGGGAGACGGAGAGTGTGAGCCTCCCGCACGGGCCACAGTCCCGCCCAGCCCGCTCGCCAGCCCAGTTACCCGAGGAGCTGCGGTTTCGGGAGCGGTTAGCCGCGTCTCCTCGACCGGTCACCACTGCCGGCGGCCGAGTCTGGCAAGACCAGGAGACGGATGGGCCGTCCCCGCTTCCTCCGCTGCCCAATCGGTTCCGCTGCTGCCTGGGGAACGAGAAATAAGACGTCCACCTGTGTGCCCAGTCCCGGGAAGGGCGTAGCTGCGCCCCTGCGGGTCACAGCTAAATAGGTGAAAACAATGCGGAGACACAGACCAGGAAGGGGTGCGAGAGACAAGCCAGGGGGAGAGGGGAGGCTGGCGATCAGGAGAGGAGATGTAGGTCGGGCGGGAAGCAGGAGCAGGCGACAGGTGATGGAGATGGGAGAAGGGGCTGGATGAGGGCACGCTTCAGAGCGGCAGGGAAAGGGGCAGGGCTACGGGCAGGTGAGGAGGAAACATGCTCTAACTTCATCTTGATCTCTCTCTGCTTCTTCTCCTTGGCTTTCACAAAGGCTGTTGGGTCGAAACGGGGCACGCGACCACCTAGGACCGGGTGGGGGTGGGTGTGGAGAGAAGAGGAGGCTGGGGTCACCGGCTCACGCCCCCACAGTTCTAGTCCCACACACCTCCTCCCACGGGCAGGGAGGGCCGTCACGGACCTGTGGGCGAGGGCGAGGGGCGGGCAGGGCGGCCTCGACCCCGGCCTCCGCGGCCGCTCTCCCGGGATGAGGAGCGGGCGGCGCCACGGCCACGCGACGTCGAGCGCTCCCGGGACGTGGAAGCCCGATCTTCCCGCGCCGAGGGCGGCACCACCGGCGGGGTCCGTCTCCTGGGAGCACGACCCAACCCACTCTAATAAGTTTCCCACCGGTGACAACACTCTTCCCGGACTGCACCATCTCCGAACCTTCAGTCCCAACCCCCACCCCCCCGACCCCGCCGTCAACTCCTAACATTCACTTCTTTTTTTTTTCTAACATTCACTTCTTACACACGGTCCTCACAGACCTCTTTCCCCAGGCTTCACCCGCTCAGAACCCCCCAACCACCCCCCTAAAAAAAACCATCTGTCAGTTCCCTACATTCTAACACATCCTCTCAGTAGACCCTTCTCCCAGAGGTCTCCCAAGCTCCCTGGAAATCATTCCCAGTTTTTCAACACGCACCCCAATACATGGCCAGCAAACATCACCCGGATTCCCACCTGCTTAGCCACGCCCTCTCACTCAACTAGCCTTCAGGCTCCGCCCCTCTTCGGTCCCTAGCTCCAGGTCCGGCCTCCCGAATGCCGCCTCAGGCCTGCCCATCTCTCTACAAATCCCGCCCACCGTTTTCAACTACTGACTCCTTTCCTAAGCCGCTGGCAGCCCATTAGGTCCCTCCCATCCCTCCATCCCCGCCCACTCTCAGGCCCGGCCGGTCCTCTCCAACCTCTCTGGGCCCCGCCCCGTCGCCCAGGCCCCGCCCAGTCACCTGGGCTCCGCCCCGCCTATCTCGCCCCGGAGCCCACCCGCAGGCGGGCCCGCAGCGCCGAGGCCCCGCCCCGGGCGCGCCCCTCACCCCCTCTTGTACAGGGCCAGCTCGGTGTTCAGCGCCTTCAGCCGCGCACGCAGGCTCCGCTCCGACGCCTTCACCTCTTCGAGCTGCAGGGAGGGAAGAGGGGCGTGGAGGTCCAGACTAAAGCCAAAGTCCGGGCCCCGCCAGCCGCCCCGCCCCCTCACCTCCTTGGCCAGGCGGCGGCAATCCTGGCTTCGACGGCCGGACCCGCGGTGCCCGAGGCCGCGCTCCTGCCGCAGCTCCAGCTCCAGGCCGCGCACGAGCCCGCGCAGAGACTCGACCTCCTGGCGCGCCGCCCGCCCGGCCACCGCCTCCTCGCGCAACCTGCCCAGCTGGGCCTCCAGCTCGCGCTTCTCAGACACCAAGCGCGACACCCTGGGAGACGGAGGTAGAAGGCGAATGCCGGGGCCGGGTGAGGGGCACGGTCCCATACTCTGCCCTTCTCCACCCGGGTGGGCACGCTCCGCTTGCGTTAGAGAAATGCAAATAAAAACCACCAAGAGATGCTGGGTTGACAGGACCTTTTTAAGACAGGGATCCAGCGCTCAACATCCACACCCACCAGTCCCAACATCACCTGACTGTAGGCAGATACACAGCACCACGGGGGAAGGCGTCCCAGAAACCTGCATCTCATTAGCCTAGCGGTTTAACCACCACTTCACGGGAAATACAGAGGTCTGGTCAAGGCTATGGTTTTTCCAGTAGTCATGTATGGATGTGAGAGTTGGACTGTGAAGAAAGCTGAGCGCCGAAGAATTGATGCTTTTGAACTGTGGTGTTGGGGAAGACTCTTGACAGTCCCCTGGACTGCAAGGAGATCCAACCAGTCCATTCTGAAGGAGATCAGCCCTGGGATTTCTTTGGAAGGACTGATGCTAAAGCTGAAACTCCAATACTTTGGCCACCTCATGCCAAGAGTTGACTCATTGGGAAAGACTCTGATGCTGGGAGGATTGGGGCAGAAGGAGAAGGGGATGACAGAGGATGAGATGGCTGGATGGCATCACTGACTCGATGGACATGAGTCCGAGTGAACTCCAGGAGTTGGTGATGGACAGGGAGGCCTGGCATGCTGTGATTCATGGGGTTGCAGAGTTGGATACGACTGAGCGACTGAACTGAACATGAATCACAGTGATAAAATCAACAAGATCCCTGGTGGTCCAGTGGTTAAGACTTCGCCCTTGCTTCCACTTTAGAGGGGAAGGGGTTGGATCCCTGGCTGAGGAACTAAGATCCCACAAGCCATGTGGCAAAAAAGAGAAAAAATCCAGAATGTGGGAAACTGTATAAATAACCTGGCTTCTTCCACAAAGAAGCAGCATGAAAAAGTAAAGGGGGCTGTAATAAATTAAGAGACTTAAGAAAACAACAAACTGTAATGTGGGGCCATATCTGAATACTTATTCACACAAGCAAATTACAAAAAGACATTTGTACACCCTGGGTATCAGATGACATTAAGGTATTTTTGTTAGTTTTGTTGGATGTCATAATGCCGCTTATGTTTGTTGCTTTTATCAAAAATAACCTTATATGTTAAAAGATAAATATTGAAATGTTTACAGAGGAGATCCAATATCTGGGATTTGCTTCTCAGAGGACAGGAAAGGGTGTAGATCATAGAAGATGGGCAAAATGTTTTAGATAACCATTGAAGCTGGGGCACAAGTACCTGTGTGTTATACTACTAGTTCTGTGCATGCTTGGAAGTTTTCCTAATTAAACGTTTTTTAAAAATCTGTGGCTCCCCTACACTCTCCAAGGAGCTTCTTCATCTGGTCCCTTCCAGCTGACTTCCCCTCTCCCCTCCTCTCCTCCCACCTCCCTCTCCCACGATGCTCTTTGCAAATGCAGTTCCCTCCTCCTAAACCATCTCTCCTCCTCCTGGCAGGAATGACTCTACTCATCCTCCAAACATCAAGACCCCAGTGAAGCCTGCCTGGCCCCCCACCCCAGCCAGGGGTGAGGTCAGGTCCCTCTAGTCTCTGCCCCCCGGATCTCTGTACACTTCCTTCCCAACACCAGTCACTGATCAGCGTGATTATCTGTTTTCTATCTGCATCCTTCCTCCAGCTCTCGGGTCAAACCCGGTGTCGGGATCCGGGTTTTGTGGCCAGGCTGACTGTACCCAACTCTATTCCAGCTCCTACAAGCTGTGTGACCTGGGGCAGTTTCACTTCACATCTCTGTGAAGTTGGATTATAATAATAACACCTACTGATAAGGTTGTAGGAATCTATGAAGAGTGCTTAGACTGTGTCCAGTACTGAGTGATGGCTCAATAAACATCAAGTAGGGCCGGGAAGTGTACGTGGCACACCGTAGGAACTCATTAAATGTTAGATGAGTGAATTAATGAATCTTGGCCTCTTTCCAAACTCCCTAACTTCAAGTTGGGAAGAGGAAGGTAAGAATTGCCTGGCTATGGCTCTCAGAGCAGAGTGCGCCGTCTTGTGGCCAGTCTAGGAAACATGCACACACGAGGAAGAATCACAGGGTTCTCCAGCCCAAAGAGGTCTGGTGCTTCCTGAGCGCTCAGTCCTGCCACCAGCGCACAGTGGCTGAGGAGGAAAAGGGGCTTGAGCTGAATGCTTGGATGCAAGGTCGAGCCTGGCCATAGTACTTTACTGTGTATGGGACAAATTCTCTAAAATCTCTGGGCCTCAGTTTTCCTCTATAAAATGATAGTAGTGCCTACTCTGGGAGGATTAAATGAATTAAATCATATGGCACTGAACAGAGTCCCTGGCACACAGTTAAGTGCTCAATAAACATTGCTGCTGCTGCTACTAACTCGCTTCAGTCGTGTCCGACTCTTAGCGACCCCATGGACTGCAGCCCACCAGGCTCCTCTTTCCATGAGATTTTCCAGGCAAGAGTACTGGAGTGGGTTGCCATTGCCTTCTCCGCAATAAACATTAGATACTGCTATTATTATTAATACTAAAAATAGTATTAGCCCTCCCCAATGTGTACCAAATAGGAAAAGGAGTACGTCAAGGCTGTATATTGTCACCCTGCTTATTTAACTTATATGCAGAGTACATCATGGGTAACGCTGGGCTGGAAGAAGCACAAGCTGGAATCAAGATTGCCGGGAGAAATATCAATAACCTCAGATATGCAGATGACACCACCCTTAAGGCAGAAAGTGAAGAGGAACTAAAAAGCCTCTTGATGAAAGTGAAAGAGGAGAGTGAAAAAGTTGGCTTAAAGCTCAACATTCAGAAAACTAAGATCATGGCATCTGGTCCCATAACTTCATGGCAAACAGATGAGGCAACAGTGGAAACAGTGTCAGACTTTATTTTTTGGGGCTCCAAAATCACTGCAGATGGTGATTGCAGCCATGAAATTAAAAGGTGCTTACTCCTTGGAAGGAAAGTTATGACCAACCTAGATAGCATATTAAAAAGCAGAGACATTACTTTTCCAACAAAGGTCTGTCTAGTCAAGGCTATGGTTTTTCCAGTGATCATGTATGGATGTGAGAGTTGGACTGTGAAGAAAGCTGAGCGCTGAAGAATTGATGCTTTTGACTGTGGTGTTGGAGAAGAGTCTTGAGTCCCTTGGACTGCAAGGAGATCCAACCAGTCCATCCTAAAGGAGATCAGTCTTGTGTGTTCTTTGGAAGGACTGATGCTAAAGCTGAAACTCCAGTACTTTGGCCACCTCATGCGAAGAGCTGACTCATTGGGAAAGACTCTGATGCTGGGAGGGATTGGGGGCAGAAGGAGAAGGGGATGACAGAGGATGAGATGGCTGGATGGCATCACCGACTCGATGGACCTGAGTTTGAGTGAACTCCAGGAGTTGGTGATGGACAGGGAAGCCTGGCGTGCTGCAATTCATGGGGTCTCAAAGAGTTGGACATGACTGAGCAACTGAACTGAACTGAACTGAATGTGTAGGACCCCTACCAGATGGAGACCAAGTCCCAAGCATACAGCAGGCACTCAGTAAATATGCTAGGAGCCCTTGCTTTCCTCACTTCACTCTTTAAGTCCCCTTGTTTTCAAAACATTCCCACCTTTGCACATGCTGTTCCCTCTGCCTAAAACACTCTTCCCCACCCCAAGAACCTATCAGGTTCCTGTTACAGCCTCCCAAAGCAGAGGCTCCCTTTCCTGTCTCATCCCATCTCTATTTGCAATATACTCAGGTGGGTATGTGATCAAAGTCTCTGCCCCCTGGGCTGGCACTACATCATGGTTAGGGAAAGGTCAGCAAAAAAGAGGTACTCGGGGAAGGTGGATTCAACTGAATAGAGCCCTGCCTCACACCC
Organism: Bubalus kerabau; assembly: GCF_029407905.1. Lineage (NCBI taxonomy): Eukaryota > Metazoa > Chordata > Mammalia > Artiodactyla > Bovidae > Bubalus > Bubalus kerabau. The sequence goes on along the minus strand of NC_073640.1, from coordinate 56,916,374 downwards.
TGCCTTTGCACCTGCCTTGCCCTTTGTCTGGAACACCACCCTCACCAGGCAGGGTCAGGTCTCCCTCTGCACTCCCTCATCCATGGTGAATCTTCTCTGACTGCAGACATTGTCTCCCCCACTGGACTGGGAGCCCCAGGAGGACAGGACTAGGACTGTCTCAGTCATTGCTGTGTCCCCAGCACCATTAACACACGGCAGGCACAAAGGAGGGGCTCAGAATAAATATTTGGGGAATGAGGGAGGGCCATCTTTCCAACACTGCTAAGCACTGGGTCCTGCAGTGCATGATGGGATGTGTCTCCTCCCCCAGCCCCCACTGCCCACCCACCCCCAAGACTCACTGCTCCCGCAGGTGCCAGATCTCAGTTTCCCGGCCGTCCCGAGTGTCCTGGCCATCCAGCCCTCGAAGGCGGCTCAGCTCCTCCTTTAGTGAGCGAATGATGCCCTGCAGGACCACAGGGTCCGGCTTGCCCTGGTACGGGAGGGGCAGCGGGTAGTGAATCCTGAGAAGGATTAGAACCATGGCATCTCAGAGGCCAAGAATCTACCTGGGAAAGGACAGGTGACCATTTCTGGCCAAACACTACTACATGAAATTGGTTGAGAGTCTTCTGGGAACACTTGTTTTCCTGATGAAAACAGTAGATACAATTAGCAAGCACAGTTCTGTTCCATTTCCTTCTGCTTTGATACAGATGCAATGTCTGGAGGTCTGGCAGCTCTTTTGTGACCATGAAGAGATAAGGATGAGGTAAAAAAAGCCAATACATCAAAGATGACAAAAGAAAAACAAAAAGAGAAGGAGCCTGAGTCCCTAATGAAGCTGTTGAGTAGCAGCCACCTACCTAGACATCTTGTTATGTGATAAACTATTGTTCAAGGCCCTGGTAATGGTTATTCTGATACTTGCAGCCAAACACAATACTAAACGACATAAACCTCAACACTGAAGATTCCAAAGGCAAGGCTTAAGCAACATCCCCACCTCGCCTTGGGTACCAGCGGTTCCTAAGTCCTAGCCACATCCTCTTCCACCTGACCACCAGCTACCAGCCTGGTGGGTACCCTTGTACCCACCTGTCAAACTCCACAGAGTAGATGAGGATCAGGTAGCGCTTGGAGTTGAGCTGGGCAGACCTCGAGGCCAAGGGGCCTGGGCGGCCCCCCATCTTTCGGTTCCGCAGGGACTCCAGATCTGTGTAGGTGAGCAGGTCAAGGGTGACCGACTCACTGCTCTGTTGGAGAGAATGGAGGAGTTGCCAAAAGACTCAACATGGCCACACCCAGAGCACCCAACCCACACACCCGGGCCATGCCCTGATCATTTGTTGGGCTAGCTGGGCTTGCCTACCCAGCCGTGGTAGGCTGTGGGTCAGGATGGCCCTCTGGCGCAGGAAATCATCAGAGGGACAAACTGGAAAGAACCGCAACTCTCAGCCACAGGAGACAGCTTAGTGGTGTGACTTCCAAGTGTTGTCTGCGCACCCCTGGGGGTCCCCAAGACCCTTTTAGGGGAGTACATGCAGTCAAAACAACTTGCAGAATAATAACTAAGATGTCATCTGCCTTTTCTTTCTGTGCTGACATGCGCACTGATGGTACAAAAGTCATGGTGGATAAAACTGCTGGTGCCCATTAGCAGAATTCAAGCCAGGGGCGTCGAATGTACTAGCAACTGCTATATATTCCACAGCTGCCACACAGTCTCCATGGGGGAGGGGAGGCAGGGAGAAACACACAAAGAAATAGATAAATAAAAACAAAATGAAACCTACGAATGTCCCTGATGAACCTGCAAAACTTATTAATCTTTTTGAATCTTGACCCTTGAGCACACAGATGTTTACTACTCTGTGTGACAAAACAGAAAGTCCACATTTGGCTGCAGATCCAAGTATGACACTTTCTAAGAAAAGCACTTGTGGGGCTGAATTTGGAGCTAAATTAGCCACTTTTTCATGGAACACTATTTTTACTTGAAAAGGTACTGACAGACAAAACCATGGTTATTTAGTCTTTGATGTTTGGCAAGCATTTTCTCAAAAATGAACAAAGTGAGCCTGTCACTTGAAGAAGAACAGCTAACAGTATTTGTTGGCAATGATAAAATTCAACCTTTAAAGTGAAAATTCAAATTTTAGAAAACTTGTGCCTGCCACTGCGGGCTTGACAGCTTCTCAATGTTGAAAGATTTTCCTGGCCAGATCAGTGAGATATTAACAAATGTGACTTCCTGATACTGTATAATGAAATGTGTCAACCTCTGAAAGATCTGCACAATTCCATGAAGCAATATTTCCCAAATGACCAACTCCTGATGTTACAAGTGATATTACAAATCCATGATGTTACAAAATAGGTAAAAAGATACTTGCAAAGTACAAGATATGCCAATAGATTTTAATATGACAGAATAGGAAAAATTCATTGATATGGTCTCAGATTCCACATTGCAAGAAACCTTTCAGAAACTACCATGTATCTGATTTTAATGTGTGAGCAGAATTATCCGAAAAAACTATTAAAGGACTCCCTTTGCCAGCTACATATCCTCCTGAGAAGGATTTTTTTTTTTTTTTTCCTGCATGTATGTCAACCAGGACACATCACAACAGACTGAAGAAGCACATGAGAACCTAGCAGTTATCTATTAAGCCAGACATTAAAGAGATTTGCAATAATGTTTTTTAAAAAAACTACATTTCTTTCTAAATAATTTTGGTTTTGAGACTACTATTCATAAAAATATTACTTAGGTCAATAACAGGTTTGTTATTGTTATTTTTAAATGAGTTCATAAATACCTTATATTTTTCTCAGTTTTAATTTATGACATGGCAAACAAATACTGCTAGATGAAACAGGCATAAACAAAAGCTGTTTGGTATCCTTGGTAATTTTTAAGCATATAAAGGGGTCCTGAGACCAAAAAGTTTAAGAACCTCTGGGTTAAATAAATCATGATGCATGGGTACACTTGAATGCTAAGCAACCACTAACAAGGATGACAAACTCAAAAGTTACAATAATAATAAAAACAGACAACACCTGTTTAGTGCTTATTGTGAGTCAGGCACTATTCTAAGCCTTTTACATATAACTCATTTAACCTGCATAACACTCTGAAAAGGGGACTATCACCCCACATTACGGATAGGGAAACTAAGACATGGAGGGGAAGTAATTGGCCCCGGGCACCCAAGTAGTAAGCGGTAGTGATGAGTCTCACTTTTAGCATCCATAATCTTGGCCATTATGCTATTCTGCTTATAGACACCAAAATGTTAACAGTCTAAAGTGGGGGATAGAAAGGGAATTAAGACTCTCACTTTCTAAGTCACACACATTAATATCATCACAATTTTATGAGTGTAATTTTATCCATAATCAGAGAAATAATGCAGTTCACAGTTTTCAAATGATGTCTGAATAGTATCTACGTTCCAACCTGCTTCTTTTTTTCCTATTAATACTTTCAACTACTTGACATATATATTTTTTTCAACTATCTGTCTAGTGGGAGCACTAGAATGTCAGGTTCCTGAGGGCAGATTTTGTCTCTTTTGTTCAGGGTTGTATTCCCAGTGCCTGGCACACAACAGATTCCCAGTAGATGAAATGATTAGCTACATCCACTGATATGACTAAATTTTTTATGAAATACTGTTGGATCTTTTTTAAAGGTTACAGAATACCTTGGGAAATTTATCAACTCTGTAAAATTAGAGATCTGCAAATATACACACCACACATGTTCACAAGTGAATAGAGAAATGGAGAGATGGCTGGAGTGATTTTCATCAAAATACTAACAAAATATTACCCAGAGTGAGCATGAGGAATGCCGTGATTTTTACTTTCTTCTTTGCATTTCTCTGTGACTTGGATTTTCTCCATGAGAACCACCGTCACCACAATTACAATGAGAATACGCCGTGTACATTTGGGAAAGAAGAAAAGACAGCCCTATTTCTTCAATGAAAGAGAAGTAGAAGGTCTTGCATACATCAGACGGGCATCTACCCTGCCAGGGACCCAGAGGACAAAAACCTCCCCCAACCCTGGCCCCTACCTGGGTGAGGGCCGACTCCAGCATGTTACAGAAGATGCTGAACTGTTTGAAGTTCCCTGTCTTGTGAGTCAGATCTTCGATGACTAGGTAGAGAGAAAAGTCCTTCCTGAGCTCTGACCACTTGCCCAGCCCAAGGGCAATGCACCCAAGCTTTCCACCTTCCCCCAACACCAGTGCCTCTGGCCCGAGGGATGAGTCCTACACACCCTCCCCACCTTAGAGAGCTCTGGTCAGGTAGAAGGGGCAGGTGGGCAGCATCCAGACTGGCCTCATCTTCTGGGAGACACTGACTCTGGGGAAGGACAGGCGAGCCCACCCAGGCAGGCACACTCACAGTTGGCATCGAACTCGCCCCGCCACTGGTCAGCCGTCATCCGGTCCTCCACCTCCAGCTCTAGCACCTGCCCAGACACCATCACCCGCACAGCATGCTCCACACCCCGGAAGACGTAGTCCACCTGCAGGCCAGCAGGCTGGTCCATGGCCAGAGTCGCTGGAGAGGTGGATGAGACAGAGACCCAGAGGGGCTGAGAGCCCAGGCTCAGGAGCTGGAGGCCAGAATCCTGGTCCCACCATGCACCACCTTAGGAAGAGACTCTGCCTCTCTGTGCTTCAGTTTCCTCATCTGGAAAATGGGTACAGAAACAGCACCTACCTCATAGAGCTGTCATGAGGATTAAATTGAACAATACACATAAAGGCCCTGGGAACTGTGTTCTGCACGTTATTATGCCTAATATATGCTGATTAATAGAATATATGATTTCCAATAAGAGAATCATGATTAATACTATTATTAATTTATTAATCCTTATATGCATTATATATTTATTACTTATTCATTTATTCAAACGTTTGTGAAGAAAAGTCAAGCTGGAAAGAAAGATGGAGCATTGAGATCAGGCTGGACAGGGATTTTAAATAGGGGGTCAAGGGCAGGCCTTCTGTGGAGGTGACATTTGGGCAGAGAACTGAAGGAGGTCAGGGAACAAACCATGTGGCTACCCCTAAGGAGAGTGGCCCGAGTCAAGAGAAGAGCCAGTGCATGGCTAACAGATTCTCCATGAGACACCTGAAGCATTTAAACTGAATTAATCATTGATCTTCTTCATTAGTCCACTGCAAGTATAAGTACTTTCTCTTAGCCAACAGGACTACTACTCACTGTTAGTGCTAGAGAAGCTGGAGGAGGGGGTCAGGCCGCCATCCTCAGCCTGAGTCTAGGGAGTCATTCAGAATGCCAGCCCCGGGCTGCCTGGGTTCATAACCAGGTTCAGCTCTGGGCATGTACATGGGCAAGAAACTTAACCTCTCCTGGAGCCAGATTCCTTACCTTTAAAGCACATGCCCTGCCATACAGAGTGAAGTAAGTCGGAAAGAGAAAAACAAATATCGTATATTAACACATATATATGGCATCTAGATAAATGGTAAGGATTGGGAACCATTTGGTACGGAATGGAACCTACCTGCAGGGCAGGAATACAAATGCAGATGTAGGAAATGGTCTTAAGGATTCAGGCAGGGGGAAGGAGGGAGTGGGACGAATTGAGAGAGTAGCACTGATATATATATACACTCTAACTCGTGAAATAGATATAGCACGGGGAGCTCAGCTTGGTGCTCTGTGATGACCTAGAGGGGTGGGGTGGAGGGTGGGTGGGAGGGAGGCGCAAGATGAGGGGGATATATGTACATTTATAGCTGATTCACATTGTACAGCAGAAACTAACGCAACATTGTAAAGCAATTGTACTCCAGTTTAAAAATAAAAAAATAAAGCACATGCTATCCGGGGTGCTGGGGATATGATGAGAAACCAGATTCTATCCCTACCCTCAAGAAGGTGGCAATAGTTAGAGACAAAAAAATGTCAAGAAGAGGAGAAAGAGGATGCTAGGGGGTGGGGGTTGCTCTTTTTAGCTAAGGGGGCCAAGGAAGGGCCACCCCCTCCCCACTGAGCAGAGGCCTGGATGGAAGAGAGGAGACAGGTGAATATCTGAGGAATAAGCTCCATGTAGAGGGAACAGCCAGGCACAGGCTCCAAGGTGGGATGTTCCTAGTTTGTTCTGAAAACAGCAAGGTCAGCGTGAGGGAGGGAGAGGGGAAAGTGAGGAGATCAGAGATGTAACGGGCCAGATGATGTTCCTGCAGGTCTTTGTAAGCCCATAGGAGGATAACAGCATTCATCTCCCTGGATTGGCGTAAAGATTAAATGAATTAATCATGTAAAAGTCCTCAGCAAAATTGAGCCACATGTGACACACACCAAGCATTCAATACGGACGGATCGGCATCATCATCATTTTTTTTTATTGAAATGTAATTGATGGACATTATGTTAGTTTCAGGTGTACTACATGGTGACTTGACATCTGCACACATGATGGAATGATCACCACGATAAGTCGAGGAAACATCTGTCCCTGTACAAAGTTACTTCAGTATTATTGACTATATGATGTGGCTTGCTTTATAACTGGAGGTTTGTACCTCTTAATCCTCTTCATCTATTTCATCCCCACACCTGACCATCATTATTCTTGTTATTACTACTTTGCGGCTGTTTCTGAGCTTGAAAGGGACTAGAAAGACAAGGCAAGCCCATTCTCTCCCCAGTGTACAGATGGGGAAACTGTGGCTCCGTGAGAAAAAGAGCTCTGTCCAGAGTCCCACGGGTGCTCCAAAGACACAGCCACCAACAGCTGCCCCCCACTCAGATCACAGGGACCCCTCCTGTGCTTAACTTCCTTCTCTTTAGTCCTTCCTTCTCTTTAGTTTCTTTAGTCCTCACACTTTTCCCAGTTTAGTCCTTCCTGAAGTCTGATATTAGAAAATCTAATATTTTGAGAAAAAGACGAGCCCTGGGAATTCGCTGTTTATCCAGTGGTTAGGACTCCTTGCTTTCACTGCAGAGGGCCTGGGTTCAATCCCTGGTTGGGGAACTAAGATCCTGCAAGCCAGGCACAGTGCAGCCAAAAAATAAATAAGTAAAATTAAGTGCCACTATTAAAAAAAAAAAAATGAGCCCTGAATCTCTTAGGTCAGTGATTTTTAATCTTTTTAGAGTCCTAGAGCCTTTGCAAATCTAATGAGATCTCTTAAGTCTCCCCAGATAAATGAATAGATCCAAAACCTTTGCTAAGTAATTTCAGGGCCTCCCAGAATACCACTCCTGAAGCCCATCCACAGAGCCCTTTTCTCAAAGGCCCTAGGACAATTGCCTGAGCCCCAGACATCTTGAGAGGCTTCTCTGACCCTAGGTCCAGGCTCTTAACTTTATTTGGGGACAGCGTCTCTGGTTCTTTGGAGGTGCTGATGAAATCTGGAGACCACTTTCCCTCGGAAAATTCACACTCTCACAACTGTACTTTCATTCTCCGGAGTTTCAGAAATGGGGGTTAATAATTCCTGACCTACTGGCAAACAAACAGCTACACATTTCAACATATCCCTCATTCCCTGGCCCTCAATACGGGTGCCAGGCAGCGCTGGCCCCGCCCCACCGGGTGTTCTAAACCCCGTCTACCCACTCTGCCCCGCCCACGCCGCAAGCCAATCAGCAGCCGCGCCGTCCAGGTTACCAAGGAGTCAAAGACAGCTGCGGAACACCTGACGAACCACGCAGCCTAACCGCCCCTAATTCACCAACGTACTCGTGGTACCTGATCCGGGAGACAGAGCAGGAAGAGGGCCTGCCCCACCCGATCCCGGCTGCTAACCCGGCCCCGCTCTCCTCCTTACCCATCCCGCACAAAAGCCCCCCATTCATAGCCCTTCAGTTGCTAACAGGGACTTTCTCATCCAATTGTCCTGATGACACACCCGCCCACCTCAGTCCCCAGATATTAAGCCCCTGAATATTTTGCCCGAATTCAATCCTCTCCTTACACCTGCCTCCTTCACCTGCACAAACTTTACCCGCTCCCCTCCCTCCATTCCCTCTTCTAGACAGAATAACCTCCACACTCGCCAGCCAGTTCGACTCGCCCCCTCCTGACCCCAGCTCCCCAACACTCGTTCCCTATATTCTGGCCACTACCCCCTCTCCCAGTCCCCCATGTTCTACTGGGGCTCCCCCTACATTCTAATTGAATTTTGTCCCCCCTACGCTGTTCCGCCTGGATTCTATCCGCATATCAGCCCAAGGTTCTACTCCACACACACCCCATTTTTCAGCCTGTATTCCATAACCCTTGTATTTCATCTGGATTCCGTCCCCTCTCAAATTCTATGTATACTCCCTCTCTCGCCCGCCCCCCACATTTTCCATTTCTCTTCCCTTGATCACCACGCCCGGACACTGCGATCCTCCAGACCCTGAGCCCCTCCTCCCTCCTTCACGCCCGACCCCACCCCCATTGTCCTTCTACCTGCATCCCCCATCCGTGCTCTGTGACCGCCGACCAGTGGCCCATCCTGGTTGCTGGTTTTGTTCCAGTACCAGGTCTCTATTAGCTTCTCTCCACCTCAGCTTTCTGACACGTCCCCCCTCCCCAACCCAGCGGGGATGCCTTGCCTTTGAGGCGCCGCCCCCCCACCCCACCCCCGTCAACCCGTGACGTCAGAACCTCCACTTCGTGCACTAAGTGTGGACTCTCCAGCGCCCCACTCTGGGCCACACACCTAACCCCATTTCTCTGGCCTCATGACATCATGGTTTTAGTGCATGAGTGCACGCGCGCATACACACACACACTCATTTTCCAACTCCCAGCCCTCCCATCTTTCGCTAAAGTGACCCACCTGTGCATTTTCAATGTTGCATTATCACCCCAGCTCCTCTTCCCAAACTGTGCTCCCTGGATATTTCAGATTTCACAGGACCGAGGAAAGCTGACAATCCTTACGCTGGGCTCCCCCAAAACAAATCCAAATCACCACCTCCCACACCAGACATGGGTAAATCCCCACCCCTGGCAGTCCCCACCCTTGATGGTTGTTTCCCCACTATCTGCCACCCCCAAACAGTCCAGCCAGTCATGACCTAGTGTGCACATGCATGCACACACACACACACACACGTGCGCGCGCCTGCGCGCGCGGCCTGGCCTAAGTAACTCCTCCTAGCCCCATTCCAAGCTCATGGCCCCTGCCCCCCCGCCTCCCCCCCATCACATGGGTGAATTAGGGCCGAACAGATCCCCCTCTCCCTTAGCCCTGCACTCCAAAAGACCAAAGTCTTCCACACTATCCCCTTTGAATGTATAGACCCCAAAACCCTTTAAGACACCCCACCATCCAGACCTCCATAGTGCACACTGAAGCCCATCATCACCCCCTGGGATATCAGACTCTCCCTCCCCTGCCATCCTTCAAATGTGTTTTGCCTTAGATAAACACCATGCCCACTTAACAACCAATGATTCACCATTAGTTTCACTCTCTGGTAGGTACTGTAACCATCCCCCATTTTGTAGAAGATGAAACTGAGACTTGCCTGGAATCCTGCAGTGAGGGACTGGCACATTCACCCTCTACTCATTTCTCAGTGGCCCTTCCCTGACTACCTTCCAGTTCCTCCCCTAACCCTCTGCTCCTTTCCCTCCCAGAACAAATCTAAATGGGGCCTCACACCTTAAGCACAGTACACAATGTAAGTTGGGGACTCCAGGATTCAGATCCTAACCCGCAGTATGACCCCAGGCAAGTCATTTAGCCTCTCCCAACCTCTCCCCATTGGTGAAGCAGGGATAATAAGAACTCCCGCCTCACATAGGATTATTGTGGGAACTGAATTAGTCAGTATATATAGGATGCTTCAAATAGTGCCTGGCACTTGGTCAGCTATTACCATCTGTACAACTAGCTGATGATAAGTTGGCAAGCCAGATGCCCATGAAGTCACAGCCATTTTGACCATTCTTGTATTTTCAGCACCCCGGGCCTGGCACAGATCAGCAGCTGCTTGTGAATTCATGCTCAATACCAGGAGACAGGGTTCAAGGAACTGGAGATACAGGCAAGGTCTTCTCCTCTCAGCTCACTCCTGTCATCTTCCAGGTCTCAGCTCCAATGTTCCCCCCTGCAGGAAGCCCTCCTTGACTCCCAAGCTGGGTAAGGACTGCCTCAATCACTTCAGGGTTCCCAACCCCGGCCAGCACCAGGCCAACTACAAAGGGGAGTTGACTGATGAAGAGTTCCACCCCGAGCTCTGAACTTACCTGTTTCTCAAAGTAAGGAATGCAGACCTTCAGCTTCAACATGGGAGTTGGTGACAAGGCAGTGTTCTGGGCGTGGTCCCAAAGCTAGAGGCAGAATCTCTGGAGGTGGGTCCAGGAATCTGCATTTCCCACAAGCTTCCCCAGCACGAACTAGAGCTGAGATCTTCTGCTCCTGACCACCACATTCTGCCCAATTTATGACCCCATCTAGACCCCAACACACAACCCAACACCCTCCCAAAGCTTAACAGTCCTGCCCTATATCACAGGAGACCTCTCAAGAAATGTAATGGTGAAACAGTACAAATAACACCTTTAAGTGGAGAAGGCAATGGCACCCCACTCCAGTACTCTTGCCTGGAAAATCCCATGGACAGAGGAGCCTGGTGGGCTCCAGTCCATGGGGTCGCTAAGAGTCGGACACGACTGAGCGACTTCACTTTCACTTCTCACTTTCATGCATTGGAGAAGGAAATGGCAACCCACTCCAGTATTCTTGCCTGGAGAATCCCAGGGACGGGAGCCTCGTGGAATGCTGTCTATGGGGTCACACAGTGTCAGACATGACAGAAGCGACTTAGCAGCAGCAGCAGCAGAAACACCTTTAAGTACTATGTACGTTTCCAGTTGCTGAGTTCTAGATCCACTTGGAGCCCACACTCTAATGAGGGACGTCGAAGTAGCCCGGTGGATATAAACAAACACTAATCTACGTCAAGTAGTGGTGAGTGTTATGAAAAAAAAATAAAGCCAGAGGGTGACAGGAGCTATTTTGGTTTGGGTTGTCAGTGAGAGCCTGGGGGAATTCATTGCAGACAGAGGGGACAGCAAGTACATTTCCCAAGTGGAGATTTTATTGCTGTTTGACGGACAGCAAATAGGTTGGGGCAACTGAAGCAGGATGAACAAGTGGGATTGGTGGGATTTGAGAGCATGGAGGAGGGGGAGTTGGATCAGGTGGGGCCTCGTAGGCTTGGCGAAGACTTTTACTGCATGAGATGGGAGCCATGGGGGGGTTATGAACAGTGGAGCAACATGATCTGACTTTTGAACTAACTTGACTGTGGGGTCAAGGGTAGAGGCAGGGAAGTCAGTGAGAAGGCCACTGCAGCAGACCAGGTAAGAACAGGTGATGGCTTAGGCCAGAATGTAGCAAAGGAGGTGGTGGGATATGACTGGATTCTAGATGTGGTGTTTTTCTTTTTTTTAAGCTATGCTGTGTGACATGTGGGATTTTAGTTTCCTAACCAGGGATCGAACCGGCACCCACTACATTGGAAGCGCAGAGTCTTAACATTGAACCACTAGGGAAGTCCCATGTGTTTTGAAGGTTGATCCATGAGATATGCTGACTGACGGATAGTACGTGGGTGAGAGAACAGAAAGGAGTGAAGGCCGACTCCAAGGTTTGTCCTGAGTACCTGGAAGGATGGAACTGTCATCAACTAGGTTTGGAGGCTGAAGGGGAAAACTCCAAGTTTAGTTTGGGACACGTTTTTGAAGTCTGTGTGTCAGCTGTACTTCCAAGTAGAGAAGAGCCAGCCACTGCATATATGAGCCTTGAGTTCAGGGTAGAGACTCCAAATGGAGATACACACTTAGAAACATCATTACATAAACAGTATATGAAACCAAGAGGCTGGGTGAGGCCACCAGGTGAATGGTACAGCCAGAGAAGAGAGAAGGTCATTCTACTGGTGATGAAGCTGAGGCACAGAGGGTTAAACAACTCACCCAGTGGCAGGGCCAACGTTCAAACTCAAGCAACCCAATGCCAGAGCCCACACTCTTAACCACCCGTGGCGTTATTAAGAAGTCTGAGTTAATTCACATGCAACATTTGGTAGGTGCCTGTCACACAGTTAGCCCTCAGTAAACGTTACGTGTATCAAAAGCCTTCACAAGTCATCAAAACACACTCTCATCCCTGGAGTCTTCACTCATTCCTTCCCACAATATTGTTCTTCATCTGCCCTCCACTCAAATCAAAGCTTGTTAACAGACGGCAGGGACCTCCACCACTCCACATCGCGCTGTAATAACCCTCTGTCTTAAAACCTCCCAATAAATTGCAAGTCTGTCCTACAAGGGCATTTCTACGTTTCACCATCTGCTGTATCCTACTTTACACACTTTCCCCGTTCAAGAGCCTCATGCGAAACAGAAAACAGCCCCCGACTCACATACTACCCTCTGTCTCACAACCTCTCACGAAAGCGCCTACCCGTGTTAAAGGCAACCCCTCCCGAGTCTCACACTACTAGGTCAGATGCCTGCTCAGCCCATTCTCCCTTCAGAGCACCCCCTCGCCCCCAGGATCGCTACCCCGACCCACGCACCCGCAACCCTAGCCATCTCTCACCTTCTCCAGGGACGCCCCTCCTCGCGAGCGGTTCAACTGCCGAAGCTCCAACCCCGCCCCAGGATCCGGCCTTCTCGCTGCTGATTGGTTCTGGCTTGCTCGCAGCCAAGTTCTCATTAGTCAAAACAGACGCCCGTCACTTCAGCCCCCTCCAGAGCTTGGTCACCTCGGAAGAGAAGTTCCGAAATGTGTCGGAGCGTCAGTCTCCTCTCCAATCACTATTGGCTGGAAACTACTGCCAATCATAGAAAGAAGGTTGTTCCTCGGAGAGGGAGGAAATCCCGGAAGTAGCTCTTTGACTCCGCCCACAACCCCCTGCGGCAGAGCAGACCACGCCCATATGGAGGGGCGGGGGCGGGACGGGTAAGCGTCCGAAGCACATGCGCAGAGGGAGGTCTTCGCCTCGGGTTAAGACGCTAAGGAAATGTTCTTAGCGTGAAGACTGGTTGAGATTTATCGTCGGTCGGTGTGTTCCAAGCCTGCACTTAGCAGTTTGCAGGCCTTGGCTTATTTAAAATTAGCAAAAACCCTGCACTGTGGGAGCTATTATAATTCCCATCTTGTCACTAAGGAAATAGGCTCAGAGAGGTACAGCCACTGGCCCGGGATCACACAGCTTGAAAACTACCCCTATTTTGGTTTAAGAGTTATCAACAGGGTGGATATAGCTTACAGAATTTAATAGGGGAGTAAGGGAGGGGAGCGTTCTTTAAGAAAAGGAATACAAAATCGCTAACACAAAATTCGGTATGGATGTGAAAATTTACTTAGAATGTGAAATAATAACATATTACATATTTAAAAGAGCTGGCAAATACCACAAACATTGCAAAATCCCAGAAGATAACGTAATGTTTTTTATTAATTTACTGCCTGACACACCTCTCTGGTTATGTTTCCTACTTTTTTGGCTGCATGTCCCTATTTCATAATATCCTTACCTCATAATATCCTCATTTACAGAGAGAGAGAAAAGTAAATTATCTTTCCTCTAGCATACTTGATGGAACTTTTTTTTAGTCATTGTCATTTGGAAAAGGTTAACAAGACAGTATTGGTGATGTCATCTAAGTATTTTGGAAACATGGGGAAAGTTTCATGAAGTTTGTGGTTCAGAGGGTAAAGTGTCTGCCTGTAATGTGGGAGACCCAGGTTCGGTCCCTGGGTCGGGAAGATCCCCTGGAGAAGGAAATAGCAACCCACTCTGGTACTCTTGCTTGGAAAATCCCATGGATGGAGAAGCCTGGTAGGCTACAGTCCACGGGGTCGCAAAGAGCAGAGCTGGACACGACTGAGCCAACTTCACTTTCAGCTCATCTTAGCTACACATTTTGGAAAATGTTTCTACATTCTAACTTCTGGCTCAGTCCTTTTAATTCCTGATTCACTTTCATTATGCAGGTGCTTCTGGAGTAGATCTCTTGAGGACCATTAATACAACAACAAACTGGCCTTGTACCTAGTGAATTAGCACCTTGGACAATAGGATCATTCTGGAAGCCATTCGAGACACCAGGACAACTGGTTAGGTAATTCAGTTCAGTTCAGTTCAGTCGCTCAGTCGTGTCCGACTCTTTGCGACCCCATGAATCGCAGCACGCCAGGCCTCCCTGTCCATCACCAACTCCCGGAGTTCACCCAAACCCACACCCATCAAGTCAGTGATGCCATCCAGCCATCTCATCCTCTGTCGTCCCCTTTTCCTCCTGCCCCCAACCCCTCCCAGCATCAGAGTCTTTTCCAATGAGTCAACTCTTCGCATGAGGTGGCCAAAGTACTGGAGTTTCAGCTTTAGCACCATTCCTTCCAAAGAAATCCCAGGACTGATCTCCTTTAGAATGGACTGGTTGGATCTCCTTGCAGTCCATGGGTAATTCAAGTATAGTTCAAAGTGTCTATGAACTGTGGGTTTCCCAGGTGGCGCTAGTGGTTAAAGAGCCTGTCTGTTAATGCAGGAGACATAAGAGATACAGCTTCAATCCCTGGGTCAGGGATTCTTGCCTGGAGAATTCCATGGACGGAGGAGCCTGGCGGGCTACATAGTTCATAGGGTCACAAAGAGTCAGATATGACTGAAGCAACTTAGCATGCACGCACATCTATGAACCATATCAAAATATCCCACAGAACCCAACCTAAAAGTACCTTCAACTCACCTTCCCCTCACCTATATCTCATCAGTAACCAAGGTGACTCCAACACCATGCATGGTAGAGAGAAATGCCACACAGGGACACAGAACAAGGAGAAGTCAATCGTCTTAACCAACTGCATTTTAAAAAAATTTTTGTTTATTTATTTTGGCTGCCCCAGGTCTTAGTTGTAGCATGCAGGATCTTTAGTTGTGGCACAAGTAATATTCATTGCAACATTCAGGATCTAGTTCCCTAACCAGGGATCAAACCCGGGCTCCCTGCATCGAGAGCATGAAATCTTAACCACTGGACCACCAGCTGTTGTTTAGTCTTTGAGTCATGTCTGACTCTTTGCAACTCCATGGACTGTAGTCCTCTGTCCAGGCTCCTCTGCCCACGGGATTTCCCAGGAAAGAATACTGGAGTGGGTTGCCATTTCCTTCTCCAGAGGATCTTCCCTACCCAGGGATCAAACCCATGTTTCCTACATCGGCAGGCAGGTTCTTTACCACTGAGCCACCAGGGAAGCCCCTGAACTGTCAGGAAAGTCTCTTAACCAACTGCACTTTAAATATCTTGCTGCTGCTGCTAAGTCGCTTCAGTCGTGTCCAACTCTGTGCGACCTCATAGACAGCAGCCCACCAGGCTCCCCCGTCCCTGGGATTCTCCAGGCAAGAACACTGGAGTGGATTGCCATTTCCTTCTCCAGTGCATGAAAGAGAAAAGTGAAAGTGAAGTCGCTCAGTCGTGTCCGACCCTTAGCGACCCCATGGACTGCAGTCTACCAGGCTCCTCCGCCCATGGGATTTTCCAGGCAAGAGTACTGGAGTGGGTTGCCATTGCCTTCTCCATTAAATATCTTACTTTTGCAAAATTTTCAAAAACGTCAGACCGCAGGGACACCTTACTGGAGCCGTGGAAAGGCCTATGTAAACCAGGGGCCCTGAAGCTTATGTGAGCTTTATGATAAATCCACTCTTAATACCAGTCTTCATGCATCTATTGAATTGAATATTCACTGTGTTCCAGAGGCTTGTGCCAGAAATCCTGCCCTGAAGCATCATAGCTAGTCTTGACACAGCCACCAACTGCTTGTGAGGGCCCCTTCCCTTGCTGAGTGTGAGTTTTTCCACCTGTAGACTGAGTATTGCTAAAAAATAACATTTGGGGTTATTATGCCCAGACATAAAGTTCACTAGACAGTCCAGTTAAGAACTTGGGAGTGTTGCAGTCAGAAAGACCTGGATTAGAATCCCAAAGTATATGAAAAAAAGAGAAAAATCTCAAGACTTCATCTTACCATCTTGGGACTACCAAGATAAGCCATGCATCCATCTTTCCTGAGCTTCACTGGCTTCATCTATAGTGGAGTTCAATGCATTCACTCATTCATTCATTCGTCACCCGTTTACTAAGCACCTGCTGTGTTTGGGGCACTTTTCTATAATCCAGGCACTATGTGCTGAGCGTAGGAACCTCAGTGAACAGACAGAAAAAGCCTATGCCCTAGTGAAAAGAAAACATATAAATAAAATATAATAAATATTTATTTATATAAATATATTTATAAAATATAAATAGGGACTTCCCCAGTGGTCCAGTGGTTAAGACTTCACCTTCCAATGCAGGGGGTGTGGGTTTGATCCCTAGTCAGGGAACTAAGATCTCACATGCCACAGGTGGCCAACAGTTAAATAATAAATAATATTTTAAAAAAGGTGGAAAGAAAAAAAGAGAAAGAGGTGTCTGTCTCTTTAAAAAAAATGAATAAATAAATGTTAGGTGGTGAAAAGTGCTATGGAGAAAAACAAAAAGCAGAGTAAAGTGGACAGGATGGGCAGAGATGTTATCTCTGAGAAGCTGGCTGAGACCAGAGACCCGAAGTAAGTGTAGGAGTCATCCTTGTGGTCCAGAGGTAGAGCATTCCAGGAAAAAGAACAGTGAGTGCAAAGGCCCTGAGGTTGAGAGCTTGCCTGATGCATTTAAAGAACAGTGAGGAGGTCAATACTGAGTGAGTGGGAATGTAGTAGATAATGTCTGGGAGAGAGCCAGAAGCCAAGTGGTGTAGGGTCTTAAAAGTCATTGTGAGGTCTTTGGGTTTGGCTCTGAGTTAGGAGGGATCTGTCGAAGGGAGAGGGCAGCAGGGTCATAATTTTCCTCACATCTTGAGTGGTCTCACTGTGTTGAGAATAGGCTGTTAAGGGACTTGCCTAATGGTCCAGTGACTAAGACTGCTCCTGCTCCCAATGCAGGGGACCCAGGTTCGATCCCTGGTCAGGGGAACTAGTTCCCACATGCCACAGCTAAGAGTTCTCATGCTGCAACTAAGAGTTCTCGTGCCACAATTAAAAAAAAAAAAATCCTGTGTTCCACAACTAAGACTCAGCACAGCCAAATAAATAAGTAAATTTTTTTTTTTAGTAACTATTTCTTAAAAAGAGAGAGAATAGTCTGTTAAAATAATTCCAATGCGATAAAATGGTACAGCCTGTGGAAAACATGTTGGTGGTTCTACATAAAGTTAAACATAGAATTCTCAGGTGACCCAATGATTCCACTCCTAGGTATATATACCCAAGAGAATTGAAAACTTGTGTTCAGATACTTTACAAGAATCTTCATAGCAGTATCATTCATGATAGCCAAAAGGTGGCAACAATCCAAATGTGTATCAATAGATGAAAAGATAAATAGAATGTGGTCTGTCCATACAGTGGAATATGATTCAGCAGTGTAAAGGAATGGGGTACGGATCCGTGCTACAATCGTGGATGAACCCTGAAAACATTGTGCTGAGTGAAAGAAGTCAGACATAAAGGGTCCCATATTGCATGATTCCACTCACAGGAACCATCCAGAACAGGCATATCCATAGAGACAGAAAGCAGACTAGTGGAGGCAGGGTCTGGAGCTGGGGCGTGGGGGTGGGAATGGGGAGTCACTTTCATGGGTGTGAGGTCTCTTTGGGGGATGATGAAAATGCTTTGGAACTAAATAGAGATGATGCTTTCACCACACTGTGAATGTATGAAAAGCCTCTTGTCTGTGCCTTTTTAAGTGGTTAATTTAATGGTATGTGGCTTTCATCTCAATAAAACAATTTTTAACAATTTTTAAGCAAAAGATTACAAAAAAATCATTCACATGAGAGGTGGCTTTTCCGAGGGTGGTAGCAGTGGAGGTGGAAAGATGTGGTTAGAATCTGCATCTATTCTAAAGGTAGAGCTGACAGAATTTGCTGATGGATTGGGTGTTGGGAGAGAGATAAAGAGGAGTCAGAAATGATTGCAAGGTTTTTGAGCGGAGAAGCTGCCAAGATGAAGTTCCCATTTATTGAGTTTAGATGAATAACAGGTGGGGGAGGCAGGGGGCGAACGGGGATCAGGAGTTTGGCTTTAGATGTGTTGAGGTACCTAATAGATTTCCAAGTTAAAGTGTTGAGAGGGTAGCTGAATTGATGAGTCTGAATTCAAGGATGAGGTCTAACCTAAGTAGATAGATAGATAAAATAAAATAGATAAGCAGGATAGATACAGATAGATAGTTGATAAGATGATCAATAGATAGTATAGGTAGATAGTTGATAGATGAATGATCAATAGCTAAATAAATAGGATAAATATTAGATAGAAATATAGATGAAAGAGCGACAGTTGATAAATAGATAATCAATAGATAGATGGATGGATGAATGAATTTGGGAAGCCATCCCCAAAGGAGTAAGTGGAAAGAAAAAAAAAGAACAGAACCAAGGACTGAGCCCCCAAGACCCTCAAATGTTTAAAGACCCCAATGATGAGGAAGAAACAACAGAGGAGTCTGAAAAGGAGCAGCCGCTGAGCTAGGAGTGAATTCATGAGAGTGGGGTGTCTTAGAAGTCAAGGGAAGAAAATAAACCTAGGAAGAGGGTGTGACTGACCACAAGAAGGCTCAAGTAATATGCAGGCAGGTCACTAAACTATTGGGTTGAATCACAGAGAGAGGTTCCTGGTAACCTCAAGAGTTGATCTGGCCAACTGGTGGAGCCAGACCCTAACTGGAACGATTCAAGGATTGGAGAAAAGGAATTGGAGACATTGGTACAGATGACTTTTTTGGAGGGTTTTTTTGTTGTAAAAGGCAGCAGACCACTGGAGCTATAGCTGAATGGGGTTTAAAAAGCTTGTCTGTGTTAGAGCGTGTTTTTATGCCAATGAGATGATCTGGAAGAGAAGGGAGAATTGATGATGCAGGAGAGGAAAGAATTGCTTGATTTACAGCCCTGAGTAGCAAGAGGTGGAGAAAGCAATGACAACCCACTCCAGTACTCTTGCCTGGGAAATCCCATGGACGGAGGAGCCTGATAGGCTACAGTCCATGGAGTCGCTAAGAGTCTGGACACAACTGAGCGACTTCGCTTTCACTTTTCACTTTCATGCACTGGAGAAGGAAATGGCAACCCACTCCAGTGTTCTTGCCTGGAGAATCCCAGGGATGGGGGAGCCTGGTGGACTGCTGTCTGTGGGGTCGCACAGAGTCGGACACAACTGACGTGACTTAGCAGCAGTAGCAAGAGGGGATGAGAATTGTTCTTGGCAAGGAGGGTTTCCCAGCTTTAGCAGGAGGGAAGGGAGAGAACAGGGTCCCTGGTGCTGGTAGCTGCGACACCAGCTTCCTAGCTGGTAGTTGCTAGGAATATGTAGAAATTCTCTTCTGATGGATTTAAAACAAGAACGGGGTCAAGGGTGAGAGTGATGCCAGAGAAGAGATGTTGAGGTTGAAGGAAGGAGAAGAATATATGAAATATGCTTCCAGGATTGTGGGAGAATGAATGGACATAAGCAGGGCTTCCAGGGAGGAAATTACGGTAAATCCAGATTCATTGAAGTGTGTGTTTTTGTCCAGGCATGTTCAGCAGGTGCAAATACACGGCAGATGAGAACCAGAGTTAGGTGAGAATTGCCTGCCGATCTCATTCACATAAAAGCCAGGGACAGGAGCTGGTACCTGGTGAGTGCTGGGAAGGAAGGCGTCTGTGATCGTTGTAAGTGCTTTGATTTTGGAAAACTGAGGGGCTGTGAAAAGAACAGGGATCAGGATTTTGTCAAACTTTATCCCTTTACAAATGGGGATCAGAGGTCCCTGTGAGTCTCTTTCAAGTTTCACACACTCTAACATGATTTTTTTTTATGCGAGATGCTATTATTACTATACTTGTAAAATGTCCCAAAAGCTGAATCCATTATCCAATTTGCCAAGGCAATTAGCAAACATCCCCCAACCCCCTCTGGATTGTCCTGTGTGATGATTACAGCTGTGATAATTCAGAGCCTTCATTAAGCCCTAGGTGTCTTTCCTGCATCAACTCATTCAGAGGCAATGAGGTGGTGAATGAGCGTGTCTGCCTGGGTTTGAATTCAGCTCTGCTCCTTCGAGTCAATTTCTCTGTGTGTCAGTTTTCTCATCTGTAAAATGAGAGTGATACAAGGAGCATGCGTCTTGTAGTGTTTTTGTGAGGAATACATGAGTTACTACAGGTAAAATCCTTAGCACAGTGCTATGTAGTTGCTACTGCTGCTGCTGCTGCTAAGTCGCTTCAGTCGTGTCTGACTCTGTGCAACGCCATAGACGGCAGCCCACCAGGCTCCCCCATCCCTGGGATTCTCCAGGCAAGAACACTGGAGTGGGTTGCCATTGCCTTCTCCAGCGCATGAAAGTAAAAAGTGAAAGTGAAGTCACTTAGTCGTGTCCGACTCTTAGCGACCCCATGGACTGCAGCCTACCAGGCTCCTCCGTCCATGGGATTTTCCAGGCAAGAGTACTGGAGTGGGGTGCCATTGCCTTCTCCTGCTATGTAGTTAACACATAATAAAGAGTGGCTATTATCATCACCCTGAATCCTCTTAATGATACTAAAAAGGAGGTACTATTCTTCTTCTTTTGGGCCATGGCGTGTGGTATGTGGGATTCCAGTTCCCTCACCAGGGATCAAACCTGCACATCCTGCATTGGAAGCTCAGAGTCTTGGCCCGTGGCCCACCAGGGAAGTCGCAGGAGGTACTGTTATGCTGCCTTGTTGTGACGGTGGCTAAAACCTTAAAGTGTTAATACTCAAAGATACACACGTGCACACACACAGAGGTAAGTTTGTAGTTATTCTAGGTGGAGATGAAAACTAAAGCAACCCAGAGAGGCTTAACTGATCTACATAAGAAAGTACATAAAGCGATACTTTCAAATCCATTAGATTGAAAATAAGACAGTCTAAGAACACCAAGCTCTGGAGAAGTATGTGGAAGAACAGGTCATTGGGCACTGAAGTATTAATAGGTGTATCCTTTCTAGAGAATAATCTGGCAATACTTTGAGAAATTGAATCTGAGAATGCCAGACAATCTGATTTCCCTAACGTCCAAATGAGGTGGGTATGAGTATGAGCCTTGAGTGGACTTTAGGTAGCAAAGAGTTGGAAAGACTTTCATGTCCCATCATTAAGTCTCAAGAGTGTTAGTCGCTCAGTCGAGTCTGACTCTTTCTGACCCCTTGGACTATAGCCTGCCAAGCTCCTCTGTCCGTGGGATTTCCCAGGCAAGAATACTGGAGCAGGTTGCCATTTCCTTCTCCAGGGGATCTTCCCACCTCAGGGATCAAAGCTGGGTCTCCCACATTGCAGGGAGATTCTCTACCATCTGAGCCACCAAGAAAATCTCAAGCAGTGGAGTGTAAATCATTTATAATTCAATAAAATAATTTTTTAAAGTAGAATATAAAATATATCCTGGGACAGCCCATAGAAAGAGGTAGAAGTTGACATTCATGCCATTCCTAGTAATGCTTTAAGATGTCAGCTTGCAACAATCTAGTGAGAAAGGTACCATGATTTGTGCATAGTCGCTCAGTCATGTCTGACTCTTTGCAACACCATGGACTATAGCCTGCCAGGCTCCTCTGTCCATGGGGATTCTCCAGGCAAGAATACTGGAGTGGATTGCCATGCCCTCCTCCAGGGGATTTTCCCAACCCAGGGATCAAACCCAGGTCTCCCATATTGCAGATGGATTCTTTACTGTCTGAGCCACCAAGGAAGCCCACCATGATTTAACAACCCCCATTTTACAAGCACAGAGAGGTTCGTAACTTGCCCCAGGTCATTCAGCTAGTGGGCTCCTGGGCTGGGACTTGAACCCGGACAGCCCCTTCAGAGTCTGTAAGACTCATTCCTGGGACTTCTCTGGTGGTGCAGTGGTTAAGATTCCATGCTTCCAGCGCAGGGGAATGTGGGTTCCATCCCTGGTGAGGCACCTGAGATCCCACATGCTGCACAGCCAAAAAAAAATTTTTTTTAATAATAATAATAAAAAAAAAGACTCACTCCGCAGGAGCTGGAAATAAGCACAGACACATTAGAGCTCTCAGAAAAGAAAGATAATGAGGTTCATCACTCAGTGATATTTTGCAAATTTAAAACACAGATAACAAAACTGACCTTAAGGATACACAGGGATCTTTGTAAAAGAATAGAAGAAAGATTGGAGGCCAAAAATTAAGCACACTAGAGTGGGTGCTTACAGGAGGAGGAAGACCAAGGAAGGGAAATGACTAAAATTAAATCCCACCAAAGATGATTGTGCAGAAATCAGCTTCAGTCTTTGGCACTTGTGGTTTTAAGCCTGAGAATCGTAGATGTTCCCAGGGAGGGGAGAGATGATGGAGGGGGTGGGCATGTACCTAGAAAATTTGACTGAGAAGAGAAGGACTCATGAGGGAGAGAAGTAGTAGAGTAGAGTGAAGCAGTAGTTGTGGGGTGGGGGGTGACTTCAGCAGCTAGGCTGCCAGGGTTCAATTCCTAGCTCTGCAGCAAGTGACTTCATTTCTCGGTTTCCCTATCCACAGCATGTGAGAGATGGCACAAAAAGCTTCGCCTCCCTCCACCAAGCTTAAGGCAAGAATTCTATATTGCTCCTCAGTGTTCTTACAGAGCCCCAGTTTTATTTCTCTTGCATACAACACAGTGTGTGGTCTGATTTGCCTTTAATTTTGGGTGCTTAGCACATGGCATCTTAGTTCCCAGACCAGGGATCCAACCTGCACCTCCTAAAGTGGAAGCTTGGAGTCTTAACCACCGGACCCCCAGGGAAGTCCCTGACTTGCCTTTTTAAAGGTTGGCTCCAGCTGCTGTCAAAAGGAGAGGCGAGGATGGGCAGAAGTGAGGAGCTCAGGACAGGGGCTCCCGTTGAGAACCCAGACGGGGGGTATGGACCTTGGTCGTGTTGATAGAGGCAGCGAGACGGAGGTCAGATTTGAAATCTAAAGGTGCTACAGCCAAGGTTTGCTGACAGATTGGATGTGGGTGTGAGGGAAAGAGGGGACGCCAAGGGCGAATGCAAGGTTTTTGGCCCGAGAGACTGGGAGAGTTTGGAATTTATCCCAGAGGCAGTAGGAAGTCCCAGGAAGATGTTGAGGCTGGGGCAGAGGGGGAGGGAGAGATGTGGTCAGAAGGCGTGATCACCAGAGAGGCACCCAGGATGGGGAACACAGGTGGGGATGGACTCTAGCCCTGGCTCAGCCTCCAACTCACCGTGGGCTCCCAGCAAGATAAAGCTGTTCTCTGGGTCTTCACATCCTCATCCTACACACACACACACACACACAGCTATGAGGAATAAAAGACCTTCAAGTCTCTCTTAGCACAAGAATTTTTGCTCTAAGGTTCTCTGACTCAGGTAAACACAAATCCCACAAGATCAGACCTCCTGTCTTCATCCTGCCTCCCAAAGCCCATCCTTGCTCCACTGGACAGGACACAGACCCTCCCTGGTCCGGGAACCATGCAGATAATGTCGATGACAGTGGCAGGCCACGTTTGTGGTGCTGTGCCAACGGCTGTCCACACTCTATCACACGGAGACCAGACAGGAGCCCTGAGAGGCGGGTGCTTTATTATCACTCCCATCCGTAAACCGGGAAGCAGAGGCTCTGGAGAGGTGCAATGATCAGTCGAAAGTCACACGGGCGAACAGGGACTCCAGCGTTGTCTCCCCAGCTGCGCTGCTATCTACCGCCCTGGTCCAGCCATCAGCACCTCTCACCTGGATGGTCACCATCGTCTCCTCCCTGGGCTCCTTACTTCTACCCCAGCCCCCCACATAGTATTCTTCATGTACAACCAGAAAGAGCTTGTGATAAAACCTAACTCAGGGACCTCCCTGGGTGTTCAGTGGCTAAGACTTGGGCTTCCAATGCAAGGGGCCCAGGTTTGATCCCTAGTCAGGGAAGTAGATCCCACAAGCTGCAATTGAGTTCACATGCTGCAACTAAGACCCAGCACAGCCAGACAAATAATTTTTTAGAAAAAGAAAGTCATTGCTAGTATTAAGTTTAAAAAAAAAAACCCTGTAAGTTGACTCAAATCCTTCCTCCAAATCCTCCCACAGTGCCCATCTCACTCGAAGTCAAAGCCAAGTCTTTACAATGGCCCTCAAGGCAGACACAGTGTTCCCTTTCTAACTCCTCTCTGCCTTGACCCCTCCTGCTCTCCCCTCCCCAACTCTTCTCTAGCTTCCCTGGGAGCCTCCTTCTTCCTCCAACAGGCCAGGTGCACTCCAGCCTCAGGGCCTTTGCACCCTATCTTCCTCCAGAGACCCACATGGCTCGCTGCCTCACCTCCTTCCTCTTCTGCTCCAAGGTCACCTCCTTGGCGAGGTCTTCCTTGTCACTCACTCAATTTAAAATTGTAGAGAATTCCCTGGCAGTCTCAGGGTTAGGACTCTGCCCTTTCACTGACAAGGGCCCGGGTTCAATCCCTGGTCAGAGAACTAAGATCCCATAAGCTGCTTGGCTCATTCAAAAAAAAAAAAAAAACAAAAACACTTCAGCCTCCCTCCCATCCCCTGCACCCCAATCCCTCATCCCTCCTTGGTGTCATTTTTCTCTGTGGCACTTAATATCATCCAACAAACTATATGTTACTTCTTTTGCTTTTTATCCTCTACCTCCCTGAAACATGAGCTTGTGAGGTCAGGAATTGGTGTCTGTTTTGTTCACTGCCCCATCTCCAGTGCCTAGAACAATGTCCAACATGTAGTAAGCGCTCAAAAATTTCTTTGTTGGATGGACCGAGTGAAGATTTGCCTTTCGGTTTGATGCTTATAACCACAATACACTGTGTTCAATCCACCACATTAACTATTCTATGTACCCTGACAGTGCTCCCAGTGTGGCCGAGAGTCCAAGATCAAAACAGGTAAAATCACTTGGCATGTGTCCCTGCAAAGAGATCACACCCCTCCACCTCCCCTGCCCCTACTGGCATTCAGGCAAAAAGCCCCTCCTGTCTAGGGTCTGTTTGGCTCAAACAGACCCCAGGCTGGCCCCTTCCCCTCCACTGGCCTTTTAATTCCCATGTTACTCCGCTGCTTAAAATCCTCCAATGACTCCAGGATTTCCACCTTGAAACCTCCCCACCAGGGTTTTTCATGCAGTGAGCGGACCATGGAATCAACCAGCATTTTTCAATAGTCTAGAATGGATCAGAGTCTGGGCACCATAGTATAGACATAGTATGGATGAAGGTACAGGAGAAGTATGATTTCAAGAAACTTTTGTCTCAGTGTTTCATGCATTGGAATCACGATGGAAATGTGTTTCTTACCGTGGGTCAAAATATTTTGCCAAACCCTGCACTACACAGACTGCCTCTCGTAAATCCCATGCACAGACTGGATGGATGATGTTAATATCAGCTTAGATTTCTCTCTTTGCTGGGACCCATGCCAAGTGATTTTACCTGCTTTCGTCTTGGACTCTGAGCCACACTGGGAGCACTGTTAAGACTCCCAGTTGACCGATGGTGAGACTGAGGCTCATACTGGAGAACGCTCAAGTCTGAGGTCCCCAGGCTGGGAAGAAGGAGAGCAGGGCTCGGGTCCCAGCCAACCTCCCTCTTGAGCCTGCCCACTTGCCCTCTTACCCTGCCCCTCCCAGTCTCTTCCCCACCAACCCAAAGAACAACTTATCTCCAGAGCCCATCAAATTCTTCAACACTCCATCCAGCTGTACTGTTTGAACCCCCATTTTTCAGGTTAGAAAACTGGGGCTAGAAAGCATTTCCAAGAATCCACTCTTTTTGAGTCAGGAGAGATAAATGGCTAAGGAAGCATCTTTGACTGCCTGGCTTCAAATTACCTGCTTCAAAACTTTGTAGCTGTGTGATCCCAGGCAAGCTCGCTGAGCCTCAATTTCCTTTTCTGCAAAATAGGAATGATAATAATACCTACCCATGAAGCCATGCTTAAGACTTAAATACATTGGGATTTGTGCAGAGTTCTTAGATCAGTGGACACACACCTTGATTGGGAATCTTCCCAATTGCCCTGTGAAATTTGACTGCTATTTGCCCCCCAACTTTGTCACAGAGAAGAGGAGGTTCTTGCCTGAGTTAGCACAGCTAGGAAGTGGGAGAGTCAGAATGTGGATGCAAATTTGCCTGAGCTTCTAACCACTAAGTCAGAATAGTCCTTCAGGATGTGAGCATCAGCAGCAAGAACATTTTCCAAATTAAGGAAAACTGACTCAGAGAGGGTAAGGACATGCCCAAGCCACACAGCAGGTAAATGGCAGTCAGGTTTCAAAGCTAGGCTTGTGTGTGTCCAGCCCAGGTTGACCTTTGTCCCATGAGCCCTTCCATAAAGTTCTGATGGGGCAGGAGGACAAAGCTAGTTGAGACCTGCCCTCGCCTGCAGCTCCGTCCAGGGGTCTTATAGCCCTCCTTCTACAGCCTAGGGTGAGTGCTTCCCTAAAGGGTCTAAGGTGAGGTTACTGGGGTGGCACAGATGATGGTAGAGGGTGCAACAACCCCCTCCACCAGCCTCTGACTGGGGCCCTGCAATCCCCCAGGATTTGGTGCTTGGAAAGCTGACGTTAGGTTGCTATGGCGATGGGTTTGGGGCGGTTGCCATAGCAGCAGAACTAGCCTGGGTTTAAAAATATCTAGGAGGAGGTTTGTGTTTGTGTGTGAGTGTGAGTGCGTGACCGACCGTGCTGTTGTATGTGTCCAAACGGGAGGGCTTGTGAGGGGGTGCGGTGTGGAGCTGGGGCTGCAGGCATGACTTGAGGGTGGGGGCTGAGCAGCACACAGAACTCGTGTGTGTTACGAGTGTTGCTGAGTAGCCTGTGAAGTCCCGTGCATTTTGTGCTTTAGTCTACATGGGCTACGTATCTAAATGTGTGTGATTCCCCAATTAGTGTAGAAGACGTAAGTGAGCCTGTCAGTCTGTATATCACATGTCACTAGCATGTATGCCTTATGTAACATAGGCTGTGTATGTCTTGTGGTTTTGATCATATACTTGTAACTTCTCAGTGTGTGTGTGGCCAAGTGTGGAGTTGTTTTGGCTCTGAACAGGGGCACTGGGGACACACTCAGATATTAGATATGTATCTTTTTGTGCATGAGAGCCTGTGGTGTGGCTTTGGGTCCACACGAGTGAATGCACATTATGTATTATGGGCATCTGTGTGTCAGTGCGCTAGTGTATGCCTATCTCCTGTGAGTCTTCATATATCAGTGTGCCTGTGTCAAACTATTGAGTGTGCACCTGTGTGTCTGCAGAGGGGCCCCGTGTGACTCTGTGTTGGGGGGAACTTCACATCTGACTCCATGGATGTTGGGGTATATATACCTGTGTGATGTGAGTATATGTGGCCTGAAGGGTCGAAAGTGTGGATCTCTGCCTGACCCCAGTATCTCCCTGCATCCCCCTGCCTCTTCCCTGTCTCCATGGCAACCAGCTCCTCAGCTCCCTCCAAGAAGATGGAAGGGGAGGATCCAGACTGCAGTGGACCACGACCCCCTCCCATCCCCCTTGGCTCTGGGGACAATGCAGGGGGAGGGGACAGATGGGCGGCCACCCCATCCACCCCAGGCCATCTGCTACCTTCCCCATCTCATCCTGGGGACCTGAGAGCGTGGAAGAGGAGGGACAGGAGTGGGACGGAGCAGAAGGAGGAGGCCCCCAGATGCCACAGTTACCCCCATTCAAGCCCCCTCTGAGCCAAATCTTGCCTCTGGCTGACCTAGGAAGAAAAAAGAATCCTTGGAGACCAGAAATCCAGGAAGAAGAAAATCTTCATGTATCAGACATAATCGAATACTAGCAATGATCCATTCTCAGAAAGGGCCCCCTACTTACAGTGACTTTGGGCTCTGAAATTAAGCTTGTCCTGTGCTTTAATCCCAGTTTTCCCTCTATCTACCTGTGTGCCCTTGGACAAGACACACTCCAAGTTCCTGGGCCTCCATCTTGTCATCTGAAAATCAGGTTTTCTTAATGCCATGTATAGTAATACTTACTCTTTAAGGGCCAAAACTGTTTCGTTCCCTGTTGTATCCCAGTGTTGGGGACAGTGCCTGGCATTTGGAAGGTTTGTTAAGTGCTACCGACTGAACTGTCAGCTGGGTACTAGGATCAGCGCTCCATGTTTTGAGTCAGGTGTCCATTGACTCAATTCCCTGAGCCCTTGCAGTTAACTTTGTTGATTCGTCAAGTGAGAGAAGAAAGATTTGAGAAACAATTTCCTGCTGTCAGGGGGGGAGACATATGAAGCAGGCTTTCTTATCGCTACCAAGTGATGTCCGGTGACTGAGGCTCAGTTTCCTCATCAGTAAAATGGAGATAACAGGAATACCTCACAGAGTGGGTTGCTGTAAGGTTAAATGTTTGTGACGTGCTTACTGAGAACCGGACCTGGCACACGGTAAGTGCTCAATAAACGCTCATTACGGCGAGGGGTGGGGAACTTGCGGAGGAGCTCAGGGTCCTTATTGTAGCCTGGTCCCTCTTGTGCCTGAGGGGAGGGGCGTGGTCAACCCAGGGGGCGTGGTTCAGGCTTCAAGGGCAGACCAATGGGGCGCCGAAGGGCGTGGCCCTGACCTGCATGGGCGTGACCTTGCGCGGGTGGGCGGGGCCAGGCCGCTGTGGGAGTCTCCGGGAAGAAGATGCTCGGGCCAGCAACCACCGCCAGCCCAGCCGCCGCTGCCGCCCGCGCTCGCCGCCCCCCGGGTCCCCACTAGCGGCCGCCTCCGCCTCCTACCTCCGGCCCCGTTCCTCCGGCCCCCCGCCCCGGGCAGGGTCTGGGGGGCTCGGCCCTCTGCCCGGGGAGCAAAGAAGGGGGTCCCGTCCCCTCCAGTGGCGTGGCCAGTCCCCGGCCTCTGTGATCTTGCGACAGACCCCACCCCTCAGTTCTCTCCGGGTCCTCTCCGAGACCCCCTTTTCCCTCCCGTCCCGCTCACATCCGCTCTCCGGGCTCTGTCAGCCCCCCAGAACCAGCTCCCTCCCTCCTCCCCTCTCCGGGGTTCCCCCTCCCCCATCCCGCCGCCGCCGCCCCCTCCCCCTCCCACATCCCCTCCCCTCCCCCTCCCCCGTTCCCCCGCCCCCCCCCACCATGAGGATGATGGCCGCCGGCGCGGTGCACGGCCTCTTCACGGCCTCCGCGGCCCCGCAGCCGCCGCCGCCCCCGCCGCCGCCGCCGCCGCAGCCCCAGCCTCCCCAGCAGCCGCCGCCGTCGCCGCCGCAGCCGCCGCAGCAGCAGCAGCCGCCGCCCCAGGCCCCCCCCATGGAGCCCGAGGCCCCGGATTCCCGCAAGAGGCCCCTCGAAACGCCCCCCGAGGTGGTCTGCACCAAGCGCAGCAACACGGGAGGTGAGAAGGGGCCGCGGTTCGGCGCGGGGGAACGGGCGGGGGCCTCGCCTTTCTCCACCGCCCTCCCCCGCAAACGGCAGGTGCAAGGGCTCAGGGGAGGGGAAGGGCGCCCCTCCCTAGACTGGAAAGGAGAGGGGAGTTGGGGAGGGAACCGGCCCCCTTCCCCCTCTCGCCGCGGGCCCGGGGCCCGGGAGCTTTGTCTGCGATGAGAGGGTCTGAGGGGGAGGGGGTGGTAAGTGTCCTTGGGGGCGCGCAAAGGATGGGGGGCGTGGGTCCCTCCGAGCGGGTGTCTCTGTGTCCTTGAGGGGTGTGTGATGTGACCGTTTCGGGGCAGGGGTGTTCCCAAGCTGGCGTGTCCTGGCGGGGGGAGGGGAAGGAGCTGAGGAGGCCTGTGGACCCGGAGCCTCCCTGGGGATGTCCTGAGCCAGGGTTGCGCCCGAGGGAGGCATGTGTGGGCCACGGGCGGGATTGTGCTGGGGACAAGCTGGGTGGGTGTGTTGGGTGACATGGGGGAAAGGGTGGGTGTGGAAAGCTCAGTGAGAGAATGTGTGGTCGGGACAGGTGTGTGTGTGTGTTCATGTGTATACGTGTGAGCCCTGTAAGGCCTGGATGTGTGACATTAGGGATCATGGATATGACAGGAAGAAGGGTGTGTGTGTGTGTTTGTGTGTGTAAGAAATGAAAGGGGCTGGGCTTCATATTTGAGACCCTCGGAAGGGTATGTGTGACAAGTGTGTGCATGTCACCCCAGAGGGGACTGTGGAAGAGTGTGACACATGAGTGAGAGGGTCTGTGTGACATGCAAGGGGGTGTGTGTGGGCTGCCGAATGGGCCGGCTCTGGGTATGAGCCATGAGAGGCCTTGTGGATGAGAAGAAGGCAGTTCAGTGTGTGTGACACAGGAGTGTCCCGGGTGGGGTGGGACCAGGAGAAGCTGGTGAGGGTATATGACAAGAAAAGAGTGTGGGTGTGACTCCAGAGAGGCTGTGGCTGGGTGTGACACATGGAGGTGTGCAACGGTGACATCAGAGGGGGTGTGTGCAACAGGGAAGGTGGGTGTATGACGGGGGAGAGGCTGGGTGAAATTCAGGAGGGTGTGTAACAAGGAGAGGGAAGGATGGGGGCCCATGTGACAGGGAGCAGGAACGTGTGCATGTGACACCTAAGGGGTGTGAAAAGGGAAGGTCTGTGTGTGACACCTGAGTGTGTGTATATGTGTAACAAGGGGTTGTGTGTGAAATGGTTGGCGTGGGGATGATTCTCTGTACGTATGACAAGGGAGAGTGTGTGTGTATGTGCGTGATGGCTGAATGTTTGACAACACATTAAGGGTGTGTTTAGAAGACAAGAGGGACCCTCACAGCGTGTGTGTGAAGAGGTATGTGGACCAGAGAATAAAAGCCGAGCTGGAAACTCTAGGTGTATGTCTGCCCGTGGGGTAGGGTTTGTCAGGGGACTCAGAGAGCCCAGCCCATTAACTCCCTGGAAGGAGGGAGACCCCAGAGCAGACATGCCCCTCCCAGCGGTCACCTTGGCCAAAATCTTAACGCTTCCTCTGGCCTCTTCCTCTGGATGGGAAAGGGGTGGCCTGGGGCAGAGTGCAACTCTTTTAATGGGTGCGGTGGGGACCTCCCACCTCCTCTCCTTGGATGACGGGGAGCTGAATCTCTTCTTCCCATCCCAGCCCCCTGCCAACCCTGTCCAGGTGAGATAGGAATCGGGGAACCCCTGGCTGCCTTTGAGGGTGTCCAGCAGAAATTGGAGGAAAGGGAAGTTGGGGGAGGGGTGGGAGGGAGTTTCCTGTCCTTCTTCCTGCTCCCCCACCCCCAGCACACGCATGAATGTGTCCCGGCCACTTCCTTGCCTCCTTCCTGCCTCACTGCCATTCCCAGTCCTGGAGAGGGTCTGGGGACCCAGGCGGTCAGTCCTGAGCCCAGTCCGGTGGTCCAGCCCCACCCCTGCTGGGGGGAGGGAAGAGATCTCATCCCTATTTTCTCTTAAAGGGGCTGAGATGTTCAAAATCTGAGCAGTCAGAGCAAAACGGCACCATTTAACAGTGATGCTGCCAAGGACGGTGAAGTCCTAGCGTTTGGCACCTACTACGACTCAGGCTCTGAAACATGGAGTAATCTCCCAATGCAATCCTCAGGGGAGATGATTTGAGCTGCTTTTTCAGATGAGGAAAACTGAGGCTCAGCAAAATGAAGCCACTTGCCTGAAGTCACACAGCTCATAAGTGGGGGAACTGGGATCTCTCCAACCCTGGGCTGCCCGGTTCCCATGTGCTCAGCCCTCCTCCAGCAGGGGGGAAACAGATGAACCCTTAGAGACCCTGTCCTCCCGACTCGTCCACCTCCCGTCTGTTGGCCCAGGGGAAACTGAGGCCAGGAGATACGAAAGGACGGTCCTCCGTTTACAGAAATGCTCAGGGGCAGAGCTGGGCAAGTGTCCAGGACTTTTCATCTCAAAATCGAAGGCTCCTTCCAATAATTCTTTCATGTCTGTGGGGTGCTGGGTCAACCTCACTCCTTTTCTGAGCTTCAGTGTTACCATCTGCCAAATGGGGAAATAAAAATAATCAGAATGATGATAGTAGCTACCAATTTTATTGCTTAATACCTTACATGCAG
This sequence comes from Bubalus kerabau, assembly GCF_029407905.1. Taxonomy (NCBI): domain Eukaryota; kingdom Metazoa; phylum Chordata; class Mammalia; order Artiodactyla; family Bovidae; genus Bubalus; species Bubalus kerabau. The sequence continues at coordinate 56,884,332 of NC_073640.1, read as the reverse complement.
TATTTCATTTAATTCTCCTAACACTCTATGATCTGATGATGATAATAGTAAATTGTAACAATGACATTTATGGCGCCACAGTACATCAGAAGTATTATGGAAAACACTTGGCACTCAATCATTTAATAATCCTTACAATTCTGTTACCCATCTTATAGGTGACACATTGAGGCACAGAGAGGTTAATTAACTTGCCCAAGGTTAGTGAATAAGAGGCAGAGCCGGTATTTGAACTCGGGAGGCTGGGTCCATTGGATGAGTAGACACTATAGTGAACCCCATTTTCCGTCAAGGAAACTGAGGCTCGGGGGTAAGAAACTTTCACAGTAAGTCCCAGCAGACTGAACTCCTGCCCACAGGGCCAGCTTAAGGGCTTGTAGAGGAGATGGTGGCTGTTAAAAGCGGCTTCTGGGCACTACGGACAGGCAGGCGTGAACGAGGAGACTGAGTGGAGGCTCCAGTTGGGAATTCACCAGAGAAACATAGTCTCGGTCTGGTGGCACAGTAACAAAGAATGTCCCCCTTGAGTACAGACGATAACTCTTTTTTTTTTTTTTTTTTTTTTGGCCATACCATGAGGCATGTGGGATCTTGGTTCCCTAACCAGGGATCGAACTCAGGCTCTGCCAGTGAAAGCATGGAACCCTAACCACTGGACCACCAGAGAAGTCCCACAGATGATAATTCTTAAGGCGCCATTGGACTGCCCCCTATACACCTGACTGTATTCCCATCCCCGTCACCCCTACATTTACAGAAACATCAACTCCCCCATACACACGCACACAGACCTCACACCCCAGTCATAGCTGACACCAGCCAGGCCTTGCTCCTGAGATCCTCGATCTTTAACACAGTTATCACCAAGGTTACTAGCCCTAGAGTGAGAGCCTCCTGGGTTCCTCTCGTCACTGCCATGTGCTTGGTGTGTGACCCTTGGGCACATTCTTTCACTGCTCCGAGCTTCAGTCTCCTCATCTGGAAAATGGGAACTATAATATCCACCTCCACCACTCCAGGCTGTCATGTGGGTTCAGTGAGATTGTGTATGTGGGTTCAGTGCTGTTGTGTGAATTCAGCAAGATGCCTGATACACAGTATCAGGTCTGGCAGATACTCAATCTGGCAGATTGAGTAAGCTCTCAATAAACAATAGCCATCGTTATTATTATTACTGCTCTGGAGAATGTCACGTTCCTGATTCACCATCCACTGGTGATTTGCCCAAAGGAAATCACGCCCCGTCCATCTCGCTGTCGGAGAGAGTGTCGCAGCTCAAAGACAGCATCGCACCTCTCAGCAGCTCATCCCTTCAGAAGCATGTCTTGGTTGTATTATATCTCTCGCAAGGACGGGCAGCACCATCATTCACCAATGTCCCGCCCCTCCTCAGTGGTACCGACCACACCCTGGCATCTTTTCCACCACCAGCTTTTCCTCACACACTCCCAGTGACAATATCAGCATCCCACCCCAGCCTCCTCAGACCTCACAGAACACATTGATACTTCCACCCCTACCCCCACACAAGAGCAGGTACCATGAGTACAACACCCCTACTTTGGTTCCCCCAAAACACGGTCACCAAAAACCCCACCTCTGCCGCATTCACTTCTGTCCTACCTGTGTAGTGAACAGCCCTGTCCTGCACCCAAACCATCTTTAAGCGTCAATGCTGAGTAAAAAGTGCCACTCTTGGGAATTCCCTGGTGGTCCAGTGGTTAGGAATCTGTGCTTTCACTGCCAAGGGCGCGGGTTCAATCCCTGGTCAGGGGACTAAGATCCTATAAGCCATACAACACAGCCAAAAAAATACAGAAAAAGAGGGCCACTCTCCCCATACATAGCACCCCAAATCTCTTGGGTAAGTCAACATTATTTATGGAGGTAGAGGAGTATTGGTTCCCTGTTGGAAGCCTTTATAAGCTTTCCTGAGGATCAGGGACATGGGAGTGGAGGAGACCAGAAACCCAGAATGACTAGAAGAAGGAAAGACAGCCCGATCCCAAGGTGGAAATATTGAAACTGCAGCAGAGGGGAACCAGGAGAGCTGAAATTGGCATCTTTAGTTGCCGTCCTGTGTAGAGGGAGCAACTATCTGGACCCCAAGGGAAAAGCTTAAGGGGGTTGGGGAAGGGTGGGTGGGTGGAAAGTTCTGGCATTTTGCTTCAGTAGAAAGAACTTTTTCACAGGCAGAACCTTGGTGGTTCAAACAGGGTGGGATATGTGAGATCTGGGGGCTTCCGGGTTCAGCTGACATCTCGTGTCTGCCCTTTGCTTCGAGGCAGGCTGGCAGATAGAAGCCTGGCTCCTTCCTGGAGGAGGTGAGCATCCCACGATGGGAAATGAAGAAGAATCTGAAGAGCAGTAGAGCAGACTGTGGGCTGCCATGGGGACTCCAGGACCTTAGAATTCTGAGCTTCTACAGGTGGGAGGTCTCGGCTGGTCACTCTCTGTAGGACCCTGACCTCTGAGGAGGGGCCTCCAAACTTCCACTAGTCTGATATAGGGACCACCAGGCACCCACAAGGTGGTTTAAGTGGGGATTCCATGGACAGACTTTTTCGGGGGAATCATTTTGGGTTTAGATGAATGTGCTTTGGGAGGAAAAAAATATAACCAGTCCTTCAAACTCTATTAGCAATAATTTTTTTCAATGTCCTCTTTAAATAGATGCATTTACATTTTAAGAGGGAATGGACTTAAAAGGCATGGACTGTCTGTCTTGTTCTCTGCTATGTCCCCAGGATCTAAAACAAGGCCTGGCACGTAGTGGATGCTCAGGAAGGATTTGTTGGAGGGAGGGAGGGAGAAAAGAAGGGAGGGAGAGAAAAAGCAAGGAAATAATAGTACAGAGGAATGCAACAATTCAGAAAGAGAGGTAGATGCTGGAAGGTGAGTGGAAGCAGAGCCTGGTTTCTTATCAATGAGAACACGTTCCTCCTCCAAAAAGCAGGGAGAAGCCTGAGGAGAGGTGATGAAGGAAGTGGTATCCCCCCATCCTCCTATTTTCTAACAAAACCCCAAACCTTCGAGGCGCATTTCTGCATTGATACAGCACTTAGTGTGCGCCAGACGCTGTAATACGAGCTTCGCCTGTGTTCATGAAATAGGTGATAGTGAAAGTGATGATTATGCTGATGATGACACCTGACATTTCTAAAGTGGTCTACATGCCTGAGACCATCCTAAGTACTCCACGAATGAGCATCGAATGAATGACAGTTAACCCCAGAAGACAGCGCTATCCTGTCCCCATTTTAGAGATGAAAAAACAGAGGCCCAAAGAGGTGAGGTGACTCACCCAAGGCCACACCTCCCGTCAGTGACAGAAGTCCGCACTTAGTCGAGGGCTGTTTCTGTCATTTCATTTAGAGCTTCTCAGATGAAACCTGAGGAAGTGTGAGCGAGGGGAGTGAGGGTGTCCCCAGTTTTCTGCAGAACAGCCTTCAAGAGGGAAGCTGAGGAAGTGGCCTTGGTTGGAGAAAAGATGGGGAATGAAATCAAAGAAGGAAAGAGGATGGAGTTCTTGTGAGAAACCCTCCCCGTGCTTCTAAACCTGCCAAAGATGGAGAACCGGCCCCATCTCTGTGTCAGGTTGAGGGGCAGAGCAGGCAAGGGGCCACCTCTGTGAGCTCAGGGAAGGAAGTCATTTGTTGGGGGGGTGCTTAGGAAGATGGATGGAGAGGCACCCTGGGGGGCTAATTACCTAATAGGCTTAATGATCTGATTAGGCACATTTAAGAGGATTGCCTTGGGCTAAAGGAAACCCCTTAATTCTGGACCTCCTTCCCTTGCCTGAAAAGCCACATCTAGCCCCTCGCCCCTGTGGCTCCGTGTTCACATGGCAGGGAACCCAGAATTTTCTTTCTCCTTTTTTTTTTTTTGGTCATGCCGTGCAACAATGCACAGGTTCTTATTTCCCAGACCAAGGATCAAACCCGTGCCCCTTTCAGTGGAAATAGAGAGTCCTAACCAGTGGACCACCAGGGAATTGCCGGGGAACCCAGAACTTTCAATCTTAAGGGACCAAGTGGAGATGGGCAGGGCTCCCAGCCCCCAGGACACTGCCCCAGGCTTCTAACAGAGCAGTTTCTCTTTTATCTGCTCTGGATGTTGGAGTTTCACTGGAGATGTTGAAACTACATTTCCTTTGCTTAAAAGTTGAAAGCCACTGGGGGATGATGTTCTGAGACCTTAAGCTTCGGAAACCAAATGGCCTGGCTTGTCCCTTCTCTTTCCCAGGATTTGTGTGAGCTCAGTTGCTCAGTCGCATCTCACTCTTTGCAGCCCTGTGGAGTGTAGCGCACCAGGCTCCTCTACCCATGAAATTTTCCAGGCAAGAATACTGTAGTGGGGTGTCGTTTCCTCTTCCAGGGGGTCTTCCTGACCCAGAGATTGAACCTGTGTCTCTTGCATCTCCTGCATTGGCAGCAGATTCTTTACCACTCATGCCAATAGGGAAGCCCTTCGCAAGGTTTATTATATGCCTACTATGGGCTGGGTGCTTTGTGAGTCCCTGGACATGAGGAAGAGCTTCAGTGACGTGGCCCACACTGGACCATGGTACATCCTTCTGAAGGTGTGAAACAGAGATCCATCCCCTCCCTAGGGTTCCAGGGAAAGTTCCAAGATGGGACATTTGAGGGGAGACCTGAAGCACAAAAGGAATTCATTGGGGGAGGGGCATTCTTTGTGACCCTGTGGACTGTAGCCCACCAGTCTCCTCTGTCCATGGAATTCTTCAGACAAGAATACTGTAGCGGGTTGCCATTTCCTCCTCCAGGGAATCTTCCCAACCCAGGGACAAACCCGTGTCTCCCGTGCCTCCTGCACTGGCAGGTAGATTCTTTACCACTGAGCCACCTGGGGGAGCAGAGTTCTAGGCAAAGAGAATGTGCAAAGGCGCTGAGGTGGGAGGGAGAAGGGAAGTTTGAGGAGCAAAAAGGAAGGTGGATCTAGTGTGCCAGGAGAAAGATAAGGATGTGAAGCTGGAAAACAGGGCGGGGCCAAATCACAAATCAGACTCAGAAGGTTCCTGACTTTTTCCCTGGGAGGACACGGGGGCAACAGTTTGATTAGAAGATTGCAGAGGTTAGGCCGTTGCCTTGAGACTGCATTAACAAAGCGCTTTGCACATGACCAAGAAAATTGGTTCATAACAAAGAATGACCAAAGCCTTATTAAGGACTCTTGGTGCCGCCTCCCACCTCAAGGTCTTGGAGACTGTCCTGGTGCATACTGGTCTTCAGCTGCCAGCAGGGAAGAGTGTTAAGCATGGGTGGACCAAGAATGAATCAGAATTGCATTTGAATCTCAACCCAGAAACTGTCTTGGTGCCCTTGGGCTGGTACCTTAACTTCTTTGTGCCCCTCTGTTCCTTCGTTTCCCCTTATGTAAAAATGGAGGGGACTTCCCTGGCGGTCCAGTGGTTAAGAATTAGCCTTCTAATGGAGGGGCTGTGGGTTCAATCCCTGGTTGGAGAGCTAAAACAGGGAAAAAACAAAACTTAAAGCGGAAACAGTATTGTAACAAATTCTATGAAGACCTTAAAAAATGGCCCATATCAAAACATAAAAATAAAAAATAAGTAAAACATAATAATAAAAAAAATAATAGAGAAGGAAATGGCAACACACTCCAGTATTCTTGCCTGGGATATGCCATGGACAGAGGAGCCTGGCAGGCTTCAGTCCATGGGGTCACAAAGAGTCGGACTCCACTTAGTGACTAAACAACAACATATATATAAACTATGTTGCAATGAGGGAGCTTCCCTGGTAGCTCAGCTGGTAAAGAATCTGCCTGCAATGCAGGAGACCCCAGTCCGATTCAGATTCCTGGGTTGGAAAGATCTCCTGGAGAAGGGATAGGCTACCCACTCCAGTGTTCTTGGGCTTCCCTGGTGGCTCAGACAGTAAAGAATCTGCCTGCACTGTGGTAGACCTGGGTTTGATCCCTGGGTTGGAAAGATTCCCTGGAGGAGGGTATGGCAACCCACTCCAGTATTCTTGCCTGGAGACTCCCCATGGACCGAGGAGCCTGGCGGGCTTCATGGGGTTGCAAAGAGTCGGACATGACTGAGCAACAAAGCACATGTTGCAATGGAAAAATTAATAAAATAAAATAAAATGGAGCGCATTTTCCCTACCTCACTGGGAGTTGTGAGGAATGGGTGAGATCAAGCTGGCAAAGCTCTCAACACAGCACCAGGTCAGTAATGAGTGCCAGAGCCTCTCCAGAGTCCAGCCTTCTGCTCCGCTCCCGCCTCATTGCTTCCACCAGTCAGACCACCGTCACCTCCTGCCTGGACTATTGCAGTTGCCTCTTTACTGGGGTCTTCCACCTGTGCTTGTCACAGTCTGCTCCACTCATGGGCCTCAGGGGGATCTTTTTAAAACCTAAGACATCACACATGGGGCTTCCCTGGTGGCTCAGCGGTAAAGAATCTGCCTGCAATGCAGGAGACTTGCAGGAGACACGGGTTTGATCCCTGGGTCGGGAAGATTGCCTGGAGAAGAAAATGGCAACCCACTCCAGTACTCTTGCCTAGAAAATCCCATGGACAGAGGAGCCTGATGGGCTATGGTCCACGGAGTCACGAAAGAGTCGGACACAACTGAATGATGAGCTCCTCTGCTCAGAGCCTTCCCGAAGCTCCCATCTCACCTGGAAGAAAAACCACCTTGGTCCACAAGCTTGAACACCCCACCACCATCCCCACCTCTCTCAGCCCTCATTTCCTCCCACTGTCCTGTCTCACTCAGCCCCAGCCACACTAGACATCTCACCCTCACAGCCCAGGCACACCCTCACCCCAGGGCCTTTGCACTTGCCCTTCCGCCACATGGCCACGTGGTTCTGGTCTGTTCCCTCCTCCACAGACGGGAGACAATGTATTTTAATGGTTCAGAGCAGGGACTCTGGAGCCAGGTGGGATTCGGATTTCAGCTCTACCACTTCCCAGGTGGCACTACCCAGGCGGTACCTGATGGGTACCCAGATGTTGCTAGTGGTAATGAATCCGCCTGCTGGTGCAGGAGATGCAAGAGATGTGGGTTCGATCCCTGGGTTGGGAAGATCCCCTGGAGAAGGAAATGGCAACCCACTCCAGTATTCATGCCTGGAGAATCCCATGGACAGAGGAGCCTGGCAGGCTACAGTCCACGGGGTCGCAAAGAGTCGGACACAACTGAAGCGACTGAGCACATATGTGACACCATCTACTAGCTGTGTGAGTGGGAGAAATCCCTTCATCTTTGTTTCCTTGTCTCTGGAATGTTTGTTTTTTGTTGTTTTTTTTTTTAAGTACCTCCCTCTTAGCATCAGTGTGAAAATGGTATTTGTAAATTACTCGGAACAGAGTCTAGTATGTATTAGGTACTATGGAAGTGTCTGTTCGACAAAGAATGCTGTATCCTTGGGATGGGCTTTCCTAGCCACCGGATCTGACAGTCCAGCACCTACACTCCCCATCCTCTTTCCTGCCTCTTTTTGTTTCCTTGGTACTTACCGCCATCCGACAACATGAAATGCACTGTCTTGTCTCCCCTGCTCTAGAAGAATGTAACTGTGTGCTCTTGGCTGAATCACTAAAACTCTTTTGACCTTATTTGCGAAATCAGGGATCTTTGTCTGTTTTCTTCATGGCTGTTTCTCTAGAATAGTGCCAAGCACAGAGCAGGTGCTCAGGAATTCTTGGTGGAATGAATGAATGAATGAGTGAATGAGGATCATTACGTGTATTATTTCCCTATTGCTGTTCTCTTGAGTCCTTGCTCCTATATGTTACTGTGATCACAGCGGGTTTTCTAGCCCAGCCCATACCAGTGCCTCCCAGGAGGTACTATCCAAAGGTGAAGACCCCTCTCTCCTGACTCCCCTCCCTGCTGTGTGCCCCTGCAGAGGAAGGTGAATACTTCCTGAAGGTGCTGATCCCCAGCTACGCTGCGGGCTCTATCATCGGCAAGGGTGGGCAGACCATCGTGCAGCTGCAGAAGGAGACGGGAGCCACCATCAAGCTCTCCAAGTCCAAAGACTTCTATCCGGGTGAGCCCCAACCCCGGGGCACGCTTGCTCCGGCCTCCCATCCCTCTCATCTGGGCCCTCCAGGAGTGGGGAAGGCTCCCCTAGGGGCAGTGAGAGTGGTAGGGGGCCTCTCCTCCTCCCCCTAAGGGGACTGAGCAGCCCTGGGCCCCAGGGGCCAGGCCTGAGCAGATGGGGGTGGGGGCAGGGCAAGACAATGGACTGCTGCATATTCATGACTCATTTGCATGATGTGGCAGATGTACCCATTCCCACACACCTGCCCCGTTGGGTCTGTTGGAGGAGCTGGGGGGGGTGGCCAAGGAGGCAGGTGTTGGGGTGTCCCTCAAGGCTTGGGGGGTCAGCCATCCGTGTTACACAGACCCTTAGTCTTTCCCTTTGGATTTCTCTGTCACCCCATCTCACCCGATCTGAGTCACACTGATTCTCCATCTGTGTGGTTCTTTCCATGTCTCTCATTCTGTCTCTGTCATCTTTCTTTCTTGCCCATTGGCTGAGCCACACGGCATGTGGGATCTTAGTTCCCCAACCACAGGTGGAAGCCGCGCCTTCTGCTTTGGAAGCGCAGGGTCTTGACCACTGGGCCGCCAGGGCAGTCCCTTTCCCATTCTGTTTCTGACTTTCTCCTCTCTTGTTCCCTGAGTCTCCACTCCCATCGGCTTCTCTCTGTCTCCCCATGCCCTGTTTCTCTTCGGTCTCTCTGGTTCCCTTTGGAGGTCCCCCATCTCTGTTCTCTTAGCCGCCCAGCCGGTCTGTCTGTCTCTGCTTTTCCCTTTCTGTCACCTCCTCTTCCCTTCCCTTTCTGTCTTCCCATCTCTCTCCCCATATTTTCCTTTTCCTCTACCTCTTAGTCTCACTTTTTCTTCTCCAGCTATCTGTTTCCAGTCACCCATTCAACCAGTATTTAGTTGCACCCCTCAATGGGTTCATTCTCTGCAGGGGGTTGCTCCTCATTTCTTTCACACCTGCTTGCCCATCTCTCCCCTTACAGTCCTCTTTTTCTCCTAAGTCTCAGCTGCCTCGTTTCTTTTTTCCTCTCTCTCCACAATCAGCCCATTTTCTGCCTCTTCTCCAGCTCTATCTCCCTTCCTCCAATCATAAATTGTCCAAGCCCCTCCCCTCTCACTAATCCCCTTCAATATCTCTCACCCCCTTCATAATTCTCTCCCAAGACCAATGCCTGAGCTTCAACATCTAGGAATCCAGGCAAGGTCCCCTGAATTGCATCTTTGGTCCAGCGCTGGTTCTAGTTCATCCTTAATCCCCATGGATTTTTTAGGTCAAACACCAGAGCTGAAGCCCAGGGTCAGGACAATTTCATATTCTCTCTCCCTGTCTCTCTCTCTCCTCTCTCCACCCCGCCCTCTGCCTCCCATCTCACTAAGCAGCTTTGGCAAGAGGTTTAGAGAACAGTCCAGGGAACCTGGCACAACCCCCTTTTCTCTTCCACCCTGGCCCAGTTTTCCCCTTACCCTTCTAGCCCACAAGGTACGGATGAGACCTCTGCTTAGGACACCCATCCAAGGACACTTGGTTCCTTGCCCCTGGATCTCATTCTGTGACATAACACACATCATCCCCTCCCAACGCAGTGACATGCCCCATTGGCTAGGCAGCTGAGAACCCCAAAGGATGGGCCAGTCATTGACTCGCTCCTGGGCCAGACACTGTTCAAACAAGCACCGTGAGCTAAGCATCTCTCTCCAGCCCCTGGACATGCAGCCAGTCCTGCTCCCCACCCCCCACCCCCATTGGGAACTTGCAGATCGTACAGCATGTGCTGGCTCCTGGCTCAGAGATGCAGGAATAGCCCTACATCCCAGTCCAATCCCTGGGACTTCCCAGGACCCAGAGGAACGTAGGACATGGAGATGCTACTGCTCTCGCATGTGTTTCTCTGCTTCTGGCTGATACTTTCCATTCATTCATATTCTCTGAGCATCTTCTCCAGGCCAGTCCCATGCCAGACAGAGATGGGGACACAGTAGTGACTGAGACACCCCAGCTTAGCCCTCATGGATCTCACATCCCAGTAGGGAAGATAAACTGAATACCAATCATGACTTAGGGTGGTCAGGGCTGGGACTGGGGAAGCCCAAATGGAGAGAGCCCAGACAGAGCACCTGACCCAGACTGAGATGATCAGGAAGGGCTTCCTGGAGGAGGAAGCCAGAATAATAAAAGAGTGGGCTAGGTAAAGAGCAGTAAAGTGTGATGAGGGGAGATGAAAGAGCATGTTCAAAGACTGCGGGGTGGGGGTTAGTTGTTCAGTGTGGCAGGTGAGAAATGACAATGGAGAAATTGAAAGGGTCCTCTGGGCCTAGTTAGCTCACACACACACACGCGCACACGCACATGTATGTCTGCACTTATGTATCTACTCCATGAAACAAAAATCTGTGTGGCCCTTAACCCAAAACGGGGGGCGGAACACACGAAGGGTGCCCCCTCCTTGGTACAGGAACCCCCAAGCTCCAGATTCAAGTCTTCCGAGTCATACATGGAGAAACTTAGACCCTGAAGGAAGCAGGTACCTGCCCCAAGCCGCGCAGTCTTCTGTGTAGCTTACCCAGACCTCTCCTGATTCTAAAATTCCTTCAGATTTTAAACAGCTGCCTGAAGCCCTGGACCCTAACCCCAGAAGAAAAACAGATACAGACACTTTTTTTTTTTAATGTATTGATTTATCACATCTTTGCAGCTGAGTTTAACATCTTACGTATTCTTTTTTACCATCAAAAATACAAAGCAAAATTGCAATCATTGTATGCCTCCCTCCAACACAGACACACGCACACACTCCACTCACACCAAGTTTAGCACCGGGTGGCTTAATGTTTAAAAGCCCAGACTCTGAAGCCAGACCCATGGGTTCAAAACCCTGATTTTTCACTACTGGCTGAATGAATTTGGACAAAACCCAGGTGCCTTAATGTCCTTAGCAATAAATCAAGAATAATAATATCACCTGCCTCATATATTAAAGTGAACAAATATATATATATATATATACACATACATACATATAAAGTGCTTAGAATGATGCCTGGCAATTGGTGTTATGTAAGCACCAGCTGTTATTATTAGGTATTCTTTCAGGGTTTAACTGAGTCCCCCAAAGCCCCTGTGGATCCTGGTTAAGAACTACAAGGGGGTGTGAGATCACAGACTCCCTGAGCTGGAAGGAAGCCTCACAGAGATGGAGAGCCGGGCCACTTCAGCCAGGCTCTCCCTGGGGCCACCCCACCCCCCAAGTTCCCACCCTGACCCACACCCTTTCCTATTTACACCCAGACGGAGGCAGCCTATGCGCTGACTCACGCTTGGCTCAGACCAAGCCATTGTTCTGGGGTGGAGGGGAGTAAGAGTGAGGAACAGCGGCCCAGAGGACATGGAGGATGTCAGCTACACCAGTGACCCAGGACGGGGACACCCAGACACATGGCGAGACTGGCATGCCAGGCTGAGCGACGGCAAGCGAGGGATCGGGGTGTAACACCAGCGTGCTGCACTGGTATACCCACAGGACACTGGACACTCACCCCCAAGTGTCCCAGACACGCAGGCACATGGAGCCTGGTGCACTCAGGACCCAATTTAGATCCAGGGAGCTAACTGGTCCTGCAAAAGGAGTCCTTCCCAGGGAGACACACACACCACACCTAGTTTGCCTGTGTCATCCAGGCACTCACAGCTTCACCCCAGCCAGTCCTGGTGGAGTCTTCTTTGTCTGGCTGTAATTCAGACCCTCACACACACACACACAAATACATGAATTCTCCAAATATCAATTCTTACATACTGACACCTGGGTCTGCCTGTCGGTTTCTTTCTCTTCCTCATGTTCACCCTCATCATTCACAGTGTCTTGCCTGTTACTTGTACATGCGCCTTTGCACATACATTTGCAGTCCACACACCATTTGTCCAGGTAGTCTTTTGAACACCCAGAGGTGTCCGGATATCTTTTTCCCTTACGTAAACACACACACACACACACACACACGCGCACTGTCATACAATCTCCAAGTGCTATGCATTTATCGTACAACGTCAATGCCACTTCCTTGGATTCTTTGTTTCTTACTCTCAAACCCTCGTGCACACCCAGCTCAGTCTTGTAAATAGTGTACATAACCTTGAACGTCACAGCGACATCCAAAGTCTTTCCCCCCCACACAAACGTCTTTACTGAAATCACTATGTCATGCAGTCTGTTTGTATCCTGGTCTCTCCTGCTCTTTCTTTTACACACATACACAGATATTTGAGCCAGTCCTGCCCAAGAAAATACAGGCACATACACACACGCACCACGCACCCAAACAGCCTCACAGATGTATTTGCATTGGTCAGTGTCACCCAGAGTCTCTCTCTCATACATATATATCCCACCATCACCTAGAATTAGCACCTCTTCTCTCTGCTACCCATCCCAGTACACACACACACACACACACACACACCCCCCAAGGATGCCCAGGTCAGAACCGCCACAAATATCTGGAGAATCGCCAGCAGAGGCACCCTGCCGTCCTTTCTGCATCTCCATCTCCACTCTTCCATGAGTTGTCTTTGACCCACTCTGCTCTCCCCTCTCCCCACCCTTGCCCTCCCCCACCCCTCAGCCCTCCATCTGGTGGGTCCAGGCAGGCACTCAGGCCTCTCTGCTGTCTCCCCCATCCCCCAGCCCTTCCCCATCCTCTCCAAAAGCCCAGAGGCCGTCGCTGCAGGCTTTCAGGGGTTGCCAAGGCAACGGGGCCTCGTCCCTCATCCCCCTGGGGGTGGGCTGAGGACCCGGCCAGCCACACCGATAAGGGGGTTCCAGTTACTGTGGCAACCGTTGCAGGCCTGAGCTCTCGGCTTCTAGAAGGTGGGGGGGGGGCAGTGAGTGAATGGTTGCCAAAGCAACCGAGAGCCAGCAAGGACTGGGAAGAGGCAGCTGAGCCCTGTCTCCCTTGCCCAGGGCTGTTGTGGGCATAGCAAAGCACTTAAGCATCATTCTTCCATTCCCTGGGTTTGTTTTAAGGGAGGGAGAGGAAGTGAAGATAATAAAACAGGAATTCCACTCACTCTCCTTCTGATGAGTGTGACCCCTCTCTTCCTTGCTCAACAGGAACCACAGAGAGAGTATGCCTGGTACAGGGCACAGCAGAGGCCTTGAATGCTGTGCACAGCTTTATTGCTGAGAAGGTCCGAGAAATCCCACAAGCGATGACCAAGCCTGAGGTGGTCAATATCCTTCAACCCCAAACCACAATGAATCCTGACAGAGCCAAACAGGTTAGCAGGGATAGAGGCTGGGTTTTCGTAAAGCCGGTGGGATTTGAGAGAAAGCACTTCTTCCATGTAACCAGATTGCGATGAGGGTTCAATGGCATGGTGGTGGTGTTCTGGCTGTGAAGTCCTGTCCAATTCTTTGCAACCCCATGGACTGTAGCCCGTCAGGCTCCTCTGTCCAGGAGATTTCCCAGGCAAGAATATCGGAGTGATTTGCCATTTCTTCTCCAGGGATCTTCCCGCTCCAGGGATTGAACCTGCATCTCCTATTTGGCAGGCCGATTCTTTACCACTGAGCCACCTGGGAAGCCTGCTTCAATGGCATAATAGCTAAAAAACATTTATCAATCAAATACACGGTAGTGGTTCATAAAGAGAGCCTAAGGACGCCAGACCTCTTATTGGAGTGATTTGATTCAGAGGGAGAATGAAGGTCTGGGAGAATCTGACCGAGAGCCCCTTATTTACCCCTCCCTCCTAGGATTCACCAGATCCCCTTCTCTCTTCCACCTCATCCCATTGTCTCTCAAAACCACCTGCTTCCCACTTCCTGTTCTCACCAGAAGTAACCACCCCACCCATAGGCAACTCAGCACTAGTACCCGCTCTGTTCATAGCTACTGGATAGGAGTTTAGCCACCATTTTGGGAAAATGGTGTTTGCTTAGGAAGCGAGGAGGCAGGTCTTTTTCCTACACAGCCCTCTTGAGGAGGGATGGAAGGAGGGCAGAGCCTTTCGGTTGCCTGCATTATCAGAAGCCGTGGCATAGGGATGTGGCAAGAGTGGATCAATTGCTTCCTGGGCCTCGTGGGACTGTGCACACTGGGCAGCTGGGCTTCCTGTAAAGCCCCTGGCAACATGGCCCTGACTGGGTAGGGGGCCGAGCAGAAGCAGAGCTTGGGGTTGGCTGCGGTAAACTCCCCATTTGCTCTCCCTCTCTCCACTCCCCTATATGTGTGCACACAATGCAAAAGGGCAGAAGCCCTGAGCAGGCGGACAGGCCACTTGTGAGGGTTCCTGAACAGACGTCTGCCTGGAAGCAAAGATAAGAGAGAGAGCCTCGGTAAAAGGAATCTGGGATTCCTGGGAAATCCTATTACCCTGAGATGGGAAAGACCACGGGTCTGAGTTTCTACGGGTTCGTGGGGAAACGGTGGGCAGTAAACCCTAGTAGAATACTGCGGATCAGAGCGATCCCCCCAAAACCTGCGAGTTTGAGGCTTGGAGCGCGGCTGCTGTCCTTGGTGCTGAAGCAACTCCGCCCCTCGCTCCCAGCCGGCCCTTTCCTAAATCCCTTCCCACCAGCAGGCCACAGCTTCCCCACAGTTTGCAAGGAAGCAAAGGTACTGCCTCTTCTCTCCGGCTTGGTCGTGGCCGCTAGGGGCTCAGGGTTCATCAAAAGTTTGTACATGTTGCAGGGAAAATGGGGTCAGCATCATTAGCACCTGAGCGTCTTACTCCACTCCCTAAGCCACAGGAACTCTGAAATAGTGGAGTCTAACAGTTATAGAACCAGGATTTTTTCCTCTGCCTTGTTACGCAGGGGCTTCAAAGAATGAAAGAGATAATGGCTAAAGGTTCAGACTCTGGAGTCAGATGTTGAGTTGAATTCTATTCTGATAGTTCCTACCGGCAGGACCTTGAGCAAGTGACTTGATTTCTCCGTGTAAAATGAGATTCATAATGGTACCTATTTAAGGGTAGTGGCTAGTGTTTATTAATGTTTGAAAAGCAATTATCCAAAAATGTTTGCTATTGTTGTTACTATGAGATTTTTGAGTCAGGAGGCAAGTCTGTTCCCTTTTTGCCTTGGACTTGCTGTGTTGCCCTGTGTCTTCTTCCGTTATGTATGCTCAGCTTCCCTTTCTTTACAGTGGGGAAGCAGGGTCAAACTGGGGATTATAAATTGAAGTGCTTCCAGAATTCAGAAAGGGAACATAAAGGACTGAGGATGTACCCTTATCATAGAGGTATCATGGTATCCCTAAAGTGGGTAGTTTCTGCTCAGCTCCACTTGATTCTTACCCTTTGGGAATGAGGATGGAGCATTATTGGGTTGACTCAAAAGTTTGTTTGAGTTTTCCTATAACATCTTCTACATTTTTCAAATGAAGTCAAACATATCTGAAATCAACTGATTTTTCAAGGTTGGCTCAGTTTTTAAAACACTCTGTGGCTATGGGCTGGCTGTGGCCTGAGCACCACCAGTTTGCCACCTCTGGGTTAGATGGGTGGTTCTCAGCCCTGGCTGGTATCTGAATCATCTAGGTTAAAACACAGATGCCTGAGTCCCAGCCTGGGACCACTGAATCCAAATTTCTGGGGAGAAGTCCTGGGAATCTGAACTTGAACTCTGGCCTGAGATCAGATCCTGGCTTTACTAGTCACTATCTGTGTGACCTTAAGCAATTTACTTAACTTCTCTGTGCCTCCCTTTCCCAATCTATGTGTTAGTCACTCAGCTGTATCTGAGTTTTTGCGACCCCATGGACCATAACCCACCGGGCTCCTCTGTCCATGGGATTTCCCAAGCAAGAATCCTGGAGTGGGTTGTCATTTCCTTCTCCAGGAGATCTTCCCGACCCAGGGATCAAACCTGGGCCTTCTGCATTGTGGGCAGATTCTTTACCATCTGAGCCACCCAATCTATAAAATGCGCTAATAATAGTACCTACTTTATACAGTTATTAGTGGCTGCTGCTGCTGCTGCTGCTGCTGTTATTGTTACTGTTGTTTTTAAATCTCCAGACTTGCAAACATCTGAGGCAGATGGTCTCTGAGGTCCTTCTGGCTCTGAGACACTTACAATTCTACGGCTCTGTGATTCCAAGATTCGAGGAATATATTATTCTAACATTCTACTGTTCTAACATCCAGGATTCTATAGAACTGCATCTGAAGATCTAAGGTGCTGTGGTCTTGCAATCTGGGCCTATTGTGAGGACAGCTACTGTTTTCTGAGGGCTTCCCTGTGCCAACCACCATGGAATAACCTTAGTCATTGAGTATCCCCAAGACCTGAATAGAGCAGCTGTGGTAATGTCAATGTCAGCAGTGAGGAAACGGAGGCACAGAGAGGTGAAGGCTTTTGCTTTCACCATTCCTTGGTGGACACACTTTCTTGGATGGAAAGTTTTGATCCTTCTCCTGTTGCTCTGCAATGCTGTATCACATACTAAATCCCTCTTTACTCTTAGTCCTGGTTTTGCACATTCTTCTGTTCTATCCCCTTGACTTGTCAGACTTCTCTTTTCCCAGTGATTTCTTTAAAATCTGTATTGAGAGATAATCCACATACTGTAAAGTTCACCATTTTAAAGTGTTTAATTCAGTGGTTTCAGTATAATCACAAAGTCATGCATTGATCAACACTATCTAATTTCAAAACATTTTCACCACCCCCAAAAAAGCCCCATACACATTAATAGTCATTTTCTATTCCCCAGTGCCTCTGCCCCAGCCCCTTTCACCAGTGATCTGCTTTTAGTGCCTATAGATTTGCCTATTCTGAATAGTTTATGTAAATTGAAAGATACATAATGATATACAATGTGGCATGCTGAGTCGTGCTTTCCTTCCCTTAACATAATGTCATTAAGATTCATCCATACTGTGCGTGCGTGCATGCTAAGTCGCTTCAGTCGTGTCCTACTCTTTGTGATCCTATGGACTGTAGCCCGCCAGGCTCGTCTGTTCATGGGGATTCTTCAGGCAAGAATACTAGAGTGAGTTGCCTTTCCCTCCTCCAGGGGATCTTTCTGACCAGGGATCAAACCCACAACTCCTACATCTCCTGCATTGATGGCAGGTTCTTTACCACTAGGGCCACCTGGGGAGCTCAAATCCATACTGCGGTGTGTATCAAAACTTCATTCCTTTCTGTGGCCAAATAATACTTCATTGTATGGATGTACCACATTTTGTTTATTTATTCATCAATTGATAGAAACGTAGAATGTTTCTACTTTTTAGCTATTATGAATTATGCTGCTAATGAACAAATGTGTGGAGATTTTTTTCAGTCCTCTTGGGTAAATATGTAGGGTGGAATTTCTGGGTCATATGATAAAACCTACGTTTAACTTTTTGAAGAACTGCGAGACTGTTTTCCTAGGTGGCTGTGCCACAGATGTGGGATTTAAATACAGGTCTGCCCCTGGGGATAACAATCATTGCATGTGTACGTTCACCCACCCTTGGCTAAGTATGTGCCAGGCATTCGTCTAGGAACTGAGAACCCAGCAGTAAGCAATAAAGACAAAAATTTCTACCCTTGTGGACCTTAAATTCTCCCCTGGGAAATCAGAAAAGAAGCAAATAAATAAAATGTATAGGATGTCAGGGAGTGAAAAGTACTATGAAGACAAGATGGAGAAAAAGGAAACGAAGTATGGGTACCTTTTTTCTCTTTATATTTGGAAAATGTTTAAAGAACAGTACGATGAACTCCCTATACACTGCACTTAGACTCACCAGTTATTAACATGTGCTTTATCTCTACACACAGACACACACATTGACTTTGGGGTTCTTTTGTTGTTGATCAATTTGACTTTTTTTTTTTTTTGGCTAAACTGAGAGGCATGCAGGATCTTAGTTCCCCAACCAGGGATCAAACCTGTGCCCCCTGTATTGGAAGCATGCAGTCTTAACCACTGGACCACCAGGGAAGTCCCTGTTGTTGATCTATTTGAAAATAAGTTGTAGATCTTATGACTCTTCGCCCCTAAATACGTCAGTGTCTAGCTGCCCCAAACAAAGATAGTCTCCTATATTATTATAGTACTTTTATTGCACTTAGAAAAATTAACACTGGATTCATAATATTGCTAAATAAAAAGTCCGCGTTCAGATTGTCAAAAATGTCTTTTACATGTATAGAGTATTTTTATTAAAGATTCAGTCAATGTTCATGCGCTGCATTTGGCTGTTATACCTCCTTAATCTCTTTTAATCTAGCATAATCTAGGATATATTTTTGAAGGCAGAGCCAACAAAATTGCTGATTGGATGTTGAGTGTAAAGGAAAGAGAGGACTCCAAAAGGTTGGGACCAAGTAGTGATAGGATGCATTTTCCGTGTGCTGAAATGAAGAAGACCGTGGCAGAAACACAGTTGAGGAGGAAGATGAGTTTCGTTTTGGACTTTTGAGGGGTCCACTCAACATCATACGAGAGATGTGAAATTAGCAGTTACGAATCTGAAGGTATCTATGATGGAGACGTAAAATAAACACACATGAGCTTTGATAATCTGGGTGGGCAGGGAAGGGCTTTCTGGGGGGGTGCATCTGTGCAATGAATGAAGACAGTGAGAAGCCCTCTTTTCCGAGGAAAAGCACTCCAGGTACGGGAACAGCAGGTGCAAAGGCCCTGAGTCTGGGCACAGCTTGGCCAGTTGGAGGGACTGCAGGGAGTCTGGTGTGTCTGCAACGAAGTTAGCGAGAGGGAGGAAAGACTGAAGTCAGAGAGATCAACAGGGAGCACAGCATGTAGAGCATCAGTTCTCAGCCCTGTTTGATTGTTTGAAGGACCCAATGTCCGCTTTCTCCTGGATATATTAGGTTGGCCAAAAAGTTCGTTTGGGTTTTTCCATTGCATTTTATGGAAAACCTGGAACTAACTTATTGGCCAACCCAATATTTTACCATGCCCACTTTACTCTCTGAAATTATATATACAATGAGCCTATTTATATAAAGAGAAAGCATATCTATATCTCTAAGATCTTTAACACTTGTATTGAGATATAATCCACAAAAATACGTTGGACCCATTTAAAGTATGCAATTCAGTGGCTTTATTGTATTCCGAGTCGGGCATCCATCATCACAATCAATTTTAGAAGTTTCATTTCCTCAAAAGGAAATCTTGATCCCTTTAGCTACCACCCCTCAATCCTCCCAGCTCTTCCCCACCCCAGCCCTAAGCCACCACTAATCTCCTTTGTCTCTATAGATTTGCCTGTTCTGAACATTCATATAAGTGGAATTATACAATATGTGGTCTTCTGTGCCTGGTTTTGTTCACACAGCATAATGTTTTCTAGGCTTATCCATGTTGTAGCAAGCATCAGTCCTTCAACTGGTTTAAATTGACTGTAATTTTCCATTGTACAGATGTACATTTCCTATATCCCTAAATATTTTTTCCTAAAGGAGAAATGAAAGGAAGGTGATTTGTTATAAAATGAGTTTTAATATGGTGGCTCAGACAGTAAAAAATCCACCTGCAATGCAGGAGACTTGGGTTTGAGCCCTGGGTGGGGAAGATCCCCTGGAGAAGGGAATGGCAACTCCAATATTCTTGCCTGGAGAATTCCATGGACAGAGGAGCCTGGTGGGCTACAGTCCATGGGGTTGCAGAGACTCAGATATGACTGAGCAGCTAACACTTAACAAGATCAATTCTAATATGTAAATGCTCAGGCAGGGCCACAGTAGAAGAAATAATGAAATAGCTGCTCACACCTAACATGGCTTGAGTGACACAGCAAGAAACATGGTGATCCAGAGCGTAGTAATGGAGAGTTAAATGATACAGATGGCATTACTACCAATGTCATGGTTTTCTTTTTTTTAATTGAAGTATAGTTGATTTACATTGTTATGTTAATTTCTGCTGTATGGCAGAATGATTCAGTTATTCATATATATACCTTCTTTTTCATATTATTTTCCATTATGGTTTATCACAGAGTATTGAATATAGTTCCCTGTGCTATTCAGTAGGAACTTGTTTATCCGTTCTATATATAATAGTTTGCATGATGTCATAGTTTTCTAAAATGATGAATGACTCTTGGTAAATTCAGAACAAAACAAAATACAGCCTTATCTTGACTTACTGATACTGTAGTTACATTCCTGAAAATTTCAATAGATCTTAAAACTGTGCAAAAGAAAAAAATACTTGGTACTTAACATGTAGCATGAAATTCAGTTCTGGGTTGGGAGATTTATAAACAGGCTTTTCACCAACATGAATGTCCAGGGGGACATTCAAAAGTCATATAGAACCTGTGACAGTTCTTCATTTCGAGGAACTGACTCTCACATTACTGTGTGCAAACGTCTTTGGGCCTGCCCACTGAATGCCCACATCTGCCCCCAGTTGTTTCGGCAACCAAAACCACTCCCACAATTTCCCAGACACCACTGGGGTCAGGTTTAGGGGTTAAAACAAAGAGGCAGAGATGAGAGCTTCCAAGGATTGAACCCACAGGTCTGGGGGGATGTGAGAAGCACTGGAAAGGAGAAGCACTGTAGAAATGCTCTTGGAGATGTGAAAGGAGACATTTGGTTTTGAAATATCCCCACTGGTGTTAAGATTGATCCAATTTGTAGCTGCAAAGGATGGGCTGCTCTACAGCTGAGAAGGGGGACCATCATATAACATGACCAGTTTTCTCCATCTTCTCTGATGTAAGCTTTGTTACCATCATTTCACAGATAAGACAACTGTATAAGACTAAGGCTAAGGCTAATTGCTAAGGCTGTAATAACAAGGTTCCACGAAGTAGGTGGCTTAAACAACAGAATTCATTCTCTCACGATTCTTGAGGCTAGAATTCTGAGCTCTAGGTGTTGGCAGTGTTGGTTTCTTCTGAGGCCTCTGTCTTTGACTTGTGAATGGCTTTTATTCTCTCTCTTCTTTTTTTTTTTTTTTTTGCCATACCTCATGGCTTGCAGGATCTCAGTTCCCCAGCCATGGATTGAACCCGGGCCATGGCGATGAAAGCCCATAGGGCCTTGGCAGTGAAAGCCAGGAATTCTAACCACTAGGCCACCAGAGAACTCCTCCTGTCTTCACATGGCCCTCCCCCTTTGTGTGTCTGTGTCCTAGTCTCTTCTTATAAGGACACCAACCATATTGATTAGGGTCCACCCTAATGACCTCTCTTAACCTTCAAGGCCTGTTTAAAGACCCTATCTCCAAATACAGTCATATTCTGAGGTACTAGGGGTTAGGACTTCAAGAGGTGAATTAGGATGGATGGGAGCAACAATTCAATCCATAACAACAGAAAGGTTAATCCAGGTGACCACATCATGGGGTGGAAAGCACAATGGAACAGTAATCCATGAGGCTGCACTTCAGTTCCTTCCGGGTAACCTTGGGGCAAGTCCCTTCACCTCTTAGGCCTCGGGTGGCTCATCTGTAAAGTGAAACTAATAATGCCTTTTCTGAGGCTGGGAGTCAGAGTACTTAATGATATTGAAGGACATGGGCACCAATGCAAGCTTGGGGGCGGGGTCCTGGTGGGCTCCCACTTGGTCAGCCATTAAACTTTTAGGTGCTGGATGTAAGGAGGACCCAGGGGTCCCAAGGACAGGGTGGCTGAGAGGCTACCAAGGGGAGTTGGAGTACTAGCTCCTTTTTTCTTTTAACTAATAAATATGGAAATATTTCAGTATTTCTGCACTATTATTTTTATTTACTTATTTTCTTTTAGCTGTGCTCCACAGTGTGCAGGATCTTAGTTCCTCCATCACTAATCAAACCTGTACCCCCTGCAGTGGAAGTGCAGAGTCCTAACCATGGACCACCAAGAAAGTCAATATTTCTAACCTAGGACTTCCCTGGTGGTCTAGGGTTAAGAATCCATGCTTCCACTGGAGGGGACACAAGTCCGATCCCTGATGGAGGAGCTAAGATCCTGTATGCTGTGTGGCCAAAAAAAATAAATTTAAATTAAAAAAATTTTTTTTCCTAACCGGTAGGACCATACTGGTGCATATCCAGGGGGCTTGCTGGGTTTGATTTTGGACACTTGAGAGCCAGCGGTGAGAAGTACCTTGAGACAGCCAGTCTTAGACGAATATTGCCATTCAGTCTCCGATGACCCCGCCCCTAAAGACCCTCCCTCTGGCTCCCCACGCAGGCCAAGCTGATCGTCCCCAACAGCACGGCGGGTCTGATCATCGGCAAGGGGGGCGCGACCGTGAAGGCCGTGATGGAACAGTCGGGGGCTTGGGTGCAG
Organism: Bubalus kerabau; assembly: GCF_029407905.1. NCBI lineage: Eukaryota > Metazoa > Chordata > Mammalia > Artiodactyla > Bovidae > Bubalus > Bubalus kerabau. Next base: position 56,862,024 of record NC_073640.1, on the reverse strand, counting down.
CTGTCCCAGAAGCCGGAGGGCATCAACCTGCAGGAGCGCGTGGTGACGGTCAGCGGCGAACCTGAGCAGGTGCACAAGGCCGTGAGCGCCATAGTGCAGAAGGTACAGGAAGATCCCCAGAGCAGCAGCTGCCTGAATATCAGCTACGCCAACGTGGCTGGGCCAGTGGCCAACTCCAACCCCACCGGCTCGCCGTACGCCAGCCCCGCCGACGTGCTGCCCGCCGCCGCCGCCGCCTCGGCCGCCGCCGCCTCGGGCCTGCTGGGCCCGGCGGGGTTGGCGGGCGTGGGGGCCTTTCCGGCCGCCCTGCCTGCCTTCTCGGGCACCGACCTGCTGGCCATCAGCACGGCACTCAACACGCTGGCCAGTTACGGCTACAACACCAACTCCCTCGGCCTGGGGCTCAACTCGGCCGCAGCCTCCGGGGTCCTGGCCGCCGTGGCCGCCGGTGCCAACCCTGCCGCCGCCGCGGCCGCCAACCTCCTGGCGTCCTACGCCGGTGAAGCAGGGGCCGGGCCAGCCGGAGGGGCTGCTCCGCCTCCACCGCCGCCGCCGGGAGCCCTGGGGTCCTTCGCTTTGGCCGCGGCCGCCAATGGCTACCTCGGGGCCGGGGCGGGCGGCGGGGCCGGGGGAGGGGGCGGCCCGCTGGTGGCCGCTGCGGCCGCAGCGGGGGCGGCTGGGGGCTTCCTGACGGCGGAGAAGTTGGCCGCCGAGAGTGCCAAGGAGCTGGTGGAGATTGCGGTGCCTGAGAACCTGGTGGGAGCCATCCTGGGCAAGGGGGGCAAGACGTTGGTGGAGTACCAGGAGCTGACAGGCGCCCGCATCCAGATCTCCAAGAAGGGCGAGTTCCTGCCAGGCACGCGGAACCGGCGGGTCACCATCACGGGCAGCCCCGCGGCCACGCAAGCCGCTCAATACCTCATCAGCCAGCGGGTCACCTACGAGCAGGGAGTGAGGGCCTCAAACCCCCAGAAAGTGGGATGAGGCCTGCGGTGTGTGCTCCCACCTGGCTCCCTGCCCCTCCTCCTCCTCCTCTTCCTTCTCCTCCTCCCCCTCCCCAACTCCTGACCTCAGCTCGGTATAGTCCTGCTCCTCTTGGGATGGGGCTGGGGTAGGCCTGACTGCACTCCCCCCCACCCCTTTTCTGGTAGTCATAGGCAGGATTGAGTGATGGCTGGGGATGAGGCCAAGAAGCTCCCTCCCCAGCCCTGAACTGACCCCTTCTTTCCTTCCTCCCTATGCTTGACTGGGCCTGACCCTCCTCTCCCAGGGCCCAGGTCTGTGTGATATCTGTATATATTGCATTTTGTTGATTTTAATAGAAAACAAAGCGTTATTTTCTCTTTTCTTTCCCTCCTTTTTTTCCCCTCCTTTGATAAGGATTTCCCCTCCCCCCTTTATAAACTTTTTGTTTCCATATGGGAGGAGGGGAGGAGCCTCTGGGTCACCTAGAATGAGGGGCCTCCCCAAAACAACACCTGCCTCTCCTGCTTTCAGCTCCGGATCTGAGGGACATGATGGAAGCAGAGGTAGCAGAGGAGTGTGAGTTGAAATGGGGTATTTGGAGCAAAGACCCCAGAGTTGTAGATTTTCTCAGCTACTCTCCCTCCCTGCTGGAGTTGCCCCTCCTAGGTGGGACTTTTCAACTCTTTTGTTGTCAGGTTGTATGGGGGGGTGGGGGAGGGGTGCGGTGCTGCTGGGAATAAGGCCGGCTCTGGGATTGGGCCAGTCCGGTGGGCAAGACTGGCACTGGCAAGAGGCTGGAACAACTTCCTGTGGCATCTCCTATGGCTTTTCCTAGAATAATGGGTATGAGGTTTTGTTGTGATGTCACTGAGTCAAGTACTTTCCTGGGGTGCTTCTGGCACTTTGAATGATGTCCCAGGAAGTAGTTCCCCAGAGGTTACTTCCTGTGATGATAGGAGAGACAGGTACTTCCTGTGATGTCTCAATGAGCCTTCCTTGAAGGTTACTTCCGAGATGTCATAGGGGCATGCACTTCCTGTGGTGTCTCTAGGTTACTTCCTGTGACATCATTGGGATGAAGCATGTACTTCCTGTATCAGGCCATGGCCAGTCATTGATCCTCCTTCTCTACCCACACCCCTCTGGGGTGGGTCTTGGCCTGGGGGTCTTCCTAGAAGAAGAATAAGGCGTGGGACTTGGATCTAATCTGGAGGACTATAAGGAAAAAGACCCACTATTTCTGGGGTCACCTCCATCCAAACACACCAAGTCAGAACTCACCTGGCAGGGAGGGGTGGGAGATGGAGCTGGTGAAAACTGTTAAAGACCCTCTTTCCCACCCCCGCCTTTTGTGTGCATGCTTGTGTCTGCGTGGCTTTGTTTCATTAAGTCTGGTGAGCCAAATGTATGGTGGCTCTGTCAGGCCACGGTGGCCCAGGAGAATGCAATGAGCCATGGTAGGGTCCCTTGAGCTGGAATGCTTTGTGTGGTCTAATGCATTAGATTGACTTGTGGTTTCCGGCAAACTGGAGTACTTTGGTGGTCTCTGATGGATCGGAATGTTTTGGTGCTCTCACCGTAGGCTCTGAGGATCTAGAATGTTCTGATGAAGTCTGCCAAGCCAGGCAGCCCTGAGAGTTGGTTTGAGAGTGGCTCCCTGGGCACTGCGGCTGTGGTCAGCTCTAAGGCCTTGTTGGCAGGCTGAGATTTCAGGGCCTGACAACCCTATGGACTTAGGAGAGCTGAGACCCATCTCTACCCCATCCATCTCCCCCTCCCTCATGGAGACCACCTCCACTTCCTCCAGCCCAAAGCAGGGACCCTGGTGCCCTGGTTCCATCATCAGCATCTCTGGGGGAGGGGCACCCCCTGCCCACCCTCTCCCCCAATTTTCCCCCTCACAGGTCTTCCAGACCCTTCTCTTCTCCATGGCTTTGGGGGAATCCGGCCTCCTCGTCTCTCTCCCAAAAAAGGAGAGGAGAAAAGCCAGAGACAATTCCTACCCCTAAAGCCTGGAAGACCCCTGCCCCTTGCTAGAGAGCCACCCCCAAATCAAAATGTGAAAATCCCTAGAAAGCAATAGCCTTCAAGGTACCTTGCACTGAATTTCCCACCACAGCCTTGATGGGAGGCTGTAGCTTGGGCACTAGGGTGACTTTTTCCATGCCCTCTTCATCTCCAGGGTAGGGGGCAGGCCCCATTTCCTCATCCTTCACCTCCCATCGCTGCTGCCGTCACCCCTAATCTCCAGACTAAACCCGGATGGAGATTTGAGTGCCAAAACAATTCTTGATGTAACCTTGTACATATCTTCTGCAGTTGGGGGCTCTTGGGGTAGGAGGTGGAGGTGGTCCTATGGGCCACTGCTCCCCTCCACCTCTCAAAAGACCTTACAGTATTTCACAGCATCTCCACCCACATGTGGAGACTGCAGTATCGAGCTGGAATATCCCCCCCTACAACTCCCCAGGCCCCCATAAGCAGGGAAAGGAGCCAGGAAGAGGTGAAGTAAGGTCTGGGAGTGGGGAGGTGGGATTTGAAAGCACTCATTTGCATATCATTTGCATCCTCAGCTGCCCTTCTAGTTTGTTAGATGCTTTCTGTAGACCTATTTCTGGGTCCCAATCAGTGGGATCCAGCACTCCTCTCACACAGACACATCTCTGGAGGCTGGGCCTCCTGAAAAGTGTTCCCTTGGGGTATCTGTGTGACAGCCCCTTCCCTGTTCACATTTTTCGGGGACCCCCTACCCCGCCAGCCAGGGCTATCTGAAAGGTAGTTTGCTAGCTCAGTCAGCTAGTTCACTCACTGTGTTGGTGAGTGGAGAGCCACACACCTTTCCCCATTTTACCACTCCACTGTCTTCCTCATCCCTGGAAAGTCCCTTCTGCAATCTGACCTCAATCTTTTGTGCTGCAGTTTGTCTAGAGAGGACGCAGATGTGGGGTCAGCGATGGGGAATCATTGAAAAATCCATCACCTTTCCCCTCCCCCACCTTCCCTGTTAGCCAATCAGATCTGAGAGACTCTGAGTGGCCTTCCTGCACCCTGCTCTTCAGCACCCAAGAGGTGCTTAGTAAGTGTTTGCTGCATTGAATTGTTTCCTTGTTCTTTCCTATTTGCCCTCCAGCCCCCAACACCCACCCCACCCAGCATTTTCCTCCTGCTCTGGTTCCCTAAGTCTTTCACTTTCTCTCCCCGTGGTTCCCATTGTTACCTGTCCTGTCTCTATCTTTGTCTATGTCTGTCTTTTTCCTCAACTCTCAACCCTCTCCTTTCCTCTGTTTCCCATTAATTAAAAAAAAGTGCCAAACTTCCTTGGAACTGAGCCGCTCTGGGGGGAGGGAACCTCAGATAGAGGGGAGGAAATGGGACCATCTCTCTTTGAGGAGGCCCCTAAGAGGCATTGAAAAAAAGTCTGTGGACACTTAGCTCAACTGGGTCTCCCTTCCTCACCCCTCCCACCCCCAAGTTTTCTTAGAATCTTTTGTAAGAAAAAACAAAAGAGAGAAAAAAAAAAAAACTTCCCTTCATTTAACTCCTAATCTTTTGAATCCCCCAATTTCCACCAGCCGGGGAGAACCCCACTCACCTCCTTCAGGCAAATCCGTAGAAATTGGAGAGGGGGAGACAAGCTCAACCCCTCCTCTGCTGGCCTGAGGGATGGTGCCAACTGGATTCGAGAGAAGGACCTCAAAGCACTTATGACAAGAAGGGGTTCAATGTGCCAAATTCACCTCCTTCATCCCCCATCCCAGGGGGCTCTGAGCCAACCTGTCCCAGCTACCTTCTTTCACCCTGTCCCGGCCATCTCTGCATGGGCAAGGAGGCTTCACTGCAATAATTATTAAGGGATCAGAAGGCAAAGATCGTGCCATCTTTATCTGCCCTAATGCCTTGTAGGTGGGAATTATGGGTAGCCCAAATGGAGTTTGCTAAGAGTCGACTTAATAGACAGTGGGGGACCTATACTCGGAAGAATACAGTACCACTTTTCTCAGAGTGGTATTTCTTCTCCCCCTTCCTAACCTGAAATCACTCAGTATCCCCTTGTTCTCTTTCTACTGCCTGTTCCTCCATCCCTCTTCCTCCTGATTTTGTTTCTGATTGGTGGCCTGCCGTTTGGAAAGTGAGAGGATTCCCCCGCGCTGAGTATTGCTCTTTCAGTACCAGGAATAGAGGCTGTGATAGACTGAGCGGTGGAAAAAGGTGTTAACTAAGCGATGAGTTTGGCATTTGGGGCGTCCAGGCTGCTGATTTGGGTGAACACCGATCACCACAGTCAGGCAGGCTTTCGCTGCTGGCCACGCACCTGCCGCCCTGCCGTCAGGAACCCCAAAAGCTGGTTGTCTCGAAAGCCTGAACTGGATGTTACGGTGGGGAGAACCGGAGCGCGATGCCCGAGTTGGGTCGCTGCATGGCCGGGGAGGCTGGTCTTGGCTCTCGTGGAGTCGCGACAGCCAGCCCCGCTATCGCGATTCCGCTCCACTGCAGTCAGCCGCCTGGACGCCGTAGTGGAGGTGGGGGGCGGGGGGCGGGGGTGTTCTCTCCGCGGTGCCGCTGCAGGTGTGTGTATGGTGTCAGTGCCCTCTGCCCCTTGCGTGGGGGATTGCTGGGTGGCAGGGAGGGAGTTGGGGACAGTCTCGGTGGGGGGTGGGGGTGGAGGTGGTGAAGGCGGCTGGTTTTTAACCCCTTCTCAGCCAGTCCAGGACACTCTTTTCTCCCAGAGATAACTGCGGGGGGGAACCTCCTTATCCCCCTCCCCTCCCCCTTCTCCTCCCCTCCCCCACCCCCAAAACCACCAACCTCTCATCTTCTAAGTGACTCCATCACCACCGGCCACCGGGACCTGCGGCTTCATTGCTCCAGCCCGCCCCACTCGACCGTCAGACTCGCTCATCGAACTCTTTTTGATTAACCCTTTCTGTGTTCATCCCACGGAAAACTGTGTGTCCGGCGAGGGGATAGGGGGGAGGCGAGGGGCAATGGCTACCTTTCCTCCATCTCCTCCCACCTTCCTTGCCACCCCACCCGCACCCCATCCCATGCCCCACCCCCACCCCTCACCCCTAGGGTCCTCCCCAGCCTGGGGATAGAGACCCTTTATAAATACTATGCTGTTTGGCTTCGTCCCTTTCAAAGGCAGGGTCGGGGAGCGGCTGCCTCCGAATGGAGAGCTTACTCTGGCCCCACCGCTTTCTGTGGCCCCCTCCACTCCCCACCCCTTCATTGTAAATAGTCACTTTTGTACTGGTTTGAGCCAGGGGACGTGGGGAGTCATTTTTTTTTCTTTGTGTTGGCATCTCAGGCCACTGGAGGCATGGCCCACATCCCAGTTTGATTTGGGAGAATCCCAAGACGTGTCCCCTCACCTGCCCCCAGTGCTGAGGATTTCAATATATCAGTATTAACTCCTAAAGGGATGGGGTGCACAGATCCCCTGGCAGGGAGGTGGGAGAGGTGTGGAAAAGATGACTCAGTTTTCCCCATCTATGAAGTGGGCTCATCCTCCAAGTTCAGTAAGGAGCCTGCATGAAATACTGGTGGAGTCAGAGGAGTTAGAATCTCTTTCCCCTTTCTCTGGGACAGATAGGGGAGGAGAAGACTGGGGATGGCGATAGGACTATCTTTGGAGAGCTGATTGCTAAATGCTTGTTAGGACCTCAAGCTAGCTTTCCCGGGCTTGTTCCCTGTCTTGAAAAGTGGGGGGAACTGGAGGACCTCTAAGGCTCCTGGGATAACCCCAATCCTTAGATTCAAAGCCTGAAGCCCAGAGTTGGTCCTCTGCCTGCTGCCCAATTCCCACATTCCGCTTCTTGGGCCCAGACCATCTGCCATGTGGCCACGCCTCCAGTGCCTCCATTCAACCCCTTCTAACTGATTCCTTCCATCCTCTGCGACCAGAGACGCCGCCCACCCCACCACCCACCACCCACCTTCAGAAGCTCCTGGCTGGAGCCCACTGCCCTCCCTCTCCCCTCCCCCCATTGCCATGCCTGGGCCATGCCCACCCCCCACCTCCCCACCCACTCCCCCAGTGTCCGTCGTGTGACCTAGTGCACCATGTATTAGCTTCCATGGCCCCACCCCAGCCCCCACCACACCCCCTTCCCCCACCCCTGCTCCCTCGGCGACTTCACCTTTTTTTGCCGCGATAAACGCCATCTCAGCATCTGTGTCTAATGTTGTCTTTTTTGCTTGACATCACACACTCCTTCTTAACCCATCCCCTTCCCTCTCCCTCCTCCCCCCACCTCCACCCTCATCCTGAATTCTTTCCCCCTTTCCCCCAGGGCTCTGGGCATCTAAGGGAGGCGGGTGGGGGGATCCCTGAGGATGGGCCCCAGAGGGGAGAGGGGAGGGACGGATTGTTCTCTCTGGACTGGGCGAGCCCCCAGATCAAGTGTGTCTGAAGGGAGCCAGTGATACAGGTTTAGCTCCCAGGACCTCAGTGTCCAATCAGGATTAACACCACCACCACCACCAACACACACACACACACACACACACACAGCATAGCAAAGGCACAACCCCAAGTAGAGTCAGGAGAGCCCAGGGTTAAGGTTTTGGAGTCAGATGAGTTTAGATCCCAGTGCTGCTATGTCACCTTGGGACTTTGAGGTGCTGAACCTCCGTTTAACATTTCTTAAAAATATTATTTCTAGTAGTTTATGCTAGAATTCACTAAAAAAAAATTACTGAGCATCTACTGTGAGAAAGGCACTGTTCTAGGTGCTGAAGATAAAGCAATTAGCAGAGGAGACTCTAAAATAGCTCTCCCTTCCTGGAGCAGACTTCCTACTGGGATCTGGAATTCTTCCTTAGCCCAGAGCCCGGCACATGGGCCTGAGAACAATTCAGGAGTTGCAAACCGTTGGCCTGCAGGCAGGTCTGGTGCGCACATCACCTCATTCAGCCTGAAGAGGATTTCCTGTGAATTTGGTGCCAGCATTTAAACCTTGGGAGACTTCTCCTGCAGATGGGCCCCTCTTGAGAAATCAGATGTGGTCTGAGTGCTGATTGTCACCTGTTCATGATGGGTGGTGAGGCAGTCACCCCCACATCTGGGGCAGGTAGTCTCAGCCCCCTTACTGCTCATTTGTGTCCCACACCTGGCCCCTGGATGCATTTTTGTTTGCAACCCATGTTGTAAATATTTAATGCTAACATCCTTACACCTTGGAGTTGTCAGAGATGCCTCTTGGCAGGTGATGATGTGCTGGGCAAGAGGAAAGATGAAGTTTGGGGTGGAGAGACAAAGAGATGGGTTTAGGGGCTTCCCAGGTGGCGCAGTGATAAAGAGTCCACCTGCCAATGCAGAAGATGCTAGAGACCTGGGTTCTACCTGAGTCAGGAAGATCCCCTGGAGTAGTAAATGGCAACCCACTCCAGTATTCTTGCCTGAAGAATCCCATGGACAGAGGAGCCTGGCGGGCTACAGTCCATGGGGCCGCAGAGAGGAGGACATGACTGAGCACACACACGCTGTAATTGTGGCGTGACCAATCAGGGCACCTCACTTCCTCTCTCTGGGTCTCCATCTCCACATCTGGAAAACACCTAATCAAGCTGTACTTACCTTCGGGAATATTCCAGAAAGACTCCAAAAGCAAATCACTTCATAGTACCTGATACATGGTACTTAGCACATCATATTCACTGGATTATCCCTTCCAGCTGAAAAATAACAATAAAAATGATTCTAGAGGAGGGCAGAAACCAAGAGACAGGATGGGAGGAAAAAGGAGAGAGGCTAGGACAAAGTAAGAGACATCCATGGGGATGAGGAGCAAGGCAGACATGGAGAGGCATCTTCAACTGCTTGGGGGTGTGTTTTTTCATTCACTCACTCTTCATTCATTCATTCAACAGACATTTATTGAGCACCTACTATGTTCTCAGTCCTGGGGACATGGCAATGACTGTGGTAAGTCATAGCTCTTGTGTGTACAGGCTGAGCATCATATCCCCAACTCTTAGCACATAGTATAGATGCTCAAAAGTCTCTGGTCCCTTGTGCCACAGGCACTTCTGGTCCTGGCCTCTGCCCCTCCAGGATTATCTGATATTCAGAAATATCACCAAGCCAGGCCCATTTTCAGGAAAAGTAAAGGAATTTCCCACCAGGAACCTGGAAACTTGGAAGGGTTGAAGGCCTTGGGGGTTGGGGAGGTGGAGTTTGGTCTCAGTTCTGCTGTGTGACTTGGAAAAACTATCATGGCCTCTCTGGTCCAGGAGATGGAAAAGAAAGGAGATGAAATCAGGATGAAGGTGAGTAAGGGGGCATTCCTAACTTCCCCAAAGGTTCTAGATCTTCTCCTCTGGTAGGGGAGGGGGAGAGTTGAGGGGAGGAACCTCGATGAGAAGAGAGATGAAGAAAGAAGATGAAGGAGTTGCCTGGAGGAGAGAGATGGCCCTAGAGACAGGGCTGGGATGGGAGGATGGAGGGAGGAGGGGGCCTGCGTGGGGATGTGGGGGAGAGGTATCAGGTGGCTCTGAGAGGCCATTACAAGGTCATTGAGAGTGAACAGTGGCAGAGGTGGACTGGCAGAGAGGGAAACCAAGTTAAAGCGGAAGCGGAAACAAGGCAGAAACAGAGATGGAGACACAGAGTTGCCAGATGTAGCAAATACAAATCTTGTATGTCCAGTGAGATTTAAACTTCAAATTAAAAAAAACCTTAATTTTCTTAAGTATAAGTATATCCCATGCCATATTGGGGCCATCCATCTACTAAAATATTAGTTCTTAAAATATTAGTTCAAGGGACTTCCCTGGTGGTCCAGTGCGCTTCCACTACAGGAGGCATAGGTTTGATCTTTGGTCAGGGAAGATTCCACATTGCAGTGTGGCCAAGTTAATTAAATCAGAAGGGTTTTTAAAATATATTAAGTGTCACTGGGCATCCTGTATTTTTATCTGGCAACCCTAGAGGGAGAACAGAGAGAGATCTGAGTAACCACAATAAAACCAGAGGTACTCAGAGGAGCTGGGTTATCCAAGTCCACCGCCTGGAATCCTAAATCCAGCATGCCTGGCTCGCTGCCTCTCTGTGCCCCTGGGTCTCCATCTCTGTGTCTCACTATCCTTAACTCGCTGTCTCTAAGGCCCCCTCTTTTTCCCAAAGCCTCCCTCTCTTCAAGCCTCCCTCTGATGCCTCCACTCCTCTTAGTTCTTCAGCTTTCCACTACCCTCAGGAATCTGCCTCAGACATCAAAAGTGGTTACGTCGCCATTGTCACCCTTTCCCAAGTCATCAGGGGATTGGTCTTTCAGGGTAAGACCAGAGGGACAAGTGACAGACCTGAGGACTGCATCTAGGGTCACAACTCCTTCCTCGGGCAGGGTTGTTGAAGTTTGCTGGGTCTAGGCTTTGGGAAAAGAGACCTTCTGTCAAAAGAATGCTCCATCATTTTTCTGGGAAACTTGGGAGGTGGGAAGGGCCTTGGGGATTCCGACAAGTCAGAGACCTCACTCTCCAGCATCCTCTCCATCCTCCTGCCTCCAACTGCCATGCCTTCCCGCGTTTAGTTGCTAATGGGTCCTCTCTACCAACACTCCCACTCCAGCATTCAGGGAAGGTCTCTGTGTCACTTTCTGCTCCCCTGTCCTTGTCTCTGCTTATGCTCCTCTCTGCCTCAGTTTACCTTCAGTATTTCTCTGGATGTCTGTCTCACTCAGCACATCTTCCTCCTTTCCATCGCTCTTTCTTTTTTCCTTTTCATTTCATCCCATCATATCCCTGAAAGGTCTGTCTCTCTCCTAGGCTCTGCTAGAAGACGAGGTCTCAGCGTGCCTCTCTGATCACTTTTCCTGTTTCTGCCTGTGTCTGGCTCTCTTTCTACCTTGTCTCTGTACCTGCTATTGCTCAGTAACAGCCAAAAAATTCAGCAGAAAGAGGATTATTAGGCGGCTCAGATGATGAATTCGCCTGCAATTCAGGAGACCTGTGTTCGATCCCTGGGTTGGAAAGATCCCCTGGAGGAGGGCATGGTAACCCACTCCAATATTTTTGCCTGAAGAACCCCCATGGACAGAGGAGCCTGGCAGGCTACAATCCGTGGGGTCGCAAAGAGTCGGGCACGACCGAGCAACTAAGCACACACAAGGGACCCAGGCAGGGCATGGCAGAAGAAACAGCTTCCAGGCAGGAACTGCTCTCCTCTCCGCGATCAGGAAGCCGGCCACTGGCCCCACAACCACACCAGCTTTCCAAGACATACACTGGCAAGGCCTGGGCCTCGTGGCTGCCTTTCACCCCACTTACCTTGGTTGGAAATTCAAGCTTCCCGCGAAGGCATCTGATTGGTGAAACCTAAACCTCCGTCCGGAACGCCCAACCACATGGCATTCTGGGAAATGTAGTTTTTAGCTTGCCTGCCTTTGCAATCCCGAGAAAGCGCGGTATGTACGTTATGTATGTTAGTCGCTCAATTGTGTCCGACTCTTTACGACCCCATGGACTGTGGCCCGCCAGGCTCCTACGTCCATGGAATTCTTGAGGCAAGAATACTGAAGTGAGGGGGGAGGGGGGGGGAAGAATACTGGTATGGGTAGCCATTGCCTTCTCCAGGGGAACTTCCCAAGACCGGAATCAAACCCAGGTCTCCTACATTGCAGGCAGATTATTTACAGCAGAATGAAATAGCTAAAACTAAGTGGAAAAGATGTTGAGGGGGTCTACTAAGTCCCCATTATTGAACCCACTCTCTCTGACCGTCTCTGTTCCTATGTGCATGTGTTTCTAACAGTCTTTCTGTCTCTTATCTGGTTTTTGTGTTTGGGTGTTTGTTGCTTCTTTTACACCGTCTGACTTTATTTCAGCCCGTTCTCTGTTCTCTTTCTTCATTGCTGGCTTCCCCGCCTCCCCTTCACCACTTTCCCCCATTCCAGCTCCAGTTTAAGGGAGTTTCTTTCTTGACCCGCACCCTATTTACGTTGAAGTGGAGGCTCAGAACTGTAGGGAGGGAAGATATGGGTGCCCTTCCCTCCCCAGTTCAACAGACAAGCCAGAAAGAGGGCCCGAGTTATGGAATTTCTCAGCTGCTCTCCCTGCAGGTGGGAAAATCCAGCCCCCACAGGTGGGCAACGTGAACTGAAAGAGTTTGGTGAATTCCCAGCCTGAGCTGGTCAATTCCCAGCTGGGTTGGCTGCAGGGGTATAGAATACAGCCCAGTCTTCAGTGGGTCAGATGTAACTAACAACTCAACCTGCTTCCTGGAAACTGTGGCGGCCTCCACCTTCTACCTTTTCACTGTTCTTCTTACCCAATGATCTTAGAACTGCAGGGAAATGGAGCTACATCCTTCTCAGGAGGCACACAGTCATTCCAGAAACATTTAATAAGTACCTACTATGCACCAGACATTGGGCAATAGAAGACACAACAAATTTCCCTATCCTGAGGATCTTACACTTTACTGGGGGAAATTGACAATAAGAAGGATAAATAACCAAATTATACAGTACACGAGATGATAACACATGTCATAAAGAAAAATGAGGCAGAGAAGAGAAATAGAAAGTGCTGGGAGGGACACTGTGATTTTCAATAAGGTGAATAGAAAGGCTTTATGGAAAATGCAACATGTGATCAAAGACCTGAAGGAGAGGTGGGAGCAGGTCTGTGGCTCTCTGGAAAAGAGCATTCCAGGCAGTGGGAACAGCAAGTGCAAAGGTCCTGGGGTAGGATGTGCTTAGAGAAGGTGTGGAATAGCAGGGAGGCAAGAGTGGCTGGGACAGAGTGAGCAAGGGGAGGGTGGAAGGACATAGGGTCAGAGAGGAGATAAAGGGGGCCATGTTATTTAGGGTCTTGTGGGTCAATGCAAGACTTTGACTCCTAGTGAGAAGGAAGCCATGGGAGGGTTCTGACCAGAGGGATGTGAGCTGACTCAGGTTTTAACAGGATCACTCAGACCATCATGTGGGAAACATTCTGCAGGAATGGGGAGTAAGAGAGTAAAATAAACAGGAGAAGCCCAGTGAGAAGGTGACTGCTATAGTCCACGTGGCTGGATCAAATGCCCGCTCTGGAGATGGAGAGGAATAATTGGATAGCACATTCATACATGCTCAGTCACTCAGTCATATCCAATACTCTGCAAAACGATGGACTATAACCCGCCAGGCTCCTCTGTCCATGGAATTTTCCAGGCAAGAATACTGGAGTGGATTGCCATTTCCTACTGCAGGGGATCTTCCCAACGCAGGGATCGAATCCACATCTCCTCTATTGCATGCGGATTCTTTATCACTGAGCCACCATGGAAGCCCAATTGGATATTGATAGAATTTGAAAGTAGCACTGACAGCATTTACTGGTAGACTGGATTTGGGAAGTGAAAGAAAAAGAAGTCAGGGAGGACTCCAAGTCACATAAAGTGCTTAGGATTGGAGTTCCAGTTAGGGTTAGGAATATTAATAAGTGTCAGGCTACAGCCTAAGGTTAAGGATCAGTAGCAATCAATATCGGAGAAGGCAATGGCACCCCACTCCAGTACTCTTGCCTGGAAAATGCCATAGACAGAGGAGCCTCGTGGGCTGCAGTCCATGGGGTCACTAAGAGTCGGACACGACTGAGCGACTTCACTTTCACTTTTCACTTTCATGCATTGGAGAAGGAAATGGCAACCCACTCCACTGTTCTTGCCTGGAGAATCCCAGGGACAGGGGAGCCTGGTGGGCTGCCGTCTATGGGGTCACACGACTGAAGTGACTTAGCAGCAGCAGCAGCAATCAATATTGGTGGAGTTTGGTTGGGTTTGAAAACAGGGTTAATACTCAGGTAAGGACGACAACTAGCCCTGGTGTATGGGTTATGATCATGGTTAAGGTTAGGATTTAAGTGTGTACAATAAGGGTAAAGATGAGGGTTAGGGGTAAGACTCTGGTTATAGCGAAAATCACAGTTAAAGCTAGGATTATGCTAAGATTAGGACTGAACTGGGGTTAAAGAGAAACCCAGAGACAGACAGAAGTGATCAGAAATCAGAGAGAATTGGGGGAGAACTCAGAGAGACTAAGGGATAGAGACTTAAGAGAGACAAGGGAACAAGGATGCAGGGAGGACAGAGACAAGGGGAAACAGAGAGATGGGAGAGAGAGACCAAGAGGGAAGCATAGAGACCCCAGGAGAGTGGACAGAGACCTAGAGAGAAGGGGACAGAGACTGAGTAGGGGTAAGAAGTGAACCAGAGACAGGAGGAGACTGAGATCCAGAGAGGGATGAGAACAAAGATGGAGGGAGGGGATGGAGAGTCAGAGGGAGAGGGAGATGAGGGAGCCCGCAGATACCCAGAAAGGTGGAGGATAGAGACCCAGAGAGAAAAAACCAAAAACAGAGAAATCCAGGGTGGAGTGGTTAGAGGTGGAGCCCAGAAACTCCTTCCTCACCCTCAATTTTTCTCTTTTTTTATTAAGGTCTGACTGCCCCCATACCCCCTACACACACACACACACACACACACACACACACTCTGAGTGGTTCTGAGGAATGTCTATATGTAATTCACTTGTCGAGTTTAATAGATGAATTGTCATTTTCTTTTTTTGTTTTTTCCTTTTTTTGTTCTATATCTTAGAGGCAATGGGAAGGAGCCTACCCAATTCTGACCACACCTCGTTAAAAACAAAACAATCATAATCTTTTCCTCTCTTGCTATGGATCCCAGGGTTTGGGTAGAACTCTGAGGATGAATATAGCAGACACTTGTCCTTTGGTGAGGGTTATCCCCACATCCCCACGTGCCTGTAGCTCTTCTCTGCCCACCAGAAGGTCGATTCCTGAGATGTTTTTGAAAGGTCACTTACGGACAAGGCGGTGGAGGTGGACAGAGGTCTAGGGGGCGCGTGACCTTCACTACTTCTGCGTACACCACTCCAAGACCCCGAGATTCATGTGGCTCTAGGAAATGGTGTACCTCGCCAACCCCCCACAGCCACGCCTTTCCAAGGGCAAATAAAGTCTCCAGGACCCACATCCATCCAAAATAGTGACTACTCAAGGTCTAGGGCAATGAGGGGCCTGGAGAGACGGTGGGGATGTAAAACACAAGAGGACAGGAGATGGTGATAGACTGGGAGAGGTACCGGTTAGGCGTTCCTTGGGCGGATTTGGGCGGACCCAGACCTGGAATTGACAGGGAGGCGTGACTTAACGAGTTTATGTCTGGAATTGGAGGAGCGATGAGGGGCGTGGCCAAATGGTTGTGGGCTTGACTAAGGAGGGCAGGACTTCAGGACAGGGGAGGTAGCTGACTTCTTTAGCCCTGGGATTGGGGGGTTGAGGAGGGGGCGTGGTTCCGGGCCTTGCCGGGCTCGTGCTGGAATCGGAGAGAGGTTGCAGAGGGTTAATCTTGTAACTCGGAGAAGGCAATGGCAACCCACTTTGTAACTAGTCCGGGGAGTGGAAGATCCGGAAAGTATCGAGGTGGCGGTTCCAACCTCTCAGGAATGCACAGGATGATGAACATAATAACATCCAACTGGCACACGATGAAGCACCCAGAACACACTGCATAATGACACACTGAATCGAATAGGCCGCCCACATTGAGGAACCCCCACCACAAGCTGAGCCCAATGCCTGACACCTGACAAGCACCATTTCCTTGAATAATTCCAAGGCCCTGTGAAGTAGAAACTATGATTATCTCCATTTTACAGAAAAGGAGGCACAGAGAGGCTAAGTTAACTTCCCCAAAGCCGCCCAACTGGTGAGACATGAGGTTGGAGGTGAAGCCAGACAATCTTCTTCTCGAGTCAACGCTTTGATTTACTAAGACTCGAATACTCCCGCGGGGTCCTGGATCACCGAGATTAACTTGGAGGGATTCCTGGCTCAATGGCTAAAACCACAGACTGCAGGTTTGTCTCTGACTACCTGCGTGATGGTGGGAAAGGCAGTTTTCCTCTCTGGAGAACGAGGATCACGAAGCACCTTCCCAAGACGTTCCTCCTTGGGTTGTTGTGAACACCGAGTTCGTGCTCCTAAAGCACACAGAGCAAAGCACGGCACACACTAAATCCTCTGTAGATGAGAGTTAGTATAACTAGCCGTGAGCCTCCAGTGACCTGTGTGAGGGGCGCGGCACAGACCCAACCAGTCTGCACCTGAGCATTTCAGGTGTGAACCCCCTGAAATCACACACAAAATTGCATATGTTTCCAATACAGTTTTTATAAGATTCCCCAATGGTGAGAGAAGCACAGAGGTAAAGACAAAGACATGACCTATCTAAGCAAGGGTGAAAGGGACCTCAGATGATATCACTCTCTGCTTACAACTCCCACTCCCACCTCAGAGGTTCGCACTTAAAAGTCCTCACTAGTCACGTGGTCTGCAGAGTCGCACTACACAGACCAGCCCACCAGCCTGATCTAGAGGGGACCTGGACTCAGCCTCACTTGCTCCCCTGAGCCCCCATTCCCTCCCCCAGCACTCTCTCTGCTCATCAAATATATCAAATGTTGTCTAGTCTCAAGAACCTTTTCTATTTGCTTTCCCCCTTCTTTCCTACTCAAAAGCACAGAGATGTTGGGACTTCCCTGGGGGTCCAGTGGTTAAGAATCTGCCTGCCAATACAGGGGAAATGAGTTCGATCCCTGGTCCAGGAAGATTTCACATGCCACGGGGAAACTAAGCCCCTGTGTCACAACTGAGCTTGCACTCTGGAGCCCATGAACCGCAACTGAGCCCACGGATCGCAAGTAGAAAGTAGCTCCCATGCGCAGCAACTAGAGAAAGCCCGATCACAGCAAGGAAGACCCAGCACTGGCTATATATATATAACATTTATAAAGTACAGGGAGGTTGACACTCCTAACATTCTACCTCAAACTCTGCCTCACCCCACCCCTCTTTAACAAACAGTCTGTTTTACAAAGCTTCATAGCACTTAATGCTATTCATTCGTTCATTCATTTCAATATGTCTTTACTGAGTGTATGTGCCAGATGCTGTTTTAGGCGCAGATTCAGCAGTAAACAAGACACACGCCCTGCCTTCACCAGGGGTCACCTTTGACATCGTAACTATTCGCTTATTTGCTGGTCTGTTGTCTTCCTCCTCCCACTTCACTCCCAGCTAAAAGGTTTGCTTGGTGAGAATGAGAATTTCTGTCTCCCATCTGATGGTAGGCACTTTTAAAAAATGTTAAAATGTATCCTAAACAGGATCTTCACATAGCCTCCTAGGGTTAGCCCATCAATTATTATACTTGGTAATGACAAAGGGGAAAGGGAGTGTACACAGAGGTGAGATCTAGGACATCACCAGTGACGGACACCCTGATGTCCTGTGTCCCCCCCATGTGACAGCCCTCCTAGCACAGACGACAGGCTAGCACTATGTACTATGATTGCTCCAAATGCCTATATATAATTATGAGGAAGTTATCAGACAAACCCAAATTAAACGACATTCTACCAACTACTTAGCTGTCTTAAAAAAAAAAATCATGAAAGAAAAAAAGGGGAATTGTTGTCAATTAAAAGAGACTGAAGAGATACAACTAAATGAATTCTAAATTGGATCCTGGATATAAAGGGAAAAAATCAAACATTGCTATAAGACATTATTGGAAAGTTGGGATGATTAGGACATTTGAAACATGTATACTTTTAAAAATAATTTTTATTACTTATTTTATTTTTGGCCGTACAATGTGGCATTCTAGGTCTTAGTTCCCTGACCAGGGGTGGAACCCACACCCCCAGCAGTGGAAGTGTGCAGTCTTAACCACTGGACCACCGGGGAAGTCCCCATTGACCACTCTCTGTGTCCCTACCCCTCTTATTTTTTTTTCTATAGCACACAGCCTTACCTGAGATATATTTTACTTGTCTATCTTATTCATTTTCTCTAGAACATTCCAGCTCCCTAAAGGCAACGATTTTTGTATTTCTTGTTCATTGCTTTATCTTTGGCACCTAGAACAGGGCCAGACATGAGTTAGGTAGTGAGTAAATATTCGTTGAATGAATGAGCAAATATTCCTCCATCTCTCAGTGCCTGCACAATCTCTTCTGCTCTGCCCAGAACTCTTCTACAAATCTTTAGCAAGGGAATAAAAATTTAAATGATGGCTAAAACTCACTGTGTACCTGTTCTAATAACTTCACCTGTGTTGTCGGCCATCCTCCATAAAACAGCCTCAGAGTAGGGGGTCTTCAATGCTCTTCCTTTTTGTGACATGCAGGAAACGGAAGTCCAGAGGGGTGACATCACTTGCTAAAAGCCACACATCTGGAAGCAGCCATGCCAAGATTTAACTCAAGCCCTCTGGCCACAGGGGCCACACACCCAAACACTTTATTTTCCTTTCCTGCCTCTCATTTCCATCTCTCTCTCCTGGAACCTCTGTCCCTCTCAATCCCTGTGAGGGTGAATATGTGCCTTTTTATGCACACCTGGATTCGAGTCCAGGCTAACTGGATAACATTGATGAGAGATGTCACTTCCCTGGGCCTCAGTTTCCTGCTCTGTAAACTGGGAATACTACAACACCACTTGACAGGATTGTGTTGAGGGTTTCCTGAGACTGCACAGGCCATCACCCAGTAAGTGGAGAGCATGAGGACGATGGCCGTGACCTCCTTGGTCTCTGGGCATCTCACTCAGGTCTTCATCTCCCCCATCTTGGTCTCTGCACAGGTGTGTCCTTCTGTCCCTTTGAGTTTCTTTGCTGCCCCTCTGTGTCTCTCCCCCTCTTTCTCAGGGTTTCTCTTCTCCTGACTTACCCTTGTTCCTGCCCACCCCTCTCTGGAACCTCCCTCCACCCACTCCATGAGCTGTTTCTGGCAGACATGAGCCTGAGATGGAAACTCACAAGTAAACAGGGCAGCTGTGGAGTCTGGTCTGTTGAGAGTGGTGAGGCGGAGCTGTGGGGGTGGAGGTTAGATCAAGTAAACAACAGACTGATGAATTTCTCATCAGTATCATCTTTGACTTTCTCTCAATACACAACAGCAACCACACCCAAAGCGACTTGTCTGAAGAGCGATGTCCTTCAGTTACTTATCCCATAAAACATGGCAGGGTCGGGGGTAGGGGTTGGAGAAGGGATGGGGGTGGGGTGGGGTGGGGGTGGAGTAAGGATAGTCATAGCCCCAGTAACAAAGTCCTAGAAGAAAACAATCTGGGCGAAGATAAATAATAAAGAAAAAGTACTGGGAATTCCCTGGCTGTCCAGTCGTTAGAACTCTGTGCTTCCACAGCAGCAGGCAAGAGTTCGATCTCTGGTTGAGGAACGAAGATCCTGCTTGCCCACCTGGGGCAGCCAAAAAAAAAAACAGAATATGAAGAGTTTCCAAACAATAGGTGAGGTTGTTAGGGGAGTCACAAAACTGCTGCCCCAAGGTTATAATCAATAAGAATCCTTACTGATTCTCAGACTTCCTCCAGATACCACAGCTGCAGCGACCAGAGTGACTGGGTCCCTGGGTCCGGCCCTGCTGGACACAGGGAACTTACACCTCTCGAGCTGGAGATCTCGGCTGTAACTTTATGGAGAACGCTTAGTGTAGAGGACCCCTACACCTGTGCTGGTTCCTTCCTCCAGGAGCCTCCTTGTTCTTCCACAAGGCAGAGCCGGGGCTCTTCTGCCTTGGGGTAGTCCATCAATGATTGACAGTTCATTGTCATTCCAATCACCCCATCCCTTCTAGTTTCCTACCTCATTCTGACCCTGAGCCTGGCAAGTTCGTCTTGCTCGATTTGCTTTTCGAGCCCTGGGTTTGTGTTCCAGCCTACCACTCACCAGCCTTGGACAAGCCCTGAGCCTGTCTGAGCCTCTCTTTGCTCATCTGTAAAATGGGGCCATTGTTAGACCCTACTTCACAGGATTTGGGGAGGAAGCAAGGAAAGCACCCAGGTAGAGTCCTGAGCATGGTCTAGGGCCTAAGAAGATGCTCAGTAAATAAGTGCCCTTGAGATTATTAGCTTAGGGACGTCCCTGGAGGTCCAGTGGTTAAGACTCTGCTCTTCAAATGCAGGGAGTACGGGTTCAATCCCTGGTCAGGGAACGAAGATTCTACATGCCCTGTGTGGCATGCCCCCCTCAAAAAAAGAGAGAGATTATTACTTTAATTCTGTCTTAATTATCATGGCTAACATTGAATAGGACTTCCCATGTGGCTCAGTGATAAAGAATCCGCCTGCCAATGCAAAAGACACAGGTTTGATCCCTGTCTAGAAGATCCCCTGGAGAAGGAAATGGCAACCCACTCCAGGATTCTTGCCTGGGAAACCTCGTGGACAGAAGAGCCTGGCGGGCTACAGCCATGGGGTCACAATAGAGTTGGACAGAACTTAAGCGAGTAAACAGCAGCAACAACACTGAATATGCATACCCCACAGCCAAACTGTGCTGTTTACAAACAGTCGCAGACTGTGCCCTGGGGAGGCAGACTCTTATCCACTGGACCACCAAGGGGAGTCATAAGCTCTTTCTAAAGGTAAGATACAGTGTCTGCCAAAAGGAGGTCCTCAACAGACTTTGTTCGGACTTGGCTCTCTGACTAGACTGATATGATACAAGCTAATGAGAACAACCCCACTGCCTTTGTTCAACTGACAACAACCAGAGGAACATCTTAAAACATATTTCTCGTATGTCCTTCCCCTGCCTGTACCCTTCAGAGGTTCCCTATTGCTCTGCAGGCAAAGACCAATGGGATGGTCTCAGTCCTTATAACAGGGGCATTATTTTTGTAATTTTTTTACATGTACACACTACTCTATTTATTTTTTGCCTGCACTGGGTCTTCATTGCTGCACACAAGCTTTCTCTAGTTGCCAAGAGTGGAGGCTACTCTCTAGTTGCGGCGCACAGGCTTCTCGTGGTGGCTTCTCTTGTTGCAGAGCACAGGCTCTAGGCACATGGGCTTCCGTAGTTGTGGCTCAGAGACACATTAGCTGTGGCTCACTGGCCCTAGAGGGTGTAGGCTTCAGTAGTTGTGGCACAAGGGCTTAGTTGCTCCGCAGCATGTGGAATCTTCCCAGACCAGGTATCGAACCTGTGTCCCCTGCATTGGCAGGCAGATTCCCAATCACTGTGCCTTCAGGGAAGTCCCACAGGTTCTTAACCAGGTGAGATCTGACATCCACTATATCTAACATTTTAAGATGTCCCTTTGGTATTCTGAAATTAAACTCATAGATAATATAGCCCACCAACATAAATTTTATTTTCCAAAATTAATATCTAAATTAATACCAAAATTAATATTTTCCAAAATAGTCCTAAGTGAGTGAGTGAAGTCGCTCAGTCATGTCTGACTTTGCGACCCTGTGGACTGTAGCCCACCGGGCTAACTATTAATAAAAAGGGAACAATTTATAATCAAATAATTGTCTATTTTGGTCTAGAGATGCTCAGGCATGGCCACTCTAAAAAGCAGCTCTTTAGGCAGATAGCATCTCTGCGTAGACTCACCACGAATGAGACAGGTATAATCTGCGTGTTGTTTGGACAGTCACCACAGTTAACAGCACCTGGGGTGATGTGGCTTCTAGAAAGAGTGAACAACTCTGGGTCAATTTCTCAGCAAATCAAGAACAGGCAGGCCATGATGGACACAGACATTGCATTCCAGGAAAGGTCAGTGTACCTTAAAATATTCCAGAAGCACTTAGTGTTTATATGTAGAACATAGCTGAGCTCTAGACTCAGTTCATCATAAATGGGTTTTCCTACACACATGGGTGTCCAGTGGAATGTAATTGTTCTTTAGTTACTCAGTCATGTCCAATTCTTTGTGACCCCATGGACTGCAGCCCACCAGGCTCCTCTGTGTCCATGGGATTCCCCAGGCAAGAATACTGGAATGGGTTGCCATTTCCTTCTCCAGGGGATCTTCCTGACCCCAGGATCAAACCCTCGTCTCCTGCATTGGCAGGCAGGTTCTTTACCCCTGAGCCAGTGGGACAGTGGAAAGTTAAATGGAATCGGAGACAGACCTTGGTTGAACGGATGGTTGAGACATTCAGCATTCCTGGTCCTTGGGTCTTACATCTAATCACACCTCCAATCACTGTATCAAACTCCCAAACACCCCCGTCAATTCCAAAACATCTCCTAGGGGAGATCACAGTCTGATAGCAGCCCCTGCACACTGAGCTGGCCTCCTCTGGGACCCTCACTCCATTCTAGCCACCCCGTCCCCCTTGCTGTCCCCAAACTTCATGCCTTCAGAGCTTGTGTTCCTTTTCCTGGAAGATTGTTCCGTGTGGTCTCAGCTTCCAGGCCCCCTCTCCCAGTCCAGGCTATCTATTAATAGTTGACTCTTTATGGTCTATTGATTCTCATTTGCTGGCTGTTCCCCTATTGGACTGCTTGTTCATGACACAGGCACAAAGTAGTTGTGGTCGCTGCCGAGTTTTTAGAGCCCAGTATAAGGGGCCTCAATGATTTATGTGTTGAGTGATCAAGGGGACCAACTGGGAACCACAGATGGAGGAAATATTCCTGGAGGTGACATGGGCAGGAGACATGAAGGTCAGGAAGGATCTGGGACAATATACCAGCCCAAGGGGGAAAGGTGGGCATTCTAAGGGAGACTATGCCATACCAAGGTTCTCTGCTGCTTCTCAGATCAACTCCCAGTGTCATTCTCTGGGGGCAGACCTGGGTGCAAATCCCTACTCTGCAATTTTCCTGCTGTGTGACCTTGAGTACTCTCCATAACCTCTCTGAGCCTCATATCCTTCTCTATAAAATAGAAATGATGGTATCCACCTCCTTGAGTGGTTACAAGGTTCAAAGAGATCATTTTTGTAAAACATTGAACACTCTAGTGTGCACTTAGTAGATATTTGGTGAGTAAGTAGCTCCTAGTTCCAGATGTGATAAAAAATGAAATTTTAACCCCAAATAGGTAGGAAGAGCATTTAGCTTTGGAGTCACATGGCCTTGAGTTAAAGCCCCAGCTCTGTCACATACCTGTTATGTGACTCTGGACCACTGAATTTTCCTCTCTGAGCTTTAGTGACTTGTCAATAAAATGGGATCATAAGTGTGTTACCCGCCTGGCATTGCTGTGAAAATAAGATCAGATTGTGAATGTAACTGTGCAGCACAGTGTCTGGCTCCTCGTAAGGGGTTATGTTGTTATGATTAGGAATGGCTCTGGGGTGTAAGGAGGGAGCAGGCCCCCAGCCCTGGAACAAGAAAGGATGGGGGAGGGGGCATTTGCAGACATGAAGTTTTGTTGAAAGGACAGAAAAACTGAGGCCCAGGGAGACGGGTCTTTCCAGAGGTCAGAGAGCACCTTGCAGGCCCAGCAAGCACCAGAGACAACAGGAAAGACCCCCTTCCACATCTCCATGGGGAATTAAAGTCAGAAGGGATCAAAGGTGAGGAGTGGGCCCTTTAAATCCTAAGCTCCACCTTTGCTTAGAAGGGTCTTTGGGACTATAAAAGGGGGTGCAGTTCCTCTCCGCTCTTGAAAACCATCAGCTGCTCCTGTCTGCGGGCCCCCAGCCCACTTCTCTCCAGCCACCTACCACCAACACTCCCCCGGGTGCCATGCAGCTGCCACCCTTTGACATGTGGAAGGACTACTTCAACCTGAGCCAGGTGGTGCTGGCACTGATCCAGAGTCGGGGGCAAGGGTTGGAGACCCAAGGGACTGGGGAGCCGAGACCCGGGCCCCATGTGGAGCAGGATCAGGGGCAGGGCGGACGCGGGGCCGGCGGGGGCCTGGCCACCCTGTGCAACTTTTGCAAACACAATGGAGAGTCTCGCAACGTGTACTCCTCACACCAGCTGAAGACCCCGGAGGGCGTGGTGGTGTGTCCCATCCTGCGGCATTACATATGTCCCCTGTGCGGGGCCACCGGGGACCAGGCCCACACACTCAAGTACTGCCCACTTAACGGAGGGCAGCAGTCTCTCTACCGCCGCAGTGGGCGCAACTCAGCCGGCCGCAAGGTCAAGCGCTGAAGACCGTCAGGTACCCACCCGCTGCAGCCCCAACCCTCCCTGGTTCAGCCCTCCCAAGCCCCTGGACTCTCCCCATCTCTGGACTCGTTCGGCCCTTTGAAATGTCTGACTCTCAGTACTCGATTCCTGCTGGATCCTGGAACAACGGACGCAGTGGGAAGCCAGGCCATCTCCGCCGCCCCTTAGAACTCTCAGCTCTCCGGACTCTTGTCTGGGAGTGTCTGTGGATTCTCCGGTGCAGCGGGATCCCCTACGCCTTGGACCACACAGCCCTGTGGCTCCTCCTGGGCCACAGTCCATGGATCTTTAGTTCTTCTGGGACACTTGCCCTGCCTCTTTGACTTCTCAGCCCTCAGGGTCCCATTCCTTGGGGAATTCTTGGACCGTTGGGCTTGCAGGACTCCGCTGTGCTCTCCCAGGGACACCCCTGAGAATCTCGAGAGAGTAAACAGGCTGGCGTAGACCTTCCAGCACAAGAACTTCAACATGGGATTCTGACTTAAATCAGCCTTCTCCGCCTCCTTGGGGCCACCGGCAGACACACCGTTTCATCGTGGATGGCACCGGATGGGTCCCGCCCTCAGCATCGTATCCGTCAAGAGCTGGGGGAAGGAGGGGTCACGTCAGAGGGGCACCACGTCTTCGCAAGCTTGTCTGGGGCTGGAGAGCCTTGGGGTGAGCCAGTACCCTTGAACTCCCCCCCCCCTCGTTGTTCTTCCCATCGTTCATTCCGTTTTACTGCGCTCCTGCCCCCACGGTGATGGCAAATCACCGATGGGTCTTTTCCGTAGCGAGAGGGCGTCTCTCCGCCACCTCCCACCCGCCCCCACAAATGCCCACAGTTTGTAAAATGGCCCTTTCTGTCCTCCCCTGTTTTTTTCAACCTCCAACAGTTTAGTAAACGAAGCTCCCAAAGAAAAGGGGTTTTAATGCCCGGAGGGGAATGGCAACCGCCTAGATTTTATTTTAGGGGCAAAGAAAAGCCCCAGATTTTTAAGTTGTTTGGTTTTTAGCTCAGGGCTGGGCCCGGGTGTTGAGCTTTAGTGAATAAATAAAACGCGTTTCTGGTTGTCTTTGAAATCGCTACGTCTGTTTCCTCCGAGGCTGGGGGTAGGGGGAGGGTGGGGAGACCGAGTTTGTCCTAAAACGTGGGAAGCAGGAGGCGGAGCAGGAAGGAGACCCGGGTCCCTCCCACGAACGTGCCTCCCCATACATCTTCCGACACAGGTCACCTGTGGACTGTTCCCTAAATCCCAGCCTCCACCTCGACCCTAGAATCCTTTTCTTCGTCTTCTTTTTTTTCGGGCTCTGTCCAGGGTGCCCTCCCACCCTTGCTAGAACCCAGATCATCCAGGACCTATTTTGTGGTGGTTTCAAACTCGGCTCCCAGAGCCCATCGGAGAGGTGACCAAAAAGACTGCTCCCTGCTCTGGGGGAAACACACATACCACAAAACGTTGCATATGATACCAGCGCTTTTTTTCTTCCCACCAGCGCTTTTTTTCTTCCCATCATCCCACACATATTTATTGAGCCCCTACTTTGTGCCAGGCGCTGTTCTGGACATTGCTGGTTACAGCAATGAGCAAAACAGACAAGGCTCCTGCCCTCATGGAGGTGACATTCTAGTGGAGAAGGGGGTGAGGTGACAATCAAAAGTTCGTCCAGGTTCTAAAGATCTTCGGAAAACCGGAATGAACTTTTTAGCCAACATAATATCAGGTGGGTGATAAGCGCAGTGAAGGATAAGAGGCAGGGCAAAGGGGTGGAGAGTGAAGGAGGGGCTGTTTTGTATGGAAGGTGGTCAGGGGAGGTCTTTCTGTGGAAGTGACACTTCAGCAGAGTCCAGATAAATTGAGGAAACCAGAAGGGCATTCCATGCATCGGTGACAGTAAGTTCAAAGGCCCTAAGGTCGAACTGAATCTTTGCAGAAGAAGCAGGAACCCAGCCGAGTTAAGATCAGAGAGGCATAAAGGGTAGGCAGAGAGTTCAGAATCTTGCAGACTTTGGTGAGAATCTGACCTTCATTGTGCATTTGCACTCTGAAATTCATCTTGGGCTCCGCTCTCACATACTCTGCTGCTAAGCTGCTAAGTCACTTCAGTCGTATTCGACTCTGTGCGACCCCATAGACGGCAGCCCACCAGGCTCCCCCATCCCTGGGATTCTCCAGGCAAGAACACTGGAGTGGGTTGCCATTTCCTTCTCCAATGCATGAAAGTGAAAAGTGTAAGTGAAGTCGCTCAGACGTGTCCAATTCTTAGCGACCCCATGGACTGCAGCCTTCCAGGCTCCTCCGCCCATGGGATTTTCCAGGCAAGAGTACTGGAGTGGGGTGCCATTGCCTTCTCCGCTCACATACTTTAGTTACATAGAAAAAACTAGAGACCTCTGCTCACAGGTCCTTTCAAAAAATGCAGATCTGCCCACAACAGAGATCCCCAAATCCCTCAAACAACAGCCAGAAGGGATGCCCTAACCCCAGAGCTGTGGTGTGCCTGCACGGGCAGGTTGAGCCTTGGAGGAAGTGGGGCACTCTGGCAAATGGTGGGCAAGGGTTATGGAAAGCAACAAAGGGATGATAGTACTCAGGGCAATGATGACAGGTGGAGGGCCACATTTTAGACCAGAGAAGTGAGAGGAGGAAGATGTTCAGGTCAGTCTGGGATGGAGGATAGATACAAAGTGCCTGGGGACATCCAAGATGAAAGCGTCCAGGAGACCTGATCTGGGGCTCCGAGGAGAAGATGGAGACAGACAATTAGTGACCAAAGTTTGGTTTTGTTTTTTGATGAATTTTCATTTATTCAGCAGATAATTAAGTGGCAGGGGAGCTCTGACAAGAGCTGAGGACACAAGGAGCCAGAGGAATAATGTCCCCTGACCTTAACCTCCCCCAGCACCTCACTGTTGAAGAGCTCCATACTGCTCTGCTGATGGCTCCCTACCAGCAGCCTCTGCACAAGCTCCAGACCAGATTTAGACCCAACTCGCCGCTCAGCCCACACACTCATGGAGCCCCAGCATCCTGGGTGCCTGCCCTGGATGCGCAGTATATTCACTTAAAAGGGCTGCCATAACAAAGGACCATAAACTGGGGGGCTTGAAACACTGGAAATGCATTCTCTCACAGTTCTGGAGGCTAGGAATCTGAAATCAAGCTGTTGGCAGTGTTGCATTCTCTTCCAAGGCTCTAGGGCAGGATCCTTGCCTCTTCCAGCTTCTGGTAGCCCCAGGCCTTCCTTGTTTCTGACAGCTTCACTCCCATCTCTGCCTCTCTCTTCACAGGGCTGTCTTCTTCCCTCTGTGTGTCTCTCTCTTCTTATAAGGACAATGTCATGTTGGCTTAAGGACCCACCCTACTCCAGTATGACCTCCCCTTAAGTAATTACATCTGCAGGGACCCCTTTTCCAAATAAGGTCACATTCTGAAGAAGGGGTTCAGATCAGATCAGATCAGATCAGTAGCTCAGTCATGTCCGACTCTGCGACCCCATGAATCGCAGCACGCCAGGCCTCCCTGTCCATCACCAACTCCCGGAGTTCACCCAGACTCACGTCCATCGAGTCAGTGATGACATCCAGCCATCTCATCCTCTGTCGTCCCCTTCTCCTCTTGCCCTCAATCCCTCCCAGCATCAGAGTCTTTTCCAATGAGTCAACTCTTCGCATGAGGCAGCCAAAGTACTGGACTTTCAGCTTTAGCATCATTCCTTCCAAAGAAATCCCAGGGCTGATCTCCTTTAGAATGGACTGGTTGGATGTCCTTGCAGTCCAAGGGACTCTCAAGAGTCTTCTCCAACACCACAGTTCAAAAGCATCAATTCTTCGGCGCTCAGCCTTCTTCACAGTCCAACTCTCACACCCATACATGACCACAGGAAAAACCATAGCCTTGACTAGACGGACCTTTGTTGGCAAGGTAATGTCTCTGCTTTTGAATATGCTATCTAGGTTGGTCATAACTTTCCTTCCAAGGAGTAAGCATCTTTTAATTTCATGGCTGCAGTCACCATCTGCAGTGATTTTGGAGCCCAGAAAAATAAAGTCTGACACTGTTTCCACTGTTTCCCCATCTATTTCCCATGAAGTGATGGGACCGGATGCCATGATCTTCGTTTTCTGAATGTTGAGCTTTAAGCCAACTTTTTCACTCTCCACTTTCACCTTCATCAAGAGGCTTTTTAGTTCCTCTTCACTTTCTGCCATAAGGGTGGTGTCATCTGCATATCTGAGGTTATTGGTATTTCTCCTGGCAATCTTGATTCCAGCTTGTGTTTCTTCCAGTCCAGCGTTTCTCTTGATGTACTCTGCATATAGGACTTCAATATTTTTGGGGGGGGGGGGGGCTGGGGACACAGTTAAAACCCACAGATCACCTTATACTCACCAGGTCCTAACTGACCTCATCCCCCCAACTGGGACCTGAGCTGGAGACCTGGGTGTCACCTAGACACCTCCCTTTCTGTCCCCAACCTGACAGTCACCACACTCTGCATATCCTGCCTCTCAAATGTCTCCCAATTCATTTCCACCGTCCCTGCCCTGGCCCAGGCTCTCCCACCCGCTCTTTGCCCTTCCCCCCAGACTTCTCCCTTTACTCTGGCCAATAATCTCATCCTCTCCCACCCACTTTCCACACCACAGCGGGGTTCTTTCCAACGCACACATCACACCCTGCCCATCCTGACTCATTCAAGCTCCTTAACATTGCTCATAAGGTCCTTGCATGGGCTGCCTCTGATTCATGGATCCTTCATGGGGCATATGGTGGGACCTCATCTAAACCCAGCCCTGGTGAAAGTCAGCTTGCCACCCCACTCTGCGCCTGTACCCCCTCAGAAAAAAATATGAACAGAGAAGAACACACAATCATGGGGACTCAACACTTTTATATCCAATGACCTCAAGTAACTGGTTCTATTTGTCTCCATTTCCCTAGCCATTCACTATTTCATGCTTTCTCCTCTCTCTCCGAGAACTTCAGCACCTCCTTTTCACCCCTGACCTTCCTTCCCACGCTACTGAGACAACAGAAGGAACCAGGAGAGAACATGTTCCCAACACTGTTGACACTACATCAACACCTGCCTGTCTCCGTGCCCATATAGCCCCTCCCCGTTTATTGTGGCCGAACAGCCCAGGCCCCTTAGACCAACCCCTACTTGTGCCCTGAGTCCCACCCATCGTGCCCACTCAAGGACATGAGGCCGTGATTCTCTCCTCTCTCCTCCAGAGCATCAATCTCCCCTTCTCTGGATCACCCCATAGGCACACAAACATACCACAACATCTCCCATCTTAAATAAACCTCTTGAGATCCTGAGCCTCCTTCCAGATACCATTCCATTTTCTCTCTAGAAAGGATCATCTACACTGGCTCTCTCTATAACCTCTCTTTGAACTCACCCAATTAAGCTCCTGCCCCCACCACACCTCCAAAATTGCCCTTTCCAGGATTACTGATGAATTCTGTGTCACCAGCCCCAGCGATCGGTTCTCAGACTTCATTGAACTTGGCTTCTAGCCAGCATTTGGCCTCGTTAACCCTTCCCTCCTTGCTTGGATTTCCTAGGTGGCTCAGTGGTAAAGAATCTGCCTGCCTGCCAATGTAGGAGACACAGGTTCGATCCCTGGGTCAGGAAGATACCCTGGAGAAGGAAATGGCAACCCACTCCAGTATTCTTGCCTGGGAAATTCCATGGACACAGGAGCGTGGTAGGCTACAGCCCCATCAGGTTGCAAAGAATTGGACAAGTCTTAGCGACTGAACCATAAAGCCCTCTATTTGCACTTCTCGCTCGGCCTCCAGGACAGCAGACCACCCTGGATCTCCTTTCACTCCCTGACTGCTCTTCCTCAGTCTTCTTGGCTGATCCCAGCCCTCTACATCTGAGTGCCCAGCCTTAAGGCCATGGACTTCTTTTCTATCTACACTTGTTTCTTCGCCAGCCTCTCCCAGTCTTAAATATCATTATTTACTGACAACTCCTAAATTCCTGTCTCAAGATTGAGCCTCTCCCCTGAAGTCCAGACTCAAATATTCAACTGCCAACCTGATATTCAACTTGGGCACACTTAAACTCTTAATCCTCTTGTAGCCCTTTGCCAGTCTTTGCTTCTGGTAGCTCCATCCTTCCGTTACTCAGGCCAAAGACACTGGAGTCATCCTCAACTCCTCTTTCACTTCCTCTACCCAATTCTACTTCTGCTCACGCTAGCAGCTACTGCCTTGGTTGGACCTACTACTACGTCTCACCTGAGCCACTACCTCTTCATGGGCCCTCAGCTTCCACTCATGCTCCCTAAAGTCAGTTTCTACTATTAACACAAGTCAGATCATGTCCTTCCTCTGCTCATGGCTCTCACCTCCTGTAAAACCCAAAATCATTACAGTGACCCCCAAGGCCCTGAAAACCTCTGTCTCCTCACCCTACCCTGCCTGCTGGCTCCCTCCTCTCCAGTCCACTAGCCTCCTGCTATAGTCTCACCTCTGACTGCACTTGCTCCCTCACCTCCTTCATGTATCTACTCAAATGTCACCTTCTCAGAGAGGCCTCCCCAACCACCTTATTTTAAAATTACAGACAGACACACACATGCACACCACACTGCCCAACCCCTTTGCCCACTTCTATTTATTTCATAGTACTTACCACTTTTTCACTTATATATCTTATTTTGCTAATTGTCTCACTCTCCCCAGTAAAAAGTGAACTCCATGAAGGTATAAAATTTGTCATTTGTATTCACTGCACCTAGAATTGTGCAGGCGCTCAATAAACATTTGTTTGAATGATCAATGAAGCACTGTTTGTTGAATGACCTTGAGGACTCCAGCAGGATGTACGCTACAAATTTCTCGGCGTGGACTTAACTCCAGCATCCTGCCTCCCAGCTAGAACCCGTGTTCTAGCTTCATTTCTGCCTCCACGCATTTGCTTAAAGTCATGTCTGTGCCGGGATCACCCCTTACCAGCCAAGAAGCTCTCACTCTGATCTCCCTCCCCGCGCGGGTCAGTCGTGACGTAAGTGGACAGGGTCCCCCCAGGCAGGGCTTGAAGGTAGATGAGTTACTATGGTTACTGCACCCGCCTGCGGCGGAATATCCCCTGGGTGCCCCGCCCCTACGGGTAATAGATGGTTTGCAGATTTTTAGCAGCCCCGCGCACGGACGGGTGTATGAGGCTGCAAACCTAGTTTTCTGACGCTCCCCACCCCACCCACGCAGTTGTCATGGAAACGAAGCGTTACCAGCACCATCTCCCTCCCCTTTCTCTAAGAGACACACAGACAAAGTTAGAAGGTTGAGTGGGCTGGAAGATTGTCCGAAACGCTGAGAAGCTATGCAGTCCCATAGCTCTCCACTGTCACTCCCTGATCCTCCAAGGACTGCTACGCCTGCGCAGGAGACAGAGTCTGGGTACCAAGGCGCGCGGGGAGAGAGGCACGCATGCGTACGAGGGTTTTGCGCGTGCGCTCTGGTGGTATCAGGGAGCTAGGGGAAGGAGCGCCACGCTAACCTTGCGCCTGCGCAACTGCAGCCCGCTGACGGAGGCCGGTGGAGGGCAATTCTGCGCTTGCGCTAGGGCGGGGGGCGTGAAACCCAAGCGGTAAGGGCGTTGGGGGACCGACCGGCGCTAGGTGCGCCTGCGCCTTGGCTCGCGGGGCGGCCGGGGGCGGGGCCCAGAAAGGGAGGGAGAGAGCCGGCAGGGGGAGGGAAGAGGCCGCAGAAGCCCGAGCCTTGACCGACGGGCAGGCGGGGGCTGCGGCGGCGCCGGTGAGTGATCCGCGGCTCGACTCGGTCCCCACCCTCCGTGACCCTCACTCTTCCTGGAGTCTCCCTTAGCCCCCGTTGCCCCGCGAGCCAATCCCGCACCCCCATAACCCTTAGGGCTCCCCTTGATTCGTGGCAATCCCCAGAGCCCCCACAATCCCCGCAGACCCTAATCCCTAAGAGTTATATTCCCGGCTCCTCCACTGTCTTAGGAGCCCCCAACTCACCATTATTTCTGGACTGCCCTTCTAAGGACCACTTCTGTTACTGGTCTTGCAGACGTCCGATTGCCCCCGAACCCCCAGAGCGCTCCACTGATCCAGTTCTCCCCCTTCTTGCTGCATCTCCTTTTGAGGATCTCCTTATCCCCATCACTCTCGTGTTTCATCGACCCCCGAGACACCCCCATTCTCCTTGCATTTCCCACTCTTCTATGTCCCCAGTTCTCCTCTAACTGCCGCAGACACCCCCTCTTCTTCCGCTCTTCCTCATTTCCCTCCACTCCTCCAGACCCTCCCCCCATTTTCATCAACTCCCTGGCCTGGCACTTTGCGCCGCGCCTGGCACGAGACGAGCGCTCAGTCGGTGTCATCTATTCTTTGGCACTCTGACGGCCCCCCGCGGCCGGTCTCCTCCGTCTGCCCTCCGCCCCTAACCCTGTCCCCGGGGACCCGGGAGCCGGTGTCCGGGCGGCCGGGGTGGGGCGGGAGGCGCGGGGCCGCTGAACCCCATGCCAGCGCCATGCGCCCTGTGCCCGCAGCGCCGGCGCCCCCCATGCGCCAGGCGGCCGGACGGCGGCGTCGGGGGGCGCCATGGCCTCGGCGGCGGCGGGCGAAGCGGAAGAGACCACCCGGCTGCGCAAGCCGCGCTTCTCGTTCGAAGAGAACCAGATCCTGATCCGCGAGGTGCGCGCCCACTACCCGCAGCTCTACGGCGCTCAGAGCCGTCGGGTGAGCGTGGCCGAGCGGCGGCGAGTGTGGGACGGCATCGCCGCCAAGATCAACAGCATCACCAGCTGGAAGCGCACGGGCCAGGAGGTGCAGAAGCGCTGGAACGACTTCAAGCGCCGCACCAAAGAGAAGCTGGCCCGCGTGCCGCACTCCACGCAGGGCGCCGGGCCTGCCGCCGAGGACGCTTTCTCCGCTGAGGAGGAGACCATTTTTGCCATCCTGGGACCGGGTGTGGCGGGGTCAGGAGCTAGTGCAGGGGCCGAGCAGCCCCCCGCCGCTGCCTCCTCACAGCCGCCAGCCCCGAGTGCCTGCGCCCAACGCTATGTGCTGTCTGAGGATCGCAGGGAGGATCGACGCGCGGGTGAGTTCCTTCAGCATCACCTTAGCAAAAGCAACCAAATTCTACTTTGTGTCTGGCGCTGTTCCGAGCCCTTTCTATGGCGCTTCAGGTCCTCACTACAACCATGTAAAGGGCATGCTGCTGTAATCCCCATTTTACACCTGTAGAGACTGAGGTTCAGAAAAGTGTGGCGACTGTCAGAGACAAGAATGGAACCCTGACCTAGGAGATCTGGCTCCAGAAATCCACAGTTGGGATCATCAGCTCGCCCACGCTTTTCACTAATTGTAGTGTAGGGAGTGACTCCGGAGGCAGACAGTTTGGGCTCCACTTACTACTTTGCCACTCAGCCGTGTTATTTGGGATAAGTTACTGCTCATCAGTTTCTGCATCTGTGAAATGGGAATAAAAGATTGTCCCCACCTCACAGGGCTGCTGGGCAAATTAAATGGGCTAATATGTGTAAATTGCTTAGCACGTTGCCTCCTTGTAGTTTCTGGTACAATTACCAACACTGTTAATTAGCAACTGTTTCACCATTTTGTAAATCAAAGACTTAGGGAGGTTTGGTAATTTTCCCAAGGTCATGCCCAGAGTAGAGGAACCCAGGAGAGTGGAGTACAAAACTTCCCTTGCAGCCTTGACTCTGGATAATTATTTCTTCTACAGCTATTCCCCAGGCAACTGCCCCCAAGGGTTGGGGACAGAGGTGTGACTGAGACATCCTCGGGTCTGCCCTTCTGGACTCACAGTTCAGTGGGGGAGACAGATCCATGCATAGACCGTGATGACTCAGAGCAGGCAGGGCTGGGTGGTGGGAGTTCTGATGGGGGCACCTGATCCAGCCTGGGCAGTCAAGGAGGGCTTCCCGGAGTAGGAGGCATCAGACTTGCAATACAGAGTGAGAATGAAGAAGAGCTGGAAAAGTGTTCCAGAAGAAGGAAGAGCATGTACAATAGTTTGGAGGCAAGAGAGTTTGGCCACTTTAGGAAACTGAGAGATGTTGCCTTCTGAGAGGAGAGGAAGAAAGAACATATTTTTGAGATGAGGCCAGAGAGGTCAGCAAAGGTCAAACCATGTAGTTCTTTTAAGCTGAGATAAGGAGTTCAGTTTTATCTTAAGTACTGTGGGGAGCCACTGAAGGGTTTAGAGAAAGAGGGGATGTGTGATCCAACAAGGCATCTCAGGATCATGTATTATAATTTCAAGAGGTGCATTCACTCACCCAAGATCACACAGCAAGTAAGCAGTAAGAACTTGAATACAGGTTGTGTCCAACTCAAGTTAAGTC
The DNA here is from genome assembly GCF_029407905.1 of Bubalus kerabau. Lineage (NCBI taxonomy): Eukaryota > Metazoa > Chordata > Mammalia > Artiodactyla > Bovidae > Bubalus > Bubalus kerabau. Next base: position 56,827,757 of record NC_073640.1, on the reverse strand, counting down.
CGTGAACTTAACTTATGCACTGGACTAGACGGCCTGATATAATATATACCAGATATATATATATATACACACACACACACACACCTGGTATATATGCATAAACAACATGTGTGTGTGTGTATATATATACACACACACACATGTTGTTTATGCATATTGTTTTTTTTTGTTTGTTGCTAAGTCAAGTCCAACTCTTTGGCAACTCCATGGACTGTAGCCTGCCAGGCTCCTCTGTCCATGAGATTTCCCAGGCAAGAACACTGGAGTGGGTTGCCATTTCCTTCTCCAGGGAATCTTCCTGACCCAGGGATCAAACCCATGGCTCCTGCATTGCAGGCAGATTCTTTACTGCTGAGCCACCTGGGAAGCCCACAACAACAACACACAACAATGACAATTAATATTGACTGAGAGTTAATGAGTGTGCAGGAAGTGGATCACACATGGTTTGTAAATAAAGGTCAGGACTTTGGATTTTATCTTGACGGCATCTGGGAGGCAGACAGTGTCTTAAGCAGGAGAAAGACACCATCACTTGGGACCCTCGTCCTCAGTATGAAGCAAACATCAGTGTTTCTGTGAAATGGCCCCATTGAACCAGCACAAAGATGGCAAACTTATTACGTCAAAAGCTGTGCAACCCCTCCATTCATTCATTTATTCAACAGGCACCATGGTAGGTGCTGCGAACACTAGGGAGAAAAACACAATTTTCCTTTCCATATGAAACTGACATTCTAGCTATGGTAGACAAACCACAGACAAGTAACCCTCAAAGCAAACCCTCAAATTACACGAAGAAGTGGTAAAAGAGGCAAAACAAAGCATGTTAGGAGGATAGTGAGTAATGGGAGGGGGGTGGCCGCTGCAGATGGGAGTCAGGAAGGGCTTCTCTGGAGGTGAAATTTGAGCAGAGACCTGAATAGAGACTGGGCCAAGTGGCTATCTGGAGGAAGAGTACTCCAGCTGGAGGGAACAGCAGGTGCAAAGGCCCTGAGGCAGGTATGTGCTTAAAGTATCCTTGATTAGAATCTCACACAGAGATTACCCACTGTGTGAAACCCTGAAAAGAGGAACCGCTCTGACTGAAGGACAGGAGCAGGGCCTGGGGCAGCCTGAGGAATCGTTTCTGACACTGCAAGGTCAGATAAGGATCGTTTATCTTGTGACCTAATATTTGAATGAAGAGCAGTAACAATAACAACATTGAGACCTTAACTGTGCCAGGCACTGGCCTACGCCATGTACCCATGGTGATTCACTTAACATCTGTAACCACCCTTGGGGAGATGTTCTGTTACAGGATTACTTGGTCCTGTGTTCACAGGCATCCATTTACAGGTGGGAAAACTGAGGCCCAAAGGTTGCAAATAACTCTGATTTTTAACTCTCCTAGTGGTCCTTCCATAACCCCTGTGAGCTTGAAGGCTGGGCCCCTTTCTGTTATTTTTGTGCTTGTGCTAAGTCACTTCAGTCGTGTCTGACTCCGTGTGACCCTATGGACTGTAACCTGCCAGGCTCCTCTGTCCATGGGCTTCTCCAGCCAAGAATAGTGAGTGGGTTGCCATGCCCTCCTCCAGGGGATCTTTCTAGACTAGAAAAGTCTAGGAAGCTCTTCCTTTACTAGACTAAAAAAGTCATATATTATTTCCAAGTGGCTGCAATTCCCATGTGCTTTATGAAGACTTGCCACCATGGATCCCATAGCGCCGGCCCAAGGAATGGTTAAAAGCATAGGCTCTGAAACCTACCTAGGTTCAAAGCCCTCTTTTCCCATTCACCAGCTCTGTGACACCTCTCTGGGCTTCAAGTCAGCTCATCTGTAAAATGGGCTAATAATGATAGCACCTACCCCAGTGACTGGCTGGAAGGACTCAGTGAAATAACATAAGAGGAGAACCTAGCCACTTTACTCAGGGCTGGCCAGGAAGATGTCCAACCACCTTTAGCTCTGGTTATTGGTGCTCTGCCAGCCTCTCCCACCTGTCCAGGCTGCCTGGCCTAAGAGGATGGAGCGGGTGGTGATCCTGGTAGAGGGAACAGTATGTACACTGGGGTTGAGGCAAAGAAGAGGAATAGAAAGGGGCAAAAGCTGAGACTTTATAGCCCTAGAGTAAATCTTGGACTGTCCCCCTTGGGTGCTGGGAGCTGTGGGAGGGTTGCTACCAGTACTTGGGGCCTGGTGCCCAGTCAGTACTGACTCCTAGGAAGCCCCGGTCCTTTTCTCATTAAAGACAAAATTTTGTGCTGGACATTGTTCTAGGCGCTGGGTAAACAGCCGTGAACAAAACAAAGCCCTGCCTGATGGAGCTGACATAAGGAGGAGGAGACAGACCACAAACACAGAGCGATCCCATGCCAGGTGGAGATAAGTGCTATAAAACAAATCAGGGAGGGTTAGGAGAGAGAAAAGGACAGAGCTGCATCAGACAGAGGGTTGTGATGTTCTTCCCAAGAAGACCATGTTTGAGCAGAAGCCTAAGGAGGTGAGGGAGGGAGCCTGGCAGGTGACTGGGGAAAGATCTTTTCCAGGCTGACTGAGAAGCAAGTGCAAAGGCCCTGGGGCAGGAGTGGGTCTACAGCGTATGAGGATCTGGGACTTAGCTGACGGTCCAGTAGTTGGGACTCCACACTTCCAATGCAGGGAGCACAGGTTTGATCCCTAGTTGGGAAACTAAGATCCCACATGCCACCCAGTGTGGCCAAAATTTAAACAAACAAAAAGTGTATGAGGACCTACACGAAGGTCAATGTGGCTGGAACCAAATGAACGAGAGAGAGAAGGAGTGAGACGTGAGGTTAGGGAGGCAACGGAGGCAGATTGTGGGGACCTAAGAACTTTGCTTTTACTGTGAAAAATAGCCACAGGAGGGTTTTGAGCAGACAAAAGACAGATCTCACTTGTACCTTTATTGAGGGAGAATTTTCAGACCATACAACCCACTGATTTAATAAGTGTACAATTCAGGGGCTTTTAGTATATTCATAGACTTGCACAACCATCCCTACAGTCCATTTTAGAAACTTTCATCACTCCAAAAAGGAACCCTATACCTCTTAGCCATCAACCCTGCTGTGTCCCTCCATCTCTGCCCAGCCCTGGGCAACCACTAATCCACTTTCTGTCTCTCTAAGATTGTCCATTTTGGGCATTCCATGTAAATGAATGCTAATGAGGTCCTTTGTGAGTAGCTACTTTCCTGTAGCATAACTGTCCTGTATTTTAGTTGGACCCTTGAGGGCTGCTGGTAGAGAACAGACTCTTCAGGGGTGGAGGTGGGGCTGGGAGCCCAGTGAATAGTCCCAGGTCGGGAGATGATGGCGGTTGGACCAGGATGGGCGTCATGGAGTCAGACAGATGTTGTACAAATGGTTATTTGTACACGAGTGGTGTCTTGGGAAAGAGAAAGAGTGACTTTTTGACTTTGTCCCAAGCAGCTAGAAGGATGGGGCTGCCATCATCTGAGATGGGGGTGGCTGAGGGAGGAGCAGGTATAGGGGAGAACCAGGAGCTCAGATCCGGCAAGTGAGTTGGAGGCATTATTGGATGAGATTATTGGAGGGGATATGCGACACAGCTGGAGAGAGAGGTTTGGGAAATCTGGGAGCCTGTGCATGAAGACTGTTCATGTCCACGAGCATGAATGACATCCCAGGTGAGAAGAGGAAGCCCCGCAGGCTTGCAGCTGACCTGGCACAGGCCAGAGTTAAGACTGCCATCCTGCCATCCTGGTTGGAGAGACCCCCTATTACTCCAGAAGTCCCCCTCTCCTGCTCCAGCCACCTCTTCTCTCTTCCAGGCCCTCCTACTCCCTCCCTTCTCCCCAGGATCCAGGGATGTGGCCAGAGATGGTTCTGTCTGGATAGTTCAGAGCCTTCTAGAATGTTGGTTCTTACTCTGAATGACCCAGGGGGGAGAAACAATATATTTAACAATAACCTGGTGGCCGATGCCAGCCTTAATGGAAACTGGGTCTTGGAGGTCTCCTGTTGAGCCATTAAGGCTGGCATCGGCCACCAGGTTATTGTTAAATATATTGTTTCTCCCCACTGGGTCATGGGGCTTTGCTCCAAGGCATGATCCAACTTAGGTTTTCAAAAGCTGACTTTGGGGCCAGGCTGGGTGGGAGGTGGAAAGGGGAAATCATGACAGTGTTACAGGTCCCACCCATCTTACCTACATCTCTCTCTCCACAGACACACCAGCCCACAGCAAAGGGGGCTCCAGCAGCCCAGAGCCTTGGGCCAGAGCCTCCTGCAATCCCCAGGAAGGGGGCTGCCAGCCACCCAAGGAGCGTGAGTCCTCGCCCCCTCCAGCCCTGCAGACCGTCCAGTTGCCCCGCCTGGCCTTGTCTCCACCGCCCCCAGCCCCTCCACCACCGCCGCCACCACCCCCGCCCCCCCAGCCACCGCAGCAAGCCCAAGTGGCACCCTCGCCCCCCAGCCCCCCACCCCCTCCGCTGCCTCCACCCTCGGCCCCAGACCCCTCCCTGGACTTCCTGCGGGCTCAGCAGGAGACTGCCAATGCCATCCGGGAGCTGGCGGGCACCCTGCGCCAGGGACTGGCCAAACTGAGCGAGGCCCTCAGTGCCCTGCTGCCCCTTCTGCCAGGAACCCCTGCTGACCCACTGCCCCCACCTCTGCCCCCACCCCCGCCCCCACCCCCCAGGCCCATCTTGCCCCCACCCTCCCCCAAGGTGGAGGTCACCCCAGAGCCGGTGTCTGTGGTGGCAGCCGTGGTGGATGGGGCGGTGGTGGCAGCCAGGGGGGTGATCATTGCCCCGAGGAGCGAAGAGGGGGCCCCCCGGCCGCCCCCTGCCCCTCTCCCACCCCATGACTCCCCCCCACACAAAAGGAGGAAAAGTTTCCCTACACGGAAGAGGCGGGGGCGATGGAAATCTCCCTGAAATCTGCCATGGGGTTCCAGCTTGTCTACGCACCTTTTGCCTGCACCTCCTCCCCAACCTTAGCCCTGTGGGGGAGGGCAATGCACCTTCCCTTCCCAGCTGCACCCCGGCTCCCTGCTGCAGGGGCACGAGCACCCCACCCCCTGTACTAGTTAGTGCCTGATTCTAGGGCGGGGAGGCCTCCTGGATGGGCCCCCCAGCCCTTTCTCCAGTACAGCGCTGTCTGCCTGGCTGCTTCCCCCAACCCTGACTTCTAAGCCATGGATTTTATGTTATTTATTATATAACATAATAATATGGTGGGTTGCGGAGGGAAACCTGCACTACCCCACACCCCCGCCCCTGCCCCTAACAACTCCTGGCCTTGACTTGAAGAGAACTGACCCACCTCCCCAACCCAGACTTTGGAGGGGGTGGGGGCTGCAAGACAAATCAGGATGAAGAGGAGACTGCAGTTTGTACCCTAGGGAGGAGGGGGTGGAGTTCTCACTGGGGAGATGGAGGTTGAGCCTTCTGCCTCCCACTGCAGGTCTCTGACCTCCAGAGCTTAACCCCCTCCGTTCTCCCCAGTGGTGACTAGATATCAATAAACTTATTTTTTAATACAATTACTTGGGGCTCTGCCTGAGACAGGCCTGGAATTGCACCACCTATACAAGGAGCAGCATACCAGGCCCATCTTTCTGTGGGCAGGTGACACCCCCTTGAAGTTGGAGGCTGGTAGTTTTCTAGACTTTTTTTTTTCCTTAAAGCCATCAAGTCCTGTGTTGAAATCTTACCCTATTTTTTCATCCTTCAGACACCCCCTGCTAAATGTGACCTCTAGGAGGACATCTTGGATTCCTTTTTCTGGGCTAGGATGGGTCTGCTGCTTAGATTTTCCCTCGGCATTCTGTGGTCCCTAAATGAACACATACCTTTATCTATTTAAAGCCTGCTTCCCCTATAGTTTAATGAAGTCGAGGAGCTGGTTCTCTTTTCTACTCCCAAACTGGCTGCAGAACCTGGTAGCTAAGTAGGTAATAGCCATCACCCTGGACTCAGACCTGGTTCAAGCCCTGGTGCTGCCCAGCCAGCTGTGTAACTACAGGCCTTTATTGTCCTCATCTGTAATATGGGCATAAAGATTTAGCTGTCTTTACCGGCTACAACTACATCCTATTCATCCTTCAGGTCACAGCTCAAATATCACCCCCTCAAGGAAAGCCTTTCCTCACACCTCCTTTCTCCCCCAGCAGTTATAAAAGAAAGGGAGTTGAATAATCATTTGAGTACATTTAAATTCAATGTCTGCCTCCAGGTGAGCCTTGTCAGGGCAAGGCCTGAGCTATCTGAGTCAGTGTCCTCAGCATTGCCCACCACAGGTTGTCTTTGAAGTAACAGGAGCTTAAAAACAACTTTCATTTATGGTGCTCCTTTTCTATGCCAGGCTCCATGTTCAGCATTAATATGAATGTGCATTTTAACCTGAAGGTACCCAATGAAAAGCAGGAGTCTCCATTTTCTCCTGAGAAGGTTTAGAAGCTTGCCCTAAATTTGTCAGGGCCCAATGCAGTTCACCGGTCTGGCTGGAACTCTTGAATCCCACTCTCTTTAATCTTTACTAAAGAATAACCCAAAGATGATTTTACATGATACATAGATGGCCTTTTTAATGGCTCTATATGCACGTAGTTTTATTTTGTAAAAATGAACCTAGTACTTAAAACCTGTAATTATGCACATACCGCTTAGGATAAGGCAGAAGTAAATAGCCTTTTTTCATAGGAGTTAACTTCAAGAAAAATGTTAATGATAACAGTGGTAAACAAAATTGTGCAGCTGAGACTGAAGTCTGGGTAACAGAAACAGACCTGCTATGGCTGCAACGGGATGAAGGGGAGGGGAAGCAGGCGCTCCCTGATTAGTTTGAAAACTGCTAATGAATGCAACCCTGGCAAGTCATTAAGATACTTGGAGCACAAACGAGACCCGGTGGCTTCCCTGGTGGCTCAGTGGTAAGGAAATCTGCCTGCCAATTAAGGAGATGTAGGTTCGATGCCTGTCTGGGTCAGGAAGGTTCCCTGGAGAAGGAAATGGCAACCCACTCCAGTCTTCGTGCCTACTTCTTCGAGTAGCCTGGCGGCCTACAATCCATGGGGTAGCCAGAGTCAAACAAGGCTTAACGACTGAACAACAGACCCAGGCCTAGAGAAAAGAGGCTGATGTCGGTTAGAATCTGGAAACCTGTCTCTCCTCCACACGCCCCTTCTCCAAGCATGCCCTGCAGCGTTCCTTCGCCGGGAAGCACGAGGGTCCCAAAAGCCTGCTTTTGCCTATCAGGTAGTAAGCACTCAAGGTTGGAAAAACGAGGTCTGGTTCTTGCGCTCCCCAGAAACTATGCCCCACCTCCAACTCTTGCTATCTGGCCTCATTTTCTCCTTCCAAATTAGTGAGCCGTAGAGGTCGAGAGCTCCTCTCAACCCGGCGCTCAGAAACCCCAGAAATTGAGGTGGGGGGTGGGTTGTGGACAGACAGCGGGAATCAAGAAGGCCTCGATCAACCTCTCAGGCGGCGGAAGTGCGTCGGTTTGTCCACCCCGCGGAGCATTTCGGGAATTGTAGTGAAGTTCGGCGGGGTGCGCAGAAACTGACGGTGTAACCCTTTGGAGACCAGAGCGCGCCGGCGGAACTGGAACAGTTAGGGGCGTTCGACCACTCCCTTTGGCAGATAAAGCAACTGACGCGGAGACCTTCAGTCCTCTCCTCTCCGCTTGCCCCAGTTAAGAGTCTGATATCCAAGAGCTGGGCAAGACGAAGTGCCAAGTGGACAGCCCTACCCAACACTTGAGTCGCCAGCTTCCTGTCCCCCCTACCCTGAAACCTTCCAGTTAAGGCCCCTCCGCCCCCGTCCCACGAGCTGCTGCCTTCAGTAACCGGTAGCCGGCCCACCTTTTGAAGGGCGGGGAACTGAATTTCAGAGAAGGCAAGACTTGCCTAAAGTTGCACAGCAAGTCGGAGTAAGAAACCGGATGCCTGTCCACCTCCCGCAATTTCTGAATCCCCGGTGGCTCTCACCATTCGTATCACATCCCCGCCCCCAACCTTTGTCTCCAGCTGCTTGGCACGACCAAACAAACTCCCTGCCCCGCGGCGAGGAGTAATCACGGTTGCGCCACGGAGAGGCGGCGAGCCCCAACCATCCTGCAGCCTGCGGTCCCCTTTAAGAACAGGGCCCGGCGGGACTACGTTTCCCAGAAGGCTTTGCCGGTGCGTTATGTAACTTTCCCTGCGAAGCGGCCTCTGGGGCAGAAAGAGGCGGCGGCGGCGGCGGCGGCGGGAGAGGCGGGAGCCCGAGGCGGCGGCGCCCGCGGCCCATCGCGGGGCCCGAGCTGTGCGCCGCGGCCTGGAGCCTGGACCCGGCGGGGGCGCCGACGTGCCTCTGCCAGTCTTCTCGAGGAGGCGGGAGTGAGGAAAAAGGCTTAGGGCCCAGGGGGCGGGGAAGGGGGGCCGGGCCTGGATCCGCGGGGAGGCCGAGCGAAAGGCCTGGCCGTGGCTCGCGCGGTCCCGGGGACGCGAATCAAACGGCGGCGGCGCGGATCGAACGGCGGCGGCGGCGGCGGCGGGTGGAAGGCGAGAGCCCGAACGGGCGCGTGCGGGGGCTATGGCGTCCGTGCAGGCGTCCCGCCGCCAGTGGTGCTACCTGTGCGACCTGCCCAAGATGCCGTGGGCCATGGTGTGGGACTTCAGTGAAGCCGTGTGCCGCGGATGCGTGAACTTCGAGGGCGCGGATCGCATCGAGCTGCTCATTGATGCCGCCCGCCAGCTCAAGCGCAGCCACGTGCTCCCCGAGGGCCGTTCGCCGGGGCCCCCGGCCCTCAAGCACCCGGCCACTAAGGACCTGGCTGCCGCCGCCGCACAGGGCCCTCAGTTGCCGCCTCCACAGGCTCAGCCCCAGCCGTCGGGGACAGGCGGCGCTGTCTCCGGCCAGGACCGCTATGACAGGGCCACATCGTCGGGCCGCCTCCCCCTGCCCTCGCCCGCCCTGGAGTACACCCTGGGGTCCCGCCTGGCCAATGGGCTGGGCCGTGAAGAGGCTGTGGCGGAGGGGGCGCGAAGGGCCCTGCTTGGCTCCATGCCCGGCTTGGTGCCCCCCGGGCTGCTAGCAGCTGCAGTGTCTGGCCTGGGAAGCCGAGGCCTGACGCTGGCACCCGGCTTGAGTCCTGCCCGTCCAGCTTTCGGCTCCGATTTCGAGAAGGAGAAGCAACAGAGGAATGCGGACTGTCTTGCAGAACTGAACGAGGCCATGAGGGGCCGGGCAGAGGAATGGCACGGGCGCCCCAAAGCCGTCCGGGAACAACTGCTGGCGCTGTCCGCCTGCGCCCCTTTCAATGTCCGTTTCAAGAAGGATCACGGGCTGGTGGGACGCGTGTTCGCCTTCGATGCTACTGCCCGCCCGCCAGGCTACGAGTTCGAGCTGAAGCTCTTCACCGAATACCCCTGTGGTTCTGGCAACGTGTACGCGGGAGTCCTGGCCGTCGCTCGCCAGATGTTTCATGATGCTCTGCGCGAGCCGGGCAAGGCGCTGGCCTCATCAGGCTTCAAGTACCTCGAATATGAACGCCGGCACGGCTCTGGGGAATGGCGCCAGCTGGGGGAGCTGCTAACGGATGGGGTCCGCAGCTTCCGCGAGCCAGCTCCCGCGGAGGCCCTGCCCCAGCAGTATCCAGAGCCGGCCCCTGCAGCCCTCTGCGGCCCTCCCCCACGAGCCCCATCCCGGAATCTGGCTCCCACTCCACGCCGTCGCAAGGCCTCCCCTGAGCCCGAGGGCGAGGCAGCTGGGAAGATGACCACAGAGGAGCAGCAGCAGCGGCACTGGGTGGCACCCGGCGGCCCATTCTCCGCTGATACCCCTGGTGTGCCCTCCCCCATTGCCGCCCTGAAGAACGTGGCGGAGGCCCTGGGCCACTCCCCCAAGGACCCTGCCGGGAGTGGGGGCCCTGTGCGCGCCGGGGGTGCCAGCCCCGCCGCCTCCTCCACGGCCCCGCCTCCAGCCCAGCATCGTCTAGTGGCCCGCAACGGTGAGGCAGAAGTGAGCCCCACAGCAGGGGCGGAAGCTGTTAGCGGGGGTGGTAGTGGCGCCGGGGCGACCCCTGGGGCCCCCCTGTGCTGCACTCTCTGCCGGGAGCGTCTGGAAGACACCCACTTCGTCCAGTGCCCCTCAGTGCCCGGACATAAGTTTTGTTTTCCCTGCTCCCGCGAGTTCATCAAGGCTCAGGGCCCTGCTGGAGAGGTATACTGCCCCAGCGGAGACAAGTGCCCGCTAGTGGGCTCCTCTGTCCCCTGGGCCTTCATGCAGGGAGAGATCGCCACCATCCTTGCTGGAGACATCAAGGTTAAGAAAGAACGGGACCCCTAGGCCACCACTGCCACCAGTCTACTGCCCATCCACCCCCGCCCCCCTCCACCCCTTGCCACCCACCGCTGCTGCGGATAAATTATTCCCTCCCCTACCCAGGCCTGTGCCTCCCTCACCTGTGTACATACCCACTTCCTTATCCCAGATGGGTCCCTTGGGGTAGATGCATTGAGGGTGGGGGGAGAAAGCTTCTGTCCGAGGGGGTGTTTGGGGTCCCCTGACCCCTCTGGTTTCCCTCTCCCCTCCTTGGCTTGGCTTTGCTGCTGCTTGTAGTTGAGGGAGAGGTGGCCCCCTCCTCCTTGAGAAGGGGCCTCCTGAAATCTCGCTCTTTATAAATGAAGCAAAAGCATTTTATTGCCCCCCCCCCCCCATCTTACCCCCTTTTCCTCCTTCAATAAACCGAAAGATGGGTTTTTTCCTTCTTGGTCCCTTAGTTGTGTGCGATGCTGCGCCCCCTTTGGGACTAAACTGAACCTGCAAGGGAGAGGACGTCGCGTTGTAGCCTCCAGGTGGCGCCCTTCACTCAGGTGGGCTCACCGGCTGTTTTCACAAAGGCTGGCCGAGCCTTCTAGTCATCAGCCCGTTTTCCAGATGCCAGAACTAAGGCTTACGCGGGGAGCGGGGCGGGGGAAGGGGATGGCTCTTGCATAGTAGCCACAGCCAAGCTCGGGAATTAGGTTTCCCGTCTGGCCCATCCCCGGAAGGTAGAGGACACAGTGCCCCCGAGGGGGGGTGGAAAGAGGCTTCCCAGAAGGGACCAGCTGTGAGTTCTTGCTGGGTAGGGAGAAAATTAGGCCAGATTGCTAGGGGGAACTGCGCGAGGACATTTACCTCCTGAAGTGCACTAAACAGGGTCCCTGGGAAGACGGTGAGTGCTGCTCGCCTGCTGGTGCCCTGAACTGCGCGCCCATCTCGAGATCAGCCTCAAGGGCGGCCTCCCTGAGACACCGTGACTGGCCGGGTGGAAGGCACTCCCCCCGCGGTCACCTCTGATGTGTGCGGCCTTGTCCCGCACCTGTCCCGGCCGGCTGATTATTAACCAGGACTTCCTGCTCGCTGGCGTCAGGGGGCGGGGCCTGAGCGGGCTGCAGCAAAGCAGGGGTTAAGGGGAGGGGGCGGCCCCAAGAGCCCAGCCCCCACCCCAGCGGCCTTCCCCACCCCACCCCCCGCCCCTCGCGCGACCCTGACGTGGAGATTCCGGGAAGGGGGAAAGCGGGGTGCAAAGGCCAGCAGGTGGCCAGAGAGATGGGGAGTGACTGTCAGACGGCTGTGAGGCCCTAGATTGCCCCAGGTGTCAGGAACCCAGCTGTTATATCACCCAACTCTGGAAGGCCTTAACGTCCAGACCCATGTTGGTTACCCAGGTGTCCCACCCACAAGTCCCAGCTCCCAAATATTAGGGACCCTGGGGCCTGGTCCTCCGTAGCTGCAGCACCCTCAGTTCTTGGTCTGGGGGGTCCCCTCCCTCCCCCCAGCCACCAGGTCTCAGGTGTTCTGTCACCCCTGGCACTGCCAGCCTGGGCTCTGGGCAGGGCTGGGAAAACCACCCCTGATTAAATACACCAAGGCGATAAGTGTGGGGCAAGGGAGACGCTGGATGGAGCTCCAAGCCTGAGCACCCTTCCTGGGCAATCTTGTGGCCTCCCCTGACCCAGCTCTGCAGACCCAAGTATTGAGTAGCTCCCCCTGCCCCCATCCTGAGTTAAGAGGACTTCAGACGCCAGGGCACTATGCCCCTGGAGGCTAAAGACCTGTGGAGGACACCTGGTCCTTTAAGAACAGCTGGTGGGTGGGTGGGGGGCAGGGGAGTCACCCCCAGCCTGGCCAGTGTGTATTCTAGATAGAGGTTGGGTTAACTATTAACAGAGCAGACAGCCTGAACTGTGTGGGTGTGGGGGGCTGGATCAGCCCCTCTTCATTCAGGGCCAGGGTGGGGCCAGAGCCAAGAGGCTCTGGAGTGATTTGGGGATCAGTGAGTGGATGAAGGGGCTTCATGAAAGAGAGACAGGGACACAGAGAGAGACTGAGGGAAAGATGGAGGCCACAGAGGTGATGAAGGAGCTGTAGAGACTGACTCGTTGAGAGAAGATAGAGACCCAGAGAGAAAAAAGGAGAGATCAATGAAAGACCCTCAGAGATGAGGGAGATGTAGAAACAGAGACAAACATTCAGAAAGGAGAAATATCCCAACTGGTTAAGAGAGGCTGAGATACACTGAGGAAATGCCAACAATAGAGAAAGGAGAGAGAAGAGAGAGTCAAAAAGAGGATGATAAAGAGGAGAGAGGGAGGGGGGAGGCTGTGAAATCAGGAAAAGGTACAGGTTTGAACTAAAGAGTTAATACATAAGAAGGGCAGGGCTGGGTCTGTCAGTCACTTGGTCCCTATATTAAGACCTGGCTCAGTCCTCACCTTCCAGGTCTTAACTCTGCTGACATGTCCTCCAGGAAGCCCTCCTTGACCCTCAGTCTGTGTTAGGTGCTATTTCTGGGTTCCTGCTCCCCTATCCGAGCCCTGAGCATTCTACATCTTAATAGAACTGCACTGCAAGCCCCATAAGGGCAGAATCAAGGCTGTCTCAGTCCCACCGAATCCCCAGTCTTGCCCAGCGCTGGCTGTTTAAAGGATGGATAGATTAATGGATTTCTTTCCTTCAAGAAATGTTTATTCAGCACCCACTGTGTGACCAGCCCTGCTGTAGGTGCTGGGGATACAGCAGGGAACAGAATGCCATCTCTGTTCTCATGCAGCTGACGTTCAGGTGGGAGATACTGACCCATAAATTGTGGATCTCAGCTCCCGATCAGGGATCGAACTCATGCCCCCTGTGGTGGAGGTGCAGAGTCCTAACCACTGGACCTCCAGGGAAGTGCCAGAGATTGGTATTTTAAAAAGGGAGGCAGGGCTTTCTAAGATGACACTAAAAACTAAAGGAGATGAGGGAGAAAGCCAGGAACACTCTGGGAGAATAGCATGTGCAAAGGCCCTGAGGTGGGCACCTGCATGGTTCGCTCCAGAAGCAGCCAGGCAGTCAGTGCAGCTCTGGCAACAGGGAGAGACGTACAACTGAGGTCAGCGGGATCGTAGGGGCACATGGAGGGTCCTGTGGTTCACAGGAAGGACTTTGGATTTTCTTTTAATGGGAACAAGTAGAGGGTTTCAAGCCCTGAGAGAAGAGATGAAACGAATGGGACCGAAAAAGCAAGGAATCAGCTGAGATGGACAGCATCCTGTTCAGCTCTGTGTCCAGGGCTCAACAGAGGGCCTAGTATAGACGCCCAGTGACAGTGTGTGCAGGAGGGAATAAGAGGCAGATTGACAGAGAAAAGAGTCAGAATGACATGAGCTGGATGGACAAACTCCCAGGGAGAAGCCAGGTTAAGGACCCAGGACGCCCAGGGACAGCAGACAGGCAGACACAGACAGACAGACAGCAGCCCAGCTGAGAAGTCCCATTCCTTCCAGAGGCCTCCCCACCCGGAAACCTTCCTAGGAGCTGGAAAAATCCCCCAGTCCCCCCTGCCCGCCTTGCCCTGTGGCATGCCCACTCACACCTCAGGCAGAGGAAGCTGGCAGGCCCCACAGGAAGCTTTCTGTGCGGGGGGAGTAAGGGCGGGCGGGCGCAGGGACGAAGAGAGAGGAGTGGCGGGCGGGCAGGCAGCGGGCAGCGGCTACACAAAGGCTCCAGTGTCTGCCCCTCCTGCCCCTGGGTACAGATATAAATAATATGTACATATACCTTTATATATATATATATATCTACCAGTGAGCTGGGGTGGGAGGCTAGGGGCCACACAGTACCCCCCTAAGGACCCTGGTAGAGCAGAGGTTTGCTCCTGTGGGGTCTGGGGCCTCAGAGACAGTGACCAAGACTGAGCGGTTCCGGGTGAGAGGGACTTACAAGGTTCGAGAGAAATAGGAAGAGGCTGGCAGATTGTGGCCCCAAGTTAAAATCCAGGTGCCAGAGAGAGTCGGAGGGCTCAATCAGAGACAGATAGGAAAGGAGATCAGATTTCCCTGAGAAAAGACAGAAAAAAAGTCCAAGGTAGATGGGACAGAATGAAGACAAGGGTCATTCCAGAGAATGAACCACAGAGAAATGCAGGTGAGAGGAAGTAGGGACAGAAAGAAGCCGAGAGGCCAGCAGACAGCCAGGGAGCGACAAAGAGAAGCAGGCAGGCAAAGGCCAAGGCTGGGGGCTTGGGAAGGTGGGGGACCGTGGGTGGGGGAAGGGTCAGGGCACATCTACAGTTTAGGGGCACCGCCTGTGGGGCTCTGGGCCAGCCCAGTCCAGGGCAGGCTAAGGGGCAGGGAGCGGAGATGAGGGAGGTGGCCTTTGTGTTCCGGATCTTGGTGTTTACCTGGGGCAGGCATTGCAAACAGGCGCCCAGCCTGGCCCATGGCAGGGCGAGGGTGGGATGGGCTGGGCTGCAGCTCTGGGCACCAGTGGGCCTGACACGCCCACCTGTGGCCTGGGTGGTGAGTAAAACCCATGGGACACCTGGGTAGATGGTGACACATAGGGGGACAGACACAGTGACACACAGGGACAGATATAGGCAGACCCAGAGCGTCCGAGACATAAACAGACCCACAGAAGCCAGTGACAGAGACACGCTGTAATAGACATGGTGACAGGCACCAGGACACAGCAGTGGGCAAACACAGTGAGCTCAGAGACATGGCGACAAAACACAGAGACCGGGAACACAGGCAGACACACTGCAGACGACAGCAGCACAGGGACACACATGCAGACACCGCGACACAAACACCCACGGAAACCCAGCAACAAGACCCTGATGCCAAGACACACGGACGCACGCAGCACTCGCTCACACACTGACCACACAGATCACGGAGTAACACGGAGGCCTGCAGACGCCATGACAGTGACACGCTGACACCAAGGTACACACTGACATTGACTCCCGGACTGCTGGCTTCTGGGGTGCCCCCTCGGCCTCTGGTTGCGGGGTGTGAGTGGGGCTGAGCATGGGGGAGGGCTTGGGACCCCAGGGCCCCGCTGTGCTGCTCTTACCCCTCTAGAACAGCGCCCTGATTTAGGGCCCCAGCTCTGGGCCCGGGTTCAAGTTCTAGCTCCCCACTCACCACCTGTGTGACCTTGGACAAGTTACTTCTTCATGCCTCAGTTTTCCCAGTAATAAAATGGGTGGTGGGAAGGACTGGCTCCACTGTCAGGTGCTTCCACGATGCCAGACACGTGGTGCGCCTGAGTAACTGTTGTTATCGTTTCGTTTCTCTTCTTCTTCGCCATCATCGTCTCACGTTTTCTGAGGCAGGTGGCTCTCTGCTCACAGCAGGGACCCTGCCTTGCCCTCTGTTTCCCCACCCACGGGCTCCTCCCTTGGACCACGTCACCCAAAGCCACGAGCCGTGCCCAGGTCCGTCTGTCCCAGCCCAGGCTTCTCCGTGTCCCCGTGCTGTCCCTCCGTCCCTGACCCCCAGCGTCTTCATGTCTGTCCGTGCGTCCCATGTGTGACCGTGGTACTTTTCCATGCTGGCCGCCCGCCGGCTGTCCCTGGGGTGGGGGTCACACCTGCCCACGCCGGCCGAGCCAGTGGCCACCAGACACCCTGACGGACGGCCCCACCCTCCCCCCCAGGACCCTACAACAACACCCGCCCCTCCGGCCACCTGAGGTCCCCACTGGGGCGGCCTGAGGCCTGAGCCTGGGGACAGGAAGCCCCAGGCCTGGCCGCCCTGAAAGCCTCTTTCAGCCTGGGCCTCCTCCGGCCGCCACCGACTCCTCCTGCGGAATAATATTTGGGCTGTTGGCCGGGGGGCGGGGGCCAGATCCGGAGGCCGCCTGGGAGAAGCCAGAAACCGCAGGGCTTCCTGCCTCAGGCCGGCGGACTCCGGGAGAGACCCCCAGGCCCGAGGGAGGGGGGCGGGCACCCGGGGAGACTGAGGGCCTTTCTCTCGGCACCAGTTGTTTTTTCCAGGAACCAGGAGGAATTCCCCAGCCTGCCCAGGACAGCGAGGCTGGTGGGACGGCTGACGGGGAGCCAGCGCGGCAGGGGGCGGGGGGGTGACACGCAGCCGGCGGGGCGGGCATGGTGACAGAAATAGAGGGCCTGGCCCGAGAGGTGGCAGGTAGAGGCGGAAACTCAGGGAGCCGGGAGAGGGAGGCCAAAGGAGGAGGAGAGAGGCCGGAGAACCAAGGGAGTGGAGGGAGGCAGACCCCAAGAGGGGAAGACTTAGAGCCCCAAGGGAAGGAGGGAGCATTCAGACAGGGAGGGAGGGACAGACTCAGAGGAATGGAGAGGATGAGAGAGAGAGAGAGAGCAAGGCAGAACATTCGAGAGACAGATGCACAGAGGATGTGCGAGCTGCCCACAAACCAAAGGACAGAGATTAAGACACAGAGACAAGTAGGGACATAGATGACACTAGGGGACAGACAGATGGACACACAGGAAGTGGAAGAAACATCCCTCTCCCTTCTGTCCTCCGTCTGTCTCTCTGTCACTTTCTCATACACACACACACACACACACGTAAAGAAACAGCTTTTGGTCTTTGAATGGACTGACTAAATGAATGAGTGGCTACAGAGCCAACAGCCATGAAAGGCAAATACAAACTAAGGAAAAGACACCTGCTCCAGCCAGCCTGGCGGCATGACCTCGGCCCCGGCCTTTCCCATTCTGGGCCTCAGTTTCCACCCTGTGAAATAAGGGCCGTGAAAAACACACCTATGTTTCTCAGAGAGCCATGCCCTCAGGGACATCGGAGCCACAGATACCAGACTCAGGGCCTAGGCAGAGACCTAGATGAATAGAAGCCCCTAGACCCCAAACCCAGAGGCCCCCAGCGCCCAAAGGAAGAGTCAGCTCCTTTTCCCCACACCTGCATGTGAAAGAGACACAGACACACTAGAGCCAGCCAATATACACTCACACACAGCCACAGCAGTGACAGGGAGGTGGCAAAGCCAGGCATAAGTCACAGAGACATAACTTTTTAGAAGACATACAGACAGATGCTGACTCACAGAAATACACATGAAACACACAATGACCCACACCACCGAAGTAGGCACAGGCAGACTCCTTGAGGCAGCAGGCAAGTAGACAAAGGGACGTACAGACACACACATCCAACAGTGTGAGACCCAGAGGGTCCCAGGGATAGGTGTGTCAGAGAACCACACACACACAAAACAAGGCAGACGCACAGCAGTCTGGTATCCTGAGACATCTACAGTAAGCACACAGAGGACGGACATAGAAACTAACACAATTACGGGATACAAGCCATAGGTAACACCCACAGCAGACCACGGGGACCTCAATGGCTGTAGCGATACCCTATGACCCACAGAAGCACAGGCGCACAAACGTGCACGCGCGTTTACACACACACACACACAGTCTCCTTCAGTTGGCACCTCATTTGTCCCTCCTCCTCCTCCTCCTCCCCTCCAGCTTAACCAAAAATTGAGTGGTCCCAGGGCTCTCTAAACCTCAGTGCTAGAGGCATGTGTCGAGAGAGTGGGGGTGGGGAGATGGCCTTGGTCACTTCAGAGCCACCTCCGCCTGCTGCCCCAGCCCCACGGCTGCGGGGGCTGCTATCTGTGAGCAAACTGTCCTTGGGGTCAGGGACAGCAAAGAGCCAAAGGTCAGGTCGATGCCTCCCCCAGCCCTTCCCCCAGAGGCAAACGGCTCTTGGGGGCAGGAAGGAGAGGGGACAGGACACAGCAATTCAGTTGTTTCAGCCTCGAAGGGCCCACTGGCTAAGGAAAAGATACATTCAATAAGAGGCAGAAATGGTGCCTTTAATGGTCAAACACAGCCAGTATCCCCCTTCCCCGGCAAGAACCAGACTTTAGTAGAAATCCTCCACACCCTAACCAGTCCTTTTTGGTTTCTCCTGGATCAGAGGGAGAATGGGCTCCAGGAAAAAACAACAACAACAACAAACAAGGAGTATCCTCATCTCTACCTCTCACTCAGCTCACACCAGAGACAGGGATGACATGGCCAACACCGGGGCTGTGGTGGCCATTATGTTGCACAGCGGTACATGGGTGATGGCAGACCATCAATATGGTGGCCATCGTAGCACCCAATGGGCCAAAGACATAACCAAAACGGTGCCACCATCACATCCAGAGGCTCAGCCAAGAGGCTGGGCATCACAGCACCCAAGGGGCCAACCAAGAAGTCATCCCAGAGGGTGGCCATCTGAAGACCCAACAGGTCAACCTCATCACATCAATCAGTATGGCAGTCTTCACAGTACTCAGTGGGCCTACCACGATGTCAGTGGCAGCTATCAGTACTCAGTGGATCAACATGATGCCCACAGTGATGGCAGTCACCACGGTGAGCAGTAGACCAACCAAGATGTTGACAGACTGGGCGAGCAAGGTGTCTCCGGGGAAGGTCAGGCCCCAAGAGCCCGATGGTATGAGGTACAGCCATATCCCACCCAGCACGCTCCCACCCCACCCCTGCTAGGATGCGTTAAGCAGAGAGCGGGAATAGAGGCCCTGGTAGTAGACCCCAGGCTCCCCACCCTCTGCCCCGTAGCCCCCAAATCCCACGTCCAGCTTGGGGGGTGCTGGCGACTGTTCCGACATCAGGTTGTTGATGGAGAAAGGGTGATTGAAGTTGTAGGGCGCATCCAGCTTTAGCTCCCCTGGGAGCTCCAGGCCAGTGAAGTAGGGTGTGGAGGGAGCAGCGGGCGAGCCACAGTCCAGAGCCCCCACCTCGTCCCCACCCTGGGCCTCCGGCTCAGGGGGCGGGGGCTGCGGCTGCGGCGTGGAGGCCACAGTGGCGGCAGGGGCGGCAGCCGCGGAGGCCGACCCCGCACTGTTCCTGGAGGCCGAGCTCCCGCCGCCCCCTTTCTTCACCTTCTCCTCCAGCTTGAAGCGCTTCTGGCGGCGTAGGTAGCAGCCGTTCTCAAACATGTTACCTGAGCTGGGGTGCAGAGCCCAGTAGGAACCCTTGCCCGGCTTGTCCGGGGAGCGCGCCACCTTGACGAAGCAGTCGTTGAAAGACAGCGAGTGGCGGATGGAGTTCTGCCAGCGCTGCTGGTTCTCGCGATAGTACGGGAAGAGGTCCATGATCCACTGGTAGATCTCGCTCAGGGTAAGCATCTTGCCCGGCGCCTGCTGGATGGCCATGGTGATGAGCGAGATGTAGGAGTAGGGCGGCTTGGCGTGGGCCAGGGGCCGCCGGTACCCTTTCGGCATCTCCTTCCCGTGGACCAGCCCCGGGCCCGGGCCCCCGTACCCTGAGCTGCTACCTCCACCAGTGCTGGCACCCAGGCCTGGGAAGGTGGGCGCCAGGGGCGCTGTGGGGGCTGGGGGCGCCAGGGGTCCAGTGGGCAGCGGAGAGGCAGGCAGCCCCCCTGGGGGGTAGGGAGAGCTCAGCGGGTTCAGGGTCATGTAGGAGTTGAGGGGGGCCATGGTGGGTACTGGGGTCACTGGAGAATAGACCTACAGGGAGAGAAGGAGAGATGGCAAGTGGTGAGTCTCTACTCTGTTGGTAAGCAAAGCGTGGCTGGACCCATTCTGGGTCCCTCTGTCTGTGCCTCTTGCTCTTCCATCTTTACCTGCTTCTGTAAATGGTTGTCTCTTCAAGTCTCTCTCTGCCCCCTCTTCACGCACCCCTCTCCCCATCTCCCACATCTCATGTCCTGGAGTGCACAGGCTTTAAGTGGTTCTCAAAGTGTGGTCCAGGAGACCCTGGGGAGTTGTCTGAGACTCTTTTTGGGGGACCAGCGAGGTCAAACCATTTTCGTATAATGCCAAGATATGACTAACCTTTTTCACTTGGTTACTCTCACAAGCTTACAGTGGAGTTTTCCAGCGTCCACATGACATGGAATATTGCAACAGACCAAAGGTAGGAGCAGCTAGGAAAATCGAGCTGGCTTCTACTGAACCAGACACTAAAGAGACAGGCAAAAATGTCACTGTGCCCCTCCTCTCCTTCGATGTTCTGAAATACAGTTATTTTAATAAAAATACACACTGCTTACACTAACACATTGTTGCTATTTTTAAATGAATGAATGCCTATTTTTAAAATGTCTCAGTTTTCACTTTGAATGTGGTAACAACCAATATAACCCTGATCAATAAAAACTGTTTGGGGTCCTCAATAATTTTAAGAGTGTGACGAGGTCCTGAGACCAAAAAGAAAAAAAATTGAGAAATGCTGATTTATCTAATAATGGAATCTACGTATGTACTTTCTATCCATCTTTTAGGTTATAAAATTATAGCTTTATAAGTCAAAGCACCTGAAAATCAGAAATCACATATTTCCACCTAATATACATCATCTGTTTATTAAATGTCATCAAATCTAAGCTTCAGTAGTATTTTAAGTGTCAATAAGAATGGAAAAAAACATTGTCAGTTATAATCTCCAGACACCACTGACTGTAAAACCCATTCCATTTTCAGAAAGGTTGAAATGGGGGGAAAACATGCATCTTAGCTCAGTGAAATAAGGTAGACATTGCTATGTCTTTGTAAGTAACTATCTCGTCTCTCAAATATTCAACTGACCACCTACTGTGTGCCAGGCACTACTCCAGGCACTTCCCAGGAAAGTTCTGCTCTCATCCTTGTGACCACACTAGGGGGGAAGTGCTATCATGACACCCATTTTTCAGCTGAGCAAGCTGAGGCCCCAGAGAGATTGTCCAGGAGTCACACAGCAAGGAAGGAGAAGAACTGGGATCCTGAATCCAGGCAGTCTGGCTCCACACGGGTGTTCTGGATCCAGCTATAAAAGCAGTGACCAAGACTCGGAAACGCCTGCTCTCAGGGAGCTGTCAGTCTAGCAGAAAGTGAACAAGATAAGTAAGGAAAGTACAAAGCGTGGTGGATGGGGACTTCTCATTCTGTGAGCATTTCATCCAGCCTTCCATTCATTCTCTGGCAATATTCCATCTGTCTGTCCTGCTTCCTGCGCCGGGGGGCGGGGTGGGTCTCATGGCACTGGGGGTGCTGCTCTAGCTCTGATGGGAACCACCACTGAGTCGGTGTGCCCCATCTCACCCCCGCTCCCCGCCCCGTCACTTAAGTGTCTGCACAGACCAAGGCCCAGAGAGAAAAAGGAACTGCCAGGATCACTCAGGGAGCCAGAGACAGGTGATAACCAACCCCAGGTCTGCATTCCAGTAGAGAAACTCTCCCTTGTCTTTTTTCGCGTGTCTATCCAGGTAGCTCTTTCTTCTTATGTCTCTTTGACTCTCCCTGTTGGCATTATATGTGTCTGTTCATCTCCTTCCCTGTCTCGGTACCTCTACACTCCTTCCCTCTCTTCCCTCCCTCCTCTGTCTCTCCCCCTGCCCCCACGCTCTCTCCCTTTATCTCTGTCTCTCTCTCCTCCATCTCTTTCTCTCCCTCCTCTGCCTTTCTTTTCGCACAAAAAGACACTCACAGCCCCCATCTCTCTCTTCCTCTGCCCCTGCCCATCTCTCTCACACCTCTTTCTCCAGTCCTTGGAACTCTCTATCTGATTACCCCGCTCCTTTCCCACCCACCCCTCTCTTTCTTCCTCCTTCAGTACATCTTTGCATCTTTCTGCCCCTTCCCTGGGCACCACCGTCTCTCTAGAAGTCTCACATTGAAATTGGAACCACAGCTATTCCCCTCCCCCATGCACTGGTCTCCCCTATGGTTGGCTGGCTCTGGTCCCTCACCAAAAGTAAGGGAAGAGGGTCCTTCAGAGAGAGGGGAGGTGTCGGAACTCAGGGGGATCCACAGAGAGTTCCTGAATCCCTCTATGACTCCTGATGCTTCTCCAGCTCAGTCAGACTCTTGTATCACAGAGGAAGACAGACTGGGACCCCAGAGCCATTCTTTTCTGGCTCCCCACCCACACGGAAGTCCTCCTTGAGGTCTGACCTCAAGCCTCCAGCTGCCCTAATCCACCGTCAGCTTTCACACGCCCCGGGGCTGGGATGAACCCCCAGTGTCCGGGTCTGAACCGGATCTCCCCTACGAGGGCGGGGCTGAGACTGGGGGGAAAGCCCTGAGGGGACCTGCACCCCCACCCCAGGAGGCTGGAATTTCTCCCCTTTCATTTCCTTATTGTCTCTGGAGGAGGGTGTGACAGGGAGCGCAGGGAGGCGGTGTGAAGCCAGAAGCTAGTTTCTGATCCTGGTCCCAGCCTAGGACCTCAGGTGGCCCCTACACTCCGAGAGGGTTTAGATTCTCCATCTAGAAAATGGGGGGAGGGGGAGCAGTTGGACCAGCTGATTTGTGAGAACCGGGGGTCTGGGGGGGATGCCTGAGGACTATAACTTTCCAATTTCCCTCCAGACAAAGAGTCAGCCTGGTGGAGGGGGGTGCCATCACCCCAGCAGAAGGGTGTGGTGGGCAAGAAGCAGTGTGGGGTTCCCCCCAGTGCTCAGTTGCTGAGTGAGTGCAGAAGTTTCTCCTCTCATTGTTCTGACCCAGGTGGAGGAGGTGGTTTTGTTGATGGGAAGGTTGAGGAGACCCTCACACAGTATGTCCATTTCCAGCCCCCTACATGTCATCTCTTCCAAAATATGCCCCCAAATGCTGACTATCTCTAGACTGTCCCTCAATTTCAGAGACAATTTCCACACACCTTGTCCCCTAAGCTTCAGGCTGTGCCCCGAATAATGACTCCTTCAGCCTAGAGCCCCACAATTTACTTTTTAAGATACACCTCCAAAACACTGATTTGTAGCTGGTATCCTTAGAGCACACCCCCAGGATCTGAACTATGCAAGGCGTTCAGCTGAGATTCTCCTACCACCTGGGAGCCTCTACCACCAACCTGGTCTCTGCCTTCCCCACCCTAGAACCGACATTGCCTCCACCTCTCAATGCTCCCAACCCCTTCCCTGCCCCACCCCACGTGCACCTCACACCTCCACAGCCCCAGGACTGGCCCCTCCTGGGCACCTTGCCAAGCCTTGCAGGCCTGGGTATCCAGGAGTCCCACCCTACAGCTTCAAACCCCAGACCCAGAACTCAGGCACGCTGGGGCCCATGTAAACCCCAGATTTTAGTGTCTTTGGAGAACTCAACCCTTGCAGTCCCACATCCCACCTCAGGCCCACAGTCCCCATACAGGTTAGAAACCCAAGTATCCAGACCCCCATAACCTTCTGGCTAGGACCCTGTCCCCCCTCCACTTCATAATGTTGACTAGAGAGTAAGCAGGTTAAGACGGAGTCCTTGCAGCAACAGGAATGCAAGTTAGACCTGGGGGAGGACTTTCCATCAGCTAGGGCAAGCGAATTATTGTTCTCTGCCCCCTATTCCAGGGAAGTCTTGTCCTGTCCGAGATGGGACTGGTGAGTACATTAGCAGTTTGTGGAGATCAGTGGAAGGTGGGGTGGGTCGGGGGTGGGCGAAATCTGAAACTCTCCAGACTCCAGCAAGGAGAATCCCTGCTGAGGGTTTCTCTAGTAACACTTAGACCCTTGAAGTTCAGCTGGGAGGGGTGAGGGTCAATAGTAGGGACCTGCTAGGTGGAGACTGACCCCCTCTGCTGCCAATGCTGTTGCCCCTACCCCCTGCTCTCAGGATCCCGACTCTGACTGCATCTGGCCCCTTATCTATCTGAGCCCCAGCTCTTAAATCACCTGTTATTTCACACTCCCCAAACCAAGCTTCATCTCTGACCACCTTCATCTCTTATCCTTGAGCACCTACCCCTATTTCTAACTTTAAAATAGAACTCAACCCCAATCCTTATCCCAGAACCCCAATTCTTACATCTACCTCAGACCCCCATCTTTAACACTAAATTCTAACCCTGAGCTCTCAGCTCAGACTTCTCTTAATGGTGACCTCCCTCTCCCATCTCTCATTCACTATATTTCCCCCTAATTTTGAACTCCGTTGCCTAATCCCTCAGCTCTGATTTCCTATCTTTGGTTTATTCATTTTAATTCCTTTTACTTTGGGTCCCTGACACTCAGCCCTCACGTATGAGCTATGACTTGACCCTTGGCAGAATCTTCCTTACTCCCATTTAAGCCCTCACTCCGACAAGTCTGCCTAAACCGCGCTCCCATGCATTGTCCCCCGTCTCTGACTCCTTACACCTGGTCTCCGTGTGTCCAGTTCCCCCGCTCCCAGGTCTATTTGGGGCCACCGTTTGAGTCCACACCCAGGTCCTTACCCCCATTTAACCCCGCACCCTGATTCCTGCCCGCCCCCCCCGCCCCCCCCCCCCCCCCCCCCCCCCGCCAATTCCCGCTCCGCCATCCCCGAGGACACACCTCGCCCGCCTCCGGGTAGTAGCTCCACTCGGCCAGGTCGTGGGCCTCCATCTTCACCGAGCCCAGCATCCCCCGGGCCTGCGCCCCCACCCACCCCCTCTCCGGCCCGGGGAGAACCGAGAGTTTCGGATCTCTCGGCCGGCACTGCCCGAGTTCCGACCCGCGCCCGTCCGTCCGACCGCCCAGGGTCCCAGTCGTCCCGGGCGCCGCGGGAGGCGGCCACGCTTTATAGCCGGGACACCCCCGCCCTCGCCCGCCCTAGGCTCCCCTCCCGCCTCCCCGAGGGCGGTGCGCCCGGATTGGGGCGCCCCCTGCGGGATTGCGAGGAGAGAGACCTCAGGCGCCGGGATCCGCAGCCCGGGGACGAGAGAGCTGGGGACGGCTGAAGAGTGAGGGAGCTATAACTGGGAAACAATTGCTCATTCTAAAAGCCTCGAGGGCAGAACTCTAGGTCCCTTCTACTTAGGGTTTTCATCATCTCAATTGGAGCAGGCGAACAGCCAGCAAGACTTGTTGGAGTGGAAAGGGGGCTCAGAGCCGAGTGGTCTCCAGAGGTCCCGTTGTGTTACTATTACTATAAGGACCGGTAGGAGACCCTCGAAACCACATTTCCCTTTGGACGGACTGGAAGACTGAGCGTCTGATAACTGGAAGTGCTCCAGATTGTGTAAATGGCCAGGACAAAAGGTGGAGGGGATCGGGGCCTCTGCTCATATGCCGCTGAGACTGCAGATAACCCGCAAGACCTAGGAGCTTCGCCTATCCGACTCTGTTCAATCTAACATCAGCCGTCCAGGGAACCAGAGTCTGCGTGAACTCCATTTCCCAGAAGCCTCCAGCCCCCTTCCGTTCCCCCCCACCCCCACTCCCCCGGTCACAGGACTACATTTCCCAAGAGGCATGGCGCCCGAAAGACGGAAATGAAGGGCTGCCCGGGCTTCGCAGAGGGGGAGGGCGGAAGGCCGCTCGCGCGGCAGGGGCGGAGGCGCTGGTACAGAGTGGACTCCATTTCCCAGCGACCCGCCGAGTGCAGTGATTGCGTAGTGTCACGGCGGCGAGCGGAAGATGGCGGCGGCGTCTGTGAAGAGGCGCTGTTGAGGGGGCGCGAGGGGGACGGAAGCCGGAGCCGCGGTGAGCGGGGGGCGAGCAGCGTGGGGGCCAGGGACGAAGGGAGGAAGGACTCTGAAAGGGTAGGGGCGCTGTCGGGGCCAGTGAGGACACTGAGAGGAGAAGGGAGCAGTGACGCTCGGGACCCCAGTTTCTTCCCAGCTTTTGGACCCTTCCGTGGCTCCCCAGTACCCTCAGGGCAAAGTTCCAACGTGGCCGCCAAGGCGCGTCCGCGCTCCCCGGCCTCAGCTCTGCCAATTTGCTGGTCCCTCTTTTCGCGCAGCTGCACTGCCCTTTCGATTTCCTCAAACTCGCCATACGCTTTCCCGCCTCAGGCTTTTTGCACATGCCGACCCCTCTGTCTGCAACATCCTTTTACTCATTCCGCCTGGCTGACTCCCATTCATCTTTCGGATCTTGGCACCAACGTCACTTCCTCTGCGAAGCCCTCCTTTCCCGCCCTCCGTCCCGAAATCCGCCTGTTGGACGATCTCATAGGTCGCTGTTCCTTTCCTTCATGCCACTGGGGGGGTCTCACTTGTTATTGAACCTTTATTTGTGTGGCTTGTTAGTCCTGTCTGTGACCATGAGCCACACGGTGGGTAGCGACTGGATGTGTGTCGGTCTCCGCTGTGTTCCCAGCACTGCGGAATCGCGCTGAAAACTCCAGTTAAGGTTCGTTGAATCAATGAAAGATTCTCAGGGGGCCACTCTGTGAATGTAAGGGCAGTCGTCGTACTCCAGGTGGGAGTGGGGCGGCAGGACTCTATAAGGAGCACAGCGAGACGGAAGGGGAAACGATGATTATTTGTGATAGCAAAAGACTGCAAGACAGCCCCAGATGTTCTTTAGTAGGGAGACTGGCAGGAAAAAAACGGATAGCCTTCAGAAAATAAAATATCATGGAATTGTAAAAAGGAATGAGGGAAGGGGGTAAAAAAGGAACCAGAGACAAAGAATGGACTGCAGCATATATTAAGGGAAAAGCAAAATGGAAAAACAGTGTTTATCGTATACTTCCTTTTGACAAAAGTAAAGGAAATACTTGAAAGTGAAAGTCGCTTAGTTGTGTCCGACTCTTTGCGACAGTCCATGGAATTCTCCAGACCAGAATACTGGAGTGGGTAGCCTTTCCCTTCTCCAGGGGATCTTCCTAACCCAGGGATCGAACCCAGGTCTCCCGCGTTGCAGGTGGACTCTTTACCAGCTGAGCCACAACGGAACACCACAGGGCATACGGATATACATTTAAAAAAAAAAGTGGAAGAGGAAGGACACCAAGTAAAAAGTTTGGGTGACTCAGTGTATTCTCATGAAAAGAGAAGAAAAGTTCATCATGAAAGCGTTCATTGTGTTCTGGGAAACAGCAGTATACTGAATTGTTGGGTGGCCATGACCTTTAATTTGCATGAACAGAGCCGGGGGGGCAGGGGAAGCAGTTCTTTTTAGAGAGGCAGTCCAGCGTGGTACTGAGAAGGCTAGGTTCTGCAGCCAGGCTGCTGAGTCTGCATCTTACACGTTGTGAGCCTTTGATCAAGTGATTTTACGTCCTTGGACTTCAAACATCCACATCTGTAACATGAGAACTGGGGCTTCCCTTGGGGCTCGGTGGCAAAGAGTGTGCCTGCAGTGCAGGAAACTCGGGTTTAATCCCTGGGTTGGGAAGATCCCCTGGAGGAGGAAATGGCAACCCACTCTAGGATTCTTGCCTGGGAAATCCCCTGGACAGAGGCGCTTGATGGGCTACAGGGTGTTGTGAGGTTTAAATAAGTTACTGTGTGAGAATTGTGCCCAGGACATATTAAATGTTCAATAAATATTTAGCTGTTATTTTTCAAGCATTCCCAGAGCCAAAGGGCATACTAAGGGATACTGAGGGATACTAAGCCCAGTGATTGTTGAAGCCCTTTGACATTTACTCAAAAGATTTTTTTTTTAATCTTTTGGTCACACTGTGTGGCATGTACGATCTTATTTTCCTACCAGGGATCAAACCTGTGTCCCCTGCATTGGAAGTTCAGAGTCTTAACCGTGGACCACCAGGGAAGTCACACTCAGCAGCTTTTTATTGAATGCTTACTAGATGAGTTCCCTGGTGGCTCAGACGGTAAAGTGTCTGCCTACAATGCTGGAGACCTGGGTTCAATCCCTGGGTCGGGAAGATCTCTGAAGAAGGAAATGGCAACCCATTCCAGTATTCTTGCCTGGAAAATCCCATGGATGGAGGAACCTGGTCCATGGGGTCGCAAAGAGTTGGACACAACTGAGTGACTTCACTTCTGCTCCTTCTTCACTTGCTGCCAAGCGCTGTTCCATGCTGGGGATAAAGTGAACACACACACCTCTTCCCTCGTGGAGCTTATAAATATGTAGTGTGTTTATATCCACGCCATGGAGAAAAACAAGGCGACACAGATGGTGAGGGAGAGTAAATGGAAATTTGAAATCAGATGGTCAGAGAAGACCTCGCTGCTGGGATATCTGAGCTGAGACCTGAAGGAGATGAGGAGGAAGGGAGCTGTGGCAGTATCTGAAGGGAGGAGTAATCCAGGTAGCAGGAAGAGAAGCACAGAGGCTTAGAGGAAGGGGTATGTTGGTGCGATGACGAGGAGGGCAGAGTGACTGGAGCAGAAAGAGCCAAGAGAAAGAGCAGAGACAGCAGAGCCAGATCATGTAAGGTCTGCCCGGCCTTGGTGAGGACTTACTTGGCTTTGACTCGAAGCAAGATGTGGGGGTGACAGGCAGCAGGGAGGCTAGGAAGGAGGCTGTTGGACAGTCATTCATTCAGCAGATACCTGTTGAGTATAAACTGCTGTGTACGGTATATTATGATTCTTTCAAAAGATGCATCTTTTTCACCTCCTCAAATTATTAACAGTTTATGCAATAGCCTTCAGATCTCTTTCCCTGCACGTGAAAATAGCTATACTTACGTTTACTATGTCTGTTAATTCATCTAATCCTCAGAATAGTTCTGGGAGATCACCACTGTTGCCATCCCTGCTTTACAGAAGAGACAGCTGAGCCCCAGCTGTTTCTTGCCTCAGGTCATTCTGTGTACACACACACAAACTTGACAAAACTCAGTTGAATCGTATACCTTCCTCTGTGAGGCAGCAGACTCTCACTGTCATCTTTTCATGATGATAATTCTTTGAGACCCATCCTTTTTTTTCCTATTTCCTCCCTTTCCTACTTTTTGGTTTTTCCTTCCACTCGTTTTTGATGTTTTTAACAAATACGTATATTTTTCCTTTCTTTTGTGAAAAGGGAACATACAGTAAACATTGCCTTCACTTTGCTTGTTTTTAATTTAATATGTGCTGGAGCCCACTGTTTATCAGCAGAGAGATTTGCCCCATTCCTTTTTACAGTTGCGTACTATTTTATTTTGTGGATGTATCACAGTTCTGCAGCCCGTCTCCCTATTTTAGAAGACTCAGGTTGACAGCAGTTTTTTGCTATTAGGAATGGTGCTGTAATTGATATCCTTCTTATTTCTTGATTTTTGCCAGTGTGACTTTGGGAGAGATGTCCAGAAATATCCCCCACTTCTTTTGAAACACAATGTCATAATATTCCAGAAAATGGCAGAAGTATAATTTATTTGATTAGGTCTTCTCTGATGTATTGAGTACTTACCTACTGTGTGGAGGACCCAGCTCAAGAGACGAGGGGCACTGAGACCAGAGAGAGGCGGCTGCTCTGCGTGCATCTGTTCAGTCCTCCAGCAGGTGTTTGTGGTCAGCCTGCTCTCTGAAAAGTACTGGAGGTGAGGCTTGGTTCTCCACGGGGTACAGCCTCTTAGCCAGAAGACATCAGTCTCCCCCAGATTACAACCCCACAAATACAGAGCCCTTCACAGATAGTGGAGTAACGGCCGAGCTTGCTCCATCCTCTCCAGCGGGTACCGGGCCGCCAGCCATGGCAGCCAGCAGTGGGGACAGCGTCACACGCCGGAGCGTGGCATCACAGTTCTTCACTCAAGAGGAGGGGCCGGGCATCGATGGCATGACCACATCAGAGAGAGTGAGTACGGAGAGAGAGGTGTGGAGTGGGGAGGCCCAGGCCCTCTCGGGTGATCCGCCCCTAGCTGGAAGATCTCAGGAGTGCTGTAGGAGCTGGCCTGACCTGCCTTTCACCCTCCTTCCAGGTGGTAGATCTCTTGAACCAGGCAGCACTGATCACCAACGACTCAAAGATCACAGTGCTCAAACAGGTGAGGGGAAGAGGGTGACGCTGGGCTAAGCAGGACGAGAGGAGCCGGGATGGGAGCCTCAGAAAAGAGGGCACTGGTACTAACGCTAGCATTCACGTCCAAGCACTTGGGATACGGCACGCAGCGCTGCTCGGCCACACCATCGTTTAATTCTCACAAAAGCTCTCTGAGGCAGGGTAATTTCTTCTCTGTTTTACAGAGAAAGAAGTAGAGTCTCAGAGCTTAAATTAGCCCAAGGTCACTCTGCTAGGACCTGACAGAATTAGGACCTGAATGCTGGATTCAGACTCCAAATGCTATGCTCTTGATCCTCAAGTTTCTTCTCCGCCAGAGTCCTGTCCAGTAGGGAAGACGTACAGGTGACCCAACAGTGGGGACCCAGAGTGGGCAGGGCTGAGATGGAGGCGCCTGGGGGTGTGTGGAACCCAGAGGAGGCTTCTGACCCAGCCTAATGGCGGGCAGTTAAGGAGGGCTTCCTAGAAGAGGGATGTCTGAGCTGAGACCTGGAGGAGAAGGAGAGAACCAGGCCAAGGGAGACAGGGATAGTGTCTTGAGCAGAGGGCAGAATAGCTGGTACAGAAGCAAAAGAGGATGGGGAATTAGGGGGTGCTGAGTGTGGTTCAGAACAGGAGGCAGATGGAGTTCAGGGGACCCCAGCTCTGCTTGCTCTGCACATGGCCTTGGGTAGCCAACGCCACCTCAGCAGTGAGTGGGGTTCTGACAGGGCCTCCCTTGTGGGGTGGTTGTCAGGGCTGTTCACCAATAGTGCCTTGGCTCGTGGGCACTGAGCTTCTGTGAGAGTGTCTTTGGGAAGGGCTTATTCCAAAGAGCCTGGCAGGTATTACACAAGGGCCTCAGGAAGTGGGCTCTCACTGGGATAAAATGCCTGCTGAATTGTGGCAGTTGAATGGGGAGTAGAAACAGAAGGAGCGTGGAGAGAATTGCTGGATGCGCCTCAGGAAGGTAGGAGTCCCATGGTACCTCTCACATACTCACTGGTCCACCAGGACCTGCGCCTTGTAGCATCTTCTTACTGAAGCCTCACAGTAGCCCTACAAGCTGTTGTTTCTGGTTCCCATTTTACAGAAGAGTAGACTGAGACTCAGGGGAAGCCGCTTCCCTAGGCCATGCTGGGAGTTAAGCTGAATCTGAACTGAACGTATCTGCTGCTCCCCCATGCTGGTTTCTCCTGCGCACGCCTGTCTGTACTGACCGGCCCCTGGTTTCATAAGTGTGTCCTCCTCCTCTTTCTCAATCTGCTTCCAGGTGCAGGAACTGATCATCAACAAAGATCCCACACTACTGGACAACTTCCTGGATGTGAGTGGCCAACAGGAGAGAAGGGGTATGGGTGTGGGGATAAGGGAGGTGATCCTGGTACAACTCTGACCCACCTTCTTCTTGACCCTGGCAGGAGATCATCGCTTTCCAGGCAGACAAGTCCATTGAAGTGCGCAAATTTGTCATCGGCTTCATCGAGGAGGCTTGGTACGGGGCATTGCAGGGTACCCGTGGGGCCACCCCTACTGGAGTCGGCCTCTCGGGCTCCTGGCCTGGCCCTGCCCTGAGAGTCTTGCCCTCTGCTGCCCACACCCATTCTCCCCTCCTGATTCCCCAGCAAATATTTAATAAGGTCCAAATCTTGGATCGTCCACTATTCCTCTGCTTCTTCCACACTTCACATCTACATCATCAGTAAGGACTGTCGACTCTGCCTTCAAGCTGTAAACAACATCTGACCATTTTTCAACCACTTCCCTTGCTGTACCAAATACTTTTTTATTCGATCCTCATACATGGGATTATTTGTTTGGCCCATTTAACTGAAGAGAAAACTGTGAATCAGAGAGGTGAAGTGAGTTTCTGAAGGTCACACAGCCAGTATGTGGCAGTGCTGGGATTGTAACCCATGTCCATAACACCATTGCCCAGATTCTCAGTTTCCCATCTTTTACTGGGAGAGTTTTTTTTCCAATTGAGGTATACTTGATTTATAATAATATATTAGTTTCAGATATACAACATAGTGATTCAAATTTTTTATAGATTATATTCCACTCAACTATTATAAAATATTGACTATATTCTCTGAGCTGTACAATATATCCTTGAAGTTTATCTATTTTGTATGTAGTAGCTTGTACCTCTTAATCCCCCTACCCCATTTTGCCCCTCCCCCATTCCCTCTCCACACTGATAAATGTTAGTTTTGTCTTTTTTTAACATGTTAGCATATATAGAGAAGCATATGGAGAAGGAAATGGCAACCCACTCCAGTATTCTTGCCTGGAGAATCCCAGGGACGGGGGAGCCTGGTGGGCTGCCGTCTATGGGGTCGCACAGAGTCGGACACAACTGAAGCGACTTAGCAGCAGCAGCAGCATATATAACACTTTTGATTTTAAAATTTTAACTGTTTTTCCAAACAAGCAAAAAAGAAGAGTAATATTTTTTTGAGGTATAGTTGATTTATAATATATTAATTTCAGATAAGTAACAGTGATTCAGAATTTTCATAGATCACTGGGACAATTTGTGGTACATTTTCTGAGTTTGCCAAAACACTTTTTGTTCCAGATATGTATCACATGACTGCTGTGTGCCAGGCATTTGTGTCAGGCTATAGAAATAGAACTGGATAAAAACAGATATTGTTTCTGCCTTCATGTAGCTGATAGTTGAGTTTCATATTTTTCGACTGATTAGCTTAATATTTAACTTGAGATTGTAACCTGATGTGAAAATTCACATTCTGAGCTCTAGGTGTAGCCTTGAATTTATTCATTCACTGAACAAATATTTATTGAAGGCCTTTTCATTCTTTCCTTCAACAAAAAATGAGACTCTGCTAGTACTTAGATGGTAAAGAATCCCCTACTTTCAGAGCCCTCCATCTTAGGTAAAAAAATTAGTAAACAAGACTCATGATTACGTAAGGCAGAGTGCTTTAAAATATTAATGACTAATATTTGTTGAATGCTTTCTTATACCCTTCTAAGAGCTTTACATGTATTGTTGCAGTTTTCACAACAAGCCTCCAGGTAGGAACTATTCAAAATGAGACAAAGGTGGTTGTTCAGATTCACACCGGTGGTCTGGCACTGCTGCCTCTTAGGTGAACTGTGGGGCCCTAATAGTACGAGAGAGTGGGCGTCGTAGGACCAACCTGGACCGTTTTCGAGCGCACATATGTCCAAAGGTACCAGATGCTGGCAAACACAACAGGTGCCCACCTGCATTCCAGTCTTTTGACACATCGGCCCTGATTTCCCTTTCCTTGGAGGCTGCAGGCTCCCATCACCTGCGCAAAGGCCACCTTGACCTTGCCTTTCTTCTTCCATCCCCAGCAAGCGAGACATTGAGCTGCTGCTGAAACTAATCGCGAACCTCAACATGCTCTTGAGAGACGAGAATGTGAATGTGGTGAAGAAGGCCATCCTCACCATGACCCAGCTGTACAAGGTAGCCCTGCAGGTAGGCGCTCCCTGCCCACCGGGGGCTGTCCCAGCCTGACAGGTCTCATTCGTCTCTTAGAGTTCAAAACCAGCGTCAGATCACATCTTTCAAGGCCAAGGTGTGCTGTCGACCTTTAGGAACAGATAACGAGGGGCTCTAAATTCTAACAGCCCAGGAGTTGCCATTAACCCCTCTTTCCCTGCATCCATCCATCCATTTATGCGTTCTGCAAACGTTCCCCAAGAACCAGGTCCTGTGACCAAATGGGCCAGCTGGGTCCACACTGGTGTGATGTACATGCACATTATCGAAAGGAAGAAATCCATTTGCTCTCTGCCACCACCTTGTGAGGTCGGCATTGTTGTTCTTTTGGCTTCTTTAAGATCTGAGCCTTCAACCCTCAGCCTTGTCACTACCTCTGAACCTTATGAGGGCAGGGCCAGGCCTGGCTTGGTCACCACTGGGTCCTGTCCCCCGCATCACCTAGCCCAGAGCCAGGGACGGAGTTGTAACTCAGTGACCGTGTCCCCAGTGAGTGTATGTATCATCCTTGATGGATCTCTGAGTTGTGGTGGAGTCAGTGATTGGCGTCTTGTCCCCATCTGCCTGTCTGTCCACCCCTCCCCGGCCCACACACAGTGGATGGTGAAGTCACGGGTGATCAGTGAGCTCCAGGAGGCCTGCTGGGATATGGTGTCGGCCATGGCTGGGGACATCATCCTGCTGCTGGACTCTGACAACGACGGCATCCGTACCCATGCCATCAAGTTCGTGGAGGGCCTCATCGTCACCCTTTCACCTCGCATGGCTGACTCGGAGGTGCCCCGACGCCAGGAGCACGACATCAGCCTGGACCGCATCCCTCGTGACCACCCCTACATCCAGTACAGTGAGTGCCCCGTCAGCTGGTGCCATTGGCCTGCCACTGCACCGGCTCCCTTCTCCTCCTCCTTCCCCCTTTCCCCCTTTCTTTGTAGTTTTTCATTTCTGGAATCAGTTTGATACAGTGCTTAAGAGCCCTGTTGCCACATTCAGATCTCAGCATTACCTCTTACTTACGTGCGCTTGGGCAAATTACTTCTTTCTGAACCTTGTCTTCCTTTTGTAAAATGAAAGTGGCAGTACCCTTCCAGGTTGGTAGTGCTGTTCCATGGGAATGTGAGCACTCAGTAGTAAATACCAGCTAGTTCTGCAGTTTTTCTGATTGCAAATTATAAAAGTAGTACATGCCCGTTTTAGTGTCAAGCAATAAATATGGAAGAGTAGAAAGGGAAATTCCTTCCTTCTCCAGTCCTGCTTCTCAGAGATGAATACTGCCAAGAGTATAGTTTCCTCTCGGACCTTTTCTATGCAAAGATAGGTATTTATATGTGTATATTCATAGTTTCTGTGTTTGTTGGGTTTGTTGTTTATAGAAAACAGGGCCATGCTTAATACTTCCAGCTGAGAGGCATGGAAGTGTAATGACTTGTGTTTGAATCTCTGCTCTGCCATTGAGCACCCGACCTATTCTCTCTGAGCCTGTTTCTTCATTGGTAAATCCGGAGTCGTTACTATGGCATCTACTTTAGGGTGTTAGTATGAGCTTTTGTTGAGTTTATATGGCTGGCATTGTAAGCATTCCACAGATATTAGCTGTTCTTCTGTATTGTTTGACCACGTTTTGAACTCAACAAAAATTAAGTTGCATCTTTTCCAAACAATATCATATTCAGATGTTACAAAATATTCCATTAGAATGGCTACATTACATTCTGTATTTTATTCACTGTTTTGTATAATGTCGCATCCAGTAGGTTTTTGCATAAGAAATGTCAGGAAAGATATTTGCCACAGTTTCAGAGTTCACTTTTGGTGAGCGGATCAAGGACCCTGGTGGTTCAGAGAATTTTGAGTCCTCTACCTGTGGGTTGTCACATGTGTACATATTCAAAGTTTTACATTAGTGTAGTTCAGACAGATTCCTTATAGTTGGATATTTTAAATTATTTCTACTTTGTCAGGATTGCAAGCCCATGCTTTGAGCGTCATCTCTAGATTTTTGTTAATAGTATTATAGTCAGACTCATCACGCACTAAATCTCCTGAGTTTTTTCAGCCAGTCACAGCCATCCATGTACGAGGATCTTTCTCCTTTTGGTCCCAAAGACTGCTCTCTCTGGAAGCCAGGGAGAAAGCCCCCTATTAACTGGTCCTCTTCTCTCCCTCGTTAGATGTGCTGTGGGAAGAAGGCAAGGCAGCCTTGGAGCAGCTGCTCAAGTTCATGGTGCACCCCGCTATCTCCTCCATCAACCTGACCACAGCCCTGGGCTCCCTGGCCAATATTGCCCGCCAGAGGCCCATGTTCATGTCAGAGGTGATTCAGGCCTACGAAACCCTCCACGGTAGGTTGGTGCCCTCCCCTACTTCCCCTGTCCACAGACCAGTCTCCTCTCTTCTGAGAAAATGTGGGCTAAACAGCAGGCCCCTAAAGCCTTCATCATCATCAGTCTAGTAGGTTATGGACATAAGGAAGGATTCTCTAGATGAGACACATATCTTTCAGTGATTGCACGTGACAGACACGTGGTTCAGAGCTGCTTTAACATTGAGGTATGTGTGGGTGAAGTGACCTGGTGTCTAAGTACTTTAAAATACTCCAGCTCTTCCCGTCTCCCCTAAAAAAGCAGGGAGGATAGATGTGCCAAGATCAGCGAAATGTTGATGGCTACATGGTGATTCATTACCCTGGTCTCTCTACTTCTGTGCATGTGTGAAACTGAAAGGTATGAAGCTGAGGCGTGAGTGTGTGAAGATCAGGAGTCCCTCTCCCTCTCCTGGCTCTTACGTGTCTCTTCCCTAGGGTAGCAAAGATGGCCCCCAGTTGTTCCAGACTTCCATTCCATCTACTTGGCAACCCCATGGGAAAGCGAATGTCTCCTTCCCAGCCATTCCAACAGAGGTCCAAGGGCTCATTGTTTCTGATTGGCCAAGAAGACATTGTGAGCCTCTCCCCCAACCAGTCACAATGGCCAAGGGATTGCAGTGTTCTTACTGGCTCTGAGGCTCTTGCCCCCTTGGACTGAGAATGGAGCCAGGGTGGTTCCCTCAAAGGAAAACGGGAGTGTTGTTGGCTGAGGAAGTGGGAAAGGATGCTGGGCAGACACAATTGCAGGCATCCTCTTTTGCTGTGGAACAGGGGAGACTCACCTCTCAAGGTGATTGTTACGACGTTTGAAGGTCATTCTGGTGTCAGGGACCAACAATGAACTGTTGTGGCAGCTCAGTTGAAACATTCTGCAGGTGATTACTGCTTTCCCTAGGACAGGTGCGTTGGAATTTCCAGACCAAAGGTAGAGGGAGATGAGACTTAATGTTTAATAAAAGGGAGGCTGGGTTTTCTGTTTTAAGGTTGACTAATACTGAGGGAGACCTCTCAAGGGAATATCAGCTTGTACAGGGGGAAGGCCATACAGTAGATCTGAGAGTGAAGGAGCTCTGCTAGGAGATGTCCGCCACCACTGCCCAAAGTGGGGCTTAGGAAGTCAGGTGGGCAGGGCCCCATGAGCTCTGTCCACAGCATAAAGCTTTTGCTACTTTTCTCGCAGCCAATCTGCCCCCAACGCTGGCCAAATCTCAGGTGAGCAGCGTGCGTAAGAATCTCAAGTTGCACCTGTTGAATGTGCTGAAGCACCCAGCGTCCTTGGAGTTCCAGGCTCAGATCACCACCCTCCTGGTGGACCTGGGCACGCCTCAGGTGGAGATCGCCCGCAACATGCCCAGCGGCAAGGATGCCCGCAAGCGGCCCCGAGACGACTCGGATTCCACGCTCAAGAAGATGAAGCTGGGTGAGCTGAGGAGCCGGGTCAGGCCTGGCAGGAGGTGGTGGCAGGGACTGACCATGTCCAAAATGTCGAATTATTTACAGGAAACTGTAAGCTTAATTTACATGATAGATTATATTGTATAAATATGATGACATATAATAAGTGATGTCAAAGTAAAATTATTAAAGAATATAATATACGCAAAAGTAATTACTTAAGTTATACAGAAAGGAGTAAAATGAAAATAGTCTCCCTTTCATCCCTCTCCCCAAAAGTAACAAAACCACAAGTATTAACACTTAGGTTTTCTTTCAGAAATGCCTTTGACGTGTAGAGTTCTCCTTTCCTGTGAAGTAATTTGCGAGGGGGTGGGGTCGGCTGTGCTGCAATACACAGATCCCATGATGCTCCTCCCCCCCCCCCCCCCCCGCAAAAAAAAAGAAAGGATGGAATTTTATTTTTGTTTTTTTCATTTTGAAAAATAACTTATTGGGTATGAAGATTGAGGTAGAGATCTATCTGTTTTTCTCCACCTATCCACCTAATTTTTTTTTTCTTTATTTTGGCCACTCCTTGTGGCATGTGGAATCTTAGCTCCCTGACCAGGGATTGAACCCACAGTCCCTGCAGTGGAAGCAGGAAGTCCTAACCACTGGATCTCCAGGGAATTCTGTAAATTTCTGATAGCAGTTTTCTAAAAAAAAATCACATCAGTGTATGCCACCCCAGCAGTGTGTGAGTGCCAGATACCCCACTGGGTAAACCCTGGGTATAAATGGTATCCTTGGTTTAAATTTGCTTTCTTGCCTGTTTTGGAGTTAGGCTGTGCATTGTTTTACATTTATTAGCTGTTTGCATTTATGTGAAGTACCCATTCTATTGGGCTGTTCAGCCTTTTGTAATTGAATTGGAGGTGCCCTTGGTTAATGCAGGGTATCAGCTCTTTGTTACATGTGTTCCAGACTTGACAAGATTGTGTAACATGTCATATTTTTGCCTTAATCTACTTAAATCATTCTATTGAATGTTCCAGCTTTTCCACTTTTATAACTACAGCTTCAGGGAACATCTTTGGACACAAAGCTTCTTCTCTAAGGTTCATACTAAATTAGTTTTTTCCCTTGAGCTAGAACCTCTGTACTTGTATTCACCCAGCCTGTTCTTGATAGAAGTTATATGCTGTATCTCTGTACTGTCAGTGTTGCTGTGAATTTGCTATACATTTTACTTTAGCTGTATCTGTAAGTTTTTAGGGTAGATCCTATAAGTGGAACTGCTGTGTTGAAGAGGTAGACACATTTAAAATTTTGACGTACTATCAAACTGCCCTTCCCAAAGGCCATACCAGTTTACACTTCCACAGTTAGCACCCCCGCTAACAACTGTCACTACTTTTTTTTTTGTCCATCATATAGGCAAATTTGTTGTCTTATTAGGATGTTTTACATTTTCTTGATTTCCTGTGAGGCTGAAGACTATTTCAAAGATAGGTGTTTTTAAACAATAAAGCTCTGTGAGCTTATTAGTTAACCTTTTTGTCTTCTTGGAGCTTAGTGTGATCAGCCAGGCTGGTGTTTCCATTTCTCAGATGAAGAGAACTGAGGCCTAGAGAGAGGTGGGTGGTTCCCCAGGGTCACGTGACCACACTGCTCCTGTTTGCTGAAGCTGCTTCGGGGCAGGGACCACCAGGGGTACCTGAGAGGAGAGAAGGGCCTGGTGCTCCCTCCAGAGAGCCAGCATCTTGTCGTCTCCTCCATCCCAGAGCCCAACCTGGGGGAAGACGATGAAGACAAGGACTTGGAGCCAGGCCCCTCGGGAACCTCGAAGGCCTCAGCCCAAATCTCAGGCCAGTCAGACACAGACATCACAGCCGAATTCCTCCAGCCTCTGCTGACACCTGACAACGTGGCCAATCTGGTAAGGACACGTAGGGGCCTTCTCCCACAAGGCAGGGAGGAAGGGTCTCCAGTCTTTCCCTGCCTTTCCGCTCCATGCTGCCCACCTTCTGCACATAACATCAGACCTGAAACACTTCTGTTTTCAGGGTTAGGAGGGTGTGGTCCACTGGGCCTTCCTCACCTTGGATGGACCTCTTCTAAGATGATCTTTATTCCTTCAAGAGGTCACTTGTCACACCGCCCACCCCCCAGTCATAGTTCCCCTTCAGGTTTTCTAAGTCTCAATCTAAGACCCACCCACTCACTCTCCTTTCCTTTGCAGGGAGGGCCTATTAGGTCTATTAACTGGAGCATCAGCCCCATGACTTGTTCATTATTTGGTGTGGGATTGGCATTGGTGGGGTGGGATGACCAGTGTTATTTTTAGATTTTCAAAGATGTCCTGCTCTGAAGTAACAGAACCATTGGTTTTAGCTGATGAGGCAGTTGGAATGGGGGAGGGGCGAGGAGGTGGGAGGGTGGTGGTCCTCACATCAGTCTTCAGGCTGTAGCAGCACTGAGACCTTTTTGCTGGACCCTCCTGGAGAATATCTCTTCCCATGCTCGACAGCAGTCACCATCAGCTTTCCCTTCTCTCTCCCTAGAGGCTCCAAGGGGGTTAGTTGCTGGGCAGTTGGGGCAGCAAGGAGTTTACTCTCCAGCTCACATCTCTTTGGTGAGCTCCAGGCCTGGGTGTCTGGCCACCTGCATCTTTCTCTCCTTGAGTGTTTTACAGGCACCTCAGACTTAACATGTCAAAACTCAACTTGTGAAATTTCTCCTCCCACTCCAGCACAGGCCCATGGCCCCTCCTGTGTTCTTAGCACACATGCCTCTCGTCCCCACACCAGAAACTTGGAAGTTCAACTCTTTGCCTCCGCCTCCCCCCAGCCCTTCCCCTCTTCCCCAGCCCTGTGACTGACCCCTGCTCTGTCCAGGCCCTGCCCTCTTCCCACAGAGGACCACTTCTGGCCCTGCCTTCTACCCTCCCTGCGGCAGCCAGAGGCATCTTTGTCAAGTACAAGTCATGAAGCCCCCCTGCTCAGATCCCTGCCAGGGCTCTCTGCTTCCTTCCAGATAAAACTTAAATTCAACTTGCCTTAGGCCCTGTCTGATTTGGCTTCCATCAACTTGTTGTATCTTATCTATCCCCGTCACACTTCGGGAAATTGTCTTTTTCAAATTATTAGCATGTAGTTGTTCATAGGATTCTTTTACTCTCGTAATACTTGCTGTCTCTGTAGTAACATGCCATTTTTTTGTCCCTGATACTGTGTCCTTCCTCTTTATTTTGTATATTCTTGCCATAGATTTGCTTGTTTTAAGCCATTTCAAAGAGCTGGCTCTTAAGTTTTTGATCATCTTTCGTAACCTTTTGTTTTATTTCTGCTGTCTTTTTTTCTTTTTTCTTTGTTTCTGCTGGCTTTCTTTCTTTAATGTTACTTTCTTTCAGTGTTTTTCCCCAAAGGTAGATGCTTGGCTTATTAATGTTCAGTCTCTGATAGCTCAGTTGGTAAAGAATCCGCCTGCAATGCAGGAGACCCCAGTTCGATTCCTGGGTTGGGAAGATCCCCTAGAGAAGGGAAAGGCCACCCACTCCAGTATTCTGGCCTGGAGCAAAAGAGTTGGCCACGACTGAGTGACTTTCACTTTCACTTTTCTTCCAATGTAAGCATTTGAGGGTCCAATTTTCCATTTAAGTACCATTGTAGCTGTATCTTCCATCTTTTATTTCATTATCTTTCTCTTGTAGTTATTATTTAAGAGCATGCATTCAAACTTCCAAGCCTGTAGGGGGTTGAAGTTATCTTTTGTTACCGATTCCTGACAGACGTGGATATGTTGTTCTATTAGGGTACTGATTTTGTGTTTGTTTGTTTTAAATCAATTTCTGGCTCGTTATTATACTCTGTCGCTGAACCTCCTTCCACTCTCTGGGCAGAGTACCAGCTCTGGTGCCTCTCAGCCTTCTCCCATGCCGTGCCCATACCTGGAATTTCCCCACCCACCTGCCCCCACCGCTGCAAGGCCTCACTCTGTGTCAGTCTGCTTCCGGCCCACCTCTCAGTTCCCAGCCTACATGCCACCGCCCAGAGGAGCCAGAGCGGTCCTTGGCTTTCCTGGGGTGACGCCCCCTTTCCCTCTCTTGTATGCCACCCACGCTGCATCAGTACTCATTTTCTCTCTCACTCGCACAAGAATCTGCTCCATGAAAGGCGGACCAGGCCTGTCCGCATCACTGCCATTTTGCCAGCATTGGCCTGGGTGTGGAACCAGCGTCCGTTGGGTCAATAAGTAAGGAAGGTTCCTGGCATCTCGCAGGTCCTCATCAGCATGGTGTACCTGCCCGAGACCATGCCTGCCTCCTTCCAAGCAATCTACACCCCAGTGGAGTCAGCAGGCACCGAAGCCCAGATCAAGCACCTGGCTCGGCTCATGGCCACGCAGATGACGGCCGCAGGACTGGGGCCAGGTGAGTGCCACAGGGAGCTGACCAGGGCCGGAGTTGGCACTGTGGCCACTGGGCTCTCCTTACTAGAAGAGCACCTCTTTGTCGAAGTGCAAATGGAAAACCATATGAGATCTTAGATGTCAGTAGTCACAGGTCCCATAGATAGAGTGCTCAATATTTTCAGGCCCTGGGCTTTGAAGTCGAGCAGACCTGGGTTTGAGGTCTGAGAGGACCCAGACTACCTCAGCCACTTAGTAACTGTGTCTTTGGTCAAGTTACTTAACCTCTCCAAGCCTCGGGTGGGTTCCCATTCTCACAGTGCTGCTGAGGTATAAATTATGTACAGTGAAACTCACAGCTCAAAGTGTACAACTTAGTGGATTTTCACAAAGTGAACACGCCAGTGTAAGCACTACCCAGGTGGGGAAGGACTGTCAGCAGCACTCTGGAAGGTTCCTTCTTGCTCCTTTCCAGTAGAGACTCAGTGCATCCCCTGTCCCCACTTCTGTCTCCATAGGTGAGTTGTTTTAGTTTTGAACTTCATATCAGTGGGATCATAGCCTCTGGCTTACTTTAAACTCAGCATGTTTTTGAAGTTCATCCATGCTGCTGTGTAAACCAAGCATTTATTTTTTACTGCTCATTAGTCTTCCTTTATGTGAACAGGCCCCCATTTGTTTATCCACACTCCTCTGTTGACGGACCTGTGGGCTCTTTGTACAGTTTTTGGCTGTTATGAGTAAAGCTGCTGTGCCCTCATTTGTGTTGAGTTTATACGAAGCAGTGGGATTGTTGGGTCTTGATTTGGAGCGTGTTCAGTGCTGTTTGAAACTGCTCATCAGCTTTCTAAAGTGGCAATACCTGGTATTACTCCGACCAAAATACAATGACGTTTTTTGTTTGAACCTCAATCGTTTTATTGCAAAGTGGGGATGAAAAATGTTCCTGCTCCAGAAAAGCATTTTGCAGAATTATTTTTCACTAAGTTTTTGCTTTTTTGGCCATGCCACAGAGCTTGCAGGATCCTCATTCCCCAACCAGGGATCCAACCCACGCTTTACAGATTGAAATGAGTTTCGGGTGTGCAAGGCTTAGAGTGGAACCTGGCCCACAGGAGGCCCTTGGGTGGGAGCAGGT
The DNA here is from genome assembly GCF_029407905.1 of Bubalus kerabau. Classification (NCBI taxonomy): domain Eukaryota; kingdom Metazoa; phylum Chordata; class Mammalia; order Artiodactyla; family Bovidae; genus Bubalus; species Bubalus kerabau. The sequence continues at coordinate 56,785,087 of NC_073640.1, read as the reverse complement.
GGTTCTGACACACCAAGAGCCCGTTTGCTGCCTTCCCCCTCAGGCGTGGAGCAGACCAAGCAGTGCAAGGAGGAGCCCAAGGAGGAGAAGGTGGTGAAGCCAGAGAGCGTCCTGATCAAGCGGCGCCTGCCAGCCCAGGGCCAGGCCATCTCGGTAGTGGGCTCCCTGAGCTCCATGTCCTCCCTAGAGGAGGAGGCACCCCAGGCCAAGAGGAGGCCGGAGCCCATTATCCCCGTCACACAGCCCCGGTGAGTCCCCTGACAGGTGCTGGTGCAGGAAACTGGGGCCTGGTTTTGGTGTGTATGTGACAGACGGAGGCAGATAAACAGAGATCAGTCTGGGTCAGGATCTCAGATTCCAGAGTCAATGCCGTAACCACTGAACCTTATCTGCTGTTTTCTTGTATATAAAACTACTGTCATATCTAAAATGGGGCTGATCATATCTCTCTGTCTTTGAGGATGAGAGAGAATTAAATGAGTTCACAGTGCTGGTTAGAGGATTAAATCAGATGGCTCTTGGGTGGACAGTGATCATGAGGTAAAAATCACTTAGCGTGGTCTCTAGCACGTAGGAAGTGCTCCTGGTTGTTCCCATCATTGTCCCCATCATCACCTGCCTTACAGACCACAGAATCCAGCCTCTCCCTGCCCTGTCCCCAGCCCAGGCTCGCCAACAGGGCCTGACCTGCTGCCCTTCCAGGCTCTCTGTTCGCCTTGCTCCCTCCTCCCGTCACACCAACCTCTTGGTCGGCCAAGCATGTCCCCACTTGGAGGCCTTTGCACTCCCTGTTCCCTCTGCCTAGAGAGCTCATCCCCAGACACTTGCGGGTCTGATTCCCTCACTTCATTCAGGTCTCATGTTGTCATCCGTTGCCTGCTCCTTATAGCAGCCTCCCCTCAGATACCATGTACCAAACAGAACAGCATCCTCTGCCTTCTCATTGCCCTGCAGTGCCTCGGGGTCACAGGGGAGTTGGAGGGACAGTGTGAGGTTGTCTCTGTCTGTATGGCCTGGGGTGGGGCCCGGGTTCCAGAAAGGACGTTCGGAGTCACCAAGTCCCTGTCCCTACTCTCGCACATAGGCTGGCGGGTGCCGGCGGGCGCAAGAAAATCTTCCGCCTAAGTGACGTGCTGAAGCCCCTGACGGACGCACAGGTTGAGGCCATGAAGCTGGGCGCTGTAAAGCGGATCCTGCGGGCCGAGAAGGCCGTGGCCTGCAGCGGGGCCGCCCAGGTGTGCCCCCGTCCTCCCAGCGCCTCCTCCCAGCCCCTCTCTCCAAGAGCCTGCCGCACGTCCCAGCAGAGAGACGGGCCTCCGGGTTGACCCTCCCTGGCTCCAGACCCCAGCACTGCCGCTCACCGGCCGCTTCTCCCAGCCTCACTCTGGCCTCCCGTAAGGCAGATATGCTAGCAGCAGCTCCTCACAGGCAATGTGGAAGAAGACGTGTGGACACGCGTGCTCTGTCCCCCGGCACAGGGTGGCTGCAAGGAAGAGCCGCCTGCGCGCGGGCTCTCAGGGTGCTTGCTCTTGCTGCGGTTCACAGCATTCTTGTTCTTTGGCCGCAGACACACTCACACACCCACACCTGCTTTAAAGTCGGATTCTGCTGTTTGCTGGGATTGCAGCCTCAGTCAAGTGAGGCTGTTTCCCCAATTTTTGAAGTTTAGTTTTAGTTAACCAAATAGTATATGAACATATGCTTTCTGTTCAAATTATTTCCAGGCCATAGAGGGACCATAAGTCTTCTTTGGCCCCCAATCTGCGAGCCATCCCCCTGACAGAAGCAACCAACAATCATACTCGGGGAGTCCTTCAGGATCATTTTCTGTGAACTCAAGATAATACTCCTAAAAATTTAGATATTTCTATTTTAGATGCACTTTAGATACAATGTAGCTATTTGTAATTTTATATATCTATGATTTAGATATTACTCTTAGAAATTCTAGCTGTTACTCCTAGTTTTGTTACTGTTTTCTCCCTTTGCAGTTTTTTTCTTCATATAAAGGAGACCTCCTGAAAATACGGTTCTTCGGCTTTCCTTCCTCACTTAACACCGGGTCTGCGCTGGCTCCCTGAGGCTGGGCGGGAGCAGACGCAGGGCACAGTGGGGGGTGCCTGGCGTTGCCCGCCCCCACCCGGCCACCCACGCCGCCACAGATCCTCACTCCCGTTTCAGGTGCGCATAAAGATCCTGGCCAGCCTGGTGACGCAGTTCGACTCAGGCCTGAAGGCCGAGGTCCTGTCCTTCATCCTGGAGGACGTCCGGGCCCGCCTGGACCTGGCCTTCGCCTGGCTCTACCAGGAGTACAACGCCTACCTCGCAGCTGGCGTCAAGGGCGCCCTGGACAAGTACGAGGACTGCCTCATCCGCCTGCTCTCCGGCCTGCAGGAGAAGCCGGACCAGAAGGACGGGTGAGGGGGCGGGCCTGCACCCGCCGTCCTCGGGTCCCCTGGCCGTGTCCTGCCTTTGCTTTCTGGGCTCCGAGCAGCTCTTCCTCAGCACCGAGTGGGTCCTCCACGCGCCCGCCCCGAGCCGCCACCTCTCCCCGCCCTCCCCACGCACAGAACAGGTCTCTGCAGTGTCGCCTGTGCCCCGCTCTGCTGCTTGCTCTCTGACCGAGCTGCGGCACTCACCTCTGGGCCTCCGTTTTCCCCCATGGTGTGCTGGCAGCGCCTGCCCCAGAGGCCCGTTCCGGGGGTCAGCTTCTCACCACCCCCATCTCTTGCCTGAATTGGTTCTGTAGCTTCCTCCTTGTTCTTGACCTCCAGCGTATCCATTCTCCAGCAGCACAGGTGACATTTGATAATGTAAAGCCTCTTATTTCCCCACTAAAAACCTTCTGTTCTCGAGATAAAATGCGACTTCCGTAATAGGCCTTGTGAGATCTTGTATAATCTAGTCGCCACCAACTCTCTCAAGCTTTTTTGGCCTCTCTGCTTTTCCCTGCCCACCCCCCACCCCCTGCCCCAACTTTAGCCGCACCAGCCTTCACATGCCAAGCTTGGCACTTCTCTGTTCTCTACCTGGGGTCCTCTCCACCTACTCCTTGTATGGCCAGCTATTTCTTATCTACCAGCATTGACTAAAGCATCTCAAAGCAGCCTTTGGTGGTCACCGTGTCTGAAATACAACACCCTTCCCAACTCCCCTCTATCATTCCCTCCTATTGCTGTTTTAAACAAGCTAGGAATCCCCATTGGACAAAACTGAGTTTCAGAGAGGCAGTCTCTGCCCATATCACCACCCCCTCCCCAGGCAGCATTTGAACCCTACTCTGTTGCTTCCAGAGCTCTGTAGCTCTGTCCGCAGGGGGTTGAGTGAGCGCTCTGTCAGGGATCCTGCCAGCTCTGAGCTGCAGTCAGCAGAGGGGGGAAGCCCAGGGGCCTCTCCTCTGCAGCTGTACCCCGTACCCCCCACCCTGGCAGGATCTTCACCAAGGTTGTGCTGGAGGCGCCGCTGATCACCGAGAGCGCCCTGGAGGTGATCCGCAAGTACTGCGAGGACGAGGTGAGAATGGGCGCGGCTGGGGCCATGCTCGCTGCAGCCTGGGGTCGGGTTGGGGGGGTTCTGTGAGGGACGCGATCTGACTGAGGCAAGGGAGACACCCCAGAGGCACACTGCGGGTGCCCTGAGCTCTGGCTCCCCTCCTTCCTGCCGCAGAGTCGCACCTACCTGGGCATGTCCACTCTCCGAGACCTGATCTTCAAGCGCCCATCCCGCCAGTTCCAGTACCTGCATGTCCTGCTAGACCTCAGCTCCCACGAGAAGGACAAGGTGACCCCTCACCCCTGCTCTGTGCTGGGTTACACTCAGCCTGTCCTCTGTCCCGAGTAACCAGCCCCGTCTTTTCCACATGCCCCTGAAGGTTTCTGGGCCTGCTGCCCTTCTTGTGACAACTTGGTGGTGGCGGCTTTTCCATTTTTGATGGCACGAGGCTGCTTAGAATGTACATAGACACCCCCCCCCCCCCCCCAGCCGGAATGGCAGTCCATTTCGCTCTTGGTCTGCCCATGTTGGTGCACCCCCTCTTAAGGCCTGGTGCTGTGCTGGGACCTGGGGGGGCACTGACCAGGAGGGGAGCCATTGTGATCACATAGCGAGTTCAGTGCCTGGAGTGGAGTTGGGTGTGCAGCCAGGGAAGGGAAGCGCTCTAAGGAAGACTTCTGGAGGAAGGGTGGTGTGAGCCAAGAGCTGCACTGAGTGGACGAGTGTGCCCTGCACAGAGGGTCAGCGTGTGATTGAGAGGCTCTCGGTCCATCCCTGCTCCTGCCTGCCGCCAGCTCCTTCCTGACATCTCATGGCCATTCACTCAGCAAGCCCTCCCTGCTGGCTCAGCCCCGTGGTACTGTTGGGGACAAAGCGGTGCCCAAGCGGGCCCTGTTCACATGGCCCCCAGCAGGGGATGTCTGAGCGAAACAGGATCTAGCCAGTGACAGGCATGCCAGCAGTGGGAACCTTTTGTGCCAAGTCTCAGAGCTGGGGAGAATGTGGTCACTTTTAAAAAAGTGAGGGCTTCTCTGGTGGCTCAGACAGTAAAGTGTCTGCCTGCAATGAGGGAGACCTGAGTTTGATCCCTGGGTTGGGAAGATCCCCTGGAGAAGGAAATGGCAACCCACTCCAGTACTCTTGCTTGGAAGATCCCATGGACGCAGAAGCCTGGTAGGCTGTAGCCCATGAGGTCGCAAAGAGTCGGACACAACTGAGTGACTTCGCTTTTTCGAGCAACTAAGGAAAGCTGCTTCCAGTTGGAGTGTAGCAAGCAAGACAAGAATGAACGATAAGAGATGGGATGGGGCAGGTAGACGGTGGGGTGGTACAGGGCCTTGAGTTGGTCCAGAAGCCTCTCTCCCCAACTGGTAACCAGCCTTGGGCACGGCAGCTCAGCCCCGCCGGGCCTTTCTCAGACCTCGGCTTGTTTCACGCCGATGCCGCCAAGCTCAGAGCAGTCATCCTCCCCCGCCCTGCTCCTCAGGTGCGTTCCCAGGCCTTGCTGTTCATCAAGCGCATGTACGAAAAGGAGCAGCTGCGAGAGTACGTGGAGAAGTTTGCCCTCAACTACCTGCAGCTCCTGGTCCACCCCAACCCGCCGTCGGTACTGTTTGGAGCCGACAAGGACACAGGTTTGGCACAGGTTCTCCAGAGGTGCAGTGAGCTGGGGGACAGCCTGCTGGGGGAGACAGCCAGACAGCAAGAGCTTGAACGCGCTCAGGTGGTGAAAGCAGGAGCCTGTGGGAACCCAGAACGGGTGCCTGGCCCAGCCTGAGGGGTCAGGGAGAGTGTCCTGAAAGAGGGGCCAGCTGGGCTGGAAGCCGAGGACCAGGAGAGTGAGCCAGTGATGGGACTCCAGGAAGGGCCAGGCAGGTTCTTTGCAGACCATTCCCTTAGCAGAGCTCCGGGTCCTCCAGCATTGCAGACCGGGAGACCCAGGCCCCCAGGGAAGGGCCCATTAAACTGAAAGGTTCTGGCTGTGGCAGAAAGCAGGGGGCTTCTAGGAGCACAGGAGCCCCAGTGCAGCCTGGGTGCCGGGCCAGCTTCCCAGGAGGTGTGCTGGCTCTGTGACCCTGAGGTGGTGCCGAAAGAGGAACTGGGGGCTTCCCTAGTGGTCTAGTAGTTATGACTGCATGCTGCCAATGCAGGGATCACAGGTTCGATCCCTAGTTGGGGAACTAAGATCCTGCCACACAGTGAGGTTAAAAATAAAAAAGAATTGGGCACCAGGTTCCAGGCAACAGAGCAGCATGTGCACAGGCTCCAAAGTGGGGGCCCCAAGGGAGCGTCAGAAGGAGGCTGTGAGCCCAGCACACACCCCCGGAGGCAGGGCAGCCCTGAACAGGAGCTGGCAGGGAGAGCAAGGCAGGCGTCCCCTGAGGGTCCCGGATGGTGGTGAGAGCGCTGAGCAGGGGAGGGGCAGGGCCAGATGTGCTCTTGGGAAGATCCATCTGGGTTGGTGGTCAGAGGAGACCAGATGGGAATGTAGGGCAGAAACTTCTAGAAGGGGAGCAGGTCTGGTTGCACCCCATTTCCCAAAGGACTAGCTTCCTGCCCTGGGACAGTTTGCTTCCCAGGCCCAGCTCCCACTCCCTTCTGTGCCTGCCGCCCCCCAAGAAGAGCCAGGCGCTGGGCAGGGGCGAGGGGGAGTGGGGCCCATCTGATCTTCACCCCCCACACCCCTGCCCTCTTAGAGGTGGCCGCACCCTGGACCGAGGAGACGGTGAAGCAGTGCCTGTACCTCTACCTGGCTCTCCTACCTCAGAACCACAAGCTGATCCACGAGCTGGCGGCCGTGTACACGGAGGCCATCGCTGACATCAAGAGGACAGTGCTGAGGGTCATCGAACAGCCGGTGAGGCCCCTGGCCCGCCAGGCTCCGCCCACTGGTGGGCGGAGCCGAATAACAACTCCAGCCCCGCCCTTGCCCCTCCCCTGGATGTCCTCCCCCTGCTGAGTGCTGAGGCTAAGGGTCATCACCCCCCGACCCCCCACTTCCATCCACTCCTGAGAAGACAGCAGGGTAGCCCTGTAGTTAAGAGCTTCCAGTCGGACAGACCTCAGTTCACGTTCCATCTCTCCCCTTCTCAGTGCGTGACCTTGCACCAAGCAGATAATTCAGACCAGCAAGCTTGTTGGAGCGATTCTGTGACCTCATGCTCGTGAATACCTGTGTCCCTGTTGTCATGTATGAGCCGTCTCTCCCCTGCCTTGCTGACAGGAATCTTTACTTGTCGTGGCCCGAGTCCTTCCTGCTCCTCTCTGGAGCCACAGGGTCACACACAAGAGAAGCAACGA